>NC_090347.1:15684895-17134894 GCF_035084215.1 Heptranchias perlo
ATTTTCCTACACTTCTATAGCCCTGTCTTGGGTGCATGCCAACCATGCACACGACACACCAGCAGTCCAGCATTTTGAGGGTCTGGTCTGGTCATTTGGACAGTTACATGGGTAAGATGGGTATAGAGGGATATGGGCCAAGTGCCAGCAATTGGGACTAGCTTAGTGGTATAAACTGGGCGACATGGACATGTTGGGCTGAAGGGCCTGTTTCCATGTTGTAAACTTCTATGATTCTCTATTCTTGTGTCAGTGTTTTCTGACAAAGGTCAGCATGAACCAAGTCCACTCGCCTCAGTATAGGAACATAGGAACAGGAGTTGGCCATTCAGCCCCTCCTGCCTGCTCCGCCATTTGATAAGATCATGGCTGATCTGTGATCCAACTCCATATACCCGCATTTGGCCCATATCCTTTAATACCTTTGATTGCCAAAAAGCTATCTATCTCAGATTTAAATTTAGCAATTGAGCTAGTATCAACTGCCGTTTGTGGAAGAGAGTTCCAAACTTCTACAACCCTTTGTGTGTAGAAATGTTTTCCAATCTCGCTCCTGAAAAGGTCTGGCTCTAATTTTTAGACTGTGCCCCCTACTCCTAGAATCCCCAACCAGCGGAAATAGTTTCTCTCTATCCACCCTATCCGTTTCCCCTTAATATCTTATAAACTTCGATTAGATCACCCCTTAACCTTCGAAACTCTACAGAATACAACCCCAATTTGTGTAATCTCTCCTCGTAACTTAACCCTTGAAGTCCGGGTATCATTCTAGTAAACCGACGCTGCACTCCCTCCAAGGCCAATATGTCCTTCCGAAGGTGCGGTGCCCAGAACTGCTCACAGTACTCCAGGTGCGGTCTAACCAGGGTTTTGTATAGCGGCAGCATAACTTCTGCCCCCTTGTACTCTCGTCCTCTCGATAAAAAGGCCAGCAATTCCATTAGCCTTATTGATTATTTTCTGCACCTGTTCATGACACTTCAATGATCGATGGACCTGAACCCCGAGGTCCCTTTGGACATCCACTGTTTTTAACTTTTTATCATTTAGAAAGGACCCTGTTCTATCCTTTTTTGATCCAAAGTGGATGACCTCACATTTGTCGACATTGAATTCCATTTGCCACAGTTTTGCCCATTCACTTAATCTATCAATATCGTTTTGTAATTTTATGTTTTCATCTACACTGCTTATAATGCCACCAATCTTTGTGTCATCGGCAAACTTAGATATGAGACTTTCTATGCCTTCATCTAAATCGTTAATAAATATTGTGAATAATTGAGGCCCCAAGACAGATCCCTGCAGGACTCCACCAGTCACATCCTGCCAATGTGAGTACCTTCCCATTATCCCTACTCTCTGTCACCTTTCGCTCAGCCAACTTCCCAACCAAGTCCGTACTTTTCCCTTGATTCCATGGGCTTCTATCTTAGCTAACAGTCTCTTATGTGGGACCTTATCAAATGCCTTCTGGAAGTCCACATAAATAACATCCATTGACATTACCCTGTCCACTACTTTAGTCATCTCTTCAAAAAAAGTATTGTCTGGCATTCCGTCGTTCCCATTTCTCCTGCATCTATCTGAGTGCAGCTACCAATAGATAGACCAGGACACCTCTCTCTATTCAATGCTGCTACTGGCAATGATCCTGGGTGCTTTCTACTGCAGACGGGAACTCTCGTGACAAAAGGAGTGCCCAAATACCTTAAACAATTGCCTGTATCACTGCCGTTAGCGGCAGATGGGGTACTGAAGATGAGGGAGACCAGTATGGGCCATTAGCAGTCAGGCTCAGGTAGGAATGGGACAGAGGAATGAATGGCAATGAAGGGGGAAAACGGATGGCAACAAGGGGCAGACAACGGATAGCCATAAGGGGAATGAACAACAATAAAAGGGGAGAAGAAAATGGAGGCAATGAAGGGGAGACAGAAGACGCAGAAGCTTGAAGTGATGTTTTGGGTTGAAGAATGCCAGCATGAACAAATGGGCTAAAAGGTGTCAGCATTAATAAGGGGGGGATTGGTTGGGGGGGGGCGGTGGTGGAAAGAGAGTGACAGTATGAACTGGGCAGAGGGGAAAGAGTGTCTGCCTAAACTGAGGGAATTGGAAGAAGGAAAAATGCCAGCTTGAGTTGGATGAAAGAAGTCAGCTTCAACAGAGGGTGGTGGGGTGGGTACCAGTTTCGAAAGCAAAATAAAAGACGAGTACCAGTTTGAACTGAGCTGGAGGAGAGAGGAGTGCCAGGCTGAAATCAGGGGCTAGAAGAAGAGTATGAACTGGAAGTTTTGGAAGAAGATGAAGAATTAATGGGGTACTGTGTCTCTGTGAACTCCTTCTGGAGATGGATAGATCACCCCTGTGAACTGGGGCATGGGGGTGGGAGGGTTGGTTGTGGGAAGGTAGGATGTGGCACAGTGACTGTTCAGGAAACTTTTAGGGAATTGATAGTCTGGTTTATCTGCTGAAAATCCAAATGTCATACTTTTTCCTCTCAAGATTAAAAATCAATTAACTGTGAAATATAAAGTGCTTAAAATTAACCAGAATACATTATTTTTAATGTTAGATGAACATTTTCTGGGAGACGAAGACCCCAGATCCCAGTAGAAATGCTCCACCAATTCCATGTCTTCAACATCTGAATTCCAACTCCAGGCTTTTCTGTATTTGTTTTCTCCCCCCTCCAATACAAGCGATGGAATGTTCAGTATACCTCCAGCTTAAGGTATGAAGCCCATGTAATTACCTGTTTCCACACTTCATAGCTTATAATCAGGGCCATTCTTGAGGTGTCAGCTTTTTGAAGCTGTCTGTCAGGAAAGCACTTTCTTGTCTGTTGCACAAAGCCCGACGGAGTCTGTTAGAACAGTGGCTTCTTTATTTCACACAGCAGTGCCTTCACAAAACTAGCAGAAGCTAAGTGGTCAACTTCAATGTGAATTACAAAAATAACAGTCTTATCGATAATACTATGTTCTTTGACTGACTTTAAAAGCAAAAGAGAGAGAGGACTCTTCAGAACAGAAAATTATTTGTACAGATTGAGTACAGCCTTCTGAAAGACAGTCCCACAATTAAAGCCAACTAATGGACTTTTGCAGCTGCTGTGAAATCCAGATGGTGCATGACTACGTCCTCGAGGTGGTCTCACACCATTTGCCAAGATTTGAATTGCTCTCAGATTGGTGACATGAACTATTGTCACACTGTGCTTTAGCGGACTCAGAAACCACAATACAGCTCCCCATAACGACACAAGATGCTGGCACTGGGTGTAAAAGTGAAGTGTTTCACCCCTAGTACAGACAGCCCTTTGACTTCAACACAAAACTGAGGAAGAATCAATCTTTCTGGTGCGGATTTAACCCCTAACAGTTCAAATAAAGTTAACCAATGAGTAATGGATGATAAATACTGTAACAGAAGTACAATTAAAAAGGCATAGGGGTTATGAAATTACACATGGCCATGAGCCAGTCTGCTAATTTGCACGGCTCCATAGACTTGTCTTGCTCCCCTTCTTCCTCCCCTTGCCAATGAACTTGGAAACTTTCCTGTCTGTATCAAATTACCATTCCAGAGCCTGATAGAACATTGGCACAGCAGTGCCTTCAAATTGCTTAACACTAATTGAGCTTAGAACATGTGGGTTAATGGCTCCACCAAAATAGCAAAGGAAGGAATTTCAGATGAACACAGAAAGGCAAAGATTCTTAACCCAGTCACTGGCAGAAACAGACCTCCAGACAATATTTGAATGCTCGTCAAATTCCATTGCATGTGGGGTTTACAGTTCCACTGAGGTATCACACTTCTTTTTTGATTCGTTCATGGGATGTGGGCGCCGCTGGCGAGGCCGGCATTTATTGCCCATCCCTAATTGCCCTTGAGAAGGTGGTGGTGAGCCGTCTTCTTGAACCGCTGCAGTCTGTGTGGTGAAGGTTCTCCCACAGTGCTGTTAGGAAGGGAGTTCCAGGATTTTGATCCTGCGACGATGAAGGAACAGGGACACATTTCCAAGTCGGGATGGTGTGTGACTCAGAGGGGAATGTGCAGGTGGCATTGTTCCCATGTACCTGCTGCTCTTGTCCTTCTAGGTGGTAGAGGTCGCGGGTTTGGGAGCTGCTGTCGAAGAAGCCTTGGCGAGTTGCTGCAGTGCATCCTGTGGATGGTACACACTGCAGCCACTGTGCGCCGGTGGTGAAGGGAGTGAATGTTTAGGGTGGGGGATAAGGTGCCAATCAAGCGGGTTGCTTTGTCCTGGATGGTGTCAAGCTTCTTGAGTGTTGTTGGAGCCGCACTCATCCAGGCAAGTGGAGAGTATTCCATCACATTCCTGACTTGTGCCTTGTAGATGGTGGAAAGGCTCTGAGGAGTCAGGAGGTGAATCACTCACTACAGAATACCCAGCCTCTGACCTACTCTTGTGGCCACAGTATTTATATGGCTGGTCCAGTTAAACTGCTGATCAATGGTGACCCCCAGGATGTTGATGGTGAGGGATTCGACGATGGTAATGCCATTGAATGTCAAGGGGAGGTGGTTAGACTCTCTTCTGTTGGAGATGGTCATTGCCTGGTACTTTTCTGGTGCGAATGTGATTTGCCACTTATCAGCCCAAGCCTGGATGTTGTCCAGGGCTCGGACTGCTTCATTATCTGAGGGGTTGCGAATGGAACTGAACACTGTGCAATCATTGGCGAACATCCCCATTTCTGACCTTATGATGGAGGGAAGGTCATTGATGAAACAGCTGAAGATGGTTGGGCCTAAGAAACTGCCCTGAGGAACTCCTGCAGCAATGTCCTGGGGCTGAGATGATTGGCCACCAACAACCACTACCATCTTCCTTTGTGCTAGGTATGACTCCAGCCACTGGAGAGCTTTCCCCGATTCCCATTGACTTCAATTTTACTCGGGCTCCTTGGTGCCACATTCGGTCAAATGCTGCCTTGATGTCAAGGGCAGTCACTCTCACCTCACCTCTGGCATTCAGCTCTTTTGTCCACATTTGGACCAAGGCTGTAATGAGGTCTGGAGCCGAGTGGTCCTGGCATAACCCAAACTGAGCATCGGTCAGCAGGTTATTGGTGAGTAAGTGCCACTTGATAGCACTGTCGACGACACCTTCCATCACTTTGCTGATGATCGAGAGTAGACTGATGGGGCGGTAAATGGCCGGATTGGATTTGTCCTGCTTTTTGTGCACAGGAAATACCTGGGCAATTTTCCACATTGTCGGGTAGATGCCAGTGTTGCAGCTGTACTGGAACAATTTGGCTCGAGGCGCAGCCAGTTCTGGAGCACAAGACTTCAGCACTACAGCTGGGATGTTGTTGGGGCCCATAGCCTTTGCTGTGGAGTGAATCAAATTGGCTGAAGACTGGCTTCTGTGATGGTGGGGATATCGGGAGGCGGCCGAGATGGATCATCCACTCGGCACTTCTGACTGAAGGTGGTTGCAAACGCTTCAGCCTTGTCTTTTGCACTCATGTGCTGGACTCCGCCATTATTGAGGATGGGGATGTTTACAGAGCCTCCTCCTCCCATTAGTTGTTTAATTGTCAATTACCATTCACGACTGGATGCGGCAGGACTGCAGAGCTTTGATCTGATCCGTTGGTTGTGGAATCGCTTCGCTCTGTCAATAGCATGTTGCTTCCACTGTTTAGCATGCATGTAGTCCTGAGTTGTAGCTTCACCAGGTTGGCACCTCATTTTTAGGTACACTTGGTGCTGCTCCTGGCATGCTCTTCTGCACTCCTCATTGAGCCAGGGTTGATCCCCTGGCTTGTTGGTAATGGTAGCGTGAGGAATATGCCGGGCCATGAGGTTACAGATTGTGCTGGAATACAATTCTGCTGCTGCTGATTTCCCACAACACCTCTTGGATGCCCAGTTTTGAGCTGCTAGATCGGTTCTGAATCTATCCGATTTAGCACGGTGGTAGTGCCACACAACATGTTGGATGGTGTCCTCAGTGCGAAGACGGGACTTCATCTCCACGAAGACTGTGCGGTGATCACTCCTACCAATACTGTCATGGACAGATGCATCTGCGACAGGTAGATTGGTGAGGACGAGGTCAAGTAAGTTTTTCCCTCGTGCTGGTTCGCTCACCACCTGCCGCAGGCCCAGTCTAGCAGCTATGTACTTCACGACTCGGCCAGCAGTGGTGCTCCGGAGCCACTCTTGGTGATGGACATTGAAGTCCCCCACCCAGAGTAAATTCTGTGCCCTTGCTACCCTCAGTGTTTCCTCCAAGTGGTGTTCAACATGGAGGACTGATTCATCAGCTGAGGAAGAGCGGTAGGTGGTAATCAGCAGGAGGTTTCCTTGCTCATGTTTGACCTGATGCCATGAGATTTCATGGGGTCCAGAGTCAATGTTGAGGACTCCCAGGGCCACTCCCTCCTGATCTGTGTATCACTGTACCGCCACCTCTGGTGGGTCTGTCCTGCCGGTGGGACAGGACATACCCAAGGATGGTGATGGAAGAGTCTGGGACGTTGGCTGAAAGGTATGATTCTGAGCGTATGGCTGGGTCAGGCTGTTGCTTGACTCGTCTGTGGGACAGCTCTCCCAATTTTGGCACAAGTCCCCAGATGTTAGTGAGGAGGACTTTGTAGGGTCGACTGGGCTCGGTTTGCCTTTGTCGTGTCCAGTGCCTAGTGGTCAGTCCGGTTTTATTCTTCTTGTGACTTTTTTTAAGCGAGATTTTGCAACTGAGTGGCTTGCTCGGCCATTTCAGAGGGCAATTAAGAATCATAGAATCATAGAAGTTACAACATGGAAACGGGCCCTTCGGCCCAACATGTCCATGTCGCCCAGTTTATACCACGAAGCTAGTCCCAATTGCCTGCACTTGGCCCATATCCCTCTATACCCATCTTACCCATGTAACTGTCCAAATGCTTTTTAAAAGACAAAATTGTACCCGCCTCTACTACTGCCTCTGGCAGCTCGTTCCAGACACTCACCACCCTTTGAGTGAAAAAATTGCCCCTCTGGACCCTTTTGTATCTCTCCCCTCTCACCTTAAATCTATGTCCCCTCGTTATAGACCCCCCTACCTTTGGGAAAAGATTTTGACTATTTACCTTATCTATGCCCCTCATTATTTTATAGACTTCTGTAAGATCACCCCTTAACCTCCTACTCTCCAGGGAAAAAAGTCCCAGCCTATCTAACCTCTCCCTATAAGTCAAACCATCAAGTCCCGGTAGCATCCTAGTAAATCTTTTCTGCACTTTTTCTAGTTTAATAATATCCTTTCTATAATAGGGTGACCAGAACTGTACACAGTATTCCAAGTGTGGCCTTACTAATGTCCTGTACAACTTCAACAAGACATCCCAACTCCTGTATTCAATGTTCTGACCAATGAAACCAAGCATGCCGAATGCCTTCTTCACCACCCTATCCACCTGTGACTCCACTTTCAAGGAGCTATGAACCTGTACTCCTAGATCTCTTTGTTCTATAACTCTCCCCAACGCCCTACCATTAACGGAGTAGGTCCTGGCCCGATTCGATCTACCAAAATGCATCACCTCACATTTATCTAAATTAAACTCCATCTGCCATTCATCGGCCCTCTGGCCCAATTTATCAAGATCCCGTTGCAATCCTAGATAACCTTCTTCACTGTCCACAATGCCACCAATCTTGGTGTCATCTGCAAACTTACTAACCATGCCTCCTAAATTCTCATCCAAATCATTAATATAAATAACAAATAACAGCGGACCCAGCACCGCTGGACACAGGCCTCCAGTTTGAAAAACAACCCTCTACAACCACCCTCTGTCTTCTGTCGTCAAGCCAATTTTGTATCCAATTGGCTACCTCACCTTGGATCCCATGAGATTTAACCTTATGTAACAACCTACCATGTGGTACCTTGTCAAAGGCTTTGCTGAAGTCCATGTAGACCACGTCTACTGCACAGCCCTCATCTATCTTCTTGGTTCCCCCTTCAAAAAACTCAATCAAATTTGTGAGACATGATTTTCCTCTCACAAAACCATGTTGACTGTTCCTAATCAGTCCCTACCTCTCCAAATGCCTGTCGATCCAGTCCCTCAGAATACCCTCGAACAACTTACCCACTACAGATGTCAGGCTGTAGTTCCCAGGCTTTTCCCTGCCGCCCTTCTTAAACAAAGGCACAACATTTGCTACCCTCCAATCTTCAGGCACCTCACCCGTAGCTGTCGATGATTCAAATATCTCTGCTTGGGGACCCGCAATTTCCTCCCTAACCTCCCATAACGTCCTGGGATACATTTCATCAGGTCCCGGAGATTTATCGACCTTGATGCGCGTTAAGACTTCCAGCACCTCCCTCTCTGTAATATGTACACTCCTCAAGACATCACTATTTATTTCCCCAAGTTCCCTAACATCCATGCCTTTCTCAACCGTAAATACCGATGTGAAATATTCATTCAGGATCTCACCCATCTCTTGTGGTTCCGCACATAGATGACCTTGTTGATCCTTAAGAGGCCCTACTCTCTCCCTGGTTACTCTTTTGCCCTTTATGTATTTGTAGAAGCTCTTTGGATTCTCCTTTGCCTTATCTGCCAAAGCAATCTCATGTCCCCTTTTTGCCCTCCTGATTTCTCTCTTAACTCTATTCCGGCAATCTCTATACTCTTCAAGGGATCCACTTGATCCCAGCTGCTTATGCATGTCATATGCCTCCTTCTTCTTTTTGACTAGGGCCTCAATCTCCCGAGTCATCCAAGGTTCCCTACTTCTACCAGCCTTGCCCTTCACTTTATAAGGAATGTGCTTACCCTGAACCCTGGTTAACACACTTTTGAAAGCCTCCCACTTACCAGATGTCCCTTTGCCTGCCAACAGACTCTCCCAATCAACTTCTGAAAGTTCCTGTCTAATACCATCAAAATTGGCCTTTCCCCAATTTAGAATTTTAAGTTTTGGGCCAGACCTATCATTCTCCATAGCTATCTTAAAACTAATGGAATTATGATCACTGGTCCCAAAGTGATCCCTCACTAACACTTCTGTCACCTGCCCTTCCTTATTTCCCAAGAGGAGGTCAAGTTTTGCCCCCTCTCGAGTCGGGCCATCCACATACTGAATGAGAAATTCCTCCTGAATACACTCAACAAATTTCTCTCCATCCAAGCCCCTAATGCTATGGCTGTCCCAGTCAATGTTGGGAAAGTTAAAGTCCCCCACTATTACCACCCTATTTTTCTTGCAGCTGTCTGTAATCTCCTTACATATTTCCTCCTTGACTATTTGGGGGTCTGTAATACAATCCTATCAAAGTGATCTCTCCCTTCTTATTTTTCAGTTCTACCCATATGGACTCAGTGGGCGAACCCTTGGATATATCCCCTCTCACTACTGCCGTGATGTTCTCCCTAATCAAGAACGCAACTCCCCCTCCTCTCTTACCTCCTGCTCTATCTTTCCTATAGCATCTGTACCCTGGAACATTGAGCTGCCAGTCCTGCCCCTCCCTTAGCCATGTTTCAGTAATAGCTATAACATCCCAGTCCCATGTACCCATCCATGCCCTGAGTTCATCTGCCTTGCCCATCAGACTTCTTGCATTGAAATAAATGTAGTTTAATCTAGCCTTCCCTTGGTCTTTGCCCTGCTTTCTCAGACCATCTGTCCGGTCATGTTCTGTGCACTCTCCCTTACTGCCTTTTGTTTCTGTCACCACTTTACTTCCCATTGACTTCCTGCATCGGTTCCCATCCCCCTGCCACATTCGTTTAAACCCTCCCCAACAGCACTAGCAAACACTCCCCCTAGGAAATTGGTCTAGAGTCACATATCGGCCAGACTGGGTCAGGACGGCAGGTTTCCTTCCCTAAAGGACCTTAGTGAACCAGATGGGTTTTTACGACAATCCGGTAGTTTCATCGTCACCATTACTGATACTAGTATTTTAATTCCAGATTTTATTTAATTAATTGAATTTAAATTCCCCAGCTGCCGTGGCAGGATTTGAACTCATGACTCCGGATTATTGGTCCCAGCCTCTGGATTACTCGTCCAGTAACATAACCACTATGCTGCCATGCCCACTGCCAAGTCTCAACATCCCAGTCATTGAAATTAACAGGACAGCTTTCACTGCTGCAAAAAAAGGATGTTTATATCACATTCTCAGTTTGTCTGCTGCTCAGATTTTCCTCTCTATGCAATACTGTTTGAAGTAACATTCTACCATAAGATGAAAAAATAAATACAAATTATGCAAGTAAAAATAGGTAACTGTTAATATTACTGGAATTACAAATTATAACTAGATGTGTAGATTAACCATAAATTGAATTTACTGTTTATGGAGGCCGCCTCATCATTTGCAGTCTTTTGTCAATTGGTTAATTTCCAAATTGGTCAATTGCTTCCTTGCTTTCCATTGTAAGCTTTGCTGCAAAAAAATTCATGCAATCTTCCTTGGGCGGAAAAAGGGTCCATCCCTCTGCAGCTGTGGCTCAGTTGGTCGCAGTCTCGCCTTTGAGTAAGAAAGTCGTCGGTTCAAGTCCCACTACAGAGACTTGAGCACAAAATCTCGGCTGACACGCCAGTGCAGTACTGAGGGAGTGCTGCACTGTTGGAGGTGCCATCTTTCAGATGAGACGTTAAACCGAGGCCCCGAATGCCCTCTCAGGTGGACATAAAAGATCCCATGGCACTATTTCAAAGAACAGCAGGGGAGTGATCCCCAGTGTCCTGGCCAATAGTTATCCCACTAAAACAGATTATCTGGTCATTATCAAATTGCTGTTTGTGGGACCTTGCAGCGTGCAAATTGGCTGCCATGTTTCCTACATTCCAAAAGTGATTACACTTCAAAAATACTTCACTGGCTGTGAAGCACTCTGGGACATCCTGAGGCTGTGAAAAACGCTGTATGAATGCAAGTCTTCTTTCTCATCAATGCCCCTGCCAAGTGAGGCACTTGCATCATGTCGAAAGGTTCCTATCCTATCCCTCCCCAGGCTTTGGCTGGTTCTTCTTCCAGTTTTTACAAAGTAACTGTGTTCTTGCTGCATTATTGAGGTCACTGATTCCATCTGGTGTAAGGGGAGGGGACAGCTGGAAGATGGAAGAGGGGTAAATGGTTAAAAGAAAGCAAGCTGAACTGAGCGGTCACTTTGGATCCTGGTCAAGTAAAATGTTTAACAATAGTAAAAGCTGACAGATGGGAACTAGTCTGCCTTCATTTTAAAAGTCGTTAAGATGAGCTCAAACAGTGGGGTCTTCCTATGCGGTGAGAAAAACATTTGATCTGTCAGTGTAATCAAAATGGTATTTGTTGTAACATCAAGGCAGATTCAATCTGGCCACCAATACGTTTGCTATCATTAAACTAATGCTGCTATATTATCTGCAGATGCCTGACCTGCAACCTCTTTTACTGCTCTCTGTTTTCTTACCTCTATGAAATTATCAAAGAGTCTATTTCAAAGGGCTCACTTCTTAAAAGGGCAAATCAACTCTCAGCGCTTCTCTTCGCTGTTGTATCCTTACAGCTGTCAGCACAAACAACGTTTCTGCACATAATGGATCACTGAAGAGCTTATATATAAAAAAGAATAGCTGAGGAACCTATTTATCTTTCTGGATTAAAAATGATGACACAAAATTGGCCAGGCTGCGATCACTGTTTTGGGCAGTAATTATATAAATTTTCTTCCAGTTTCTGTAACATTCCCCTTTGAAATGCCGCATCTAATTTCTACAGATAATTAAGCAGCATTGCCTCATTTATGTTATTCCACTCAAAACCTATTTAAGAACTGTCACACTGTACGAATATACCCACTCCTCTGAATAGCAATAAATGTCAACATTTGTATTATAATTAAGTGATAGATTCAGAAACACATTTTCCCTGAATGCTCCCCAAACAGGTTGGGAACATCGGAAATTTTAAGAAAAGGTTGGCTCACCCAACAAGCCCATCCCTTTTGTATTCTATTCTAATTGCAAAAATGAAATAATTTACTGGTGTGTTATTCAGTAATTCTTTTAGCATTTGCAAACTGCTCAAGTGAGAGAATTTCAGACAATGAAAACAAAACGAAGTCTTACAAAATAAACCAAACAGGCCAACTGACTTGTAAGTAACTTTAATTTGTGTTTTAGTGTTCAGTGAAGATCTGGGTACCAACCCTTCATTATTTAGGAACATAGGAACAGGAGTAGGCCATTCAGCCCCTCATGCCTGCTCCGCCATTTGATAAGATCATGGCTGATCTGTGATCTAACTCCATATACCTGCCTTTGGCCCATTTCCCTTAATACATTTGGTTGCCAAAAAGCTGTCTATCTCAGATTTAAATTTAGCAATTGAGCTAGTATCAATTGCCGTTTGCAGAAGAGAGTTCCAAACTTCAACAACCCTTTGTGTGTAGAAATGTTTTCTAATCTCGCTCCTGAAAGGTCTGGCTCGAATTTTTAGACTGTGCCCCCGACTCCTAAAATCCCCAACCAGCAGAAACAGTTTCTCTCTATCCACCCTATCTGTTCCCCTTAATATTTTATAAACTTCATTCAGATCACCCCTTAACCTTCGAAACTCCAGAGAATACAACCCCAATTTGTGTAATCTCTCCTCGTAACTTAACCCTTGAAGTCCGGGTATCATTCTAGTAAACCTACGCTGCACTCCCTCCAAGGCCAATATGTCCTTCCGAAGGTGCGGTGCCCAGAACTGCTCACAGTACTCCAGGTGCGGTTTAACCAGGGTTTTGTATAGCTGCAGTATAACTTCTGCCCCCTTGTACTCTAGTCCTCTCGATATAAAGGCCAGCATTCCATTAGCCTTATTGATTATTTTCTGCACCTGTTCATGACACTTCAATGATCTATGTACCTGAACCCCTAAGTCCCTTTGGACATCCAATGTTTTTAACTTTTTACCATTTAGAAAGTACCCTGTTCTATCCTTTTTTGATCCAAAGTGGATGACCTCACATTTGTCGACATTGAATTCCATTTGCCACAGTTTTGCCCATTCACCTAATCTATCAACATCGCTTTGTAATTTTATGTTTTCATCTACACTGCTTACAATGCCACCAATCTTTGTGTCATGGGCAAACTTAGATATGAGACTTTCTATGCCTTCATCTAAGTCGTTAATAAATATTGTGAATAATTGAGGCCCCAAGACAGATCCCTGCGGGACTCCACTAGTCACATCCTGCCAATGTGAGGACCTTCCCATTATCCCTACTCTCTGTCGCCTTTCGCTCAACCAACTTCCTAATCAAGTCCGTACTTTTCCCTCAATTCCCTCTTATGTGGGACCTTATCAAATGCCTTCTGGAAGTCCATATAAATAACATCCATTGACATTCCCCTGTCCACTACTTTAGTCACCTCTTCAAAAAATTCAATCAGGTTTGTCAGGCACCACCTACCTTTCACAAATCCATGCTGGCTCTCTCTGATTAACTGAAAAATTCTCGAGGTGTTCAGTCACCCGATCCTTCATTATAGACTCCAGCATTTTCCCCACAACAGATGTTAGGCTAACTGGTCTATAATTCCCTGGTTTCCCTCTCTCTCCTTTCTTAAAACCAACTAAACGTGTTTTTTTTTATTCGTTCATGGGATGAGGGCGTCGCTGGCTCGGCCAGAATTTATTGCCCATCCCTAATTGCCCTTGAGGAGAAGTGTCCCAGAAATTAATAGAAAACAGTGCCTCCCATTCTGCAGTGAGACTGACCTATATATTAAGAGGGTGCAGAACATTTTGGGGGGAAAAGGGGAACATCCATAAGTCTTAGTCCATGTGGGAACCAATGAAGTAGGAAGGAAAAGGGTCAAGGTCCTGCAGTCACAGTTTCAGGAGCTAGGGAGGAAGTTTAAAAGCAGGACCTCAAAGGTAGTGATCTCTGGATTACTCCCAGTGCCATGCGCTCGTGAGTATAGGAATAATAGGATAAGACAGGTAAATACGTAGCTCGAGAAATGATGCAGGAAGGAGGGCTTCAGGTTCCTGGGACATTAGGACCAGTTCTGGGGCAGGAGGGACCTGTTCAAGATGGACGGGTTGCACCTCAACAGAGCTGGGACCAATGTCCTCGCGGGGAGGCTAACTCGTGATGTGAGGGAGGATTTAAACTAACTTGGCAGGGGGATGGATACCAGGATGAAACATTAGAGAGGAGAAACAAGGGAGGGGGAGTGGTGGGACAAGTAGCACTCGAGTAAACAATAGTTCAGAATTAGGAGGGATCCGAGAGTGGGCAAATGCAAGACAGACTAACTTGAGATTGGAGCGCATGTGTGTAAATGCACGTAGTGTGGTAAATAAGGTTGGTGAACTGCAGGTTCACGTCGTCAAACGGGACTATGATGTTGTGGCAATAACAGAGACCTGGCTCAAAGACGGGGAGGATTGGTTACTTAATATTCCTGACTACAAGGTATTCAGGAAAGATAATGAAGGAAAGAAAGGTGTGGGGGGGGTGGGGGGGGGAAAGGTGACAGTACTGACCAAAGAAACTATTATCGCACTGAAAGGGGATGATGTGGTTGAGGGGTCAAAGACAGAATTTGGTTAGAATTAAGGAATAGAGGAGCCATTACGTTACTGGGTGCTTGCTATCGGCCACCAAATAGTGGGAAGGAGACAGAGGAGCAAATTTGCAGGCAAATTACAGAAAGGTACAAGAACTATAGAGTAGTGATAATGGGGGACTTCAATTATCCAATATAGACTGGGACAGAAACAGTGTGAAGAGTTAAGAGGGGAAGGAATTCCTGAAATGTGTTCAAGAGAACTTTCTGGAATAGTGTGCTTCCAGCCCAAGCAGGCAGGACACCGTTCTGGGGCATAAAGTGAGGCAGGTGGAGCATGTTTCAGTCCGGGGGCGGGGGGAAGCATTTGGGGAACAGTGATCATAATACCATTAGATTTAGAATAGTTATGGAAAAGGACAAGGAAAAACCAAATGTGAAAATACTGAACTGGAGGAGGGCTAATTTCAATGAGTTAAAAAGGGATCTTGCCCAGGTGGACTGGAATCAAAAATTGGCAGGCAAAACAGTAATTGAACAATGGGAGGTCTTCAAGTAAGAGTTGGTTCAGGTACAGAGTAGACATATTGCTGCAAGGGGGAAAGGAAGGGAATCCAAAGCTCGAGCTCCCTGGACGACTGAAGTCAAAGATAAAATGAAACAGAAAAAGGGAGACTTATGACGAATGTACGGTTCATAATGCAGTAGAGAACCAAACTGAATACAGAAAGTACAGGAGATCTAAAAATGGGAATAAGAGGGGCAAAGAGAGAATATGAGAATAGATTAGCAGCTAACATAAAAGGGAACACAAAAATCTTCTATAAACATACAAATAGTAAAAGGGTAGTCAAAGGAAGGGTGGGACCAATTAGGAACAAAAAGGAGATCTTCTTGTGGAGGCAGAGGGCATGGCTGAGATACCAAAAGAATACTTCGCATCCGTCTTCAGTAGAGAAGAGGATGCTGCCATCGTAGCAGTAAAGGAGGAGGTAGTAGCGATATTGGATTGGATATAAATAGATAAAGAGGAGGTACTTAAAAGATTGTCAGTACTCAAAGTAGAAAAGTCACCCAGTCTAGATGGGATGCATCCTAAGTTGCTACGGGCAATAAGGGTGGAAATTGCAGAGGTTCTGGCCACAATCTTCCAATCCTCCTTAGAAATGGGGACGGTGCCGGAGGACTGGAGGATTGCAAACGTTACACCCCTGTTCAAAAAGGGGGAGAGGAATAAACCCGGCAACTACAGGCCAGTCAGCTTAATGTCAGTGGTGGGGAAACTTTTAGAGACAATAATTCGGGACAAAATTAATTGGCACTTGGAAAAGTATGGGCCAATAAATAAAACTCAGCACGGATTTGTTAAAGGAAAATCATGTTGGACTAACTTGATTGAGTTCTTTGATGAAGTAACGAAGAGGGTTGATGAGGGTAGTGTGGTTGAAATTGTGTACATGGACTTTCAAAAGGCATTTCGTTTCGTACCACATAATAGGTTTGTTAGCATAGTTAAACTTCATGGGATTAAAGGGACAGTGGCAGCATGGATACAAAATTGGCTGAGGGACAGAAAGCAGAGAGTCGGGCTGAATAGTTGTTTTTCAGACTGGAAGGAAGCATACAGTGGTGTCCCTCAGGGGCTGGTATTCGGACCACAGCTCTTTTTGATATATATTAATGAACTGGACTTGCATATACAGGATATAATTTCAAAGTCTGCAGATGACACAGAGCTCAGAATTGAGTGAACAATGTGGAGGATAGCAACAGACTTCAGGAGCACACAGACTGGTGAAATGGGCAAACACATGGCAGATGAAATTTAACACAGAGAAGTGTGAAGTGATACATTTTGGAAG
The DNA here is from genome assembly GCF_035084215.1 of Heptranchias perlo. Taxonomy (NCBI): domain Eukaryota; kingdom Metazoa; phylum Chordata; class Chondrichthyes; order Hexanchiformes; family Hexanchidae; genus Heptranchias; species Heptranchias perlo. The sequence goes on from NC_090347.1 coordinate 15,701,299, forward strand.
GAAGAATGATGAGAGGCAATATAAACTAAATGGTACAATTTTCAAGGGAGTACAGGAACAGAGATACCGGGGTGGGATGCACATACACAAATCTTGGAAGATGACAGGACAAGTTGAGAAAACTGTTAAAAAAGCATATGGAATCCTGGGCTTTATTAATAGAGGCATAAAGTACAAAAGCAAGGAAGTTATGCTAAACCTTTATAAATACTTGTTAGGCCTCAGCCGGAGTATTGTGTTCAATTCTGGGCACCACACTTTAGGATGGATGTCAAGGCCTAAGAGAGGGTGCAGAAGAGATTTACTAGAATGGTACCAGGGATGAGGGACTTGAGATTTGTTTTAAATCCATTCATGGGATGAGGGCGTCGCTGGCAAGGCCAGCATTTATTGCCCATCCCTAATCGCCCTTGAGAAGGTGGTGGTGAGCTGCCTTCTTGAACCGCTGCAGTCCATGTGGTGAAGGTTCTCCCACAGTGCTGTTCGGTGGGGGGTTCCAGGATTTTGGCTCAACGATGATGAAGGAACAGCGATATATTTCCAAGTCAGGATGGAGTGTGACTGGGAGGAGAACATGCAGGTGGTGGTGTTCCATGCGTCTGCTGCCCCTGTTCTTCCAGGTGGTTGAGATCGTGGGTTTGGGAGGTGCTGTGGAAGAAGCCTTGGCGAGTTGCTGCAGTGCATCCTGTAGATGGTGCACACTGCAGCCTCGGTCCGCCGGTGGTGGAGGGAGTGAATGTTTAAGGTGGTGGATGGGATGCCAATCCTGGATGATGTCTCGCTTCTTGAGTGTTGTTGGAGCTGCACTCATCCAGGCAAGTGGAGAGTATTCCATCACACCCCTGACTTGTGCCTTGTCGATGGCAGAAATGTTTTGGGGAGTCAGGAGGTGAGTGACTCGCCGCAGAATACCCAGCCTCTATGTGGAGAGATTGGAGAAGCAGGGGTTTTTCTTCTTAGAACAGAGTAGGTTAAGGGAAGATTTGATAGAGATGTTCAAAATCATGAAAAGTTTTGATAGAGTAAATAAGGAGTAACTATTTCCAGTGGAGGAAGGGTCGGTAACCAGAGGACACAGATTTAAAGTGATCGGCAAAAGAGCCAGAGGCGACATGAGGATATTTTTTTTTACACAGCAAGTTGCAATGATCTGGAGTGCATTGCCTGAAAGGTATCATGAGGTTAAATGTTGGTGGGGGGAAAAGAATCAAGTTCAAGTACTGAGTACTGAAAAAAAAAATAATGGAAGCAGATTCAATGGTAACTTTCAAAAAGGAATTGGATAAATACTTGAAGGGGAAAAGTTTACAGGGATGTGGGGAAACAGCAAAGAAATGGGACTAATTAGCTAGCTTTTTCGAAGAGCTGGCACAGGCACAAGGCCGAATAGCCTCCTCCTGTGCTGTACCTACCATGATACTGTGATCTCTATACTCAGTTATTAAATACACTTTGTAACACTTTGTGCAAAAACCCATATCTGCACATTTTTTCCTCAATCACCCTGATTTTCTTGAATAACTTGGTTGAGACCATTGTACCTCATTAACACATAAGCAGGGAATTTACTGGGGTGATGCCTGGTCGCATGTCCACGAAACAAATATATTCTGCCTGTTTGGTTTTGTACACCCCGTTATGTTCCATGTTCAAGATAACTGCAATCTGTTACTGGGCTATCAATGGGACATCCAGGGACTCCACTTTTTCTCTCTCAGCTTCCTGTGGATTACCAGTTTCCTTCATTTATCACCCGATGTCTGTATAAAGAGAACTATTCTGCTGTATAGTGTAGCAGTTCCAATATATTATATGCACCTTGCCTTTTTGTTCCATTCACCAATGTCTCAATCAACCTCACAGCATCATTTTTTTCTGTAAAGCTCATATCAGGCCCACAAGCTGAGCCAGAGAATGCAGACTTTGTCGGATTAGAATTTCGAAATGACTCTGTGAATCCTTGTTGAGAACGCAATAATTTTGAGTTACTAATCCTTCTGACCTAGAACAGACAGCCTTTTCAACCTCGTAAAACCATCAACCACAGATACTCCCAATACAATAACATTTGCTCGGACTATAAGGTCTGCTCCACTCTTCATTAAGTTTGGTCACGGTCTCTACATTTTTCTATTTTTGTAATGATCTTGTATTGTGCCAAACACATTAAAATAATCAAAGCCCCGTAGTGCTTGTTTTGCAATCCGAAGTGCTGCACTTCACAATAACGATATTCTATTGCCACATCTAAATTGACAGTATACATATGATAGAATAACTTGTACAACATCATGCCATATACATCAAGTATGCCACTGTGGCATAATCATTATAATGGCTTCCACTCATTCTCTACTGTGAGGTGATAGATCAATGAAACATGCTGCAAACAAACAGATTTTTATGCCAGTCTATGCACATAACATGTCACAGTGACAACACATGAAATGAATCATAAAACTCAGTACTTGAACTTGATTCTTTTCCCCCCACCAACATTTAACCTCATGATACCTTTCTGTTTCCAATAGAATGGATGTTCCAATCAGTTAGTCAGATCTGTCTGACGACTTAATTTGTTTGTTCTGAGCGCATTAGGTGATGCTATTTCCAAATTTGCTCATGCCAGGAGATTGGGATAAATTCATGACGTTCCCCAAATGAGCTGCTGCCAAGAAAACCATTTGATCCAATGACATTCCCTGCTCAGCCAGAATGAGGTGTACTTGTAACCCCACTCCCCCACACCCTATTTTGTGGATAACCATGCTGAAAGATCAGTTACCACAGAGATACAGTGACTACCAAGCTGCAAGATCTAAAAGGAAACAGGATTCTGAACAGAGCCACAAGGCAGAGGGGGAAAGACGGGTCCTGGTTTTCTGGCCTAATGCCCCAAGCTGAGGATGATACATTCTGCTCTACCTTTTTCAGCAACGTAAATGAAATAGATATCAATGACATTCCCAGTGGGCCACGATAATATGGCCACATCTATCCGCTCGTTGTCCCCAAAGCTACCCATTATCCAGTACAAATACGAATGAAAAGTCAGTGCTGGATAACTGAAAAAAAAACAGAAAACACTGAAAATTTACAGCAGATAATTCAGTACCTGAAGAGAGAAAAGTCAAATCGATGTTTAAAATAATTTCAACTTGTTGCAGGGCTTCTTGAAGAAGCATTCTACTGAAGTGGGTCCAAAATTTGGCAGCTCACCCAGCACCTTCCTGACCTAACTTCAGCGAGAGTGCGGTGGAAGGGCCAGAAATTATGCTGGGACTCAAATATGCCAGTCAGGGCCTTCCCTGCCAATTTCCACAGGGCCTTGCTTGGGGTGGAATCTCTATCTGCCCCAAACAAGGTCACTTGCATCAGAGGGGGCATTGCTGGGGAGAAAGGGGACTCCTCGGCCAGGAATTTTGTTCTGTTTTTGTGCCTGTTCGCTAGGTGTGGTTTAAAAAAATACATATATTTTCACGTTTTGATCTTGATATTTTTCTTTCACATTGGCAGCAATTACTTATCAGCAATCCCCATTATGCTCTGATAATCCTGTTATGAATGATGACTTTAAAAGTGATTGGCACTGAGAGGTGGCATTTACACAATGACAAGTGACATTTGCACCCTTTGGTTTATTTAATGGAGCTGTATTTTGCTCGGGTTTACACTGAAGCAAGAGCTAATAAAGCCCTCGATTCCATTTCTTCAGCGTCAGTTTGCCCCCGTGGTACCGCACCAGCTCTTGCATCAGAAAGTTGTGGGTCAAGCCACATTCCAGGACCTGAGCAAGTAAATGTCGGCTGCCACTTCTGTGCATTATGCAGGGAATGCTACATTGTGGAGCTGCCATCTTTTGGAAGCCACATCCAAGCAAGGTACTGTCTGCCTGTTCACGTGGACGTAAAAAGATCACATAGCATTTCCCAGTGTCGTGACCAACAATCATCCCCTAAACCAACAGCATCAAAAGAGATTAATTGATCATCATCTCATTGCTGTTTGTGGGACCTCAACATTTTTGCCTCTCAAACAACAGAGGCTACATTTCAAAAGTAATTGCTTGGCTGTGAAATGCTTTGGGACATCTTGGGGAAGCAGTGTATAAATGCAAGTTCTGCAGTTCATTTGTTCTTAACGGGATTCACATTCTGGAATCGGCTTTAATTTACACTAATAAACCACTCAAGATGCACTCTTGTGGTTGACAACAGCTGTACCTCTTGACATGTTTTACAACCTTATGTAATATTTCCAGACATTGTTCTTTGATTGTATGTCACAAAAGTAAATATCACAATTTTTTTTTAAATTGCCACAACTACCTAAAGAGACAAGATAGTGTGTTAAAAATTGCAGTACAGGACATCAGAACTTCCAATACTGCCCAACGATCAGTCCAATTACCCTTTGGCATCAAACAAATCGATTTTCCTATTCCTTATTTAATATATCGGCATGGACTCAATGGGCCGAATGGCTTCCTTCCATGCTATAACCTTTCTATGATTCTATAACACACTCCAAAACTAGTGTGCATCCAAAAAAACATGAGCAAGTTCAACAATTCAGTTTCTTAACTGTCCAGTTAGCCTAGTCTACTTTTTCTTAAATTGTTTTTAAGGTCTCTTATTTTAGTCTGAGTAAAACATTAGCAAAGTAGCTGGTTGCGGCAGACTATTTACTGAGTAATTGCTTTCAAATCAAAATCAAAAAGGAGAGGATACATGCAATATCCTCCGTGAAATAGAGTTCATTTTTTTCATTATCCCATCCATGCTCCCCTTGTTTTTCCAAACTCAAAAAGGTTTTGGGACCTCAGTTATTTAAATTGAACACTGCTGATTGTACTGAACAGAGCCCAAATTCAAAACACCTGCTGGATTCCCCTCAGAATCTTTTCAAAGGTTGTGTTATCAATTTAGAACGACAAACCAGATATGATTCTCCCTCTCAGAAGTGACTGATGGCTTCAAAGAACTATCCAAACAAATTTAGAACCAATATATTATTGTAATGGATGGAAACTGTTGAATGGAGCAGCAGCGCATCAGTCACCCAGTAGTCACTTTACTGTGACAGGTCCATACCGCAGATGCTAAGCTGTTTAAACAAATTGACATAAAGGGCCCACTTTTTCCTCTGATCTTGTTCTCCAACAACTACTTGCATTTATATAGCTTCCATAACATAAAAAACCATGCCAAGGTGTTTCACAGGAGTGTAATGAGAAATAAACGGACACCCAACGAAAGAGATGATCAAAAGCTTGGTGAAAGACACGAGTATTAAGGAGGGTTTTAAAGGAGGAGAAGGAGGTGGAGAGGCAGTGGGGCTTAAGCAGAGAATTCTAGAGCTTTGGGGCCTAAATGCCTGAAGGCACGATGGGAGAAAGGGAAGGAGGCATGCACAAAAAGCCAGACTTGAACAAACAGAGTCCAGGGGGTTGTAGGTCTAGGGGAGCTAATAGAGATAGGGAAGGGCAAGGCCATGAAGGGATTTAAACATAAGGATCAGAATTTTAAATTGGAAGCATTGGGTGACCGGGAACCAATGTACATCAGCAAGGAGAGGGGTGATAGGTGATGGGGATATGATGCGGGATGGAATTCAGGCAGCAGCGTTTTGGATGAGCTGAAGTACACAGATGGTAGAGAATGGGAGGCCAGCCAGGAGAATGTTGGAACAGTCAGGGCATGAATGAGAGTTTCAACAGCAGATGGGCAGAGGCAGATGGTGTTATGATGGACAGGATATGGGGTTGGAAACTTAGCTCGGGTTCGAGTCGGACATTGAGGTTGCGAACAGTCTGAGACAGTGACCAGGGAAGGGGGTAGAATCAGTGACAAGGGTACGAATTTGTAGCTGGGGCCAAAGATGATGGCTTTGGTCTTCCCAATGTTTAACTGGAGTAAATTGTGACTCATCCAAGATTGGCTGTCAGACAAACAGTCTGACAATGCAAGGGCAGTGGAGGGGTCAAGATAAGTGATGGAGACCTCAAGCTTGGTGTCGTCAGGGTACGTATGACTGCAGATGATGTCATCAAGAGGCAGCATGCAGATGAGGAAAAGGAGGGGGCCAAGGACAGATCGTTGGGGGACTCCCCAAGTAACAGTGTGGGGGCGAAAAGAGAAGCCATTGCTGGAGATACCTATTCTATCATAGCCAGAGGAAGAGTGGAACCAAGTGGGCAGTCAACAACAGAGGAGAGGCTTTGGAGGAGGAAAACGTGATCCATCATGTCAACATCTGCAGGGAGATCGAGCAGGACAAGGAGGGATAATGTACCATGGTCATAGTCATTCAGAATATCACTGTGACTTTGGTCAAGACCGTTTCAGTGCCAAGGCAGGAGCAGAAACCTGATTAGAGGATTCAGGGCCGGGGGGGGGGGGGGGGGGAGCTTTGGGGGAGGTTTGTCTTGGTGAGCAAGAGAAAGATAGGAAGCAGCAAAGGTGGCTGACCGGATGCCCTCAATCTTAGTGACAAAGTAGCCCATGAGCTCCTAGCATTTGTTGTTGGAGGCGATGGAGGACGGGGCAGGAGTCATGTGATTGAAGGAAAGGTTTGTCGTGGAAAAAATAAGCTGGGGGTTATTTTTGCTCTTCAAAATGGTCCCGGAGTAGTGGGCAGTTTTGGCAGAGGAGAGTGAAGCTTGATAATGCTTGATGTGATCCAGCAGATCTGATAATAGATGGCTGAACCAATGGTGTGCCAGATACACTCAAGTCTGTGCCATTTGGACTTGAGGGAGCAAAGAAAGAGGCCATACCAGAGGGATCAACCAGAATATAAGAGACTCGAGGTTTTGCTGGGGACAAGAACATCATAGGTGATCGTGAGGGCGTGGTTGAGAAGATCGGCAGCCTCTGACGTATCGAGGCAAATAGAGGGCCAGCAGCTAGGTTGTTGGGCGTTTGAAAATGACTTGGGGGAGAATCTTTTCGTGGGCCGGACACAGAAGAAATTGTTGGGAAGGGGTAGTGAGTAGCAAAGTATACAAGGAAGTGGTTGGAGATGATCTTGTCTACTATCGAAACCAAGAGTAGAGAGGCCACGGGAGATGACAAGGTCGAAGGGGTGGCCATGAACATGGGTGGGAAAGTTTATAGGGAAAGAGAGGTTTCGGGAGCACAGGAGGGCAGTGAAATCAGAGGAAAGAGGACAAAGGGAGCGGAGGTGGAGATTGAAATCACCGAGGATGAGGAGTTGCCCAGTGTCGTGGCTGAGGGAAGATAGTAAGGAGAATATTTCATGAGAGGCACAGGTGAAACTTTAGGAGATGGTAGATTTTAAAGATGGAACAAGGTGAAGTGCTCAAAGAAGGAGTAGGTACCAGAGGAGTAGGGGAAAGAGACCAAGGTGCGTTTTGGTGATAGAGTCGCTGTGCCACCGCAACAGTTAGAGCAGAACAGGTGCTATAAAATAAAGCTAGGAGGGGACGTTTCAGTAAGAGGCAAGGTATTGCCGCCCATGAGCCAATTTTCAGTCTTGGGAACATATGAACAGGAATAGGCCATTCAGCCCCTCTAGCCAGTTCGGTCAATCAAATAATTTGTACCTCAACTCCATTTGCCCGTCTTTGATTGATATCCTTTGATACCCTCACCTAATAAAAATCTGTCGATCTCAGTCTTAAAATTTCAATTGATCCAACGTCCACCGGCTTTTAGGGGAGAGATTTCCACTACCCTTTGTGTGAAAAACTGCTTCCTGATTTCACTAATGAATGGCCTAGCTCTAATTCTAAGATTGGGCCCCTTGTACTGGATTCTCCCACCAGAGGAAATAGTTTCTATGAATTTACTCTAGCCAATCTTTTATCATTTTAAACACCTCAATTAGATCACCACACCGCCCCCCACCCCCACCCCGCCAACCTTCTAACCTCAAGGGAATCCAAGCCTAGTTGATGAAACCTATCCTCATAATTGAACACTTTAAGCCCTGTTATCATTAAGAACATAAGAACTAGGAGCAGGAGTAGGCCATACGGCCCCTCGAACCTGCTCCGCCATTCAAGAAGATCATGGCTGATCTTCGATCTCAACTCCACTTTCCCACCCCATCCCCATATCCCTTGATTATCTTATTGTCCAAAAATCTATCTATCTCAGTCTTGAATATTCTCAACGACTGAACATCCACAGCCTTCTGGTGTCGAGAATTCCAAAAATTCACAACCATCTGAGTGAAGAAATTTTTCCTCATCTCGGTCCTAAATGGCCAACCCCTTATCTTCATTCTCTGTCCCCTAGTTCTAGACTCTCCAGCCAGGGTAAACAGCCTCTCAGCATCTACCCTGTCAAGCCCTCTCAGAATTTTATACATTTCAACGAGATCACCTCTCATTCTTCTAAACTCCAGAGAATATCGGCCCATTCTGTTCTCATCGGACAACCCTCTCAGCCCAGGGATCAATCCAGTGAACCTTCGTTGCACCACCTCTAAGGCAAGTATAGCCTTCCTTAGGTGAGGAGACCAAAACTGTACACAGTACTCCAGGTGTGGTCTCACCAGAGCCCTATATAATTGCAGCAAGACCTCCTTACTCTTATACACCAACTCCCTTGATGATAAAAGCTAACATACCATTTGCTTTCCTAATTGCTTGCTGTACCTGCACGTTAACTTTGTGATTCGTGTACAAGACACCCAAGTCCCTTTGAATACCAACATTTCTTGGTCTCTCACCTTTTAAAAAATATTCTGCTTTTCTATTCCTACCAAAGCGGATAATTTCACACTTCCCCACATTATACTCCATCTGCCACCTTCTCGCCAACTCACTTAACCTGTCTTTATCCTTTTGCAGCCTCTTTGCGTCCTCCTCACAGCTTACTTTCCCACCTAGCTTTGCATCGTCAGCAAACTTGAATACATTATACTTGGTCCCCTCATCTCAGTCATTGATATAAATTGTAAACAGCTGAGGCCCAAGCACAGATCTTTGCAGCACCCCACTATTTACAACCTGCCACCCTGAAAATGACCCGTTTATTCCTACTCTCTGATTTCTATCTGTGAACCAATCCTTAATCCACGCTAATATATTACCCCCAATCCCATGAGTCCTAAACTTGTTTAACAACCTCTTGTGTGGGACCTTATCAAATGTCTTTTGAAAATCCAAATATAATACATCTACTGGTTCCCCCTTATCTAGCCCGTTTGTCACACCCTCGAAAAACTCTAATAGATTTGTCAAACACGATTTCCCTTTCATAAAACCTGGTGAATCTGTGCTGTACCCCCTCCAAGGCCAATATATCCTTCCTGAGGTTCGATGCCCAAAACAGTACTCTAGATGGAGTCTGACCAAGGCTCTGTACAACTGAAGCATCACTCCCTCACTTTTGAATTCCAGTGCCCTTGAGATAAAGGCCAACATTCCATTCGCCTTTTTGATTACATTCTATACCTGTGCACAAGCTTTTAGTGATTTGTGTACGTGGACACCCAAATTCTTTTGCTCCTCCAGTTCCTAATCTCGCCATTAAGAAAATATTCCAATTTGTCTTACTTGGATAAAAAAGTGGATGACCTCACACTTCCCCACATTGAACTCCATCTGCCACAGTTTTGCCCACTCACTTAATCTGCCTCTGTCCCTTTCTAACATCCTGCCTCCATCTACACAACTTATTGTATCTCCTAACTTAATGTCTCCAAGAGGTCAAGGACGGCAAGGTGGTTAGCAAGATTAGCCCCCAGCAGGATGGCTGGGCAGGAAGGTCAGTGAAAGAGGATGGGCCAGTTATGTTGTTGCTCTTCAGGAAGCAGCGACAGGTGCCAACAGGCCCTTCTAAGAATGCGGAGAGGCACACAGGGTAGCTGTGGGCTTATTTAAGCAGGATTCAAGCCTGGGATGGTGGCAGGAGAGCAGGAAGGCTGAGAAGTAGTGACGGATTGGGACAGAGATTGGCAGGGGAAGGGGCAGCAAAGTACCCTGGAGAGAAGAAATGAAAGGTAGTGACTGGGTGACAGGAAGGGGAGGACACAGGAGAGAAGTGCCTGAGAGGGGCCAAGGGGGGTGGGGTGGGAAAAAAGAGATTGAAGTATTGGACACAGAGAGGTTTCCGGCTACATAGGCAAGGCAGAGATTAGAAGAGTCGTGTCCTGGATATAAACAGGGGACAGGGATGATGTGAGAGAGTCCAAAGGTGAAGTCAGAAGTCCTGCGGTGGGATAAAGTTGATTTGTGCACAGGGTGGAGTCAGCTTAGAACATCCACAAACCAATATCCAGCTTCGGAGACAGGTGTGGCGATAGAGTGAATCCAGAAGCCATTTGAAAGGCATAGTAGCAGTGGGTCCACCGCTGGAAGCATTCCATTGGAATCAGAGTGCAGAGGAGGAGTGGAGAGTCAACCATGAGTCAATACAGGTTGGTCCAGGGGTCCAGCAGAGATGTGTCGTGGTCTCAGATGATAGCAGTGCACACCAGCGGGTCCGGCATACCAAATGGTAGCAAGAAGCTGTAGGAGTGAAACCCACAGAACAACAGCAGTGAAGTCCAGAAAAGCAGAGAAGGGTGAAACGTAAATCCACAGGATCAGTGCAGATGAGGGAGCTGTTCCAAGGAACAACTGGAGGGAGGTGTAAGAATTCTGGGAATTCCACCTTTTCCCTGAGTATGTAAAATTTTGGCCATTGACCAAAATCCTAAGATGGAAGGACAGGTGAAAGTTCACCAGACGAATCAACAACACACACAGTGGAATGTGGGAGAATTACTGCTTCAGACATGTCTCTGTTTTAGTGCAAAACCTACAGCAAATGGTCAACGATCAGCACGAATTCGAGAGGCAGTCGGCCATTGAGAGAGGCAACTGCTCCAAACGTGGCGGAGCCATGCCTCGGTTCTGATGCAAAACCAATCGACACCTCGGACGTGGAATGAAAAGGGAGCCTTGTGTGGCAAGTGCTCGACAATCGGAATGAATTCAAAGAACAATGGCCCATCGAGAGAAGCAATTGCAACATGATAAGAGACCATCAAAAGCCATCAAGGACTTTGTAAAAACTATTTAAACAGACATGGAAGTGCCTCATTTAACGACGAAAACTATTGTAAGAGAGGGGTATATAAGTGGAAGCTCGAAACCCCTCTTTCTCTTGGTTTGCTCTCTTGCTCTTGTTTGCTGTCTCTGGTTCTTGCTCTCTTAGGTCTTATCCCTTTTCCAGCTCTCTCTCTCTCTTTCTCTTAGTTCTTGCTCATTTTTTCAGGGAGGAGAGCAGCTTCCAGCGAAACCAACGAACCCTACGTGAGAGAACCGGTCAGCCAGACCTGCAAGTGCAAAGGATTGGTGAGCCTCGACCATAGGTGTGTGTGTGTGTGTGTGTGTGTGTGTGTGTGTGTGAGATAGGTGTCTCCAGGGTCCCCACCAACCTCTTAGTTTAGCTGGATAAAGTACTGTAGTGTGTGTGTGTAACTCAATGTACTGTGTCGGACCGTTTTTATCGTTATTTTCTTCGTGTCGACTGTATAATAAAACCAACATTCCAATTCAATTCAAACACCGAGTTTGTGTGTTGTCTGCCATTCGGCTACGTGATCCATCACCGGGTGCGTTAGCATAAGTCCCATTTTCCTGAACCCCCGATCCATGAAGTACAAGTGTTCCTTGGCTGGACTGGGGACAAGATATCTGCACCGATCAATAGGGTGAGAACAACCCCAGAGCTTAAATCAATAACTTAAACTGCATAAATTAATTAGTTAATAAAACTACAAATCATGAAAGATTTAAAAATTCAAATAAATAAATTCTGGTTCAACAAGTAATGGCAGGGCAGGTGGTGTGTATTAACTGCAGCATATGGAAGTTGGCGGAGAGCAGCGTGATCCCCGGCAACCACATCTGCAGTAAGTGACTTCAGCTCAGAGCTGTGGAGCTGGAGTCCGAGCTGCAGACATGACGATGCATCTGGGAGGAGGAGAGTTACCTGGACACTTTGATCCAGGAAGCAGTCACACCCCTTAGATTAGGTAGTCGTTTAGATTCGTTCAGTGGTCAGGGACAGAAGGGTGTGATTGCGAGTCAGGCAGGTAAAGGGACCCAGGATCTAGTGATGGAGGAGCCTCAGCCCTTGACCTTGTCCAACAGGTGCGGGATACTTGCTAACTGTATGAATGAGGGCAAGGACTGCAGGGATGATGGGCAAACTGACAACGGCACTTTGGTAGAGGGGGCCATTCAAGTGGGGGGAGTAAAAAGGAATGTGACAAGGGATAGTATAATTAGGGGCATAGACACTGTCCTCTGCAAGAGTCCCGAAGGCTGTGTTGCCTGCCCGGTGCTAAGGTTACGGGCATCTCCTCGTGGCTGGAAAAAAACTTGGAGCATGAGCGGGAGGATCCAGTTGTCACGATCCATGTAGGAACCAATGTTATAGGTAGAACTAAGATGGAGTTCTGCTGAGACAGTTTGAGGAGCTAGGATCTAAATTAATAAGCAGAACCTCAAATGTAATAATCTCTGGGTTACGACCTGTGCCACGTGCAAATTGGCATAGGGACAAACAGAGCAGAGAGTTAAACGCGGAGCTCACAGTGGTGTGGGAGACGGGGTTTTGATTCATGGGACACTGGCACCAGTACTCGGGAAAGAGGGAGCTGTTCCGTTGGGACGGGCTCCACTTAAACCGGGCTGGGACCAGTGTCCTGGCGATTTGAATAACTAGGGCTGTAGATGGGGTTTTAAACCGGAGGTGGGGGAATTTAGAAATCTAATGAGAAAAGTCAAGGCAACAGAGCAGTGTAGTGATTTGGGTAAAGATAAGCAGAGTGTGGCAGGAAGGGACAGAGAGTTTAGTGATAATAGAGCGTCAACAAATAAGGTCAAAGCAGGAAACAAATGGTTTAAATCGTCAAAATTAAAGGCTCTTCAACTGAATGCACTAAGCATTCATAACAAAAGAGATGAATTAGTTGCACAAATAGATAAATGGGTTTGATCTAATAGCCATTACAGAGACATGATTGCAAAGTGACCAAGATTGGGAACTAAATATTCCAGGGTACATGATGTATGGAAAAGGAGGGGGTGTAGCCCTAATAATAAAGGATGACATAAGGACAGTGGTGAGAAAGAATCTTGGCGCGGAAGATCAGGAAGTAGAATCAGTATGGGTGGAAGTAAGAAATAACAAGGGGCAGAAAACACTGGTGGGAGTTCTTTATAGGCCCTCCTAATGGTAGCTATACCATTGCACAGAGTATTAATCATGAAATAGGAGCTTATAACAAAGATAATGCAGTAATCACGGGGGACTTGAATCTTCATATAGTCTGGGCAAATCAAATTGGCAAAGGTAGCTTGGAGGACAAGTTCATGGAATGCATTCGAGACAGTTTCCTGGAGCAATAGGTCATGGAACCAACCAAGGAACAGGCTATTTTAGATCGTGGATTGTGTAATGAGACAGGGTTAATTAGTAATCGCACAGTAAAGGATCCTCTGGGGAAGAGTGATCATAATAATAGAATTTCATATTGAGTTTGAGAGTGACACACTTAAATCTGAAACTAGAGTCTTAAACTTAAAGCCAATTACATAGCTATGAGGGGCGAGTTGGCTACGGTAGATTGGGAAATTAAATTTAAAGGGTATGTCAGTTGAAAAGCAATGGCAAACATTTAAAGAAATGTTTCAATATTCTCAACAAATATACATACCATTGAGGAAATTAAAAACTCCACAGGAAAAGTGATCCACCCGTAGCTAACTAAAGAAGTTAAAGGTAGTATTGGAATAAAAGAAGAGGCCTACAATGTTGGCAAGAAGAGTAGTAAGCCTGAGGATTGGAAGAGTTTTCGAAAGTAGCAAAGGAGGATCAAAAAATTGATTTTAAAAGGGAGAAAATAGAATATGAAAGTAAACCAGCAAGAAATATAAAAACAAATTGTCAGAGCTTCTACAAGTATGTAGAAAGGAACAAAAGTAAACGTTGGTCCCCTAGAGGCTGAGACAGGAGAAATTATAATAGGGAATCAGGAAATGGCAGATGTGTTAAACAAATATTTTGTATCTGTCTTCACAGTAGAAGATACATAAAGCATACCAGAAATAGTGGGGAACCCAAGGGGCTAATGAGAGTGAAGAAATTGAAGTAATTAATATTAGTGAAGAAAAAGTAATCGAGAAACTAATAGGAATAAAAGCCAATAAATCCCCTGGATCTGATGGCCTACATCCCAGGGTTCGAAAAGAGGTGGCTGCAGAGTTAGTGGATGCATTGGTTGTGATCTTCCAAAATTCCCTAGATTCTAGAACAGTCCCAGCGGATTGGAAGGTAACCCCACAAGAGAGGGAGAGAGAAAATACTATAGGCCTGTTAGCCTGACATCAGTCATAAGGGAAATGCTGGAATCCATTTTTAAGGAAGTGGTAACAAGGTACTTAGGACATCATAACATGATTAGGCAGAGTCAATATGGTTTTATGAAAGGGAAATCGCATATGACAAATTTGAGTTTTTGGAGGCTGTAACTACCAGGGTTGATGAAGGGGAATCAGTGGATGTAGTATATTATTGATTTTCAAAAGGCATTCGATAAGGTGCCACATAAAAGGTTGTTATGCAAGATAACGGCTCATGGGGTTGGGGGTAACATTAGCATGGATAGAGGATTGATTAACGGACAAAAAGAGAGTAGGGATAAACGGGTCATTTTCAGGTTAGCAGGCAGTAACTAGTGGGGTACCGCAAGGATCAGTGCTTGAGCCTCAGCTGTTTACAATCTAGATTAATGACTTGGATGAAGGGACCGAGTGGAATGTATCCAAGATTGCTGACGTGGGAAATTAAGCTGTAAGGAGGACACAAAGTCTACATAGGGATACAGACAGGTTAAGTGAGAGGGCAAGAAGGTGGCAGATGGAGTATAATGTGAGGTCATTCACTTTAGTTGGAAAAATAGAAAAACAGAATATTGTTTAAATGGTGAGAAACTATTAAATGTTGATGTTCAGAGAGACTTGGGTATCCTTGTACAAGAAACACAAAAAGATAGCATGCAGGTACAGCAAGCAATTAGGTAGGCAAATGGCATGTTGGCCTTTATTGCAAGGGGGTTGGAGTACAAGAGTAAGGAAGTCTTACTACAATTGTACAGGGCATTGGTGAGACCTCACCTGCAGTACAGCGTACAGTTTTGGTCTCCTTATCTAAGGAAGGATATACTTGCCTTAGAGTCGGTGCAACGAAGGTTCAATAGGTTAATTCCGAGGATGAGAGGGCTGTCCTGTGAGGAGAGGTTGAGTGGAATGGGCCTATACTCTCTGGAGTTTAGAAGAATGAGAGGTGATCTCATTGAAACATATTAGATTATGAGGGGGCTTGACAAGGTAGAGGCTGAGGTTGTTTCCCCTGGCCAGGGAGTCTCGAACTAAAGGGCATCGTCTCAGGATGAGGGGTCGGCCATTTAAGACTGAGATGAGGAGGAATTTCTTCATTCAGTGGGTTGTGAATCTTTGGAATTCTCTACCCCAGAGGGCTATGGGTGCTGAGTTGTTGAGTATATTCAAGGCTGAGATCGATAGATTTTTGGACTTTCGGGGAAATCAAGGGATATGGGGATTGGGCAGGAAAGTGAAGTTGAGGTCGAAGATCAGCCATGATCTGATTGAATGGCTGAGCAGACTCGAGGGGCTGTATGGCCTTCTCCTGCTCATGTTTCTTACGTTCTTATGATACAGTAAAGCCCAAAAAGAGGAAACAGATTCCGTCCAGAACCGAACACAGCAGCAGAGGAAAGCTGAGAATCCAGCTGTGCAGTGAAGCTGAGCAGGCATCAGCAGGTGGAGAATCGAGACTGTAGGCTGGAACAAGTTACCTTAAACCTGAAGTGATTGAGTGGCAGAGAAGAGTCACTGCAGCTGAGGCTTAATAGTAAACAATTTTACAACACCAAGTTATAGTCCAGCAATTTTATTTTAAATTCACAAGCTTTCGGAGGCTTCCTCCTTCCTCAGGTGAATGTTGTGGAAATGAAATCCTCGAAATGAAATCGCATTTATAAAACATAGAACAATGCTTGGAGATTACAGACAGTTTTTTCAACTGCCCGTTGACAGCAACTGACCCGTTGTCAACGCAAAATCGTCGAGCAGAAATTGATAGCCAAGTTCCGCACCCATGAGGACGGCCTCAACCGGGATCTTGGGTTCATGTCACGCTACACGTTACCCCACCAGCGAACAAATGTTATCTGTTTTTAATATAACAGGTCAGTTGCTGTCTTTTCTATGTTTCTACCTCTCCATCTCTGTGGGTTTTTTTTTGGTGATTTGTATATTCGGAGACCTTGTAGGTCACACCTGTCTGTCTGCACACTGATTGCCTTGGCAACGGGCAGTTGTAAAAACTGTCTGTAATCTCCAAGCATTGTTCTATGTTTTATAAATGCGATTTCATTTCGAGGATTTCATTTCCACAACATTCACCTGAGGAAGGAGGAAGCCTCCGAAAGCTTGTGAATTTAAAATAAAATTGCTGGACTATAACTTGGTGTTGTAAAATTGTTTACAATTGTCAACCCCAGTCCATCACCGGCATCTCCACATCAAGGCTTAATAGTGCAGTCCGGCAGAGCAGTACAGAAATCATTTTAACATTGTTATCTCCTTATTCCCTGGAAAATCTCCATAAAACTACTTATTTGAGAACAACTACAGGTAATAGCAAAAAAAACACAGCAAGATTGCAATTTAGTGGTTTCCGAAAATACTGAAAATAAATATCCTGTGGTTGGGTTTATTTCTTGAATTGTAACTTCGAATATGCTGAATTAGAAATTGACAGGATATCAATTATGCAGACAAAGAACAGAAAATTTACTGGAAAAACACTGCTATCCATCATTGGTTAGTGTGGTTATTAATACGCAAGTGTATAATTTCTTTTTCATTACCACTGCACTCTGATGGCCTGGTTTATTCACATGAATCTAACACGATGGGCTGATACTGGTTCATTATTCATATGCCTGTAGCACTGTGGGCTGATACTGATTCATTATTGATATCACTATGGGCTGACACTTATTCATTCTTCAAACAGATCTGTCACGGCTGGGGTGATATTGATTCATTATTCATATGGATCTGTCACTATGGACTGAGATTGGTACATCATTTGTTATTCATATTGATCTGTCACCATGAAAGAACTTGCATTTGTATAGCGCCTTTCACAACCTCAGGACATCCTGAAGTGCTCAACAGCCAATGAAGTACTTTTAAAAAAAAAATGTACTCACTGCTGTAATGTAGGAAATGCAGCAGCCACTTTACGCAGAGCAAGGTCCCACATACAGCAGTGAAATAAGTACTCATATCATCTTTTGGATGTTTGTTGAGGGATAAACGTTGGCCAGAAAACTGGGAGAATTCCCCTTTTCTTCGAATAGTGCCATGGGTTCTTTTATGTCCAACCGAGAGAGCAGGCAGGCCCTCGATTTAACGTCTCATCAGAAAGACAGAACCTCCGACAGTGCCCTCAGTACTGCACTGAATGCCAGCCTGGATTATGTGCTCAAGTCTCTGGAGCAGGGCTTGAACCCACACAGCCTTCTGACCCAGACGAGAGTGCTATCATTGTGCCACAGCTGACACCGAATGGGCTGAGACTGGTTCATTATTCATATGGATCTGTCACTATTGGGCTGATACTACTTTTTAAATAAATATGGATCATTACTTGCTGTTGACCTTTGCCATTACTGGGCTACTGTCACTTGCTTGCTGACCTGTCTCAAAAAAACAGCAAACATTATTTGGAAATTAACAATTTTGAATAATGAAGACATAGGGAGATGTGGGCAGAGAAAACAACAACATTAATCAGAAACCCAATTTTGTTCTTATCAAGTAAAACATCGAAACAGATGCTGACCACTAACGTAAACTATTCATTCAATTGGAAAAGTACAGATCCTCGGACTCCAATGGGGACAACCTATCTGAATTATTACAATGACAGATCTTAAAGCACAACTTTCATTGGTGATTTAGTGTTTCCACCTACCCATATTTGTCCTGCTGGATTTAATTGTGTGTAATGCATTTGCCATACATTAAATGAGCATAACACTGCAACTTTTATGTACAAGATGTCCCAAAGGCATTCCACAGGGAAAAAATAGGAGCATTGGCTACTGAGCCAGAGAGGGGTTAGGAGAGGTGACCAAAGACTAGGATGAAAAGAATGGTGTTAAGATGGTTTTTGAAAAACTGAGTGGAGAGATGGAGGACTTTAGGAAAGGTGTTCCATAGAGGAGGGCGAAGGCAAATGAAAGCTCTGCCACTGATCGTGGCACAAAGGAAGGAGCAGGTACACAAGGCTGAAGTCAGGAGATTGAAGGATGTGAGAAGGGACATGTGGCTGATGAAGGTTGCAATGGCAGGGAGGTGTGAGGCTGTGGAAAGATTCAAAAAGGAGAATAAAAATTTGAAATAAGGTGCATTGAGGGAACAGGGAGCTAGTGTACAGCAGCCAAGAGGGGAGTGACAGGCAAGGGACGGGCAAGTGGGAATTAGTACAGAAATGAATGCAGGTAGCTGTGTTTTGGAAAAGTTGGGAGTTTTTATGAAGAATGGATGGTGTTCGGCCAGCAAGGAGAGCATTGGAGTGGTCAAGTCTGTAGGAGACATTAGTGTAGTTAAGGGGTTCAGTAGTAAGGAGCTGAGGGAGGTGTGGAGGCAGGAAAAGTTTCACGAGTGGAAATAAGCAGTCTTGGTGATCGAGTGGGACAGGAAGGTCAGCTTATTGTCAAACACGACACCAAGGATGTGCAGGCTTTTGTTCAGTCCCAAAGAGTGGTCAGGGTGGGGGTGGCATCTGTGGCAATGGAGCACCAAATACTATGGATTCAGTCTACTTGATGTTCAGCTGAAGGAAGTTGTAACTCATACAAGACACGATGCCGGACATGCAATCCAACAGTGTGGAAGTGATCTTTGGTTGAGAAGTGGGAGAGGTATAGCTGGGTATCATCAGCACACATATGGAAGCTGACCCTGTGCCTGTGGACGATGTCTCCAAGGGGAGCGTCTAGCCAAGGAAGAGGTAAAAAAGATAGCAAAAGTGAATGAGGAAACTACAGACCAGTGAGTTTGATGTCCATTGTGGGTAAAGTTATGGAGACCTTTTTTGAAGATCATGGAGCATCTGGTCAGAAATAAAATCATAAAAGATAGCCAATATGGGTTCATGAAGGGGAGGTCATGCCAATCTAACTTACTGGTTTTCTTTTAGACTGTGACAAAGGAGCTTGATGGGAATGTGGCAGTGGATGTGGTGTACTTGGATTTTAGTTCGGCCTTTGACACAATTTCTTTGGAAAGGCTAGTACTGAAAATTAAGAAAGCGGGAATCACTGGAAATATTTTACAATGGACATATAATTGGTTGCTGGACAGAACCCAGAGGGTAGTGGTCCAGGGATTGTCATCAGCCTGGGAGGCTGTAACCAGTGGGGTCTCACAGGGGTCTGCTTTGGGACTTTTTAATATCTTTATAAATGATCTGGAGCTAGGAGTCACAAGCACTGTGGCTAAATTTGCTGATGATACAAAGAAGCTGTGCACAAAGGTGGTGGACTCCAAAGCTGAACAGGATAGACTATCGGAGAATTTGAATATACTTGGGAATTGGGCAGACAGGTGGCAGATGAAATTCAATGCAAAGAAATGCAAAGTGCTTCACATGGAGCCAAAAAAATCCAGCAAGTGATTATTACTTAAATGGAAAGAAAATAGTGCATGGAAAATAAGAGTTCGAAGGGTCCGAACTGACAATAAATTGAAGCTATCGCAACAATGCTCGGTGGCAGTGAGTAAAGCAAATCAGATCTTGGGATGTGTTAAAAGGTCAATATCGAGCCATAATTGCAATCGTTGGTGTAACCACACTTAGAATACAGTGTACAGCTCTGGTCGCCACACTACAAAAAGAATATTGCAGCTGTTGAAAGGATCAGAAGAGAACCAGAATGTTTGAGGGGATTATTAGGAGCGATTATGTAAATTGGGCATGTTCTCATTGGAAAAGAGAAGGTTGAGAGGTGATATGATTTCTGATCCTGACTAGATAATATGGACAACGACAAGCCATTTTGCCTTGTCCAGAACAGGAGGGCCAGAAGACATGGCCTGTGGTTGAAGGGACGTAATTTCAAAACTCATCTGCAGAAACAATATTTCAATGAGCAAGTGATTAATCTACGGAACAAACTGCCTTGGGAGACGCTGGAAGCAATTAGTATTGAGTCATTCAAATGCAAATTAGATAGATTTATTTCAGAAAATAACATTTTGGGAAACAGTCTGAATAACTTGAGACGTGACATGTGTTAAGTGTAACATGCTTGGGAGGAACAGGTGACTTTGGACCTATGGTTCCCAAAGCTTTCCACCGCTGGGTTTGCTTCATGTCATGTCTAAGTCTGTTGTAGACTAATTGATAGAGATTGTTATAATTAGTCAACAGCTCCATTATCGTAATACACGACTATCAGGATGGTAGAAGCCAAACTGGATGGACCTTGGTCTTTTTTCGTCTAGCAGTTCCAATGTTGATGATTCTCTGCAATAAGGAGTACTTCCTGACGTCTACAAAATAGTGAAAATGCATCAGTGGGCTTCCTTCCTTCGCTTTATGTAACTTTGATTTTGCTCAAAACTAACCTTTCAGTTGCAGCAGAAATGTCGCTCAGAGTTGTATTTCCTTCTTGGGTTTTTCCAATTATCATTTTTCCCCAGAGATCTCTGATATGCCTCTTCAAGGTCAAGGACTGTTCTTTTTATAACTCAGAAATCAGAATCTTTTTCTCAATATCAATCATAGTCCAAGCGGAGGTTTATGAAAGCTGTTTTGTGGATAACATTATTACAATATTTGAGACCACACATCTTTCTTCATTTGTTCCATAAGATAAGCCACCCTCCCAAAGGAGTGCACTTCAAGAAGAGGGAAAATCTGTCAAACTAATCACAACCTCAACTGCATATGCTGCAGTGAGAATGAAAGTGTTGAGAGAGCTCTTTTTAATATTTAAAAAAGTAATTCTCCCTCTTACCTAAGTAGTGTGACAAATAGAGTTTCAACATCTCCGATTGATATGTGATGATCCTGGTTTTAGCGATTGTTTCTCTGCCAATCATTTTGCATCTCTCCAATCTGGAAACTGCTCTGTCAATGTCAAGGATGAGGACATCAATAAGTAGCTCCATTGGGAATCATTCTGATCAGCATTCCTTCTAGCCTTGGATTACAATCAGGAAGTATTTGGTGTGGGAAAGTTTAGTGATTGCTGTCCACTGCTTTTCAACTGGTTGATCTGTTCTCCTATTGAGTCCACTAATCCTAGGATCGTATCCTGCTCAAGGAATCACTCTTGTAGTCTTCCAGCTGTTGAGTAATAATTCTGGGTTGGACACAATTGCTTAGATTCTCCGCTCAGCCATTATGCCAGCGGAGGTGCAGAGGGACTGGAGTTCTGCCCGTTGAAAGGACGCACCCTGACCTTGGCCGATTTTCTGGAGTCACGGTCTAAAAATAATTTTGGTAGTCTCCACCAGGCAATCTATCAGGATGGAAGAGGAGAATGGTTGTATCAGGCCTCAGAGGCGTAGCTTCAGCAGAAGCCCCTGTGTTGCCTGAAGAATTTTTGTTTCAAGTGCCTTTGTCCGCGATTGATTGCCTCGGCTTTCTCGACCCTTAATTTAAATGGCTCCTCTGCCACTCAGAGTAATGCTAGGTGCAAATAGGTAACTCTTGTGCCTCGCATTGCTGAGGACAAATGACAGGTAATATGTACTGTTATGCATTTCTGTCATTTGCTTGTAATTATAATACACCCAACCATAATTGGGTCAACATACTATACACCCAACGTCACTTGCAGTAGAAAATGCCAGAAGTGGGAAGGATGAGTGGGTAGACAACAGAGCAGCTCTGAGGCTCCCGCCATATTCCACTGGAGTTATGTTGGAGAGTTGGTCTAACTCTAGCAAATTCTGCCCGAGTTACGCCAGCTCCCCAGCATAACTCAGTGGAAAAGTTAAGCTCAAAAATTCTCCTTTTTATTCTGAATTTTTCACACCATTTTTCCCTTTGACATACTGGAACAATTAGAAAATGACTGTTGCAAATTAGTGACAAAAGGTTGCTTGTGTAAATGGGTTTTCTCAATATGACAATATAGGGCGCATAGAACTCTCATATCATACTGAAAAGGTGTACCCAAATAAAACATTGCAGTGAGATTTTTTTTAAAACTTTGAGCATTCATATCAGGCAAACTATTTCATAACAGCTTTCAAACTGCTGCAATTCCAAAAGAGAACATTTGCACAATTTCTAAAATAGTAATAACATTACAGGCATTTAGTAACATCCTGTGCCATACACCACACATATGTAATGAAGTACAAGTATAATCCATTTCAAAGATAAAATCATAAACCCCAATAATTATTTAAAAGGAACAAACTTCATTCATTACCTTCATGATAGTGCAGCTAGAGCTTCTTTTCTGCAGTTGTCAGTGTCTTTGGTCGTCAGAAAAATTGATTTAGCTTTTGTTAATAAACCTTACTTAAGGTAGATGTCACAATATTGAAATGCAGTCATTTATGCCAACACTTAAAGAAAAAAATTGTTATGGATGTCGATATTATGGGAGATCATTAAAGGAAACTTGTCCCAGGTGAAGTGCTCTCTGAATGGATTTACAGAAACAATATTTCTGAGAGGCATTATATTTTCCATGTAAAATGTCAATAATTGTCTCAGAAACATGCACTTACCAGGCTAGAACCTCATGTCTTGAGCACTATTATTGCTGTCCGCTGGGAACTTTAAATAATTCTACGAATTCAATATGATACTCCCAAAACATCTATAGAAAATTGACTTTTAAAAATCACATCTCTGCTGTATACAAAAGGATGACTGTTGGGAAAAATGATTGGATATTTTAATAATATTGATTTTCTTTTAAAATAACCATCATGCATCCAATATAATATATTGTGACATCCATAAAATTAATCAAGAAAGGCAAAATAAAACCATCCATGCTTCAAGCTGCAGCTGTCGGCCTACTTAGTGGGTGTTAACTTTACAAAATCTATTTGATATTACAAATGATGGAGCACTGCTTTGGAGTGGGAGAGTGGGAGAGCTGTCTTTGTGGTGTGGCGTGCTCTATCAGATCTTGGTTTGGCCGCAATACGAGACATGTTCAGTCTTGCCCATTGAAAACAGGAAAGAGCAATGACAGGTATTGGGGAGATGTTAGCCTGCCCAAGAGGCGGCACTGAAGTGAGATGCTTAATGGGTGGGGGGGGGGGGGGGGGGGAAAGAAATAAAGGGAGGAAATAAATGGTTGTAAATGCATTTAACAAAATATTTAGGTGTTGAATGGGACACCGTATTCTTCCTGCTCTGTAACTTAAATGGAACTGAAAGCCAGACATTTGGGATGGAAGGCTCTCTGATAGCTGTTTAAGTTCCGAAGTGAATAAGTTTGAGCAGTTTTGCCCAAAGTTGCCTGGTGCACTTGTGTCAGAGCACAAAACTACAGTAAAGTGACACCAATTGAAAATTCCTCTCAGGATAGCAGGCATTAGAAACACAAAGTTTCATCCTGAGGTAATATAGCCTGATCTACCAAAGGTGGGTGTTTAAGGCACACCGTTCATGCAACCCAAACTGCATTAAATCCATGCTTCGTCTGATGGCAGTCAGCTTGATACAAAAAAGTGAAAATAAAAAAGTCCATACTGCCATCCTTCACCTCATTGAATACAGCAGCACTGATGTAAATCAAAATGGTAAAATCATCTGGCTCTTTGTAAGGGTAACCTTTTTCAAAAAAAAGTTATTACCTAAGTTAGTGAAAATGTCATGTGGAGAAAGTTAAAAGATTTAAACTACTCCTAGTTAGGCCAACGAAACTTTTAGCTTCAAATCCCAATCAGTATTGAAAGATTACAGTAAAATCCAGAGCGATCCCAAGAAGCAAAGGAACAAGCCAATTGATGTACAAGCAAAACAGGAAGTTCAAGACAGTTGAAAAACCAGACTCTCAATCCTGATAGTTTCAGTACAATAAATAATTATTTTGCATGCAATATAAATCTATGTTTTACTTTTGGTTGTTTGTATGTTGAGTGCTACTTATTTGCTCACCTTATATCTCTATTTCTTTCCATCTTTTTACAGCACTTTCATGTACTAATTTCACCCATGTTTCTGTTCTTTTAATTCTTTCTAAAGCATTAATTCTTTCTTTCCTCTTTATAATGTATTTCTAGCCATTGTGTCACTGCATCTCTCCTATCCACGGACTGTCTCCTTGTCTTTGTCTCTCTCATCTTTATCCTTGTCTGATCTCCATTTGTCTTTCATCTTGAAGTACATGGCATTTCTCAGAAGCTAATTGAACCTTTTCAGGACGGAGAGGCATTGTCATATTAGAGATCCACACATTTCCTCCCTTATACAATGAAAAAGATTGCCCAACTGAATCTAACTGACACTCATTTCATAAGCGTCTATTGACAACGAAGCACATTATTACTTCAGTAGTTCTACCTTATCAGAAACATTTCACAACCAACTTCCAGTTTTTAAAAAAAAATGTTAACAAGGGAGGAAGAACTGCTCTACTCACTATATGTAGTGACACCTCAAACACATTATTTCTGAATATTAGTCAATCTCCTGTGGCATTGCCCATGGAGAGTCAAGGCAGGATAATTGGAAGAGGAAAAGCAGATGTAATTCGGTCTCCACGTTTAAGTCATATTCTGCCTTTATTTTTTATATAATGCTTTGATTTAATATCATTTATAATCAAAATGGAAAAATCTCAGGCAATTAAGGAAGCAGAGAAGTAGAGTCAGTTGCAGAATTGGGGTTTCTCTGCTATACATGCTCAAGAAATGGGAGAAGCAAATCTGAAGCATTATACTGGAGGACATAATTACAGTGTAAAAAAAGTAACACAGGCAGTTTACATTACAAGTGTGGACATCGGAATTTATAATGGGAAATGTCAACAAAAAAAGTGTGACAAAAGCGTGACCAAGTAATATTTTGTAGTCTTGAAGTGGTGATGTGATATTTTTAAATTTTCATTACATACAATTTATCTATAAATAGCGACCATTGCAACTGTGTTCTCTACAGTAACACTGAGATTTATTCAACCACCCCAGCATGTTTAGAAAATATGTACGGGGAGGGGGTCTTTTGGGATTCAGAGAGGAACTTATCCAATCCTGAGAATAGCAGCAATCAGGATCTTTCTGAAACATCCATTAGAATCAGGAAGGCTGTCGGTAAAACAATAATAGAGAAATACATCTCGACTAATATCTGAACGCAGGGGCAACATTTTAGAAGAATTAAACACTTAAGTTGCCAACTATCCCTTTTCTTCCTCCTTCTCAACGAAAATCTGAGAATTCACATCTCTCTTTTCCCCTGTTGATGGCAAATTTTTGTGATCGATACGGAGAAGAACAGGACCACCAGATGCATATTGTAAGTCATTAAATTGTATGAATCGATACAAAAATTTTAAGAAATGGGCCACTGGAAAGGAAGTTACAGTCACCTGCCAAATCAGTCGTCTTTTTTTTAAAATGAAAGTTCAGCTTAAACAACAAGCAAAAGAAGCGTAGGTCGTGGGCTTGCTGATCCTGTGCAACAGGTAACTGCTGTACTTTTCAATTTCAGTCAATATCAGCACACACTGTTCTGACTGCTTAAGCAGCATATAGCAGAATATAGCAAACAAATTATTGCCTGTTCCAGTCATAAAGAAACACCATTGAAAGTATGTGCTATAAACTTGCTAAAAGTAACACCTTGTTATTGGAAAACATACGATTATTCTCCCTCCCCTTTCCTTCAGGAGGTATGGTTCCAGTAGTCCTCCGGTACCTTACTCAAATGCCCAATTTTCACATGTGGAAGCAAATGTCTGCAAACCATTTGACTATGGAAGGCATCACAGTTGAGCCTAATTCTGTACTTACTTGACCTGACTGACCATAAGACCATAAGAGATAGGAGCAGGAGTTGGCCATTCGGCCCCTCGAGCCTGCTCCGCCATTCATCGAGATCATGGCTGATCTGATTTTTACCTCAACTCCACTTTCCCGTCTTTCCCCATATCCTTTGAAATACTGACTGCATAGCAAAGTCAGCAGCAGGAGCCCGAACTGATTCACCCCCACCGAAACAAAGGTACAGGTCGGTCAAGCACTAAAATATTGTCATCACTATCACTTCAGCTAAGATCAGCCAGCACAGCACAGACCAAAGACTGAAACTAGAACAGCCTGCCTAATAACAATGATAACTAACCATCCAACGACTCATCAGGGGAGGTCAATTTTTTTCCCCCTCCCCAGTTGATCCTGTTGGTTTTCTCTCCTTGACTCCTCATTGGGCTATGGTTCCACAGGCACATATCATCCCAGCAGTAGCACACCAAATGGCTACTATGCATGGAAGTGTGAACTTCGACCGTAAGCCCTCCACTGTCTGTGATTTGTCACATTGCTTGTCCGACATCCAGTACTGGATGAGCAAAAATTTCCTCCAACTAAATATTGGGAAGACCGCAGCCACTGTCTTCGGTCCTCGCCACTAACTCGTTTCTAGCCACCGACTCCATCCCTCTCCCTGTCCACTGTCTGAGGCTGAACCAGGCCGTTCGCCACCTTGGCGTTCTATTTGACCCTGTGATAAGCTTCCGTCCACATAGCCGCTCCAAAACTGCCGACTTCCAACTCCAAAACACTGCCCGTCTCTACCCCTGCCTAAGCTCATCTGCTGCTGAAATCCTCATCCATGCTTTTGTTACCTCTAGACTTGACTATTCCAATGCTCTCCTGGCCGGCCTCCCTTTTTTTAAAAATTAATTCATGGGATGTGGGCGTTGCAAGCAAGGCCAGTATTTATTACCGATCCCCAAATGTCCTTGAGAAGGTGGTGGTGAGCCACCTTATTGAACCGTTGCAGTCTGTGTGGTGAAGGTTCTCCTACAGTGCTGTTAGGAAGGGAGTTAGAGAATTTTGATCCAGCGACGATGAAAGAACGGCGATATATTTCCAAGTCGGGATGGTGTGTGACCTGGAGGGGAACGTGCAGGTGGTGTTCCCACGTGCCTGCTGCCCTTGTGTTAGAGGTCGTGGGTTTGGGAGGTGCTGTTGAAGAAGCCTTGTCGAGTTACTGCAGCGTATCTTGTAGATGGTACACACTGCAGCCACGGTGCGCCGGTGGTGGAGGGAGTGAATGTTTAAGGTGGTGGATGGGGTGCCAGACAAGCAGGCTGCTTTATCCTGGATGGTGTCGAGCTTCTTGAGTGTTGTTGGAGTTGCACTCATCCAGGCAAGTGGAGAGTATTCCATCACACTCCTGACTTGTGCCTTGTAGATGGTGGAAAGGCTTTGGGGAGTCAGGAGGTGAGTCACTCGCCACAGAATACCCAGCCCCTGACCTGCTCAGTATTTATATGGCTGGTCCAGTTAAGTTTCTGGTCAATGGTGACCCCCAGGATGTTGATGGTGGGGGTCTCGGCGATGGTAATGCCGCTGAATGTCAAGGGGAGGTGGTTAGACTCTCTCTTGTTGGAGACGGTCATTGCCTGGCACTTGTATGGCGTGAATGTTACTTGCCACTTATGAGCCCAAGCCTGGATGTTGTCCAGGTCTTGCTGCATGCGGGCACGGACTGCTTCATTATCGAAGGGGTTGCGAATGGAACTGAACACTGTGCAATCATCAGGTAGCATCCTCACTTCTGACCTTATGATAAAGGGAAGATCATTGATGAGGCAGCTGAAGATGGTTGGGCCAAGGACACTGCCCTGAGGAACTCCTGCAGCGATGTCCTGGAGCTGAGATGATTGGCCTCCAACAACCATCCTCCCTCTCTCCATAAACTTGAGCTCATCCAAATCTCTGCTGCCCGTATCCTAACTCACACCAAGTCCCATTCACCCATCACCTCTGTGCTCGCTGACCTACAATGGCTCCCAGTCTAGGAATGCCTTGATTTTAAAATTCTCATCTTTTTTTCAAATCCCTCCATGGCCTCGCCCCTCTCTGTCTCTATTACCTCCTTCAACCCTCCAAGATCTCAGCGCTCCACCAATTTCTGCCTCTTGCGCATTCCCAATTTTAATCGCTCCATCATTGGTGGCCGTGCCATCAGCTGCCTAGACCCTAAACTCTGGAATTCCCTCTCTAAACTCTCCGCCTTTCTACCTCTCTCTCCTACTTGAAGACGTTCTTTGAAACTTACCTCTTTGACCAAGCTTTTGATCACCTGTCCCAATATCTCCTTATGTGGCTCAGTGTCAAATTTTGTTTGCTAGCACTGCTGTGAAGCACCTTGGGACATTTCACTGCATTAATGGCACTATATAAATGCAAGTTGTTGTTGCCACACTATTCAAATGTGGGCATCTTTACAGCTAACCCTAATCCTGTCCTCATCCAACATCAACACACATATACTTCCAATCAGTAGCAGGACCCTTGGTCAATTTTGCCCTATCTAACCAGGGACGGGGTTGTCAGGCCAATTGTGGTGCCCCTGCCGCCTGTTATCAGCTGTCTCAGCATAAAGTGGTGATTGAACCTACGGCTTCCTTGGTCTACATGACTCACTGGGCAAACTTGCCATAACAAGAACACAGTGACTATCTTACACTGAGCGTAACAAGTATGTGCCCTGATTGTGACCATCACTTCCAAAATATTACTGTCAAAGAGTGAGATGATCAGACATTTCACCTCCATCTGCAGATATGCACTGTGTAATCAGGGGGTGAAAATCTAGTTCAACTAGCAATTTAAGACTGAATCTACTGCATGGCAATAGCATACAGCTATTCCAAGTGTCCTCCAGCTATTGCACACTGGTACCAATTCTTCACGCAAATAAGATCAGTACTCAGTACAAGAGTCACAGCATGGTCATGGCAGAATTGCAGTCGATCACAAGTTACTACATAATTCCACCGCACTTCTGTCCAAGCAATGGTATCAATTACTTTTCCTACAGTGTTTGAGGCTGGTTAAAAAAAAATGAATGCGAGGGAATAGTCCCACCAGAATTCCACATGTGCTGTACACAAGCTTGTTCACATCTGTTCTCTCATAATAAGCCACTTAGCAGATGACACAGATGGTAGAAATTGAATGAAAAGAGCAACAGGCCTCACTTTAATCTGTCCCTCTCCAATACATTTGTTATCCTGTTATAACTGACACAGTGTCGAATGAAAATGTCACCAAGATAGTCACCCCCCCCCCAACGTTATGATGGCTCAGTGAGTTAATAACTGAGATGTGGCACTGTGCGATGCCAACCTGAAATTTCTTGGTTCGATCCCTGGTTCGTACTGAATTAGTTGATCTCAGCAAGTGCAGCACTTGGAGTGCTGCAATCAGTCTCAACACCCTGGAAGAGAGAGAACACGCAATGGCCAAAGTTCCAATTTATGATTAATATCCAGCAATTATGCTGGAAATACATGTGAGAGGTCAGATTCAAGTTCCGTCCAATGATCTTCACGGTTGAATTGCCCACCAACTATCCGGGTTCACACATGAAGAATGGCCATTTCAACGAGGTTCCCAAGTTCCTACTGTACTCCAGCATGAGTCACCTTTTTCAAGGGAGCAGAGGAAGTAAAAAGCGAGTCCATTCTAAATAGTTTGTTTTTGGTCTTCTCTTTGTTTTTCTACACGAACAATCCGCAACTCAGAGAGAGCTGGACAAATGCTTTTATGTATGCAAATACGTGAAGCTGCATTCGTTGATATTATTCTAAATATCTCATCCAGTGTAGCCGAATAAGAAAATGACATATGTAACAACAAACACCAGCAATCACTCCTTCCAACAGCTAGGCTCAATCAGTGGACCCAATCCACGCCATTCAAGTTCATGAGGGAGGTCACTAACCAGATGCAACAGCTCCAGGACAAAGCCACACAATATTTCTCCCCAACTCCCTGAGGGCAGGACAATGAAACAAACATTTCAGGGCACCAATCCAGCAGTACCATCCACACCACTTATCACAACCGGTCACATCCCGGAGACAACATTGTCACGGAACTAGCAGAAATGGGTTCATAGTGCTCCATGAGCATGCAAGTCTACACTTATCCTAATAATCCTTGACACAACCAAGCATTTATCCATGGCATTAACAGATTTTGACATGAGTCTACATGTACTCAACGGAACAATTGAAGCTCATTAATGTTCCACTTTTGTGCTCCAGTTCCATTGACAGTACAGTACTGACAATAGGATGACAATTTATGTCAAGTAATCCGCTTGCATTTACATTGTGCCTGCTGTGACAGACAAATCAGAAAGAGAATTGATAGGTCAGCAGTATTGTGGCAAGTTTAAAATGTCTCCTTCACTTTCTGGAAGGCCCGTCTCTCTGTATGGAGGGAAATCTACATCTTGACTATTGTGGTCATAGATGCAGTTCTATCGGTGTAAATGTTACATCAGGAAAATCTGTTTCTGTGCAACTGATCTTCACTTTGGTGCAGGATTGTTTCACAGGAAAGGATATCTCTTATCCTATTTTTGTGTTCATCGAAGTGAGGTATGTTAGTTCTGGGAATGGAAACTTCCCTATTTCTGGCATCAAGGCCAGGTACAACACAGCCAGATGTAAAATAAGTATCCCTCCACTCTGCCTAACAACATGTCTTAGAAGTTAGTCAGCAGCCCCTTCTGCACCAAGTGTGACATTTTTTCGATTTCCCTCATTCTGTGACCTTTTTGCATCAGGTTGGTGCTAAATTAGGAATAACTTTGAGCTGTTGGCACATGCTCACTAGGATTGGGATTAAGACTGCCCAAACTCATTCCACATTGGACCCTGAGAGACAGCCAGCAGAGAGCTGAGATTTTCATCCCATGACTGAGTTATTTATAAGCCCAGACCTGAGAGGTGAAAGGCTGGTATCGGCACTTCCTGTTTGGATTTCAACGCCCAGAAGGAGGGGCATTACTGTTATTAAGGAGTGAATCTCTGCTTCATCAGGTAGTTAATGAGTTGGGGCTACCAAAATATTCCATGAATACCACATTCATGTACAGTATAAGCTTCACATCACAGACGCTGGTCCAAACTGAAAGTGCAATACTACAGAGAATGGCCATAACTTTAAAGCATTTTGTTATTTTGAAACTGAAACTGCGTGTTAAGTAAAGTTTTGTAATCTCATGAAATCTGCTCCACTTGCTCTTATTTTTGTTTAATTTTACTTCTGAATAAACCTGATTCATGGTTAGTACTCTGGGATATACTCACTGTCAGAGCATATTTGTCGGTCAGTTGGAGAATTCAGTGGGATCCTGTACTACTTCCATTGCATGCTTGACTGGCAATAAAGGCTTCATTATTGGCCCTATAGCCTGCTGTCCTAGAATACCTCACACAGAAGGTTATGTTGCAGTTCAGAGGGAGCAGGAGCTTGGTTGTAGCAATGTGCTTTTGCACAGGACACATGAAAAAAAGTAACCGGAGTGTGCCCGAATCATAAGATTCTTTTTACCATTTTAAATACCCGAATCACAATGAAGACACTGGCAAGCTGGATTACCCCACCTTGTCAATCCAGGTGAACGCTTTGGTTACAACTGACGGACTTTGAAAATAGGAATGAACACAGGATGAAAATATTTTTTTGATTAAAAATGGAAAAGTTACAGTCACCTAATGCTAAATTTAGATGAAACAAATCCTGTTATCTGTCTTGCAAAACCAATGTCATATTTAATGTACATATTCTTGAACTTGTTCCTAGAATTAAATACTTTGATCATTACTTTATGAACAATCAAAAACAAGATTTATCCTCACATATTTTATAATAAAGTAAGAGGCAAGCACCGAACCCATGCGACTCCCAGGGCTGCTGTGTTGACTCTTCTCTATTAAGTTATTTTAATTAATTTATTCTACAATAAAAGTGAGTAAAATCTGTGACATAACTGGTTCATCTTCCCTAAAACATCAGTCACTATACAGTGGATGTAAGCAGCTTTTTGCAGGTTGGGAATTTAAAATAAAATTTTCCCCTCCTTTTTCTGACAATTTTTCTCCCTTGGTGAGCTTTGTTTTTTGTTAGTGAGGCTATTTAAACGCATGGCATCATAACTAAGCCTAATCCTGTCCTCACCTTTACTTGTGCTTCAATCAGGGTTCATTGGCTAGTGATCAGAAGCTGGCTGATCGTCCCTTCTCTGAAGGTGTGTTTATTTAGTCTTTGACCCCAAAGAAGCTATTTATAAACAGCAAAATTGCAATTTTTCAAAGTTTTTTTAAAAATTTCCTCAAAGGAACTTTCTGGAGCATACCCAGCTGTTGTTTTACATGAAGGCTCATTTTCTTAAGAGCTGGTTGTAACTACTTTTTTTTTTGAGATGAAGAAGCTGCTCTGTTGTATGAATGTGTTAACTGTCTTTATTTAAGAATTCCAGTCACTGCACCAGTGGAATCACGAGAGTTTGAAAATAAAATAGGAAGCGGTATTAGAGTGATTACACTTTAACAATTACAGTACACTACAAAATGCCAATAAATGCACCAGATCAGGTGTCAAAATCAAAGTGTTCTAAGGGGAGTGCGTGCCCCCATCGAAAATAAATGTCATGCCTTCAGCACTCACAATGTCCTTCAGTAATTTCTAAATTACCATTGCTGTTAATTGTACACATTGACAAATAGGTACCTTTGGTTTGAACACACATCCATTTTTGTGAGCTCGGTCCTGACGCTGCTGCCTCTTCATGCTCATTCACGCCCCAATTTTCTGTCTCTCCCTGACCAGCAGCGTATGAAGGACGTAGCCAGCTCATGTTACAGCCAGTATTGCACTAGAATTCCGACTCCTCCTAATGCCACTTTAAACATCTCCACATTCTGATTTTAAACAGCAGCACATTTAACGTACCGGTGAGCAGTGTTCCTGTTGGCTGTAACATCAGCTCGTTGCTTTAACCCGGAAACTTCCTCTACAGTCAGACAGCTAGCGAAAGGCTGGGAGACCAGTAAATTTTGCAGGGATGCAGCAATTCACAAATGTAACCAAAAATTTATTTAAAGTTTATTTAAACTAGTTTTGTGATCTTTGGTTATTTTACATTCCTCAAATTCTCAGAGATTTCTTTCCAAACTTGATTAATGGGGAGCCCACATTGATTAGGAAACATCAGTCAGAAATGGATCTGCACTGCTATGCTTTTTTCTCCCACCCATCACCCCTGTGCTCACTGACCTGCATTGGCTCCCGGTCCAGGAACGCCTCAATTTTAAAATTCTTATCCTTGTTTTCAAATCCCACCATGGCCTCGCCCCTCGCGATCTCTGTGACCTCCTCCAGCCCGACAGCCCTACAGCCCTCTGAGATCTCTGTGCTCCTCCAGTTCTTGCCTTTTGCGCAGCCCCAATTTTAATCGCTCCACCATTGGCGACCGTGCCCTCAGTTGCCTAGGCCCTAAGCTCTGGCATTCCCACTCCAAACCTCTAACTCTCTCTCCTCCTTTAAGACCCTCCTTACAACCTACTTCTTGGACCAAACTTTTGGTCACCTTATGTGGCGCGGTGGTCGAATTTTGTTTGATAACACTCCTGTGAAACACCTTGGGACATTTTACTACTTTAAAGGCGCTATATAAATGCAGGTTGTTGTTGTTGTTCAAAGAACAGAAGGGAAACACCATCTTACAGATGCTATGATGGCATTTGATTTATAAACTTTTCAGTAATGAGTTCCTGCCCAAAACCCCTTTACTTTGTTCAGTTCAAATCTACATGACGGCAGCATGAAGTATTTAGCTGTTGGATTTCTTTTGCAGGTTTCAAACTACAAATATTAGGGGGAGGGTGGGAAAGGAAGGAGAGAGACTGGGATAGGAAGGAGAGAGACTAGGATAGGAAGGAGAGAGACTAGGATAGGAAGGAGAGAGACTAGGATAGGAAGGAGAGAGACTAGGATAGGAAGGAGAGAGACTAGGATAGGAAGGAGAGAGACTAGGATAGGAAGGAGAGAGACTAGGATAGGAAGGAGGAAGGGGATGGGAGAAATGAGGGAGAGGATAGGGAGGGAAGGAATTTTGGTGTATGGAGTCTTGAAATTTGTATGTGCGTTTTGTATTTTTTTTAATGTAAGGGGCCTTGCAAGTCTGCATGATCATATGCAGCCCACTCACTAGTTTTGACAGGTGTCCAATCCCAACCTCCTTCAGGCATGTGAAAAGATCAGATAGAAGCAGAGGGAAGCTGTGAAGGAGGTAATGGTGCGGGGATGGAATGAGGACTCATTGCTGGAGATGCTCTGGCAAGATCAGATTGCAAAGGTAGAACCAAGAGAGTTAGGCCCACTGAGCTGGACTATGGAGGCTCACAGACTACAGGCTTTGGAGAATTGTGGTATGGCCAACTGCGTCAAAGGCACTGTGGAGGATGAGGATGTATAATGCATCAGTCAAAGTCGTAGATTGTTTTTTGTGATAACTGCTACTTGCATTTACATAATGCATTTCATGTAGAAAAATGTCCCAAGGCAATTCACCGAGCTGTATTGAAGAACAGCCAATGAAGGAGAAATTGGGAGGCTTGATCAAAAGTTTATTCTAAGAGATGAGGTTTAAGGAGGGTCTTAAATGGGGAAAGGGAGGTGGAGAATCAGAGGTGATTCGGGAGAGAATTCCAGACAGACAGTCGGGCCTATTCAACTGAAAGCACCGTTGCTAATCAGCAGGGGGGGGGGGGGCAGAGAGAGGGGAAAGCACAAGAGGCCAGAGTCAGAGGAACAAAGAGTTTTTTTTGGGGGGGGGGGTGCAGGTAGGGCTGGAGGAGTTTAGAGAGGTAGGATGAGATGAAGCCATGGAAAGAATTTAAACACAAGTATGACAGTTTTAAATTTGAGGCATTGGCGGATCAGGAGCCAATGTAGGTCAGCAAAAACAAGGGCGATGAGCGAGTGGGACTTGGTGCAACATAGAATAATGGCAGCAAAGTTATGGCTCAGCTGAAATATACATTTCCATAAGCTTGATGGTGATCCTACTTTAAAAGGGAAAAGTGTCCTCAATAAAAATGCTCTGCCCCAGGCTCATCAGTTCTATTTCTCAAACTGAAGGAAGAAACCTCAATGAAACTCTACATTTCACTTTGGGAAGCTTCACAGAACCCTAAGAATTGAATGGTGTGGAACTTAATGGATTGTTTGCTTTCAATGAAGGAAATCTTCAGTTTAAAAAGAATAAATTAACCCCTTTTGGACTATTGCCAGATCTTTTATAACAGTTACTGTGCTAGAAAGTATTTGCCAAATATCTTTGCTTCTGTAAAATGTTTAAGTATCATTAATTTCAATTTATAGTATTAGCCAACACCAGTCAATTCCTAAGAGTGGTATTTTCTGCCTTCCAGAGACAGTCAGTGACAGGCAGCATAGTGAGACTACTATATGAATTCCAGTGTGCAGTATTATTGCTAAACAGGGTAACAGCCCACTTGTGGGTAACAGGGAACAACCGTCAGAACAAAATGGTCTTTAAAATCCCAAACCATAACACCAACTATATTAGTTTGCACTCAACACTGCAGTGTTGCTTGGTTTGAGAATGCACCACATGGGTCAGATGAAAATGGACAAATGGGTTCCTGACAAGAGTGGTCTCAAGGGGCAGTACTTTGAACTAAGTTCGATGAGGCAGAACTACATAAACATTGGTAGGTCGACCAGTAGCTCTGAAGAAAGATTCTTAAGGGAGATTGAGAGTTCAAATTGCAGCCTGACCATTTGAAGGCTGGTAAATGCTCCATGTCTGGAGGAGAAAAATTGGCAGGAATGTCCTGGGAAAAATCAGAATGCAGCCATGGACAAGTCCACAGACGAGACTGCATACTGGCACATTGGCTGACGAAGGGAACAGCAGTGAGCTGAAGTACAAAACCCAAGTGAACAATATTCCTTATGTTCAAAAGCCACCTTTTGATAATAAGTGACAGGGTCCCGCAACAATGAGAATTTTAAATTTGAGGCTTTGGGGAGGGGCAACTGAACCGCTGGGCAGATAATTCTGGAATTTTAGCCTTTTTTGGGGGGGGGGGGGCGGGGGGAAGGCAGGCAATCAAACAACTTCTTCGTTGTTTATGGAGAGTTCAAAGGATTCAGTCAAAATGAATGGTATACTGCGGGACAGTCAACCCCTGACCTGAATCTAGGCTGCTTCACAATCTTATCCGGCTGTGGACCTCCAGTTAATGATCCGTCCCACCAGCTGGATCACAGATAGTGCTAATGGCTTTCTCAACAGCAGCGCACCTCGGCACGTGTGTCCCGCTCCCACCAGCGCTGCTGTCTTCCTCCAGTCGGGATCTGCCTCAGGAATCCACGACAATGCAGAGACAGTACTGCAGGAGGGGAGGGTGGAGAGGGAAAAAAAAGATAGAGAGGGGAAAGTGAGAGAGAGGGTGTCATAAACGAAGAGGGAGAGAAAAGGAGACTGAAATGAAGGAGAGACAGAGGAGGAGAGAGGAAGTCGCAAAAGTGAAAGAAAAAGAGAAAGGGACAAAAGTGAAGAATGTGTGTGGTTGAAGGAGCACAAGAAATGCAAAATGGATTATGAGTGTTTGATCATGATTCTGCCTGACTCAGAAGCTATTTAATTAGGTGCAGCCCACTCACTAGTTGTACCACAAGGATCAGGCCCACTGCTCCAAGAGCTTGGATATCCCTGTCGTACCAGGCTCCCAAACCACAGGATGGTGGACGTTACCTCGATGTCTGTAAGAATAGGCAGTTTCTCTTTGATCAATAATTAGTTACGATAATGGCCCTCTTTGGCTGGCGCAGTGTGTTTAAAATGAAGATTTATGATCCAGTGAATCAACTGCTTTCTTTTGTTCAAACTGTAGGTGGAATTGATGGACCAGATATAGACAAGTGCAAAAGGCAAACAACCAAAATAGAACACCAACAAAACCTTGAGAATGTAATTCATTACTTGTAGCTGAAACACAAATGAAAGAGTTTGTTCTAATGGTCGAGGAAACCAACTTCTCGGACTTAATGAGCACTTGCTAACAATAGCAACGGGGCACATTTACTTTTAACATTACAATTAATGAATTTACTTAGAATATTAGACTTCAGCACACCCGCCTCCAGGTTTGAAAATTAAATAAAACCCGACAGAATTTTAAATGAGCCTCCAGATCAAACTTGTCCTGCAGAATTTTACCACAAGTTACAGGATCTTGCTATCATGCACACGGTCATTAAAAAGTCATGTATTTTAAGTGTGCGCCACTGTAACCCTTTATTTTTAATAAGCCATTATCATAATGCATGCCTGAGCAGGCAACATATTTTACGTATTCAATTATCAATTCATCAATGCAATAAATTATAATGTAAAATATTAGCAGTAATAATTCTGTTCTGGATACAGTGAATGTTTTTCCAGTATTACCACACGAGCACTTTACAACGGCTATTGATCACTGCAATAAATTCTGTTGGTTATCCAGCAGGTTCCACTTTTGTTTCTGAAGAACTGCACTCATTGCCACATACACCTTGAAAAAACTAGAGTTTTCTTGATAACTGGTGGTATTCTGACTACAAAAGTGAATGTGATTTGGTAAAATAGGGTCTATGAGGCAAAAATAATTTTCATGCAACTTCCAAATTCACACTCTGCAAACTATAGGGAGTCAGCACAAGCCAAAACATCAGACTGGCTCGTAAATGTAAGCTTTCAGGCACAATTGAAAAACGCCAACACAGAAACACCTCCAAAGTCTGAATTGCACTTTCAGAATGATCAAAATATAATGTTTTGGTCATTTACATGTTCTCGAGCTACCTGACAAATAATGCCACAGTTGAACAACACATTTAGTACTGGAGCAGCTCTGTATTTGGTCAAAATCTGATACCAAAAATATAATATAACCACCTTCATGTGCTCTTGAATCCCTAAGAGTTAGCTTAAACTGAGTCAAAGTCAACACCAACTGTTGGTGTCCTCCCAGTCCACTGTGTCTGCTGCATTGTAACTTTCTGAACATGGATTTCGTACCCATTGTGAAAAGATGTCACTCACAGTATTCACTTGATTTAAAGATCAAGAGCACTTGCAATCTCAAGAGGCGTCCATGGTGTTGTGCAGAATACTTCATGTCTCCCCCAAAATTCTCGTCAACATCATTTTTAAATCATTTGTTTCATGTGTCTAGATTCAACTGATTTGGTGGGGAGGGGACGCACGTACCTACAGCTTTTACATTTGCAATCCATCTACTCTTTCTGCCCTCAATAGCCAGACTGAGTTGCATACACTTATCGCAGCATCACAGGGAAACTTGCTGTTAATGGATGTGATCAAACTACAGTGCAGCATTGCATGGGTTAACCTGCTCAAGAGAATGCAAGGTCATGAAAAACATCAACAACTGCACTGGGCAAAAGTTCCTAGTTTGTTGGTACAGTCCTATGAATAAATGACCCCAGAATGCTTGGTCTTCAACTTGCAAAACAGCCATTTGTGATGGAGCCAATGGCCAGTATGCAGTCACACATGAAGATAAGAAAAATTAGTCTTTTGATTCAGAGGATGACTGGGAGACGAGTCACAGCTGTGCCCAGCAGTGGAGCCAGATTCAACATTAGCAGCAAGTCCAATGGAATCAAAGGGGTCTCTTTCGGACTCGGTCCATTATTCGTTTGCCTACCTTTTCTAGTGACTCTTATTATTCAATGTCACGTCTCCTCATCATTCTTCCATTTGGTCCACAACAGGTAGCGACACATGGTGCAGACTAAAATTTAAGCAGAGGGGCTGTGCAGACCAAGACTGGGAATATATCCCCAAACGAGACAATCATTGCAACATCAGGTGATCTTGTTTCATTAATAACCTAGACCAGTAACTGTATTCATCAGTCTTCAAGAGCAGGCACACGCAAGAAACTGGGAATGGACAGAATGAACTACCCACGACAAACAAGAGACATACATGAACTGAGCATGACCAAACATTACATTGCACTTCAGCCTTCATGCAAAGGACAAGTTGAAAATTGGTCCTTTCCTAGTGATCTTAAAATCCAGAGCTGGAACACCACAAGATTCCAGTCAAAAACAAAAGATCGCTTGTTCTTTGTCCTCCATATACACTGTGGTGTACCCCATTTACACCACACATGTGCAAGAGCTGTAACTTGAAAGATACACCTCGACCACAAAAAAAGTTTCAAGCTGTCAATGATGACTCAATGTTCATGTTATACTGTAGCAGCAATTTGGATTATTATACTCGTTTTTCCTTTATATAGTATTTGCATTTTTGTTTTCAAACTACACCATCATCCCACGAGATAAAGTCCCTTTACAATGAATGCCCTGCAATTTCGGACCTAATAAAGTCATAACCCTTCGACCCACTTGCAGGGCTGGGGGTGACCAGACCTAAGCACTGTGTTAACCATCTTCTTGAGTTCTCTTCTAAACATCGTAACATAAAGAGAAGCTTTTTAAATTGGGAGTAAATACAGTTTATTGCTGCACTTCTACTCAGATCTGTTCCTTTTTCTGCTCACAGCCCACTGTTAATTTTCTGGGGTGCAACTGTCAGCCCCTGAGACGCTCCAGTCTCAACAGCTTTTAAAACTTACAAAAAAACCGAAGTATCGAATGATTTTGAGGAATTCAAGATGGAAATGTCTTCCTAAAATCAATTATTTTGTGGTTATTACAAATTAATATTCTGCCTCTACATTTAATTGCAGGAAAATCCATTTTTGTTATGAATAGTGTTTTCTTTTAAATTTTGATCATTTACAAGGCTATGATATTTGGAAGGACTATCGATGATAAAGGAATATGCAAGTTAATGCTCTAATGCCTTCTGATCCCTGCATTCATTTCTGACCTCCACTCTGAAAAAGCCTGTGTGATGTCAAGAAAGCTACACTCCTAAGTCAGACTGATCGTAGATGAGAACAGATGGATTAAAGGCTTGAATGTGCAACCAGATCAAGAGCAGATAATTTACCACATTAGTTATAGAGATTGGAACAGATTAGAAAACAGTCAGCAGCCAAAGGAAAGAAGAATTCTCCAAAGCCGTTCATTACTGATTAAGTTTCAGCAACTGAATCATCAGAAGAACCAAAGCCTTGGACTGCCATTTGATCCAACTCTTCTTTAAAATAAATGCATTGCCCCCCCCCCCGCCCCCCCCCATTTTAATACTTGTTCAAATCATTTTTTTTGTCGGCATATGACACGATGCTTGCCTGCTGATAATCCACCTCTACCTATCCGGATGGCAAATTCTTCATCTTGCGACTGGGCATCGCCACCATCATCTTCCTTCTTTTCCTTCATTGGTTTTGGCTCCTGATTGAGTGCAAATGCCATTTGCGGAGTATCCCCAATACCCTGGAATAGAATAGGACAGGCGCCGATTAGGCACAGAAATAGAATTGGCATTTGTTTTCTGAGATATTTAATTCTTTACTCCTCTTATTCCAGTTCGGCGGTCTCCCCATCCCATGTGCCACATCAAACTGATAGGGCACACAGTTAACCTGCGACCAGGCTTCTACAAATATCAACTCTGTAAGCTGTTACCAGGAGATGCAGCTTGGAACAGTGGGATGGGGAACTCTCCCTCTATTTTTTCTCAACCTAACCTCTGCTCAGCATCGCTTTTCAACAGCATAGCTGAAATCTGTAATGTCGTATGAGGGAAATCACAGCAGTCCAGCTGCGTTCTGCCACACCATGGAAGAAAACAGAAGGGAGTCGCAATGTGCAGTGACACCATATCATCACAACAATGCTTACCCTCTTGCTTGCTTCAAGGATGAAGTAACAATTTTAGGCTGTCTAAATAGCTACGCGTTCCTCAAATTAACAGATAAACATTTGATGTTAACTTTACTTGTCAAGGCTGAGAAACTGCAAACTTTCAATTCTGAAAACGCGGTTCAAATACAGTCGGACTGATGTTTCCTTTCCACAGCTGCTGTTAATGAGAGACCCTCACCATCAGTACTTCTTTTAAAAATCAGTCGGAAAGAATCACAAATACTTGAACCAGAATTCCTTCCCACCTTAGTTATTTTTATTTTGCATATAGACATATTTTATAAAGTCACGTTGCTATTTCTCACAGAGTACTTTGAAGTATACATTGGTACACTGGGGTAGTCGGTAAATGTTATGAACCTTCCTGATCACAAGTCCTTTCAGCAAACACTCAAGTAAAATGCACAAAATGTATCTTTCCCACTTGAATTAATAATGAGTGCAAGTCAATTTTTAATATTTTGCCAATTTTTTTCTCTGGACGGCTGGGACAGGCCCATTGGGAGGTCAGAGGGAAATTACCCAAGTATTTCAAACGCCCCATGTTCCTGTGAGCACAGTATACTTCCCCGACATAGGTGGTCACACACAATTGCCATATTCTAACTTCCATTCTTTTCTGTCCACTCTTGTTCATTTGTTCAAACATCTGTTTAAATAGAATCTACTCATAATATCAGAGAAACTGATTTGGGGGAGTTTGTGAGGGGAAAAATAGAAGCACAACTTCCTGTTCCTGGATGACCCGGGTGCAGCAAATGTGCGCAAAATGGCCAGAAAATCACACATGCTGCCTTTCAGGGGGTGCACATCCCCACCAGTCAAATTCTCCTGTATTCAGTGTGCTCAGGTGGTCCGATACACCCAGGCGCAGGAGAGGAAAATTTGTCCCGATATCACAACCAAAATATTAATTGTTGCAGGTGTCCCCATTTTGGGTCACTTTTTGTGCTCAGGTGTTGGATGTCGGTGCTGGGGAACAGAACATCAGCAGTAAGCACCCCCAGGTCAAGTACAGCATGGGCAAAGTGCAGAATGCAGCTTCCTCTGCGCTTCCTCTACAACATGCCTTAATCACAGCCTCAGTAAAGCTGCAGCAATGTGGATTTTTCCACTCTCTCACCAACGATCCCTCTGGACCCGGAATTTGCAAAATTAAGGATAGCTTTATGGTGTAAATTTTGCTAAGAACTAGGTTAAGACTGTACAAACTCATTTCCTGTGGGACAATTACAGGTAGCAGAAGGAAAGGCTCCTCCCAATCCCAATCAGACTGGACTAGATCCGTACTAGGGTTCCCGAGTTGAAAGAATAGCATACCCATTACACCATTCAGTTCCTCAATGTTTTGATCTTTAACGAACATACCTGGTGGTGAGGCATCCTATTTAGGAGTCTTAAGTAAAAGAGACTTGGATTTCACAGCACAGAGCTCCTGAATACTCAAGAATTAGATAATCCTGCTCAAAGGAGCTG
Source organism: Heptranchias perlo (assembly GCF_035084215.1). Taxonomy (NCBI): domain Eukaryota; kingdom Metazoa; phylum Chordata; class Chondrichthyes; order Hexanchiformes; family Hexanchidae; genus Heptranchias; species Heptranchias perlo. The sequence continues at coordinate 15,743,747 of NC_090347.1, forward strand.
TACTTTAAGGTTGACTAATGAGAAAAAAATAATGTCCCATTTAACACGCGAGATCTCTTCTGATGCAAGAGACTGGGACAGTTTTAATGGTGCTCAGAATTGGATCTAACCCATGGTACATTTGGCTTGTAGAATTAGCTGCAGAGTGTAAAATGGTCCATTCACCTTAACATTCATCAATACCATGATCACAAGATTCACACTCAACTGCAAACATGCCTTTGAGCTTTCAACTGAACGTTTGAACCATGTGAATGAACACAGACATTTAGTGCATTTGGAGGCCTGCTCTTACTTGTAAAATATTCTCCAAATCAGAACACCCCAACAGTCAAAATAAGAAATATTTTTACCATTACCTGTCATTACATCTATATCCTATTAACAATCTTACATCTGCACACTATCTGTCTACAAATCTTACTTCCCATTGTCACTCTTTTTGTCACACTTTTGTGCCAACATTTTTTCATTGTAAAATCCTATGTCCACATTTGTAATGGAAATTACCAATGTAAAATCATCAACTTACAATTACACAATCTGGCTGCCAGATGGCAGTATATCATTCCTGTACAAACAACTCAAAATGCTTTCTGAAAAATTTTGATCCACCATTTTTCCTCAGTAACTGAAATTTCTAATGTCCAATATACAGGCTTTTAAAAAATATAAAATTTCAAAAATTCCCTGCACTAGAACAGGTAGGCCAGAAGTCTGATCAAAATTGGACCTCGGGCCTGATTTAAATTAGATTGACGAGCTGCGGACACCTGCTGCGCGTCCCCAGGCAGCTCACTGGCAAAGCGGAAATCAATTTCAGACCACTGTGACGCGGCAGCAGCCCTGGGAGTTGCACGGAAGGCGATTGGGAGGAAGCCGATCGGGAGCCAGCAAAGGTCTTTGGGACTGCTGTGGAGCCAGGTGGAGCACTCCTTCTCCTCCAGGCTCCACATTCAGCTAAGGATATTTTACAAGACTTACCTATTGGTGGTGCGCTATAGCGGTCCCTTTTGAGGACTGCTGGTTAGGCCACAAGTAGGCCTGATTATCTCAAAGGCAGCAGGCCCGATTGCCAGGTACGATCAGGGCAACCCAATATCAGGAGGGAGTTAGGCCCCCTATTTGTTTATGCAAGCAGCCAAATGTCTGATCAGGCACAGGTCTTTACCAATATGGTAGGCGGCGCACTTCCCCCACCATATTGGATTCTTAGGAGCCCATTTTGTGCCTGCAAAACAGACGAGTTTTAGGTCAATGTGTCTTTCCTCATTCTGATTTGATTTCTGTTTAAAAGATTGAATTTTGAATGCAAACAATGCTTTTTTTGAGGGAAGCAAAAAGGAAGGGAGGGTAGTACAATAGTTCTCACCACAAGTCCTTGGGGGTAGCATGTGGGAATGAAGAGAGGCAAGTGGTGGAGAGTTACGAGTGAGGTGAGTGACAAGTGTAGCAAAGGGGAAGAGAGGATGTAGAGGTTGACTGTGTGGTTCAAAACAGAAAGAAAAAGAGAAGCAAAGAAGAGTTAGTGAGAGAAAAGGAGAGAAGAGAAAGAGAGAAGCATAAAGGGAGACAGAGAATGAAACAGCACCACAAAGTCAGAAGAGACAGGTAAGAGAAAGAGAATATTCTCCAACTTACTGTGTGTAAAACCACAAGAGATTGATTAGGATGGTCTAATTTCTGTAGTAATACATTATGATATTAACTGATTTTAAATGCAGGTACTAGTCCACAGAGAGATGGTCAGAGTGGTCTGGTATTAAGTTATTTCAGGCAGGACTTTAATAGACAGGGGTTAAGAAATGCATTCAAATGGATTGATTAACTGTTTTAGGCCTCTGGAACAGTTTCTGCACTCATATCAAAATTACTTAACATCCCACTTTTCAATCCATTTAATAATCTACATCATTTAAATTAGATCGATGAGCTGCGGACACCTGCTGTGCGTCCCCAGGCAGCTCACTGGCAAAGCGGAAATCAATTCCAGACCACTATGACGCGGCAGCAGCCCTGGGAGTTGCATGGAAGGCAATTGGGAGGATGCCGATCGGGAGCCAGCAAAGGTCTTCGGGACTGCTGTGGAGCCAGGTGGAGCTACATTATTTAATAAGCTACATCATTAAATAAATTTAAAACAGAAATAGACAGTTTCCTAGAAGTAAAGGGAATTAGGGGTTACGGGGAGCGGGCAGGAAATTGGACATGAATTTAGATTTGAGGTTAGGATCAGATCAGCCATGATCTTATTGAATGGCGGAGCAGGCTCGAGGGGCCGATTGGCCTACTCCTGCTCCTATTTCTTATGTTGTTGTTATGTTCTTATGTTCTTCTAAATCTCAACCAACAACGAAACTACACACAAAAAAAAATTCCTTTTCTGAAAGTATTTCCCTTCCCTTGAGTAAGAGTATGCATGATACCAGAGCAAACACCATCATCTTGGTCTGGGATGCACCACACAATACAGCTGCCATCTTTCAAAGTGAAAGGTCAACCATGAATCAGCAGTGGAACCTCCTTCTTGATTAAAATATGTTTTTTTGGTTCCATTTCTAATACATAATAATGAGGGGCCTGCCCTTCAGTAACATTCAAGCCATTATTCCGCTTTAATCGTGACTTCATCTGTTTCTAATACATAATAATGAGGTAGCCTGCCCTCCTGTAAGAATTGAGCCTTCATTCTGCTTCACTAAGGACTTCATTTATTCTGCTTTCATAACTCAGTCCTGGAAGGCAAAACAAATTCAAAAGTCCACGGTCATTAATTATTCAAGCAATCAACTACAATATTAGCAATCAACTCGCATTTTCTGAAGTCGAGTATTCTCACAAGTTTGTGCAGGTTATGTTAAGACTAGAGCAACAGGAAGGAACAAAAGAAAGATAAGGCACACAAGGGAATGAAATTTAATTTCAGGCTCATTTAAATATAAGTGGTGAGCTGCCAGCTTGACAAAACCCAGCATCAAATTCTACAGAAAATTAGGAGATGATGGAAGTAATGAATTAAAGGAGTTGCATAATTCAGTGATTAAAGGGAAGAACTATGGGAATATCTAATCCCCTTTCCTCAAGGCAAGTGGCCAAATCAATGTCAGCCGAGATTATAACATCAACTTGCATTTATATAGCGCCTTTAACTTAATAAAACGTCCCAAGGCACCTCACAGAAGCTTTATCAGGCAAAATTTGCCACTGAGTCACATAAGATGACATTCGGACAAGGCGACCAAAAGCTAGGTAGGTTTTAAGGAGCATCTTAAAGGAGGGGAGAGGTAGGGAGGCAAATTTAGGGAGGGAATTCCAGATCTTAGGACCTCGGCAGCTGAAGGCACGGCCACCAATGGTGTGGCAAAGGAAATTGGGAATTACAAAAGGGCCAGAACTGGAGGAATGCAGCGTTCTCGGAGGGTTATAGGGCTGGAGGAGATTACAGAGATAGGGAGGGGCGAGGCCCTGGAGGGATTTTAACACAAGGATGAGAATTTTAAATTTGAGGCGTTGTTGGACTGGGATGCCAACGTAGGTCAGCGAGCACAGGGGTGACAGGTTAATGGGATTTGGTGCGAGTTCAGATACAGGCAGCAGAGTTTTGGATGAGCTGAAGTTTATGAAGGGTGGAAGATGAGAGGCCGGCCAGGAGAACATTGGAATAGTCGAGTCTGGAGGTAACAAAAGCATGAATGAGGAGATACTGCTACCATCGAGCCAAAGCTGACCTTAAGCAATAATTGCTGGGGCATTTGGTTCCATTTCCCAACGTGGCTAATGTTAAGTGTTCTGCAAAGCTTATGTCTGCCCCGTGATGGAATACTGTCCTGTTTGGTAGGGTGCAGAGAAAATCCATCCATCAGATGCATAGTAAGCCCCACCTTCAGTCTCAAAATGCTCATCATCATTCATCATGGTTTTATTGATCACCCAACAGAATAATTTCACAAGTTCTTAATAGTCAGACAGCCAGCAATTAATGTGCAAGAGCATATGCGAGACTTGAATTTGAACACCTTTCCAGGCATTAAACAGACACTCAGACACCATCCTGCTCTATTGAAGACTGATTTGTGGTGAAGGGGAACCTAACCAAGGCAGTGGAGAAACAGGGAAAGAAAAACTTACAAAAGAGACAATTTTTTCACAAAGATTAACTCATCTGCATATTGTAACTTATAATAAAACTGTTAAATATTATGCCAACCGAAGATACTGTGCATGTCTTCCCTGGGACAAGGTACATAAGCAGACATCATCTTTACATTGAAATTAATAATTTCAATCATTTTCAACTATTTGTAAAAAAAAGTTAAAACTTCAAATTTTTGGTGTCAATTTAAATAAAAATTGATCCAACTTCATAAAGTACATCTTTAACCACTGCAAAGGAACTATAACAGAACAACTTTTAAGAGCCTGAAGCAGAATCTCACAAATCATATTCATAACTTGGGTTGTTTCATACATGGCAGATATTCAATTTCTAACTTGCCGTGACTCTTTGTAGTGCAAGATTGATCCAAGTCAGATATTGTAGGAAAAGCCTTAAATAACCTAACACTGAAGAGTTTACTTCTCTCTCTGCTGGCACGGGGTTCGAGAGACCCAACTGTTGACTTAATTGTTGAACCTGAAAGGGTCATGATAAATAACGGGTCAACTAAATAAAGAGCCTTCCTTCAGATGCTTGGCTGGTCAATAATAGCAGGAATACACAAGTGTTGGGACTGCTCAATTAACATTGATGTGCTAAATGCTAACTTTCAATGTGATAGTTATTTGAACAGGTGCGTTTGTATAGTTTTAAGGGAAACTCCAACTTTGGTGAGGAGTGATTGACAGGTCAGACTGTCTGAAGTGATGATACAGCAAAGTAATTTGATAAAGGGACAATATTATCACAGTATCATGTGAGATGTTAGCCAAAAGTCCAGTCAGGACTGCAGGTTACCTGTTGAAGACCAATCCAGAGGCCAGAAGCAGTGCACTCTTTTGATGTATTAGTTGAACTACTACCTGATTTTAAAAGCTGCATGTTTTCCTATTATTCTGCCAGACATTAACACGAAGAACAAGTGTGGTACGTGTTACTTTGCCAAATAAACCGAAAAGGACCAACTCTGGCAAACATGTATTACTGATCTCCAAACTGAATAAATTACTGTTATGCTGTCCAAATGTAACACTTCCTATATCCTATCACGGAATCTCCAACTACACTTAGGTGTCAGTCTCAGCTCAGTGGTAGCACTCTCGTCTGAGTCAGAAGGTTGTGCGTTCAAGCCCCACTCCAGAGACCACATAATCCAGGCTGACACTTCGATGCAGTACTGAGGGAGTCATTCTGATGAGAAGGTATACCGAGATCTGACCTCTCAGGTGGACGTAAAAGATCCCACGGCACTGTCTGAAGAAGAGATGGTGAATTCTCCCGCTGTCCTGGTCAATATTTATCCCTCAATCAACGTAACTGAAACAGATTATCTGGTCGTTTACTTCATTGCCATTTGTGGGACCTGGCTATGTGCAAACTGGCTGTTGAGCTTCCCTACATGACAACAGTGACCACATTTTAGAAATAATTAATTGAGTGTAAAGCTTTTTGGGACATTCCGGAGTTCGTGAAAGTTGTTAAATAAATGCAAGTTCTTTCCTTTAAATGGAACCCAACTAAGGCTACATTATTGTCATTCTGAAACCAAGTTGTTCTGTTCACGATGATCACACTGACAATCAGGTTATTCTGGACAACAAAAGGTGCTGAAAAAAAGTAATTATTAGTAATACAGTCAATCCTCGACACCTTTATGGTGAGCCATGAGTTACATGCTTTTTGACCAGTACTGTGTTTGGCTCCTGCTAATGATTGAGATTTTGCTGGATCTTTTTAAATTGAGTTGATTTTGTGTTGGATGATTCAAGAGCTACAACAGGCATTACAAATAAAACCACAAGAAGAAAACCTCAACCTTAATCTATTATTCTTAAAGTCTAATTTCCTCTCTAATAATTGTTCCGTATTAATGCAATCAAGGGCAATAAACAACACGCCAATGAAAGTAATTTAGCAGGACAATCATATCTAAATATCTGCCAGACAACTGTGATTAATCCTTACAGCTGAATGTATGACAGGGACTAATGCTTCATAAAGGCTGGGGCAGGACCCAAATTTTATTCTATTAGTACATTAACAAAAATGAATGAACGTGCCTATTTCACTAACAGAGGGGATTAATTTCTGCCAAAGTAAATTCCAAGCCTCCAAGTACTGAATGTGAATATTCCATAAACTGCTTTTATGGTCAAATGTTCTTTTAATTCATTACAAACATCTGTTTTAACCAGCTACCACTGACTCTACCTACAGGCCTAACTAACACATTATGGAGGATGCTGTGTTGCTGTCAAGCAAAACAAGATGATATTCTTCTCTTATTTACCCTCCAAATCCACTCCCTTTCTCCCCTCTCCTATCGTTGGGTTGCCCATCGTGTGCCCAAGAGATCAGGTGACATACCTCCAGACTCCCCACTGTCACTATGAACCATCTGCCAGCACGTACACCAGAGTCATCCAGGGAGACTCTCCATTTCGTAGCAGGTATACAAGAATGACCTACAGAGACTGTCCCTCCAGCAGCAAGTATGCAGGCCTGGCCTGGAGAGACTCTCCCTCTGGCAGTAAGCATTCGAGAATGGCCCTGGTGACACTCTCCATTTACCACTGAGAATGGCCTGTGGAGAATCTTCCTCCTTGTAGGGAAACAACTGCTCATGATGACTGAAATCTGGACCTAAGCAACGCTGGAATGCAAGCTGTGCCCAATCACCCTTTGACACTGCATGATGGTATCCAGCACCACACCACTAACAAGCTCCTGTTCTTTCCTGGAGCTTTCAAGACTGAGATAGATAGACTTTTGTTTGGTAAGAGTATCAAGGTTTATGTAGCAAAGATGGGAGAATGGAGTTGAGGTGCAGATCAACCATGATCTAAGTGAATGGCGGAACTGGGGTAGGAGCTGAATGGCCTACTCTTGTTCCTAATGCTCCAAACCAGAAATGATGCAAGAATTTTAATACTTCTATTAATTGACCATGAAATATAATAAACCATTTGGCATTTTGCTTCAGTTGGAAAAATCTCTCCAGCTGTTGCTGACTGAATGGCAGCTTGTGCCCCATACAACATCTGCCTAGCTGTCAGGAACCAGTAAATGTGATTTATTTATGATTAAGAAAATAAAAGAACCATTCTTGCCTGGGTCTGGACAATTCATCAGGTTTCATTGTGTCACTTCACATTTTCCTCAACACAACTTACTTTTGAGATTAAAAAACAGAAAACTAATTCATGCACTGTGAATATTTGCATGAAGCAGATATAGCAAGGCTATCAATGGTCTCGCCAATGCATGCAGACGCTGCGACAACGGATGAATGGACACCGCGCAACAATCACCAATCAGGAGGGTTCCCTCCCAGTCGGGGAACACTTCAGCAGTCAAGGACATTCAGCCACCGACCTTCGGGTAAGCGTACTCCAAGGCGGCCTTCGAGACACACGACAACGCAAAATCGTCGAGCAGATATTGATAGCCAAGTTCCGCACCCATGAGGACGGCCTCAACCGGGATCTTGGGTTCATGTCACGCTACACATTACCCCACCAGCGAACAAATGTTATCTGTTTTTAATATAACGGGTCAGTTGCTGTCTTTTCTATGTTTCTACCTCTCTATCTCTGTTTTTTTTTGGGGGGTTTTTGGTGATTTGTATATTCGGAGACCTTGCAGGTAACACCTGTCTGTCTGCACACTGATTGCCTTGGCAACGGGCAGTTGAAAAAACTGTCTGTAATCACCAAGCATTGTTCTGTGATTTATAAATGCGATTTCATTTCGAGGATTTCATTTCCAACAACGTTCACCTGAGGAAGGAGGAAGCCTCCGAAAGCTTGTGAATTTAAAATAAAATTGCTGGACTATAACTTGGTGTTGTAAAATTGTTTACAATTGTCAACCCCAGTCCATCACCGGCATCTCCACATCATCAGTATTGATGAATGGAGACAAATAAGGCTGTGATGGAGAGAAAGATAAGAGATAAAGAGATTGAGATTGATGTTGGAGCCCACATGCAGCAGAAAAGATCCATCAGATTAGGAGGTTCTTCCTGTCCAGGAGTGTATGAAAATTAGTAGAAGAACCTCCTCAAATCTTGGACATAGTTGGTCTTCATAAGGTGTTGAGAATTGTTATGGGGAAAAGAAGCATTTGGCGTGAAAGAGGAAACTAAGCTTCTTCAGCGTAGCTTTAACAGTGGAGGAATGTGGCCGTTCCATTTGAGACCATCTGGTTTGCAATGTCTTGTTTTTATGGCCAATTATACAGCCATGTTAACAAGAGCCAAGGAGGAATGCACAGTGCAAATAAACTCGCCTTCTTGGCTACAGGAGGATGTGTGGTGGCAAACATCCAGAAAGGGCAAGACAAATAGGAGAAACGACAAAGAACCAAACACAGTATATAAAAAAAAATACACCATTAATCTCACACCCTGCTCCACCCCCAGGATATGAACATCCTGTAGGCGAGACACCCTAAAACATTACCGAATAACAGATGGCTGGGAGCACATGACAAGACTCCAACACACAACAGGGCTCCAGATAATCTCTCACACTGTATGAATGTCATTCCAAACTCCCAGTGTGCCATCGCCTTGAGAACACTCCCAGCCACTTCTTATTCTTAATAATATATGCTTTTTTGTTGTCTTGATCCTGTAATGAGGTTTCTCTTTCAGGTTTACTGCCGGAGTTGTGACATTGTAATTTTATGTTTAGAGTTAGTGCAGGAAAAGCATCTTAGTTGTTTTGACAATAGTAATTTGTAATTACAGTAAACATACTTAAGATGAGATTGGAGTGCACGTGCACGTAGCGTGGTAATTATGGTTGGTGAGCTGCGGGCTCAAGTCGCCACATGGGACTATTGTGTACTGGCAATAACAGAGACCTGACTCAAAGAAGGGGAAGATTGGGTACTTAATATTCCTGGCTACAGGGTATTCAGGAAAGATAGGGAAAGAAAGAAAGGAGGGGCAGTATTGATCAAAGAAACTACTGTAGCACTGGAAAGGGATGATGTAGTTTTGGAGTCAAAGACAGAATCTATTTGATTCGAATTAAGCAACAATAGAGGAGCTAGTACGCGACTGGGTGTATATAATAGGCCACCAAATAGTGGGAAAGAAAAAGAGGAGCAACTTTGCAGGCAAATTAAACAAAGATGCAAGAACTATTAAGTAGTGATAATGGGGGACTTCAATTATCCCAGTATAGACTGGGACAATAACAGTGTAAAGGGCAAAGAGGGGGAGGAATTCCTGAAATGTGTTCAAAAGAACTTTTTGGAACAGTGCATTTCCAGTCCAAACAGGAAGGAAGCACAGTGCTGGATCTCGTTCTGGGGAAAGTGGAGCATGTTTCACTGGGGGAGCATTTGGGGTACAGTGATCACAATATTAGTTTTTGAATAGTTATGGACAAAGAACAATCAAATGTGAAAGTGGAGGAGGGCAAATTTCAGTGAGTTAAAATGGGATCTTGCCCAGGCGGATTGGAATCAAAAATTGATTGGCAAAACAGTAATTGAACCTGGAGGAGCTGGTTCGGGTACAGAGTAGACATATCCCTACGAGGAGGAAAGGAAGGGCATCCAAAGCTAGAACTCCCTGGATGACTAAAGATAAAGAGATTAAAATGAAACAGAAAAAGGAGGCTTATGACGAATGTATGGTTCATAATATGGTAGAGAACCAGACTGAATACAAAAAGTACAGAGGAGATCAGAGGAAAACTTTCAAAAGGGAATTGGATAAATACTACAAGGGAAAAAATTTACAGGGCGATGGGGAAAGAGCAGGGGAATGGGACTAATTGGCTAGCTCTTTCAAAGAGCCGGCACAGACACGATGGACCGAATGGCCTATTCCTGTGTTGTACCTGCTAAGATACTCTGATTCTGTATGGGCTGAATACCATTCATTTACCAGATTACTGTTAAATAAATGTGACTATTGGTCTATTGTCTAAATCTCGGTCTGACACTGTATATATTCATGCATCTTTCAAAGTTGAGGAGATCACAGGGTGGCACGTGATATATTCCAGAAAGCCGGAGTACGACAGCAGGGGTTCACTGTTTAATCCCTGGTTCTTGCTATATTTGCCTAAATATTGGGCAGCAAAGGGCACACTTTGCAGGGTATGGGAGCTGGTTATACGAACAGCCGAAGAAGCTGGGCTCAAGGAGAATATTTGGCGTAAAACCCAAAAACACAACATCACCAAACCAAGCTGCTAAGAAATCTCCACAGTCGAATTTCTTTGCTCAGTATGGAATGCACACTCTCTCCATAGAGGCAAATCCCCCCTCACCCAAATCTAGAGAGTTTAGGTCCAGGTTAGCAGAGCCAAGGCTCAGGGAACCAGTAAAGACCACTGGTATGCTTCCTGTTGCTTCTGCAGCTAGGACCACTCTACCCATTAAGAGCACTGGCTTGCAGGATTGTCTGGAGCCAAGTGGAAAGAATCCCAGCCCCAATAGACAGGTGTATTCCCGCAGGTTCCATCAATGAGCCAGGCTAGCTGGGCAATCATTCCCTGGAATACAATGGACCTGCTCGAATCAGTTATTAGATTACCAAGCTTTCCACAGAAGGCTGATTTGGTTCTGAACTTCCAACAACAGGTGCACCATCTTGCAGCCAACTTGGGGCCAAAATGAGGCTATAACTCACCATAATACATCTGAGTACATTACTACCATCCTTCTGACCATGACATGTACACTGCACAGAACAGTGGTTGCACCAGTTGGAGGCACACAGCTTCAGCAACAGCTGTTTGCCTCCCTGCAACTCAATTGAGCCCTGAATATATGAGTGCGTGTTCTTGTATGCAGCCTCCAAGCAATGCCGTCTAGCATCTATCATTTTGACGTCTAGAACGCCATGTTGGCTGTCACAACACAAGCTGCTCCTGCACCAAGCTAAAGGCAAATGCCTGCCATACAGCTGCTAAGGAAACACATATGTTACAGGGCGAGAATACTCATGCACATATATTTTACTCACCTTGTCCGAATTAACCTTTAATTTCCAACATAAATGAAATATATTGGTAAAGTCTGATGGTAATACTGAGGCACAGTTCTACCTGAATATTGTGGTAAAATGTTACCTTCATAATGCAGTTACATTACTAAAGGAGAGTTAGAAATGCAGGGAGTTCTCTCCCAAAGTAGCTGCTCAAGAGGGGAAATTGTTTAAAAATTCCAATTCAAATCTCCCGGGGGAGTTTTAGTGCCCCCTAGCTCTTTGAATATTTGGCATTCCAGATCTCGATTTCATCAGGGAGTGGCTCTCTGGATGCCAACTACGAACTCGATCCATGAGCGTGCTGCACAGACCAATGATGGCTGGCATTCTTTCTCGTTTGGTAATGGGAGGTACGAGGCAGTGGAAAGTGCAGTAATGTTTGAGGCGGTGGTGTGAACACAGCTAGCACTGAATTTTATAGTCTCCCCTCATGACTATCCAGGATGCTGAGCTGTGCAGCAATGCCCTTGGAGCTGAATAGATGCCGGGTGAGTTTAAAACCCGGTATGGCTATTTGGAGAACATATGGCCAGAATTTGCTGTCAAAATAATGGTGAGGCTATTGGTAAATGGTACAGCAACTTTAGGCGAGAAGCAGATGTGCAGATAAGTGCAAATATCCAAAAGTTGCTGACCGAGTTGCACCGCTCCGCTGTTAGCTTCGGGAAAACAGCATCTCGCTGTCCACCTAACCGCTGACATGCATTGAATGTCATGAAGTTGCTGAATTTGTGCGGTAAATACGAACTAAACCCGCTGCAGGTAATTAGGGCTAATTAGTAGCATAAGTACGCTTTTAACGAAGTGATAAGTGTTAATGACTACCGATCAACCTCTGTCACTGAAAATTAACTATTGTAAGTGTGGAGTCTCATTCTTTCAGGTTTTGAATTTTTCATAGAGATTTTAAAAATGTCAAATTTTAAATTTTACATTTTTTTTTCTTAATTTTCCTTACTGCCTCTTTTTTCTTTCTTAATCCAATCTTTCTTTCACTCTCTTTCTGTACCTGATTTGACATTGAATTCACCCTCCTTCTCAGTCCTTCCTGTGTTATTTCCCAATCCTTAAATCTCATTGGTTCAGAAAATACCCTGTTGCTTGCCCTGTTCACTCAGGTGCCCTGTTACTCTCGCTGCACTGTTATCAGCTCATACTTTCATCAACTTTGCGGGCAAAAATTTTTTGCGCTAAAGGTTGCAGAGGCAAGTCTTACCAACGGCAGATGCCGTTAGATGTCCTGCTGCAGGAAATTCTGGCCCTTAAAAATTTAAGAGATCTCCTGCAAGTGTAGATAAATACAACACATTTCCTTCTTGTAATTGCATGATGTTGAGCATTGAAATGTTTGAAGTGGAAAGAATAAATATGTGAGTGCACAAATAATGTTGAAGCCAGACTAAATTATGTCACATTGGCACATACACCTGCTTTGAGGTTCTCCTCCCCCTCTCCCACCCTCAAATCAGTAACCGGTGAAACTGCTCATCTCAGGGTTAGTTACATTTTATCTCAGTGCATTTCACTGTGAAGTGAACAGCACTTGTGTCAGTTTCCCTCTCAATTCCCATTCCTCTTTCATCCCTTCTCAACCCACATGGGGAGGCACTGTGCAAAAGAGATTATAATCTCCATGGTGGCCAGATAGACTATCTAAATAATCAAAGCAATTTGCTTGTGAAACAATGCTTGCAGTCCAAGTCACACAATCACATTTCCCCCTTGTGCTCTGTTATTGGGTTTCGAAAGAAAATATCACTCTCCACATGATGTATTATTGCATAATTAGAAGGTTAAATGAGGCATTCAGTACAGCATCCCTCGCTCTCTCCCTCAACTCCCAGCAAAATCTTTTTTGGGAATGCTGGTGGGACACAAAAGCCCCGACTGCAACTCTCTGTCATTTGGATTTAATTTCTTTAGAGGTTTCAAACAGTTTTATTTAAGTATTCCATTCACCTCTGACTCATTCTCCACCCCCACACACAAACTGTTGCATTAAACAAACGCTGGATAATTCATTCTACATTTATAAAATTGACCTGAAATGTTCAGGAAAACTTGAAAATGATTTCTTGTAGCTTAAATACAGGTTTATACCATGTCAGTGGAACTCTGTTCAACTCTACCTCTGTGCATTGTTAGTGAAAAGCTGAAATTCCATACAAAATTTAAAAGCAAACAGTTTATCATTGGTTAATAGCGCAACCAGATCACAACTCGAGTTGTCTTCATTGCAGAATGTTAACATGTATTGCTTATTAAATTGATTTTTTCCACAGGTAGTCCAGCCCATCATTCATTTGTGGCTTTGCAATCAGACTTCAGACATTAATATCGCTGTCATGAAACAGAATTAAAAAAGAAACATTTCTCCTACCCTGAATTAACTTATTATGGTGAGTGCAACTCAAATTCCCATTTATTAATGGTTTGAATTATGAGGGACTGCAGCTTTAAAGTAACTGGGCAGCTGCCACAAACAGTGATTTATTGAAGTCAACTAACTGACCCAATTGTCTGACTGGGTAATTGGTAACCCAGTGCATCACAACTCCATGGTGTACATTATTATTCAGTTGAAATTCCAGCATTTAAGTGAATAACATGCAGCTGGCTGCCCTTCAATGGCCACTGATGGATCCATTTCTTTTCACAGCAATGTCCACAACACAATGGTGCTGTATGCTATAAACACTCATTTTTTCAAAAATCATAGCAACCAACATTACTGGGCAGTCAGCGAACTGACGTGGCTTTGCAAACAGCCCAGCCATGGTGATCCAGTACGAATCCTTGCCCAGCTAAAGAAACAGACTCCCCCAGATAGTAAATGGAGCCAAGAGGCAGACCAACCCTTAGAGGTGAAAAGCATGAGTGAAATATTTTAAGTCAGTGACACACAATCAAAACAACATTTTTCTAAGTTTAATTGACAGAGAATTAGGCTAAGATTGGTTTTTAAAGCTGCTCTATGAAATAAGCCAAAAACACTGAAATTTTTGATTTTTATCTTCATAAACCAGTCATCCTCCCATGGAGTTGCACACAAGACCAAATGTAGCAGTCTGGGTTATAGGGCAAGAGATAACTGCACCAGTTTGCACAGATGTACCTCATTTCCCATTTTCAAGACATACATTCTGTCGTCATGATTACATTTTCAATTCCCATGTCTACGTTTATAATGGAAACTACCGATGTAAACCTGTCACACTGTAATTACATCCTCCTACCAATGGTGGCACTGCAGCACCTCCACTCACAAGAGAGTGTAATTATAGTATGACAAGTTCAAATGTGGACATAGGAATTTATAGTGGCATTAAGATATTAATAATATAGATACATACATATATATATATATATGCGGCACTCTTAGCAAATAGCACCTTTATGTGAATACTAAATCGGTTTGAAATAAAATTTTACAGCAGTGTCTCCACACAGCTCTGTGCATTACCATTTGTTAACTATAGTTACATTGTTTTTGACCCACCGAATTGTACTCATTTGAGAATTTAATCCTCTGGGGGAGGGCACTTGAGATTTCTAGTTAACCTTAGTTTCAATCAGGCAGGCTGCAAGATGTAATCACAAACTCGGGTAAAACAGTGCCTTGAAAAAATTTTCACTGCACCCAAGCAGGGGTAAACCAGAGCTGCGATTGGGAAAACTGGGATTGGAATTTAACATTTTTAAATCCTGATCGGATAAAAGTTACTTTGTTAATTTGTTTCCATTTGATTACTTTGTGCTTTTCATTTAAGTGAATTATTTTTGCATCTAACAAGCTTATCTGCAACCAGGGGCCAATTATGACAAGATCATTTTTTAAAAAAAAGGGAAGATAATTGCACTGCATTGTTACCATTGTACTGACTACATATTAACTACTGACTACGAGACTGACTACATATTAAGGATCAGAATTTGAACGACTATCAAAGGGTGAAATTAGGATGTAAAAAAAATGGGATATTGCAGATTGGGATTGGGATGAAGCTGGTGAGCGTTTGCCCACCAGTGACTGTAAAGATTTGGAGCAAGGTAGCTTTCTCTCACACACTATGTGCAATAACACCATTGCATTCACTGTGTCCTCAAATCAGAGAGGAACCTTGCGTGACACAGTGAGTTCCTTCTTAAAATTGATGAATTTTAAAAAATCACAAGAAAATTTTGCTGGTTTAAGGAATTCTGGTACAACAATGAAATTGCACCGGAAAATGTTATCTGAGGGCTACGGATGGATTTTAAGTTCTATATCTACAGGAGTTTCAAGTTACAATCTGTGTATTGCATATGAAGATGAAGGCTGTATTCACACAATGGGGGTAATTTTGACTTTGTGCAATAGTGTAAAGTGGGTGATAGCAAATCAGTCCCCGATTTTTACTTCCACTGTTTCGACGTGTAGCTATAACATTCCCATCAAATGAAACAATTGGCTACACTTTGGGAGGCTTGTGAGACACTAGTTATAAACAACATTGCTGTCTGGGAACACATTTTCTATGAACAAATTATTAAATGAGACAGGATATAAAATTTGACATTGCAAACAATTTGTCACTTTTCAAAGACAAGTTAACGTTTCAGGTTTCAGGAATGTTCTGAACATTCGTTGTTCATCCTTGTCACAGGTTCAGTGTCGCATCACTGTGTAAATTTAGATAGGGGTAATGCGAGGCTTATATTTATATTTTATTCTGTCTGTATAAATTACAAGATAAGGCAGGGTTTGTCTTGTGTCTCGAAATCTTAAAATGGCCAACAGGTGCCAGTTTGTCTCGATTGCTGCAAACGGTCTTTGTTCGTGATCATCTGACTCGTTTGATGTAATCAAGTCAGGAGGACCACATTTCCGAGGCTTGAATAACACCTATTTATGTTCAAGTCACATTCAATTCAGTTTGGAACAGACATTGTCAGAGCGACAGATGAGCAAACAAGACATTGTGAGACAAATCTCCATTTTTATGTCTGTATTGAATTAACTGTGATCTCTGCGCAAATCAAAAAGAAAAATTAGAGTATACAAACACCAGGCTTGGTGGGCTGCTGGAGGAAGTGAGAAAACAGAGGGCTGAGATACGCGACGTGGGGGAGTCTCCAGGAAACTTAAGAGCAGGTTGCACCTGCCCTCTCAGCAAGGAATGATGTAGTTGCAGCAACGACAAATTGAAGGACAGCGATTATTACCCTCACAAAAAATAAATCAATCAGTTTGCAGTAGCATCAACAGACATCAGCTGGGCTTTATTTTAGCTGAAACCTCACCTCCTCTTCTATTCCCACCCTATAAACTAGAAGTAATGCTAAATTCCCAAGTTGGTGAATTTGAGAAGACATTTTATCCGTGAAAAGTTCAGTCGGTGAGCGGCGGTAAACAGCGAGACCAGAGCTAACTCTGAGAGCGAGACTCTGAGACCAGCGGCAGTTCGGGGTGACGTCACCAGTCAGAAAGTGACGCGGCACAGGGGAGGCAGCTGATTGGTGAGTAGGTTCAGGTGAGTATTTCTACCATTTTACTGTAAGTAAAGTAATAAGAAAGGGAAGATCTGCAGGTTTTATAGCAGGTAGTGTTTTTTTTTAGTGAACCTAGGTCCCTAGTATAGTTAACATTTTCTAATTTCAACGTAATTTAAAAGGGGTAACTAAGCTAAGGCAAGTCATGGCAGCAGACCTCGCACCCGTGATATGCTCCTCCTGCAAGATGTGGGAAGTCATGGACACTACCAGTGTCCCTGCCGACCATGTGTGCGGGAAGTGTGTCCACCTGCAGCTACTGACCGATCGTATCTCGGAGCTGGAGCTGCGGGTGGACTCACTGTGGAGCATCCGCGATGCAGAGAAACTCGTGGATAGCACGTTTAGCGAGTTGGTCACACCGCAGGTAAAGGGTATACAGGCAGGAAGTGAATGGGTGACCACCAGGAAGAGTAAGAGATGCAGGCAGGTAGTGCAGGGGTCCCCTGTGGCCATCCCCCTCTCAAACAGATATGCCACTTTGGATGCTGTTGGGGGGGATGACTTATCAGGGGAAGGCAGCAGCAGCCAACTTCCTGGCACCACGGGTAGCTCTGCTGCACAGGCTGGGAGGAAAAAGAGTGGCAGAGCTATAGTGATAGGGGACTCAATTGTAAGGGGAATAGACAGGCGTTTCTGCGGCCGCAACCGAGACTCCAGGATGGTGTGTTGCCTCCCTGGTGCAAGGATCAAGGATGTCTCGGAGCAGCTACAGAACATTTTGGAGGGGGAGGGCGAACAGCCAGCTGTCGTGGTGCACATAGGCACCAACGATATAGGTAAAAAAGGGGATGAGGTCCTAAAAGCAGAATATAGGGAGTTAGGAGGTAAATTAAAAAATAGGACCTCAAAGGTAGTAATCTCAGGATTGCTGCCAGTGCCACGTGCTAGTCAGAGTAGAAATAGGAGGATATTTCAAATGAATACGTGGCTAGAGGAATGGTGCAAGGGGGAGGGATTCAAATTCCTGGGACACTGGAAACGGTTCTGGGGGAGGTGGGACCAGTACAAACCGGACGGTCTGCACCTGGGCAGGGCCGGGACCGCTGTCCGAGGAGGAGTGTTTGCTAGTGCTGTTGGGGAGGGTTTAAACTAAAGTGGCAGGGGGTTGGGAACCTGAGCAGGGAGAGAGAGGAAAGCGTAACAGGAAGGGACAGAAGGTATGGAGTAATAGGTAAAGTGTTAAAAAAGGAAAAAGCAGGAACTAAGCGTCACAAAACAGATTTGAAAGTTCTTTATCTGAATGCACGTAGCATTCGTAATAAAATGGACGAGTTAACGGCACAAATAACTACGTATGGGTATGATCTTGTGGCCATTACAGAAACATGGCTGCAGGGTGACAACGACTGGGAATTAAATATGCCAGGGTATTTAACAATCAGGAAGGACAGGCAGGAAGGAAGGGGAGGTGGGGTGGCTATGTTAATAAAGGAAGGAATCACTGTAATACAGAGAAATGATATTGGGACCAAGCATCAAGATAATGAAACAGTTTGGGTGGAGATAAGGAATAATAAGGGAAAAAAAACATTAGTGGGCGTAGTATATAGGCCTCCTAATAGTTGCAACTCTGCTGGAAGAAGTATTAATCAGGAGATAGTCGGGGCATGTAATAAGGGAACAGCCATAATTATGGGGGATTTTAATTATCATATTAACTGGACAAATCAAATTGGGCAGAGCAGCCTTGAGGACGAGTTCATTGAGTGCATCAGGGATGGATTTCTTGAGCAGTATGTAACTGATCCTACAAGGGGGCAAGCAACCTTGGACCTGGTCCTGTGTAATGAGTCAGGATTAATTAATAATGTCCTAGTTAAGGATCCCCTTGGAACGAGCGACCACAACATGGTTGAATTCCATATCCAATTAGAGGGTGAGAAGGTTGATTCTCAAACAAGCGTACTGAGCTTGAATAAAGGAGACTATGATGGTATGAGAGCGGAATTGATTAAAGTGGACTGGGAAAATAGATTGAAGGGTAAGACGGTACATGAGCAGTGGTGTTCATTTAGGGAGTTATTTTACAACTTTCAAAATGAATATATTCCACTGAGGAAAAGAGGGTGTAAAAGAAATGACAGCCATCCGTGGCTAAGTAAAGAAATCAAGGATAGTATCCGACTAAAAACAAGGACATATAAGGTAGCCAAACTTAGTGGGAGGATAGAAGATTGGGAATTCTTCAAAAGACAGCAAAAAGTAACTAAAGGATTGATTAAGAAAGGGAAGTTAGATTATGAAAAGAAATTAGCAAAAAATATAAAAACAGATAGCAAGAGTTTCTATAGTTATATAAAAAGAAAAAGGGTGGCTAAGGCAAACATAGGTCCCTTAGAGGATGAGACCGGGAAATTAATGGTGGGAAACATGGAGATGGCAAAAATGCTGAACAAATATTTTGTTTCAGTCTTTACAGTCGAGGACACTAAGAATATCCCAACACTGGACAAACAGGGGACTCTCGGGGGGGAGGAGCTAAATACGATTAAAATCACTCAGGAGATGGTACTCAGTAAAATAATGGGACTCAAGGCGGATAAATCCCCTGGACCTGATGGCTTCCATCCTAGGGTCTTGAGGGAAGTGGCAGTAGGGATTGTGGATGCTTTGGTGATAGTTTTCCAAAATTCCCTGGACTCAGGAGAGGTCCCGGCAGATTGGAAAACTGCTAATGTAACACCGTTATTTAAAAAGGGTAGTAGGCAGAAGGCTGGAAATTATAGGCCAGTTAGCTTAACATCTGTGGTGGGTAAAATTTTGGAGTCTATTATTAAGGAGACAGTAACGGAACATTTAGATAAGCATAATTTAATAGGACAAAGTCAGCATGGCTTTATGAAGGGGAAGTCATGTCTGACAAATTTGCTTGAGTTCTTCGAGGATATAACGTATAGGGTGGATAAAGGGGAACCAGTGGACGTAGTGTATTTAGACTTCCAGAAGGCATTCGACAAGGTGCCACATAAAAGATTATTACTTAAGATAAAAAATCACGGGATTGGGGGTAATATTCTGGCATGGGTGGAGGATTGGTTATCGAACAGGAAGCAGAGAGTTGGGATAAATGGTTCATTTTCGGACTGGCAACCAGTAACCAGTGGTGTTCCACAGGGGTCGGTGCTGGGTCCCCAACTCTTTACAATCTATATTAACGATTTGGAGGAGGGGACCGAGTGCAACATATCAAAATTTGCAGATGATACAAAGATGGGAGGGAAAGTAGAGAGTGAGGAGGACATAAAAAACCTGCAAGGGGATATAGACAGGCTGGGTGAGTGGGCGGAGATTTGGCAGATGCAATATAATATTGGAAAATGTGAGGTTATGCACTTTGGCAGGAAAAATCAGAGAGCAAGTTATTTTCTTAATGGCGAGAGACTGGAAAGTACTGCAGTACAAAGGGATCTGGGGGTCCTAGTGCAAGAAAATCAAAAAGTTGGTATGCAGGTGCAGCAGGTGATCAAGAAAGCCAACGGAATGTTGGCTTTTATTGCTAGGGGGATAGAATATAAAAACAAGGAGGTATTGCTGCAGTTATATAAGGTATTGGTGAGACCGCACCTGGAATACTGCATACAGTTTTGGTCTCCATACTTAAGAAAAGACATACTTGCTCTCGAGGCAGTACAAAGAAGGTTCACTCGGTTAATCCCGGGGATGAGGGGGCGGACATATGAGGAGAGGTTGAGTAGATTGGGACTCTACTCATTGGAGTTCAGAAGAATGAGAGGCGATCTTATTGAAACATATAAGATTGTGAAGGGTCTTGATCGGGTGGATGCAGTAAGGATGTTCCCAAAGATGGGTGAAACTAGAACTAGGGGGCATAATCTTAGAATAAGGGGCTGCTCTTTCAAAACTGAGATGAGGAGAAACTTCTTCACTCAGAGGGTGGTAGGTCTGTGGAATTTGCTGCCCCAGGAAGCTGTGGAAGCTACATCATTAGATAAATTTAAAACAGAAATAGACAGTTTCCTAGAAGTAAAGGGAATTAGGGGTTATGGGGAGCGGGCAGGAAATTGGACATGAAGCTGAGTTCGGATCGGTCAATGCCCTGTGGGTGGCGGAGAGGGCCCAGGGGCTATGTGGCCGGGTCCTGCTCCGACTTCTTGTGTTCTTTAGATTTGTGGTTGGGATCAGATCAGCCATGATCTTATTGAATGGCGGAGCAGGCTCGAGGGGCCGATTGGCCTACTCCTGCTCCAATTTCTTATGTTCTTATGTTCTTATGAAATCAGCGCTGGAGTGAGAAACAGGCTTGTGAATCAAAAATGTTTACTGCTGAAGGAGAACAGTGAAACATCAAAAGGTCTGGGAGATTATCAACTAGTCACTGGATTGTGCAGTTCGGGTGAAAGGTCATCGACCTGAAACGTTAACTTGTCTCTCTCCACAGATGCTGCCTGACCAGCTGAGTATTTCCAGCATTTTCTGTTTTTATTTCAGATTTCCACCAACCACAGTATTTTGCTTTTGTTTTTGTGTTGTTCTGCAGTTCTTTGTGTGCTTTTACTTGTTACAATTATTGTAAGTAGACTTCGGGGTCTGGAGTTTTCTTCGTGGGCACAACCCGGAGGTTAGACCCCCAATGTCACACCCATTTTGCCGATGTCAAGTTATACCCAAGTATTCTTCCCATTCTCACGAGAATATGCCCGAATTTAAAATGGGCAGAAATCAGCTTGAACAATTGGTGCCCAAGGAAACAATGAGCCCACACCAGTATATTTCTTCTTTAAGTATTTAACCCATTTAACCATCATTCATGCATATTAGGCACTGCATATTTAGGAACCTGCAATCGGGGAAGCTTTTCAATTTTTAATGTGACTTATACTATTGTCTCAGTGAGCATAATTATTTTTTTAAAAACGGTCTAAAAAATTGTAATGAAATACAAGACTATCTTTCCTGCTGTGTCTGAAAATCTGATCGCAATGGGAAGAGACCCTCCGAACAAGCGCAATTGGAGGATACTTTTATTTGAGAGTTGGGGGCACGGCCAGTTTTGTGGGCAGACATTCGTTCAGACAGAGGGTTTGATGGGCGGCCGTAAAAGATCGAGGCGACTTGGCCGTATTGTAGTTATGTGGGTAACTCATCGACACCCAAAATTCCACGATCTTTCAAGTCACATAAGTGATTTGCACCAACATTAGGTGTGTCTCTTGGTGCAAATGCAGAGGAAACCCCAGATCAGTAACTCAATTCGGAGCCTGTATCTAACTGAAGTGTGATGTTTCCATCTTTCAGGAAGTTAGGTAGTGAAGTAAGACCATTGAAGTACCAAGATCTGGGAGAGTTGTATGGGTATGAAATCTCTGCAGGGTCAGAAATTCAAGAGGATCCAGCTTCTGGATTACGAGGGACATAATATTCGCTTACTGGGAGTGTAACAAGACCACTAGAAGTGCAACACGATCACTAGAAGTGAAACAGCTCACAAAGTACGCTGAACCCATTCATAGATTTACATGCTGTTATTCCTCCCTGCGTTCTGGGTTGAAATCAAGGGGTAAATTTTAACTGCAAGCCAGGAAGGTGGGGGGGGGGGGGGGGGGGGGGCGGAGGGAAGAGAAGAGAGAGGTGGGGTCCACCATGGCGGCGGGGGGGGGGGGGGGGAGGGGGGAACGGGGGCGGTGGGTCAGTTGATCACCGCATCATGTCGCACCAAGTGAGCTTGTTGGGCCTGAATGAAGCACTCCTGTTCCTCCGGGCCCACAAGCAGTGTAACAAAGGCACTCGCCGCATGGATCCGGTCCTCCCCGCCTGCTTTCACCTGACGTGAATGGGATGTGATGGGAAACCCGAACAGGTAAGGTTAAATTTATATTATTCCAATACACAAACTATCAAGTACCTCAAATATCTCAATGAGGTACATTGCCCTTTTAAGTATTGGCCCACCGGCTTTAAGTGGGGGTGGGACTTCCTGGTGTCCGTTGTACACAGGCAGACAAACCTGCTTGGCTTAAACCCAGAAGTGGGTGTGTTGCAGCCAAGAGCCGGAATGATTTTTGCTCTCCACCTGTCCCCAACCCACCCGTTCTTGGGGATTAAAATTTATCCCCAAGACTCCCATCATACTAACTGCGACTTCAACTCATTGTTTCTCAGGATCTTAACATAGGGAGCTCCCTACCTCCCTCAGGCTTTCCATCAACCCAAGCTTGATGTTAACTGCACGCAACTCCTCGATTTATCTTATTTTCTCTCTTTCTCATTTTGACCCTTTTTGTGTTTTGCACTGTGAATTTTGAACCTTCACAACAACTACTTCCATTTATATAGGGCCTTTAATGTATTAAAACTTCCCAAGGCGCTTCACAGGAGCGTTATCAAACAAAATTTGACACAGAGCCACATAAGGAGATATATTGGGACAGGTGACCAAAAGCTTAGTCAAAGAGGTTTTTAAGGAGCGTCTTAACGGAGGAGAGTTTTAGGGAGTTTCGGACCTAGGCAGCTGAAGGCATGGCCACCAATGGAGGAGTGATAAAATTGGGGATGTGCAAGAGGCAAGAATTGGAGGAGCGCAGAGATCTCAGAGGGTTGTCGGGCTGAAGGAGGTTACAGAGATAAGGGGCCCGATATTACCATGGCGGCAGGGGGTAGGTTGGGCGCGTGGGTAACGCGCCCGGTGAAATCAGTCTGCCCTGCACGCAATCGCAGGCTGATTGGATCCACTTACCTGTTCTTCCGGGTTCCCCGCTGCTAAGCTGCGCGGCGGGCCGACTGCGCATGCACAGTAAGGTCTGTCAGCTGGAGGAGCCCTATTTAAAGGGGCAGTCCTCCACTGACTGATGCTGCAAGAAATAGGAAAAATTATAGCATGGAGCAGCCGAGGGGGAAGGCTGCTCACAGGTTTAATGATGCCTCACTCCAGCTCTTATTGGATGGGGTGAGGAGGAGGGGGAGGACAGAGATCTTCCCCCCGGCGGGCGGGAGGAAGCGGCCTGCCTCTGCCACCAGGAAGGCCTGGCTTGAGGTGGCAGAGGAGGTCACCTGCACCACCAACATATCGCGCACCTGCATACAGTGCAGGAGGCGCTGCAATGACCTAAGTAGGTCAGCTGAAGTGAGTACACTTACTCATTCCCCTACACTCCGTCTGCCACATCACCGCCCCCACCCACATCTCCTTCTGCACAGCCAACACTACTCTGACACATCACTCTTCACACCCACTCAAACCTCATCCTCATCTTACCTGCACTTACTCACCTCGCCAGTACTCATCCCGCCACTACCACTCAACCCAATCCTCATACAATCTCATGGCTCTATCTCATACTCACCCTCTCATGCATCTCTTTCACGGTCAGCCTCATTCAACCTGCCACTACCTGTGCTGCAGCCACAGGGCATGCATCACATATGTGCAGTAGGAAGCGTAAGGCAAACGTGTCGTGAGCATGAAGGGGATGCACAAGGATGTTTGAGGGTTTGTCATGGTTTTTACTTATATTTAATTTCTGATCTACTCACATTACATATTATATTGGCACCACTACTGCCACGTCTTTGTGAATCTTGTCTGGTTTGTGCAATAATGCCCTTTCCTGAGGATCACAATGAAGACCCACAACTGATGCCACCCATTGTGTCACTGCAGAGTGGGTGCAGGTGTATTTGCAGGGCTCTTTTGTGCAGACGACAGAGACGTCGGCGATGTCCCCGGTGGCATCCTGGAAGGATGCGAAGGAGAAGTTGTCAAGGGCAGTGGTGACTTTGACAGCGACAGGTAAGAAGATGGTGCTCGGGCCAGCCGGGAGCAGCTCGGCATGAAGGAGGCTGCAGATGTCCACGATTACATGTCGAGTGACTCTGAGCCTCCGTGTTCACTGCTGCTCAGAGAGGTCCAGGAAGCTGAGCCTCGGTCTGTGGACTCTGTGGCGAGGGTAGTGCCCTCTGCGACGCATCTCTCTCAGCGGTTGCGCTCCCTCCTGCTGTGCAGGTGGATGTATCACAGCACTGTGTTGTGGAGCTCCACGTGTCAGAGGTGGACGGCGAGGCTGGTGATGCTGTTCGCCCACCGAGGAGGTCATGACTGCAGCTACGGTGGCCCCCATCCGGAAGATGTGCATCTGAGGGGGTCCGCAAGGTAGGTAAATGTGTCTGGACACTGGGGTAAGTGTGCAAGTTGGTGAATTTTATTGTTAGGAGCAGGGTGGTGGAGGCCAAGCTTTGTCCAAAGTGACAGAGTGGCCTCCTGCAATGAGCCCACCTGTCAAATGGACCTTTGCAGCTGCCACAGGCTGATGGCTGCAATACGTCCATTTGAACTGGGAGTGTTTCCCCCAGTACCGGAAACAGTTGCAAAATCCCATCCCTGCTAAAATAACAGGTCAATCAGGTCTGTAAACACCCTGAAGTACCTGTTCAATTACTTCAAGTGGCACCCCACCGGCTTTAATTGCCGGCGGGAGTCCCACATGCGGGGGCTGCGCACGCACGTGAGCGCGTCAGTGGGAGACCCGGAAGTGGGTGGGTTTGAGCCGGGCTCCCGACCTGCCCCGGAATCCCCGATTTTCGTTGCCCCCCCCCCCCCCCCGCCATGAACGCACCCGATCACGGGTGCGAAAATAGAGCCCAAGGAGCGGTGAGGCCACGGAGGGATTTCAAAACAAAGATGAGAATTTTAAAATCAAGGCGTTCCCGGAACGGGAGCCAATGTAAGTCAGCGAGCACAGTGGTGATGGGTGAATAGGGCTTGGTGCAAGTTCGGATATGGGCAGCAGAGTTTTGAATGAGCTGAAGTTTGTGGAGGGTGGAAGATGGGAAGCCAGCCAGGAGAGCATTGGAATTCTCAAGTCTAGAGGTAACAAAGTCATGGATGAGGGTTTCACCTAGGTTTTCCCATGGTTTAGGACGCCATTCTGAACAAGGAGGCCTCAGTTTGAGCTGAGTTGGTGAAATTTGAACTGCAACACTGTACGGGCACAACAATTTGTTTCAGTGTTCCTCGGTCATTGAGGAGAAAATCTGCCTGGGTTTCCTCTCTCAATCGGAAGGAAGGATCTTACATTCATTGAACTCCTTTTACGACCACAGGGCGTCCCAAAGCGCTTTACTTGTTGAGATGCAGTCACTATTTTAATGCAGGGAAATGCGGCAGCCAATTTATGCACCGCAAGGCCCTACAAACAACAATGAGTTAAATGACCAGATAATGCTTCTCTTTTTTTAAAAAAAAAGTGATGTTGGTTGAAGGATAAATATCGGTTAGGACATCGGAAGAACTCCCCTGCTCTTCATCAAATAAGTTCCATGGAATCTTTTATGTCCCTGAGACAGCAGGCAGTGCCTCGATTCAACAACTGATCTGGAGGACAGCACCTCCAACAGTGCCTTGGTACTGTGCTGAAGTGTCAGCCTACATTATGTGCGAAAGTCTTTGAAGTGGGACTTGAGCCCATGAGCTTTTGGCCCAGGGACAAGTGTTCTACCATTGAACCAAGGCAGACACCAAGCAACCCCTATTCGTGCTGAAGCCCTACGGTCAAATGACCTAGCAACATTCCCATATGAAGAATGCGCACTTGGGAAAACTTACGGAGAGCATCCAACATCCATGGAAGCATCCCTCAACAGGGAATCAAAGCCTCCAGGAGGGAAGGAGAGGAGAGAAAGGCGGTAGCGAGAAAGCTGGTGGTGAAGACTAACAAGAAAATTTATTCCTTTAAAAAATGAGCTCACTTTCTTGGTACCCTGGACTAAAACTCCCAGTGGAAGAGTGCTTCTGATGCTAAGAGACCCTACAGTAAAGCAGATAAAATATACAAAAACACAGCAAAGCATCTGCCTCTGAACCATCAAGCAGACAGTGCAGTCTATGACTGGGGTGTAAGATTACATAATAGCATAAGAAATAGGAGCAGGAGTAAGCCATACGGCCCCTCAAGCCTGCTGTGCCTTTCAATAAGATCATGGCTGATCTTCTACTTCAACTCCACTTTCCCGCCCTATCCCCGTATCCCTTGATTCCCTTAGTGTCCAAAATTCTGTCACTTTCAGTCTTGAATACACGCAATGATTGAGCATCCACAGCCCTCTAGAGTAGAGAATTCCAAAGATTCACAACCCTCCGAGTGAAGAAATTTTTCCTCATCTCGGTCCTAAATGGCCAACCCCTTATCATAAGACGATGTCCCCTAGTTCTAGACTCTCCACCCAGGGGAAACAGCCTCTCAGCATCTACCCTGTCAAGCGCTCTCAGAATTTTATACATTTCAATGAAATCATTTCTCATTCTTCCAAACTCCAGAGGATATAGGCCCATTCTACTCAATCTCTCCTCAGAGGACAACCTTCTCATCCCAGGATTCAATCTTCAAGCTTAATTGCACTCCCTCTAAGGCAAATATATCCTTCCTTAGGTACGGAGATCAAAACTGTGCACAGTACTCCAGTTGTGGTCTCACCAGAGGCCTATATAATTGCAGCAAGACCTCCTTACTCTTATACTCCAACCCCCTTGCAATAAAGCCAAAAATACTATTTGCCTTCCTAATTGCTTGCTGCACCTGCTTGTTAACTTTCTGCGATTCGTGTACAAGGACACCCAAATCCCTCTGAACAACAACATTTTTTAGTCTCTCACCTTTTAAAAAAATATTCTGCTTTTCTATTCTTCCTACCAAAGTGGATAATTTCACATTTCCCCACATTATACTCCATCTGCTACCTTCTCACCCACTCACTTAATCTGCCTATATCCTTTTGCAGCCTCTTTGCATCCTCCTCACAGCTTACTTTCCCACCTAGCTTTGTATCGTTAGCAAACTTGGATACATTACACTCTGTTCCCTCATCTACATCATTGATATATATTGTAAACAGCTACGACCCAAGCACCGATCCTTACAGCACCCCACGAGTTACAACCTGCCAACACAAAAATGACCCGTTTATTCCTACAAAACATTTGAATATGCACATATCAGAATACAAATCTCATTTTTTCCCTCCATAAGGTCAGAAGAACTGCAATAAATCTGACTGATGAATCTACTCTCAATCATCAGCAAAGTGATGGAAGATGTCATTGACAGTGCTGTCAAGTGGCTCTTACTCACCAATAACCTGCTCACTGATGCTCAGTTTGGGTTCCGCCAGGACCACTCGGCTAGGGACCACATTACAGACTAGGTCCAAACATGGACAAAAGAGCTGAATTCCAGAGGTGAGGCGAGAGTGACTGCCCTTGACATCAAGGCAGCATTTGACCGAGTGTGGCACCAAGGAGCCCTAGTAAAATTGAAGTCAATGGGAATCAGGGGGAAAACTCTCCAGTGGCTGGAGTCTTACCTAGCACAAAGGAAGATGGTAGTGGTTGTTGGAGGCCAATCATCTCCGCCCCAGGACACTGCTGCAGGAGTTCCTCAAGGCAGTGTCCTAGGCCCAACCATCTTCAGCTGCTTCATCAATGACCTTCCCTCCATCATAAGGTCAGAAGTGGGGATGTTCGCTGATAATTGCACAGTGTTCAGTTCCATTTGCAACCCCTCAGATAATGAAGTAGTCCGTGTCCACATGCAGCAAGACCTGGACAACATCCAGGCTTGGACTCATAAGTGGCAAGTAAAATTTGTGCCAGATAAGTGCCAGGCAATGACCATCTCCAACAAGACAGTGTCGAACCACCTCCCCTTGACATTCAACGGCATTACCATCGCCGAATCCCCCACCATCAACATCCTGGGGGTCACCATTGACCAGAAACTTAACTGGACCAGCCACATAAATACTGTGGCTACAAGAGCAGGTCAGAGGCTGGGTATTCTGCGGCGAGTGACTCACCTCCTGACTCCCCAAAGCCTTTCCACCATCTACAAGGCACAAGTCAGGAGTGTGATGGAATACTCTCCACTTGCTTGGACGAGTGCAGCTCCAACAACACTCAAGAAGCTCGACACCATCTAGGACAAAGCAGCCCACTTGATTGGTACCCCATCCACCATCCTAAACATTCACTCCCTTCACCACCGGCGCACCGTGGCTGCAGTGTGTATCATCTACAGGATGCACAGCAGCAACTCGCCAAGGCTTCTTCAACAGCACCTCCCAAACCTGCGACCTCTACCAATTAGAAAGACAAGGGCAGCAGGCACATGGGAACAACACCACCTGCATGTTCCCCTCCAAGTCACACACCATCCCGACTTGGAAATATATCACCGTTCTTTCATCGTTGCTGGGTCAAAATCCTGGAACTCCCTACCTAACAGCACTGTGAGAAAACCTTCACCACACAGCAGTTCAAGACAGTTCCCCACCACCTTCTCAAGGGCAATTAGGGATGGGCAATAAATGTTGGCCTTGCCAGCGACGTCCACATCCAATGAACGAATAAAAAAAAAATTCAACTAAATCATTCAAAGAATTGGACATTTCAGCATTTCTACTGATATGAAAACCTGTTTAAACTGTGCCCCTAAGGTTATGCACAATGAACTGTGCCTTTTTCTCAAATGCCTAAAATCTCTGTACCTCCAGGAAGAATGGATGTTCTCAGTGCTTTCTCTGAACAATAATCTTCACACCCAGGAGCCCTGAATAAATTAGTCGTTACTGTTACCTGTACTGAACTTCACACCTGCACCAGTCTCTTCAGATTTCCCACCATAGCTTCCAAGCACACACCTGAGAAAATCCTCAAACACTGTGTTATTGTGTACGCTGTATATTTTACTCAATGTAAATACACTCAAAATCCCTTATTTCCTTTCCCTGTCATACTTAGTAAATAATAGAACGAAGCTAGTGAATAGTAGAAATGAAAATGTGACACAAAGAGCTGTTTCCATTCTGTTGACTAATAGCTTTGAACACCCGCTCTATTTTTGGTCCACATTTCATCTTCCTCTGTACAGCGAGTGAGAACAAACTGAATGCTTCGAAGCAGATCCCATTAACCTTCAGATATATTTGCAGATTCCAACAAGTTTGTTGCACAACTCCAGTTTCTAGCCCAGCATTTAACCTGACCGGCTACGACAGTGCTCACCTGCTGTGCTAATGCAGCCTAAGGAGGAGGAATTTGAGAGATGTTAAAGGAGATGGTGCTTCAGCTTTGGCCCAAGATTCTTCTGAAGTTTTTTTTTAAAAAGCAATGGTATTGTTTCGTATTTTCCAACAGCAGGATTAATTGTTTTCCATTAATGATATAGATCATTTCCACCAGACAGAAGTATAGGTTACTTTGGTGCTATATGTATGATGGGACAGCCTGTTTGGATTTCTGATTTCAAAATGGCAATCTTAAATACAGATCAAGTGGGGCTAAACCAACTTCTCAAGTGTTTATCCAGTGAAAGTTAAGCCATACAAAACAGGAAGCTCCCAGGTTTGATCCCCAATCTGCGCTGAGTTAGCTCCTTTCAGCAAAAAAAAACAGCATTAACATCGCAACTGTTGGCTGCAGCACCCCAAGCTCTGGGTTAAGAAGGGGAAAATCGGGAGTTCTCCCATTCTTGACAGCGATCCAGCAATGCTTGCTAGGAGTCCACGTGTCTCGAGATTGGGGAAGGACGGGAGCAGCCTCGGCAGTGATGCTCCCAGTGGGCCAGCTGACACTCACCATCAAAGTTCATGTCTGAATAATGGGCCCTTGAGCTGAGGTAACTGACAGTGCTCATGGAACTGGACTCCTGAAGGCGCTGACTCCATCCTGGGGAGGAGGAGGAGGAGAAAAATTTGAGAGAAAGGGAGATCAGGCCAAGGATAGTTTCGAAACAATGTTTTCTGCTTTATCCTCTTTTTCTGAAAGCAGCGACTCCTGTTCATGAAGTTCCACGAGTAGGTTAGGGTTGCCACCTCTGGCTTGACGCATTCTGAAAGGACTCATCACATGACTTTCTACCTCCAAAAACCCTGCCCCCACAGTCCTGCCATCGGTCACCCGACACGCCCACCCTCACCAATTGCAAAGCAAACACACTCTTCGTTACCCAACTGGGTGATTCTGGACCGCAAGTCAAACAGGCTCCCCTCTCCCACCCCCTCCTCCGATCTCCAATATTTTTCATAACTAATAAACAAAGGTGTTCAAAGAAAATGAAAAAAAAACTTTTTTTAAAAAAATGCCGCTGTGACTTTTCTCCTGGGTTGCCTGCAGCAGTGTCCAGCAGCACAAACCAAAGATTGAACCAGGAACCTTCCTGGTCTGCGTGTCTCAGCACAACACCCAAGCTGTACACTTACCACTGAGTCATTAAGCAGAGGCCATTCGAGATTTGCTGCATCATGAGTGAGAGAGAAACTGGGGCCGAGACTAGAAGAGTGGAGGGTTCAGGCTGGATGGAGGGAATGGAGTGGTGGCCAACACCTGATCTACTTACCCTAATTACTAAACCCTTTACTTCTTAATCCGCAAGCAATCCATGGAACACAACTAATTTTTTTTCAAAAGCATCAAATTTCAATTGTGGCATATAGCTCCTTCTATAATCATAGCATCATAGTATGTTACAGCACAGAAGGAGGCCATTCAGCCTATCGTACCTGTGCCAGATCTTCGAAAGAGCTATCTAATTAGTCCCACTCCCCATGTCTTTCCCCATAGCCCTATAAATTTTTTTTCCCTTCAAATATTTCTCCAATTCCTTTTGAAAGTTGTTATTCAATCTGCTTCCACCACCCTTTCAGGCAGTGCATTCCAGATCATAACAACTCGCTGTGTAAAAAAATGTTTCCTCATGTCGCCTCTGATTCTTTTGCCAATCGCCTTAAATCTGTGTCCTCTGGTTACCGACACTTCTGCCACTGGAAATAGTGTCTCCTTATTTACTCTATCAGTACCGTTCATGATTTTGAACACCTCTATCAAACCGTTCATGATGTTGAACACCTCTATCAAATCACCTCTTAACCTTCTCTGTTCTCAGGAGAACAACCCCAGCTTCTCCAGTCTCTCCACATAACTGAAGTCCCTCAACCCTGGTACCATTCTTGCGAATCTCTTCTGCACCCTCTCTAAAGCCTTGACATCTTTCCTAAAGTATGGTGCCCAAAATTGAACACAACACTCCAGCTGAGGCCCAACCAGTGTTTTATAAAGGTTTAGCATAACTTCCTTGCTTTTGTACTCTCTGCCTCTATTAATAAAGCCCAGAATCCCATATGCTTTTTTTAAAAAGCCTTCTCAACTTGTTCTGCCACCTTCAAATATTTGTGTACATACACCACCAGGTCTCTCTGTTCCTGTACCCCCTTTAAAATTGTACCATTTAGTGTATATTGCCTCACCTCATTGTTCCTACCTAATGCTAAAAATTGAATCTGAACAAGCTTAAATACGAACCATTTGTCTTTTTATTTTAACCACTGCTGGGGTCTATTCGTGGTATTGATTTAACACCACTGCAATTGTTTGCATTTATCTTTGTGTTACCATTTTATCTTTTGGTTTCCATGTCTCTTGTTGTTCTCTCCCTTTTGGGGATGGGAGAGGAAGAAGGAAGGGGCACCAGGACGGTACTGTTGCTGGCAAAGAACAAATAAGACAAGCATATCTGCAGAGGTACGGTTCCCAGCTGGGATCAGGCAAGTTCCATTGGTAGTTGTGATACTGATTCATCGCGACATTAAAGTCCCTCCAGCTGAAGCCTAGCATTGTATTAGATCTGTGTCGTCAGTCTGCCAAGCACTGTTGTAATTACACTCTGCAGTGTGAAATTCTGACCCACAGAAATGGGATTGACCTGCATATGTCCATTTTTGGAACTGAAATACCTGGAAAAGCACAAGCCATTCAATCATTCACTTTGAGCACAACAAAGACTTTTACAATTATATTGGTAAATTATACATCTGTGTCAGAGAGCACAGAAATACAAGATTGGTAAATACATACTGATGCCTAATTTGCAATTTCCTATGTTCTGCATTGAACCATTTTAGAGAACTGCACTTTACTGATACATAGACAAAAGCTCATTAACAACAGGTTTTATTTCACCCATCTGCCACAAATAACCCTGAATATCTGTCTCCACATCACTTCAAGGTGATGGTTGCCAACAATGAATAACAACATTTGTCACTCTCATGTTTTAAGAACTATGGAAACTTGGAGTCAATATTTTATAAAGACATATTGATGGATAAAAGTTACAGGGCTTCTTGTACTAAGTCCACATGGTCACCAACTGGAGCCAGTGGTTTTCTTCTGCTTTCCTCTCATGAAGGTGTTGGCACCTTGCTGAGGTTTTATTTGATAATTTTTTTAAAAATAGAAAATCACACTTTCCACTAAACTCAGTTATTTTTACATTTGAAGTGATCAACAGCTGGTTGTCAGGAAGTTTTTTTGGAAGGGTAAGATCAAATGGGTCAAAGGGACTTCTTCATTCGAACTTATCTTGTAATCTAGTGAAGTTTATGCTTCACCATCTGTCCTTAAAACAAAACAATGAATAATGGTACAATAAATGACAAACATCTGATGCAGACAAAAGAAACTTGAGTTGTGTTGCATGGAATGTTTTGCACAGAAACAGGCAATTCGGCCCAACAAGTCTATGCCAGTGTTTATGCTCCACATTAGCCTCCTCCCACCCTTTTTCATCTAACCCCATCAACGGATCCTTCTTCCTTTCTTCCTCATGTGTCTATCTCGTTTCCCCTTAAATGTGTTGTTGTCCTCTTGCAATCCAAACTGAGATGCTGGATTCTGGAATCCAATTAACCAAATGGGTATCGTCACTCTCAGAAGGGGACACCGTTAACATTGTTTTTTAAAAAGAGTAGAGTGCTCCTTTGCTGCTTCTCACCTGGGCTGTCCCCAAAGGATGAGAGTGATGCCTCTCCAATTTCACTGACATCATTTTCTGGGCTTACAATGAAGTCATAAATGTTTGTGGGACAAGTGAAGATTAAGTAATTCCTTGATGGACTTTCATTTGGCATTCCTCTAAAGGCAATAAATAATAGCGAGAGAAGGGGGGAAATATCCTGGCAGCCAATACTCTGATCACTGACAGACAATCTCAGTATAGTTCACTGATCAACACTGAAAGCATTCGTCCTTGTTGATGCACAAAAGAAAAGGGCATTCAAACGCAGCTCGATAGAACAAGATAGCTTGTTGGTGCAAACTCTGCTTTTGTTACATTGTGTAGAAAAACACCATTGTCGTGCAGCTTGCCTTTAAAGTTATCAGGATTCTGAAACTTGCTAAGCAGCGTCTAAATACTGAAAATCAACAGGCCCACCCAACTCTTATTTTTTTCTTTCAAAAAACCCACTTTTATTTGTACAGTTCAGATTTAAATCCAAGCAAAGTCGATACAACTCTATTTATATCTTACTTTTATCTCTAATTGTGCTCACCAGGCTGAGACACATGGCATTTGTTTTCCATTGGTCACCACTGAAGCATCAAACAATTTGCTCAAGGGCCGGTTCAACATGGGTCACATGACACACTGAACTCCCTATAAATTATCCTGGCACTATCCTGGAATTCTAACCTCACACAAGCATTCAGAATTCTTAACTTATCCTTTAAAGGTTTTGCAAGCATAAAGCAGTCACCCCACTCCCCATTATCTCACAGACTAACTCTCAGAGGAGTTACATTGGGGTAGGGGAGAGGGGAAGCAGGTGTTGTGAGTGGGATGCCCCAGGGATCGGTGTTGGGACTGCTCATGTTTTTAATTTACATCAATAATTTGGACTCAGAAACCCAATACAAATTGGTCAAATTTGCATATTATACAAAAAGGTAGCAGAATTTAGAGGATGGGTTCAGAAATTACACGATGAGCTGCATAAAATCATGGGTAGAACAATGGTAGATGGAATTTAATACAAACGTGAAGTACTGTATATGAGAAGGAAAAATGGGTCAACGGTTGTAATCTAAAAATGGTATTGAAATAACCAATGATAATGTTGAAAAAGACTGAGGAATCTTAGTAGACTTGATGCTCAATATGGTGAAGAACAATCAACAAAGCCAATAGAAGGATGAATTACATATCCAAACCAAATTGTACAGCGCTCTGACCAGGCCACATCTCGAGAACTGCATCCAGTTATGGTCACCCAGAGACAAGAGAGTCATTCAAGCACTGAAGACAGTGTAGAGAAGAGCCACAAGGCTGTTCCCTGGTGTTAGAGGTCTGAGTTATGAGGACTGACTGGAGAAACTTGGCCTTTTCAGCCTTGCAAGGAAGCAATTGAGAAGCAATCTTAGAGGTAAAAAAATGTAGTAGACAGCATAGAAAAGTGAAATCCGGAAAACTATTTCAAATTAATTTGTCATGAGTAGGACAAAGAGCCACAGGTTCTAGCTATGTCTATCAGCAAGAGAAGGTAGGATCAACAGTGGCATCCACAGGGATAAGGAAATCAGGCCTGAGTAAACTTCATTTTGATTCTGTCACATGTCATAACCAACAAAACTTGGAATATTTCTCTTACAAACAAAGCACTTGGAGCAGTGCAACGTTAAACAACAGCATTGGGAAATATTTAAATAGGTTTAGTACAATAGAATAGTTGCGCAATAGCTTGAATGAAACATTTCAAACTGATGAATGGCTCTCAACAAAACCTCTGTAAAAGGCTCACTGCTGCACTTAGACTGCAATAAAACTCGTGGCTGTTAATTCCTGCCTGTTATCGAATGGTAACATCAGTGCGAACAAAACACAAAGATTAGAGGCAGGAAGACAGATTTTTCTTCAATAATCCTCATTTTCTGTTCCACACTAAACAGATTTATAAATAAAATATAATTTGAAATGAAATAATTTCAAAGGAAGACAGCTACACAGAAAATTCTGCTCTCAACACTCGGCTCCTTTCTCTGAACACTAATCTGTTCACCCATTCAAACTTACAAATCTCGCAGAATTTAAACTGTGTTCCAAGTGGAAAGATTGCTAAAGTCACTCTTTATTTACCATGACACATATTTTCATTGTCAGCTGGTACATAATTTTGACCCGTTGGTTTCCGAACTAAATCTTATCTACCTCTTACTTGACAAGTAGAAAATGTTTTTGATCAGTATGTCGGACTCTAGCTTCAATCCCAATGTTCAGTCCTGCTGGGTCAAATTGACCTTTCCATTCACAGAGCAGTGAGACCCAAGAGTG
Source organism: Heptranchias perlo (assembly GCF_035084215.1). NCBI lineage: Eukaryota > Metazoa > Chordata > Chondrichthyes > Hexanchiformes > Hexanchidae > Heptranchias > Heptranchias perlo. The sequence continues at coordinate 15,779,565 of NC_090347.1, forward strand.
CATGGCTCAATTTAATGAGTGGAAACTGCTCCAGTCAACTGTTTTTGTTCTTGCACCTGCAATCTCTCTAGTGAGTTCAATTTGACGTAATAGGGAACTCATTGGCACACAAATGTATTTGCGCCGAAGACTAGAACCACATAGCTTTGCGTCAGATCGCCCGTACGGTGAGCGTTCAACCTCAGGCCAGCTACTGAGGCAGGTCGTTGGCCCTGCTAGGAAGGAGGAAAAAGGGGCAATTGCACCAGGCTGTTCTGGTGTGACTAAATTGCCCTTTTCCCCTCCTTCACTATTGGCGGCAATGACCTGCCGCAGTGACTGGCCTGAGGTCAAATACTTGTGTGTTTTCAATAAAAAAATTCCAGTTTTCCCTCCTATTCTTTTCAACCTTTTTGATGTTTTGCATTCTGGGCACAGGTCCTTCTCCTTACTTTCTCAATTGAAAGAGGAGCTATTTACAGACTGGCACTGGCAGAAGACAAGGAGCACATTGCCCATTGGCCCAGGAATGGTTTGTGGCGCAATGAGCTAAAAAGTGGGAAGACATCAAATACAGGTGCAGATCTGTTTATAAACACGATTCAACAAAAATGCAGTTACACTTTACAGGATTCTTTGATCACGGTATGGCACATGTGCACAGATCAATAAGGTTTTGTGGGTACATGTTCTTCACACTGACAGAAAGAATAGCAAGAAAAGCTCTTCCACACAAATGGTAGTGTTTCATACCTTTTCACATTTTGATCAGCTGTTTGATTGTCAGTAGCAAATTGGAAGGAAAATCATGTTTAAGAGCAATTTAATCAAAATGTTTATGGCTGGGTGATATTGATTAATTATTGATTTCCTCCCTACTCAGCTCAAACGGCACTCAACAGAATCTTTACATTTTAACAGGTTTAAATTGCAGCAGTAGCAGGACCCCAAGATTAAAAATCTTTGCCTAGCTCTTTATTAAATGTGCTCACAGCTTGTTGAAGTTGTTTGGGAAACTGCACTGTCCAGCTACAGAATGCAGAATCTTACTTAATTTCGTTGTTCAGATTCAAAGTTTAGATTTTCTTTTGGCGCGGCATCGATTTTTGTCTGACTGCGCTTCTGGGAAGCGCCTGGAGACGTTTTTCCACATTAAAAGTGCCATATAAATCCAAGATGTTATTGTTGTTTTGTTCGTCAGCGAGCATTTTTTTTTATTCGTCCTGCAGTTTGTGGTAGATCAGATAAGTAGATACAGACGTTTGTAAAGGAAAACTAAGGCATGCAATAAAGCCTAAGGCAGACCCTGAAGGTAGCAACACATTAAAACTGAACACAGAGAACAATATTCTGCTGGGATTAATAAACCCAACAAGTGCATTTATCAACATTTTAGTGCACCCAATGTCCATTTCATTATTGCACCTAGTCGCATGCCAAAATAAGCACAAGACGGTAAAATCTGTACAGACTCACTAACTGTATTTCTATAATATTGTCAGAGATAGATATCTTCAAATGCATAATAAGAACCATCTTTCAGGCCCCCTTAAAAATTCAGACCAACAAAAAATACCACAGGTTCAAGTGGCTAATCAAGCAATCTTGATCTTAAGCCCCTTCCGTACGGAACAGCCAAAAAAACCATCACTCAAAACTCCATGGGGCCACAGCAAGCTTCCAGAAACTTAGCAGAGAGGATCTATACAGGAAATAACTAGGCAGGGGAGGGTCAAGGGTGAACTCAAATTGGATGATAATGGGAAATTGAGTTGAAAGACCGCTTGCCATTAAAGCACATTTTTATCCAGCTGTTGAAATGCTGCTCTGGAAACTGCTTTGATACAGAGCTCTCCATCTTTATAGTCCTGGATATTGAAACACCGGCTTATTTTACAGGTCGAGTGATATAACTATGGACAGAAATTAGTACCATGCACTCCTGGTGCTCGGGCCATAAACTAGAAATCAGTCAACACCACAAGTAATTATTTTTAGTGATCAGCTCTGAGGAAAAAAAAAACAAGTCAGTATAGGTCCATGTTACCCCAGCAGTCCTCCTCAGACAAGTCATTAAAAGCAGGTATTGCTGAATATTTGAGTGTCAGCTCAGCTCGGCCTCAGAATCAGAAGATCATGGGCTCAAACCCCAATGCAGCACTGATTCAGAATAACACTTCAGTGCAGTACTGGAGGGAATGCTACATTGTTGGTGGTGCCAGGATTAGGGCCTAGGCAGCTGAAGGCACAGCTATCAATGATGGAGCGGTGAAAATTGGGAATGCGCAAGTGGTCAGACTTGGAGGAGTGCAGAGTTCTCAGAGGGTTGTAGGGCTGGAGGAGGTTACAGAGATAGGGAGGGGCGAGGCCATGGGGGGATTTGAAAACAAGTATGAGAATTTTAAAATCAAGGCGTTGCCAGACCGGGAGCCAATATTGGTCACGAGCACAGGGGTGATGGATGAGCGGGATTTGGTGCAAGTTAGGATACAGGCAGCAGAGTTTTGGATGAGCTCGAGTTTATGCTGGGTGAAAAAAGGGAGGCCGGCCAGAAGAGCATTGGAATAATCAAGTCCAGAGGTAACAAAGGCATGGATGAGGGTTTCAGTAGCAGATGAGCTGAGGCAGGGGCGGAGACGGGCGATGTTACGGAGGTGGAAGAAAGCAATCATGGTGATGGAGTGGATATAGGGTTGAAAGCTCATCTCAGGGTCAAATAGGACACCAAGGTTGCATACGGTCTAGTTCAGCCTCAGACAGTGGCCAGGGAGAGGCAATGGAGTCATAGCTCGGGAACGGAGTTGATGATGGGGACCGAAGACAATGGCTTCGGTCTTCCCAACATTCAGTTGGAGGAAATTTCTGCTCATCCAATATGGACATGCAGTGAGACAAATCAGAGGCAGTGGAGGGGTCGAGAGGGGTGGTGGTGAGGTAGAGCTGGGTGTCATCAGCGTACATGTGGAACCTGATACTGTGTTTTCAGATGATGTTGCCGAGGGGCAGGTTTTGGATGAGAAATAGGAGCCAAGGATAGATCCTTGGGGGACTCCGGAGGCAACGGTGCTGGAGCAGGAAGAGAAGCCATTGCAGGTGGTTCTTTGGCTACGACTGGATAGATAGGAATGAAACCAGGTCAGAGCAGTCCCACCCAGCTGGACCACAGGGTAGAGGTATTGGAGGAGGATGGTGTGGTCAACCATGTCAAAGGCTGCAGAAAGGTCGAGAAGAATCTCATGGCGCCGTTCAAAGATGAGCAGGAAGTTCCCTGATGACTTGGCCAACATTCATCCCTGGAGCAGCATCACCAACAAGAAACACAGATTAAATGGTGATTCATCTGATTTGCTGTTCATTGGAATTGGCTGTGTGCAAATTAGCTGCTACATTTGCCTGTAATATTTTAAGACTGCACTTCAAAAGTGATTCTTCGGTTATGAAATGCTATTGAGGCAACCTGAGGACATGGCAAGGTGCTATGTAAAAGTGACTTTTTTCTTTATGTAGGATTCTACTACTAAATCATAGACTCTCCTCTGAACTTTTCTTTTCAGAAAGACTATATTAAAAAAATGCATTCCCTTCTCTAACCCTTATTTGGGTATATGCGGGATTTTTGTACTGCTCAAGGTAAAGGCCAACACTCCCAACTCAGGGCCAGTGAAATTTGACCGCCTTTTTACATTACAAACCACTTAAATTAGCATGTGCACATGCAGTCATTTGAGTCACAATTTGCGACTTATTCCTGGCTTTGGACTTTCACTAATGGTTGTGCAAGTCCTCACCAAAAGAGAAACAGCAACTATTTTTTTTAAACCATGTCACTTGTTTTACAGTGCTGTCATGGAAGTTGGAACTTTTGTCAGTGATACCAGTGTAATATATAGGAAACGTCAGGTGGAATGTAGAGCTTCACTGCATTACTCCAGTCCCAGCTTGAGAACAGTACCCCTTCAAGCACAATTATGGATTTCCATTTCCCACATCCTGATTGTTTCCCAGGACTCTACAAAAATACACACCACTGACAGTGCCTCCTCCTTTTTATTCATGAGAAAGTACCGTCTCTCTGTCACTCATGAACCCAAACTTATAACACATCATTACCCTCTGACATCTTCTGCTGTGAAGTGTCCTTCCATATGCAATTATAATGTTTGAAGCGTTATAATTTGCTTTCCTTCCAGTCTAGTTTAGTTATCAGAGCAAGATAAAGCCTTGTTAAGTAAATAGGTGCATGCCTTGTGGTGTAATGCCTACAAAAGGCCAATCTCCTCAGAACAAACAGCCCAATTTGCCTTTCACAACACTGCATTCAGAAAGCAGCTCATCAATATTTTTGTGCTGCAACTAAACACTTGCAACACTGCTGTCAAGGTAAGCCAGGTGGACTCTCTGTGGCCACTGCAGTGCAACTTTGCTTTGATTAAACTTGCAGCCTTTCAGGCCACAAGAATGAAGGTAAGGTATTAGGTTATCGTACATAAAAGTTGCATTTTATGTTTGCTCTACCTTCAGATAAAAGTGACATCACAGCTTGCATTAATAATGATGAGACGCTGCCGGCTTGTCGCCAAAACCAACAGATGGTCTACTTTGCGATAAGGAGTCCTAATAAATGCTTTATAGCTGCTTGCTGCATTGCAGCAGAAAAAAAAAACACTGCTAATGTCTTTTACACATGAAAGCAGAGCAACTCAGAGGGGAACATTAGTTTGCACCGATAGTAAAACTGTTAGCATTGATTTCACATTTCCTTATCTCATAGGGGGTTAAAAGAACAGCTAAAAATTGGTAATTTAAAAATTGGTGTTTTCAATTTCATATTTAATACAAGCAACAACAATTGCACCATTAATGTAGAAATACTTCCTGAAGTGCTCCACATAGACAAAAGGAAAAATGAACACAGAGGTGAAGAAGGAAAGATTAAGACGAGTGGCCAAAAGCTTGGTCAAAAGAGTTGGGTTTTAAAGAGGATCATAAAGGAGGAGAGAGAGGGGCTGAAGGAGGAAATCCCAGTGTGCGGGGGCACAGCTACCAACAGTGGGGCTGAGGGAGGGGGGACGCACAAGAGCCCAATTTGAGGAATGGAGAGTTCGCAGGTTGGCGGGGGGGCGGGGGAAGAGAGAAGAGAGAGAGTTGGAGGTCTGGAGGAAGTTAGGGAGGGACAAGGCATGGAGGGATTTAAACACAAGGATGAGAATTTTAAATTTGAGGCATTGTGGGACTGGGAGCCAGAGTGGGTCAGGGAGGAGAGGGGTGATGGATCAGTGGGACTTGTTGAATCGGATACGTGGATAGAGAATGGAAGGCCAGCCAGGATAACATTAGAGTAATTGGGACTGGGGATGACAATGGCATGGGTGATGGGTTCAGAGGAAGATGGGTTGAGGCAGGAGCAGGGGCTGGTAAAGTTGCAGATGTGGAAGCAGGCAGTCTTTGTGATGGGGATGGAAACTCAGCTCAGGGCCAGACAGGGCGGCAAGTTTGTGAACAATCTAGTTCAATCTGAGAACGCGGCTCGGGAGGCCAATGGAGTCGGTCGTGCGGGCAAGGAGTTTATGCCAGGGGCCGAACATGGCTTTGACCTTCCCAATATTTCCCAAAGCAAACGTCAATGGTTCACCAGTGGGACAACAAATAGGATTTGAAAGAGCAAAATTGGTGAGCGAAAGATTAAAAATCTGACAACACTGCTCACCAGTGGCTCAATGTGTAATTGCTCGATTGCTGGGATAATGAGCCAGAGAGCTCTAATGGTCCCTTGTTCAACCCCACAATGTACTTCGTTGGATAATTTCATCCAGAGCAGTGGTAGAACACTGTGGCTGGCCTGGCTAGGGAAGGAGAGGGAAAAACATAAGCCAGGATTCCCATTCTGGATCCAACCAGTGGCCCCTGTTGCAAATCCACATGAACAGATGAGGACAGAACTGGGCTTTACTGTGGTGGTCCCATTGTCAAATAGCCTACTGACACCCACTGTCTTGAGTTACACGTGAAGAACTACTGCTCAAATTGGGTGGGCAAAAGCTGCTGACCCATGAGACCAAAATGCATCACAAGTCTCAGCCTTCAGTAGAGATGGGGTAAAATATTAACCCAAACTAGCACTGTCAAGTGGTTTTATTTAATAAAGACAAGGCTCAATTTTAGCTCTGAAACAGAGTGCCTGCTTAAGAGGAAGAAGCGAAAGAAACACCACAGGACCAACATCTCCTGAAACTTCAATAGTTGCACAATGGATCCTCAGTCACAAAGTCATGAGTACGAGTGCAGCAGTCACTTGTCATTTGAATTAATTTGCCACATTTGGATCTGTTTGCTTAGTTCTCAACGGAGTCACGACATGGAAGCAACACATACCATCCATGGATGGGATGACTGACAATGTCCTACTTCTGTGCAAATCAAAGCTTGTGCTGGCCAATTGTGCAACAGAGACACATGAAAATCTACAACCATGGTTTTAGTTGCAGAAAAAAATCCATTAAATCGAAGGATAATCTGCTCATCCTTAGATGTCACAGCAGGCTCGGGCTGGCCACAGAACACAAGGAGACATAGAAAATGATTTACAAGTTGGTGAAAGGATAAATGATTCCTCAGCTGCACTGACAGGTAGATGAATACAGATGTATCTGTTGAAGGGTGAAGCCACACAGGTCAATGAAATATCACTAAGCTTATGAAAGGAGAGCCAGTGAAAGGGAAGAAGAAAACGATAAATGTCAGGAAGGAATGATAGATATAAAAGCTAAAAGGACACCCAACATCCATGAGAAGCCTCCTTCAAAAGCAACTGAGGCTTGTTTGTAGTAGCCTAGTTGGTGAAGGCTGTTGTAGTCTCTTACAGCACTGCACACTGTCTTGGCCCAATGCCAACATGATGTACTTGAGGACAATTTATGTTCATATTTATTTGATGTTTGAACAAAACTCCTGCCAAGTTAGAGCCCCCTAACCAAAGAGCACTGTGAAACGTTGTTTGTGCAAGTGTTGCTTTAAGAGGGTGAAGAGTTCTCAGTGTCCAGGGTCGGCAAGGAAGAAAAGGCAGAGATGCCCCCGTTCCGATTGTCCAATGTGCAACCTTGCCTGTCCTGCTGAGGACGTGGAACTTCCTGTGGCATAATTTTGCACTCCTGGAGATGAGGGGAGTGGCACCTCCCTCCAGGTGGCACAAGTGATCAAGAGATTCAAAATACCCAGCCGGAGAGCTTAGTTTTGATCCCCATCCTGGTATTAATATATTAAAGAGAGCAAATAGCAGAATGGTGAATCTTACAACGGACCCTGTGATGGAGAAATGGAACTCTCGGTAAGCAGTGGGAAAGATTCGTACTTAGCCCAGAGACGCGCCATTTCTTTTTGTTCACTTTCCAAATGATCCCATTGCAGGACTCCTCTGACAAGGTTATCATTCCTTGGACAGTCCAGTTTTGAATCACTGATGTCTTTGGCCTGTTTTTGAATCAATTATCAACCTCTTCTTGACCTCCACTAAATTTTTGGTGATCCCTGCCAGACATGAACGAAGGGCAATCAAAGAAAGGCGGCCTGTGGTTTGTCTGAAAATGTTGCAAATACACCGAAACCAACATTAAGATTTTCTCCCAGTGTAGCTAATTACATATTATTACAGTGGTCGACAACTTATTGTTATAATGAATTCCACATATAGAAGAACGTCTCAAAGTGCTTAACATGGCAGATAAGAGGACCCCTAGCAAGCAGTGAAGCAATTTGGGTGAAGACCCTGAAGGCACTGCCACAGATAGGATTTTTAGGAGGCTTTTGCAGGACCTGTCAGCGTGCTGCTGAGCAGCTTGGTGTTGCCTCCGACTTTCCACTGGCCTAGTGCTGTGAGGGCGACAGGCAAAGACCTGGCATGTGCTGAGAGGGGGCACCATCATGAAGCTGTGACTCTTTGGTAGCTTGATCCTCATCATCCTCTTCAGTATTATCATCTGTTGGAGGTAGGGGTAGCCTAGTTATATCAGAAAAAACTAACTGCACCATACTGTGGTGTATAAAGAGGAAGGGCTGCATTTAAATGTGAAATCCTGATCCCACCAAAAGTGGTCCCAATTATATATTTCTTAACAGCCATTGCATCATATTTTACCAACAGACAGCAACGTGTGTTAAATCTACTTACTTTTATATAAAACAGAGGTTGTGTTGTGTTGTGTTGTGTGTTCAGACCGAATGTCTGACTGGATGATCGAATGGGCTGCGGCACAATAAAGGCTTATTGACTCTTTATTGTGGGTTTATACAATTCCGGATCAAAACTGAACATTTCTGGGCAGATCTAAAAATGTTTTATCAGGTGTGAACTCTGTAAAGGTGAATAAAAGGTTTGGATTTTACATACTCTCCTTCTGGACTGATAACAAACATGCTCTGAACAATTTGCCACACTTCAATGGAGCACAAGTGGAGACCTTAAGTGCCCATTTTGAAGTGAGAGGGAGTCAAAAGTGAGAATTAGACAGCAGGTGATGATACTGTAACAAAGTTCTAACAGTTAAAGCTGAATTGTTCACATGAGCACTTTTGTGTGTGCACTGAGGGGTTTCTAAAGTCACAGGGGTTGAATTGCCACCAGGGTTTTCCCCACCTGTCTGCCGTAACTTTGGCGGAAGAGCCGCATGAATCTGGGAAAATTGGAGAACCCCTGCTGAAATTCACCCCCACAGTGTGGCCACAGCATCCCATACCGGTCATACAGGGCTCTGGTGAATTTGGTTTCCAGCAGGGAGTATCTCAACTCGCCCCAGAACTACAAGCAGGGTCAGTATACTGAACGTTGGGCATGGGCTCTTCCTGCACCACTCAATTGAAAAATATAGCAGGGATATAGTTCCGACAGCACCAGTAACCCTCTGGTATTCATCATTCACCTAAGCCTGGACAGGGAACGTCAGTGGGCTATTTGGCTGTGGGAGACATGACAGACGAGCCCGATCCTATCCGCATGAGATAGCTACACACTTCCAGCAGAAGTCGCTAGAAAGCGATCAGGAGTGGAATGCAAGCCGAATTCTCCTCTCTAACACATAGAGGCTGAGGCCCATTGCACCTCCCCTGCCACGACACCAACTGAGACTAGCCAACAGTGCAGAGCAGGGATCAAGTCCTCAGATACATTATGGAAATTTACACATCTACTTCACCGTAGTGTCTGTTTTACCACTGGTAGGAGCAGTTTAATAGAAATTCAATGTCGAACCACCAATCAGGAAAATGACAGAGGACCTGAAGCAGCAGAAAACATTTTTCCTATTTCTGCATTTTTCCTATTTCTATAAATGTAGATAAAAAAATTAAGATTTTAATATATTTTTATGATGCTTCAGTTAGCTTATGAAACTCAGGAAAACATTTCTGAATTGGACTTGGAGTCGCAAATTCCTTTCTGTCTTTTTGGACAAACTGCAGTGAGGAAGGAATCACAGCTTTTAAACTTGCATGGTGCGTCACTGAGGAAGGGAGAATGCCTAGAGGCGTTCAACTGAACGCTTTCATCTCACCTAAGGCAGGAAGCAGGTCACAGAATTAGGTCATGAAATCTGCCCACTGCTTCATCATGGCTATCCAACACTTTTTAAAAGATTGGTGGTTTTGGCTACAGGGGAATTCATTTTTCCAGACGGACTATTACATTTTATGCTTTCAAAGTTCAGAGAAACGAGGAGTTCATACGGGCAGGGATGAAGGGAACTAAAATCAAACTCTGGGCTGCCTAAATCCGTTTCTTCAGTAGTTAAAGATCAGGTATGTATTCAGGAAGAGAACAAGAAAATATTGCAGTGAGTCGAAGCGCACCAGGTTGGAGGAGTTGATGGAAGTCCAAGCAGCAATGTTGCTCCCCAATGTCTCCGTGAGTCTGTTCAGTAAGTAACTGAGCTACACGTACCAGAAAGATCCTAAGTTCAATCCTTTGGGTTAGGGCGGGGACTATTAGCCAGGATTCACGTTCTTGATCGCCTCCCAGTCCTGGAAGTGTGCCCGAAAGAGGAGAACAGGGTTGAACTTGGTTGCAATGCCCCACTGCCGTCAAAGAGCCTACCCAGTGGTCCCCGTAAAGCTCACACATAAATAATGACCAATTGGGTGAGGAAACCAGAGAGTGGCCACCACCTGTGGAACCAGCAAGGGGTCAAAACCTTCAAAAGAGGAAGCGGCATGGGGGAAGGGCAGAGGAAAGAAAATTACAGAAGAACAGCGAAGCCTCAGTTTGTGTCCAAGGTGGATCAATTCCTAGCTGCCCGTGGAAATAGATAGATTTACCATGTTAGGTAAAAGTGATCTGCTAGAGGTTTGTGGAAGAGACGACATCCAAATCTATGTCTTTTAACACTGCGCTAAAACAAAATCTTTGAGATAATTCATTGAGTCACCTCGGAAATAACTGACAGAATTAGCTTCTTAAAGCAGACATCTATACATTTGAGTTCCTAGCTCCTACAGTCGACTCCAAAAAAAAAAAAAAATCCTATCTATGATCAATTGAATTTTTGATTTTTTTTTCTGGCCATCTTTCCGCCAGGGCCAAATATCGCCTGCCAGAAAAAACTAAAGCAGACAGAGTGGTTCATGGAAATGAGTCAGTAATGGTTCTCCAACAGGTTTTTCCCTCCAAATTTGGTAAGCACAGTCTGCAGCTGTGTAGTTCTCTCCACAATTTAGTGTGCCATTGGAACGACCAATTTACAACTCCATCAAATTGATGTTTTGAGAGAAAGGCGCGTCTTTTAAATCATGCAAGCATCTGAAACAACTCGGCATCACCACACAAAATGACCCAACTTGTTGTCCCCAGCAGTATCAAAAATGCCATCAGACAACAGAGAAGCCAGTTGGACAAATACTTCCCCTCCAGATTAAATTAAGAAAACAAAATCCAAGGAGAACCATCCGAGAGCCAAATAACAGTGATTATAAGCAATGTTTATACGCAAGGAAGATCAGCGCACAATGACCTAGACATTGATGCACCCATGGGAGTTGTAAACAGCATCTACTGAGCTTTCTTATTTATGTAAACAAACATTCCAGTAGATTTCAGAATATTTTACAGATGATTTCAACTGCAATGTCTTACAAAAAATGTGATCCCTTTATCTGGATTCCAAACGGTCACATGGGTGACTCAAGGTAGGTGTCAAGGGTTCACAAAGCAAATTCATATTTCACATTTCACAGTGACAGAAGACAGCTTCAAAGGAATTCTCGACAACTCTGACCATGGTAGAAAACACACCAACAACAATTCGCCTTTATATAACGTCTTTAACATAAGAAAATGTCCCAAGACGTTTCACAGGAGTGTATTCAGATAACAATTAACATTGGGCCAAAGGAGGAGATATGAGGGCAGGTGACTAAAAGCTTGGTCAAGAAGCTAGACTTTGAGGATCTTAAAGGAGGAGAGGAAGGTGGAGAGACAGAGGGATTTAGGGATGGAATTCCAAAGCTTCAGGCCTAGATGGCTGAAGACACGGCCACCAATGGTGGGGTGAAGGGAGTGGAGGATGCACAAGAGGCCAGAGTTGTTGGAACGCAGAGTTGTTGGAGAGTTGTAAGGCTGAAGGAGGTTACAAAGATAGGGAGAGACGGAATCGGTGGCGAGGGAACGGGGTTTGGGCAGGGGCTGAAGACAACGGCTTTGGTCTTCCCAGTGTTTAATTAGAGGAAATTTCAGCTCATTCAGCACAGGATGTTGGACAAACAGGCTGACAACACAGAGGCAGTGGAGATAGAGCTGGGTGTCGTCAGCGTACAAGTGGAACCTGGCATCATGCCTTCAGATGATGTCGCTGAGGGACAGCATGTAGATGAGAAATAGAAGGAAGCTAAGGATAGATTCTTTGGGGGCAACTAGAGGTAATGGTGCGGGGGTGAGAGGAGAAGCCATTGCAGGAGATTCGCTGGCTAATGTAATGATATTCATTACTGATAAACCACCAAATTAAATGAATATGGTCTGGTTTACCAAGCAAGTCTCCAAAATAGTTGTGCTCAATTCTGTTTTATGTCCTATAATTAGGAATGGCTTATATAAATTGTCTACTAATGGAATATGGTCTCTAATGGAGTATGAATCATACAAAGCACATTCAAAGCAGAAATGACTTTATTTGAAATAAATACCGCATTTTGCTTGGCACAACAAATCCAGCTGCGTTTGTTCTGAGATCTGTGATATAGTTTTCCCACAGGTACTTCAGAGAGGAGAAGTAATTATTTTCTACCCATTCTCTCCTCTGATGGGCAAATTGCCAGCTAACATCCTCCGGCATCTGAGACTGGTCTGAAGAGACTACCTCACTAACTACTGCAGCACAATATGCCAGCGCAATTCAAGTGAGACAAGCTGCATTAAGTCCCCTGGAAATTCCCTACGCCTGCAAACGGACAGATTTCAGTGCATTGAGGCAATTCACTGATTGTCTGGCAACCTTGAGATTACAATTTTGGTCAGGAATCAAATGCTCAGCCACATAAATTACCAGGTTGCACTCTCGGTACAATTAAATACAACAGCCTCAGAAAACGACGAACATAAACTACATTCCCCACATCTCAATAAACAGGTAACTTATGTTTGTTGCTTATATCAATGTCACAATGCCTGTGCACTTTGAGGCTATAGAATATATGACTGAGTGGGTGCAATTCAAGAAATAATATCAGAGTGCTAATATAAAACACAAGACAATAGTTGAGAACTTTAATAAGCTCAGAGGCCCACACATGGGCCTGTAAATGGATGGTACTCAATCATACACAACATTCATCAGCAGGCAGTTCTATTTGATAGTCCCAGTGAAAATGCACACATTTGTTATTTTCCTACCCAGTTTCTACCCTTGCAATCTGATTGCCAACCCACATCCTCTTGCACATGGAGGCGGTCAAGATTGATGTCCTCACCATTGCTCCTGCCAGGAAGAAACGCTTAAGATTCCAAGAGATAAAAATGGGGCTTTCTTAACTTCAAGCAGTTAAGGAAGCCTCCACTTATGTGCATGTGAAGAATGATACTTTCCCCTGTCCCCGTCACTCCCCCAGTACTCAAAACTGTCGCCCCTATTCTGCCTTCAATCACTATTGGTTTTATGTATTGCTCTATTTAATGAGACATTATTTAAATTTCAGGTTTAATAACATTAAGTTTTAACGAGCAGCTACTGAGCAGTATGTACATTTCTGCAACAATCACACTTACTGCTGTGGAGTCATTCTGCTGTTCTTGATTCAATAATACACCAATATAGCAATAAGGGCACTCATATCACACTCCATTGCGGAGGGAAGTGTCATTGCTTTACCAGATCTCGACATGGCGCACCATGCCTCAGTTCAGCAAAGCACAAAATAAATGGTCAGAAATATAATGAATCCTATTATCAGCAATAAAAACAGAAAATACTGGAAACACTCAGCAAGTCAGGCAGCATCTGTGGAGAGAGAGAAACAGAGTTCACGTTTCAGGTCGATGACCAAGGTTCTGATGAAAGATCATCAACCTGAAACGTGAACTCTGTTTTTCTCTCCACAGATACTGCTTGACATGCTGAGTGTTTCCAGCATTTTCTATTTTTATTTCTGATTTCTAGCATCCAATGTATTTTGCTTTTGGGCTTTATTTCCCCCATATTTGCAGCAAGCCTCTCAGGCAGATCTGAAGTGGGATGCGTAACCATGGTGTTGAAGTCTGTGACTGTTATCGTCCTCTCATCTGGAGGCAGTGGGTGAATATAACCAAACGGGGAAAAATTATGAGGAAAGATATGTAAATTAAATTGCAGACTTTATCGTGCTCTGGTACTGAAGTGTACAGCACCATATCTTAAGGAGCTGAGAACTAAGCCGAAACACGTGGAACGTTCCTGATCTGTGTTCACCACCCATTTGCTGAAGTGTAAATACTGTGTAATAGCTGATGAATATAGTGAGCTGTTCCTTGATCAACTAACCACTTTCTTGATCAGCTTAAAATGGGAAAAGAAAATGGAGAACAAAACGACTCAGATTCATCAATTCTCTGTCTTTCTGCCACTACCTGAGTCTGTTCCCTTCAGGGTACACTTCGGAGGCCCGAAGCCTTGGTTCTTGCCAACCTGCCCTTACATTTTCTTAGGTAAGTGGAGTGCGTTCCTACAGGAGAAAAAAAAGTGTGTATTCCATATCAAGCAAGTGGGAAGTCTACTTCTGTGGATTTCTGACTAGTTTGATTTGGAGAATCTTATGCCAGTCAGACATAAAAAAAATCTCAAGTCTTAGCAAATTTCACCCATTGTTCTTGCTTCTCTGTAATATGCTGAAAACAGTCAAATTTCCCTTTCGCTCTGCTGTTAAGCTCCAATATTTCCTCCATAGTTGAAATGTTAAGTCACATAGATTCAGGAAATCTAAATCTGTTAATATGCAATGTACAAACAAGCTGTACTCCTGCTCACTTTTCTCTCTCTCCTTTGTCCAAATCTGCTGGCTGGCAGGAATCCTGTTGAACGACAGTGAAGGCACTCTCCAACCTATTACCTGTATAGAAAATCACAAGTGGTGTAGCATGTAGGAGCACCAGTGTACGGAGTATGTGCCACAAGAACACTGCTTCAATCCTCGCCACCCCCCACCCCACTGCTGTGTGGGGACAGCAAGGGGAGCTCAGGCTGTTCCCCAAAAAGTGAAGAACATCAGGAGGGAAGTGGTCACTAAAGCAGATTCACACAAGCAATGATAGTACCTTGGAAGCATTTCACTCTTCTGTCCTCTTGGCCGCAGCGAGGGAGACTTGATAAAGTAATAAAATCACTATAAAAGCGGTTAAATTACCCGTAAAACAACTGTATTTTGTACATTCAAGTCATTTCCTGTTACTCATTGTTACCCACTATACCGTGACCATTGTTTTAGTGTTCCTAAGCAGTCTTTTTTTCCTGAAGAGTGTAGGCACTTCAATCTGGGGTCTGTTCTTCCTGATTAATCCTGTGCCTATTAGATTTTCTTTTCCCCTGTTGACTTTTACTGCAAGGAAGCAATTTCATCCCAAGATTTTGATTAATTTACAGCTGAACGCTGATTACTGGAACTGGTCAGTGTCCATTATTGTGCACCTCATTGGCGAAGACGAAAGCACCAGCACTGGTCTTAATGCGAGTCCACGACTTGTGAGAGATTTCAGGCAACAGTGGTTTTCATCCTCTTAATCAATCATAGAAGTAAATCACTGGAATTTCAGCACACAAGGGGGTAATTTGACCCCCTGTACCTGTGCTTGCTAGGTTCACATCAGAGCTATCGACTCGAATCCTATTGCCCCATCTCTTTCCTCATGATAATTCCCTATCTCTCAGACAAAAACTGTAGGGCAAAGAATGCAGTGCTTGACAGCCGACCAACTGATGACCCTCTATCCCAGGACAATTGCTCACTGAATCCATTCTCATTGATTAATTCAATAAAAAAGTGACAAACACTTGCACATTTGCCTCAGTCATAGATCAGCACAGGGCACCTACTGCAGTTGCAAGGAGACAAGCCTATTCATTTAATTTTAGCTGTTGTCCATGCCAAAAATTGGAGTTATTAAAATCACTTCTTATTTATAGTACGCTGGTCAATACGTCCCATCTGTTATTCACTTTCATCTGCAAGGCCCTCGAGCGAGCTATGCACCTCATCAGACCAGAACAAAATCTTGTTATAAAACTATTGTTATAGTCTTCTATGTATAACAGGTATAATGCACGTTTCACCAAGGAAACAACGATAATAGAACCTCACCCGTGTTCTAGACCATAATTCTTTCACAAACTCACTTCCTGCTGTAGCCAGTGAATCAATAATCTGGTCCGAGGAGAGAGGCGGAGGCAGACTTAATTAATCGAGTGGGAATGCTAGATTTACATCGAGTCTACAGCACAGAAATAGGCCATTCGGCCCAATTGGTCTATGCCGCGTTTATGCCCTATCAGCATACTCTTCTATTCCTTTCTCCTTCGTGTGCTTATCTAGCTTCCACTTAAATGCACCTATGCTATTTGCCTCAACTACTCCTTGCGGTAGCCGTTCCACGTTCTTACCATTCTTTGGGTAAAGAGGTTTCTCCTGAATTCCCTATTGGATTTATTAGTGACTATCTTTTATTGATGACCTCTAGTTTAGTACTCCCCCACAAGTGGCAATATTTTCTCTGCGCCTGTAAGAATATGGTTTAAAATTAGGAATATCTCATCTCGCATAGCTCGCCTAGCGCCCCAGACATTTAGCAAGAGGGCGATATTGAGGGGGGCATGGTTCAGCATCTCTGTGAAAACAAGGACACCTTACACAGCAGAACAGCAGGGAGGAACGATGCCAACATTCCACAGAGCAGATAACATTGGGAGATTGCTCACACAAGTAAGAATTATGGAGACATGCTAACATCAGAAGGTGGTATACCCCAAAACAAGAGATGCAGTAACCAACGACCTCTGCATTCCTCAGAGGAACAAACAGCTTGTAAACAGAGATGGAGGTTGAGGTCATTAGCTACATTACACAAAACAGCTTATCTTGAGTTGCTAATGTGGGATGACTTATGACGAGAAGATAAGGCCAGAGATGCTTACGTACAGAACATAGCAGCCGAATCGTATAAAGATAGGGCATGCTCCCTCCCAAAGGTTAGAGCTCTCGAGAGGATTGTCGGAAGTCCATTGCCAAAGGCAGCCTATGGAAGCCAAGTCTGATCGTTTTGGGACAGCGGGAACCAGATTGTCTCACTTGCTTGTCATTTAATCCATTCTGAAGACAGTTGTATTATCATACTGTTGTGAGTCATTATATTAAAGTTTGTTGTTTAATAACCACTCGTGCCCGAATCACACAGAAGTTTTTGTTGAAGGATTAACAACCAATTTGTTGTGACAGTAAATGAAAAATCTGCCAACAACATCTATCCTCGGACCCTTTCATTGTCTTAAAGACCTCTATCAGGTCACCCCTCAGCCTTCTCTTTTCGAGAGAAAAGAGCCCCAGGCCTGTTATGTCTTTCCTGATAAGTATATCCTCTCAGTTTTGGGATCATCCTTGTGAATCTTTTTTGCACCTCCCCAATGCCTCAAAATCCTTTTTATAATGTGGAGACCAGAACTGTTCATCATATTCCAAGTGTAGTCTAACCAAGGCTCTATACAAGTTTAACATAATTTCTCTGCTTTTCAATTCCATCCCTCCAGAAATTAATCCCAATGCTTGGTTTGCCTTTTTTATGGCCCTATTAATCTGCGTTGCTACTTTTAGGAATTTTGTGTGTCAATACTCCGAGGTCCCTTTGCTCCTCTTCCCTTTTTAGACTCTTATTATCCAAGCAACATGTGGCCTCCTTACTCTTCCTACCAAAACGCACCAGATTTCTAAATACTATGGATTCAATGTTAATTACATTATTTTTCTCTTTCCACATTATTTCCTAATTTTGAAAACTGCTTGATAGGAAAGTAAGTCTGGGAGTAAATATCTCTATGACTACCACCTATGCGACTTTGTGGTTCAATGAGAGCAACTATGATTTAAGTTTGACGGCGGGGGTGAAAGAGTCAGTACTGCTCATTCCGATTCGTTCTCTCTCTCCCTCTCCTCTCGTTCTCTCCTCCTCTACCCCCACTTCATGTGTGTCATTCCATTCAATAACACAACCGAGATCACATCAAACTTACTCAGCTGATAGAGCCTTGTTTGAAATGTAGCCAAGCCGGAGATGAACTCCAGGTTCAAAGCCAAGCACTTAGCAACTGAGCTGTACTGACAGGCCACTTGAGGAAACATTCTGCTTCTTTTGATGCAACAGCAATTTTTTATGCTACAAATAATTTGATTTAAGCATGATCACTTGTACAGCTTCCTTACCAAGAGGAGGAGCAGGGGTCTGAAAGCACATGCTTTTTTGTATTAACCATTTTAACTCCTACCATTCACCAACACAGCTGCAGTGGGATGCTAAATGTACACAGATAGTCATTTTTATGGCCAATTATGGAGCAAATTTTAATTTAGTACCACTTCAAATGCACATTTTTGCTTCTGGCCATTAAAACAAAGCAGTTGGGGAGCTTTAGTGACTAGGTAGATGGTGATGCGAGGCTGGATTGCTCTCACCAAGTTATTGAACATCATATAATTAATAGTTTGGCTGATAAAACTTTGGAGTACTGAAGGAGGATATCAATGACTTAAGCAGCTTTCTGTGCCTGTTCAATTTCTACACAGCTTTTATGGAAGAAAATCTGTACACAATTTGATGGTAGACAAATATGTTGACTGCTATGTCAGGAAGTAATGTTGAACTGTGCTGTGAAAGTCACCTTCCAATCACACCCTCTGGTCCTTAAGTATGAAAGTGAGTTTGGTACAGTCTGATTAAAACAGTTTCTCGGGCATTTATGCCCCCAACAGAAAATTACACAACTGACATTCATCAGCCAATCTCATTTAGGCAGATCATAAGCACATTTAACATCGGGCTGTAAAGAAATAGTGCAGCACTAAATTCTTGTTGTTTTTCAGTGATGAACAAATGACCACAACAGTCAAAACACAGACCCATCCATCACTGCCAATAGTAATGATCCGTCACCTTCAGGTCCTACCACGTAGTACCTCCAACCATTTTCCAGTCACAAACATGTTCACAAATGACCCAACTAAAATGACAATTTTCCTATGAAAACATTCTTGCCCTTTTGGCAGAGAATATTGAATAATGTCTGCATCGAAATTGGAGCGAGTTGGTATTTTCACAGATCCCAATTGCTTTGTTCAATCATGAGTGAATCAATAAATAAATCTCTTGTGTATCACTATATATTCTACCTCAGATGGATTGATTCCTTCAGCATTAAATGCACTTTTTGAGAAACCAGGGGATACTTGAAGTCATTGTGCAATGTTCAGTAATGAGCATCACAATAAGGAATTTTAAGCACTTGTATGGCAACATGTGAACGGAAATAAAAATTATATTTTCACAGCTGTGGCTCCACATCAGCAAAAAGACATCAGAAAGCAACGTCAGCGGCTGCAACCTCCATCACAGCAATACATCACAACCAGCCATGTGATATGGGATTTATCTTCACTCACCAATTACCCAATCAACCTCACATGTCCTCAGGATACACGTCCATCTTCTATTTAATGGCACTAAGAGCGACAAGTTTTCCCAGCATCCTGGCCACCACAGGCAAAAATCGATTCAGAGGTCACATTGTTGTGCGTGGGATCTTGCTGTGTGAAAAATGGCTGGCGCATTTGCCTACATAAACAGTAACTGCATCACAAAGTAATTTGTTGTATGTGCACTGCTTTGAGATTATGAGTTACTTGGGAGTCTCGGGACTCCCAAGCGACTCAATCTCAAAGCAGTGCAGGAATACCTTTAAGCTTGTTACCTTTGCGCTCGTTACTTTTGCTTTGAATGGGTACACATTCGGCCATTGCATTCAGAATCACTTCCTTGGCGATAATAATAATACAGAATTTTGCTGATATTTCAATTTCTTATTTCTGCTCACATGTTTCTGATGCAGTGCAATTGCCCACTGGTTGTAATGTTTTCACTAGCCTCTCTTGTGTAGCTTGGGGTGTAATTGGAATGGACAAAGACCCCAAGTAAATATGAAACAAAAATTCTAATTAGAGACACTGTACTGATTTCATAGTCCCAAATCTGCAGTCCTTGTGATTGAACAGCAATTGATTCAAAATTACATAAAGTTAATTTTGCCTTGTTTATAGCAACATGCATGCAATTGTCCAAAGTATGTCAAGAGCTTCATCATCGGGGCCTGTTTTTAAAGTCAGCAAGTTTTTAAAAAAATTGGGGGCAACTTCAACATCATTTCATTTTTTCCAGCAGGTTTTATTTTTTTTTCTTTAAACATTGAATATTGACAGCAAAGAATGACTTGGATGAGTTACTGAGTCGAGCAGTGCAAGAGAACTGAATTGACATAACAATGCTAAAACTGAAGCAACCTCGATTAATAATGGTATCAATTAACCTGGCACAGGTACGATGGGCCAAATAGCCTCCTTCTGTGCTGTATCGTTCTATGATTATCTGCAAATTGCACAGCTACAAGCAAACTGCAACCATTATCTTTGCCTCTCAATCGAGAATGCAGCTCCTGATGCTCTGGGGCGCAGTCGAGCATGAAGTGGCCCATCTGTCAGGTTCGTGATGAGATTATCTCAACCCTGGTTCCTAGGAGAAGTTTTATGGTCCACCCACAGTATTAACAACCATAAAAGCACTCAGCCGCACCATTTTCCATTATACAGGTATAATGCCAGCTCACGCCTCAAGGTTTCTATGCTCAATTTATTGTTCCTTGTCCTGAAGGTTTTTCAGACAGCTGCATGACTTTGAACAACTGACATAATTTGTACTTAACTCAAACTGGGTGACTTGACAATACCTAAAATCCTTTCTTGTGATTAAGACTGAATAATGATAAAGATTAAAACCTCAACTTTTCCCAAGTTACAAAGCCCCGATTGATTTGGGGAGCTCTCCCGGGGAACAGATTCCTCATTTACTGAATTATATAAAGTATTTGGCTACCTTTGCACTCAGAGTCGATTGGTTAGTCTATAGAGTTTCTTTGTATAATGACTGCTCATTCACAAGTATACACATGTCGAATACTGTTTAGTCCAGAACACTTCCTAATATATTTGGTCCATACAGGACTCAATTTGCAATATTCAGACGATGTTGGATCCCTGGTGTCCCTTGATGAAGTGCAAAGCATTCATGTTCAATATATTATTTAGACTAAATAATTTAGTTCATGGAACCCCCTCCATGTGATGCACTACAGTATATCGTGCTGCCCAGGGTAGAAACAAAACATTGTCATTTTAAACAATACATGGAGCCCTTGTTAAAAATAAAATTAATGGGCTGCCCCAATGGCTCAGCGAATTTATCCACGAGTAGCTCAACGAAACAGACGAGAAAATGCCAAGTTCCATCGCTGGTTTGTGCTAACTTAGCTGATCTCAGCTGGGTAACAGTAGGGGTACGACAACTGGCCTTAGCGCCCTGGGTTAAACAGAAGGAAACCGGTTAAGCGTTTCTAATCCCTCTAATGACTGCTGCTGGACACTGTGAATGTATGGATTGCATCAGACACACCTGTGATGCCCCCTTACGTCTGCTTGCATTGGCCATCAAGGTTTATACCTGAATAATGTGATCTCTGGGCTGAATTACCAGAGGAATTGGTGCCTGTAGAACCATGGTCCTGCAAGGATTCAACACTTCAAGTAAAGAGGAGTCAAAAGCAGATGGAGAAAAAAAAGAGACTAAAAATAAAACTAGCATTCATTTGGAAACCTTACAACAACTTGCATTTATATAGCACCTTTAACACAGTAAAACATTCCAAGGCACTTCACAGAGCCGTTAGCAAACAAAATTCGACACTAAGCTACATAAGGAGATATTAGGACAGGTGACCAAAAGCTTGGTCAAAGAGGTAGGTTTTAAGGAGCATCTTAAAAGAGGAGAGAGAGGTGGAGAGGCAGAGAGGTTTAGGGAAGGAATTCCAGAGCTGAGGGCCTAGGCAGCTGAAGGCACGGCTGCCAATGGTGGAGCAATTAAAATCAGGGATGCACAAGAGGCAAGAATTGGAGGAGCACAGGGATCTCGGAGGGCTGTAAGGCTGGAGGAGATTACAGAGATAGGGAGGGGCGAGGTCATGGAGGGATTTCAAAACAAGGATGAGAATTTTAAAATCGAGGCATAGAAGGTAGGAGTGCTTAAACAGCTTCCAAAAGTGCTTTTGTGGGATTACAAAAACCAGGCAAGTTCTTGGAAACATTGCCAACATTTCCCAAAGGGGCTCTCCAAGGAAACATGCTGGGATGCACCTGTGACAATATAAAGCCAAAAAGGTGCATCAAAGAAAACACCTGGGCAGCCAACGAGGGGCATGTATGAAAACGAGGACAATGCTTCCAGAAATGTTTCTTTCGGAACATCAGTCGAGTGCCCAAAGGTTCTTTTATAAAAACCATGGCACGATCCAAAAAGGCTTCATGTCATTGCAGAAATTTATGGGTTTAATGAAATCCCAAGATTCTGATGGGAAATTGCCATTTTCTCACAGCAATCACTTTTTTCTATTTTCCTCATCAATTACAGAAATGATTAAACAGAAGTAAATCAAAATGGAGGGGGAAAAAAAGTCATGCAATGGCACAGGTGTTCAAATCAAGAATATAAACACAGGACCCGCCGTACACAAACCTGTATTACGCTGCTACAGCTTGCGTTATTTGCCCAACTGCACTTATCTCAGTACAGAAAGTTGTCAGGCAATTGAATGTACGCACTGTTCTCGAACCAGAATATCTTTCAAACATTTGTTATTATGGCAGTATGTGTCATGTTGACTCTGTGGCGGGAATCATCCTTTCACTTCAACACACTGTAGAGCCTCAAATGTCACTGCCATCTATGATACCGTATCTCCACAATGTCCCTGTCCACATACAGTCAAATCATGATGCACCAAAGATAGACTCACCTTCATCACTGCGGGTTAACCATGTTTCTGAGATTCTTACTGTTTCGTAGTTCTCAACTGCCACTACAGCATTCGTTTAGTTATCTTGATATGAATGATTTTTTTGTACATCATGTGGTATTAGACATGCACACCTCTTAATAAGTTAAATCTGCTTTACAAAATATTACTTTTTTGTTTGTACTCTATGCGAATGATATTAGTTCTCTTCCTTCTTGTTTGCCCACCTCCTTGCCATGCCTCCTCCATTTACCCTGTTTGCAAGGAAAAGAAAGTAATTGTGGACACATCTGGGAATTGAATCACTATCCTTCTGACCCAAACATTTATCCACTGCACCATTAAGCCCAGACAGTGAAGATAGTGTCTACTGAGAACATCATTGAAAAATATTAGCTACCTGACACAATAATGAAAATGATTTGTGTTCCAAGACATGGAAGCTCAGATTTGAATTCAGCTGTGACAAAGTGGATAAAGGTATCTTCTAGTGAAGCAACATATTCAGAACAGATTTCACAACTGACATGTATTCTGACAAGTTCCATACAGTTCCCCAAAGACATCAGCCTACTTCACACAGTACTCCTGAGTTTCACAAGATTCATTGTGACAGGCCACAGGTGTATGAATGAATCACACTGATGCAGATGAGATGAGCGGTGAACTCTTAGACCAAATGTGGCAGCTTGGGGTTTATTTACAAAGATTAAATTAGGCCAATTTCTAGTAAGTATTCATTTCGTTTTTTTAAATGCTTCTCCTTTTGTGTTATCACATCAGGATTCTGATAGTCTTGCTCAAGGCTACTTCCTCCATATTGGTGGTGTCAAAACCATTTTGAAGGGGTCATTTCCACAATTGCTTTGGAATCCATCAAAATCATGCCAGTTCTTAGTTGGGGGGTGTGATGGTCAAAATGACTGAATCAATGCACTTTTACGTATGAATTTTGAGAACAGTGTCAGCATCTCAGGCAATATTATTATTGCTGCACAGGGAGGCCCAGGCGAGCTTGCCCCAGACTTCCCACTCTCCTTCATACTGGGTAAGTGCTTATTCCCCACATGGCACTTTCCTCTTCGAGACTAGAGAGACATTGCATGCTACTACAACATGCTGTCCCAGAGAGACACCATGAATTACTTAAGTGAAGACTCCCTGTAACACAGCCATTAAAGTACAAAACTTGCAGCAGCCTACCCTTTGTGCTACTGTCCATGGTACAATATCACGAAGCTGGCTATTCTTTTACCAACAGCATTGCATCAATCTTTTTAGAAGAAATCAAGGGTGAAATTCTTCTGGCCAATAATTTTAGTAAAGTCAGTGAGAGGGTTTCCTGGTTGGTACTCTCACATTTTAAATACTTCACAGGAGGAATTTAACCCCCAAGATGTTACTTTTCAAGTGTGCAATATTAATCACAGCAAAGGAAATAGTTAACATCACTGAACGACATCATCAACTTCTTTTTAAACGACACAGGTACTATGGCATGTGCTGCTAACCTTTTCTTTGGGGATCAGGAAGCACAGAGTGTTAGGCTGTTATCCATATGCCTCTGGGGCTTGGGCTGAAATCCAGCCCTTGCAGGGAAGGTGGACTTCCTCTTCTAATAAGCACTTCACTTAGTTAATGAAAGGAGACTGGACAGTATCACTGTGTTACCAAGGTATACGTCAGCAATACAAAATTGGCACTATTCTAGCAACTGGTAGTCAAGCTTCTTAAAAGAGGGAATCCTTTGTGTATAATCATTAAAGGTGTCATGTTCAATTCAGTCTATTATCAATTATTTACTGAGTAGCTATTCAAGTTACTTATTTTACCAAGAAAAACAACTCCTCGAAAAAAATTAATGTCATTTCAAAACCAATTACGATCTTGGAACTTGAAACGTGCCTTTTCAGCAGATAATTGCCAATCATATAGCAGGAATCCTAATTTGCTGAAAAAGTATATAAAGCTGGATTAATTAATGCTGAGAATCACACCTCACTGCTTATCAACTATGTTACATAAACAATACATTGTTGTAAGCTGTGCCATTCTGCCAGTTTCGAAAACCATCCAAGGAACAGATGTTCGACATACACAACATTTTTAATATATAGATGACTTTATTCTTATAAATGACGAACAGGCAATGACAGTAACAGAACTTAAAATTAGTCCCTCCAGTGGAACAATGCTGGCTGGGCATTCTGTACCCTAGGTATTAACCTGCTTCTCCTACACTGCTGGGTGGTGTCCCACTTTGACAGCTTTTCGTATTTCCATTTTAGATCTGTCTTAGCCCCACCGCCTTAGCGATTCCCATATGCTCTGTGTCTCTTCAAACTCTTCAGTTTAATTCATAAGTTTTCTTTTCAGGCAGAAGATGACCTTTGGTCCATTTAGCTCACTGATCCACAGTGATCACTTGGTGCACCTTTAAATAACTCTGAATCCCAATTTTGTTGACAAGAACCTGTCTAATTCCTTCTTGAAACCCATTAAGGTTTCTTGCTATTTTTTTTTCACAAAATATTCTCCAACTGCCTTTATACTTGAGTTCTAAAACTGTTGATCTTTTATCTTTGAAGTTTTCTTGCAACAGTGTTTAAAGAAGTGATATGAAATTTGTTTGTCACTGTTAATATCCATTACAGATGTAAGTAACTTTCTGGCTCAGAGGCAAGATGTTAGCTCTGAGCCAAGCTGACACAGAATATGCATTTTATTATGAAAAAAGACAGGAGTTGCACAATGTTTCTTCCTTGTCCACTTATGCCTCTATTTATAAAATCCAGGATCCCAGTATGCTTTTTTAAACCACTTTCTCAACCTGCCCTGCCACTTTCAATGATTTGTGCACATTTACCCCCAGATCTCTGTTCCTGTACCCCTTCTAGAATTGTGCCCTCTAGTTTATATTGCCTCCCCTCGTTCTTACTACCGAAATGTATCACTTCGCATTTTTCTGCATTAAATTTCATCTGCCACGTGTCCGCCCATGCCACCAGGCTGTCAATATCCTCTTGAAGTTTATCACTATCCTCCTCACTGTTTACTACCCTTCCAAGTTTTGTGTCATCTGCAAATTTGGAAATTGTGCCCTGTACACCCATGTCCAAGTCATTAATATATACCAAGAAAAGCAGTGGTCCGAGTACCAACCCCTGGGGAATACCACTGTTTATCTCCCTCCAATCCGAAAAACACCTGTTCACCACTACTCTCTGCTTCCTGTTACTGAGCCAATTTTGTATCCATGCTGCTGCTGCCCCCTTTATTCCCCAGGCTTCAATCTTGATGACAAGATTATGCAGCACTTTATGAAAGTCCATATAAGCCACATCAACCGCACTGCCCTCGTCGGCCCTCTCTGTTAGCTCATCAAAAAATTCTATCAAGTTAGTTAAACACAATTTGCCTTTAACAAATCTGTGCTGGTTTTCCCTAATCAATCCACACTTGTTCAAGTAACTGCTAATTCTGTTTCTAAAAGCTTCCCCACCACAAAGGTTAAACTGACTGGCCTATAGTTGCCGGGTTTATCCTTACACCTTTTTTTGAACAAGGGTGTAACATTTGCAATTCTCCAGTCGTCTGGCACCACCCCCGTATCTAAGGATGTTTGGAAGATTATGGCCGATTAAGATTAAGTACCACCGCAAAGCTCCTGGTGATTACCACCAACCACCCTCCCTCAGCTGATGAATCAGACCTCCTCCATGTTGAGCACCACTTGGAGGAAGCACTGAGGGTAGCAAGGGCACAGAATGTACTCTGGGTGGGGGACTTCAATGTCCATCACCAAGAGTGGCTCAGTAGCACCACGACTGAACAAGCTGGCCGAGCCCTGAAGGACATAGCTGCACGACTGGGCCAGCGGCAGGTGGAGAGCGAACCAACACGAGGGAAAAGCCTACTTGACCTCGTCCTCACCAATCCACCTGTCGCAGATGCATCTGTCCATGACAGTATTGGTAGGAGTGACCACCGCACAGTCCTCATGGAGATGAAGTCCCGTCTTCGCACTGAGGACACCATCCAACGTGTTGTGTGGCACTACCACCGTGCTAAATGGGATAGATTTAGAACAAATCTAGCAGCTCAAAACTAGGCATCCATGAGGTGGCTGTGGGCCATCAGCAACAGAAGAATTATATTCCAGCACAATCTGTAACCTCATGGCCCGGCATATTCCTCACTCTACCATTACCAACAAGCCAGGCGATCAACCCTGGTTCAATGAGGAGTGCAGAAGAGCATGCCAGGAGCAGCACCAAGCGTACCTAAAAATGAGGTGCCAACCTGGTGAAGCTACAACTCAGGACTACATGCATGCTAAACAGCGGAAGCAACATGCTATAGACAGAGCTAAGCGATTCCACAACCAACGGATCAGATCAAAGCTCTGCAGTCCTGCCACATCCAGTCGAGAATGGTGGTAGACAATTGAACAACTAACGGGAGGAGGAGACTCTGCAAACATCCCCATCCTCAATGATGGCGCAGTCCAGCACGTGAGTGCAAAAGACAAGGCTGAAGCATTTACAACCATCTTCAGCCAGAACTGCCGAGTGGATGATCCATCTCAGCCTCCTCCCGATATCCCCACCATCACAGAAGCCAGTCTTCAACTAATTCGATTCACTCCACGTGATATCAAGAAATGGCTGAGTGCACTGGATACAGCAAAGGCTATGGGCCCCGACAACATCCCGGCTGTAGTGCTGAAGACTTGTGCTCCAGAACTAGCCGCGCCTCAAGTCAAACTGTTCCAGTACAGCTACAACACTGGCATCTACCCGACAATGTGGAAAATTGCCCAGGTATGTCCTGTCCACAAAAAGCAGGACAAATCCAATCCGGCCAATTACCGCCCCATCAGTCTACTCTCAATCATCAGCAAAGTGATGGAAGGTGTCGACGACAGTGCTATCAAGCGGCACTTCCTCACCAATAACCTGCTCATCGATACTCAGTTTGGGTGCCGCCAAGGCCACTCGGCTCCAGACCTCATTACAGCCATGGTCCAAACATGGACAAAATAGCTGAATTCCAGAGGTGAGGTGAAAGTGACTGCCCTTGACATCAAGGCAGCATTTGACCGAGTGTGGAACCAAGGAGCCCTAGTAAAATTGAAGTCAATGGGAATCAGGGGGAAAACTCTCCAATGGCTGGAGTCATACCTAGCACAAAGGAAGATGGTAGTGGTTGTTGGAGGCCAATCATCTCAGCCCGAGGACACTGCTGCAGGAGTTCCTCAGGGCAGTGTCCTTGGCCCAACCATCTTCAGCTGCTCCATTAATGACCTTCCCTCCATCATAAGGTCAGAAATGGGGATGTTCGCTGATGATTGAACAGTGTTCAGTTCCATTCGCAACCCCTCAGATAATCAAGCAGTCCGTGCCTGCGTGCGGCAAGACCTGGACAACATCCAGGCTTGGGCTAATAAGTGCCAGACAAGTTCCAGGCAATGACCATCTCCAACAAGAGAGAGTCTAACCACATCCCCTTGACATTCAACGGCATTACCATCGCCGAATCCCCCACCATCAACATCCTGGGGGTTAACATTGACCAGAAACTTAACTGGACCAGCCATATAAATACTGTGGCTACAAGAGGAGGTCAGGGGCTGGGTATTCTGCAGCAAGTGACTCATCTCCTGACTCTCCAAAACTTTTCCACCATCTACAAGGCACAAGTCAGGAGTGTGATGGAATACTCTCCACTTGCCTGGATGAGTGCAGCTCGAACAACACTCAAGAAGCTCGACACCATCCAGGACAAAGCAGCCCACTTGATTGGCACCCCATCCACCACCCTAAACATTCACTCCCTTCACCACTGGCGCACTGTGGTTGCAGTGTGTACCATCTACAGGATGCACTGCAGCAACTCGCCAAGGCTTCTTCGACAGCACCTCCCAAACCCGCGACCTCTACCACCTGGAAGGACAAGGGCAGCAGGCACATGGCAACAACACCACCTGCACTTTCCCCTCCAAGTCACACACCATCCCGACTTGGAAGTATATCGCCGTTCCTTCATCGTCGCTGGGTCAAAATCCTGGAACTCCCTTCCTAACAGCACTGAGAGAGAACCTTCACCACACGAACTGCGGCGGTTCAAGAAGGCGGCTCACCACCACCTTCTCAAGGGCAATTAGGGATGGGCCCACATCCCATGAACGAATTTTTAAAAAATTTCCGCCCTTACTTCCCTCAGCAACCTAGGATGCATCCCATCCAGATCGGGAAACTTATCTATTTTAAGTACAGCTAGCCTTTCTAGTACCTCCTCTTTATCAATTATTAGCCCATCCAGTATCTCAACTACTTCCTTTACTGAGACTCTGGCAGCATCTTCTTCCTTAGTAAAGACAGATGCAAAGTACTCATTTAGTACCTCGGCCATGTCCTCTACCTCCATGCGTAGATCTCCTTTCTGGTCTCTGATCGACCCCACCCCTCCTCTATTGCTGCTTACATGCCTATAGAAGACTTTTGAATTCCCTTTTATGTTTGCTGCCAGTCTATTCTCATACTCTCTCTTTGCCCCTCGTTTCCTTTTTCACTTCCCCTCTGAACTTTCCATATTCAGCCTGGTTTTCACTTGTGTTATCAACCTGACTTCTGTCATCTGCCCATTTTTTCTGCTTCATCTTACTCTCTATCTCTTTTGTCATCAAGGGAGCTCTGGCTTGAATTGTCCTACGTTTCTCCCTCGTGGGAATGTACCTGGACTGTACCCAAACCATCTCCTCCTTAAAGGCCGCCCATTGTTCAATTGCAGTTTTACCTGCCAATCTTTGATTCCAATTTACTCAGGACAAATCAGTTCTCATCCCACTGAAATTGGCCCTCCTCCAATTGAGTATTTTTACTTTAGAGTAGTCCATGACCTTTTCCATACCTACTCTAAACCTTATGATCGTATGATCGCTGTTGCCTAGATGTTCCCCCACTGACACTTGCTCCACTTGGCCTGTCTCATTCTCCAGAACCAAGTCCAGCAATGCCTCCTTCCTCGTTGGGCCGGAAACATACTGGTCAAGAAAGATCTCCTGAACACACTTCAAAAATTCCTCCCCCTCTTTGCCCCTTATATTATGATCCCAGTCCATATTAGGATAGTTGAAGTCCCCCATTATCACTCCTCTCAGGCTTTTGCACCTCTCTGTAATTTCCATTGAATTTGCTCTTCTATCTCCTTCCCACTAGTTTGTGGCCTATAGAATACACCCAATAGTGTAATGGCACCTCTATTGTTTCTTAACTCTAACCAAATAGATTCTGTCCTTGGACCCTCTAGGACATCCTCTCTCTCCAGCACTGCAATATTCTCCTTGATGAATACCGCCACCCCCGCCTCCTTCCTTCCCTCCCCTATCTTTCCTGAACACTTTGAATCCAGGAATATTTAGTACCCAATCCTGCCCTTTTTTGAGCCAGGTCTCAGTTAGTGCCACAACATCATATTCCCATGTGGCTAATTGCGCCTGCAGTAGTACATATAAAAAGTTAATTTTAGGAGTGTGGAAACAATGATAGAAACCTGCTGAAGGCATTTAAACAGCTTTGTGTAATCTTGAGAAAATCTCTAGGTTCAAGGTAATTACTGAAAACTTCAGGGGCAATTTTCCAAATACATGCCCTCTGGGAAAGCATATTGGGCAATCATAACATCAGCCCTGGAAAGACATGCATGCTTTGGAAAATAAATTTATGGAAACATTGCTGTATGAAAACCTTACCACCTCTGGTACCAACGCATCTTCAAGGAACCTTAAAATGGAAGGCGGTCGCAGAGATGGACATTCCCACCCAAAAAAAGCAAGTCCCCCTATCATACACTACCAGCAACTTATACAAGTAGAATATCCAAAAGGGTTGGTCTCCATTAAACTTCAATGTCAAGCAGATGTGGACCCCACCTTCATTGTTTAAACAGTCAGACATGTCTAAGGATACTGTGACAGTGTAGTATTTTTATCCAACCGAGAAGGATAAAAGACCAAGAGAACCTTCTTGGGGTTCGATACAAGAACCAACTGGTCCCACAATACAGCACTCAAACAACTGAGCTCAGGTTATCATACTCTGACAGAGCAATTTACTTCTCTAAAGCTTATTTTGTTTCAGCAGTAATACACGAGAAGACATGCACCTTCTTGAGGAGCTTGAGCGCATCACTGTTTGTTTTGGCAAGAGGAAAACGCCAAAATTAAAATGGTTATGGCTTTTAGTTAATTATTACCATTTAGCTCCAGGTTTGCACAATTGATGACATGGATGTATAGATGGAAATTATGGAGGGAAATATAGAAAACTTATTTTTACCCTATTTTCTGATAAATTCTCACAAACCAGCAGGATGCCTCAGAATTTCCACTAAAGTATGATTGCGTAAAAACCAAGAGATGAGAAAATGACATTAAAGAGACAAATCAATATAATTCACCATTCAACCCTTTGTTTCTTCAAGCTAAGCGGCTGATAACTTTTGAAATCCACCAGATTGAGTGGAGGTTATTGAAAACTGGAAGGCTAATTCTCTCCATAGAGACTCCAATAAAATAGTTCATTCATTTCATGCGAATCTTTGCATCTTCAAGATTTTTTATTTGGGAAGCAAAACTGAAAATTAAACATTAAAAATAATTGTCTTCTCAGAGTCGATTATGATGCAGTCCACAAGCTGCACATAAATATGCACAGCACAACCTTAAAAATGCACAATACAACTATCAAGGCTCCAAACCTTTGGCTGACAAATTCCAAGAAACAATGACAGTTGAAGATTTAAGTATTTCATCTTCATTGCCAACAATCAATATCCAATTGTTGAGCACCATTTTAACTCATGGTGCAATATCATAGAATCATAGAAGTTTACAACATGGAAACAGGCCCTTCGGCCCAACATGTCCATGTCGCCCAGTTTATACCACTAAGCTGGTCCCAATTGCCTGCACTTGGCCCATATCCCTCTATACCCATCTTACCCATGTAACTGTCCAAATGCTTTTTAAAAGACAAAATTGTACCCGCCTCCACTACTGCCTCTGGCAGCTCGTTCCAGACACTCACCACCCTTTGAGTGAAAAAATTGCCCCTCTGGACCCTTTTGTATCTCTCCCCTCTCACCTTAAATCTATGCCCCCTCGTTATAGACTCCCCTACCTTTGGGAAAAGATTTTGACTATCTACCTTATGCCCCTCATTATTTTATAGACTTCAATAAGATCACCCCTAAACCTCCTACTCTCCAGGGAAAAAAGTCCCAGTCTATCTAACCTCTCCCTATAAGTCAAACCATCAAGTCCCGGTAGCATCCTAGTAAATCTTTTCTGCACTCTTTCTAGTTTAATAATATCCTTTCTATAATAGGGTGACCAGAACGGTACACAGTATTCCAAGTGTGGCCGAACTAATGTCTTGTACAACTTCTGTCTTCAATGTTCTGACCAATGAAACCAAGCATGCCGAATGCCTTCTTCACCACCCTAATCACCTGTGACTCCACTTTCATGGAGCTATGAACCTGTACTCCGAGATCTCTTTGTTCTATAACTCTCCCCAACGCCCTACCATTAACGGAGTAGGTCCTTCAACATAGACAATTATTTTCTCTAATCTACCTGTCAACATCGTTCATCAACCTCATTGGTAACGTGTCATTTTAGTTGGCCCACTGCATAAAGCCTGAATAAGCAAGAATTACTGACAACACATCCATGGAGAGGTGTAAACAACCTTTTAAAATTCTTAAGAAACTGGAATCTCAAATCACCTCTTCCTCAAACCTTTTAGCTTCAATCATACAAATCATTCAGTCCTGAGCAAGTTGAAAACAGATCTTTCCCCTCTGCAGCCTCAGATATCAACCTATTTTTCTATCAAAGTACCACATCCTTGGAAGTCACTCCCACACTTGCTTACTTTTGATTTATTTTCAAATACCAGATTTTCTGGAGATGTAGTGAAGTACTGAGGGACAGCTGCACTGTTGGAGGTGCCGTCTTTTGGATGAGACATTAAACACCCTCTCAGTTGGACGTAAATGATCCCATGGCACTATTCGAAGAAAAGCAGGGGAGCTCCCCCCAGTGTCCTGGCCAATATTTACCCCTCAACCGACACCAATGAAACATATTATCTGGTTATGTACCTCACTGCTGTTAGTGGGACTTCTCTTACGCAAATTAGCTGCCACGTTTCCTACATTACAACAGTGGCTACACTTCAGAAAGTATTTCATTTGCTGTAAAGCGCTTTGGGACATCCTGAGGTCATGAAAGGCACTATATAAATGCAAGTTCTTTCCTTTCAAAGTTATCAGCTCCATCAACTTCTCCAAAGAATAAATTTAAACATTCAGATTTCCAGCATTAGCAATTTTCATTTTTGGCTTCTTTAAAATTGTAGTTTCTTTACACATTCATTTTCTGCTTTTTTTTTTAAAAAATCGAGACAGTGAAGGTCCAAAGTTCAGAGTGCAGGGCACTATTAATATTGAAAAGAATAAGACAAATAGCAAAGTAAAGCCAGCAAAATTGATGGCATAGATCCTAGTGGAGACATGGGGAGGAGAAGAGTGTGCATGATCGTGTTTTGGAGCTTGAAAGGAAGATAGGAAAGTTGAGGGGAGCAGTGGTCATAGTGGTGTCAATGAAATAGAAAAAGACAAGAAAGGTTGAGTGAGAGAAAGAGAATGAAGAGAAGGGGGAGAAAAAAGACTGAAGGGGAGTGATGAGAAAGGGATCAACCATCAGGTGAAAAGCTTTATCCTGTATTCTGTCCAGAAAAGGAAGAGAGGTTGTTGAAGAGTTTTCATAGATTTGAGCGCAATATTAAAATCTTGGCCAGATTTACCCCTGTGGGAGTTGAAAGAAAATCAACATTGCACTCTAAATGAAAGTACAGGTTATAAAACGTAAAATCAAAAATGGAGAAACCTCTGAAAAATGGAGAAAATAAAATGTTGTCCCTCATGTCACGTAAAAGCAATATATAATCTCTGGGAAATATATCTGTGGCCTAACCTAATAGATCCCAGCACCCAAAATTAACCTACCTAGGCAATTTTCTTTTTTAATTTGCCAGTGTCGGTAGGCTAAGGTAACTAAGTAGGATTCTGTGGGAGTGCAAACACCACATCCAACACTCTTGCCTTCAGTCAAGCAATAATTGCAAATAACATTTATAACAGTATGCAGGCCTCTCAGACAGTCCTTTAATTTTTGACTTTGCAATTACCAGAAGCTGGAAGCCTCAGAACATGAATTTACAACCTTCCCCAGGGGATTGCTTTAAATTATTTTGAATTCTTGCAGTGAGATCATTTTGGATATTCATAGCACTGTCACTTACTCTGCAACTCAAGATTCCTACCCATCAGAGTCTGACCCACAAGCATGGTTCAGTGAAACTGAAATTGATCGCCACTGCAAAATCTTTACAACAGATGCTGTAAGAGGTGCAATTTTCTTCGAGGTTTCCATCATTAGTTCCTGATTCTCTCTCTCTGGATGCAGATACATATTAAAGTTTCATTGATTTACAGTTAATTTAACACTTAAATGTAAAAACCCAAGCCTTTAATTACTGTGGAAGGATAGTTATTGAGTAAAAATTACATATATACACAGCCATTCATTTCGATTATGGCTGATCTGCACCTCGACTCTATTTACCGGCCTTAGCTTCAGATCCCTTGATACCCTCACCCAACAAAAATCTATCGATCTGTTTTGAAATCTCCAACTAATCCAACATCCAGCCTTTTTTTTGGGGGGGGGGGGGGGGGGGGGGCGGGAAAGAAGAGTTTTCCAAATTTCTACTACCTTTTGTGTGATAGTGCTTTCTGATTTCACTCCTGATTGGCCGAGCTCTAATTTTAAGACTGTGTCCCCTTGTTCTTGATTCCCCCATCAGAGGAAATAGTTTCTCCATATCTGTCCGATCAAATCCTTTTAACATTTCAAACACCTCATCAGATCACCCCTCAATCTTCTTTAGTCAAGGGAATGAATACAAGCCAAGTTTAGGCAACCTGCCCTCATAATTTAACCCTCCAAGCCCCGGTATTATTCTGTTGAATATGCGCTGCACCCCCTTCAAGGCCAATATATCCTTCCTGATGTTAACTGAACTTAAGATTCCAGATAGGGTCCGACCAAGGCTCTTTCCAACCAAAGCATAACTTCCTCCCCTTATGTGTTCAGGCCCATCTCTGTGGGCCATTGAAGTGCTGTTACCATCCTTGTCCTTTACAGATCTTTCCCAACCATTAGGGAGGGTGCTGGCCAGAACAAAATTGTTACTTTTGCAACTTTAAAACCTGGAGCATGGGAGACATTCGGAAATGTAAAAAAAAAATCAGTTACTGCAATATTATGCTTTTAGGACCACATCATGTCAAACGGTACAGCAGAACAAGCCAGCCAACTGGCTGTAAACAAATCTGCAGTGTAACAGCTAGATTCTTAAAGCATAATGAGGATAGCAAACAATTTAGATTTGGCTGGACACTCATGGAGATAAAACTATGTAAATTATCTGTTCACATAAAGCACTTAAACATTTCGGATATAAGATTATCGATAAGTACCATCTGAATTGATAACACTGCTGACTGCCTTTTCCAGCATTAAGCACTGAGAAAATGTCACTGTCAAACAAAGTGAGCAGCATCTAATGCAGTTTATTTGTGTATCTTGTATTCAGTGAAAGACAGATAAAGTGATGGCACCATTTGCAAGGCTTGCTTAGCAGTGGAACAATCTAGTGCTTGCTGTTCAGAGGCATTCTGCTCAATAATAGATTTTAGATCATGTAACATACAACTACTATCAACACCACTCAATAGCCAGCTCACAATAGGTAAGATTTAAA
Source organism: Heptranchias perlo (assembly GCF_035084215.1). Taxonomy (NCBI): domain Eukaryota; kingdom Metazoa; phylum Chordata; class Chondrichthyes; order Hexanchiformes; family Hexanchidae; genus Heptranchias; species Heptranchias perlo. The sequence continues at coordinate 15,815,041 of NC_090347.1, forward strand.
CAGGAGATAAGATGAACAACACCCATTTGCCCTCTCCTTTCCCCTTTTTTTAAAATGACCGCAACGTCTTTGCCTCCACAAGCTAAAGAGTCCATTTCGTGTGTTGATTTCTCTGTGTGAAGAACTTCCTAAAATCGGTCCTCAATTTACCTTTTGCTCGTTAGGATTTATGCCCCCCCCCACCCCCACCTTGACCTAACGCCATTATTTAATTTGAAGTAGTGTCTCCAAGATTTACTTTTCCTATAGAATATCCCAACTTATATACCTCCATAATGACAATTCCTGGTGCTGTTGGAGACAGAAATAATGCGATTGAAAAATATTTTGATGGCTCCACCTCAATGGGTTATGACTCACAAACTTAATTTTTTTTTCAGAAACTTATTTTCATGCCGTGCATCTGCCAATACTCAATTCCGACCTCCTTCCCCAATTCTTTTTACATTCAGAAGTTATTTATGGTGAAATTCAGTTGCATTAGTTCAAGTTGATCACATTTCACAGGGACAAGCCTTCCTGCTGACTTCGATCACACAACCAAGATTGGTCATAATCAATAGAGAATGATAAAGATTTTCTTAATACCCAAAAAATCCCAAATCATTGTTTATTTACATGGCGATATACAGCTACTGAAGAGTCTTTGCACAAAATGGCAACTTATCTCTTCTCGTTTCAGCTAACTATGGACCTGCTATATTTCCAGGATTTTCTATTTTCTAGCATTTGCAGCTTTTTTCTTTTTATTCCGAACACTAAAATCAGGTACATTTGAGTAAATTTTAAAATTATTAGTAAATTAGAACTGCAGCCTCCCCCATTCCCTTCACAGATTGCTATTTTTAAAAATGTCTGTAAATTGGAACTGTAGCCCAATTCAGTCAGCAGTTTCATATCAAAAAGTTATTTCAGTGTACAGTTGCAAGTGCACCTACAATCGCAATCCTAAATCCACCAGGCAAAGACCATCCAAGCCTCACTCCTGAAATTTCTACGAGCTGGCTCATACAGCTAGATAAGAGGTTTGGTCAATTTAAACTAAATCAATTGAACTAATGGAAAATGTTGTAATGCTACGATAGCTGCTGTGGAAACCATTTACAATTCAACCTTTTGTGTGAACAAGGCATCTGGTTCAAGTTTTACAGTGAAATTTATGGCCCTTAACTATTTGTCTGGCTCAGATTCCTACTACATTGAGGGGAAGCTCTGAACAAATGGGCCTACATTTGCAAGAGGTTTGTCACTGATCAATTAATATTACAAACAGGTTAGGTCTCGCAGTGTCACTCAGTGCCAGTCTGCTCAAGTCCTCCCAGTACGATCAGTTAGATTAATACAGCAATTTGAACCCTTTCATTTCCAGGACTGTTAGATTTCTGCTATTTCCAATGAGAATTAACCAACCATTTCTGGTCCAATTTGTAGAATATTTGGCAACAGGGAAAAGGTTAGGCGAATGGCCCACAATCTGGCATAGCAGGGGCACACCTCTGGAGGATGGTGAATTTGAGGCAATTGGGATGGGTGTATTTCATCAGTTCTTTTCCAGACCTCTAGATGGGTCATTCACAGGCTTTTCACAGAATAACATTGTAGAAAGAAGAAATAACTTGAATTTATGTAATGTCTTTCATATCCTCAGGATATCCCAAAGTGCTTCACAGCCAATGAAGTATTTCTTTTTTAGCGTGGTCACGATTATAGTGCAAGCAAACAGAGTACAGACCTTTTACGGAAAGCCCTCTTTCAAAGCTTAATGAATAGCTAGCGATACTGAGTAATACAACAAAAGAGAATGCCAGGGTCGGAGAAATTATACAACCATTATTTTTTTTCCCAAGAAATATATCTTTAGAAAAAGATCATTTACAGCTCACTGAAAATAGCTTCTAATGAAAAGATATGAATTTTCAGACAACATAAGCTGAACATTTGCCGAGACAGACCCACCATTTCCACAATATCTTATACCTGGGCTAGACGTGTCATGCTTGCTTCATTTACAAGAGGTTTATCCATTCTAAAGCTAGCCAGCAGATGGAGCGTTACACAGAAGGAAGAAATCTTAGGCAGGGGATCGGGCAGCTGAACTGTTTTGAAGTTGTATCATATTTCAGTACACTGATCAAGTTCCAATTAACTGGATTACGATTAACAGGGGCATTATTTTATGAACAGGGTTCTTGGGCTCTCAATCTTCGGTTGATTGGTTCTCAATTTTCCTCCTGATGCACTGTTACAATCTCTTCATGCTTATTCTCAACTCCCAGTCAGAGCCCTTCCAAAATTCAAGGGACACTGTTAGAAATTTTGGGTCTTCATCAGATAGTCTCTCAGGTACATCGTTACATGTCTATCCCGTAAGCAGAACCCATGTACCTTATAATTAAGAAATTACCTTTATTATCTCATGATAGGTGGAGCCAGGGCTGTAACTATTAAACTCTTTGCTCTGTGAACTGAATACTGCAATCTCACACTTGCCCGCACGTGCATTTCTACGACCTTCTGTAAAGTGGACTCATAAGCCTACGTATTGATTTATTTTACATATGGTATGTGAATAAATGCAATTACATTTAAGTGAATCTTAATCTATTTCATAACACTTCTCATAACACAGAAAATAGCAAAGTGCGTCACACTATACATGAGAGGGCCAAAGACATTTTTCTGACCAGCAAATTTGCCAAGACTAGTCAGCACTCAACATAAGCAGGGAGCTCTTACTCTGTGTCTGACTTCCTTACCAGATCTCTGCAGACTGTGTGTGTGCTTTCTTAGCTGAACAGGAAGGCAAAAAGCTTGACCTCTCACCCCCTTTCAGCTCTCCATGCTCAGGGATTGGCGCCTTGAATCGATAATTAAACCTGCTCCCACCCTCCAAGGGTGCTCACCTGCTGTGCCTGTGAAATTGGCATGAGTCGGAGCCCCAAATGTTGATTAAATATTTACGTGGACCCATGGCTTAATTCTGATCAAACGCAAAGGCCGAAAGCAAAATTTCACAGAGTTTTGGAACTCCAAAGCGAAGGTCCACACGGCTTACGGACATTGAGAGTTTAAAATTACGCTATAAAGCTTCACAGAGTAAAATCTTGCTGCTATTTCAAAAATGGACGTTTGAAATATTTCAACATATACTGCATGCAAGGACCCAGATGTCAAACTGATTTAACTGTTCGTGTTTTACAAATGTTGAATCCAGCTGAAGCTTACAGCAGCAAACGACTGACCTGAGGCTAAAGGTAACTAGCATTTATACACATCTGAAGTCCCTCTGGAATCTGATGGGAAAAGGTTAACAAAGCGACAGCCCAAAATTTGCAGTTAAGTATTTATTTTATGACACCTTTAGATATATTGGCTTTAAAACATTTTAAACATATTATATCTGTGCTTTGTGACGTCAGTGGGCAACAGTCTCTACTATTACGGTACTGCTTTTCTAAACATGTCTGTGAGAATTTTGAGTGAATGCTCACTTCCTGTACAAAACAGACAAGTGTATTATATGCACGTCCCGCTCATGAACCTGCTTTAGGCTCTTTCACTGTTCCTATTCACATCTTAGTTTACTTCCAATTTTCCATCCATCTTTTATCTGCTTTGCATACTTTTGGTTGTCTTTCAGTGTGCATTTAGCTCTCTCTCAAATTCACTATCTATTTACTAAAATCCACACAAGTCTCTCAGGTTTTCTGTGCCCCTCAGTTATTTATCAAATTCTCTGCGCCCAGCTCTGTTCAGTTCACCACATTTCAATCTGCTCTCCCTGGCTTCTTTTGAACATTATTTTGCACTTTCATTTTGAAGCGAGCAATGTAATTTTAAACATTCATTCCCAGTTGTTTTTGGGGCTACTAGTGTACAGACCTGGCCAAACTCTTGCCTTGTACCTGGACAAGAAAACTCCTGCTGTAGTAATCAAAGAATTATACAATGTCATCTAATTCAGCCTAATGTTGCTTTGCAATCCACATGGAATGAATGGTGAAGTTATCTCATGCTGCAATGTAACAGATGGAAACATTAGTTGATCTCGTTCGACAAAGACCTATTATCTTCTTCTGCAATCATCACTCATTCTTGAGTCTAAATTGTTCAAATGCGTTGTGCATCCAGGTTTTAAACACTCAAGAGTGTCCAATAAATTACGCATCTAAATCATAGTTTCAATCATAGTTTCTATTAAACACCAATCTCACACGAATTCCTATTTTGAATGAAGTCAGCACTCCTGACTCCAATCTATATAATTACATCTTACATCTAGCACATGTCCATAGTGGTCACACCTCAAAGTGAGCACCACAAAAGGGTCGTACACCTGTAGGACAAAAAGATATCATCAATGGCTCAAATAACCACTGTTACCTTAATCATGCTGCTTGGCTGAAATATTCCATTGACCAAAACTGAAGCAAGCAAAATCCAGTTCTATTCAGTACAGATAGGAAAGCTTCCTAATCGGCAGCATGCAAACATCGCAAATCCACCTAAGTTTCCCATTTTTCCCCCCTAAACTGAGTAATCCAGATTCCACAACTACCACAAAACAAAGCAATCAAATCGCTCATATACCATCTTAGCATCTTTTTCAGCTGCCATTTTCCTTTGGTACCCAGTTCAGTACATACAGCTAAAAATAACATTTTAAAAAATTACATAATTTAAAAAAAAGAAATCACAACTTATGTATAGAATTGATTATTTCACGTCAGGAATACTTGCAGGAAGTCGCCCCCACATAGGTCTGCATGCTCTCCTCTATGGGGCTTGAGCTGGAGATTTTACATGGGCCTTAAGTGCTCGGGATTTCCAGCTGCTGCGGACAAATCGTGCGCACATGTGCACGTGCACCTATGGCCTTATGGTATTTGTAATTTTCCCCTGTTGATAAGGAGCTATCATTCTCAGTAAAGAACCAAGACGTCGGAGTGCCTATTGGCAAATTGTGTGTCTGATGCTTTGTGGGTTTTGTAGTTTTCATCCTGCTCCTGTGGAACTACAATATCCAAAGTACTGCGACAACCCACATCATATGACTACCAGGCAGAAAACTCAAAAACGGCAAGACACAAGTGACAGAAAAAAAATCAAAAATTCTGAGCTACTGGTGCTGTTGCGATGAGATTTTTTTTTGTATTGTTCAGGAGAACTGATGTTTACTGCAGGACCAGAAGAGAACATTTATGGTGTGATTTGATGTTGATCTTGGCCATTGTCGTCAGTCAGATCCAGATCATGATAAATGACCACCTGCCAGTCGCTGTAGACTCAACAGTGGAAAAGTCCTTTGGTTCAGTACTGCATGAACAACAACTTTTTCAAGAGCTGCAAAACCACTGTGAGACGTAAAGGGAAGAAAAAAATATTTTTTATAATCACATGAATAACTTGGGGGAGAAAATGTAAGATTTCGGGGAAGGAAGAGGGATTGAAGTACTTAAGCAAATGCTGCAAATCTACCATGGGAGGTGGAGCAAAATAAATATTATTTTGTAGATAACAGAACAAGATTTTTTTTTTGGGGGGGTGCGGAGAGATAGTGAACAAAGTTACTTGCAGCTTAACCAAATTTTAAAGAAATATTGTATCTGTCAGTTTCATTAAGGTGTGTAATATTTTTATATTCAGTCATGTGATTTATTGCTTCCATAAATTGTCATATTACAGCAATTGATGAACCACTGTCACATTATGGCTGAAACCGAGCCCGAATAACTATCAGAAACTGCACGGCAGGTCCAGGACTACTCTTGAGCAATAGGAAATCCACTATTCTCCCTTTATAAACATTTAAAGCCATAATTCCACAGATGAGACCTCAAATCTTAGGTATCTCTAAAAATAATTGGTCCTCTAATAGCATCGTTTACATTTAACATGATTGTACTGACTAAGTAACATTAAATAACAAACAAAAATCTTTGTTAGTTACACATTCTGTATCTTGCAGGGTGCATTTAAATGAACCCCAGCTGGCTTCTGATTAGATTTTCAGTTATTTTACTGCTGTCTGCATTTGTTCAATTAAAGAAAAGTCAGGCTTCATCTGTGCAAGTTAATAACAAAATCATCGAGAGAACGGAACCAGCTCCCAGCCCTGTCTCATCACTGCTCCCTCTGCAGACAGATCCATATGATTAAACAGGGGTGGCTTGTTCCTCTGAGTTAAATATTTACCAATAATTGAGGTAGAGACTGTGATTTGCATTACCTTCAAAAATAGTTTTTAAAGTATCAAGGTAACTCAGCATTAATGCAGCATATTAGCTACATTAGTTAATTTTTATCAATGAGTTTGTAATTTCAGGTAGCATATGCGAAAGAAATACGAACAGAAAGTTAACAAGTAATGTCTGGGTTATCCAAAGACAGAATTAATAATTACACTTAGGAGAAACAAGACAATTCCAGATTATACTATTTCCTTGTTGCAGGCTCAAAGTGAACCTCAAAAGTGACCTCCAAAAACTTACGACAATGAAGAAAAAACTGCTCAAAAGAGGCTCACAGCTGCACCATTGCAAACATGTATTTCAAGAACACTCGTCCTCAAAGATGTACAAAGCAGAGCTAAAACAGGCTCTGTACCATCAATATATTCTGTGAAGGGTACATTTAAGTATCAACATAGATCAGTAATAAATGCGAATGTTCAAAATGGGATGATGCCTGGGCACTTCTTGAGCCCAAAGGGCAAATGACAAAGGTGGTCCACTGCCATGGTATACTTGTTTATTCCACTGATCCAAAGTCGCCGACTTCATTCCTATGACTGATGCAGCTGTAGAAATGTACACAGAATACATCATTTAAAGTAGATTTGATATCAGAGGACGCTCACTGTTGTGCACACACTTCCACATAACCAAATCATCACTGGGTTTTTTTTTCTCTTTTTTTTTGCCTCTCCCAGGTGATTGCATGGCTGCAGGGGTGGGGAAAGGGAGGGAGCAAGTGTTCAGTCATGACGCTCTGACCATGAGTGTGGGACAGGCTCATTTTGATTTATTCAAACAAAATATTCATCATTTACTCTCAGCAGTCAAAGAATTTTGAGTGAACTCTCACTTCCTGTACAAAGTTGGCTCTGTGAAAGCAATCTCAGTTAACACAGGAATCAGTCATCACTTAGAAGTAAATTTTGTATCACCGATAACATACAATTACATCACATCCTCATAAATCTTAACAAGGAAGATGTCAAAAGGAACCCACGGGGCAAAACAGGTGTACCACAGAGGTAGGAAACAGTTGAAAGGCGTTCAGTAATTAATACAGCCAGCAGTATCAATGAAAGCAATGACTCCACTACTAAAGGTCAATTTATTTTAAAACTACTCAGCAGATTGCCATTTCCTTCTACTGAACACACTCCTCAGTCGTCATCAAGTGGCTATAGGAAATGAGAAACTGTGTTTAAATAGTTGCGCTGTTCCTTTCTGAGCGACAGCAGTTATTAAAAGGTTGCTATACGCCTTTAGCGCAGTCCCAATCACAAGTGACAAATTAGATGCAGAGTTTGGTGAAGGTTACGCATATTTGCTCTCCTCCCATTTACAACTGTTTGTTTAGTAACTGTGAAGTGAGGTCCAATTTTGCTTTGGATATTGATTCCAATTCTATCCAAAGTCACGCCAAGCTCAACAAACTTGAGAATAGCTAGCAACTGTGATCAAAGTCATTAGTCACAGTGAGAACTTCTCTCAACCCCTATATCTTTTTTTTAAATCATCTCCTGTATGCTAGCTTTGCAGTCATGTCTAATCCAGTTGATTTGACAACTCAGCTACTCAATGATGTTGCAACCCAATTAAGAGAAAAAAGACAAAATTTCTAACCGCATTTCACAATCCATCCAATTTATTGGAGCACTGTCTTATTGGCTTGAGAACGATGGTGAAAATACATTGCAACTATCCAATGGTGAAAATACATTGAAACTATCCGAACGCAGTTACTACTTTTCTTCTCCCAAGAAACGTTATTGCTCCTTGGCAAATCAAAAAAGTCTGAAGATTACAGTTCCAAATTCCATATGTAAACTCTCCACATGAAAAGTTCTGCTGGAAGAAGAGAAATCATTACAGGTATGTAATGTCTCAATGTTAAATGATGCAGGCTGGGATGAGCTACTGCTGTATCTGGAAGGAAAGCAAACCTTCATTTTCAGAGTTGCTAGGCAAAAATAATTTCAAAAAGTATTTGTTCTGGAAATACTCACTGAACTCCATTATATTGTACCTAAAGCAAAGGGAAGTTACACAAATGAACAGTAAAGTACAAAAACAATTAGTTGCATTTATATAGTGCCTTTAACGTAGTAAAACGTCCCAAAGCGCTTCACAGGAGTATTATTAAAAAAATTGATACCAAGCCACATAAGGAGATATTAGTACAAGAGGCAGGTCTTAAGGAGGAGAGATACGTAGAGAGGCAGAGGGGTTTAGGGAATTCCAGAACTTAGGGCCGAGGCTGCTGCAAGCACGGCCGCCAGTGATGGGGCGATTAAAATCGGGGATGCGCAAGAAGCAAGAATTGAAGGAGCGCAGAGATCTGGGAGGGTTGTAGGGCTGGAGGAGGTTACAGAGATAGGGAATCAATCTAGTGAACCTACGGTGCATCAGCTCTAAGGCAAGTGTATCCTTCCTTAGGTAAGGACACCAAAACTGCACACAGTACTCCAGGTGAAGTCTCACCAAAGCCCTGTACAATTGCAGCAAGACTTCCTTACACTTGTACTCCAACTCACTTGCAATATAGGCCAACATACCATTTGATGTGAGTTAGGATACAGGCAGCAAAGTTTTGGATGAGCTCAAGTTTACGGAGGGTGAAAGATGGGAGGCCAGCCAGGAGAGCATTGGAATAGTCAAGTCTAGGGGTAACAAAGGCATGGATGGGGGTTTCTGCAGGTGAGCTGAGGCAGGGATGGAGACGGGCGATGTTACAGAGGTGGAAGTAGGCGGTCTTGATGATGGAGCAAATGTGTGGTCGAAAGCTCATCTCAGGATCAAATAGGACGCCAAGCTTGTGAACCGTCTGGTTCAGCCTCAGACAATGGCCAGGGTGGGGGATGGTGTCAGTGGCTAGGGAACGGAGTTTGCGGTGGGGACCAAAAACAATGGCTTCGGTCTCCCCAATGTTTAGTTGGAGGAAATCTTTGTTCATCTATGTCGGACAAGCAGTGTGACAAATGAGAGCCAGTGGAGGAGTCGAGAGAGGTGGTGGTAAGGTAGAGATGGTATATTTTACCATAATAAAGGACAAATCAGGAAATGTAGAACAAAATTATAAATCCTATAACAAATGTTTTTTTTTAAAAAAGAAAAGGTTGTAACCAATATCACATCATAGCAATAATATGCTAAACATTAAGACCCCATGATAATTTTAAAAGTTTTTCTCCATCGCGTTACCCTTTGCCTTTTTGTGCATATTTTGTCAATAATCAGATGCAATACAATATTGGAAAATGTGAGGTCATGCACTTTGGCAGGAAAAAATCAGAGAGCAAGTTATTATCTTAATGGCAAGAGACTGGAAAGTACTGCAGTACAAAGGGATCTGGGGGTCCTCGTGCAAGAAAATCAAAAAGTTAGTATGCAGGTGATCAAGAAGGCCAACGGAATGTTGGCGTTTATTGCTAGGGGGATAGAATATAAAAACAGGGAGGTATTGCTGCAGTTATATAAGGTATTGATGAGACCGCACCTGGAATACTGCACACAGTTTTGGTCTCCATACTTAAGAAAAGACATACTTGCTCTCGAGGCAGTACAGAGAAGGTTCACTCGGTTAATCCCGGGGATGAGGGGGCGGACATATGAGGAGAGGTTGAGTAGATTGGGACTCTACTCATTGGAGTTCAGAAGAATGAGAGGCAGTCTTATTGAAACATATAAGATTGTGAAGGGGCTTGATCGGGTGGATGCGGTCAGGATGTTCTCAAGGATGGGTGAAACTAGAACTAGGGGGCATAATCTTAGAATAAGGGGCTGCTCCTTCAAAACTGAGATGAGGGGAAACTTCTTCACTCAGAGGGTGGTGGGTCTGTGGAATTTGCTGCCCCAGGAAGCTGTGGAAGCTACATCATTGAATAAATTTAAAACAGAAATAGACAGTTTCCTAGAAGTAAAGGGAATTAGGGGTTACGGGGAGCGGGCAGGAAATTGGACATGAATTTAGATTTGAGGTTTGGATCAGATCAGCCATGATCTTATTAAATGGCGGAGCAGGCTCGAAGGGCCGATTAGCCGACTCCTGCTCCTATTTCTTATGTTCTTATAACGTGATTTCTGACAGGTTAGCACAAAATAAGCGCATTCAAATTACCACTGTTGCTTTAAGACATGATACTGCTTAATAACAAGACATGCTTCATTCCACTTAAAGTTTCCATTTCACACATCAATACTCTGAGAAAGTCAGTGCAACTATACACTGTATAGTCTGGTTGTTAACGTGATAAATTCTACACTTGTAACCTAGTCACTCTCACATGAATTTATGTCCTTTAGATTTTTGAACACGGAGGGTGCTTTTAAGTGTAATATCCAACAATATCTGGCAGATTCATTGATTTTTGACCTCTTGTTCCCAGACTGGTGAATTCCTCAAATTAACATTGGCTCATGAGGGTGAGATCAGGATTTTCAGTGGTCACTGATCCAATGGACTTATGAATATATATTCTAATAAGAAACACATGCTTTCAGCACTGTACACCACATGCATAAAGTTTCTTGTACAGATGTTTATTAAATCTATGTACAGTGAAAAAGAGAAAGTTAAAGTATGTATAAGATTCAACAAGAGAGTGCATGTGTGAGCACGTGAGATGGAGCGCACATCAACTGGAGAGACAAAGTGCAAGAAGACACATATAGGACAGACAGTACACGCGTAAGCGAATATGAGACACACAAGGGTGTGAGTGACATGAGAAAAAGTGTAGGAGTGTGGGGAAAGAGCGGCAGAGACCTTTGTATGGGGAATTGGGAGGGGGGGGGGGGAAGAGACAGAGGGGGAGTGCACACATGGCAGGGTGGAAGAAACTGACAGCGGACGCAGAGAAGAATGTCCGCAGAAATTCTAAGTCAGACAGTAAATGAGAATAAGACTGAACACCAGCGAGAGTGAGCAAGAGTGTGTGCACACAAGGGAGTAGGCATAAAAACAGAGTGCATGCGCTCAAGAGAGTAGGCACATAAGCAGAGACCAAATGAACATCCATATGTGAAAGAGAACGAGAGCGCCTGCTCAGTTTGAGTTCCGCCAGGACCACTCGGCACCAGACCTCATTATATCCTTGATCCAAACATGGACAAAAGAGCTGAATTCCAGACGTGAGGTGAGGTTGACTGCCCTTGACATCAAGGGAGCATTTGACCAAGTGTGGCGCCAAGGAGCCCAAGTAAAATTGAAGTCAATGGGAATCAGGGGGAAAACTCTCCAATAGCTGGAGTCATACCGAGCACAAAGCAAGATGGTAGTGGTTGTTAGAGGCTAATCATGTCAGCCCCAGTACATTGCTGCAGGAGTTCCTCAGGGCAGTGTCCTTGGCCCAACCATCTTCAGCTGCTTCATCAATGACCTTCCCTCCATCGTAAGGTCAGAAATGGGGATGTTCGCTGATGATTGCACAGTGTTCAGTTCCATTCGCAACCCCTCAAATAATGAAGCAGTCCGAGCCCGCATGCAGCAAGACCTGGACAACATCCAGGCTTGGGCTCAGAAGTGGCAAGTAACATTCGTGCCAGACAAGTGCCAGGCAGTGACCATCTCCAACAAGAGAGAGTCTAACCACCTCCCCTTGACATTCAATGGCATTACCATCGCCGAATCCCCCACCATCAACGTCCTGGGGGTCACTATTGACCAGAAACTTAACTGGACAAGCCACATAAATACTGTGGCTGCAAGAGCAGGTTTAGAGGCTGGGTATTCTGCGGCGAGTGACTCACCTCCCGACTCCCCCAAAGCTTTTCCACCATATACAAGGCACAAGTCAGGAGTGTGATTGAATACTCTCCACTTGCCTGGATGAGTGCAGCTCCAACAACACTCAAGAAGATCGACACCATCCAGGACAAAGCAGCCCGCTTGATTGGTATCCCATCCCCCACCCTAAACATTCACTCCCTTCACCACTGGCGCACTGTGGCTGCAGTGTGTACCATCTACAGGATGCACTGCAGCAAGTCGCCAAGGCTTTTTCCACAGCACCTCCCAAACACGCGACCTCTACCACCTAGAAGGACAAGGGCAGCAGGCACATGGGAACAACACCACCTGCACGTTCCCCTCCAAGTCACACACCAACCTGACTTGGAAATATACCGCCGTTCCTTCATCATCGCTGGGTCAAAATCCTGGAACTCCCTAACTAACAGCACTGTGGGAGAACCTTCACCACACGGACTGCAGTGGTTCATGAAGACGGCTCACCACCACCTTCACAAGGGCAATAAATGCTGGCCTTGCCAGCGATGCCCACATCTCATGAACGAATAAAAAAAAACAGCAACAGAGTATGCTGAGTAGTGAGTCTTGGAAAGAGAGAGAAAAAAAAATTTCAGTGCAGCAAATGCATTTTGTTTCCATTACTTTGAAAGGCCACCACTGTTCACTGCAGACCAACGATGTCTGTTAGCTACTGGTCTTGTTGCCTTGGTTCCGAGCCCTACATTCTTGCTGTTTCTTGCACACGCTGAGTCTGGATGCTGATGCATATTGTGACTATTGATTTTTGCGGAGGCTTTGATTGAATTCCTGAGGTTAGGATCTCTGCACATTAAATTGTCTGGGGACATCAGTTTTGATTGCTGAGCATGAGGCTGGCTGTCTGTCAGTCTGGTGCTTTCCGGATGTTATCGGAAACTGCAGCTGGCAAAACTATGATGCCAAATAGTCGAAAAAAGTGCAAGATGAGGTTTTATCTGATCTTATTTCTACAGTTTCATACCTTTTATCAGAAGGCTTCCCGCTCAATTATAAAATAAAGTAACAGGGAATTACATTTTAAGATGGATTACTGGCTGCAGGCCAAAGAAAATTGGCTTTCAGCTGATGAAAATGAATGTCAGACAAGAGGATTATCAGCACTTGACTGGTGGTTTTCCTTATGACATTCATCATTTTCAGGTTCTTACTCTGGTGGGTTCCCATCTCAGAATAATCCTTCATATCACACTCAGATTCTAGAACCATGATATGCAACCACTGTGATATGACCCAACTCCGCAACAATGCAGTCGCACGTCCATCAATTGCAGACACATGATATTCATGACATTCCTCTCAATCCATTTCTGTTTTTCATTCCAATATAAGGAAAGCAGACAGATACGGTTGAGGCTCCAATGTTCAGAGGAGCAGCAGTGCATACTTGTCTATTATTCACACAAAGAAGTTTACTCTTAAACAAAATCAAAAAAAGCATTCAGAATCCAGATACAGTAACTACTGAATTAACCTCCCAGTCAGTTGGGTATATGTGGAGATTCAGATTGGTCTTCAGACACATTCTGGTTGCGAGAACTACCAGTACCACAGTGAAGAGTGTCATGAGACTGAGAGTGTTGGCAATGATGCAATTCATGTTTGACCAGCTTGTTCCATGCAGTCTGACTGCTCACCGAATCAGGAAGAGAAGGGTAAGTAAGCAAACAAAAGCATGTAGATCAAAGAAAGAGAGAAAAAAATAAAGATCGACAGAAATATCAAAGAGAAGAATGAGAACATACATGTCAGAATATCCACTCTTTAAAAAGCAAATTCCTTATTTGGTGCTGAATTGTTTTCCAAAAACAGCAACTTTGGAATGAGGGGGTGGAGAGAAAGAGAAGAAAGAAAGAGAGAAAAAAAGGAAAGAAATATTGGTGTGACTTATTCAGATACATCAGCCTGGCATAACTTGGATGAGTGTCACCAATCTTCAACTATGCAGCTGGAGGCAGCACCTCAAGAAAGCAGCATTCCTGCAGATGGAAGGAAAATTGGCACTGTCTATCTCTCCCCCATCAGTCTCATCCTTCAATTCAGGCCGCCTACACTATACTCAGTTCTATATTCCTGTACTCCCACACATCCATTATTACTCAATTGTCTTCATTACAGTATTGTAGCATGTGTTTTTTCTTAATATGAACCCACTGTCCAAATCGCCTTAGGGTGGATTTATTCCATTGTTCTGTGTTATCTCTTGCATTATAATCACTCAACTACCCTTGCCTGCAAAATACATGATACTATTTTTATCTGAAATCTAACAGAATCCTTGGGGAAAGTCTATGACTCACTGTTATAATGCAGAAAAATGGATAAAGCTCTTCCTGCGAGACTCCCTCCCCAGTAATTGCAGTAAGCTGTCAACATCCCTCTTCCTATATTGTGGTTATGGAATTTTACAGGAAGATAGTGTTCAGACAAGCAGCTAACAAAATTAGGAGATAGTGGGGATAAAAATTAACAGTTTCAGGAAACAAATAGGTGAAAGCCTGTTGCATAAGGTTATTGTAAAGTACTACATGGAGTAGTTGAAAGTGCTGAACAAGCCAAAGAACTTGGTAACACATTGTTTAAAAAAAAACTAATCACTGTTCTTTTAATTCCGATATATAATGTGTGTTGTGTGTGGCGCTGCGTTGCGTTGCATTACACACACACTGGAGCTGCCATGGCATTGCACACCCAGTGTAATCTTCAGGTAAAGCAGGGTTAGAGGGCAAGGAATAATTAGATCTGCAGTTGTAATTCAGTCCCCATTTTAAAGTCATACATTCTGTCGTTATGTTTGCAGTCCATTATAAATTCCTCTATCAACATTTATGATGGAAACTGCCCATGTAAACTTGCAATGCTGTAATGACACCCTCTTGCCAATGGTGGTGCTGTTGGAGGAGGAGGAGGAGAAGGGAAGGAGGATGTCATTCCAGCCTGCCAAGTTTTATATCGACAATTTCCATCATAAATGTGGACATAGGAATTTCTAATGGAAAAAGTTGACAGGAAGTGCACGCAGACTTAAGATAGATCATACACGCACATATTTCCCAATTTCTAGTACACCTTCAAAGTTTTTCACTTCGACAGCCTCCTTCAGACAGGAGGCCTCACGGTTAGTCATTTACAAGTTTAATTCATGCACCTCAGTTGTTCAGTCAGAAAGTATTTGGGGGTCTGAATCCTCAACCATAGGGAGGTGGTTGTGAGGCAGCTGTTCGACACCACTGTGCTCCCAGGGCAGTACGATGCCAGCTTTCTCATAGGGCTGCACATGGCCATTGTGAGCTGCTTCATGTTACCAGGTTTTGCACTGCAGCTGTCACTCTCCTCTAGAGAATCAAATTGTGATTTTAAAATAAGGGAACAAAAACCAACAGCTAGAAAACATAATTATCAACACTCAAACATGTAAAAATACATAAATAAATGTACTTTGGTAACAGCACAGCGAGGGCAATGGGGCATCTGGGACCTGGGGGAACAATGGATCCAATGATCTATCTCCTTAACCAATGAAATTTAAGGATAGACAAAGAAACACAGCGAATGACTGAGAGGGAAAGAGGGTGAATTTGAGTCAAATAAGATACAGAAAGAGAAATAAAGAGAGGGAAAGAGAAATAAAGAGAGGGAAAGAAAGACTGGATTAAGAGAGAGAGAGAAAAAAAGAGACAGAAAGGAAAAGTAAGAAAAAAAATCTCTCGGAACAAATTACTCCCTGTGGGAGAGAGACTCCACAGTTCCTTTTCTGGGCCTCCATGTTGAGTGGTATGTCAGGACCATAAATCGCCTCATTAACAGGGTCCTCATATTGTGAAACAGCAGCTCCAACTTCCTGCAGCGAGTTTCATTCGTATTTATGCAGCAAATCCAGCAATTTCTTGACACTCACAGGGGGAGGTTGGCAGCGAGCTGCAGTGTTTGCGAGGCTAATGGAGGAGTGGTGCAAATTGTCCAGCAATTTGTGGCAATTCACAACTCATGGCATATCTCTTCCTCACCACAAATTGCTGGGTTTTTTTGATATTCTAATATTGGCGTGCGCCACGAACTAGCCATTTTTCCAGCAAATTCTGGGCCCTAGTATTTCAGTGAAATCTGACCAACACCTTCTACAGTAAGAATAGAACCTCAATACAATGTATCACGCTCCATTTAATTTTAATTAATGTATTTGAAATTTCAGATACCAATACTGCCATTATGTAAAACAAATATAAACCACATTGTGCTGTACAACATTTAAACAGCCCACATTAGTGACATCTTCTACGTCCATCTGAGAGGGTAGACGGGGCCTCAATTTAACATCACATCCAAAAGAAAGCATCTCCGACAATGCAGCACTCCCTCAGTACTAAATGCCAGCCAGCCAGCCGAGATTACGTGCTGCAGTCTCTGGAGTGGGGCACGAACCCATGATCTTCTCACTCAGAGATGAGGATGCTAACCAATGAGACAAGGCTGACACCATTTTTAAGTGTGTTATAATTTAAGTGTAGTTCTATTGTTCAATCATAAAAGACACTGCATTCTGATCATGTAATTCGTACCTTCAAGACTGATGTGTCAATCATTTACCAAAATAAGTTATTCAACCAGAACATAGAAATCTGGCTAAGGAGTGAATGACACTAAGTCTTGATATTCCTGACAAGTCATATTTGCATCTACTGCATATAATTTTATAGTTTAATTAAGCTAACCTTTTTGTTCTTACATTAGAATATTTTCCCTACATTACAACAGTGACTTCACTTCAAAAGTACTTAACTGGCTGTAAAGCGCTTTGGGACTTTCCGAGGTCATGAAGGATGCTATATAAATGCTAGTTCTCGCTCTCTCTCTCTCTTACATAAGCAGCGCAACACATTTTTGAAACACAATCATTGGATCAATAGAGTATTAGTCCACATGCAGTTGTACCACTGAAGGCAGGTCAATCATACAAATGCACAAGTTGTCTCCCATCTGGATTCAGTCCAGTATTTGTTTAACAAAACTGAAGGTCTAGGTTACCATATATTTAACTTCTGAACATGAAAGAAATGTAGTCAGGGACACATACTGAGTTAAGTGGCCCTTCTTCCCACAGTTTCAAATCTGAAATCGTACCAATAGCAAAGAACAACGTGAGTGATGGCTCAGCTCCTGACCCAGAAAGAGTTTTTTTTCCTCGACAGATCGGGGCAAATCAAAAGGGTTCACTGCAACTGTACGATATGTATGTTTGTGTAGCATAAGCTCGAGTAAAAAGACACAAAAAATACTACGATGAATGCAAAAGCAGAACCAAACTTGCATATGGCACAAATAGAGCATTTGCATTGCTTCCCCACTTTTAAATGGTAAATATCTAATGAGCCACATAAATTGTAACTTCTATCCAATGCCACCTTGAAAAGAACAGCTTCAAAGAGGCAATACAAGTAGCAGCTGCAGACAAGGAGACAACACTCTTAGTTTTGTCAGACACTAGCAACAGAAATTCAGCCTCTAGTATTGCAAAATTGAAGTTGTTTCAGCTCTCCTAATGTCTACAGTCATACACAAAAAAAAACACTGGAGCACATTCTATATATATATTCCTCTTCGAGATATACTTCTAAATGGACGTACACAAAATTCTGCAGAATCCAGCTTACAATTAAGAGGAGCGCACTGTATTTTCAATCATCCTAGTTGAGCAGTAATTGGTGTTGAGGTGTTTACATACTCACCAGTACTTACACAGTACTGCACTACAGGCTTCAGCACAATATCCTTTGCTTCATGTCCCAGTAGCTTCAAAAGGTCAAAGGTAATTCAGTTGCTCAAATAATTCAATCATCCGTGGTTCATGGCCAGTATTAAACATTCTGCATTTCTCAAGACTCCCAGTTTCAAAATATCTTACATTGACCTTTCCCCTTCTATGTTTATAATGGCTGACAAAACTAAGAGAATAGCCCTCCCCCTCTGCTTGCTGATCTTATTTACGTTGCCTTTGTGTCATCATTAGTCATTTCAATCAGACACAAGTAGGAATTTCTGTGGCCCACGAGATAAGATAATTACCATTTTAAAAATGGCTAGCAATGCATATCTTCCAAAGGGCACCACAGGAAAATGCTCGCTCATCAATCAATGGATCTGTTAAATTATACACAACAGACAGCAAGTGAATATTGTCTCCACATTGCAGCATGCATACAGAGCTGTCTACTGCAATCACACTTCTCTTCAGCATGCATGTCTGCTAGTTATACAGGAAAACGCTGATACTCCTACACATATTTACTGAGCACCAATATCCCCACAACCAAATACTTCGGCAGCATCAAATTTTACACCTATCATCCAACAATGAAAATCCTTTTGCAACTTTGAACAGATGGCTACAATCCAAGTGGCCATTTTAATTTCTTACAATTACAATTTAAACAATTATTCTCATCACACAGTGATTCCCAACATTAAACTGAACTGCTTTAAGAACATAAGACATAGGAGCAGGAGTCGGCCATCCGGCCCCTCAAGCCTGCTCTGCCATGCAACAAGATTGTGGCTGATCTAAAAACTGGATGTAATCAGATGCTACCAATAGTATTATAAATTTCACATGACCACATTATCTTCGAAGGTGTTCAGTTGATCAGCAGTCAATACCTGCAATTTCCCAACATCAGAATTATGATTCCTATCTAAACTGGGTATGACAAAACTAAATACAAAATGAAAACCGACATCGCATTGATGGGCTTTAATCAAAGCGCCAAACTCAATTTCCAGCATATCTTTTTCTCCTCCTTTATTCTCAATTTTCTCCTCTCTGCTGCCCGACCATCCTATGGTGTTGGCTCTTTGCTGGTGCACTTCCAATAGGTGCCAGCTACCCTCCATAACTTGATCAAATGATCGTAACAGACGTGGGGTTTGGCAGTTGGGAAGCTATTTGATTACAGCGCATCACAGCACAGCCCATTGCTGCCCTCCCCCCGACATCTACACACACTCACTTCTAATTGGGGACACTGGATATGGATGAAGAGCAGAAAACCGGGCCAATTTTCCCCACCCTAACCTCGGGGCACCAAGAAGCCAGTTGTCGCACCCGGAAATCATCCTGCCTGAGACTTGCGAATTCAGCACAAACTAATGATCAAATCTGGAACTATTTTGGTCTTTACAGGTCAGCAGCTCTCTGAATAAACTCACTGTGGCAGGAGGATAGCTTCTTACAGCATATCTTAACAGTGTATCTGATTTTGTCGGAGGAAAATTAAATTCTGCATGGTGCAATAAAACCCAAGGGCACACCAACATTTCAATTTCCTTACAACTATAAACGTGCAACTATTGTGTTGGCCATCATCCTTCAAATGGCTTTCCAAAATACTTCCTTGTCCAAAGGCAGAAAAAAGAAAATCAATTCCAAAACTACAATTTGATTGTCCAGCATTCCTACACAGTAAATGTGACTGCACTTTCTAAAACTAAGAATAAATATAAAGTAAATGTACTGGTGGGCAATAACGTTATCCTTAGAAGTGCAACAGATTATTTACAATAATGCACAAAATATGGCAGTGTGAGATTTTATGAATTTTTTTTGACACCTTGTGCCGTATGTTCAGTGTCTTTAACATGGATGTCTTAATTCCTGGGTGAATGTCAAGAAATCCTCGAACCTTTCGCATTTATTGTACATTCGGTGATCCTGTAGGTAACACCTCTCTGTTTGAACACTTTGATTGCCTTGGCAACGGGCAGTTGGAAAGACTATCTGTAATCACCAGGTATCGTTCTGTGATTTATAAATGCGAAAGGTTCGAGGATTTCTTTACATTCACCTGAGGAAGGAGGAAGCCTCCGAAAGCTTGTGATTTTCAAATAAAATTGTTGGACTATAACTTGGTGTTGTAAAATTGTTTACAATTGTCAACCCCAGTCCATCACCGGCATCTCCACATCATTAATTCCTGGGATGAGAGGGTTGTCCAATGAGGAGAGGTTGAGTAAAATGGGCCTATACTCTCTGGAGTTTAGAAGAATGAGAGGTGATCTCATTGAGACATACAAGATTATGAGAGGGCTTGACAAGGTAGATGCTGAGAGGTTGTTTCCCCTGGCTGGAGAGTCTAGAACTAGAGGACACAATCGCAGGGGAAAGGGTTGGCCATTTAAGACTGAGATGAGGAGGAATTTCTTCACTCAGAGGTTGTGAATTTTTGGACGTCTCTACTCCAGGAGGCTGTGGATGCTGAGTCGTTGAATATATTCAAGACTGAGATCGACAGATTTTTAGATTCTAGGGGAATCAAGGGATATGGGGATCGGACAGGAAAGTGGAGTTGAGGTTGTAGATTAGCCATGATCTTATTGAATGGTGGAGCAGGCTCGAGGGGCCACATGGCCTACTCCTGCTCCTATTTCTTATGTATCTCCTGCAGACTCATAATGAACATCATTATAATTCTAACAACTCCAGCAATGCATTTCAGATATTCGTTCTGAACCTCCAAGAGGAAAGGAGGGTCGCATCTTTTTGATGCCTAACAGTGGTATCTTCCCCTCCGTTAACTTGGTTCTGACTCCTCTCAGCTTCCAATTTGTCCCTTGCCCAAAGCATGATCCCATATCTTCACTTCAATTATTCCAAGTACTTCCGACATGTATTCATGCTGTCATTTTCAGGTGGGGCTCACACAGTCAATTGGCCAGCTGTGGGAGAATGTGGAGAGAAGTAACCGGTCACAATAATGACCAAATAAAATACTGAGTTATGGTAGTTATTATAAAATAGTGTAGTACGGGGCACAAGCAGGCAGACAAGTAAGGAGGAAAAAATAAAGTTGCTGTAGAAGAAGATGCAACATAGTGTGACGCCAATAAAATCACCTGTCCAGATTTCCAACTTTGATCATTTCAGTTCTTCTCACCCAGGGGTAACACTGATGATAGATGGATATTAATTGGTATATAATAACAAAGAAGGACCAGAAAACAGAAGTGCTTAAGAGATGTGATACGGTATTACAAAAATGAAGTCTTCCTTTAAAGTTGTATTTTCAGCCAATTTAACTACAGCTCCTTTAAAAACAAATGTCCTTAACATATCACCTGCCAAAGTCTTAGGTCAAGTGGACAAACCAGACATTTGTGAGCATTATTTGAAGTCCAAGCCAAACTAGTGCTCTGCCATAACTTGGTGACCAAAAACAGAGCCGAGCCGAGCCAAGCCAAGTCAAAGTGAAAGTAAAAGTTTGCTTGTCTTCCTTTTAGCAAACTAGGATATGTTGAAGCTGCCATCCCCATCAAAATATTTATCAACAGTAAAAAAAAGTGTCTCTAGCATCAGTTCAGCGCTTTAAAAAAAATCCCTGCTTAACTGGGACTGGTGTGGATGGCTCATTTTGTTTTATTCATTCACGGGATGTGGGCGTCGCTGGCGAGGCCAGCATTTATTGCCCATCACGAATTGCCCTTGAGAAGATGGTGGTGAGCCGCCTTCTTGAACCGCTGCAGTCCGTGTGGTGACGGTTCTCCCAGTGCTGTTAGGAAGGGAGTACCAGGATTTTGACCCAGCGACAATGAAGGAACGGTGATATATTTCCAAGTCGGGATGGTGTGTGACTTGGAGGGGAACGTGCAGGTGGTGTTGTTCCCATGTGCCTGCTGCTCTTGTCCTTCGAGATGGTAAAGGTCGCGGGTTTGGGAGGTGCTGTTGAAGAAGCCTTGGCAAGTTGCTGCAGTGCATCCTGTGGATGGTACACACTGCAGCCACAGTGCGCCGGTGGTGAAGGGAGTGAATGTTTAGGGTGGTGGATGGGGTGCCAATCAAGCGGGCTGCTTTATCTTGGATGGTGTCGAGCTTCTTGAGTGTTGTTGGAGCTGCACTCATCCAGGCAAGTGGAGAGTATTCCATCACACTCCTGACTTGTGCCTTGTAGATGGTGGAAAGGCTTTGGGGAGTCAGGAGGTGAGTCACTTGCCGCAGAATACCCAGCCTCTGACCTGCTCTCGTAGTCACAGTATTTATATGGCTGGTCCAGTTAAGTTTCTGGTCAATGGTGACCCCCAGGATGTTGTTGGTGGGGGATTCGACGATGGTAATGCCGTTGAATGTCAAGGGGAGGTGGTTAGACTCTCTCTTGTTGGAGATGGTCATTGCCTGGCACTTATCTGGCACGAATGTTACTTGCCACTTATGAGCCCAAGCCTCGATGTTGTCCAGGTCTTGCTGCATGCGGGCTCGGACTGCTTTGTTATTTGAGGGGTTGCGAATGGAACTGAACACTGTGCAGTCATCAGCGAACATCCCCATTTCTGATCTTATGATGGAGGGAAGGTCATTGGTGAAGCAGCTGAAGATGGTTGGGCCTAGGACACTACCCTGAGGATCTCCTGCAGCAATGTCCTGGGGCTGAGATGATTGGCCTCCAACAACCACTACCATCTTCCTTTGTGTTAGGAATGACTCCAGCCACTGGAGAGTTTTCCCCCTGATTCCCATTGACTTCAATTTTACTAGGGCTCCTTGGTGCCACACTCGGTCAAATGCTGCCTTGATGTCAAGGGCAGTCACTCTCACCTCACCTCTGGAATTCAGCTCTTTTGTCCATGTTTGGACCAAGGCTGTCATGAGGTCTGGAGCCGAGTGGCCTTGGCGGAACCCAAACAGAGCATCGGTGAGCAGGTTATTGGTGAGTAAGTGCCGCTTGATAGCACTGTCAACGACACCTTCCATCACTTTGCTGATGATTGAGAGTAGACTGATGGGACGGTAATTGGCCGGATTGGATTTGTCCTGCTTTTTGTGGACAGGACATACCTGGGCAATTTTCCACATTGTCGGGTAGATGCCAGTGTTGTAGCTGTACTCGAACAGCTTGGCTGGAGGCGCAGCTAGTTCTGGAGCACAAGTCTTCAGCACTACAGCTGGGATGTTGTTGGGGCCCATAGCCTTTGCTGTATCCAGTGCACTCAGCCGTTTCTTGATATCATGTGGAGTGAATCGAATTGGCTGAAGACTGGCTTCCGTGATGGTGGGGATATCAGGAGGAGGCCGAGATGGATCATCCACTCGGCACTTCTGGCTGAAGATGGTTGCAAACGCTTCAGCCTTGTCTTTTGCACTCACGTACTGGACTCCACCATCATTGAGGATGGGGATGTTTACAGAGCCTCCTCCTCCCGTTAGTTGTTTAATTGTCCACCACCATTCATGACTGGATGTGGCAGGACCGCAGAGCTTTGATCTGATCCGTTGGTTGTGGAATCGCTTAGCTTTGTCGATAGCATGTTGCTTCCGCTGTTTAGCATGCATTTAGTCCTGAGTTGTAGCTTCACCAGGTTGGCACCTCATTTTTAGGTATGCCTGGTGCTGCTCCTGGCATGCTCTTCTACACTCCTCATTGAACCAGGGTTGATCCCCTGTCTTGTTGGTAATGGTAGAGTGAGGAATATGCCGGGCCATGAGGTTACAGATTGTGCTGGAATACAATTCTGCTGCTGCTGATGGCCCATAGCGCCTCATGGATGCCCAGTTTTGAGCTGCTAGATCTGTTCTGAATCTATCCCATTTAGCACAGTGGTAGTGCCACACATCACGTTGGATGGTGTCCTCAGTGCGAAGACGGGACTTCATCTCCACGAGGACTGTGCGGTGGTCACTCCTACCAATACTGTCATGGACAGATGCATTTGCGACAGGTAGATTGGTGAGGACGAGGTCAAGTAAGTTTTTCCCTCGTGTTGGTTTGCTCACCACCTGCAGCAGGCCCAGTCTGGCAGCTATGTCCTTCAGGACTCGGCCAGCTCGGTCAGTAGTGGTGCTACCGAGCCACTCTTGGCGATGGACATTGAAGTCCACCACCCAGAGTACATTTTGTGCCCTTGCTACCCTCAGTGCTTCCTCCAAGTGGTGCTCAACATGGAGGAGGACTGATTCATCAGCTGAGGGAGGACGGTAGGTGGTAATCAGCAGGAGGTTTCCTTGCCCATGTTTGACCCGATGCCATGAGATTTCATGGGGTCCAGAGTCAATGTTGAGGACTCCCAGGGCCACTCCCTCCTGACTGTGTATCACTGTACCGCCACTTCTGGTGGGTCTGTCCTGCCGGTGGGACAGGACATACCCAGGGATGGTGATGGAAGAGTCTGGGACGTTGGCTGAAAGGTCATTACAAATGGCTTCAGTCATTACAAATGGCTTCAGTCATTACAAATGGCTTCAGTCATTACAAATGGCTTCAGTCATTACAAATGGCTTCAGTCATTACAAATGGCTTCAGTCATTACAAATGGCTTCAGTCATTACAAATGGCTTCAGTCATTACAAATGGCTTCAGTCGCTCCTGATCACCATCCAGTGACTGCAGCTCAAAAGTACAGCTGTCGCTGTGATTGAAAATTTCTGAGCCTCTCTATTTGTGCTAAACAAGAAAATACACCCATGCAAATACAAACACCCTGCAGACACAATGCAACATTTCTCACCATACTTCTGAAAGAAATCCCAAGAAAAACTGATCCAGTACGCTTGGTTTATCAACAGGAATAATAAATTAATACTTAGCAGTAAACTTTCAACAGACATACTGTATTACATGTCGAAAAAAAATATAAGAAAGAGAAACAGATTAACACTCCACATGACCTCCGCCCTCTAGTTGTCAACTCACTGCTTTGAAATGAACTGAGTGCAGACTGTTATCCTGTCTGCTAAAAAATGTCAATCCAGCAATATTTAGAACAAAACAAAAAACAATTAATAAAAACATTAGGCTGCTTAATTATTAAACTCACTGTCATGCAAAATACCACTTTATGAAGTGCCAAACAGCTGGGTGACTTGAGAATGTTATCTCTATTTTATCAGCTTTCAGTACTTCATTAAGGGTGCACTGCACTGTAACTGTAGCATTGGTGTGAAGCAACTTCACTTTGCACCGACACTGCCGTTATAATGTAAACGCAGCCTGAATTCAGAGGCAGGGCCTGATCTGACACCGCGGTGTGCGGAGAAATCAGACTCCCTGTAAGAGGAAGTCGCACTCAGATATGCTTGGGAAGTCAGTTCAGGCTCTGACACTCAATTTACACTCTGGAGGTTCGGTACTGATTCAAAGCCGAAACCATTTCACACTGAACTTGTAGTGTGAATAAACCCGAAGTTTCCACCCTTAACCAAACTTTGTTTCCTTGTTCGTAATCCTTTAATTTTTATCGTGCAAATCAGCTAAGAAGAGTGTGGAGTTTCATTTGTTCCACTTAATTTGGCAGCTGGAGAACTGCACATAGATTTTGCAGATGTGCAGTGTGATCTTGCATTATATGTTGCATTTTTAACTGGTCCCAAATCAGCAACTGGTGCAGGCAAATTTCCTGCAAACATTAAGTGGGAAATGATATCATCTGCACAAGCTACAATATCAACAATTTGTGACCAACCTTCCCCACTCCCTCCATGTAGCTTTACTTTGTTAGACATAAATAAAAAATAAACCAGTGTCTAACAGCAAGTGGCTGCTTCTCCAATTAAGCAATAATAAATTCACATACATACTGCACCGGAGAATTCTGAATTCAACGGAAGCTCGGGGAAGCTTTCGTTTAGGCACTTTACAACCTTCCGGGTTGATTTCAATATTGATTTCAATAACTTCAGAACATAACCAATGCTCCCATTTTTTTTTTTGTGGGACTGCAGCTGCTGATAATGATTCTGCTGTTACCATTTACAGCTCCTCTCGGCCCATCTTTTGTTTCTTAACTTGTCCCATTACCACCCTCCTTGCCTTGCACCATCATCCCTTTTGTCATTTAATCACTCCTGCCCTCTATCCTATCACAGACCTTCCCTTTTGTTCTTTCCGCCCCTCCCCTCCCTCCCCACCTTTCCCTGGCTCTGTACTTGCTTAAAAACTGTTAACTCTTCAACATCGCCCAGTTCTGATGAAAGGTCTTCGACCTGAAACGTTAACTCTGTTTCTTTCTCCTCCCTCACTTGCTGAGCTTTTCCAGCATTTTCTGTTGTTATTTCAGATTTCCAGCATTCTTAATATTTTGCTTTTAATTCAGAATAGGCAGGCGGATCGAAGGATCAAGTTGAGGCTTAGATTGGCCCTGAAGTCCCCAATGCACACACAAGCATGGCGGGGCGGGGTTTAGGGGTACAGTCACATTAATACCCCCGACATACCCGTTACCGACTCCACTATCCCTTGCCACCTGACCTACTTACACATGTGTAGTATCCATCTACTAGCAGGTGGAGGGGTACTGGTGTAACTCCCCTCTGTCCACCTCCTCCTACCTACACTCTAGTGGGGTAGATCTCTTTGTGGCAAGGTACTGCACATCTTCAGAGGCCTCCATGGAGAGACTTCTGAAGATGATGATGATGCCTGGACAGCACAACTATTTTCTTTGGTGATTGTACACGGTGACTCAGCCTGTCTCAGAAAATGACCTCCTCAGATAAGTGGGAA
This sequence comes from Heptranchias perlo, assembly GCF_035084215.1. Lineage (NCBI taxonomy): Eukaryota > Metazoa > Chordata > Chondrichthyes > Hexanchiformes > Hexanchidae > Heptranchias > Heptranchias perlo. Next base: position 15,841,539 of record NC_090347.1, read on the forward strand.
AACATAAACAAACTTTCAGCCAGTTAAAACACATGGATTCATTCTTCTGCATCAGTATTATAAATCTTCTAAGAATAGCCTTTTATTCGTTATTTTAGCTTTTTTTTTTGTTTAACTTGTGTGCATGTCAGAAAATTGTCTTTAGGTAAATAAATCGAATTCTTTGGGTCTTGTCCAATATTTTTGTTAAACTTTCCCACATTTTCCTTATTCTTTTCCTGCTGGATATGTCAAACAGTTCTTCATGCCAGCTAAGAGATGTCGGCACACCAGAAAGCCCTGTGGACTCAGAGTGGACTTTGATTTAAGCACACTCACCAGTGAGGGCAGCAAAACATCAGCCAAGTAAACAAATGCTGCTCCGAGCGTGAAGCCTACCCCCACGGGAAAGAAGGCAAACGCCCCATAGGTCCCAGAAGATTCTGCCATCTCGATCGCAGGGGCCAGCAGTGACCAGTAGGAAGCAGCCAGCATGACCTGGGGTACAGAAACAAAATGAACAGAAGCTGCAATTACTGAACTGGGCAAGTACAGCGTTAAGACTAGGAATGGTATGGCTTCAGCAATGAATTGCACACAAAAAAAATGTATTGCACTCATACATCAGAACATGCATCTTATTTTCTTGTAATTTAGCACTGACATGAGCCATCTATTACCTTGTGACACTGGTCATGCTTATCCAGATGCAATGCTATCCATTTTTCATTGAGACATTGAAGGAGGAATCTTGTTCTAAAAGTTAGCAGGTGGACTACAGAGAAACGTAACTAGTTACACATAATGTGGAGATGCCGGTGATGGACTGGGGTGGAATAGGCCTCTTGGCGTGCTTTTATGTACAAATGAGATAAACTCAAGACTGAGTAAGTTTCTACAATTCATTTAGTGATTATGCTATATGAAGCACAGCAATACATAGTGGATTACACACAGACTGGTGTGGGTCAGAACACATGAACACATCCGAGCGGTAAAAATGAAATCATCACGTGCAACAGTATTTATTTATCAAAGCTATATGAAACCCAGAGATGTGACCTTGAAACATTTCCAAGTTCCATTTTTTTTAAAAACTCCCTTAAAAACATTTTGTAATCTAACTAGCACGATGCCAGGTTTGGAAAAAATGGGAGAAGAAATGTGAGAATCAAGGAGGGTGGGGTGGAGTACAGGAGGTACCTTAAAGTTAACCATTTTGCACCCCCCACCTTTTTTGTTTAAAAGACTCCTCACTGACTTTAAGAGATTACATGTTTGTTTAATATTTCAGGCAAATTTACGGCAGTCTTGAAAGTATTTTTCAGTTATACTTCAAGATGTCTGCACAGAATACTCAAAAAAACATGATTGGTTGATTATATTTGATTCTATTTTGAATATAAACTGAAAAAACTTAAAAGAAAAAAGAAACTAAACTGTTAAGTTATTATTTTATTACATTGGTCACTTTGCTCACCGTTTAATTACTCTGAATGGACTCAACAGTTTCCTTGTCGAAAGTGGAAAAAGTGACCCCCATCTCTGTTTTTAAAAATGGCAAGGGGTGAACCTTGAATTACAGATCAGTGAGCCTTTCTTCAGTTATGAGCAAAGTGTTTTGAGACGTTGATGACATCACATAAGGGATCAGATGAAAGGACAGGATCCCATTAGAGGCAGTCAACATGTTGTGTCTGGCCAATTTACTGAAGTTCCTTGAGGAGAATGCAAATCTGTTGGATAAGGGTGAGGCAGTGGATGTTATCCACCTAATTTCAGGAACACTATTCTACATAACAGTCAGATTCACAAGGGAAAAGTGGACTGGCTGGACTAATGCATGGCTGCAAGGCAGACAAGAAAAGATGCTGCTGCATAGGGAGATGTCAAGAGTGAAAACCGTTTGCCCATGGAGTCCCACAGGGGCTGGCATTGGGGTCACTGTTGTTTATAATTTTTATCAATGACTCAGAGGACAGAATATTGTCTGAGGTTTCTAAATTTACGAACAGAGTTTGTTTGAAAAATCTGGAGTGCTAAGCAAAAATATGTGTAACATATTCAAGTAGTTTTTAAGAAAGAAATGGATATTAAGCTTTGGAAGGAGCTGCGTCAAAAAACATTACACAGTTCTTTTTGAAACAATTACATGAGCAGACAGTCCTGTCAAAAATACAGGGTGAAGAGAGTGGTAATGACAACTTACAGTAATTACCATTGAAGTTCAGGCAGTTATCCCAAGACTGGCAAATAGTAACAACAGTGTCTGGGTGAAGGGAACGTGTTCTCCAAATGGTGATATTTGTAACTTCTGCTGCATGTTGACACACAATTTAGCTCAACTGGCATTTTTTAAGCTTGGTTATTGCAACAGAGCTCAGACTGTAAATACTGCACGAAAACAACATCCACTGAAGTCATATTTTCAAATACTAAACAAGCATTTTATCCTCGAGCAATGGTGATAAACTCATGACTCTAGGCGATGTAAAATGAGCCAAAATATATAACTAGGTGTCATCATGCAATAATAGGCTCCATATTCTGAGCACTTACTGCATTTTTCCCCACAGTACACAAGTAGCACAGCACATTGCTGTGCCAACATACTGTACCAGATGGCTGGAGCAAGGCTCACATCCGTGATTTCGCACACGGTGAGCGCCCTATCTCTGCCATGTGCTCTAAAATAGGCGGCAATCAAAGAGAGGGAACCAGAGTGGGGAAGTGCATCAGGAGGGTCACCATGCTCTTGTGTATCTCTTTGTGCCATCAGTCAGGGTCTGGGACCAAGTTATCTGCTCACTCGTCCAGCTGGGATATGGCACATAGTAATCCCAAGAGTGAAAATGGGCAGAGAATATTTATCATAGCAGATCTGTATAAAACATTACAATATTGTATTGTATTGGCATTGAAAAGTGTAACTGGTCAGGTGTTCCAGAATTCGCCCTTTGACTCTGCAGGGCGTATATACCATTCAAATCTAACCGTCCACATATATGATAAAGGGTTGTCAGATTTCAGCCGGGCTGATACACCAAAGCATACTGCTTCACCTCAGGTCAATTCATTTATGGCTCACCTTGGCAACCTGCCTAGGTCCTAAGCTCTAGAATTCCTTCCCTTAACCTCTCCTCCTTTAAATTGCTCCTTAAAACCTACCTCTTTGACCGAGCTTTTGGTCACCTGCCCTAATATTTCCTTACGTGGCTCGGTCTCAAATTTTGTTCGGTAACGCTCCCGTGAAGCGCCTTGGGACGTTTTACTACGCTTAAAGTTCTATATAAATGCAGGTGGTTGTTGTTTTTGTTGCCGTGGAGTTATCTCACCACTGCTCCAAAGAGCCAACCTCAGGATCTCAGTGGTCTGACAATCAACCTCAACTGAGAGACTCTCAAAATAAACTTGATTACCGAATTGTGTTGTATTTTATTCAAAGACGACCTATAATGCACCAAGATATTGGAGAACAATGATGACCAACTATTACAGTACAGTTGAAGATCAGCCCTCTTTCCCCTCCCCCTGCCCCTAAAATCTGATCCTCCTTAATCTACAGTGACTATGGCTCCTGTTGAATAAGTGTTCAACACCAATAATTGCAGGAAATTTGCAATCTATTTGCATGCACTCCCACACAGAGGAAACTGCTCAGAGGCAAAAGGTCTAGGTTATGAGAAGTGTAAATGTAACCTCCAGACTGCTGATTCATTAACTGGGCAGCTAGCCTGGAGAGCTTGCATTAAGGTAGTGAAATTAAGCCATGCTGAAGCAATTTTACGTATAATTAAATGTACCAAAAGTTGTGTTTTATTAATTTATTTAGTTTTCAAGCATTATTAAATTTCAGCAGACGGCAATGGAACCAATTGAGTGTGATTTATTATCCTATCAAAGAGCACTGCATAATGTACCCTAGAGAAAGAAAAAAAAGAGGGAAAACATGTTGATAAGTTATGCTTTGCGTTTAATGTCTTGCAGACTGGGAAAGTTTCATGCCACTCCCAAGCATGCCAGGCCCTTTGTGATGGCTTGGATGACAGACAGTAAACTCCACAGTCGTCCAGTTTGAAAGTCAATGGGATCGTACATTGCAGTGGCAAACAGTCCGAGCTGCTGCAGTAAGTTTACACACTCCAACGCAAATCTCGGCCTGGCTCTGCTAAACAGACAGAGCTGTGGAGCATCTGGAAAAGAATCCAAGCACCAATCACTGCAAACGCCCAACTCAAAAACAGAGTTAGCAGGTGGCCTTGGTACCTGCACTCCCATAACTTGAGAACTTTGTATTCACCGAGTAATTGGACACATGAATCGAGCCACCATAACACATTGCAATGGTGTGGACAGCATATAGATTCTACCCCCTCCCCCTCACAGACATTCAAAACAAAAGCAGCACCACAGTAAATCAAATTACTACATTGTGCTCAGGTAACCCTATGTAAAGCTACAAGCACATATTCTTATTCCATACCAAACAGTATCATCTATTATGTTGATTTATCCATTTACGATTAGCTTTTGTGGGGGGAAATCATACAGTGCTTCTAATCGGAGAAGTTTAATAGAAATGACGCCACAAATCATCTCTTTATTTCAAAGCCCTCAGGGTGAAATATTCCATGTGCTGAAATCTTAGCTCAGAATTTGACATCATTCTCTACAGGTTAAGATAGTGCAGTACTAACAAAAAAAAATAATTAATGTTATTAATCCAGGATGTCCCACAAAATGTCAAACATGCATTCTTCTTCCACTGAACCCTCAGGCATAAGGCCTAAAAACCACAAACTACTCTCAGCTAATAAAATTGTTAAGATCTGTATCACTGGTTCCACCTTCCTCTCTCTTTACTGTTCAGTTATGAAAAGTAATGTATCGACCCACTTAAATATAATGTTCCTGTTGTTCCATCATACATGTCACTCCTCACTCAACTGGATCTCCAGTTTTCTGTGATTTAGCAGAATCCAATTATTTGAACAATGATGCAGGATTAATCCTTGCACTTCCCATTACTGCTACAGAGAAACCTCAATCTGAACACCATCAATCGCAGCTGCCCAGGAAGAACAAACCTTTGTCCCTGGAGCTTGCAACACGATTCATCTTTTCCTGAATGTTCTGCCTCGAGCTAAAAAAGTCAAATCAGATTAAAATATTGAAAAAGGGGTCTTCAGTTTGGTGTTATGCCTCAGCCATTGCTTTTCTTCCTGTGTAGCTCACTGTACCTTTAATACTGTTTTGCACTTCATATTTAAGCTGATGCAGTCCCCTGCTAAATTTTCACCTTAAGATATCTTAAATGATTAAATATTTTCAAAACTCCAACTTAGAATATGAACACATTCTTATTTAAGACAAAACAAAATTTATTAAAAGCATTTTTTTTAAAGGTTACAACCAAGATAATTTTCCAAATATGCAGGCAAGGAAGCTTGCCCACCAGAAAAGCATATCGGAAAATCATTCCTCTCGTTTGAATAGGAACAGAGGAACAGGAGTCGGCCATTCAGCCCCTCAAGCCTGTACTGCCATTCAATTACATCATGGCTGATCTGTATCTCAACTCCATTTACCCACCTTTGTTCCTTATCCCTTGACACCTAACAAAAATCTACCAACCACACTCTTGAAAATTTCAATTCTCCCAGAATCCACAGCCTTTTCAGGGGGGGGGGCGGGGGGTGGCGGGGGTGCAAAGAGTTTCAGATTTCCATTACCCCTTGTGTGAAAAAGTGCTTCCCGATTTCACGCCTAAATGGCCTAGCCGTAATTTTATTATGCTCTCTTGTTCTGGATTCCCCCATCAGAGGAAATAATTTATCTATATCTACCCTAATGAAACCCTTAATCGTTCTAAATACCTTGATTCAATCACTCCTCAACCATCTAAACTCAAGGGAATGGACGCCAAGTTTACGCAACCTGTCCTCATAATTAAACTCTAAGCCTTGGTATATTTAATTGCTTACAAATTTTGCAATATTAGTAAGAGTAGCAACTCTTTCCCACCGATGAGGAGTAGATCTACCTTTGGATAAGGCATACTGTTTCTGGAATATCATGGCTGTTACCTCCCAACATGTGATACTCAGTTTGAGAACTCCCACTGCGTTCCATGTGAAAGCTCCATACAAGGCTGCCAAAGGCATCTTGGGTCCAATGCAATGATGCCCTAAGTGCAGAGAATGTGTGTGTTGATAGCAAATGTCTACTAGCAGGAACTTGCACATTTTCTAAGGCTGTTCCTTATAATTACATGGATACAAACATCTTCAACATGTATAGTTATAAGCTCATCCTCTTCACATAATGCCTAAATGACTGAACTGTGAGATCAACTGGAACTACTTTGAGGCAATTAGTCATTTTCCTGAGGCTCATAACAGACTTGGATCTCATATTGGTTTGGTTTTGTGACCACACAACAACCAGAACAAAACCAGCTTTTCTTCATACGCTTAGTTTGGTAGAGGAAATATCTTCAGTACTTTGGTGAAAAACTCACAAGACACCCAAAGGTGCGATGTCCCAGGATCGTGAGAAAAACCTTTGAAATAAACGGATTACAATTTTGCATTAATTTCCTCAACTAATGGATCTATGGCAGTTGGCTTTCCTGCCATTGGTTCTTTCAAAGGCACTTCAGCCTAGATTTTCCAACATGGGTGCAGTTTCCACCTAAACGGTTAGAGAAAGTGTGCTGTTAGCAGCCAGTTTTCTGATTACAGCTCATTATCTCAATTATGCATGGTTCCAGTTGCAGATTTGGATGTGTGCAGGCAGTAAATGCTGTGGTGGGAGTGGAAAATTGCATGCAAATGAAATTTACAACGATGGGGACAACTAAAAGGGGAATGTCACAAGAGAGTGTTGAAAATTTTGAATGTCTTTAGAAATGCTCAAGAGTATCTCAACGTTATCAGCAGCTTTTGCCAAGACGGATGGGGGAAGAGAATTTCACAGTGACAGCAAAAATGAAGGGAAAGAAAACCTGTGGTCCATCACTCTTTTGACAGCTGCTGAAGTGGAGGTGGTGCTGCAGAAGGTGGTTGCAAGGAGTGTTGCCCTCTTTGCTGCTCTACAGCGCCATCCCCATAGATCAGCATTGCTGTATGCCACTGAGGAGGAGATGCCAAGTTTCAGGCTGCAGCTGACTGTTAATGTCAATGCATGTGCCAGTCCTATGCTACATGGCAGCTGTAAGGTATACTTGCAGATGGTACAGCTCTGCAGCTGGCACCCGCAAAAACCCAGACCCTCAGAAAGCAGTTTCCCACTGACTTTAAGCCGGAACATATATTCCACTCAGAGTTGTACTGTCAGTGTTAAGATTTTGCTATTAGCATTCAAGACTGAGTACGACACTTACTGAAATGCAGCTGAACAAGAACACCTGGCACTTAATAGCGCCTTTCATGTTGCAAAATGTCCCACGGCGCTTTACAACACACCAAGCAGGAAATGGGAAAAACTTAATGAAAGTGACCAAAGGCACAGAGAAGAGACAAGTCCTGAAGAGGCTTTGAAGGTGGGAAGAGGTTCAGAGTGACAATTGCAGGGTGCTGGGCATGGTGGCTTCTACCACTGAGATGGTAGCACATGAATGGAAAGGGGAGGGAAAAGTAGAGATGTAAAGTCGGCCAGAGTTCTTGGAGCAGTGGATGAGTTCCAGGGAATTCAACAGGAGAAGACTGCAGACGCAGGCTGGAGCAAAGCCGGGGAAGGATTTGAAAATGAGGACAAAGATTTTGAAGTCAATGCGCTGGGGGAAGAGGAACCAATGGCAGTTGGGAAAAGATGAGAGGATGGGTGCCCAAGATTTTGCATGAGATAGAATGTGAGCGCTGCACTTGCAGCTTATGTCGGTTGCCAAGGGGAAGGGGAGAGAAATGAAGCGTTGGAGATGACAAGGGGATGGGCGAGAATTTCTGCCATAATGTCGGGGTGTGGGGGGGGGCGCAAGAGAGAGAATTTCCAACATACAGTTCAGCTGTTTTAGAGATTGACTCGATACAGGGTTTGAAGATCATCTCAGCTTCAAACAGGGCACAAGTGCCCCATTATATTCCATTTCTCCATTGGACTATAAACTGACATTTTGCATGGGGTCCAGACCTGGACTGTAAAGCTTGTTGTGCAGTATGCAGCTTTTAAAGCATAACTCAAGGTTATAACGTGCAGCACTGCTAATAACACAATAGGGTCAAAGTAACCTTTATTATGCTTCAATGATGCACTTTTAATATAACAATTCATACTTTAAAGCATTTTTTCTCTGAACTGATAAACACTTGCACTTGCCAGCCCCAAGCTTTACTTTTAACCTGAACACCCATCCTTCAGGAAAAGAATGATTGTGTCACACTTCAGTTTGATTTGGCTCTCTCATGATGTTATGTTTCCGTTTTTCTGACATCATTGGAAATGGATTCTCAGATTGTTTGGCAAAAGGAATACCCACACAGTTAAAATAATTAATGACATGTCACTCAACTTGAAGGGTCAGTGTCAGCTATTTCTTCCACATTTTTGTCATGTTCTGCGCACATGCATTTTGTTGCCAGTCTGCAGTTGCCAGAAGGCATCCATACTTGCCAACTGAATTGCTACAAGGACTGTACACTCCTTACCTCAAGTCCCCTCTGACAATTGCTTTTGCAACTCTAAGTGTTTGGGTAATTTAAGCTTGTAATTTGCAGGATAAGACTGCAGATGACATTACGTAGACTCTCCATTATTCTGAAGGAAGCCACGGTGCTGCTGTCACAATCACCAGCTGTATTTCAGCATGATATTAAACTCTTGACCAAAGTTCGTATAATTTCACTACATTTAAGCCAAAATCAATGCAGGCATTTTTGGTTACTATCAGGTAGATAAAAAGTTGCTACGGTCTTCACAATTGTCAACTTTTGGGAAAATTAGAACTATCCCTCAGCCACGGCAGAGGCCCCACACTGTAACCATATCCCTGCTGTCCACAGATTTCAGCAAATGAGAGAAGCTGGTCTTTGATAATTTTGTTGCTGGTCAAATCACAACCTCAAGTACCCTGGCTCAGGGGGCAGCACTCTCATCTCTGAAGCAGAAGGTTGTAGATTCAAGTCCCAATCCAGGCGTAATCTCGGCTGAAGCTACAATGCAGTACCGAGGGAGTGCTGCATTGTCGGAGGTGTCATCTCTCAAAATGAAACGTTAAACCAAGGCCCCATCTGCCTGCTCAGGTGGATTACCTGGCAGTATTCAAAGAGCAGGAAGTCCTTCCATTGTCCTGGCCAACATTTATCCCTGAATCACCACCACCAAGTAGTTGATTCGCTGCTTGTGAGTTCTTCCTGTGTCCAGATTGCCTGCCACATTTGCCGACATAACACTCACTGCAGTGCAAAAGTAATTCATTGGTTGTAAAGTGCTTTAGGATGTCTAGAAGACAGGAAAGGCGCTGTGTAAATAAGTTTTGTTCTTTGCTTGGAAATTATTGTCCCAAGCATAAAAAATGTTGGAAAAATGTTGAAATTTACCACTCTTTTTTTGTCTGTGAGACACCTTCACTCCCACATTTAGTTACACTCTGAAGTGAACAAACCTTCAAGAAACTATGGTGGCATTGGAATTGTCCTGTCATTTTTCTGCTATAATATGTTCACATACCCATTTATCTTTATCATTACAATCATTAGGAAAGAGAAAATAGAATACAGGATAACAGCTACTTATACTTTTGTTACAACATTGTTCATCACTGTTCTTTTCCAACAAAGACATGATTTGAGTGCAAATAATAGAGAGCTCATATTACATAGCACAGGGGCTGATGACCTGTACCTGTTCTAATAGTGAGGTCACATATACCAGTACACTGTAGACCACCACATTTATTCAGGACCATTACAAGGACCACTACAGCTGAGGTCCACACTCAATGAATTCCAATTCTCGCTAATGGCTTTGATACAAATAACACAGATGGGCTGCAGTCGAGTCAGAGAAACTCAGAAATTGCTGCTGATCTTTTAAGGTAATTGTGGAACATGATGAAACTATATCAAAACACTCAATATACTCAAGGGAGTTTAGAAAAATGAAGGTTTCTAAATATAATGGATGGGTAGCTGAGACCCATTCCCTGCAATTCCTGCGCCATGTGCGAACTTCAGGACGCTTCATGTATCCTGCAGGGCTACATGTGCACCCTAAACATTCACTCCCTTCACCACCGGCGCACCGTGGCTGCAGCGTGTACCATCTACAGGATGCACTGCAACAACTCGCCAAGGCTTCTTTGACAGCACCTCCCAAACCTGCGACCTCTACCACCTAGGAGGACCAGGGCAGCAGGCACATGGGAACAGCACCACCTGCAGTTTCCCCTCCAAGCCACACACCATCCTGACTTGGGAAATATATCGCCGTTCCTTCATCATCGCTGGGTCAAAATCCTGGAACTCCCTACCGAACAGCACTGTGGGAGAACCTTCACTGCATGGACTGCAGCGGTTCAAGGCGGCAGCTCATCACAACCTTCTCAAGGGCAATTAGGGATGGGCAATAAATGCTGGCCTTGCCAGTGACTCCCACATCCCATGAATGAATTAAAAAAAATGAAAAAATAACTCCAGTTGCTCGAGCTGAAGCTGAGGGTTTCTGAGCTTGAGGGGCGGCTGGAGTCACTGCAGAGCATAAGGGAGGCTGAAGGTTTCCAGGATCGTACGTTCCAGAAGATGGTCACCCCGCAGCCATGGAGTGGCCATCCGAAAGGGTAGGAACAGGCAGGCAATGCAGGAATCTTCTGGGTGTGAGGCACTCTCAAACCGGTATTCAGCATTGAATACCAGTGAGGGTGACGACAGCTCAAAGGAGTGCAGTCCTGAACATGGCACCATGGGGCGAAGCACTGCACAGGGGAGTACAGTGAAGTGTAGAAATGCATTTGTCATAGGGAATTCGATAGTCACAGGGACAGACAGGTGTTTCTGTGACCGTCAACGTGAGTCCCGCATGGTGTGTTGCCTCCCTGGTGCCAGGGTAAAGGACATCACGGAGAGGGTGCATAACATTCTGTGGGGGCAAAGGGAAAGGGGAACGCGAACAGCCAGAAGTCATGGTCCACGTGGGTACCAACGACATAGGAAAGAAAAGGGATGAGGGCCTGCAGCTAGAGTTTCAGGAGCAAGGGAGGAAGTTGAAAAGCAGGACCTCAAAAGTTAGTAAACTCTGGATTACTCCCAGTGCCACGCGCTAGTGAGTACAGAAATAGGAAGATAAGACAGGTTAATGCGTGGCTAGAGATATGGTGCAAGAGGGAGGGTTTCAGATTCTTGGGACATTGGGACCAGTTCAAGACGGATGGGTTGCACCTCAACAGAGCTGGGACCAATGGCCTCGCAGGAGGTTCACTAGTGCTGTGGGGGAGGGTTTAAGCCAATTTGGCAGGGGGGTGGGCACCAGGATGTAGCATTAGAAAGGAGAAACAAGGTGCACAAAGGATTGGGAGAGACAGATACCACTAGAGTAAGAAATTGTACAGTATTAGGTGGGATCAGACTAAGAGAGAGTACGAGAAGGTCGAAGATGAGTTTAGAGTGTAAACGCACAAAGTGAGGTTATTAAGGTTGGTGAGCTGCAGGCGCAAATAGCCTTGTGGGAATATGATGTAGTGGTGATAATGGAGTACTAGATATTACTGGATACAAAGTGTTCAGGAAAGATAGGCAAGGAAAGAAAGGATTGGTGGGGGGGGAGGCGCATTGGTGGTGGCAATATTAATTTAGAATATTGCAGTGCTGGAGATAGAGGATGTCCTTGAGGGGTCAAGTACAGAATCTATTTGGTTCAAGTTAAGAAACAACAGAGGTACAATTACACTACTGGATGTATTCTATCGGCCACCAATTAGTGGAAAGGATACAGAGGAGCAAATTTGAAGGGAAATTAGAGAGGTGCAAGAACCATAGACTAGTGATAATGGGGAACTTCAACTATCCTAATATAGACTGGGACAGTAATGGTGTAAAGGACAAAGAGGGGGAAGAATTTCTGACATGTGTTCAGGAGAACTTTCTTGATCAGTATGTTACCAGCCCAAAGAGGAAGGAGGCATTGCTGGATCTGGTTCTGGGGAATGAGGTGGGTCAAGTGGAGCACGTGCCAGTGGGGGAACATTTAGGAATCAGTGACCACAATATCATAAGGTTTAGATTAGTTATGGAAAAGGACAAGGAGCAATTTAGAGTAAAAACCCTTCATTGAAGAGCCAATTTCAGTGGGTTGAGAATGGATCTGGCCCAGGTAAACTGGAATCAAAGATTGGTAGGCAAAACTGTAATCGAACAATGGGCAGCCTTTAAAGAGGAGGTGGTTCGAATACAGTCTAGGTGTATTCCCACGAAGCAGAAAGGTAGGCAACCAAAGCTGGAGCTCCCTAGATGACCAAAGAGATACAGCAAGATGAAGCAGAAGAAGGGGGAGTATGACAGATGTAAGGTTGATAATACAAATGAGAACCAGGCTGAATACAGGAAGTACAGAGAAGTGAAAAAGAGGGGCAAAGAAAGAGTATGAGAATAGACTGGCAGCTGACATAAAAGGGAATCCAAAAGTCTTCTTTTGGCATACAAATAGTAATCAGGTAGTAAGAGGAAGGGTGGGGCCAATTAGGGACCAAAAAGGAGATCGATGCATGGAGGCAGAGGGCATGGTTGAGGTACTAAATGAGTACTCTGAATCTGTCTTTACCAAGGAAGAAAATGCTGCCAAAAATCACAGTAAAAGAAGAGGTAGTTGAGATGCTGGATGGGCTAAAAACTGATTAAGGAGGTACTAGAAAGGCTAGCTATACTTAAAGTAGGTAAGTCACCCGGTCCCGATGGAATGCTGAAGGAAGTAAGGGTGGAAATTGTAGAGGTGCTGGCCATAATCTTGCAATTCTGGTGGTGCCAGAGGACTGGAGAATTACAAATGTTACACCCTTGTTCAAAAAAGAGTGTAAGGATAAACCTGGCAACTGCAGGACAGTCAGGTTAACCTCGGTGGTGGGGAAGCTTTTAGAAACGATAATTTGGGACAAAATGAATAGTCACTTGGACAACTGTGGATTAATAAAGGAAAGCCAGCACGGATTTGTTAAAGGAAAATAGTGTTCAACTAACTTGATTGAGTTTTTTGATGAGGTAACAGAGAGGGTTGATGAGGGCAATGCAGTTGATGTGGTGTATATGGACTTTCAAAAGGCGTTTGATAAAGTGCCACATAACAGGCTTATCAGCAAAATTGAAGCCCATGGAATAAAAGGGGCAGCGGCAGCATGGATACGAAATTGGCTAAGTGACAGGAAACAGACAGTAATGGTGAACGGTTGTTTTTTTGGAGGAAGCTATAGAGTGGTGTTCCCCAAGAGTCGGTTCTAGGACCACTGTGTTTTTATATATATATTAATGACTCAGACTTGGGTGTACAGGGCACAATTTCCAAATTTGCAGATGACACAAAACTTGAAAATGTAGTGAATAGTGAGGAGGATAGTAATAGACTTCAAGAGGACATGGACAGGCTGGTGGAATGGGCGGACATGTGGCAGGTGAAATTTAATGCAGAGAAGTGTGAAGTAACACATTTTGCCAGGAAGAATGAGAAGAGGCAATATAAATTAAGTGGTATAATTCTAAAGGGGGTGCAGAAACAGAGACCTGAGGGTAGATGTGCACAAATCTTTGAAGGTGGCAGGACAAGTTGAGAGTGCAGTTAAAAGAAAATATGTGATCCTGGGCTTTATAAATAGAGGCATAGAGTACAAAAGCAAGGAAGTTATGTTGAACCTTTATAAAGCACTGGTTCGGCCACAGCTGGAGTATTGTATCCAATTCTGGGCACCGCACTTTTGGAAGGATGTGAAGGTCTTGGAGAGGCTGCAGTAGAGATTTATCAGAATGGTTCCAGGGATGAAGGACTTCAGTTACATGGATAGACTGGAGAAGCTGGGGTTGTTCTCCTTAAAGCAGAGAAGGTTGAGAGGAGATTTGATGAGTGTTCAAAATAATGAAGGTTTTAGAAAAAGTAAATAAAGAGAAACAGCTCCCATTGGCAGAAGGGTAGAGAACCAGAGGACACAGATTTAAGGTGAGTGGCAAAAGAATCAAAAGCAACATGAGGAAAAACGTCTTTACACAGTAAGTAGTTATGATCTGAAATGCGCTACTTGAAACGGTGGTAGAAGCAGATTTCACTTGCGGCTTTCAAAAAGGAATTGGATAAATACTTGAAGGGAAAAAATTTGCAGTGCTACAGGGAAAGAACGGGGGAAAGGGACTAACTGGATTGCTCTTACAAAGAGAAGGCACGGCTCAATGGGCCGAATGGCCTCGTTCTTGCTGTAACCATTCTATGGTACTTTGCATTACATAATACCCAAAACGTCTACTTCTAGAAGTCACAGGCCAAAAACACTTGGTGTGCTATTTTCATAGTCCCAATCTGTTATGGCACTAATAGGTGCACATGACTTGTTCACTCACCAATATTACAAGGTGAAGCTTGGTTACAGGAGCCCATTGCTCTTCAGTGAACCCTCTCATGAAAATCATTCATTAAAAAGAATCAATTCTTGTGCTTGAAAGTCACTTCACCTTAAAGTAAACCTATTATCTGACAGTAAAGTGTAAAATGTTAGTGATCTGATTAGAATACATTTTGAGTGTGCAGCACTGGTTATCAGAGCCCTCAATCCACCCATTGGACAAAAATGGCTCTACCCAAATCAGCAGGATACCACCCAATAGTTTTTAAAAATCCTTAAATGACTGACTGGTAATATCGGCCGAGAGTTGAATCCTGAACAGAAATCAGAGTTCAAATGGCATCATAATGCAAGGCTCAAGTCTTCCAATCAGGTTAGCAGAGCCCTCAAATTGTTTTACTGCTTTTGAAGTCTACTATTTTTTTTAAATTGTATTACTCATCGTGTTTTTTAAACTTACTTCCTCAAAACTGAAAATGTACAGCACATCAATCAGCATCTTTAAGAGAATGACAGATGAGCAAATCAAGAGGCACCCTTCATCAGCTTCTACAATGTTCCATTGTCTGTCACTTTCAGATGCTGACCAGCCTGCTGCAAGTTTTCCAAAATGTTCCAGTGTTTACATTTTCAGTACTTGCAGTTTTTAGTTTTATTCTCCCCATTGCCTCAGCTCCCTGTGGACCGACAATGACTGTAAGCATTTAAAATGAAACTCAAGGCAAAAAAAGCCCACAAGATACCCAGAAGGCCACTTTATGGCTACTCTCTTCACGGAGACTCGACGAGGAATCTATTCTTTTATGTAAGTGGTTGATAAAATTGTTATTTAATCACAATGCTGAAATGGCATCACAAACTACAGTAGCAAAGCTTGAGCAGCTTAGGTCTAATTAGATTACTGCCTTAGGCTCAATTACAATCATCCGATATCATTTATATGTACCAGAAAGTGAATTTTCATTTGCAGTTTTTTTTTGCCAGCGTGTTTGTACGTAGTTGGTTTTCAGTGTCGTTTGGACTGGAAGCAGTACTGCACCATGTACACAGAGGACATTTCCAATTTACTCTGCAGTGTCGTCACGTATATTGGAGCCAGTGTCAGGAATTCCAGCTTGCTTCCCACAGCAAATTATAGGAACAGTCTCTCTCTATTTTGGAGAAGGGGGAAAAAACCCCACATAAATCAGTAAAACCATAAGAGTAGAGCATTCAGGTAACTATCTACCGTTTACTTCCAAAAATAAAAGAAAAGTCACATGTACTAACTTGCCAGAATCTCTGTTACTCCAAAAACAAGAAGTGGTCTACCTCATTCTGCCGAAAAAAATAACTTTTCTGAATTTCCAAATTCATCACATTCTACACAAAATGAAATACAGCCACGTAAAGAAATCCCCCGCCCCATCTAAACCTGGGCCCTGGCCTCCCACATGGAAAACAGGCAGGTGTCAGGACATCCCTCTCACAGTAGCAGAGCACCTGCCACCAACAGCAGCGCAGCAGAGTCAAGAGCCCAATGCACAGCAAACACTGACCAACGCCACAGGAGATGCACTAATGTTCGAAAATATACTGAGTGTAGAATGCTCCCCACAGAAGTTTCTTGGATGTTTCCAGCAGAATAAGGAGAAAGATTTATGGCCCCATTATCTCAGAAACACTGTTCTTAAGTACTGCAGCAGCTGTCCCACAGACTGCTTCATTGAAGCAATAAGTGCCACTGTTTATAGTCATACAAACAAATAACTCCTTCTGATTCAAATACTTAAAAGGCTGGAATCAATACACAATTTATTAGTGGAAAGACAATCATTTGTAAAATATGCACATTTTAAATTTGGCCTCTATATGTATTGCAACTTAAAAAAAACCCTTTGGCAATAAGTCACAGCATGACAACACATTATAGGAGAATGTGTTCCAGCAAGTAGTTCAGTGTTTTAAATTGAAACAGGACCCTATTATCAAAGATAAATTGCAAGCCAAATGTACATGAAGTGAACTATGAAATTAAGCAGGCAGATAATAAAATAAAAAAGGAATTAAATTAAAGGAAAAGAAACTTATACAAAGACTGAAGCCAAAAAAAAAGACTGCTTTTGTACATGCTTTTGCAACCCATTCAGAATGGTTGTAGCCAGCAGATATTACAACTTCTGAAGATGTGGGCCTTGAAATTCCATGCCATTTTCAATGGATCTTCAGTGCACCATTGGGGCAAGTACTTCTGGCTGGAAAATTGGGAGGGTGAGATTTCCGCCCAGGAATCAATCCCTCGAATTTCCACAAGTTTGTTAATCCGTCTGCCAATCCCCAATTAGCATACATTATGGTGGTAGCCACTGGCACTGCAGGTCCAAATTTCCTGGTTTCATGCTCACAATGCGCTTGAGGCAAGTTAGAATGAGAAATAAGGCACAGCTGTTGCTCGGCTCAGCTGAGACAGGCAGAAGTGAGGAGTTTCTGAATCTTAAGATTGTTGAAAGTTTGAGGGGGGATTACAGCAGCTGGGGCCGAGTTTCCGTGATGTGATTTTTTTTTTGTATTCAGCCAAGGCAGCTTTGAACTTGCTTCTGACTACCTGAGAGATTGAGACCACCAGGTGATTTTGACTCCCACCCCCCCAGCCACCCACGGTGGGGGCTTCTCAGCAGCAGAAGAAGGAGTGGGGCAGGATAGAGGCAGCATTTAAGGAAGATGGACCCTACCAGATATTACACCACACACCCTACTCAAAGGATATATAGGCAACACAGGTCCTATGAGGATCTGAGGGAGGAGATGTGCATTAGAAGACTGTGTTTCACCAAAGAGGCAGCAGGGGAGCTCTGTCACTTTGTGAGGACCTGCAGCCACAGTGATCTGCCCTGCATATGGCTATGAAGATGATGACCTTTTATTGCACCGGGTCATTTCAGGCAAGGGTGATCTCTGTACTATCAGTCAGGGTGCAGTACAGGTATATATTTGACAGGTGACTGATCTTTTTCAAAACTGGAGAAAGTTTGGCATCACAGCAAGCCAGCAGCGACCCAGCTTTACGGATTTTCTCAAGGTCCAAGAGCAGGTGCAATAGGTGACAACCACATTGTTTTGTGAGCTCCGACAGTAATCCCCCTCAACTTGCTCAACCAAAAGGGGCTTTCGCTCCCTGCGTGTACAGATCGTATGTGACAGCATGCAAAGGATCCTGCCTGTCAACGCAAGATTTGCTGGAATTTCTCACAATGCATTCATCCTTCAGAATTCGGCCCTCAGTGAACTCGTCAAGGAAAAAAATCATGTCAGCATTTGCCTTGTGCATGAGGAGGCCTACCCCTTGCTCCCATGGATAATGATTGCACTGAGTTGCATGAACAGCAGCAAAGGAGTGCTCCAATGAGGCACATACCTCTATCAGAGCTGTCATTAAGAGGATCTTCAGGGTCTTAAAGGGGCAATTTCACTGATGAGACAGAGAGTGAGGTACTCCGCAGTACACTCCAGATCATGTGTCTCACATAGTTGTAGCCTACAATGCTCTTTCATCGAACATTCCTTTGTCATCCAAAAAAACCTGGACATGGACATTCCTGGGGAGGGCAGTCCTATCTGAGTCAGAGGCAGAAGTACATGGTCATCATGATGCTCTCCCAGGCTGTCAAGGACTTCAGAGCACAGTTCTTCACTAGAGACTTCTTTTCTGGTCAACACAGTCTACCTTTTGTCACCACTGCCTTAACACCTTCTCCCCCACCTTCAAATAAAAGGACTAATCCGAAATCCAGTAACCAATTGAGACCATGACAACATAGCTCTTTGGCCCGACATGACCATGTCAATCATAATAAACTGAATAAGTCAACACGAAATAAGTGCACCCTTTCCTGCATGACTAAATTCAATTAACAACAGAGCACATAAGTGCACATTCTCTTTTAATACAACAAACTCCAAAGTGAACAGAAGCCAACCTACTCTTTCCTAACACTGTACTTCATCTGGATATCTAAACGTGCCTTTCTTTCTCCTGTTTTAGTGCTTCCCCCGAGGGCCAGGAATTCCAGAAGGATTAGCTCTTCTTTTGCTACAAAACACTGATAGGACTGAAGTGCTCCTTCTCCCATTGCAGCTTGCTTTTGGCTGGATCTCTGCAGCATCTCCATGGGCAGCTTCCTATCATCATCTACATGCCATTGACATGCTGTTCAAAAGGAGGAAAGCCTAAGACGTGCTCAGGGGGTTGTGGCAGAAGAACATGGGGCAGGAGGTTGATCTGGGAACTCATGGATGGGCTTGACAATAACTTTCTCTTGCTCTTCATCAACAGCCTTCTTGTCTTCATCATCCTTATAGTCAACAAGGAAATATTTCCATCTCTCTTCCTTTTCATCTTCTTCTTCCTCCTCCTCCTCCTCCTCCTCCTCTTCCTCTTCCCCCATATTGTTGTGGTGGATCTGCAGGAAAGGAGGATACAAGCTGAGAATGAGTGAGCATAACCCTCTTGGGATTAAGGAGACAGAGAAAGGTGTGGAAACTTATGGTTATTTCCTGTTTCACAGGGTTGCTGCAGTGACAGTGGCAATGTACACCCACAAACCTGCCACCAGCACTGTGGCCCCAGCCACGTCATCTCCCATATCAAGAGTAGGTACCTCCCCATCAGCTCCAACCCTAACCCTCCCCATCAGCTCCATGGCAATCACCTAGCAGGGGGTGAGCTCCTTAATATTGGGAATGTCCCTTCCAATGCCCTGCCTCTCGCAGGCATTGCACACAAGTTTCTCCTGTAACAAGATTGAATGCATTAGGAAAAGGCTATCAACTGAGGTCTATCTTTCAAGTGGCATCCAACAGCTGATGTAAGAGATGTGATGGGGTCATTCCATTAAAGTAGAGGAAGGGGTTTTACAGTTACGCGTGCAAATAAGTGCCACGAGGGGAAAATGGATACACATACTACAAGATTCCTAGTTCGTGTCCCCTTTATCCAGAGTGCAATGTGAAAGAATAGTTGTGCAGCTCTTAATCAGTGCCAGTGCCACCACATGGCACGAGACTTATGGTTATGTTTTAAGAACGTAAGAAATAGGAGCAGGAGTAGGTCATATGGCCCTTCAAGCCTGCTCCGCCATTCAAGAAGGTCATGGCTGATCTTCCACCTAGCTGCCGGGCAAGCAGGTAGGAAAGCCTCCCCTCCTGTTTCCTCAAAGAGGGTTTGGAGGTCAGTGTGAGCTCCTCTTCTGATCCTCTACGCCTGCTGATGCCAGATGTTCCAGTGGAAGACATTCTTGAAAAGTGGGACAAAAAGACATGTGCCAACCAGTGTAACCACCTGACAGTGAACTCAGTGATCCAAAGATTTTCCTACAAGCTTGCTGCCTCCCCTAGCCTGCAGCTGCACCTTCAGCCAGGCTTGGCTTTTTAAATTGTAAACAATTTTACAACACCAAGTTATAGTCCAGCAATTTTATTTTAAATTCACAAGCTTTCGGAGGCTTCCCCCTTCGTCAGGTGAACGATGTGAAATCCAGATTTCACATCGTTCACCTGACGAAGAGGGAAGCCTCCGAAAGCTTGTGAATTTAAAATAAAATTGCTGGACTATAACTTGGTGTTGTAAAATTGTTTACAATTGTCAACCCCAGTCCATCACCGGCATCTCCACATCATGGCTTTTTAAAGGCTGCACTCTAATTTCCAGCAACTACAGCACATTATCTCTGTTTTACACAGGATTTGCACTGGACATCCTCCAACAGACATGCAAGTGAGCTGACACACGAGGTTCTAGTGAATTCAGCTCTGTAAAGCATTGGCGGGTGCAACTCTGGATGCATTGGTGCAAATCCGGCACAACTCACTGTGGGGAATTTCGGAGCCGTGGGGAAATGGGATCTGACCCAATACTGAAAACACTACACAGAAAGTGAGGTTCACAGTAGCAGCCTCTACAAATTTTGAAAGTTTCTCCAATACTCACTGGTCTCCCCAAACTTCACTTCACCAAGGTTGGATAAGCTCATTGGCTGAATTCCAATGTCAGTGCCAAATGATCTTAGACTTGAATTCTGCCAGAGTTCTTTCAGCCTTTCCTCCCTTCAAAGTAGATAAAGAATTATGTCGCATAAAGGGTTGACTGGGTTGACTCTTTTACACTGCACTAATAAGAGGTTTGGTATTGTGTTAGTTCAGATGGAAATAAGACGATGTAAAATCATTGCCACTTGGTTTTTATGCGGAAAAAAATCAACGTGCCGAACTTTGAAAATGTGAAATTGCACAGGAATTACACCGGCACCCTGCAACACACATTAAAACCAAGTACGAAACAGTCTATCATTATTGCAATCCACTGCACTGGGAAGCGTAACTAAAAATAAACTCCAAAATCAGGATTCCTCACCTGGCGAGGTGGGAATCAGAGGGGCGAGTCAACCTGGGCCCATCTCACACACCTTCTGGCAGCCAGCAACACAGGTGCACAGGAACAGGCCTGGGAACAAATCACTTGCCTGTCTCTCCACCAGAGAACACTGTGGGGTGGGGGAGGATGTCGGAGATTAACAACAAAAGTAAAAAAAAACATTTTTCAAATACAGGAAAAGAAGTGAGCAAAAGTGGCTCTGATTCTGTAACATGTATTATATATCTGAAATATAAAATCTTTAGCATTTGGGCTATTTCTATCATATACAACTCAGTACATTGTAGAATTCACAGTAGTATATACTGACCAACTCCCATTTTTAAGTTGGATATGAATTAAATTCACAGATCATCCAGCACAAGGTGTACACAGTTATTCACACCTCATTACTATACCAGCAAACCATCACCTCATCACCTCCATCCAATTACTCATATATAAAGACAACTTCTATTGGGTACTTTTAGACTAAAATTCCAGCAATTCGTTTATTTTCACGCTATGCTTCTTGTTTTTTGATTTTTTTTTTGGAGGGGGGGTGGAAAACAGAACCCCCAAAAAACAAGATAGACAATCACTGCTCAGGATGGCCACAACTTTCTCCAACCGACATATTCAGCAATAAGAAGTGATGATTCCCTTTCTTCATATATATCCTTATAATGAAACCAGAAGGCAGGACTGTACACAGGTCAGGGATTCACAGAGTCCTAAACATAAATCTGAAGAAGTGCCCCTGACTGTCCTGAAACAGAAAAACACTGTTCAGCACCATGAACTAGGCTAGTAATTGGACATCAATTTGCATGCTGAATTCTGACTTGTGTGATTGATATTGCTAGTGGAGCCAGTGCTGGGATTCACTGCTGGGAATAGAGGCATTGGGGTGTTCAGAACTAACCACCATTATGTCATCCTTTGGTGCCTCAGGGCTGTAAACAGTATATATTACAGCCTGTAAAGCACTACCTGAGTTACAGAGCTGGAACACAATCTGGAGATATGGGCATTAGAATTCACATGAAGGATTTATTAAATTTCATTACAGCTCAGATTGATCTAAGATGTTGTGAGTAGAGCCTGCGCTGGGATTCACTGATGAGAGTAAAGGGTTTAGGGTGTTAAGCAACCATGGTCAACAAATGAGGTAAGAGACAGTGTCAAGCGACAAGAAAATGCTTACACAAATGCAAGAAAAAGCAGAAATCCAGAAGATTTTGGGAGAGTTATAAAAGGCAACAAAAGAATACAAAGAAAGTAACAAGAGGTGCAAAATGGAGTGTGAAAATAAACTTGCAAGGAATATGAATGCAAATAATAAAAGTTTTTATAAATATATTAAGAAAAAGAGAGTGGTAAGGGGAAATGTGGGCCCATTAAAGACAGATGCAGGTGATCCTATAATGGATAAGTAGAAAATGGCAGACTTGCTACATGAATATTTTTAATCAATTTTTACAGTAGAGGAAAAGGTCAAAATGCCAGCGGTATAAGGGAACCTAAAATAAGTCAAGGGGAGGAACTTATTGGATTTAATATAAGAAACAAAATGGTAATGGAGAAAATAACAGGACTTAAATAGACAAATCTCCAGGACCTGGTGGATTCCACCCCAGAGTATTAAAATAGACTTGTAAAATCAGAATAGAGCTCAGCTGCAATGTGATGTCCCCATAATTAAATATTCTATCAACACTCACAGTCTGGGCCCAAAAACGAACATACAAGGACATTTAAGTGACATACCGGGGGGCCCTCTCGGCCACAGAACCGTACTCCAGCATGAAGCAGCACCTTAGGGAGGAACAAAAATTGGAGGGAGAAAAATGAACAAGAGGTTGACATTAGCACAGAAAACTGTGGGTTCAAGCCTTGTGCCAGAACTTGAGCGCACAGCTGGACTGACACTAACTGCAATGCTGGGACAGTGCCGTACTGTCAGAGGTGAGATGGTACACCAAGGCCCTACCTTACAAAGAATTTACACGACAGAAACAGGCCATTCGACCCAAGTGGTCCATGCTCCACACGAGCCTCCTCCCACCCTACTTCATCTAACCCTTTCAGCATATGCTTCGATTCTTTCGCCCTCATGGACTTATCTAGACTTAAATGGATCTAACTCAAGGGAGCCATAAAATATCCCTTAGCACTATTCAAAGAAGAGCGGGGGAGTTCTCCCACTGTCCTGACCAACACGCATCCCTCAACTGACACCACAAAACATGTGGTCATTTATCTCATTTGCGGTTTGTGGCACCTTACCGCGCACAAATTAGCTGCTGCATTTCCCTGCATAACAACACCGACTACACTTCAATAGTAATTCATTAGCCGTGAAACGCGTTGGGTATCCTAGGGATGTGAAACAAGCGATATGAATGCAAGTTCTTCCTTTTACTTATCAAACGGAGTATTAAGGGTCTCTCACTGAACCCATTCTTTATTCATATACAGTTAGAGCACAGAGGTTATCTAACTGAAGAGGGTGCTTATAAATAGCACGAATTACAATCCACCTTTAGTGGTCACTGTTTGCAGTGATGATGCGGATGTGGCTCTCAAATTGCAATTTCCAAAACCTATTTGTATTGCAGGCTGCACTTTACATACTATTTGGACTGATTAGTTTGCACTGGGCTCTCCATTGTGTTTCACATGTGAAGAATTTCCCAGGTGATTACCTGCGAGACCCATCATTAAACACAGCTGCAACTTCAAAGTGGTATAAAACAGGCTCTGGTCACCTGCTCCACGAAGTGACTCTCTGTGCCAGTTCTTTTTTTAAACTTTTTAAATGCAAGTCTTTCTTTTTAAAATAAAAACTGTAAACTTTTAAAAAGCTGAATTTTTGAAACTGGTCGGGTTTAAAACAAATTTCACAAATGAATCATCTTGTGTGTAAAAAAAAGGATAATATAATGGGATTGTGGGGGACTGGAGAGTCATGGAAGACCTGCCTTCTGCTTTAGTACTCAAGTGCTTTTAGTAACCATACACGTGTCTTGTCAAATTGATCATTATCCTCGGTTTCTACTGGATCAGCTATATACAGAAACTGAAGTACAAGCTCAGAGCATCAAAGACTCACTGCATTGTCATTTTGCTGAGCCACAATATTCTGGTAAATGGCAAACCGCTGAAGTCTAACTAGAGTATCTACAAAAAGCAAAGAACTGCAGACGCTGGAAATCTGACACAGAAGCAGAAAATGCTGGAAACACTCAAAGGGTTGACATCTGAAACGTTATCTCATCTGTTCTCTCCACAGATGCCGACTGGCCTGCTGATTGTCCCTAGCATTTTCTGTGTTTCCACCATTTTCTGTGTTAAGAGTCGCTACAGCATGGACGAGGAAAGGTTAAACGGTTACCTCTGCGAGTCATTTTCAGCAGTCTCTCAGAACAAATATTGGGACTGCTGTGTCCATCACAATGGAGAGCCTCAAGATGTTTACACTGACGTCAGCCCAGGCGCAGCTGGAGACTAAAACAACATAATGTTATTATCCAGGACTGCTTGTTTAGAGCTGCTTCGTCAAGTCATGAAGGTGCTTGTTATTACGCTGGAAAAAAACCTCTGCTATTTCGAATAAAGAGCACTCTTGACCTTTGAAGTTTACGATAGATCTTCAGACGTTCACAGTGATGTCACTGAGAGTTTATCAGAATTCTTTCTGCAGTTGGCATAGTGATAAACCAATACACACATGGATCAGTCAAGAACAAAATACTGGACTGGCATTGATGCATTCACTGCAGATACAGTAACAGACTGACACCAAATAGGGTCAAAGGTATTTGCCCATTAGGCATTCAATGGAATTCAGATCATGAACCAACTTAAATACCATTACTCTTCAGTTTTGTAATCAATTTTTAAGACTCCAAAAGGTATTGAAATTGGTATCGACATACCAATTTACCAGAGTACAGCCAATTGATAAAATGTTGGTGCAGGCACAGCCATCAATTGCCTCAAAGTGGAAAAGTCAGTCATAACAAGCCGCCGCTAATCTGGCCATTATATCCTCCACTCTTCCAGCTACTGCACCTGTCTGTCCAGTGTGGGAAATAGCATAGATGGTAGAGTCTGGCATAAAAGAAGCAAAGTTCGAACCAGCAGATGAACGCTATATTTGGAGGAGTGTGCTCACTGGATGGTCACCTTCTTTCTTTAAGAGTTCAATTTTTTTTCATTAAAACGTGGTGCAAGCTTCAAAATCTCTCTACGACCAAGTGTTTTATTTAAGAGGGTTTCCTCTACCATTTGTAAACTATTGAACACGATCTTTCATTGGAACAGCTCTTAGCTTCATAGAGAGAAACTAAGACCTGAACTACCCATTCACTGTCCCACAATTTCAATGTTGGATTTCACTTAGCTTTTTCACAGCTGCCACCAATTCTGTCACTCTCAGGCTTCTAGACATATAACATAACCCACCAACGGTAATTGTCACATACTGAAATAATGTGTGCTGAACAGTGTTGGCCATTCTATCCTCCAAGCTGATTATGATGGAAGTACAACTCTGTCATGCCTCATGTAATAACATTTCTGAATTACCTTTTTTTTAATCTTGGAAAAACAGAGTTTTGTATCAACTGCCATTATATTTCCCCATGCCGATATGAAAGCTATCAATATGCAATTCTGTCTAAAGATAGCTGGTGGTTTTGGGAAGGAAAAGGTGACCAGTCGCTTTCCCACGGTGTTGTCCTTGATCTATAGTCACAAGTTAATTGCATCAAAAATTTCACATCTTTGAAATGTTAAATGTGCGCCCACTTCAACCACCTAACGGTCATTCAAAGTTGCTTTTGAAAGCCAAGCTGTTGGATATGCAAGACGCAGGCAAGGACCTTTGATCTACAAACTAGCCAAGATGCAGAAGCTTTGTCCTGGGGCTAATCAGATTAAACATGGCCAAAGCAATAACTAGGTATGCAAGATCAAAAGCAAAATACTGCAGATGCTGGAAATCTGAAATAAAATCAGAAAGATTTTCTGTTTTTATACTAGGTATGCAAAGCCTGGACAAGGTGTGAATGGTGACTCTTCACATTCAATACATCACTACATCACAGTGTCTTTGAACTGGCTTGATTGACAGTACTCGATCTGGAGGTCTATAATAAGTGTTGCATATAGCATACACTTCCCACAAGTAGACTTACTTCCTGAACATTTCCCCCATCAAACTTTGTTAATAGAAACCTTGTAAGAAAATAGCATGTTCACCGACTCATCATGAGCAATGCCACAGGGGATAGAATCAACTATTCCTGTCATCTTCAGTGGTATCTTAGGTGACCGCTCGAGTCTGTGGTTCAGCAGAAATATCACCTCACCATCATATAAGTATCACTTCAGGAAGTCTACAAAAGTTAGCATCATCTAGTAATCTTGCAGATTGGCATCATCCAGAAGTCTTGTAGATCATTGGATTTTATAAGAAATGATCATCTCTAACAAGACAAAACCCAAACACCTCCCCCCCTGACCTTTAACAGCACCATCATTGCCGAGTCCCCCACCATGAACATCCTAGGGTTACCACTAATCAGAAGTTTAACTGAACCATCCATGCCATGGCTACAAGGGCAGAGACTTGGTACTGTGTGATGGGTACCTCACCTCCTCACTCTTCAATGCCTCTCCATCTACAAGGCTTAAGTCAGGAGTGTGATGGAATGCTCATCACTCCTGGATGGGTGAAGCCACGAGGTTCAACACAATCCAGGTCAAAGCAGTCCACTTGATCGATGCCTCCGACACAACTCAACATCCACCCCCTCCACCGCCGGCACAGTACAGCAACAATTTTCTTAGCTTACTTCAACATCACTTCCACATCCTCCACCACTGAGAAGGACAAAAGCAACATCATAAGAACACCATCACTTCCAACTTCTCCTCCAAGTCACACACCATCCTGACTTGAACAGAAACCATCTTTCCTTCATCGCCACTGGCTCAAAATCCTAGAATTCCCTATCTAACACCATCATGGAGGCATCATCAGCACAAGGACTGCAGCAGGTCAAGGAGAAAACCCACCACCTGCTCAGGACAACTATGGATAGGCAATAAATACATGCTTGCCAGGGCTGCCCACATCCCGCAAATAAAAAAAAACATCGAGTATGATATTTAAATTCTTGTCGATTGATTCGATCTTTTGTTTTGTAAGTATTTGCACTGAAAGTTCCTGTATGTTTTTGCTTCATAATTGTAATTCTTATAAATAAATTTGACTCATAATTTTAGCCTGAACAGTACAGTCCGCTGGCAGGGTATTTTTCACCTTTCAGTGTGGACAGATGTGCATGGTGGGTAACCCATGCAATCACCAATGTAAAATATTGCAGTAAAAGATTAGTTTTTAATCCTGTGGCACATTAATCTTGCGGTAAATAAAAGTAAAGTTGTAAATTTCAGATCAAAAGAGACACAAGGCTGTTTATAGAAAAGGTCTTTTGCCATGAAAATGGAGAAAACCAAAATTTGAACAATGATATCCTGCAACCAAGGTATTCCAAAAGCATTTAGCCTCTGATTCTATGCCTTCCTCTTTGGGATGAATCTAAGACTGAAAATTATACAAGTTTATCTATGATTCCAAAAGTTCTTCCGCAGAAAAATAAATCACTTCAATGCTTGGCAAATGGCTGAGCGAATCCTGATGTATGAAACAGATGGTCATCAAACCAATTTGAACTCTACATTTTAAAAGGAACAAATATTGAACTCCAAAGTAGAAAAAAAAGAGGATGACCATCCAATGAGCACACTCATCCAAATGGACAATAGCTGCTGCTTCAGGCATTGCTTCTTCCGGTCCCTCTGTACCATCCGCAGAGGTTTGTACAAGTTTCAAAGATTGGAATAGTCAAATGAAAGAATGATGACAGGAATGTTAAAAATGATGTCACAAACAGGAATTCAGAAGACAAACAGAGCACATATATGGTGCTCGATAATATGGGTGTGGAAGCAGAACTTGATTCCCGGGTTTCATTTATTCTGCGAAAAATGGAACCATACCATAGTACATGAGATGAATGTATATCAGAAAGCCGATGGGTGTTAGGAATGAGTATGCTTCCTCCTTGAAGAACAACTTCAGTGTTTGGACTGAATGATGTGTACATAACCTCAATAAAAGTACTAAAGAATTTGGTTTAAGTACAAGGCATGGTTAGACTTACCTCAGTATCAGTCTTCTCCAATTTTTTTTAAAATTTCATTACAGAGCTCCACAGGGCAGCATCACATTTAACAACTTCAATGGAGCTGACAAGCTCTGACCTGACACAAGGAGATGCCTCCTCATAAGAACATAAGAAACAGGAACAAGAGTAGGCCATAGGTCCCCCCAAGCCTGCTCTGCCATTCATTAAGATCATGGCTGATCTTCTACCTCAACTCTACTTTCCCGCCCTATCCCCATATCCCTTGATTCCCTTGTGACCAAAAATCGATCGATCTCAGTCTTGAATATACTCAACTACTGAGCATCCATAGCCCACAGGGGTAGAGAATTCCAAAGATTCACAACCCTCTGAATGAAGATATTTTTCCTCATGTCAGTCCTAAATGGCCGACCCCTTATCTTGAGAATATGACCCCTAGTTTTAGTCTCTCCTGCCAGGGGAAAGAGCCTCTCAGCATCTACCCTGTCAAGCCCTCTAAGAATTTTATACGTTGCAATGAGATTGCTTCTCATTCTCCAGAGAATATAGACCAATTCTACTCAAACTCTCCTCGTAGGACAACCCTCTCATCCCAGGAATCAATCTGGTGAACCTTTGTTGAACCCCCTCTAAGGCATGTATATCCCTCCTTAGGTAAGGAGACCAAAACTGTACACAGTACTCCAGGTGTGGTCTCACCAGAGCCCTTTATAATTGCAACAAGACCTCCTTACTCTTATATTCCAACCCCCTCGCAATAAAGGGTAAAATACCATTTGCCTTCCTAATTGCTTGCTGTACCTGCATGTTAACTTTCTGTGATTCATGTACAAGAAAAGATATACTTGCCACGTGGGAGTGCAACGAAGGTTCACGAGACTGATTCCTGGGATGGCGGAGTTGTCGTATGAGGAGAGATTGAGTAAACTAGGCCTGTATTCTCTAAAGTTTAGAAGAATGAGGGTAATCTCATTGAAACATACAAAATTCTTACAGGGCCAACAGGGTAGATGTAAGGAGGATGTTTCCCCTGGCTGGGGAGTCTAGAACCAGGGATCACAGTCTCAAAATAAGGGGTAGGCCATTTCGGACTGATGAGGAAAACATTTCTTCACTCAGAGGGTGGTGAATCTTTGAAATTCTCTACCCCGTAGAGCTGTGGAGACTCCGTCATTGAGTACATTCAAAACAGATAGCGATAGATTTCTAGATATTAAAGGCATCAAGGGATATGGGGATGGTGCAGGAAAATGGCGTTGAGATAGATGATCAGCCATGATCTTGTTGAACGGCGGAGCAGGCTCGAGGGGATGGGTGGCCGACGCCTGCTCCTATTTCTTATGTTCTAAGGACACCCAAATCCTTCTGACTACCACTATTTCTTAGTCTCTCACCTTTCAAAAAATATTCTGCTTTTCTATTCTTCCTATCAAAGTGAATCATTTCACATTTCCACATTATACTCCATCTGCCACCTTCTCGCCAACTCACTTAACCTTTCTATATCCCTTTGCATCCTCCTCACAGCTTACTTTCCCATCTAATTTTGTATCGTCAGCAACTTGGATACATTACACTCGGTCCCCTCATCCAAGTCATTGATTTCGATTGTAAATAGCTGAGGCCCAAGCACCGATCCTGGTGGCACCCAACTAGTTACAACCTGCCAGCCCAAAAATGACCCATTTATTCCTACTTTCTATTTTCTGTTTGTTAAACAATCCCCAATACCATCAGCCCTAATCTTGTGTAACAACCTCTTGTGTGGCATCTTATCAAATGCCTCTTGAAAATCCAAATATACTGCATCCACTGGTTCCCCTTTATCTACCCTGCTCATTACACCCTCAAAAAACTCTAATAGATTTGTCAAACACAATTTCCCTTTCATAAAACCGTGTTGACTCTACCTAATCATATCATGATTTTCTAAGTGTCCTGTTACTACGTCCTTAATAATAGATTCTAGCATTTTCCCAACTACTGATGTCAGGTTAACTGGCTTATAGTTCCCTGTTTTCTCTCTCCCTCCTTTCTTGAATAGCGATGTTACATTTGCGATCTTTGAATACATGGGGACCGTTCTAGAATCTACGGAATTCTGGAAGAACAAAACCAATGCATCCATTATCTCTGCAGCCACCTCTTTTAAAACCCTAGGATGTAGGCCATCAGGTCCTGGGGATTTATCGGCTTTTAGTCTCAATAATTTCTCCAGTACTTTTTCTTTACTAATCTTAATCACTAAGTTCCTTACTCTCATTAGATCCTTGGCTCCCCATTATTTCCAGTACATTTTAATGTCTTCTGTGAAGACAGACACAAAATATTTGTATTATTATAATTATAATTTCTCCTGTCTTTGCCTCTAAGGGACCCACGTTTACTTTCGCTAATCTCTTCCTTGTTAACATACTTGTAGAAGCTCTTACAATCTGTTTTTATATTTCTTGCCAGTTTACTCTCATTCAATTTTCTCCCTCTATTAATTTCTTGGTCATCCTTTGCTGATTTCTGAAACCCTCCCAATCCTCAGACTTATTACTCTTTTTGTCAACATTGTAAGCCTCTTCTTTTAATTGAATACTATCCTTAACTTTTCTAGTTAGCCATGGTTAGATTACTTTTCCAATGGAGCTTTTATTCCTCAAGGGAATTTATATTCGTTGAGAATTATGAATTATTTCTTTCAATGTTCGCCATTGCTTATCTACCGTCATATCTTTTAATCTAATTTCCCAACTCTCCCCTCATATCTACGTAATTGGCTTTGTTTAAATTTAAGACCCAAATTTCAGACTTAACTACATCACTTTCAAATTCAATATGAAATTCTATCATATTATGATCACTCTTCCCCAGAGAATCCTTAACTATAAGATTGCTAATTAACCTTGTCTCATTGCACAATACTAGATCTAAAATGGCCTGTTGCCTAGTTGGTTCCTTGAAACATAGTTCTGGGAAAACTGTCTCAAATGCATTTAACTCGTCCTCCAAACTACTTTTGCCAATTTGGATTGCCCAGTCGATATGAAGATTAAAGTCCCCCACGATTATTGCATTACCCTTGTTACATGCTCCTCTAATTTCCGAATCTATACTCTGTCCAACACTATAACTACTGTTAGGGGGCCTAAAAACTACTTCCACCAGTGTCTTCTGCCCCTTGTTACTTCTTAGCTCCACAGACACTGGATTCTACATCCTCATTTTCTGAGCTAAGATCCTGTCTCACTACTGTCTTTATCTCATCCTTTATTATCAGGGCTACCCCCACCCCTCCTTTTCCATTCTGCCTATCTTTTCTAAAAGTCAAGTACCCTGAAATATTTAGTTCCCAACCCTGTATCAGTAATGGCTACTAGACTAAACCCATTTATCTCTATTTGTGCCATTAATTCATCTATCTTGTTACGAATGCTTTGTGCATTCAGATATAGCGCCTTCAATTTTAACTTTTTACTATTTTTCCCTGATGTGACCTTAGTCACGAATGCCCTATTACCTTTTGTAAACTCTGTCCCTTCCTGACATACTTGTTTTTAACCCAAATCGCTACTCTGCTGTACAGCCTTGACTTTTCTCTTTAGACTTATAAATTTACCCTTACCTGAACCCTCCCCCCCTTTTATTAGTTTAAAGCCCGATCTACCGTCCTAGTTATTCAATTCGCCAGGACACTGGTCCCAACCCGGTTTAAGTGGAGCCCGTCCCAACGGAACAGCTCTCTCTTTCCCGAGTACTGGTGCCAGTGCCCCATGAATTGAAACCCTTGCTTCCCACACCACTCTTTCAGCAATGCATTTAGCCATCTAATCTGTTTGTTCCTATGCCATTCCTATTACTTTTGAGGTTCTGCTTTTTAATTTGGACCCTAGCTCCGCAAACTCCCTCAGCAGAACCTCATCACTATTACTACAATCACCACAGTGTCTTTTTGACAGCTTCCCCTGCTCCTATCTATGTTGTTGTTGCAAATGCTGACTAGACACATGGAAGGAAACACTGTAGAATATTAGTACATAAAGTAGCCGAGAGCAACTCTCCCCATTTAAGAAACCATTGAAATAGAGCTTCACAATGTCATCTCAGGGAACGTTCTACAGAACACGTTTGTTCCCAGGACGCATCTAACCATTGGTTTTTTTTAAACTGTAAAACAGATTAACTGCTGAGATCAATAAGTGGACGGTATTTATTTATAATTATTACATGACAATTCGCAACAATACACTCGCCCTTTACACTTCAGAGTGTGTGTGTGTGTGTGTGTGTGTGTATGCTTGTGTTTTCTGTCTTTTCGGTAGCAGAACTGAACATAGTACAGCAAGCATGCACCACTGCATTGTGAGGATTTCAGCAAAATCTTTGAAAACCTGTACTCTCCTGTTCTGGTTACTGTCCCACGTTTCTATTTTTTTTGACTGCTTCATCACATTCTCTGATCATTGAAACTGACGAGCTACTATTCTTCCCAAACATTTGTGAACAAAAAGAAAAAAAAGCCAATCGTTTTTATTATAAAAATGCTGCTCGTTTACAATGCTCCCCCACATCAACTCCAATCATTATCTTAAAGGCTTGAATCATTCATATCATTTTCCCAAAGGTGCAAAAACCAATAAGCAGAATTTTTTTTCGAATGTTTTGAATCCATTTTCCCTGTTTCTACCCAGGGAGGTGCCATGGTATCACTGGAGAATTCAAGTTCCTTGTATCAGGATGGTCCCACCTCTAATCACCACACTGAAGTAGAATGTAAACAGTCTCTTCACAATTTACATGGAGACAAAGAGAAATAAAATATGATTCATGGTTACTGTGCTGTTCATATAGATTTAATCATCACTTTTTTTAAAGCAGGTCTTGCCTGCTTGGGGCTGTTTGCGCGATTCTGATGAAGATATCCCAAATTTGTAAATGTATATACACATGTAAGAGCACTTTATTTTCTCCAATAAATACATAAAATTCAGTCATTTCAGTGCTTTAAAGAAGGAAATATAATGCCAAAAAAGGAATTTTTAGAAATTAAAATCTTCCAAAGATGAAATTTTGGATATTGATGGGATAGGAATTGGAGTTGGTTCATAATGCCCAGTAACCTCACTGAAAATTGAGGTACTCCTCATATTTTTAATGCTTGCACTGGTGCACTATTGAACAGTTTTATTGTAATCGCTCAGATTACAATGGGACCTTGTGTTCATTACACTCTCAACAACACAATGATTCCCCCATGACACACCAGAATACTTTACAAGAATTAACTTAACCACTTCACATCAATTAGCTAGATTATCATGCTTTACAATAATGAAAAACAACACATCACTGCAGATTTTAGAGATTGCTGTATGTCACTAATATACAGCATGATAATCCTGTAAAAAAGAGACTAAACTAGGATTACTTAGTCTAAAAAGATAAATACAAGTATTTAACTTGTTCAAGTGTGATCTTTTATATTAAATGTTATACTTAATATTCAATCCTCAGCAATTTTAGTTTCCCATGCTCATTATTGAAATATTTCTCTCAATCGATCTAGTCAGCCACTATTCCAGGAACGATGGGCCGAATGGCCTCTTTCTGTGCTGTACCATTCTATGAAGTCCTGCGTTCAGCTGAATTCCCAGCTTGTCATGTGAAGGAACAAAACCTCCGATGAAAACACTAGCGATTTGTAATACTGCTGCAGTTCAAACAGAACAAAAAGATGATCAAAAGGAGAGCATGCCTCATAAGGAGGAGGTCAAACCCAAACAAACAATCTGCTCATCCCTAACCGCCAATTCCAAAAACATGCCCATTAAGTACAAAAGGATCAGACCATCCCCTTGAGGAATTATCAGAATTTCAATAACTGCAGTGTGGGATTGTGTAAAATACACAGAGCCTGTTAAATAATTCCTACCAGCAAGTGCAGGGAAGGTTAATTGAGGAAAAGTTATTGAGAGATTGTTAAATTAGAACTTTTTTGAAAACTCACCACAAGCATCAAATTGAATTACAAAACATTGTGCGAATCACATGATTCAAACAATACCAGAACACATACAAAATGTCAAAGTATATTTCATAACTATACATGTTGGGGGGGTGGTGCAAAAGCAGCGCAGGTCTCCTCTTCCTATCAGCTGTGATTGTTCACCGTGAAATAATCTAGGCAATCTCAACCCAGTTCCTGGGAGGTCCACTGCATTAAACTGTCCATAACTGAAGCCTTAACAATGATCGGCAGAAGAATATACATACGAACATACAAATTATGAGCAGGAGTAGGCCGTTTGGCTCCTCAAGCCTGCTCTGTCATTTGATAAGATCATGGCTGATTTGATTGCGACCTCAACCCTACTTTCCCGTCAACCTGCTATAACCTTCGACTCCCTTGTTAATCAGGAATCTATCTAACTCAGCCTTAACCCCAGTCCATCACCGGCATCTCCACATCTTAAAAATATTCAATGACCCTGCCTCCGCCGCTCTCTGGGGAAGGGAGCAGAAATTAAAATGTTACGCTGGCGCAGTTGAAGGATGATCTTCTAAAGCAGTGTTGAAGGTGGATTGTTGGGGCAAAGTAGAGGGAGATAGGTCATGTACACCCCAGGCAGATACACAGCTGATTGTCACAATTGAGCACTTTCAGTTTCTGGAGCTAAGAAATGTCTGCATTTCTCATCAATGACATCCTTCACCTCGATGAGCACAGAAATGTCGCATTCCCCCTCCCACATCCTTCAAATACGTTTTTAAAATAAATTAATTTCATGTGTTTTAATTCACTTCCATCAGCAACATGTTCCCTCACTTCCTGTCAACCCGTGTCTGTCTTTCTCTCTATTTCTCGGATTGAAGATGGCATCTTCTTTGTCTGCATGACAATGCTACAGCTGGTGGTACACAGAGCAATCTTATCCAGTCATTTAGCGATGAACATTTTAGCAATAGTTTCTTCAAAGAATGCTTCTTGAAAATAGTCTTGTTTTTCCTCGAGATCATACCCTAACAACATTTTTAAAAAGGATGCAATAACGAATTATTACTCATGCAAAATTTTCATTCCAAATGCAGACTTTGTCCTGTTATTTTTTAAACACTATGGTTAAAAGTTTCTTGATACACTCACCCCTGCAGCAAAACCAAGACTTCCATCCAGTATTTGTTTCTGTGTGAGACAGAGATGAGAGTGAAATTAAAAGACTTTTACCAAGAAAAAAAACTTGCACTTGCATTGATATAGCACCTTTCACATCCTCAGGACATCCCAAAGTGCTTCACAGCCAATCAACTACTTTTGAAGTGTAGTCACCACTGGGTAGCCAAACACAACAGCCAATTTGCACACAGCAAAGGCCCACATATAGCAATGAGATAAATGACGAATTAATCTGTTTTGTGGTGTTGGTTGTTCAACATTAATAAACTCATCAAAACCCAACAACCTCCCATATGTCAGCCTTGAAATCCCAGCTTTGTGCAAATATTGATCAGTTAGTCATGGGATGTGAGGACTCACGTACAGGAGTGGACTTTGACATTTTGTATGAGAGAAATATCTGAAAAAAAGCCGAAAAATGGAAAACTAATCATTCACTTAACTCACACTCTCTCCATGCAGAGTTTTCAAAAACATCACAGCTTTCCATCATTGTTCACCCATCCTTGGGGCACCAGAACCCAGTGCTCAATACAGGCAAGAGACGATTGTGTGCACATTTCAAAACATTCATGTAATGGGACCTTGGTTATCCCCCAGAATGGAAAGGACACTCTCCAACTCATGTGGACAATGGAAGCTATGAGATAATGGAGAGATCCCAATTTTCTTTTTACATAATGCACAGAAACATGCTAGACAGAGGAATGAAGATAAGTACAACACAGGTAATATAACGAACTATACATTAAGTAGTTTTGGCAACTCTCGCAAGGTTTTGTCCTCCAAAAATTCTGACTATTAACTGGATAACAGAGTTTCTACTGCATTTACTTTTGATGTTTTGAAGTTGAATATTTCCTTTTAAAGTGAGTTTGAGTAGAAGTATATCAACAAATGGATTGCACACAAGCAATGCTCTTTCCAAACAAATAACGCTTTGAGAAACATGCTAATTTTACACAGCACTTCAAAAACACACAAGGTTCTGATCATTAAACAAAAGTTCTTCGCAAAAGCACATTGTCAAACAGCAATATTAAAACAATCAGCAGGTTAAAAAAAGAGACTGTTCTTAAGTATTTCTGGACATGCGCATATGCCTAAAATATAAAAGGAGTATCACATACTATTAACAAGCAATGAAAAAAAACTATTAGTAAGGCTCTATTCGAAGAGGAGCAGGGGCGTTCCCCTGGTGTCCTGGCCAACATTTATCCCTCAATCAACAACTAAAAAAAAATGATCTGGTCATTTATTTCATTGCTGTTTGTGCAGAAATTGGCTGCCACCTTTCCCCATATTACAACAGTGACAACACTTCAAAAGCACTTCATTGGCTGTGAAGCACTTCGGGACATCCTGAGGTTGTGAAAGGTGCTACATAAATGCAAATTCTTTCTTTAATTATCAACATTTGACTGCATACTTCCAAAGAGTTTGTTTTAATTCAGTTCAATTAACTTTTTGTGCAGTTAACCTGTATCAAATTGAACTGCAGCAATTTTTAAAGTACACTGCCCCTTCTCAGGTTCCTGTAATAGGGATCCATACCCCTCATGGTACTATAACGCGTGACTGTCCCGAGCCTGACGACATCAGGCATATGGTGTCATGTTGTGGTGGCTCTGAAAAAGAAGCTAACCAATTTTTAAACCACTCGGTGGAGCCGAGTTACCAACTGACAATGACACTTTATTGATCAAAGACTTAAGCTGATTTTAACCACTCGAAAGTCATGGCTCATTCAATCATTATTCTTCTGGATTTGGACCAACTTAAAAAAAGAATTGTTCCCACGTCCAGAAACTGACTGCGAGAGCCAGGAATAACAAGGGGCGAGAAAAAGGAACGGAGAGTGTTTTAAAGTTAGTGTTGCAGAAAAATAAGGCAAAGAAGAAGGTACATTAACTTAGATGAGGTAGAAAAATTACAATTCAAAAATAAAAATGGAAAA
Organism: Heptranchias perlo; assembly: GCF_035084215.1. Lineage (NCBI taxonomy): Eukaryota > Metazoa > Chordata > Chondrichthyes > Hexanchiformes > Hexanchidae > Heptranchias > Heptranchias perlo. Next base: position 15,878,775 of record NC_090347.1, read on the forward strand.
GAGACACAGACTGGAAAGGAGAGGCCAGAGGGCAACCAGAGCTGAAGGGTTTACATTTTTAGTATTTTATATAAAACTGTTTAATCATTTACTTTTGTAGAGTTAATATTACAGTAGAAAAGCAGCTTCATTACAACAACAACTTGCATTTATACGGCATCTTTAACATAGTAAAACATCCCAAGGCACTTCACAGGAGCGTATTCAGACAAAAAAAAATTGACATTGAGCCAAAGGAGGAAACATTAGGCAACCAAAAGCTTGGTCAAAGAGATAGGTTTTAAGGAGATTCTTAAAGGAGAGGTGGACAGGCGAAGAGGTGGACAGGCGAAGAGGTGGACAGGCGAAGAGGTGGACAGGCGAAGAGGTGGACAGGCGAAGAGGTGGACAGGCGAAGAGGTGGACAGGCGAAGAGGTGGACAGGCGAAGAGGTGGACAGGCGAAGAGGTGGACAGGCGAAGAGGTGGACAGGCGAAGAGGTGGACAGGCGAAGAGGTGGACAGGCGAAGAGGTGGACAGGCGAAGAGGTGGACAGGCGAAGAGGTGGACAGGCGAAGAGGTGGACAGGCGAAGAGGTGGACAGGCGAAGAGGTGGACAGGCGAAGAGGTGGACAGGCGAAGAGGTGGACAGGCGAAGAGGTGGACAGGCGAAGAGGTGGACAGGCGAAGAGGTGGACAGGCGAAGAGGTGGACAGGCGAAGAGGTGGACAGGCGAAGAGGTGGACAGGCGAAGAGGTGGACAGGCGAAGAGGTGGACAGGCGAAGAGGTGGACAGGCGAAGAGGTGGACAGGCGAAGAGGTGGACAGGCGAAGAGGTGGACAGGCGAAGAGGTGGACAGGCGAAGAGGTGGACAGGCGAAGAGGTGGACAGGCGAAGAGGTGGACAGGCGAAGAGGTGGACAGGCGAAGAGGTGGACAGGCGAAGAGGTGGACAGGCGAAGAGGTGGACAGGCGAAGAGGTGGACAGGCGAAGAGGTGGACAGGCGAAGAGGTGGACAGGCGAAGAGGTGGACAGGCGAAGAGGTGGACAGGCGAAGAGGTGGACAGGCGAAGAGGTGGACAGGCGAAGAGGTGGACAGGCGAAGAGGTGGACAGGCGAAGAGGTGGACAGGCGAAGAGGTGGACAGGCGAAGAGGTGGACAGGCGAAGAGGTGGACAGGCGAAGGGGTGGACAGGCGAAGGGGTGGACAGGCGAAGGGGTGGACAGGCGAAGGGGTGGACAGGCGAAGAGGTGGACAGGCGAAGAGGTGGACAGGCGAAGAGGTGGACAGGCGAAGAGGTGGACAGGCGAAGAGGTGGACAGGCGAAGAGGTGGACAGGCGAAGAGGTGGACAGGCGAAGAGGTGGACAGGCGAAGAGGTGGACAGGCGAAGAGGTGGACAGGCGAAGAGGTGGACAGGCGAAGAGGTGGACAGGCGAAGAGGTGGACAGGCGAAGAGGTGGACAGGCGAAGAGGTGGACAGGCGAAGAGGTGGACAGGCGAAGAGGTGGACAGGCGAAGAGGTGGACAGGCGAAGAGGTGGACAGGCGAAGAGGTGGACAGGCGAAGAGGTGGACAGGCGAAGAGGTGGACAGGCGAAGAGGTGGACAGGCGAAGAGGTGGACAGGCGAAGAGGTGGACAGGCGAAGAGGTGGACAGGCGAAGAGGTGGACAGGCGAAGAGGTGGACAGGCGAAGAGGTGGACAGGCGAAGAGGTGGACAGGCGAAGAGGTGGACAGGCGAAGAGGATCAGGGCAGGAAAGCGAGAGCTCAGAGCCGAGAGCCTAGACAGTTGAAAGTATAGCCACCAACGGTGGGGCGAAGGAAATCGGGCAATACAGTAAGATACACCCATCACAGTGCATCAGCACAACTTGCTGGCCCAGCGAGATGGTTATTTCCCTGGCAATCTAAGCTCTAAAAACAAGCTACACAACTTTTCATGTTGTTTATGCACTTATCAGCTATATTACTGCTGGTGTGGCCAGGCCCTTGTTGAGACCTGTGAAGAGTGGAATGAGAGAAATCACAGCTAATAACTGATTATGCTCATCCTCACAGCGGGTTTGATCCACAATTCTCGTCAAGTTGAATTTAAGTGAACGATAGCCCACTTCACACAGCTAACACTGCTGGAATACAGGCTAAAAGTATCAATGGACAGGATGATTTTATTCAAATGATTTTTCTTCTCAATGTAACATCTGCAGTCATCTACTTGCATTGCATTAGTCACTTGTTTAAAAATGCCAATTTGTTGATTTTGAATCATGTGGATTTTTCAAGATACATAGATGTAAGGATGTGAAAATGTTGACTGGACAACTCTCTTGGATTTGTTTTCTCCCCCTCCCCCATTGACAGTTTTCCAATCAATGTAGAATTATCCTCACTCCTTAGCAAATGGTATTCATTACAGTGCAAAATTCAAAATATCAAGGCCCAAATCCCAGCAAATTACTGTATAATTAAGAGAAAATAATGGACAGTTAAAGCTTTTACAAGACTGTATTGCAAACTGTTGTGGGTGGTAGTTGGGGAAAGAAGCAAATTTTATACAGAAGCAGTTTGTAACTGGCATCGAAACACAGCATGGATTGCAGCCTTGAAGGCAGCCGTTAGCATCAGTTGTTTATAATGTTTCAATTTCACATGGAGTTTTTTTTAAGTCACTTTTAGTGCTAGTAGCAGTTAATAGTTACACTTGAAGGATATGGAATGTGCTATCAGATGATTGTATCCCAATAAACCCACATAGGAACATTAGGGGTTGGCCATTTTACCCTCGAGCCTGCTCCACCATTCAATCAGATCATGGCTGATCTGCACCTCAACTCTATTTAACCGCCTTTTCTCCATTTCCCTGGGTAACCTTAGCTAACAACAAAAAAAACTATCGATCTTCTTGAAAGCTCCAATTGTCCCAGCATCCACAGCCTTTTTGGGGAGGGTATTCCAGATTTCTACTACCCTTTGTATGAAAAAGTGCTTCCTGATTTCACTCCTGAATGACCTAGCTCTAATTTTAAGATTATGTCCCCTTGTTCTTGATTCCTCCACCAGAGGAAATAGTTTCTCTATATCTCCTCTGTCAAATCCTTTTAACATTTTAAACACCTCAATCAGCCCTCATAATTTAACCCTCTAAGCCCCGGTATCATTCTGGTGAATATGCGCTGCACCCTCTCCAAGACCAATATATCCTTCCTGAGGTAAGATGCCCAAAACTGAATGTAGTACTCCAGATAGGGTCTGAGCAAGGCTCTATGCAACTGAAGCATAACTTTCTCACCTTTGTATTCCGGCCAACATTCCATTAGCCTTTTTAATTGCTCTTTGTACCTGTCAACTAGCTTTTAATGATTTGAAGTACTTGGACTCCCACATCTCTTTGCTCTTCCACAGTTCCCAGTTTCTCACTATTTAGAAAATACAATGATTTATCTTTCTTGGGTCCAAAGTGGATGACCTCACACTTGCCCACATTGAATTCCATTTGCCATTGTTTTGCCCACTCACTTAATGTCTATGTTCCTTTGCAACTTCCTGCTCCCATCATACTACGGTAATTTCACAATCTATAATCAAGCACTGGGAACCTCCATGCCCAGGAAAACTACAATGTATCTTCTTTAGTATTACAAGGATTTAATGAACACCAGATCACATCAATATGTATTACAAAGACAATGATTATAGCACAAAAACACTTTGGGAACAAGCTCAAGGCAGTAATTTAGCCTCTGGATTTAAAGTTATGATACAATCTGCTTCACTTTCTTCCAGAATGTGATGTAAAACTTCTAATAGCATGTAGGATATTTAAGGGACCCTATAATTAAATCATTATTTCCTATAAATGAAATCAGCTTACTTGTCTAAACACTATTAAATCACTATTAATTACTGCCTCCCCTTTATGAATTCTAACATTGATCTCCTATCTTGCAGGAAAACTGACAAAACTAGCCTGCCAGGGAAGCAGTCATTTCCTTTGACCTATCAACATGGTCCATAACAATGCATTGACCTAATTTTACATCTTCATTTATTCAGTGATCTTGTAACAATTACTGCTATAAAATGAACAGTGTACATCCATCTACTTATGTTGGGATTACTTTGTAGACTCTTGGTTTGCTGCATGACATTTCTGCTATCCTTTGCTATGTATGGCTTTGCTCTCTTCCCTAAAGATCTGATACTGATAGGCCTCTTGACCTCTCAATTCATGGGGATATCCAATGTGAATTATTTTCTTGACACAAAAGGTGCATGTTGTCCAATGACCATCACCTACTTGCACACCGAGGTAATTTTTTTTTTGGCCACTTCTTTGCTTTGCCCAAACTTTCCCTCACCTCTATCTTTGATGTCCTTGTAAAACCTTAACTCTTCCCCCATCAGAGTCGTTCTACCTAATCTGGCCCCCATCTTTGCTCCCTCAAATACAAGAGTTGCAGATTGAGCATAAATGCACACGAGTTCAGCCACAAATCACCAGATCTGGCTGGGCCACATCAAATGCTATTGAGTCTTATGCACCTCTGCCAAAACTGTCCACTCCTCCAGGATCATCTGGGGAAAAAAAAGGTAGCACCTGGCTTCTTTTTTCCAGCACTGTCGCCTTAAACCCCTCTCCCCAGCACCTCCTCACCCATCTTCAACAATAAGTGTGAGAAACTTATGAACTTCTTTGTCACCATGATTGAAATCATCTGTTCAGCTGCCGCTGCTGTCTTATCTCTTCCCCTTGCCCACCTAGTTTTGGACCTGCATCTCTCTCTCGTTTCTATGCCCCCTCATGCCTTCTCCGAGCTCATCTTGTCCATGAGACCAACTTCCTAATCCCTTGACCCCATTCCCACTAAACTGCTGACCAACCAACTTCCCTTGATGGTCCCAATGGTAGAAACATAGAAAATAGCAGCAGGAGTAGGCTATTCGGCCCTTCGAACCTGCTCCGCCATTCAATATGATCATGGCTGATCCTCTATCTCAATACCCTATTCCCGCTCTCTCCCCATACCCCTTGATGCCTTTTGTGTCTCGAAATCTATCTAGCTCCTTCTTAAATATATTCAGTGACTTGGCCTCCACAGCCTTCTGTGGTAGAGAATTCCACAGGTTCACCACCCTCTGAGTGAAGAAATTTCTCCTCAACTCAGTCCGAAATGTCCTACCCCATATCCTGAAACTGTGACCCCTTGTTCTGGACTCCCCACCCAGGGGAAACATCCTCCCTGCATCCAGTCTGTCTCGCCCTGTCAGAATTTTATATGTTTCAATGAGATCCCCTCTCATTCTTCTAAACTCGAGTGAATACAGGCCGAGTCGACCCAATCTCTCCTCATACGACAGTCCTGCCATCCCAGGGATCAGTCTGGTGAACTTTTGCTGCACTCCCTCTATGGCAAGTATATCCTTTCTGAGGTAAGGAGACCAAAACTGCACACAATACTCCAGGTGTGGTCTCACCAAGGCCCTGTATAACCGCAATAAGACATCCTTGTTCCTGTACTCAAATCCTCGTTCCTGTACTCAAATCCTCTTGCAATGAAGGCCAACATACCATTTGCCTTTCTAACTGCTTGCTGCACCTGCATGTTTGTTTTGAGTGACTGGTGTACAAGGACACCCAGGTCCCTTTATACATCAACATTTCCCAATCTATCACCATTTAAATAATACTCCGCCTTTCTGTTTTTCCTTCCGAAGTGGATAACTTCACATTTATCCACATTATACTGCATCTGCCATGTATTTGCCGACTCGCTCAACTTGTCTAAATCGCCTTGAAGTCTCTTTGCATCCTCCTCACAATTCACAATCCCACCTAGTTTTGTCTCATCAGCAAACTTGGAAATATTATATTCGGTTCCCTCATCCAAATCATTGATATATATTGTGAATAGCTGGGGCCCAAGCACTGGTCCCCATGGTACCCCACTAGTCACTGCCTGCCACCCCGAAAAAGACCCGTTTATTCCTACTCTGTTTCCTGTCTGTTAACCGATTTTCAATCCATGCCAGTATATTACCCCCAATCCCATGTGCTTTAATTTTGCACACTAATCCCTTATGTGGGACTTTATCTAAGGCCTTAGCTTCAGGCCAGCCAAATAAGGCCTTAGCTTCAGGCCAGCCAAATAAGGCCTTAGCTTCAGGCCAGCCAAATAAGGCCTTAGCTTCAGGCCAGCCAAATAAGGCCTTAGCTTCAGGCCAGCCAAATAAGGCCTTAGCTTCAGGCCAGCCAAATAAGGCCTTAGCTTCAGGCCAGCCAAATAAGGCCCTCATCACCCCTCCTCAAAAAACCCACCCTCAACCCCTGCCCTTACAAACTACTGCACCATATCCAGCCTCCCTTTCCTCACCAAAGTCCATGAATATGTTGTTGCCTCTCAAATCTATACCCATTTTTCCTGCAACTCAGGTTTCCACCCTTGCGACAGCACTGGAACGGCCCTAACCAAACTCATAAATGACATCCTCTGTGACCTTGGTGCATTTTCCCTCCTCACCCTCTCTGCAGCCTTTGGCATGGTCCAGTACACCACCCTCCTCCAGTCTCTCCTCCATTGCTCAGCTCAGTGGGTCTACCCTTGTGTGGTTCCACTTTTACCTATCCAATCGCAGCCAGAGCATCTCCAGCAATGACTTCTCTTCTTGCCCCTGCACCGCTACCTCTGCACCACCAAGCATCTATCCTTGGCCGCCTCATGCTGCCCCCAGTGACATCATTTGAAGACGTAGGGTTAGCTTCCACATCTATGCCTATGACACCCACCTCTCCATCTCTAAAACTTGTCTCAACCCTCTATTGCCTCTGTGCTTTAAAACTGCTAGTCTGACATCCAGTCTTAGATGAGGTGCATCTTCCTCCAGTCAAACACTGGGAAGACCAAAGCCCCCCACTGCAAACTCAGTTCGCTCGCCACCAATTCCATCCGCCTTCCCAGCCTCGGTATTCTATTTGACCACAAACTGAGCTTCCAACTCCATTTTCTCTCCATCACAAAGACTGCCTACTTCCACCTTCGTAATGTCGCCTGTCCCCACCTTTGCCTCAGCCCAACTTCTGCTGAAACCCTCATCTATGCTTTTATCACATCCAGATGTGACTATGTCAATTCACTCCTGACCGGCCTCCCATCCTTTACCCTCCATAAACTTGAGCTCATCCAAAACTCTGCTGCTGGATCCAAAACAGCACAAAGTCCCACTCACCCATCATCCCTGTGCTTGTTGACCTGCATGGGGTCCCGGTCCACCTACGCCTCAAATTTAAAATTCCCATCCTTGTGTTCAAATCCCTCCCTCCATGGCCTCACCCCTCCCTATCTCTGTAACTTCCTCCAGCCTACAACCCTCCGGGAACTCTGCATTCCGCCAACTCTGGCCTCTTATGCATCCCCCACTCACTTTGCCCCATCAGAGGGCCGTGTCGAAAAGAAAGAAAGAACTTGCATTATATAAAACCTTTTATGACTTCAGGATGTCCCAAAGCACTTCACAGCCAATCAAGTACTTGTAGTACAATGTCATCACTGTTGTCATGTCAGGAAATGCAGCAGCCAATTTGCGCACAGCAAGGTCCCACAGACAGCAATATGAGAAATGATAAATTATTCAGTTCTAGCGGCCCAATGCTCTGGAATTCCAACCCTAAACCTCCGCTTTTCCACCTCTCTCTCTACTCCTTTAAGACCCTTCTTAAAACTTGCCCCTTTGATCAAGGTTTCAGTCACCCCACTTAATATCTCCTCCTTTTGAACATAAGAACATAAGAACATAAGAAATTGGAGCAGGAGTAGGCCAATCGGCCCCTCGAGCCTGCTCCGCCATTCAATAAGATCATGGCTGATCTGATCCCAACCACAAATCTAAAGAACACAAGAAGTCGGAGCAGGACCCGGCCACATAGCCCCTGGGCCCTCTCCGCCACCCACAGGGCATTGACCGATCCGAACTCAGCTTCATGTCCAATTTCCTGCCCGCTCCCCATAACCCCTAATTCCCTTTACTTCTAGGAAACTGTCTATTTCTGTTTTAAATTTATCTAATGATGTAGCTTCCACAGCTTCCTGGGGCAGCAAATTCCACAGACCTACCACCCTCTGAGTGAAGAAGTTTCTCCTCATCTCAGTTTTGAAAGAGCAGCCCCTTATTCTAAGATTATGCCCCCTAGTTCTAGTTTCACCCATCTTTGGGAACATCCTTACTGCATCCACCCGATCAAGACCCTTCACAATCTTATATGTTTCAATAAGATCGCCTCTCATTCTTCTGAACTCCAATGAGTAGAGTCCCAATCTACTCAACCTCTCCTCATATGTCCGCCCCCTCATCCCCAGGATTAACCGAGTGAACCTTCTTTGTACTGCCTCGAGAGCAAGTATGTCTTTTCTTAAGTATGGAAACCAAAACTGTATGCAGTATTCCAGGTGCGGTCTCACCAATACCTTATATAACTGCAGCAATACCTCCTTGTTTTTATATTCTATCCCCCTAGCAATAAAAGCCAACATTCCATTGGCTTTCTTGATCACCTGCTGCACCTGCATACCAACTTTTTGATTTTCTTGCACTAGGACCCCCAGATCCCTTTGTACTGCAGTACTTTCCAGTCTCTCGCCATTAAGAAAATAACTTGCTCTCTGATTTTTCCTGCCAAAGTGCATAACCTCACATTTTCCAATATTATATTGCATCTGCCAAATCTCCGCCCACTCACCCAGCCTGTCTATATCCCCTTGCAGGTTTTTTATGTCCTCCTCACTCTCTACTTTCCCTCCCATCTTTGTATCATCTGCAAATTTTGATATGTTGCACTCGGTCCCCTCCTCCAAATCGTTAATATAGATTGTAAAGAGTTGGGGACCCAGCACCGACCCCTGTGGAACACCACTGGTTACTGGTTGCCAGTCCGAAAATGAACCATTTATCCCAACTCTCTGCTTCCTGTTCGATAACCAATCCTCCACCCATGCCAGAATATTACCCCCAATCCCGTGATTTTTTATCTTAAGTAATAATCTTTTATGTGGCACCTTGTCGAATGCCTTCTGGAAGTCTAAATACACTATGTCCACTGGTTCCCCTTTATCCACCCTATACGTTATATCCTCGAAGAACTCAAGCAAATTTGTCAGACATGACTTCCCCTTCATAAAGCCATGCTGACTTTGTCCTATTAAATTATGCTTATCTAAATGTTCCGTTACTGTCTCCTTAATAATAGACTCCAAAATTTTACCCACCACAGATGTTAAGCTAACTGGCCTATAATTTCCAGCCTTCTGCCTACTACCCTTTTTAAATAACGGTGTTACATTAGCAGTTTTCCAATCTGCCGGGACCTCTCCTGAGTCCAGGGAATTTTGGAAAACTATCACCAAAGCATCCACAATCCCTACTGCCACTTCCCTCAAGACCCTAGGATGGAAGCCATCAGGTCCAGGGGATTTATCCGCCTTGAGTCCCATTATTTTACTGAGTACCATCTCCTGAGTGATTTTAATCGTATTTAGCTCCTCCCCCCCGAGAGTCCCCTGTTTGTCCAGTGTTGGGATATTCTTAGTGTCCTCTACTGTAAAGACTGAAACAAAATATTTGTTCAGCATTTTTGCCATCTCCATGTTTCCCACCATTAATTTCCCGGTCTCATCCTCTAAGGGACCTATGTTTGCCTTAGCCACCCTTTTTCTTTTTATATAACTATAGAAACTCTTGCTATCTGTTTTTATATTTTTTGCTCATTTCTTTTCATAATCTAACTTCCCTTTCTTAATCAATCCTTTAGTTACTTTTTGCTGTCTTTTGAAGAATTCCCAATCTTCTATCCTCCCACTAAGTTTGGCTACCTTATATGTCCTTGTTTTTAGTCGGTGTTAATTTTTGTCTGATTTCTCTTCTGTGGAGCACCTTGGGATGTTTTCCTATGTTAAAGGTGCTAGGTAAATGCAAGTTGTTGTTGTTGTAGTAAATGTCTCCAAGGCATTCTGCATCAAGCAGAGGTGGATATTTGCAACACCCTGGTTTTGGCCTGTCAGACATCGGTATCATTAAAAGCTGTGGAATCTTACTATGGAATCTACTCTTCACAGTGGGGAAAATGCTGGAGTCTATAATTAAGGATAGGGTGACTGAACACCTCGAGAATTTTCAGTTAATCAGAGAGAGCCAGCACGGATTTGTGAAAGGTAGGTCGTGCCTGACAAACCTGATTGAATTTTTTGAAGATGTGACTAAAGTAGTGGACAGGGGAATGTCAATGGATGTTATTTATATGGATTTCCAGAAGGCATTTGATAAGGTCCCACATATGAGACTGTTAGCTAAGATAGAAGCCCATGGAATCGAGGGAAAAGTACGGACTTGGTTAGGAAGTTGGCTGAGCGAAAGGCGACAGAGAGTAGGGATAATGGGAAGGTACTCACATTGGCAGGATGTGACTAGTGGAGTCCCACAGAGATCTGTCTTGGGGCCTCAATCATTCACAATATTTATTAACGACTTAGATGAAGGCATAGAGAGTCTCATATCTAAGTTTGCCGATGACACAAAGATTGGTGGCATTGTAAGCAGTGCAGATGAAAACATAAAATTACAAAGCAATATTGATAGATTGGGTGAATGGGCAAGACTGTGGCAGATGGAATTCAATGTGGACAAATGTGAGGTCATCCACTTTGGATCAAAAAAGGATAGAACAGGGTACTTTCTAAATGGTAAAAAGTTAAAAACAGTGGATGTCCAAAGGGACTTAGGGGTTCAGGTACATAGATCATTGAAGTGTCATGAACAGGTGCAGAAATTAATCAAGAAGGCAAATGGAATGCTGGCCTTTATATCTAGAGGACTAGAGTACAAGGGGGCAGAAGTTATACTGCAGCTATACAAAACCCTGGTTAGACCGCACCTGGAGTACTGTGAGCAGTTCTGGGCACCGCACCTTCGGAAGGACATATTGGCCTTGGAGGGAGTGCAGCGTCGGTTTACTAGAATGATACCCGGACTTCAAGGGTTAAGTTACGAGGAGAGATTACACAAATTGGGGTTGTATTCTCTGGAGTTTCGAAGGTTAAGGGGTGATCTGATCGAAGTTTATAAAGATATTAAGGGGAAAAGATAGGGTGGATAGAGAGAAACTATTTCCGCTGGTTGGGGATTTTAGGAGTAGGGGGCAGAGTCTAAAAATTGGAGCCAGACCTCTCAGGAACGAGATTAGAAAACATTTCTACACACAAAGGGTTGTAGAAGTTTGGAACTCTCTTCCGCAAACGGCAATTTATACTAGCTCAATTGCTAAATTTAAATCTGAGATAGATAGCTTTTTGGCAACCAAAGGTATTAAGGGATATGGACCAAATGCGGGTATATGGAGTTAGATCATAGATCAGCCATGATCTTATCAAATGGCGGAGCAGGCACGAGGGGCTGAATGGCCTCCTCCTGTTCCTATGTTCCAGTGAATTCCCGAAAAGGAAACTGAATGGAAAGCAGCATGAGGTAAAATAACCAGAAATGGTGAGGATAAGAAAGCGACACACTTGAAGGTAACACATGCCATGAACTGTTGCTTGCAGGAAAGGGTTGGGCAATCAATGTGGCATTGCAAAATACTGTAATTCCACCATGACACAATACAAAAGGTCACAGGAAAGCTTACAGATATGAGACACGTTCAGAGGTATGTTAGCTCTTCTATATACTGTACACTATGGGGGAGATAAACAGTACAGTGGACATTTTACAGAAAATATGACGTTGCTCCTTCATGGACATTTTGAGGAAATTATTTTTTGAAATCTTTATTTGCAAAGTTCAACAAAACCACAGAGCAAATAGATTATTTTGCTGGTTGCAGTGTGTTGCTAAATTGAACGTCCCCGAGCTATAAAGATTGGATGAAGGTGTCGTATTCCATTGCTTATGAAAACCTTTAAAATCATTTTAAATTAATGAATGAAGTCTGCCTGAGACAGACGATGGTGTCACTGCACACACTCAATTGGGGGAGGGTTTTTTTTAAAAAAAATTAGAGAGTCTGGTCAACAAATACCGACCTGCCCGTCTGAAAATATGAAAACCAGAGCAGCCCCGGCGGCGGTGAGAGCCCAGGTGAAGAAGGTCCCGAGCAGGCTCTGAACAACGGGGCTCCAGCCCTCGATCATGTCGCTGAGCGTTTTATTTCCCGGGAGCCGCCGAACTCCACTCACTTCCTCATCTCCACTGCCCACGTGGTTCCCCCCCCCCCAACCCAAGCCGCTGATTGGGGGGGAGTCGGCGGCGGCTCTACCAATGGGAGGCGGAGGTGGACGACGCCGCCTTCTCATTGGATGTTCCCGCCCGTCAATCATGCCGGCGAGCCAGCGTCTCGCGCGGAGCCCGGAGTGAGGAGGGGTTTATTTTTGTTGAAGGCAGTATCCAAGTCCTGTGCTTTTTATCAGCCCAGTGGAAGTCAGAAAGTGGGCACGTTGGTTCCGCGTTGCTTTACACTTTTTTTTAAAAAAAAGAAAGAATAAATTATTTATTTTTTTAAAAAAAGAGCAAAAATCAATTCGTTCATACCAAGAGTTAAGGTGCATTCATTATGCACCTTAACTCTTTGCGAATAAGGTGGATGAACTGAAGGTGTTGATAAACACATGGGAGTATGATATTGTTGCTGTCACAGAGACATGGTTGAGGGAGGGGCAAGACTGGCAGCTCAATATTCCGGGGCACAGAATCTTCAGGCGAGACAGAGGGGGAGGTATGAGAGGAGGGGGGTTCGCAATATTAATTAAAGAATCAATTACTGCCATGAGGAGGGATGATATATTAGCAGGTTCCTCTAATGAGGCCATATGGGTGGAGCTTAAAAACAAAAAGGGGGCAAGCACTTTGATGGGAGTGTACTATAGACCCCCAAACAGTCAGGGGGAGATAGAGGAACAGATATGTAGGCAAATCTCAGAAAATTGTGCAAATAATAGGGTAATAATAGTGGGGGATTTCAACTTCCCCAATATTAACTGGGATACTCAGAGTGTAAAAGGCTTAGAGGGTACAAAATTCTTAACGTGCATCCAGGAGAGCTTTTTGAGCCAGCATGTAGAAAGTCCTACAAGAGAGGGGGCGGTACTGGACCTAATTCTAGGGAATGTGGCCGGCCAAGTGGAAGAAGTGCTAGTAGGTGAGCACTTTGGTGACAGTGACCATAATTCGGTGAGATTTAAGGTGGTCATGGAAAAGGATAGGGAGGGGCCGGAAATAAAGGTTCTAAATTGGGGAAAGGCCGATTTTAATAGGATAAGGCAGGATCTGGCCAAAATGGACTGGGATCAGCTGCTTGTAGGAAAATCTGCATCGGAGCAATGGGAGTCTTTCAGAAGGGAGATTGAGACCATACAATGGCAACATGTTCCCGTGAAGGTCAAGGGTGGTTCCAAGAACTCCAGGGAACCTTGGATGTCAGGGGATATACGAGAATGGATTAGGAAAAAAAGGAGGGCTTTTGGCAGATACAAAAGGCTAAAGACGGAGGAAGCCCTAGGAGTACAAAAAGTGCAGGGGGATACTTAAAAAAGAAATTAGGAGATCAAGGAGGGACCATGAAAAAACACTGGCGAGCAAAATAAAGGAAAATCCTAAGATGTTTTATAAGTATATTAAGGGTAAGAGGATAACTAGGGAAAAAATAGGGCCCATTAGGGACAAAAATGGCAATCTGTGTGTGGAGCCGGCAGATGTAGGAGGGGTTCTAAATTAATTTTTTGCATCTGTTTTCACTATGGAGAAGGACGATGTAGACATAGAAATACGGCAGGGGGACTGTGATATACTCGAACATATTAACATCGAGCAGGAGGAGGTATTGGCGGTTTTAGCAGGCCTAAAAATGGATAAATCCCAAGGCCCGGACGAAATGTATCCCAGGCTACTGTGTGAGGCAAAGGAGGAGATTGCAGGGGCTCTAACACATATATTCAGAACCTCTCTGGCCACAGGGGATGTGCCAGAGGACTGGAGAACCGCTAATGTAGTACCATTATTCAAGAAGGGGAGTAGGGAAAAACCGGGGAACTACAGGCCAGTGAGCCTAACATCAGTGGTAGGAAAATTATTGGAAAAAATTCTGAAGGACAAAATTAGTCTCCACTTGGAGAAGCAAGGATTAATCAGGGATAGTCAACATGGCTTTGTCAAGGGAAGATCATGTCTGACTAATTTGATTGAATTTTTTGAGGGGGTGACTAGGCGTGTGGATGAGGGTAACGCAGTGGATGTGGTATACATGGATTTCAGTAAGGCCTTCGATAAAGTCCCCCACAGGAGACTGGTCAAGAAGGTACGAGCCCATGGAATCCAGGGTGCCTTGGCACTTTGGATACAAAACTGGCTTAGTGGCAGAAGGCAGAGGGTGATGGTCGAAGGTTGTTTTTGTGACTGGAAGCCTGTGGCCAGTGGGGTACCACAGGGATCGGTGCTGGGTCCCTTGCTGTTTGTGGTCTACATTAATGACTTGGATATGAATGTAAAAGGTATGATCAGTAAGTTCGCTGATGATACAAAAATTGGTAGGGTGGTAAATAGCGAGGAGGATAGCCTCAGTCTGCAGGACGATATAGATGGGTTGGTCAGATGGGCGGAACAGTGGCAAATGGAATTTAACCCGGAAAAGTGCGAGGTGATGCACTTTGGAGGGACTAACAAGGCAAGGGAATACACAATGAATGGGAGGACCCTAGGCAAGACAGAGGGTCAGAGGGATCTTGGTGTGCAAGTTCACAGATCCCTGAAGGCGGCGGAACAGGTAGATAAGGTGGTAAAGAAGGCATATGGGATACTTGCCTTTATTAGCCGAGGCATAGAATATAAGAGCAAGGAGGTTATGATGGAGCTGTATAAAACACTGGTTAGGCCACAGCTGGAGTACTGTGTGCAGTTCTGGTCGCCACACTACAGGAAGGATGTGATCGCTTTGGAGAGGGTGCAGAGGAGATTCACCAGGATGTTACCAGGGCTGGAGCGCTTCAGCTATGAAGAGAGACTGGGAAGATTGGGTTTGTTTTCCTTGGAGCAGAGGAGGCTGAGGGGGGACATGATTGAGGTGTACAAAATTATGAGGGGCACAGATAGGATGGATACTAAGGAGCTTTTTCCCTTCGTTGAGGGTTCTATAACAAGGGGACATAGATTCAAGGTAAAAGGCGGGAGGTTTAGAGGGGATTTGAGAAAGAACTTTTTCACCCAGAGGGTGGTTGGAGTCTGGAACTCACTGCCTGAAAGGGTTGTGGAGGCAGGAACCCTCACAACATTCAAGAAGCATTTGGATGAGCACTTGAAATGCCATAGCATACAAGGCTACGGACCAAATGCTGGAATATGGGATTAGAGTAGACAGGGCTTGATGGCCGGCGCGGACACGATGGGCCGAAGGGCCTCTATCCGTGCCGTATAACTCTATGACTCTATGACTCTATGCAGACAAACATTGCGCTGGGAATGCTGCTGCAAAGTATTTTTTTCTCTATTGATAGTAAGATCGATGGCATCATCTTTTGTGCTGCCCCGTTAATAAATAATTCCAATCGTTTCTTTACGCATTTTGGAATTCAGCGAATATTTTTAAAACATTCGACTCCTGTCTGAAATGGAGCACCATTTTAAATGCCACAGGGCAGTTGAATATGTAATGTATCCTTCATTGCATTAGAGGAAATTTGCACCACAAGTGCAATTCCCCGTGTATTTTATTAAATTACAGAGACCTGCCTGTTTTCATACTGGACACTCCCTGAGTGCCCTTGGCTTCTTCGATTTGAGCTCTAAAAATGGTTTCATAAATTGTCACTAGTTTTCAATCTAGCTCCATGACATTTTGCCAACTATCACTAAACTGTGAACTGTAATGCTTTATACGTTTTCCAGTTGGATTTGCTCCAGCACTCTGCCAAAGCTGCTTATCAGTTAACTGCTCGGAAGTGTGCCAGAATGGTTGGAATGATTCAACCTCTAATTGTTTTTTTCTCAGTCTCCAGAAAAACCTTTACTCTCTCCCATCCTGGTCTTACCCTCTTGTATGGTCCCCATCTTCACTTCAAGTCTAAAGGATGCAGACTGGAGCGTATCTGCTACACAGTGCTGACAACAACAAAAACTTGCATTTGCACACAAAGGGTGGTAGAAGTTTGGAACTCTCTTCCGCAAACGGCAATTGATACTAGCTCAATTGCTAAATTTAAATGTGAGATAGATAGCTTTTTGGCAACCAAAGGTATTAAGGGATATGGGCCAAAGGCAGGTATATGGAGCTCGATCACAGATCAGCCATGATCTTATCAAATGGCGGAGCAGGCACGAGGGGCTGAATGGCCTCCTCCTGTTCCTATGTTCCTATATAATACTTATAGTGTACAAAAAATCCCACAGCGCTTCACAGAAGTGTAATCAGACAAAAATGGCCACCGAGCCAAAGAAGCCGTTACTAGCAGGGGTGACTAAATGCTTGGTCAAAGACATGGGCTTTAAGGTGGGTCTTAAAGATGGAGAGCGATTTAGGAGGGAATTCCAGAGCTTTGGACCTAGACGGCTGAAAGCACGACTGCCAATGGTGGAGTGAAAGGAGTGTGGGATGCATAAGAAGCCAGAGTTGGAGGAATGCAGAGTTCTCAGAGGGTTTTGGGGACTGGAGACGGCGACAGAAATACGGAGGAGTGACGCCATACAGAGAACTAAACACAAAGATGAGTATTTTAAATGTGAGGCAATGGGGGAGTCAATGTAGGTCAGTGAGCACAGGAGTGATGGGTGAGCAGGAATTGTTGCAGATTAGGATAGGGGCAGCAGAGTTTCGGGTGAGCTGAAGTTAACAAAGGATGGAGGATGGGAGGCGAATCAGGAAAGCATTGGAATAGTCGAGTCTGGAGCTGATGATGGCATAGCTGAGGATTTCAGCAGAAGATGGGCTGAGGCAGGAGCGGAGACGGGCAATGTTACAGAGGTGGAAGTAGGCAGTCTTTGTGACAGAGTGGATATGTGGTTGGAAGCTCGGCTCAGGAGGTCTATTCCTGAAACATTAACTTTTCTGTTCTCTCCGTTGATGCTTCCTCACCTGCTGAGCATTTCCAGCATTTTGTACTTTCATGGAAACATGGAAACATAGCAAATAGGAGCAGGAGTAGGCCATTCGGCCCTTCGAGCCTGCTCCGCCATTCAATCTGATCATGGCTGATCCTCTATCTCAATACCATATTCCCACTCTCTCCCCATACCCCATAGAAACATAGAAAATGCACAACGGATTTAGCCTCCATCGCCAAATCTGGCTGGACCACATCAAGTGCTAGTGGGACGCACTCTCCTCTGCCAAAACTGCTTACTACTCAAGGGTCAAAGCAGAGATTATCCTCGGCTTATTTTCTCTACTACCGATCATCTCCTTAATCCCCTCTCCCCTATCCCCTCCAGCCTCAACTCCAACAACGTTCGAAGAACTCATGGACGACTTCTTCACTAAGATTGAGACCATCTGCTCAGCTTCCTCTGATGCTTCCCCCCTTTCCCCTTGCCCCCAAACCAAACCTCTCCCCAGGCTACCCCACCACCCAGACCTGAACCCACATCTCTAGTTTCTATCTCCTCATGCCCTCTCTAAACTCATTTTGTTCATGAGACCCACCTTTTGCTGCCTTTATCCCATTCCCACTAAACTACTGACTATCCAACTTCCCTTCCTGGCCGCTACGCTATGTTGGCCAGGGGCTGCAGAAAGTAACCTGAGACGTCAGCTGCTGACAGACAGGCAGAAACGACTTTTGAACTAAAGTAACCTGAGTTCAGTCCTGGCCTCAACTGTCTTGAACCGGTTTGAATTAACAAAGGAAATGTGATAAGACACAAGTCCTTATTTAGAAAAGGAGTAATGAGGTAATGCTACCTCAGTCCTTGGGACAGAGCCAATGAGGAGAAGACACAGGCAAAAAGCGAGTAGGCCTAAACCAAAGGGAGAGAGACAGTACAGCTTGAAGAGATAAGATTCGGAACAAGAATGAAGGATACGGGGCGGGAAGCCAGAGCGAAGACTCGAGAGACCAACCATCGCAGAAGTGGAAAACCCTACGTCAGGGACGTAGAGACGACGTCGAAAGAGAGAGAGAACGGAACGCCTGGCCAGCGTCAGCTCTCCTTTTCGGTTATTATCCTTTATATTCTGTGACCACTCAGGGAGTGCCAGAAAAACCTAGTGGGTGTGCGTTTCGATCTTCGTTTGGGTATAAGACTGTATAACCTGGTGTAAACTGCATGCCTATATCTAACCAGACGTATAAGCTGTATGTATATGATCTAACGGCGTGAATAAAGTGAATTGAGAGTTAAGAGAGAATTGACACTTCTCCTCTTTGTACTAAGCCAGTAACCGTAACCGGTGACCTCCGGTCAACAGCTAGCTGACAATGTAAATGGTTCCCTCTTCTCAGGTACTGTCCCCCCTCCCTTTTCAAAACTGCCGTCATCACCCCTCCCTCAAAAGCCCGCCCTCAACCCCTCTATCCTTGCAAACCACCAACACACCTCCAACCTTCCTTTTCTCTTCAAAGTCCTTGAATGGGTTGTCGCCTCCCAAATCCATGACCATCTTTACCACAACTTCACGTTTGAATCTCTGCAATCAGGTTTCCGTCTCTGCCACAGCACTGAAATGATCCTGATCAAACTCACAAATTAGATCGTCTGTAACTGTGACCGTGGTGCAATATCCCACCACATCCTCCTCAACCTCTCTGCAGCCTTTGACATGGGTCAACTAGATCATCCTCCTCCACTGCCTCTCCTCCTTAATCCACCTCAGTTGGACTGCCCTTGCTTGGTCCAACTCTTACCTATCTGTTCATAGTCAGAGCGTTTCCAGCAATGAATTCTCCTCCCACCCCTGCACCATTATCTCCAGAGCCCCCCATGGATCTAATCTTGCTCCCTTCCTTTTCCCGATATAGGGAAGGGGGGAAGCATCAGAGGAAGCTGAGCAGTTGGTCTCAATCTTAGTGAAGAAGAAGTCCATGAGTTCTTCAAACGTTGTTGGAGGTGAGGCTGAAAGGGACAGGGGAGAGGGGATTAAGGGGTTGATCGGTAGTAGAGAAAATAAGTGTAGGATAATCACTGCTTTGATCCTTGAGTAGTAAGCAGTTTTGGCAGAGGAGAGTGCATCCCACTAGCACTTGATGTGGTCCAGCCACATCTGGCGATGGAGGCTAAATCCATTGTGCACCGAAAGTACAAAATGCTGGAAATGCTCACATACACTGACGACATTGTCTCCAGATCATGGGACCTAGGTGGCTCAAGGCACGGCTGCCAATCGTCTTGGGTGAGTTGCAATTTCCTCCATCCTCTTGCACGACCACTGTCTCAGGCTGTAGGAGAGGGTTCACAACCTTGGAGACCTATTCAACCCCAAGCTGAGCTTCTGATCTCATATCCTCTCGATTACAAAGACCACCTACTTTCATCTCCATAATATCATCTGCCATCTCTCCCTGAACTCTCTGTTGCTTTGACTCTGGCCTTTTGTGCACCCCCACTTCCTTTTTCCCATGTTTGGCAGCTGTGCCTTGAGCCACCTCGGCCCCATTGCTTGCCTAAGCCCCCATGCACCTATATCTCCTTCTTTAAGACCCAGCTTAAAACATACATTTTGACCAAGCTTTTGGTCACTCCCATCTAGGCTCAGCACCATTTGTTTCTGTGAAACACATTGGGACATTTTTCTACATTGAAAGCACGACATAAATGCAAGTTGTTATTGTTGGTGTAGTAAAAGGCGCCTTTGCTTGACACCTGTCTCCTCATCTCCTCTTAGATCACACAGGTGAGATCTTGAACTAACTGAATCAAAGACTCGGTGTGACAGCAATATAAAACAGAAAAACTGCAGATGCTGGAAATCTGAAGTAAGAGCAGAACGTTCTGGAAGTACTCACCAAGCTCAGTCAGCATCTGTGTAAATAACAGGTAAGTTCATGTTTCAGGGTCTCCTTAAAAATCCCTCTTTCATTTTGGGATTTTCATTGTTTCTCGTAACTCAGGGGTTATCATTACAAGACAGGATTCTTACTAGATCCAACTAGTTAAATACATACTGTGGGTTATGCTTGTTGATATGCAGTGCACACAGGTGATGCATCACAACATATATTTTTTTTAATTCATTCATGGGATGTGGACGTCACTGGCAAGGCTGGCATTTATTGCCCATCCCGAATTGCCCTTGAGAAGGTGGTGGTGAGCCACCTTCTTGACAACTGAGTGGCTTGCTAGGCCATTAAGAATCAACCACATTGCTGTGGGTCTGGAGTCACATGTAGGCCAGACCAGGTAAGGATGGCAGGTTTCCTTCCCTAAAGGACATGAATGAACTAGATGGGTTTTTATGACAATCCAGTAGTTTCATGGCCACCATTACTGATACTAGTTTTTTTTTATTCCAGATTTTATTTAATTAATTGAATTTAAATTCCCCAGCTGCCGTGGATGGGATTGGAATTCATTACCTCGGATTACTAGTCCAGTAACATAACCACTATGCAACGGTACCCATTGGACAGAGAGTTAATATAGGTAAAATAATAATGCATCATTCCCATTTAACCAATATTGGAGCAAATTAATCAGGAATGTTAGATTCATTGCTGCAGAATGATTCAAATCCGTAGATAAAATTTGGATGCTGTCAGGTGTAAGTGAGAGGCTACTCACAAAATGCTTTCCCCAGAATGTGCATTTATGAGCATAGACATGGCTATAGTGCGCTCCAGAATAACCTTGTTCCCTATACAAATCTGTGGGGTTTGGACAATGGGAATCTTTAAGATGTGAAACTGCAGCATCAGGAAAAGAAAGGAAGGACTTGCATTTATATAGGGCCTTTCACATCCTCAAGGCAGGGCATCCTAAATCATCTCACAACCAATGTACTATTTTGAAAAGTAGTCACCGTTATTATGTAGGCCAAGGTCAACAGGCCCATTAACTGGACCTCATATAAATTGCAGTGTCTATGCAAAGGGTGTGGAAGACATTCACTTAGTTGATACCAGGGATGTGAAGCTTTAGTTATGAGACAAGACTCGAAGAACTGGTGCTCTTTCCATTCGAACAAAGAAGGTTATGAAAAGATCTGGATGTTATGCACCCAATTCTGAAATGTTATAAAAGTAAATAAGGGGGAAGCCATGAACCTGTAACTGGAGGGCCTAAGTTTATATACACAATAAAAGAATGAAGAGATTTGGCAGGAGAATTTTTGAAGTAGGAGGTTGTTAGAGCACAGAATGCCCCATCAGTAACAGTGTTGGAAGCAGAATCCATAAGAGCTTTTAAAAGGAAATGGGTATGTATTTTAAAAAGAAAATAAAAATAAATGGGTACGGGGAAAGGGAGTGGGAATGGGCCTAAATAATCTTCAGAGAACCGGCAAAAGCACGATGAGCCGAATACCCCATTCCTCCCTCTTATGTGCTGTAAAATTCTATAATTCTACAGCGAGGAAGATACAAGAGTCTATATTACAACTGGACACTTGTTCGATTTGCACGTGGTTTGCTTTTTATTTTGTTGCGGGATTTAAATAACTTTGAACGGTGGTCGGTGGAGAGAATGTCGGCCTTTTACAGATAGAATAAGAACAGTATTTATATGGAAGGTATTGTCCATTGAAAATATACTGCAGAAAAACACTAACTTGAAAGGTAAAGAGCGGAGGAGATATGGATCAGATCAGATCACAATTTTGAAGATTACTGGAAATAAATATGAATTAAAACGTTGGTAAAAAAATATCACTTCAGTATTTTTTTAACCTGCATTTGGGAAATTTGTGTTGTAGCCTGTAGTAGTTATTATGGCAATTCCACAGTCTCGGGCTGCAGTCCTTGATTGTGCCTCACTCACACTATACTTCGTTCGTATTGTATTCTCTGGTGATGCGGTTTCTGATTTATCAAAGGATAATGGAAAACGTGATTTCTTTCGACAAATTAAAGTTTTAAATCCGTCTTCAGAACGTGTTTCCTTTAAAGTGTGCGCTAATAGCTATGACAATTAAGATTGCCGCTTTTCTCCAACTTTTTCTATGGAGTCCGGAGTAATTTTTAGTCCATAAACGAAGATACAACGCCGAATGGTGTGGTAGATTCCAACTTTGCCGTCGTTTTTCTCTCCTTCGATTCAGCCGGTGTCTGTTTGCGGATAGAGGGTGGAATGTGCTGCTTGCTGTGTGAGTCACCGCTCAGCGGATTGGAGATGAATGTGATTAATAATCAGCTACAAATAAAACACTTGCCGGGGACTGGAAGGTTTCACAACCTCCAGGATTTTACGCGTAAAAAGTGAAGTTGGATCGTACCTTTTTGTTTTGTTTTCGGTTTCCGTGGCTCTCTCAAATCCAAATATAATCCGAAGGGTTGTTGATCAATCCATTGTTTAAAAAAAATCCCCACCGCGTATCTTTTCCAAATAATTGTCAAAACCTTTCCAACCTTGGAGTTAAACCTATTTTTGAAAGAGAGAGTTTACATTTTTTAAAAAAAAGGTTAGTTCAGAACGAAAACAGTCACCTGTTTTAAAAGTGGGAGCGATTCATTTTGATTCTGTCCCACATATCAGCATGGCCCTTTGAAAGAGTGCTTGACTGCAGTGAGTGCAGCGTAAGTGACACAGCACAGGGAGCTCGGTCCGCAAACACGTTCAACTAAACGCGGGAGAGATGCGGCTTCAGCAAAGAGCAGAACGAGGCCATCATTTTTAAGGAAGGAGGAAGCCTCCGAAAGCTCGTGGATTTTAAAATAAAATTGTTGGACTATAACTTGGTGTTGTAAAATTGTTTTCAATCATTTTTGAGGAAGGAGGAAGCCTCCGAAAGCTTGTGGATTTTAAAATAAAATTGTTGGACTATAACTTGGTGTTGTAAAATTGTTTACAATCATTTTTAAAGGGAGGGTAAGTTAATACATTCACTGTTGGTGCAGAGGGTTTCAAAACTTTAGAAGAAGCAATGGTTTGAATTCTCCAATGCTCAGTCTGTTGCGGGGGGAGTCCCAATCCATTTCGCCGTGTCATTAAATCAGTGGCTCTCTTCGCTCTTTCATTCCAGCTGCTTTCAGCTCAGTCAGGCCTTTACCAGCCGCCGTTTGCAAAATTCTGCAGACACAAAAATGAATAACTTTAGATTTGAGCCTCCAGCTCTACGGGTAACTGGACTTTATCCCACTCTATTAAATATTTATACTCAATCCATTATTTGACAAGTCAATTGATGTTCTAAACTATGCAAAACCTGACCGAAATACACATGTCCCGCTGCCTTCAGCAGTGAAACGTTCAGTGTTCTTTGTTTGAAGAGTGATATCTATTAGATAAAGGTCATTTTAAAAATCTCTCAAATATATAGTTCATTCTCTCCTCCATGTTTAGCACTATAATGTTAACGGTGCTGAATTAAATTAAAACGCCTTCTAATCTCACAGTTTTGTTGCATGAAAGCAAGCCCTCCTTCCCAAATCATTGCCATAATTATCGGGGAACAGCAACATTAGCGGTTTTAAAACCAAAAAGAAACTCGGTGAAATTAGAGGCTTAATACTTTCTGAGAAAGGTTTGAAACCAAGTCACTTTTAAGCGCTGCTCATCAACCAACAGGATTCCAGAAATGCAATATTTTATTTTTGAATTATGAAAATTTGCCAAACGGGAAAGTGTTAAATTAGGCGTGAGCTGTGATTGATGAGGAAGGAGAATACTTTCAGAAATTCCAGGGATGCCTTGACATAATCATCGAAAAAGTGGCATCCGGAGTTGTCTGTTTTAGGACATTGTTCAAATAGTTTCAGTCATCCGGTGTGTGTCGCATGTGCATCTTATTTGAAAGCTGCCTTTAATAGAGTGCTAATTAAATCTTGGGGAAAATCATTCTCCCTTTCTAATTATATATTCATTGTATTGTGTATGAGATTACGACCTGCTCGCTGCTCGCGTTACTTCCAGCCTGCCTGTGTCACAGCAGAACGCTCCATTTCACTATCTACGAGTTCACATCGATCTTTCACCAAAACTTTTCCCAAAATCACCGACCTGACATTTCAGCCCCCAACGACCCACCAACGAATAGCCAATATGCTACTTTTATTTGACTGAATACCTGAAAAGATAAAATATTCGAGGGTACATGAAAAGATATTTGAAGAGGTTGGAATTTAGTGAGCGAGTATTTGACAAGTAAATCTGATCTGTTTAAACACACCAAAAGTTAATGTCAAGACAGTAACTAGTATTACACGTTGATCCAGACAGTAAAGAGGTTCGTTGAAATTAGTCGTTTTTGACAGAAATGGTAAACTTCTCCTGAGATGAGTGATGGAAGTTGTAATTAGCTGTAGCGGGCGCTGTGCCTTAACTGATGACCTTTGACAAAGTAACTTAATACCAGGAAAGTTGGAAAGTTGGAAAGTATTTGAAAGAGAGTGATTATGGAAACAAGAGTTCAGCGATCTGGGGCACTGAACAGATGGAGCTGTGGAAACGGCTCGAAATGAGTCACAAAACACCACAGATCAGAAGCAGAAAGGTGTCCAGGATTCCGAATTGGCCATTCAGCTGGTGAAACGACCAGTTCCAGTGAGTGTCTATAGAACACGTAGAAGTGATCGGTTGTCTTAATTCTGTCTCTGCTGTAGCAACAAAAAAAATGATTAAAACGAGTTATTTCCCGTCCGAAATGAACACATCTGTTGTCAAAGTGGATGCTGAAGCTTTCTTTCAATTGGAGGCTGCAAGCAACACCTCCGATGGATTGTGGCCGGCAAATGCCACAGAGGACTTTGAGGATGGCGTCCCCTCAAGTATCTACGATATCCTGATCCCCATACTCTACTGCTTGGTTTGTGTGGTGGGACTGGTTGGCAATTCTTTGGTAATCTTCACCATTATCCAACAAGTAAAGATGAGGACAGTGACAAACATCTACATATTTAACCTGGCAATGGCAGACGGCCTGTTCATGTTGGGACTACCATTTCTTGCATTGCAGATCGCTCTCCATCGCTGGCCCTTTGGTGGGCTCATGTGCAGGTTGGTGATGATCCTTGACGGCATTAACCAGTTTACCAGTGTTTTCTGTATCACGGTGATGAGCATCGACAGGTACCTAGCCGTGGCGCATCCCATTAGATCTTCGAAATGGCGCAGCCCAAGCCTGGCAAAGAAAGTCAGTGTAATCCTGTGGATGATCTCCTTCATACCTGTGATCCCCATGGCAATCTATTCGGATGTGGATGGCACTACTGATATATGTACTTTAATCTGGCCGGAGCCCATGTTTGTCTGGACCACTGCCTTCATTGTCTATACCTTTGTGTTGGGATTCGCGTTACCTTTCACCATTATCTCGTTCTGCTACATCTTGTTGCTGATGAGAATAAAGACCGCCTTGATATCATCCCATAGCACTGAGTCAGATAACTCAGAGAAGAAGATCACCAGCATGGTGGTGGCTATAGTGGTGGCCTTTGTTATTTGCTGGCTCCCATTCTACATCATCAACATCTGCTTTGCCTTCTTTCCCATTCCTGATACCTTCTCCATGAGGAGGATCTTCGAGTTCATGGTGGCCCTCTCCTACTTCAACAGCTGCGCCAATCCCATCCTCTACATCTGCCTGTCAGAAAGTTTCTGGAGAAGTTTCCAAATGATGCTGTGCCCCAAATTCGTGCTGAGAAAAAAAGTTCCCTTCGGAAAAGGTCGGGAAGATCACCAGATGCAGGATCTGACCGAGTCCCATGTGACTCTTTCTGGTGGGGAAGTGGAGAGCGTGCTCGACATCCTTCCCAGTGCTGACCGTCCCTCCTCCAAGCAGTTTCTCGAAACGAGAGAGATTTAAATAAACGAATGTTCAGTCGAGGACGTTTTTGCACAACCAGGAGAGAGTGAACCCGAGAACTTTGACTGGAGACGGCGCGTGTCAAACACATTAAAAGTTTGGTTCGAATTGGTTCCACAACAAAAGAAATGCAAGGGCCACGATTTCTGGGCATAGGTCTGGGTTGCTTTGAATGTTATTTTTATAAGCTACTTTTTTTATGAAGAATCATGTTGAAAGCTAACTGAAACAGAACATTAAATATACCCGGGTTATACTCTGATAGGAAGCTGTAGATTCAATGGTGATTGGACAGCCTGGCGCATCTACAGTCAGTTTATGTTCAGAATAGTCACATTATATCAGTGTGTGCCTCTAATAATTATATTCCAGGATATAGATGAATACAGCAACATTTAATTGTCGGTAAGAGGGAGAGTTGCAGTTACATTGCGCCCTAACATTTCGCTCAGAAAACTCTCAAAGCGCTTCATATACAGTGAATTATTTTGTTCAGTGACTTGTTCTCTATAAAATATTGTAAAATCTGTATTTCAAGAATAAAGCCCAACGGAGTCAAAATACAGCCTCGCAACAGCCGGAATTAGTGTCGTAAACTCGTGTACGCTGGAGGTGGAAAATCACTTAACTGGAATTTTGCAGCTCTAATTCTGTTACAAGGAACGCATGCAAAAGGTATACATTTTCTACTAATTCCACAAACTAGTTACTTGTACACACCAGGTTAGGGGTTTTAATAGGTGTTTGGCTTTAAAAAAACAGGATTTGTTCTTGAACCTTTCGGAGTTCATGAATAAACCGGCGCAAACTGTTCAATGCAGCAATTGCATCTCTCCAGGACTGGTGAATTCAAATTGAAAATAGACTTGTAAGCTTGAATTATTTTTAGAAGCTATGCAAATATGGATTAAACGTGCCTTGCAAACCTCTCAGTAAATACTAAACAAAGTTAATTGTATAGTTTTGTACTTTTAACAATTAAAAAGTTGAGTTCTCGCATTTTCATTGTCGAAAAAGAACTTGCATTTCTGCAGTCCGTACCACATCTCTCAGAAACGCCCCAAAGCGCTTCGCAAGCAGTAACATTTGTAAATAAACTACTTACTGCAATGGGACACTAAGGGTCTAAAATTGCTCTCTTGCTATTTTAGGAAGACACTAATCCATTTAAAGGTACGTGTTAACGCCCCCACCAAAGTAGCTAAGCGTGGGTAGATTCGTCTTCAACCGTGTCATTTCAAGGGCTTTTGTCCAAGAATCGAGAGTGTTTTTCTCGAATATTTCACACATTCTGTTGCACGAATTATTCCCATCTGCATTCTTAACTACTTTGAGAAGGTTGTTCACTTCCCGCTATTTTAGAAAACGCAAGATCAACTCCACAATCAAATAAAACCCAACTTAAAGTGATCGTGTGGTCTAATGAGTTACATTAGTTTATTCACAACAGCTTTATTCGGACATAAGATCTAAAATATTCATGTTGCTTTGTATTTAACTGTCTTCATGATTATCTGCATTCTAATTTCACCGACTTTTAGTGCTGTAGATGTTAGGTGAGTGAATGGATTAATGTTGCATAAGGTACCAGGAGGATCAGCGCTCAAATGGTTAAATTACATTTCCTACGCTCTTCGTACTTTAATAATGACAACATTGCGATGTTGTGTAAAAGTACTTTGTTGAAACATGATCCTGCCAATGGATGGACAGAGTTGGGAGTTGGTTTTGGTCCTGGGTACAAATGGCCTGAGTTTCACCTCATCAGATTAATTCAGAAAATTAGAACAATTTGAACGTGTTTAGATTTTGATTCCTTTAGTGAAATGGTGACATACATTCACAAAGGAGAAAGAAGTCTACCCGTGATTCCCCCCTCCCCCCACCCAGCATTATTTGTATCTCATTTTGGTATGTTATATCCCGCTGTGCTTACTTTGTTTTTCTATGTCTTTCTGTGGTCCCATCAACCATCAAGGTCAAACTCAGGACAATATCTGCCTTCGATATAATTGCCTCTAATTGCCCTGTTATATAATTTACCATACAGTACTAAAAAAAAATCTTTGAGTAGGGTCAGTGATTGGTCTAGAAAGCTGAAGGCACAACCACCAATGGTGGAGCAATTAAAATTGGGGACGCACAAGAGGCCAGAAATGGAGGCACGCAGAGATCTCGGAGGATCTCAGAGACACTTCGGTTTCAAAGCATCAGAATTTTAGGCCCTTAGGTTCAAATATTTGGATCAAGTTAACAACTCAGTTGGCTGTAAATCTTCTGCAAAATTGTACTGAATAATATTGAGAAGTGACTATGAATATATATATATATATATAGGCCAAATAAGAAACTAGGCCTAAAGACCAACATGTTATTGTTGAATTTTAAATATGGATACTATGAAGGAACACTCTGCTTAGAAAAAAAGGAACTCTTTGCACAGGTATATAAACCGTATTCCACTTGTTGAGCCCCATTAGGGTTCATCGTGCTATGTGGTCTGAACTATTATGGTGAAACATTAGAAACCAATACTGGTAAGTGTCCATCTTGAACTGTGATCTCAAGATTTTAGCTGAGGTACTGAGTTCATGGCTTGAAACACTATCCACACAGTTGATAGAACTCATCTGATCTAGAAGTATTAAAGCTAATATTCAATGGACAGTTAGAAGAGACAAGTTGATGCAACAACATGTTCCTGAACAATATGTTCCTGAGCCATGACAAAATGCCTTGGTTAAAGACCTGCTATAGAGTTGATTGGAATTTGTTGCAGATTGAGTACGCAGGATGGGCTTTGGGAGCTTTCCAGAAAATTATGTCCACTTTACACGGCAAAGCACAAGATTTACATTGATGATGGGGATTTCAATTACCCAAATATTGGACTTGAGTAACAGCAGCAGAACAACTAAGAAGATATATGCTCTTAGAAGCAGAAAAAATATTGCTTCACCACACATTGGACAACCAACAAAGTCAGAGATTATTTTGGATTTAATGATGGGGAGTCAAGCTCGTTATGGTAAATACATTTGAACTTGAGGAACATCTATGATCCACTGATCTTGTTAGATGTGAAATGCTCATGAAGGTGTATGGAAAAGGCAGTAACACAAAAATATTGAAATTTAAAAGAACAGACTTTTGAGGAAATGTGAAAAATGTTAAAGTTTACTAGGAATCTAAAGTATATGGAAAATCTATAAATGTTGGAGAGGCTGCAGTCAAAATTCAACTTTGTAAAACAAAAATAATTAAAAGGACAACAGAGGCCAACATAGTTAAGTAGGGATGTAAATAGAATTTTAAGCGACAAACAGAAGCCATTTAAAATAGAATCTTTTAAGGAGGATTAGGAGAATTGTAAAAAAACAAAAATCAAGTTAAAAAGAAAGTACATCAGTCAAATTATGAAAAACATCTCAAGTTGGAACAAAGGGTTGTTCAAATATATAGTAGACAAAGGGTAATAGAAAGCATCGGGCCATTTAAAAGTGACAGCATATTTATGAACC
This sequence comes from Heptranchias perlo, assembly GCF_035084215.1. Lineage (NCBI taxonomy): Eukaryota > Metazoa > Chordata > Chondrichthyes > Hexanchiformes > Hexanchidae > Heptranchias > Heptranchias perlo. The sequence goes on from NC_090347.1 coordinate 15,908,194, forward strand.
CGGGGGATAAGAAAAAGAACAGCTTTTAAACAGTTAATTTGTATCAGTTTTTACAGAAGAATAGGATGGAGATTTGCCTAATTCAGAGATTAGGTTTTCAGAGATAAGGTTTTCAGAGATAAACTGGGGAAGAGCTAGGCAGTGTGCTACGAACAAAAGAAATGGTTACAAAAAAAAGTTAGATTCTTCTAAAGCAGGTAAAACACCAGGTACAGAGAACATACATTCAGTGGAAGGGAGGTAAAAATTAACAAAACTTTAATCGACATTTTTTAAACTTCTTTAGATTTGTGAGACATTCCAAAGGACTGGAAAATCACAAACATAAATCCATTGTTTCAAAATGGCCAAGAGACATCATAGACATGAATCATAGAGAAAATCTTAGCCAGCATTTTAAATACAAAGAATCTGAAAAGGACAGCTTGATAAAAGACAGTGAGCATGGGCTCAGGAAGGGGAAGCTAAGCTGAACTAGCATGTTGGAATGTTGTGAAGATATTACTTCATGTTGCAGATATCACTGCCATGGTGGCAAGGGTAATGCAGTTATACAATTACATTTTCAAAAAGTGTTGACAATATTCCACATCAATGATTAATGGTTAAAGTTAAGAGTCACTGAATATAGACTAAAGCACTCAATAGAAAATTGGCCTAATTGGATGAAATGGAGTATCGTCATAAAAGGACATTTTCCAGTTGGAAAGGCAGTATAGGGGTGGTACCCCAAAGTGCTAGGGCCCCTGATATTAATATATCATGGCATGAAAAGCAAAATTTAACAGTTTGCAAAATATATTAAAGTTGGAGCTATAGCAAACAATGAGAAATAATGCGATCAGGGTCAATGGGAGTTGCAACCTTTGGGAAAATGGGCCAGAAGATGACAAATACAGTTCAGTGTAGATGTAAAAATAATTGGTATGAGATCAGAATAGGGTGTTTATGTTAGATGCAAAAGTCATGCAGCATGCTGATCAGGAAAGGAACAAGGGTTATTGTGGAAAAAGCTTTAAAACAATCAAACTAGTGCTTGGAATTGCAGTAGAGTTAGAATAGGATACAAACCATAATTGTAACTGTATAAAGCACTGCTTCGACCTCTTCTGGAGTAGTGAATGCATAAGGGGTGCACTATCACAGGTATTATCTAGGCAGTGCATTTATTACAACAAAGGCAACTACTTGGCATGACAGAGGAGCAGTGCACAAGTAGGTTCTGGCTCATCAGAGATGCTGTATGTGAGGTGTGCCATTTGATCGAGGAAGACCTAGAAGGACATTCTACCCATTCGCTCTATACTACCAGTGGCAATGAAGTTTACCATTCCTCTCAGTTGTGCATGGTCCTTCGAGCTATCCCCAAGAGAATCCCCATCTCAGGAATCAATACCATTTCAGTAAGAATGTAACTGAAGCTCTATATTGTCATACATCAGCTACATATACAGCCAACCTGACCAGTAACAGTAGGAGCAGCTACAGTTTTACCAAATTGATGGCTTTCCTCAGGGTCAGGGCATCATTAATTGTACACCTTTGTGTTTTCATAGAATCATAGAAGTTACAACATGGAAACAGGCCCTTCGGCCCAACATGTCCATGTCGCCCAGTTTATACCACTAAGCTAGACCCAATTGCCTGCACTTGGCCCATATCCCTCTATACCCATCTTACCCATGTAACTGTCCAAATGCTTTTTAAAAGACAAAATTGTACCCGCCTCTACTACTGCCTCTGGCAGCTCGTTCCAGACACTCACCACCCTTTGAGTGAAAAAATTGCCCCTCTGGACCCTTTTGTATCTCTCCCCTCTCACCTTAAATCTATGTCCCCTCGTTATAGACTCCCCTACCTTTGGGAAAAGATTTTGACTATCTACCTTATCTATGCCCCTCATTATTTTATAGACTTCTATAAGATCACGCCTAAACCTCCTACTCTCCAGGGAAAAAAGTCCCAGTCTATCTAACCTCTCCCTATAAGTCAAACCATAAAATCCCGGTAGCATCCTAGTAAATCTTTTCTGCACTTTTTCTAGTTTAATAATATCCTTTCTATGATAGGGTGACCAGAACTGTACACAGTATTCCAAGTGTGGCCTTACTAATGTCCTGTACAACTTCAACAAGACATCCCAACTCTTGTATTCAATGTTCTGACCAATGAAACCAAGCATGCCGAATGCCTTCTTCACCACCCTATCCACCTGTGACTCCACTTTCAAGGAGCTATGAACCTGTACTCCTAGATCTCTTTGTTCTATAACTCTCCCCAACGCCCTACCATTAACGGAGTAGGTCCTGGCCCGATTCGATCCACCAAAATGCATCACCTCACATTTATCTAAATTAAACTCCATCTGCCATTCATCGGCCCAATGGCCCAATTTATCAAGGTCCCGTTGCAATCCTAGATAACCTTCTTCACTGTCCACAATGCCACCAATCTTGGTGTCATCTGCAAACTTACTAACCATGCCTCCTGAATTCTCATCCAAATCATTAATATAAATAACAAATAACAGCGGACCCAGCACCGATCCCTGAGGCACACCGCTGGACACAGGCCTCCAGTTTGAAAAACAACCCTCCACAACCACCCTCTGTCTTCTGTCGTCAAGCCAATTTTGTATCCAATTGGCTACCTCACCTTGGATCCCATGAGATTTAACCTTATGTAACAACCTACCATGTGGTACCTTGTCAAAGGCTTTGCTGAAGTCCATGTAGACCACGTCTACTGCACAGCCCTCATCTATCTTCTTGGTTACCCCTTCAAAAAACTCAATCAAATTCGTGAGACATGATTTTCCTCTCACAAAACCATGCTGACTGTTCCTAATCAGTCCCTGTTATTTTATAACCATAACCAGTTATTTTATAACCATGGAGATTTTTTAGTTTTTCAATGAAAAATGTGATCTTTTGTTGTTGATAATAGAATTTCTGTATTAATGATTCTGCCGCCAACAACAGAATACATAGTGTCCTTTTAAGATTCGGGTTGCTGTCAAATCAGGCTCCCATATATTTTACAATTTCATTAAGAGTTGTGTCATATTTGTGTTTCAGTGCATTTCTTTAAGCTAGAATGACAGAGCACAGAATTTATTTTATCCAAATTTTACAATAATTCAAACTTAACTAATTTGAATTCATTTCAAGTTCTAAGAGCTTCAAACTCGGCAGTTCCCAACAATGTGCTGTGTAGCACAGGTAGCTTTGGGACATTTACTTGTACAGATAAGCTCCAAGCAACAGTTCAGAAAGATAGGGCACTTAAAGCAAGTAAAGAAAAACATACCTCATTAAGCAATCTCAAAATCATTTCTTCTAATTGCCATTTAATTGTAATTTTAAAAAAATTAAATGATCCCTGCAAAATTAATCTGCAATTCTACTTTACAATAAGTATATAAAGTATATAAAGAATAAAACTGATATCCTGTTCAAATCAACCCATTACTTTGGGGATTTTAAATACTGTACTAATAACAAGTATATCTTGACTCAGAGTGGGCACACAGCTCCTGCATTACTAATTTTATAAACTAATTGCATACATTCCAGGTTTTTTTGTTGAGTTGAACTGTAATTAGATTCCAAATAGTATTAGAAACAGAAAATAATATTTTATTGAGTTAGTTCTTGAGACTGTAGGGACAGTGGAACTGCCATTGTGAGATCCAATGACTATTATATTCACTGTTAACAGATTGTAAGTTAGGAATGCATTGATGCATTTATTATAGAGGCAGTGGAATTGTAGCCATATACAAATTTTGCACATGTAATTGAATTTGAAGTTATTTTAAATGTGATTTATGTGAAAGTTTAAAGTTTGAAATGCTAAAGGCACACTCTTCCAATAAGATTATCAGTGTTTTGGGACAACAAGATTCATACATTTTTATTGTACATTTTTCATTGTTACAAACAAATTGGCCAGGGATTACGACAGAATTCAAGAACCTGCTGAAAGCTCGGCCAGGACACCTGATCCTTGTTGCTGTCTAGCGAGCCCTGCTGAAAGTACATGCAGGTATGGTCCTTGGGCAGTGGCAGGATTGGGTGCAGCTGTGAAATTGTTTGATGACCCTCCCTGTCATGGCTTGCAGATGAACACTGGCATCCTGGATGAGATCAAGTCGGGAAACCATCACCCATGGAACTGTACCCAAGTAAGGAGATGAAGGGAGCAGTGGGGGTGAAATTGGTAGAAAAAACTGATGAGGAATGAAAGAAAAAGAACAATTGAAAAGACCTAAACCCACAACTGACAGCAAGAGTCACGCAGTTTTGCCATTCAACAAAACAGATCAATTCATAAGGTATTATTAACAACAGCTTTTATTGCACACATATGCTGATGATAGTAATGATGTATTACCAGTGATTTATTACTCTCATAAGTCCTTGCTGGAGCTGCATACCAATTCCTTTAAAAATATGAAATGAGTTGAATAAAATGACTTATTGGGGTGACTTACTAAAAATAACCCACCTCAGGACATGATCTTTTAGGCTTGTTGTTGATGTGATTTAATGTTCATCTACTCTTCATTTCACAAATTAATATTGGTTAAAAAAACAGATTGAGTACCTACAGCAATGATCTACAGAAAATGTTAATTACTGAAGATACTTGTTCACGTTAGAAGAGAAACGTTACCATTTCTTTTTACTCTGATGATTTTTGTCCAAATGCTATCTTGTTTTTATAGTGTGGAGATGCCGGTGATGGACTGGGGTGGACAAATGTAAGGAATCTTACAACACCAGGTTATAGTCCAACAAATTTATTTTAAAATCACAAGCTTTCGGAGATTATCTCCTTCGTCAGATGAATGACGAAGGAGATAATCTCCGAAAGCTTGTGATTTTAAAATAAATTTGTTGGACTATAACCTGGTGTTGTAAGATTCCTTACATTTGTTTTTATAGGACAGTCCATATTGTGTTGCTGTCTGCTGTCCCCTTACTCCATTTCTCATGAGCTGCTCATCATGGTGAAGCTCCTTCAGTCAGGAAGGTGGGACAAAGTCTGAAGAAGTAATTTCCTCGACGACTCATGCTATTGTTGGCCCATGAGCAGCTCGTAGAAGGTTTGCTTGCAGCAGATTAAAGTAATTCACCAGTTCCTTTCCCACCTACATCTGAAATGGGAACAACCCAAGATAGCAAAGCTCTCCATCTAGTGGCTTGGCTGAGTACTGCTGAAACTCACTCCCAGAGACCGATAAGGTCAAATAATAGACTGTCAGTATTACACACAAAACTAGAACAAACCTTCTGGGCTAGATCCTCTTCCAATCTGCTGTCTGCAGCATTTATTTACAAGAACAGAGATCTTATTTGAGGATTCTAACTTAAGTAACATGTAATCTTTGTATATGCAAACAGAACTAGGCACAAGCAAGCATACACAGTCGCAGTAATAACATTCAGACATCAAAAAACTGATCAATAGACTGGCATTCACAAAAGAATGTCCCTTACCTCTGCCTTTTTCAGGTGACTCAGAGCATCAGTTGTTTTCATAGGAAAATAGGAACAGGCCATTCAGCCCCTCGTGCCTGCTCTGCCATTTGATAAGATCATGGCTGATCTGTGATCTAACTCCATATACCCACATTTGGCCCATATCCCTTAATACCTTTGGTTGCCAAAAAGCTATCTCAGATTTAAATTTAGCAATTGAGCTAGTATCAATTGCCATTTGCGGAAGAGAGTTCCAAACTTCTACCACCCTTTGTGTGTAGAAATGTTTTCTAATCTCGCTCCTGAAAGGTCTGGCTCTAATTTTTAGACTGTGCTCCCTACTCCTAAAATCCCCAACCAGCGGAAATAGTTTCTCTCTATCCACTCTGTCCGTTCCCCTTAATATCTTATAACCTGTGATCAGATCACCCTTTAACCTTTGAAACTCTAGAGAATACAACCCCAATTTGTGTAATCTCTCCTCGTAACTTAACCCTTGAAGTCCGAGTATCATTCCAGTAAACCTCGCTGCACTCCCTCCAAGGCCAATATGTCCTTCCGAAGGTGCGGTGCCCAGAACTGCTCAAAGTACTCCAGGTGCGGTCTAACCAGGGTTTTGTATAGCTGCAGCATAATTTCTGCCCCCTTGTACTCTAGTCCTCTAGATATAAAGGCCAGCATTCCATTAGCCTTCTTGATTATTTTCTGCACCTGTTCATGACACTTCAATGATCGATGTACCTGAACCCCTAAGTCCCTTTGGACATCCAATGTTTTTAACTTTTTATCATTTAGAAAGTACCCTGTTCTATCCTTTTTTGATCCAAAGTGGATGACCTCACATTTGTTTACATTGAATTCCATTTGCCACAGTTTTGCCCATTCACCTAATCTATCAATATCGCTTTGTAATTTTATGTTTTCATCTACACTGCTTACAATGCCACCAATCTTTGTGTCATCGGCAAACTTAGATATGAGACTTTCTGTGCCTTCATCTAAGTCGTTAATAAATATTGTGAATAATTGAGGCCCCAAGACAAATCCCTGCGGGACTCCACTCGTCTCACCCTGTCAATGTGAGTACCTACCCATTATCCCAACTCTCTGTCGCCTTTCGCTCAGCCAACTTCCTAACCAAGTCTGTACTTTTCCCTCGATTCCATGGGCTTCTATCTTAGCTAACAGTCTCATATGTGGGACCTTATCAAATGCCTTCTGGAAGTCCATATAAATAACATCCATTGACATTCCCCTGTCCATTACTTTAGTCACCTCTTCAAAAAATTCAATCAGGTTTGTCAGGCACGACCTACCTTTCACAAATCCATGCTGGCTCTCTCTGATTAACTGAAAATTCTTGAGGTGTTCAGTCACCCTATCCTTAATTATAGACTCCAGCATTTTCCCCACAACAGATGTTAGGCTAACTGGTCTCTAATTCCCTGGTTTCCCTCTCTCTCCTTTCTTAAAAAGCGGAGTGACATGTGCAATTTTCCAATCTAGAGGGACAGTTCCTGAATCTCGAGAATCCAGAGAACATGCTGGCTTTTTAAAATTCTGATCCAGACAGGATCTGGCAGGAAGTGGCATTTGTGGCTATATCTCCAAATTTAGTGCACTTAAATCCCAGGGATGCTGGGCTAGAGGGAATGTGAAGGAGGACAATGGATTGGTTGCTGTGTACAAAATTCAGATTGCTCGCTACACCACTGGACTGTATCATTTTAGTTTTGAAGAAATGCTATTAATATTCTTTTTCTTGACTTTACTGCAGGCAACACATTTATTAACCATCAGTCAATAATTGCACTGCTAACATGTTTCCTGTTTGGGATAGACTGGAATAAAGTGGTACACACACACAATATACACATCATAGAATCGTAGACTGGTACAGCACAGAAGGAGGTCATTCGACCCATCGTGCCTGTGCCGGGTCTTTGAAAGAGCTATCCAATTAGTCCCACTTCCCTGCCCTTTCCCAATAGCCCTGCAAAATTTTCCCCTTCAAGTATTTATCCAATTCCCTTTTGAAAGTTATTATTGAATATACTTCCACTATCCTTGGGTGGGACTAATTGGATAGCTCTTTCAAAGACCCAGCACAGGCACGATGGGCTGAATGGCCTCCTTCTGTACTGTATCATTCTATGATTCTATGATGTATATATTGAGTGTGTGTACCACTTTATCCCAGTGCATTACAGATAGACAGATATGCAACATTTCTATTTTCTATGAAAAACTATTGAACAATATTTAGAAGGTAGTTGACATCCTACTGTATGGTGACATCAAGAGTTACAGAGTACTGTGATGCCAACACTTTTCTTGGCATCTTTGTGACAGTGTTACTTTCCTAAACAGCCGTGTAATGTTTAAAGCATCTCCCTATGTACAGTGATGTGATGCTATCAGTAATAGGTCTCTTTCAGACTGACAGGTGAACTTAAGAAAAATTGTATTAAATTGCATTCTATTACCCAAGTCTCTTTAAAGATGGTTTAATGCTATATTTAAAAACGAGTCTATTTCAGAATTCTCAGCCCTCCGAGTGTTAAATGCTACTCTGTGGGTGAGAAATTGAACTTGTAGCATTTTTTAGCCACGTGAGCAATAACATTTTTTTCTGCTCATTGGCTGACTTCACCGTGGACGGATTTATCTGGTTGCGGATAGGGCATATTCTTTGAAGTATTTGATTTCAAATGTTTTTTTAAAATTTATTTGTTCTCAGGAATGTGATTGATGCTGGCAAGGTCACATTTATTGCCCATCCCTAATTGTCCTGAGAAGATGGTGGTGGTGGGCCTACTCCTTTATCCGCTGCAGTCCTTGTGTTGATGCTGCTCCCACAATGGTGGTAGGTAGGGAATTCCAGAATTTTGACCCAGCAACGATGAAAGAATGGTGACATATGCCCAAGTTAGGATGGTGTGTGACTTGGAGGGGAGCTTGAGATTATAGTGTACCCATTGCGACTCTTCTTCTCAGTGGTAGTGGTCGCAGGGGAGGGAGGTGCTGTGGAAATAACTTTGGCGAGTTCCTGCAATGCAAACTGTAGTTTGTACATACTGTAGCCACAGCATGCCAATGAGGGAGGGGATAGATATTGATTCTGGTGACAGAGCTACCAATCAAGTGAATTGCTCCATCATGGATGGCATTGAGCTTCTTGAATGTTCTGGCTGCGTCCATCCAGGCAAGTGATAATTCAAGACTCCGGTTAACATATCTTAACTGGAAAATATACCTGAGTAATTGTTTAAAAGAAAGAGCTTGCAACCTTCCACATTCTCGGGATGTTCCAAACTGTTTCAGAGTCAATGAATTACTTCTGAAGTGCAGTCACTGTTGTAATGTAGGCAATTGCAGCTGCCAATTTGCACACAGCAAGGTCCCACAAACAGCAAGGAGATGAATGACCAATTAATCTGTTCTGGGGGTGTTTGTTGAAGGACGAATGTTGGCCAGGAAACCAGGACAACTGCTTGGTTTTCAATAGAAAAGTGCTAAGGGATTGCTTTATAGCCACTTGAAGCTTCACTTCATAGCTTCAGTTTAATATTTCATTGGAAAAAGGCACCTCTGAGAATTCAGCTCTCAGTACTGCACTGCTGCGCCAGCCTAGATTATGTGCTCAGGTCCTTGAATGCACAACCTTCTGACTCAGAGGTGAGAGTCTTGCCATTAAGCCAAGTTGACATTTATTTAGTCAGTAAGCCAGAGGTAAATTAAACATCCCTTGCTTTATTGTAAAAAAGCCAACGATTAAAAACTAATTTTCCATCTTGCAACTGGGTATAGTTCTGAACACAAGGTAATGGATTTTGTTCATGGATAACTATGGAAGTTTAACATTTGTCCAGTATACTTCTATCCCTCTTGTCAGGAAATAGCACTGTAGTTTTGAATGTTTTCTATATTTGACCTTCTAGTCTATTTTACACGCTAGTTATACAGTACAGTTCACATCCATGTGAAGTGGTTTTGGCTTTACATTGACTCAAAGTGAAGTCATCCAGATCCAATTCTGGCAAGTGGTGTGAGACTACCTCCAGAAGATAGTCACATGCTGCTTCAGCTTCACATCGGCTGGCACTATACTGTAACTAATGTGAAACAACCTTTAAAAAGTTTCCATATGAACCAACAGACTGCCTGAGAACTTTGTAAAATTCTTTTTTAAATTGTTGGATGCTGATAAGGAGCCAACGGTCCCATTGGCTCTTCAGTAATATCAAAAATGTAACCAAATTGGCCAGAGAATTGTCAGTATAACTCTGGTCTGCATACCTGTATAACAGCACCATTAATTGAAGTATCTACAGGTAAATTCCACTGCCTATTTAAGGTCAGAAGTTAAGATTCATTCCTGTAATGCCTGCTTACATGTGATTCAAATGGTGTTGATGGGCAGCTTGGCATTAAGTTCTAAATGTAACTACCAAATTGTGGTATTCTTAACCTCACCTGAAAGGTGCACATGTAAAAATAGTTATATTCATTTTTTAAAAACTATTAAATAATTAGAAAACATTACTACATTTTTCCATTTGGTTGTATGCAGGTTCCAATATTTGTATAGAAAAGGAAGAAAAAATAAAATTGCTTGGTTAATGTGATTGGAATCCTGCCCCAGTGGCATTCATTGCAATGCCTGTTTTCCCGCCAGTGAGTGGCTAGTGGGCAAGTGTTATAAATCTACCTTACTATTGTTACTGATTGTAATGTGTAATTTAACTGTCAACGAATGAATTAATGCAGTCATTACATTTCAGCTAACTTTCGCTATAAGGGGCACATGATCATACAGTCCAAAGAGTGCACAGTCATACCTGAGTCAAATTTCAAAACATATTAAGATCCTCCTTATACTGGAAGTAAGATTCACCAAAATGCCCAGGGTTCCTTGTGGAATCCATTTTCAAACCTGGATACCACCAAGGTTGAAAAAGTAGGAGAGAAGATGAGATAAATCAAGTGACAACATTGGGTTTTAAGATCCCATAGATAGAAGGAGGAAGGAAAGACTGAAGGAGCCAAGGAGTTTCAGTTTACTGTCTCTTCAGGACAAATTTGACATTCGCTGCATCATCAAACCTTTGGTAACCTTCCCTTCCTCTTTGACCAAAAATGGAGCACTTTTTATACAATCAAATACTGTTGGCAACAAAAACATTCCTTCGCAGTGCTGTTAGATGGCAAACATTTAAATCACTGTTCATGACTAAATCATAAAATACCATTGTGACAAACATTGAATTTTGTCTATGCTTTCTCCACTTATTTTATTTTAAATAGTAGATTTAAACATTAAAAGTCAGCATCTCTACTTCGAGACAAAGGCTTTGCACATCTGCGCTTGCTATTTTCTGCCCATTCACTTTAATGGGAGGAAAATTGCTGGGTACCAAGCATAAAAGCGATATCTAAATTACTACCACCATGCCTCTTTGAAGGGAACAGAATATTAAGCTCTGTAATCTTAAATTTAGGTAATGCATACAAAGATGACAATCCTTTTTCACGAAGGAACAGGATTGCTTACTCTTTTCTGAGAAGTTCTTCATTTCAGGTTCTTTAAGAAGGATTGAAGGAGACTCGTCTGTTGGTTTGTTTTGATTAAGTCTTTGGCGTGTGTCTCCAGACTCCAAGTACTGCATTGGACAGTTCAATATCTCAGATTTACTGCTTGTTTCTGTAAATAATTATTTGTGAATAAAACTGATAACAGTTTAGCCTCTTGCTAAAAATGTCTGCTGTGGCTGGTATTGTCTTTCTTCTCAGGTGACATGAGATGTAATGGACTCCATTGTATAATCCAGTAGCAATTTCAGAAAAGGGAGAATTGTTTGCCATGTGGCACATTATCTCCTTTGTTCTAATTCCTTAAGATTAAGTTTCTGATAATTGGGAGCATTGGCCCATCTACAGAAGCAGCAAGAATGAGGGAAAAAAAAGTATTGGGAACAAACCCTGATTGTTGTGCCAAGACAAAACCTCAGATTGAAGTAAAAGTTACTTATTTCAGAATCATAATCATTACTTTTTAATGCCCAAACTGGTATTTGAGTTTAGTTTTGACCACGGCAAGTACTTTTCCAATGCTGATAGTTGTGACCATTTCTCCAGAGCTTACTGTAGATGCAGTTACTTGATTTACCCAATTTGTGTGAAATTTCAAGGGCGATTATGAAAAGCAGATGTTTAAAATCTGGAGTCAATTATTGAAAATGGGACGGCAGAGGCTGTTACACATCAGCAGAAATATCTAAAAGGTCATTTTCCTCCTCTTACTGAAAGGAAAGATTAAAGTCGTTACTGGAGCACAGAGAGCATCAGCATCTACAGCAGGTAAAAAAAAAATCACATCAACTCTCCACAAAATACCTTGTCAGCCAATGAGGTCACCAAGGCACACCACAGATATTGAGCCTGACAGAAGGGGAAGGAACTGGATGTTGCAGCTTGTGTGTTAATCTTTTGCCTACAGCATGGCACCACACTGTGTTTCAGTACAGCAGATGTGCCTATATGACATCAGTTTATCCATGTTCCTACCCTCTACAGTAGGTACCTAGTCCTCATAATGTCAATTAGCTCTGCCTGCAAACCTCTCAGAGTAAATCCGTTTTTCACTATTAAGGCTCATAGCTACTGTAGCTAACTGCAATTGACCCTCTAACTTTTGGCTTGGCTCAATAATTTTACTCCAAGCTTCTCATAACTCCTGAGGGTAGGTACCCAGAACATGTAGTTGCTACGGTAACCCAAGCTACAAACCCTGTTCTTGTTGCCAACTGAATGCAATAAAACTCCCCTAACTTTCTTTGCAGAATTTACTGTATTAAGGTCAATTAACCCCTTCCAATCCAGTTAAAGTAAAATGCAACAAACAATTACAAAGAGGGGAGAAGAACTAGGGTCCAACCTGGGTCCAAACAAATTCGAATAAAGGGACACAGGCTCAGGATTATCATTAGAAGAACCAAATGGGAAGTTCGAAGATTTTTTTTCTCATACCTGTTATTAAAACATGGAATGCTTTGTCATTAGGGGCCATTGAGGCAGAGAACATTGTTTCAGAGGATTTGTGATAAGTTTTGAAAAGAAAGGATGTAAACAGACAGGGGGAAAGGGCATGAGAGTAGATCGTTGCAGCTGAAGAACTCTCTAACTGTAAATATCCTTCATAACAACATAGTCCCTCCTTGTATTTCACTTTGGTTGGAGTTCCCATCTAATCAAGATAAATGTTCAAATTTCAAGTGAGTTGAAGTTTTGTTGAAAGTGCAGTACTCTGCTGGTCTCCAATTGTTGTAATAATGCGGGTGAAACGTACCCAATCAGATTCCTAAATACAGGAGCTGAACCCATCACTAAATATTATTGACTTTAAGCACTGGTTGAGCGAATCTCATAAGGCAGATTCAAAGTCTCAAACACTGCCGAGATTAAAATTAAATCTCATTAGTGGCGGGTGGTTTAAGTGAAGTATTTAGGGATGACATTAGAAAACAGTTACACACTTTAGGAAACAACTGTCGACAATGGACTGGCGACTTAATCCAGTATCACAATAAAGGAGCAGTGATATTAATGAGGATTCCAGTGGTACCTTGTTACTGTTCTTTTTAATAGCGATGTGCTGACGTTCTTAGCAAAGTTATGAGCATCAATTAAATTCCAGTGGTATTGGTGTAAGGCAGTAAAATATTCTGCACAATTCGAGTTTTATAAATTATTTGACTTTAAGAAAATAACATCACTTACTTTAAATATCACAACTTGTTCTCTCCTACCATTTTTCCAGCGGTGTGCTCCAGCGGTTTTTGTTGGTTTGTATGTGTCACGAGAGGGGAAAGCACTAATTTCTCGCGAAAATCATTCCCAAGAGATTTTAATTCGCTTTCAATGCCGAATCTGTCATCTCATTGCGTTTTGCATTTCGCAAATGCATTAATACAAGTTGGTAGATCCGGTTTTCTTGCATTTCCTGTTTTGTTTCATGGCAAAAGGACCTCTTCCCTCAGAGCAAAATCACAGCAGTCACCTCAACCAGCTCAGGTTTCTTCTAAAAGAGACATTTTTAAAATGCCATTTTACGCCCAATTAGAATATTGCTTCTTTTCTACTTCGCGTGTAACCACACACCTGACATTCGCATTACCGGGGCACTCCCTTGTCTTTGGGGAGGATGTGGGATTCCGTTCAAAAAGTGTTCAGGACGAGGGCAGCAGGCACCTCCTCGCGTTACAGAACATCTTTACGTGTGATTTAGGCAACCGTTCACCAGTCTAACCAGTTGCAACGATATATCATCGAGTGCTTTCACTATTCTCAAAGTGCGAACACGAAACGAGTCCAGATACCACCTTTCAGAGTTGGATGTGAGTTAATAGTGGCCCATTCCCCCCATACATGGACAAACAGTCTTTAATGGAAATGAGCAAGGCTGTTAACTTGCAACTCTGGACTCAACACAGGATGTTCTTAAAATGCCAATGTGCTACAACAACGTTAATACTCATTAAATCTCATCTCGTTTAAGGAGAATGCTATTTATCTGGTTTCCCCTCCATCTGTGTGTGTGTGTGTGTGTTTTTCTGCTGGTTGCTGCAGTGATTTGCAGCCCAGCGGGTATCTGACTGCCGCTATCTCTCTTGAGCCTGACGTAAAGGAATACGTTGGAAACGTCGGAGATATTTAACATCAGTTGGTATCGGCGTTCACAGCTCTGGCTCCATCGTGTGTGCAACAGTCGAGGCTGCTGCTCCCGCAAGGCAAGAGAGTCGCCGAGATTACGGGGCACAGGCAGATGTGGAGCAGCGCAAGAAACCCTCACTGGAACCTGGCTGGATCGCTCCATTTTCCATCAGCGATTCACGGACCTCTCTTTAAAAAAAACGATCCACTTCAATAACAGTTATCAAAAAAAAACAGGTGCTTATAAATCTTATTAAAATAAAATACAAGAGGACTTTTTCCCTCCTGTTAAACACCAAGGATCGTCGAAGTCTCGCTTTTGACTCCGTGTGAAATTGAACGGATGGTTTTTTAAAAATTGTCTTCAAGAGTTAAAGAGACCCGAATTGCGTTGTTTCTTTTTTCTGTTTTGTTTTCCCCTCCTGGAAGGTAAGTGCTCTATCGGTGATTTGTTCAGGACCGCTGGTCAGATCAGAATGTCAGTGGTTGAATTGCAAAAGGGTTAAATATGACAGCAATGAAGCAGTCTCTCCATTGCCATGAGGTTTATTTAAACGGTAGCAGGGGCACTGTTTCCAAATGTGGCATCAGACGTTCAATATCGCTAATGTGCAGGGAACACCTAGCAAGTCTTTTCCCCCTTTTATCTCTCTCTCTCTCTCTGTGGATCATGAATTCCACAGGTAGCCAGCCTTTTCCACACAACCGTCTGGAGACTTTCAGTAGCATTACACGTATTACAAAGCAATAAGCAGGACCAATCGCACTTTATTTTTCACGTTACTTGCGTGTTGAGAGCCAATCTGAATCTCAAAATGTTAAGACGCAGATATCGAGACTTTTTACCCCAAGGTGATTCCCATCTTCTAAATGTTCTGCTTTGAGATGTTCCGTGTTTCAAGTAGGCGACCTGACCCCTTCAGGCAGCGAATGCTTCTGCCGGGGGATTGCATTTACCCCCATGTGTCAGTCACTCGGAGTCTTGCACCCACTCCGACTTCTGGTTGTCAGGAACTAGATTGTCAGAAAAGTGCAATACCGAGATTCACTGTGAGGTTATTGGTTTTGCTATAGTTTTCCATATTAATCGATAAAAAGATAATTTTTAAAATCGGATTGAGTCTTGCCATAATTTAAAAGATGGAAAATGTTTCCCGATTATCCGATCCCATAATGATCTCAAGGCATTACTCTCGGCAAAGTGTTCTATGAACATCTGGAGAATCGATAAAATGTTAATTGCACTCAGACTGAGATAGAAGTGCCAGGGATGATGGATTTCCGATTTATCGGTAGGATTTAAGAATAACAAGCAGAACGTTAGAAAATCGATGCTTAAAATTGAATTATAGGCGTGGATATACCTGCTAAACTCTCAAGCCTGTACACTGACACCTATGTGTACAGTGACCTTCAGGAACCGGCATTCAATTTGTCTTGTGACTGAATTTTTAAAAAGTTTTTGAAAAAAAATTCTCATTTCAGTAGTGGAGTAAGAAAAGATGTAATAGCCGATGCTGACTAAAGCTATCTTGTGCTTCAGGTCTTTTTATAATGTTCAGTCAGTAACCAAGTACGAGGCGAAGCGTCGTTCCAGAGTAACACAAAATGGCTTTGGACATCTCGATGCAGTTGACTACAACGGCTGAATGGATTTTAGCCTCATACGAGGGAGGGAACGTCTCCACCGATATCTACTCCAACCTTACCCAAAACACCACCAAGCCCCCCGCCACGCCTGATGTTGACATGAGCGGCAGTGTCCTCCTCCCTTTCATCTATTTCGTGGTGTGTGTGGTGGGACTCAGCGGGAACACCTTGGTCATCTACGTGATCCTGCGTTACGCCAAAATGAAGACGGTCACCAACATTTACATTCTCAACTTAGCCATAGCGGACGAGCTCTTCATGGTGGGGCTGCCCTTCATCGCCATCCAGGTGGCTCTGGCCCACTGGCCCTTTGGCCAGGTTGTCTGCAGGATCCTGATGACGGTGGACGGCATCAACCAGTTTACCAGCATCTTCTGTCTGACGGTGATGAGCATCGACCGTTACCTGGCGGTGGTTCACCCCATCAAGTCGTCCAAGTGGCGCAAACCGCGGATAGCGAAACTGATCAACGGCGCGGTCTGGTTCATTTCACTCTTGATCATCCTGCCCATCATGATCTACTCGGGTGTCCAGACCCGCCACGGCAGGAGCAGCTGCACCATCACCTGGCCCAGCCAGAACCCGTCCTGGTACACGGCCTTTGTCATCTACACCTTCGTGTTGGGCTTTTTCCTGCCCCTGACTGTCATCTGCCTTTGCTACCTCATGATCATCGTCAAGGTGAAGGCTTCGGGCATCCGCGTGGGATCCTCCAAGCGCAAGAAGTCGGAGAAGAAAGTCACCAAGATGGTCTCCATCGTGGTGGCTGTCTTCGTTTTCTGCTGGCTGCCCTTCTACATTTTTAACTTTCTGTCCCTGGCGGTGGCGCTCAAGCCCACTCCCGCCATGAAAGGCTTTTACGAGTTTGTGGTCATCCTCTCCTACGCCAACAGCTGCGCCAACCCCATCCTCTACGCCTTCCTGTCTGACAACTTCAAGAAAAGTTTTCAGAACGTGCTTTGCTTGAAAAAGGTCAGCGGCTTGGACGAGGTGGACCGCAGTGACAGCCGACACGACAAGTCGAGGCTTCACGATGTCACGGAAACGCAGAGGACTCTGTTGAATGGGGATGATCTCCAAACCAGTATTTAACGGTGATCGATGATCCCACCAGGTCGAGATCGCCGTGCATTTGGTCTCGGCACCTTTCCATTGTAATTACAGGTAACGCATTCAACCTGCTTCGAAGGGTCTATTTGAGTTCCCAGTGAGTCGTATTGCAACAGGTACACTCTATCCTGACACCGTCTTGTGGCTTCGCAGAGCTCAGATTTTTCTGCTACTGAAATTTCTCTCGAGTTCATCACCGTCTGGGCAGTCATGGGGCTGTTCGGGATCCCCAAGCACCCCACGTCATAAAATCGTATTATTTAATCTAGTGTCGCACACGCAATTCCTTAAATCAATATATTAATGCCAACATTGTGTAGATTGCACAATAGCTGAAGATTAAATCAAAGTAACCTCACCGGTAGGGGCACTTCCCCTTATTGCAGAACGGTCTAAACGTGACACCAACCGCTTTCGCTGCAACCCTCTTCAACTGGGCTAAGTAGTTCTACACTGCAATTGCTTAATAATCCAGTATATTAATAAACTGCCTTCTGTGTTAAAGTTCGCCCATAATAACCACATAATGAAACCTAATACTTGGAAACGCTTCAGCATAGTCTTCCTATGCACCAGTCCAGTGATGGCTGCTTCAGTGAAACTTGTCTTAATTAGAACGTTAGGTATTTAAACTACTGTAACCTGGTTCTGTGGTAGATTGAACGACTAATTAACAGTACTAAAAGTTAATTAAGTGAAATAAATGACAAATGGCTGTATTCTGTCCCTTTCGCGGGTGTGCAGGAGCTTCCTGACATATCAAAGGACACGACAGGGCTGGATACTACCCCAGGCTTTTCCAGCTAACTGGAAAGTTTGTACATTGATCAAGTGAGCACCACTGTAACTACATTTTCAATGATTCAATGAACTGGTGGCCTGTACTTTATCTGCATATATCTCTTTGGACATCTGCTACTTTATCCAAAGATGAGTTTCTTATCTGTTTCAGAAACAATTGAAAGTGATAGCTTTAGGCGTTAACCAGGATAGTTTTTACTGTGACCTGGTTTTGAAAACTATTGTTTAATTTTAGGTTCCAATACAAACACTTTTCTGCCTTGGAATTGTTAAGAAATAACGACCAAAACTCAAGACGACCATTTAAAATGTTTCATATTTAGATAATTACAAAATTTTGAATGATGGTCCTGCAATAACTGCAACCATTTCCATGAGGCACCTTTTCACATCCTCATTCCAGGTATTTGACCATATCAGTTCTAGTAATTTCTTGTTCTGGAAGAACTTTGTACCACATAGAGCCAATCTCTAAGTGATGGTACATTGTGCTTGGTAAGTGAATGTGTTTTGTTATACTGATGATTCCTGTGACTTCAGGTCACTATGTTATGATCATCAATGGCATTTAATTTTTTGTACATTTATTATTGCTGTACCACTCTAACGTGGTTATTCATCAAATAGTGGGAGTAGTGGGATAACTAAAACATAACTTAGCTTGTGATATTGGGACAAGTGTAACCCAAGGCCCAAGGGCTAATTATGCCCACCAAGGTGTGTCCTCCTGATGTTAATCAGTGAATTCTTTTTGTTCCTGGTTAGTCGATTACTTTTATTTTCTACAACTAGACATTCAAGCTGTGCACTACAATCCAAACCCAAAACAATGGAATTAAACGGTTTCAGATCAACCACTGGAATTTGTTCATTTAGAATCACACTATATATCCCATTTTAAAACAAACATTTACTTGTCAACTTTACAGCTGTTTCTTTCAAACAAGAACCCACAAAGTCAGTCTGTGGGTGAGTTGGAGATGGGAGCAAGCCATTTAATGAATTAAAAATGCCACTAAAATAGAACTTAAAATAATGTACCTTTTGGTTTGTAATAGTTTCCACATGGGTATGTGAATTGCCCAGGGAAGGAGATCTCTGCAAATTGATTTCTCTAGATGCCAGATCCTTAAGTGGCAAATGATAGTGCATAGGAATTTCAAACTAGTTAATGGGATTTTCTAAATTACTTACTTACTCATACATTGATAATACACAAAAAATGTAAAATTTTCAAGAAACCTAGAAGACATGTTTTCG
Organism: Heptranchias perlo; assembly: GCF_035084215.1. Taxonomy (NCBI): domain Eukaryota; kingdom Metazoa; phylum Chordata; class Chondrichthyes; order Hexanchiformes; family Hexanchidae; genus Heptranchias; species Heptranchias perlo. The sequence continues at coordinate 15,927,213 of NC_090347.1, forward strand.
ATTACTGGTGGTTAGAGACATTTGGTTGAGTTTTAGAGTCTGCTGATTGCAGTATTTTTCTCCAGGCAGTGTCCCTACAGCATGTCTAGTGGTAACTAATACTGAAGATCTTCCGTTAAAATTATGCTTACGTCACATGGATGATTAATTCAAAGTTCTACTACCTTTTAAGAACATGTTCTCCCATGTCTAATGCTCCACTATTCAAAAACTCGCTTTTCTATATTTATTGCCTTCTTACAAAAAGGTCACAGTGTTTCAACTTTTTAACCATTGTAAATTCTACAACCACACACAGTAAAGACAAAACACTGCTTTTATGTACAGTACTGGCACACAACACATTTAGTTTGGATATGAAAAATGATACTGGGTTAACACACTTTGGTGGAACACAGTTTTAAAGCTTGTTTTTTTTTTGCTGACAGGAATTGGGTTGTAGTCCAGCCTGGAGAAAAGAGGTCTCCTTTCATCAATGGCTAGTAATGACTACATGTATTGTGAATTCTGGCAACAATCTTTATTGTAGTTATGGTCTGTCGAATGATTGTTATTTATTTGAAAAAAAATCAATTTCCAGTTCACCCTCATTCCTCCTGAGGTACACCCTCAGCACAGGTGGTCACAACTGTTTGACCATCCTTCAGGTCAGGTTGAGGGACACATCTGACCGGAAGCCGATTACATCTGTACCTGTCCATATACTGCCTGATAAATGAGGTCAAACTGCAGGCTGGCAGAAGAATGCAACCATAACCATTTACATTGAAAATGGAATCCTTGGCAGGCAGCCACAGTGGTAATCGAAATTTAACAACACTTTTACAAATCCTTTTTTTTAATTATTTGGCAGTTTTGCAGGATCATGGAAATGACAGCACAGAAATAATCTGTTTGGGCCATTGGACCTGTGCTGGTCTGTTTGTAGTGGAATAATAATAACTTTACCATTTACAATGCCAAATTCCTAAATGGAATACAATTCTTAAAAGGACCTGTGTGTCTTTTTCAATTTAAAAAAGCATTATTAATTTACCCTTATCCCATCTGAGGGCATTTTAAAAAATACAATATTTGCATTAGTAATACAGCTTACTCACTTCAGCGAGACTCCATGTCAAACATGGTGGCGTCCTGCACTATTAGCCTTGACTGTTCACGTAGGTTTTTTAGTAATAAAAAATGAAAAGTGTACAGCTTTTTGAGGCAATGGAAGTCAATAAAGATGCAGTTTCAAACAAATATTCAATTTCTTCTGGAAATGTCTATTATCCAAGATCTCAAAATGGAACAGTTCAAAATCTTTCCAACATCTTTGTCCCACATCGATTAGGATAAGATTCTTCACCTGAATCAGATGATATACATATTTTACCTGTGCTCGGAAAGATGGGTCATAACCACTCCAATTTTGAGTTGTACATCAAGGTTTTAACATTTGGATTTGGTGATGTCAGCACTTGAATTTTGGACCCTCCACAGTTGACTCAGAAATTTGCTCCCCCCATATTACCAAATTACCGGGCAAACTTTACTTCACTGCAATTGTATCCAATTCTGAACTAACAAAGGTGTACATATTCCTATTAAAAAATATCAGGCATTGCAAACACTGAGCAACAGCTTTCGGTTTTTAGACATTCAGTGTATTATGAGTGGAGTTGTGTGTGTTAATATAAAAATATCTTCTGTTGTTAAATGAGCATCTGAAATCATTAAAGTGTCTTTACGAGATATTTGACAGCTAGAACTGTAAGAGCAATATTTCAGAACAGGTACTAGCAAATAGTGAGAAATGTGCTAATAATGTGCCAAAGATGAATTGAGAAGGATTTCCACTGAGAAAGTGGATATATTTCTTACAGCTGCAGTAGAATCCTCTCACCTATTGAGCGGTGGGAAAAGCTATTCGATTTTCAAATACAGCTGAAAGAATAACTTCTTTTTGAACGACTGAGTTTTTCTGCATATTCAAGTATTACATTAAATTTTAATGAGGGAAATATACAGAACAATGGTTTTGTTAATTTGTGACGTTTTCAAGTAAATGAAAAATTTGTAATCTTGTGGTGCAAAAATGACATTGAAATTCTCAAATGCCAAATTATATAATCTCTAAGAGCACATGTAGTACATGTGCCTGCAACATCGTTCTTAGCTCTTAAAACATAAATCTTAAAAATACAGACAATTGTTTCACTTGAACAAGGTTTCCCCACTGTATTCCTCACTGTGTCTTTAAGGTTTGTTGTAGAATGAAAAAAATTGTAAAAATTGTATTGTGTGGGATGTTTTCACTTTCTATTTTGATACATTGCTGCATGACTGTTTGTTAAAACTTAGATTTTCCTAAAAGCAAACTTGAGACTAACAGAGTCCAACTGAGTCCTCAAGTCTCATTAATAATTATTTATTCGATGGGCATGATCGCTGCCCGGTGCCATAAGTCATTGCAGAATTAACATTCCAGAATACATTTAAAACTTTCAAATAAATTTTCTATGGAATCAATCTAATGCAACAATAGACTATAGCCCTACAACAACCAACTTTGGTCTGACCTTGAAATAGTTTAGTGTTCAGTCTGGATGGGTTTTATTGTACTGCCATCTGATGGTACTTTACTGATGTTCTTTAACAGGCAGTCATAAATGTTGTGGTTATAAGAGTTATGAGTCTTTCACACCACCCAGTCATTAACATTACATTCACTGTATATGCAAGGTATTCAATTCTCCAATCATTTACTGTCATAAACATCCCAGAAATAATGCACATTTTACATCAGAAATGCAATATTTGTCATGTGACATCCTGAAACCAAAATGTCGTAACAAAGAAAGAAATATTTTCATTATTATTACACTAAGAGGCACATGTAAGTGAATTCACGTCAATCAATCTGAGGATTCAGATAGCAAACCTAAACCACAAAAGTGTCATGGGATGTCATCTGAACTACTTGAAGAGATTGTATTTCACTTACACATGTTCAGTATTCCTTATATAATTATGCCTACTGGTACAGATACTGATGAAATCTATATTACAGAACTAATACCAACAACATTATCATGAAGGGTTTGACAGAGTAGATAAGGAGAAACTGTTACCAGTGGCAGAAAGGTCGGTAACCGGAAGTCTGTGCTTGCTGACCGACATTGACTCCCGGTCCAGCAGCGCCTCGATTTTAAAATTCTCATCCTAGTTTTCAAATCTCTCCATGTCCTCACCCCTCCCTATCTCTGTAGCTCCTCCAGTCCTACAACCCTCCGAGATCTCCGCACTCCTCCAATTCTGGTCTCCTGTGCATCCCGCATTTTAATCGCTCCACTATTGGCGGCCGTGCCTTCAGCTGCCTAGGCCCTAAGGTCTGGAATTTCCTCCCTAAACCTCTCCGTTTCTCTACCTCTCTCCTTTAAGAAGCCTGTTAACACGTACCTCTTTAACCAAGGTTTTGGGCACTTGTCCTAATATCTCTTTGTGTGGCTTGGTGTCAAATATTGTTTGATAATCGCTCCTGTGAAGCACCTTGGGATGTTTTACTATGTTAAAGGCACTATATAAATGCAAGTTGTTGTTGTTGTTGTTGTTGTTGTTGTTGTTGTTGACACAGATTTAAGATAATTGGCAAAAGAACCAGAGGTGACATGGGGAAAAGAAATTTTGACGCAGCGAGTTGTTATGATCTGGAATGCATTGCCTGAAAGGATGGTGGAAGCAGATTTAATAGTAACTTTCAAAAGGGAATTGGATAAATACTTGAAGAGAAAAATTTGCAGGGCTACAGGGAAAGAGCAGGGGAGTGGGACTAATTGGATAGCTCTTTTAAAGAGCCAGCACGGGCACGATGGGCAGAATGGCCTCCTTCTGTGCTGTGTCATTCTATGATTATATGATTCTAAGTTATGGAAAAGTTAATTATAGTGTTGACAAAAGGAAAATGGACAGCTGCCATTAAGCTGTATTCATTTTTCAGTTAAAGGAAAGAACTCAGTCTATCACTTGAGCTTTCTGGTTTCAAATGTATATGTGGTTGTACATTATCATTTCAACTTTAAGTATCTGTACAAGTGTGTGTTAGTGAATTAATGGATGAGTGGAGAGCTTTACAACTTACAGAAACAGGAGACAAACCGGCCCAATAGGTCAGCTACAAAATACAGCTTTAAATGTGTGTTTTTCATCTGGCATCTATGTTCTTGTTTGAATAATGCATCTTCATTAAAATTAGCTATTTTTGTGATTAAAGACAAGAATTGTAATCTATAAAATTGGTATCCGTTCAATGTAGAGTTGGTTACGTTGCTTTTATTTATTTTAATAAAATCCATTGGGGGTAACGAGAACCAAATGTATGAGTGCCCTCCCCCTTCAATAAGTGTTTGTAAATTAAAAGACTCTTTCGACGTAAGTACGTGAGATACCCGACCCTAGTGATTCTAATGCTTTTATATTAAATCATCATTGCTCATTTACATCAATCAGATTATTTATGTTACATTTTGTTTACAGGATTGTGCAGTACTCTGTGCTTTTATAACAGTACAATTGTGATCACAAACAGCAATGGGATGTTAAACAATTTTATAATTCAGATTCCTGCATTCTTAACTTTTTCCCAAAAGGAAAATGCTTCTATCATGAAGAGACTTTGAGCCATTTCTGAGAGATGTGATAAGGGTCGATATAAATGAAAATCTTTCTTCACACACGCTGAACTGTAGGTACTGATTTTGAAGGGGGAGGGCTTGACCAATAAAATGTCACCTTCATGGCATTTATGAATTATCCTTTATAAGCATCTCCAATAATTAGAGTTGCAGAATTCAAAGGCCAATTCTCAATCAAAAGAACTTGAGGCTCAATTTTCAAAAGTTTGGAAATGAATTCTAATCTTTTCACATTCCATGTTGATTTAAAACGAAGTTAGGACATTTTGCAAGTCAGATATTTTCAGTATACTAGCAAATAATTTCAGGTAACCATATACATATCTATATAATATGTATACTGAACTCTAATGATGCATACAGCATAAGAGTGAACCATCCACAACCTTAGCCAGCAATACAGCAGGTTTGAAAATACACAGGCCAGTTTTAGAAATTGTGTAATTTAATAATGGTGAAACACAACATTAACATTATAGGCCTCTCCTAAACACACCACTGAACGACTACACAGCACCCACCCCCGCCACCACATAACCCCCAGCCCCCACCTCTTCCCTGGGCAGCCTCTGGAATATTTCTGGTTGGCAAAGTTCTGAATCCAAAGCAATATCCATGTTTTTTGCTGCAACGGATGAGTTTGAAAATGGAATTTCATGTATTGCTCTCCAGACCACAAATGTCCCTGTGATTTTTCATCCATATTTCCGAATAATGCACCGTCAGAGGAGATTCACAAGGCTGATTACGACGCACTTGAGAATTGCAAATGCCCTCCAACAAGGAGTGCTTCAAAAATTGGCCCCATGGTATCGTCCCAAGAGCTCCTGTCTTATCACAATTGTCTGGTGTAAGGTTAAAGCTTTGGACTTTTCAATGAGCTGACAATGTGAGTCAGTCTCCAACTCTGGAAAGAGTGAACTTTTCAATTCTTTTTCATCTTTTTGACATTAAAAACTGGGGGAGGGGGGAAAGAGACAAAAGTGTTCAACTGGCTGTTGTGACCTGAAAAATGTTTGCTTATTTTGCAACAACTGTTTGTTAACATGGTTTGAGTGTGTGCTTTTGGTTTTTTTAAAAAAGATTTTATATTTTGTTGCTTGTGACCAAGATGTGATATGTTCCCTTCTCATCTATATTTAACTCTATATTGTTGCAGTTTTGTACATTAAAAGTGCAAATAATTTTAAACTGTAAGAAGTCTTGTGTGAATTCTGTAGTAATCTTTACAGTGGAAACTGGGTGGCACGTTGCATCAAAGTACCATTTTATCACCTCATAATCGAACCCAAGTGAAAGGGGCTGGAGGTCTTGCCACTTGGATTGCTGTTCGGTCTTTAGGCTTCATGGAAATACATAGAAATTATAACACAGAAACAGGCCATTCGGCCCAACCAGTCCTTGTTGGCATTTACCCTCTACACGAGCAAATAGTTTGAATCACATTTACCCTCTTCCCGTACTCCTTCATCCCTTTTTCCTTCATCCACATATCCAATCAAATCTTGACATCGTTTCTGCTTCAACCACTAATCCTGGAAGTGAATTCCACAGCCTCATAACTATTTGTGTTTCCCTTGCTTTCTGTTCTAAATCTGTTAGATTTAATCTTGTATCTCTGGCTGCTGATAATTATAAACACTATCATGTTGCCTTTTTACCTGCATAGCTCTAACAAAAAATGCTCCAATTTTTCAAGTCTTTGTATTTTTATTTCTTCATATCACACAGCATTCTAGTGAACCTCATTGTACTGATTGTAAAGCCTCAATATCCTTCCTATAGCTTGGAGCCCAATACTGCTCACAGTACTTGAACTGAGGTTGTATTAAGGTTTTATATAGGTTCACCATTACCTCTTGGCTTTTATATTCTATACCTCTTGTGATAAAACCAAGAATTCCATTAACTTTTTTTTACAGCAATATCAACTTGAGGTGCTGCCTTTAATGTCCTGTGAACCTGTGCCCCCGAATCCCTCCGCTTTTCCAAAGTTCTGAGCCTAATTCCATTCAGGGAATAATGATAGGAACATAGGAACAGGAAGAGTCCATTCAGCTCCTCGAGCCTGTTCCACCATTCAATGAGATCATTGCTGATTTGTATCCTAACTCCATCCACCCACTTTGGCTCCCTTAATAACCTTGGCTGACAAAAATCTAATCGTCTCAGATTTAAAATTGCTAATTGAGCTCACATCTACTGCTTTCTGTGGGAGAGAGTTTCACACTTCTACCACCCTTTGTATGAAGAAATGTTTCTCAACTTCTCTCCCGAATAGCCTGGCTCAGATTTCAAGGCTATGTCCCTTTGTCCTAGACTTCCCCAACAGCGGAAAAAATTTCTCTCTATCTACCCAAACAATTCCTTTCAAAATCCTAAAAACTTCAATCGAATCACCCCTTAGCCTTTTATATTCTAGGGACTACAAGCCTAGTTTATGTAATCTCTCCTCATAATTTAACCTTGTACCCCTGGTAAGATTCTGGTGAAAATGCACTGCTCTCCTTCCAAGGCCAATATATTTTTGCTAAGGTGCAGTGCCCAGAACTGTGCACAGTACTCCAGATGTGGTCAAACCAGGGCTTTATTCAGCAGCAGCAAAACTTTCTTCCCATTATATTCTAGCCCTCTAGATATAGAGGCTAACATTCCTTAGCCTTTTTGATTATTTTTTGCACCTGACCACTACATTTAGTGATCTGTGTACATGGACACCTAAATCCCATCACACCTTCACTGTTCCTAACTTTTCAATGTTTAAAAATACTCGGATTTATCCTTATTTGGTCCAAAATGGATGACCTCACACTTACCTGCGTTGAAATTCATCTGCCACAGATTTGCCCACTCACTTAATCTATCAATATCTCTTTGTAATTTTATGCTCCTGTCTATACTACTTACTATGCCACCAATCTTTGTGTTACCTGCAAACTTAGATACATAGCTCTCTATTGTGTTATCTAAGTCATTAACATAGTGACTAGTTGAGGCCCCAGCACAGATCCTTGTGGGACACCACTAGTCACTTCCTTCCAATTCGACGACATACCCATAATTCCTACTCTCTGTCTTCCACAGCCTAACCAATCTCTGAACCAGGTCAATAATTTGCCTTCAACTCCATGAGCTTTAATTTTAGCTAACAATCTCTGATGTGGAAACTTATTGAATGCCTTCTGGAAGTCCGTGTAAATTATATCCATAGATATTCCCATCTACTACTTTAGTTACTCCCTCAAAAAAATTCAATTAGGTTAATTAGACATGACCTACCCTTTGTTGCTATTTTTTCCCCAAAATGTATCACCACACACTGACATTGAACTCCATCTGCCACTTTTTAGTCCATTCCCCCATCTTACAAATATCCCTTTGCAGCTTCCTTTCGTCTTCTAAAGAATTAACTATACCTCTTATTTTGGTATAGCTTGCAGATTTTGACACCACTCTCAGCTAATATCCAAATTATTGGTGTACACAGTGAACAGATATGGCCCCAGAAATAAACCCTGAGGGACACCACCACCCACTTCCAACCACTCTGAAAAACTGCCCTTAACTCCTACTCTATGTTTTCTCCCTTCAAACCAATTTTTAATCCAGTTTACTATCCTCTAATATATCAAAAGCAAAATTCTGCAGATGCTGGAAATCTGAAATAAAAACAGAAAATGCTGGAAATACTCAGCAAGTCAGGCAGCATCAGTGGATAAAGAAACAGAGTTAACATTTCAGGTCGATGACCTTTCATCAGAACTGGAAGAAGTTGAAGATTAAACAGTTTTTAAGCAAGTACAGAGCCATGGAAAGGGAGGGAAAGAACAAAAGGAAAAGTCTCTGAAAGGGTGGAGGATAGGAGTGATTAAATGACAAAAGGGATAATGGTGCAAGGCAAGGAGGATGGTAATGGGACACCAGAAAAAATGGAAGCAGTGCTTATGATCTGAAGTTATTGAAATCAATGTCGAGTTCGGAAGGTTGTAAAGTGCCTAATCGAAAGATGAGGTGCTGTTCCTCAAGCTTCCGTTGAGCTTCATTGGAACAGTGTAAGAGTCTGAGGGCAGAGAGGTCAGAGTGGGATTGTGACGGGGAATTAAAATGGCAAGCAACAGGAAGGTCAGGGTCATGCTTGCAGATTGAGTGGAGATGTTCAGCAAAGCAATCACCCAATCGGCGTTTGGTCTCCCCAATGTTGAGGAGACCGCATGGTGAGCCGTGAATACAGTATACTAAATTGAAAGTAGTAAAAGTAAATCGCTGTTTCACCTGGAAGGAGTGTTTGGGGCCCTGGACGGTAGGAAGGGAGGAGGTGAAAGGGCAGGCATCTGTTGCATTTCCTGCGCTCGCACGGGAAAGTGCCGTGGGGAGGAGAGCCGGTGTTGGGGGTGATGGAAGAGTGGACCAGGGTGTCGCGGAGGGAGCGGTCCCTTCGGAATGCTGAAAGGGAAGGGGAGGGGAAGATCGCACTGGATGTGGTGGAAAAGTGGGGTGGAAGGTGAGGACAAGGGGGACCCTATCATGATTCTGGGATGGAGGGGAAGGGGTGAGGGCAGAAATGCGGGGGCCTGTCAACTACAGTGGAGGGGAATCCTTGGTTGAGGAAGAAGGAAGACATATCGAAAGTACTGACGTGGAAGGCGGCATTGTCAGAACAGATGTGATGGAGACGGAGAAACTGGGAGAAGGGAATAGATTCCTTACAGGAAGCGGGGTGAGAGGAAGTGTAATTGAAGTAGCTGTGGGAGTCAGTGGGCTAACATTATCCTCTCCCTAATTCCATCTCTCTTAATCTTTTCTAGTAACCTCTCATGTTGTACCTTGTCAAGGGCTTTCCTAAAGTCCATGTACACAGCATCCACTACATTTCCAATTCTGTTACCTCCTCAAAGAATTCTATATTTTAAACACAGTTATCCATTTTAAAATTCATGCTGCCCATTTCTATTTTCTCTTCATCTAAATATGTGGTAATTTCATCCTTAATTAGAAACTCTAAAAAAAATTTCCTACCACGGGTCTTAAATTAACTGTTCCATAATTACCCAGGATAGCTCTGTCCCCCTTTTTAAAAATGGATACTACATTGGCCACTCACCAGTCCTCCGGCAAACATCCACACTCAGTAGAACCCTGAAATGATATTTCTAGAGCTTTGGAAAATTTCCTCCCTCAGGAACCGAGTGTGTATCCTCGGTTTTGTCTTCCTTTAGCCTAACTAACTTAACTAAAATTTTCCTTTAATCCGTCATAACATCGCTCATCTCATTCTCAACCACTTCAGGATTCACCTCCTCTCCGATATCCTCTTTAGTAAAGACCGATGCAACGTTCTTATTAAATACTATCATTTTTTGATCATCGTCTACAAATTGACAATGTTCTCTCAGGGGTTCCACCTCCCTTTTAACAATTCTTTTTTTATTGATATACTTATAAAGTATTTTAATGTTCCTTTTGTTGTTTTTTGAAATTTTTCCTCATACTCCCTCTTCACTTCCCTTATCCTGCTCTTAACCTCTTATTTTCTCATATTCTCCTTTAGTGTTTTTCATCATTATTGTTCTGATGGTCCTTAGAGGCCCTTTTCTTCTCTTTGAATTGGTTTCCAACCTTTTTATTTATCCATAGCATCCTAAAGCTACCAGTACTTTTCTTTTTAAATGGAATATACTTATTTTGTACCTTAGCAATCTCTTTTTAAAAAAAAACATCTGACTGTTGTTTTACAGTCCTGGAAGCCAATTTCTCCTTCCGTCTCACCTCCTCATCTTTCCAAAATCAGCCCTAATCCAATCTGGTGTTCGAGTTTTTGGAATGATTTTTCCCTTTCTAGTAATGTCTCAATCCTCATCATCTTGTGTTCCCTACTCCCAAGGTGCTCACCCACATTTAGCTCACCTACCTGATTGATTTCATTATTCATTACCAGATCGAGAAATGCCTTTGACCTTGTAGGCCTATCAACATACTGCTTGAGGAAGGAATCTTTTCCAAAGTTTAGGAATTCCATTCCCCTTTCTCCATTTACCCTCTCTCTGTCCCAATCAATAAATGGATAATTAAAATCTTCCACATCAATAATTTTGTCAGGTTTCCTCTCCCATTTCTTTCCCACAATTTGGAGATCTGCGATACACCCGACTAATGTCACAAGCACTGTTTTATCTTTGAGCTGCAACCAAAGTGACAATACCCCTTTCTGGTTTACATCAACCCTCTCTACAACATATATTCCCTCTTTTACCAATATTGCCACTCCGCCTCCTTTCTCATCTTTTCTATCCCTCCAAAATATATTATATCCTGATATGTTTATTTTCCATTCTTGTCCAGTTTTCAGCCAGATTTCTATTAATGCGATTAAATCTAGATCTTCCTGTCAGATAATTTCTTCCAATTTACTTCCCACACCCTGTGCATTGCAATTCATGCATTTGAACCTTTTTTTGAACACTATGCCCTCAAAACTCCCACATCTTGAAGGAATGACACATCATTCTCCCTTCCTGTGCTGCCATTTTTAGGTTTAGTGAGTTTGTTCGGCTTTAAAGTTTATATTACTTCTGCATAATATCAGCTAGTCCACTTAATACTTCCTCCTATGCACCTAATTCCCACTCTCACCAAATTCCTGTTTAAGAAGTCCTTCTCTCACCCTGTTCCCACTTCACTCTGTTACATAGAAACAAAGAAAATAGGAGCAAGAGTAGGCCATTCGGCCCTTTGGGCCTGCTCCGCCATTCAAAATGATCATGGCTGATCATCTAACTCAGTACCCTGTTCCTGCTTTTTCCCCATATTCCTTGATCCCTTTAGCATTAAGAAATATATCTATCTCCTTCTTGAATACATCTAATGAATTGGCCTCCACTGCCTTCTGTGGTAGAGAATTCCACAGGTTCACCAACCTCTGAGTGAAGAAATTTCTCCTCACCTCGGTTCTAAATATCATACCCCGTATCCTGAGACTGTGACCCCTGGTTCTGGACTCCCCAGCCATCAGGAACATCCTCCCTGCATCTAGTCTGTCTAGTCCTGTTAGAACTTTATATGTTTCGATGAGATCACCTCTCATTCTTCTAAACTCTGGTGAATATAGGCCTAGTCGACCCAATCTCTCCTCATACGTCAGTCCTGCCATCCCAGGAACCAGTCTGGTAAACCTTCGTTGCACTGCCTCCATGGCAAGGACATCCTTCCTCAGATAAGGAGACCAAAACTGCACACAATACTCCAGATGTGGTCTCACCAAGGCCCTGTACAACTGCAGTATGACATCCCTGTTCCTGTACTCAAATCGTCTTGCAATGAAGGCCAACATACCATTCGCCTTCCTAACTGCTTGCTGCACCTGAATGTTCACTTTCAGCGACTGGTGTACAAGGACACCCAGGTCTCGTTGCACCTCCCCTTTTCCCAATCTATCACCATTCAGATAATAATCTGTCTTTCTGTTTTTAAAACCAAAGTGGATAACCTCACATTTATCCACGTTATACTGCATCTGCCATGTTCTTGCTCACTCACCCAACTTGTCTAAATCACATTGGAGCCTCTTTGCATCCTCCTCACAGCTCATGTTCCACCTCAGCTTTGTGTCGTCTGCAAACTTGGAAATGTTACATTCCGTTCCCTCATCCAAATCATTGATATATATTGAGAATAGCTGGGGCCTAAGCACTGATCCCTGCGGTACCCCACTAGTCACTACCTGCCACCCGGAAAAAGACCCGTTTATTCCTACTCTGTTTCCTGTCTGTCAACCAATTCTCAATCCATGCCAGTATATTCACCCCAATCCCATGTGCTTTAATTTTGCACACTAACCTCTTGTGTGGGATCTTTTCAAAAGCCTTCTGAAAATCCAAGTACATCACATCCACTAGTTCTCCCCTATCTATTCTACCAGTTACATCCTCAAAAAACTCCAGTAGATTTGTTAAGCATGATTTCCCTTTCATAAACCCATGCTGACTTTGTCCAATCCCGTTAATGCCTTCCAAGTGTTCTGTTATCATATCCTTTATAATAGATTCTAGCATTTTCCCCACTTCTGATGTTAGACTAACTGGTCTGTAATACCCTGTTTTTTCTCTCCCTCCTTTTTTAAATAGTGGGGTTACATTTGCCACCCTCCAATCTGTAGGAACTGTTCCAGAGTCTATAGAATTTTGGAAGACCACCAATGCATCCACTATTTCCAGGGCCACTTCCTTTAGTACTCTGGGATGTCGATTATCAGGCCCTGGGGATTTGTCAGCCTTTAGACCCATTAATTTCCCTAGCACTATTTTTTTACTAATACTAGAATCATAGAATCATAGAATCATAGAAGTTACAACATGGAAACAGGCCCTTCGGCCCAACATGTCCATGTCGCCCAGTTTATACCACTAAGCTAGTCCCAATTGCCTGCACTTGGCCCATCTCCCTCTATACCCATCTTACCCATGTAACTGTCCAAATGCTTTTTAAAAGACAAAATTGTACCCGCCTCTACTACTGCCTCTGGCAGCTCGTTCCAGACACTCACCACCCTTTGAGTGAAAAAATTGCCCCTCTGGACCCTTTTGTATCTCTCCCCTCTCACCTTAAATCTATGCCCCCTCGTTATAGACTCCCCTACCTTTGGGAAAAGATTTTGACTATCGACCTTATCTATGCCCCTCATTATTTTATAGACTTCTATAAGATCACCCCTTAACCTCCTACTCTCCAGGGAAAAAAGTCCCAGTCTGTCTAACCTCTCCCTATAAGTCAAACCATCAAGTCCCGGTAGCATCCTAGTAAATCTTTTCTGCACTCTTTCTAGTTTAATAATATCCTTTCTATAATAGGGTGACCAGAACTGTACACAGTACTCCAAGTGTGGCCTCACCAATGCCCTGTACAACTTCAACAAGACATCCCAACTCCTGCATTCAATGTTCTGACCAATGAAACCAAGCATGCCGAATGCCTTCTTCACCACCCTATCCACCTGTGACTCCACTTTCAAGGAGCTATGAATCTGTACTCCTAGATCTCTTTGTTCTATAACTCTCCCCAACGCCCTACCATTAACGGAGTAGGTCCTGGCCCGATTCGATCTCCCAAAATGCATCACCTCACATTTATCTAAATGAAACTCCATCTGCCATTCATCGGCCCACTGGCCCAATTGATCAAGATCCCGTTGCAATCCCAGATAACCTTCTTCACTGTCCACAATGCCACAAATCTTGGTGTCATCTGCAAACTTACTAACCATGCCTCCTAAATTCTCATCCAAATCATTAATATAAATAACAAATAACAGCGGACCCAGCACCGATCCCTGAGGCACACCGCTGGACACAGGCATCCAGTTTGAAAAACAACCCTCTACAACCACCCTCTGTCTTCTGTCGTCAAGCCAATTTTGTATCCAATTGGCTACCTCACCTTGGATCCCATGAGATTTAACCTTATGTAACAACCTACCATGCGGTACCTTGTCAAATGCTTTGCTGAAGTCCATGTAGACCACGTCTACTGCACAGCCCTCATCTATCTTCTTGGTTACCCCTTCAAAAAACTCAATCAAATTCGTGAGACATGATTTTCCTCTCACAAAACCATGCTGACTGTTCCTAATTAGTCCCTGCCTCTCCAAATGCCTGTAGATCCTGTCCCTCAGAATACCCTCTAACAACTTACCCACTACAGATGTCAGGCTCACTGGTCTGTAGTTCCCAGGCTGATTTCCTTCAGTTCCTCCCTTTCACTAGACCCTTGGTTCCCTAACATTTCCGGGAGGTTATTTGTGTCCTCCTTTGTATGTGTTTAATTGTTCTGCCATTTCTTTGTTCCCTATTATAATTTCCCCCATTTCTGACTGTCAGGGACCTACAGTTGTCTTCACTAATCTTTTTCTCTTGACATATTTATAGAAGCTTTTACAGTCAGTTTTTATGTTCCCTGCTAGTTTACTCTCATATTCTATTTTTCCCCTCTAAATCAATCTCTTTGTCCTCTTTTGCTGAATTCTAAACTGCTCCCAATCCTCAGGCTTGCAGCTTTTTCTGGCAATTTTATATGTCTCCTCTTTGGATCTAATACTATCCCTAATTTCTTTTGTAAGCCATGGTGGAGCCACCTTTCCTGTTTTATTTTTGCAACCCATCAAATAATGAAGCAGTCCGAGCCCGCATGCAGCAAGACCTGGACAACATCCAGGCTTGGGCTGATAAGTGACAAGTAACATTCGCGCCAGACAAGTGCCAGGCAATGACCATCTTCAACAAGAGAGAGTCTAACCACCTCCCCTTGACATTCAACTGCATTATCATCGCCAAATCTCCCACCATCAACATCCTGGGGGGTCACCATTGAACAGAAACTTAACTGGACCAGCTACAAGAGCAGGTCAGAGGCTGGGTATTCTGTGGCGAGTGACTCCCCTCTTGACTCCCTAAAGCCTTTCCACCATCTACAAGGCACAAGTCAGGAGTGTGATGGAATACCCTCCATTTGCCTGGATGAGTGCAGCTCCAACAACACTCAAAAAGCTCGACACCATCCAGGACAAAGCAGCCTGCTCGATTGACACCCCATCCACCGCCCTAAACATTCACTGCCTTCACCACCAGCGCACTGTATACTGCAGCAACTCGCCAAGGCTTCTTCGACAGCACCTCCCAAACCCGTGACCTCTGCCACCTAGAAGGACAAGGGCAGCAGGTGCATGGGAACACCACCACTTCACATTTCCCTTCAAGTCACACACCCATCCTGGCTTGGAAATATATCGCCGTTCCTTCATCATCGCTGGGTCAAAATCCTGGAACTCCCTA
Organism: Heptranchias perlo; assembly: GCF_035084215.1. Lineage (NCBI taxonomy): Eukaryota > Metazoa > Chordata > Chondrichthyes > Hexanchiformes > Hexanchidae > Heptranchias > Heptranchias perlo. The sequence goes on from NC_090347.1 coordinate 15,942,706, forward strand.
TCTCACAGCACTGTGGGAGAACCTTCATCACAAGGACTGCAGCGGTTCAAGATGGCGGCTCACCACCACCTTCTCAAGGGCAATTAGGGATAGGCAATAAATGCTAGCCTTGCCAGCGATGCCCACATCTCATGAACGAATAAAAAAAAACTCTGTTCCAAGCATAAGTAACTGAGACCAAATTCCCACTTCAAATTAAAACAGAATGTAATGAAAGGAGAACCAAGGAACATGTTGCTCACTGTACACATTACAAATCTCGTGAGCTGAGTTCTGCTGTGACATTCAGAAAAATCTTTCCAAGCTTGATTTCCAACCAGAAGGTGGCAGGCTTGAGTCTCAGGTATGACCGTTCCTGTAATACACTTATCTTCAGTGAATTTGCCAATTCCTGGATTCCATATCTGGAGTGTCATGCAGAAACAAAGAAAGAAATAAATATAAATTAATAAAGCTTTGGGGAGTCAGGAGGTGAGTCACTAGCCACAGAATATCCAGCCTCTGACCTGCTCTTGCAGCCACAGTATTTATGTGACTGGTCCAGTTAAGTTTCTGGTCAATGGCGACCCCCAGGATGTTGATAGTGGGAGATTTGATGATGGTAATGATGTTGAATGTCAAGGGGAGGTGGTTAGACTCTCTCTTCTTGGAGATGGTCATTGCCTGGCACTTGTCTGGCACGAATGTTACTTGCCACTTATCAGCCCAAGCCTGGATGTTGTACATGTCTTGCTGCACGCGAGCATTGACTGCTTCATTATCTGAAGGGTTGTGAATGGAACTGAACACTGTGCAATCATCAGCGAACTTCCTCATTTCTGACCTTATGATGGAAGGAAGGTCATTGATGAAGCTGCTGAAGATGGTTGGGTCTAGGACACTGCCCTGAGGAACTCCTGCAGCAATGTCCTGGGGCTGAGATGATTGGCCTCCAACAACCACTACCATCTTTGTTTGTGCTAGGTATGACTCCAGCCACTGGAGAATTTTCCCCCTTATTCCCATTGACTTCAATTTTACTCGAGCTCCTTGATGCCACACTCAGTCAAATGCTGCCTTGATGTCAAGGGCAGTCATTCTCACCTCACCTCTGGAATTCAGCTCTTTTGTCCATGTTTGGACCAAGGCTGTAATGAGGTCTGGAGCCGAGTGGTCCTGGCGAACCCAAACTGAGCATCGGTGAGCAGGTTATTGGTGAGTAAGTGCCGCCTGATACCATGTTGAACACACCTTCCATCACTTTGCTGATGATTGAGAGTAGACTGATGAGGCGGTAATTGGCCAAATTGGATTTGTCCTGCATTTTGTGGACAGGACATACCTGGGCAATTTTCCACATTGTCAGGTAGATGCCAGTGTTGTAGCTGTACTGGAACAGCTTGGCTAGAGGCGCGGCTAGTTCTGGACCGCAAGTCTTCAGCACTACAGCCGAGATGTTGTCGGGGCCCATAGCCTTTGCTGTATCCAGTGCACTCAGCTGTTTCTTGATATCATGTGGAGTGAATCGAATTAGTTGAAGACTGGCTTCTGTGATGGTGGGGATCTAGGGAAGCGGCAGTGATGGATCATCCACTTGGCACTTCTGGCTGAAGATGGTTGCAAACACTTCAGCCTTGTCTTGTGCACTCACGTGCTGGGCTCCACCATCATTGGGGATGGGAATGTTTACAGAGCCTCCTCCTCCCATTAATTGTTTAACTGTCCACCACCATTCACAACTGGATGTGGCAGGACTGCAACAAACACTCAAAATGCTCAATCTGTTTTGAAATAATGGCAAATATTAGTTTTCTACTCATATCTATGCAGTGTATGTTCCGCAAAGTGCTGAACAAACAATCATGTGATTAATTGTATTGCCACTGATGCTGTGTTGAAAAAAACCTGGCCAAATATATGTGAAGATTTTTGAAAGCTGCTACTTAGACTGAAGATATAGTGTGGTCACTGGTCATCAAATTGATAACTACCAGTGTCAATTTACAACAAGTATAGAACTAGACAGGGGCCCAAAATTATAAATGTATTGAGAGTGGCGGAAGAGTTTTCTTATAGCATTCAAATGTGCTCTGCTTAAGTTTATAAATTCCGCAGGAAGTCCAGTGAACCCTCTAAGCATACTTCAAATTTGGTTTGGCATTGCACTGGAGTTATACTCCATGCAGTGTCAAAACCAGGTGATGTGTGCCTGCCTGCCCCAGGGAGCCTCACGCTGATACAAGTGTTATTCTGTCACCTTTGCATCATTGTGAAGTGGAAACTGCTTATCAGCTAACGGTTCCCTCTCCTCAGGTACTGTCCCCTTCCCCTTCAAATCTGCCATCATAACTCCCCTCCTCAAAAAAACCACCCTTGACCCCTCTGTCCTTACAAACGACCGCACCCTCTCCAACCTCCCTTTCCCTTCCAAATTCCTTGAACGTGTTGTCGCCTCCCAAATCCGTACCCATCTTTCCCGCAACTCCATGTTTGAATCCCTCCAATCAGGTTTCCGCCCCTGCCACAGTACTGAAATGGCCCTTATCAAAGTCACAAATGACATCCTATGGTACATGACCGTGGTAAACTATCCCTCCTCATCGTTCTTGACCTGTCTGCAGCCTTTGACATGGTTGACCACACCATCTTCCTTCAATGTCTCTCCTCTGTCGTCCAGCTGTTAAAGGAGCTATATAAGTGCACGGTGTTGTTATTCTTGTTATACAAAAGTGGCAGTTATACTGCATCCTTAATCTGTAGTTTCTCCTGGTAAAACGTTTGATCAAATCATATTGACAACACCCTATTAAGTGTGATGCACAGCGTCATCTGGTGAGTAAAAAATCTAATTCATCAGGTAAACGTGGCTCAATTTTAACATTGCTGTCGAAAGAAAACTCCATCACATTCAATGAATAGCTTGTCTGTGTACTGGGACAATGCTGTAGCATTGGGCTACTTTTGCTTTGAAAAATGTACTATATTGAGACTTTTTCTTCTGTTGCCATTTGAATATCTGCCCCTCACGAACCCTTCTTTGCCAGCCTTTTTTTTAACATCTTATCCAACATTTTGCGTTGTCCAATTATCAGTGTGACGTATCCACGGCCAGTGCAGGCCATGAAATGGAAAACTGAAATGATGGACCCAGTGGGGTAGATTTTCCCTCGGGACGGACTTTGGGCAGCCAGCTGGAAGAGTGATGATCGTCCCACAGGGAGGACCAGCCCATTTTGAGGGCTGGCGGGCTGCGGGTAGAAAACAAGTGCCCCAGTGCAGGCCACATGCTCGGGGCCGGCACAATATCAGGAGTCCAGAAAGGAGTCAACACTTTTTTTGTCCTGTGGGCATGGAAATTTTTTTTACATATGTAAACTCACCAAGTACTGTGGTTCCCTCTCTGTACTATTTTTATTATTGATTTACTTCAAATGGTTTGACGACCATTAAAAAGAAAAAGTTGGTAAAAGAATCAGAGGGGAGATGAGATGAGAATGTTTTTACACAGCGAGTTGTAATGATCTGGAATGCATTACCTGAAAGGGTGGTGGAAGCAGATTCAATAGTAACTTGAAAAGGAAATATTTGCAGGGCTGCAGGGAAAGAGCAGGGGAGCGGGACTAATTGGATAGCTGTTTCAAAGAGCCAGCACTGGCGCGATGGGCCAAATGGCTTACTTCTGTGCTGTAAGGCTCTATAAATTGGCAGAGAATGCAAATTAACTCAAACATATAACGAGTGCACTAAAATGAAACCTGAGTCCAGTTTTTGAAACAGAAGTCCATTTTTTTCCACTTCTCTGCCTTATATGAAGGCATTAATTATTTAATTGAATTTTCAGTACCAAAGAAAATATCAAAACTCTTGCCATGATCCCACCCTCTGCTCCGCCTCATCCTGCCCCTTGTTCAAGCTTCAACTTGTCAAAAAGTGGATCACACAGTCCCTTTCTGAACACATTACAGTTATTGCTATAATACTGAGAGAATAACCAAAGCATAGGCCTGAGAGCAACTTATCTACTCACCATCCACAAGAGAATAGTGCACAACACAAAATAACAAAAAAGGAGGGAGGATTTAAAAGTGAATTGATTGTTACATTCTAAAATCTAAATCATATAATTTTAACTTACTGTAAACAAAGTCTTGAAATTCTGAGAATCTAAAAATACTGAGTGTCTAAGTACATCACTGAAAAAACACTTCAACCACAGAAAGTTCTGCGGACAGAATAGATCACGTTGAAGGCCTTCAGCTCAGACTTTCCCTCTCTTCAGTAAAGCACCTCTGAGATTCTGTTGTTTTTGAGTGGCTCACTGCTATACCAGTTATCATTAAAGTCAATTATGCTTCTCACAGGAAACAGACATTTTCTACCAATATGTCAAAAGCTTTCTCTCTTCATGAATGGATATATTAAACATTTCTCCACAAAATGGAAGAGAAATGAGCTGAACCAATCCTATTACTTATCTAAAGACTTGAGCTCTCTCTGAATTGGTTCAGTACTCTGAGACCATCATGCCCCTGGCCCTGTCCCAACCTGATTCTAATTGGCTAAACCAGGCCATGTGACTGTCAAAGTTTAACATAATCCAAATAACTTTTCCTTGGAACTTGCAGGATTGTACTTTTTCTGAACTACCACCAGTTTATACTTATAATTTCTGGCCCAACTATCCTGCCTTATATTAAATTAATTTTCAGGATTTACCATATCTAAGGCATTTATTAATTTATATGTACTTATAAATGAGGTTCCTCATTTTAACTGTCTTCTCAATGCTGTAGAGTGGGCTTTTCCAATCTTTCCTCATAGCCTATTCCTCTTACACTTGAAATAATTCTTGATGCTGCTTTCCGCACCTTCTCAAAAGGATTACATTCTTTTGCTTCACCTAATGGAAATGGGGTGTAATATTCAGAGTGGTGCGGGGCTGTGATACATAATGGTCTCCAGTGCTGAGGTTCCTGTCAAATACAAATGTAGCCCCATATTATACACAACATATTCAACACTGTGGCGGAGGGTTTTGTTGAAGTTCTTAGCCCTGGCTGTGCTTAACTTCATACATGGTACTGCTATCTGGTTTCCTCAGAGGAATGAGAGGATTTAAAACAAGTGGAAACTACCCCCTACCCCACCCTAAAAGACTGGTGTACTCGGAAAGAAAAGATAGACTTCCATTTATATAGCGCCTTTCATGATCTCAGGATGTCCCAAAGCACTTTATAGCTAATGAATTACTTCCTGAAGTGCAGTCATTGTTGTAATGTAGGATGCACGGCAGCCAATCTGTCCATGGCAAACTCCCACAAATAGCAATGAGATAATGACCAGGTAATCTGTTTTAGTGATGTTGGTTGAGGGATAGAGATTGGCCAAGACACCAAGGAAACTCCCCAGCTCTTCTTCGAAATAGTGCCCTGGGGTTTTTTACGTCCACGTGAGAGGGACCTTGATTTAACATCTGATCCAAAAAACAGCACAGCTCTCCCTCAGTACTGCACTGTGGAGTGTCAGCCTAAATTTTGTGCTCAAATCCCTGGAGTAGGACTTGAACCCACAACCTTCGTGACTCAGAGGTGACAGTGCAAACAACTGAGCCACGGCTGACATGTATTGAGAAACAGCCTTGACAGAAATTAATGAGCTTGTGAGCAATTTAGCAGGACATCAGTCTGTGTATTTTTATCTAACAACCTAACACAATATGCCTTTGTTGCAATTAGTTAAGGGACTGTTGGGTCACAGTGACTCCCTGAGACCTAAAAACAAAAATTGGCAGGTTTCCAGAATCCAACATGTAAAAATTAACAACAGCTTGGCGTTTTCCCCTTTATTTATATTCACCAAATGGTACTTCACAAAGGCTATTTGCAATACAATAGCAATAAACTCCTTATGAGAGGGCGTATGATTAGCCTCTATATTTGTTCAGTGGATTTCCATTCATTGCCTCACATCCTATTAATAATGGAATCACCTGCACAATTCTAATTAATTGTATATTCTTAACAGTTGTAAAATTTCTTAAAACTATCCTTTGTACACCAACTAAAAATGGACCACAAATTAGAGCATTTCAAATCAATAAATACCAAGGTGATTTACTAAGTAGACAAATAGCAATTATTAAAACATCTGAAAAAAATAAAAGGAAATGGAATATGAAATTATTTTCAATTTCAAATGGAATTTTCAAAGCAAAGATGCACAAAACCAGCAGAAAGCACATGTGCCACACTGCCAAAGTTTCTCTCTTTTTTTTGGTAAATCAGTCATGGGCCGCTCACATCTTGCGTTCAAAAACAGTCTATACACTCCATTTTGTGCTTTTCAGATAACAAACTGAACAGGGAGGTTTTATAATGAAGGCAAGTAATTTGTTCTCAGATCCACTCAGGAACCATTACTGTCACTGCCTCTGGGACTTCAGTGCAAAATCGTGGTACTTGACCAGCAAATAGTGCCGCACATTAAAAGCAATAATTCAAGGGATGTCGTACTGTGTCAAACCGCTTGCCCCTTTTTCAAATACAAAATGGTATATTTTAAATTGTTCAGGGGTTAGCATTCTTCGCAGGTGACAAAATTCCACTTTACGTATCCTTTCCATTGTATAAAATATTCAGGTGACTGTACAGGATATTGTACATTGCTGAGTTTTTTGTGCAAGTTTCGAACAGTTCTGCATTATTACAACAAACAGCAGCAGCTCTTTATTAATTACATAATAATTCACTTACAATGGACATTCTGTGAACGTAGTACAAAATATTACAAGAAGTGAATTAGGACACTATTAAGTCTTTAGTGATAACAGGTATTCACTCAGTTTAGTCATCCCTTATACTTCAGTGCAGAAATGGTCCTGCAGCCCACAGAGAGCAAAGCTACCGAATTCCTTTTTTAAAGTTCACTGCAAGTTTCCACGTTTGGATGCTTTTAGCCAGAGTGATGTCATCAGAAAGATCGTTTTCCAGTCCTGGGAGAATGTCAGAGCCCTTGGACTCCAGGTAATTTGAAAGAGTTTCTTTAAGACTGAAATGAAACAACAAGATCAGTGCTTAAAACTCAGAAAAGAATAAACAGTACACCATTAAAGTAACAGTCAGCATTTTCAAGCCCCAATAATCAGGCCGATGATTTTACTATTTTTTAATTTTCCGAATTACCATTTTACTTTGCGTATTTCTAAAATAGAGTATTTGGAGTCATTTCTTTGCTGCAATAGGGGCAGATTTTTTGGCAGGTGCGACTTCTGCCCACCCATTGCCTGCACCCACATTTCCCAGGGTCAAGGTCATTTATATATTGAGGGTGCTGCTAGGGTTGTTTACATCGCTGCTGGGCAGCTGCCTCGGAGTGAGGTGGGGGTGGTGGTGGTTGGGGAATTGCTGTGGTTAATAAAAACGTCATAGTTTTTAAGAATCCTGCTTTGACCAAGGCAACCTTGCCCGAGTCAAAGTAGCCATTTAAATGTTAAGCACCCGTCCCACAGCCCGTAGCAACGCTAGACACCAGGAACATCCCAGTGTTCCAGGAACCCAATGTTGCTCGAGTGAAAATGACAGGAAATATGTTGCCTGATGCTACCTTGTTGTTTGCATATTTCCCGCTATTTTAATGCGTCTGCCTATCTTTCACCGAAGGTATTAAATACCTAATGTAACTTCCAGCAGGAAATCCCAGAGTGGGATCAAGTGTCGAGGAGCAGTGGAAAGGCTCCCCGCCTGATTTTTGCTTCCCCCACCCCGCCCAGCCTAGGAAACGCCACCAGTTTACCGGCATATCCTCCAGGAAAAAAAAAAATCGGCTTCTACATTTTGAAGCTTTCAAATACGGTATTCAATTCTGGTCACCATGACACAAAAAAGATATACCTGCTTTAGAAAGGGTACAACAAGGCAAATCCCAAATGTGAAGTGGATAAGCTAAGAAGCAGCAAAAGTACCTTAGAAAGAAGACAGCTAATGTCAAGACCTCACCAAAGTCTCTATAAAATATTAAATATTAAAGATAAGGTAAACCCAGATTACCACTTCAAAATAACCGAAGAAAGTCGGACTAGAGGACATATATGGAAATCAGTGAAAAGTAAGTTAGATTTTTTTCTCAGGAAAAAATTCTCAGCTCAAAAGATTGATGGACATTTGGAATAATCTACCAAGCAAGATAACAGAGACAAACACATTGGATGGGAGAGTTAACGTACCGGAGGGATGGGCTTACTTGCCTTTTCTTGTCCCTGACTTTTCTCTGCTCATATCATGAAATAGTACCTGAACCTCAGTTGTGGAAAAACACTCAACCATTACACACACAGGGGGTTATTTTAACCTAAACCGTCCAGCAGGAAACTGAGGGGATCGAATCAGCCGCTCCTTTTACATTCCAACAAAGTTAATGGAAAGTAAAATCAGGCAGCATGTAAAATGGGCGGCCAATCCGAGTTCATCAGTTTCCCGCTGGGGTGTTTGGTTAAAATTACCTCCAATAGTGTAATGTCCCCTTTATCAAAGTGCCCAACCTGCTGGTAATCCTAAGTGAGACTATCAAATTAGCACCAATTGTGCAAACTTTACAAAAGTTTTGTGCTGATCCCACATCTAAGATTACTCAAAGTTGCTCTTCTTGGGATCCTTAATCATCAAGGAGCGGAAACCTTCCTACCACCTTTCTGGGATGAACTGGATCCCAGTTCCAGAGCTTGAAAGGACAGTATTCTAACATGCTGCACCCACAGTAGTATTGTAACTACTGGTGTACATTACCTCCAAATGGGTGAGAAGTCATTATCGGCGTTGCTTTGAGCAGTCTTTAGGACCAGGATCTCATGGAGCTCCCAGAGAAATGTGTTGATGTCAGTGCATGCAAAAAACTTCTTCAGCTCTATTTCTTCTCTCGGATGTAGGTGGTTCTTGTATGCCTCAGGGGTCCTCTCAAATGGGTCCTAGTAAAAGTAAAAGAAGAAAAAAATAGAATCATTGCTAACCCCGTCCCTCTGAATGTACTGAAAGTCTGCCATTAAAACTCTGGGTATTGGATGCCACAAAATTATGCTTTAAGTTCACTAAATGAGTGTTTTAAAAAATGAAATCAATGTCACTGTGTAGCTGCCATTGTTTAGGCTTACACTAATATTTCACACAGTGAAAATACAAATAACACTGTACTGTGAAACATCATTTAAATATCACGAACTTGCACAGGATTCCAGAATTAACCAACCCACAAGGCCCTCGATCCCTCATTGATAATTCGAATCTGCTGGCATCAGTTTAGATCCCTCGTGCAGTTGGTCACAGCAGCTCCTCCAATACAACTGTCCCATTTTTTAATAATTTGTTCATGGGATGTGGGCATCGCTGGCGAGGCCGGCATTTATTGCCCATTCCTAATTGCCCTTGAGAAGGTGGTGGTGAGCCACCTTCTTAAACCGCTGCAGTCCGTGTGGTGAAGGTTCCTATTTAGATAGGAACATAAGAAATTGGAGCAGGAATAGGCTATATGGCCCCTCAAGCCTGCTCCCAACATTCAATAAGATCATAGCTGATCTTCTACCTCAACTCCACTTTCCCGCCCTATTCCCATTTCTCCAATGTTCCTTTGAATATCATCAACACTCATTTCTTCATCAAAAGAAATCAATGAAATCACGAAGGGGAGTTGCAATGGTGCAATGGTGCACTAGCCCTCTGTCCCTGTATGCCCCGGATTCAAAGTTGTCAGTCTCAATTATGCTACTATGACGAAGCACCAAATGAGACAAGGCCCTTCTCCATGGAGAGCGGAAAGAAAGAGAGAGAGAGGGAGGGAAAGAAAGAAGTGGGGGTGCGGAGGTAAGAGAGAGGGAGAGATAGATTCCTGGGATACTCTCAAGCACCTCTCAGTGTCTGGTTTCAGTGGGGCAACGTCAAAGATCTAAGAGGAAGGTATCCAGCTGCCCTCTTGGGGGTAGTGTATGAAAATCAAGGGGCAGAGGAGAAAAACAATCTTAGAAAACAGGGAGTCTCACTCTCAAAAGTTTTCGACTTAATCATAACTTTCAATAATTAATTTTTGTAAAGCGTACTGATAGTGAAACGCAATTGAATTTTACAACACCACTGAAGTAACGAGTGACTTTCCACCCTGTAGAGGTCATTTTCTAATATATCAGCCACTTCCCTTTTCTAATCTTGTAATTTGTTTTTGGTTCAGTTTAATAAGTATGCTGCTAAACATTAATGCAGGTATTAACGTTCTCACCTTTTCTGTGCCCAGCATGACCTCTGATTTCCAAGACGACAGGAGTTGCCAAAGGGACAGAGTGTGCTTCAGTCTGCATCCTTCAAAAGCCTAGCAACACAAGTACAAAAATATTCCAATTGATACAACAGTCCAACAAATATAATGCCGTTGAAAAATTAAGTCACCATTCTGACAGAAACCAAGTTACTGTGCCTATGTATAGTATCATTGCCAAATAACTGCAGAACTCATGCCGCAGAATCATGTGAGCTCAGTTCTCATATTTGCACAGTGTATGCGTGTGTACTTTAACCTTTTGTGCATTTGTTGGTAAAATGGTAAGAGGAAAAGCAGAGTGCGCAATTGCTTTTTGATCCTAAGTGCTTTACTTCCTTGGTTACTGAACGGCGGTGGATGTTTGTTAAGTAAATATACACGTGAAGTACCTGTATTGTGCGTAAGACGTTACCTGCTGAAATTAGTGCATGTGGCTAAAATGGTGTCGCCGTAGCCACACCTGTGACTAGTCAGTGATTTCTATTGGGCAGCATTGGGTTAGGCAAAGTGAACAAATGGGGTATGTGAAGAGAAATCAGGTGGGAACACACTGCAACCATGCTCTCAGGACAGTGCCAATCTAACGCCAACACTCCACATTTTGAGGCAATAGTTACCTGGGGAATTCACTAAATGAAATAGTCAAGGAAGGTCATAAAAGATGCCAATAAGTAACAGTCAGAATAATAATTTAAAGGTGAAAAGATAAATATTGTTACTATGCTGGAGAGTAAGTGCTTACCTCATGCAAGCACATGCAATATTTTCCAGATCGTGATTGTGTTAATAACCATAAATACAGACCTTGCTGACACAGGCTGACACTTGTCGATCCATCCGTAAAGTATCTTTGAGATAGGAAAGAAGGTGGTTGTCCGGGGCTCCTCCTGCAGTAGCGAGGAATCCAACGACAATCTCAATGATAGCCAGGGCATCACAAATGTCACTGTAGGACTTCAGCACTGTTGTGACTGCAACGCAGACTGAATTTGACAATATTTCCTTAACAGAAGGAAAGAGTCTATTAACAGATGAATAAATATCCTCCCCTCGATTTCATACAAATTGGTCGGATTGCAATTGAAAGGTGAGTAACGACGCTTTATTGGTACTGGTGCTAGTACTGGATCATGTTTGGTAGATTTGTACTGCACCCCTCCCCAAACTGCAGTCATACTTTTTACAATGTGGCAGCCAGAACTGCTGAGCTTTCAGTGCCCAACCAGAGGGAGACAACCACAAGGCGATTAAGAAGAGATGGTTAAACAAGCAACTGGACCAAACTTGGTAACTGGCAGGGGTGGAGCATGATGACAGAGGGGTTGACAAAGGCATACAGCTGCAACAATTTTGGGATCTCTAGGGACCTGAACCTGCTCCTTTAGCTCCAAATCTATTCAGACCTCACTTTTCTGCAGCGACAAGATAGATCATTCCACTTGTCCGTGAGATCCAGGCCCCATTACTTATGGGTCTGTAGACACCACCTTAAAATATCCCTCAAAGGCTGGCAGAGCAATGGACTTAATGCATTATATTGCTAGTTTCCAGTTTTGCCACCAAATGGTTAGTGGGTCAGTCTAGGTTGGTTGCATTCAGTGTAGAAACTAAGTATTGCAACAATACAGTCGGAAGTGCAGCAAACTTCTCACACAGTCGAGTCCTGGGCCAATGTATTAATAAATAAACATTTTCATTCAGCCCATAGGGCGTATGAAACAGAGACTGCGAAGATGAAACAGCAGCACAGAAATGTGCTAACACTGCTTTAACATGATGGTCAGTGGCTGTCCTTCTTGGAGCAGGGTGACCAACATACAGGTTCAGGACCAAGCGAGTCAAAAATACAAACATAAAATCATTTGTTTGTCTTTTAATCCAATGCAGATACCAATCCTTTCTACCAAAACGTAGTGGCCCTGTTTTTCAGTGGGAATGGGGCGGCAGAGAGATCAAAGTGACAAATATAAACTTCCCACCAACTTCCTGCCTGCTGCAATTTTTGAGCGGGCCTCGATTTAGGTGGCCACATTCCTGCCCGAAAAGGCGAGAGCCTTATTACTTGTTAGGACAATGGCACCATTTTGGTGCAGTTAAGAGCACGCCTGCTGAGTAATGGAACTGCACAGTGGGAAATGCGCAAAACCAGCCTTCCTTAGAAGGATCGTGGGAAGCTGCTCTGGGAACAATAAAAGATACTTCACTTGGCACTTTTTGGGCACCACGATGTGCATAATTGCCCTCCCTGTGCCTTGCTGCTAATCCTCTCCCCTTCATTAATGACCCCTCCCGTCAATTGTCCTAGCCCTCCTATTTAATCCCTTGCTGCAGGCCTGTGATCTGTGGATGGCTCCCGATTTCTTGCCTCCCCTCCCGCCCGCCCCGCCTCGGCCCCCCCCCACCCCGCCACCAGCCCAGCTACCACCCGCCCGCCAACAAAAATGCCGAGCTACCTATTAGCAGACACCTCACCAGTTATATGTCAATGAGGCCCAACCATCAATATGCATTGGGCCTCTCGCTGGCGATGTCGGGCGGGCATTGCCATCGCTCCACCCACAGGATGTACTCGAAAGATGAAAATCACAACCCCAGTAACTCTTCAACTCACCGCCACCCCCGCACTCCCCCAACCCCTCAAAAAAAGGCACATACAAATATACAACTGTAAACAGCTCCCTGCAGGATCATTTATTTTCATCAGTAATTTATTGGCTTTTTGTGTTTAATTTTCTCACCAAAACTATTCCGTATCTTGTACTTGATCAGGAATTTGCTAAAATGCTGCATTTTTGCCAGTCACGGGTAAGAGTTCTCTCAGTCTGATTGAGCCATTGGATGGGACATGAGACTATAGCAGGCAACTCCACTTTGGAGAGAACCTACTTGTCTAGACCTACAATAAAACTATTTTAAAACACGAACATTGAAAATATATCTGGCTGTAAATTTTGTCTTGCAATTTTATGGACTTGTGTGCAGACTGCAGAATTTGTTCTGCCTGAGAAAAATATTTACCTGCGATATCTTCACTTTTAGCTCCTCAAAGATGCTTGAATAATCTCTTTCATGCCTCCCTACAAACTTGGGAATTTTCTGTAAAAGTAAAATCTAAATGTTAATTGGTTCTGTTCGCTGTAAACTTAAAAGAATCTTCAAAAAAACATACTTACAGAGTCAGCTATGGATGGTTTCCCATTCAAGAACTGTCGGATTAGCTGCCGCTCAATGTTTTTAATATCGTACTCGGGTAATGTCTCCTGCCCTATTTCCAGGGAGTACTGGCAGTTTGACAGAACTAGTGGAATGAAATCTTTATCAGGGTCACAGAGAATTAAATGTGCATCTGACACCTCTTCCGGGCTGATGGAATATCTACCGAAAGAAAAAATTGGATACATCTTATAAATCACAAATAAATAAAAGGTAATTCCACATACAGTCAATAAATCGTACCAACAGAAGTGCATCTAGGCATCGCCATAAGCCTCACATAGATTTGCCTTCTGTAAGTCAGGATTTGGGATGGAATGGATGTCCAGTGTGTTGAGCTATCAGGAGGGCTTGTGCACTAGTGCCATTCCTCTTGCAAACCCAGAAAGAACAGGCCTTCTCTGGCCATCAGTGGACATTTGGGGAAATGGTGAGATGGTTGCCAACTCTGGTTGGACGTATTCCTGGAGGTTTCATCAAATGACCTCCCGCCTCCCAGCGCCCCGCCATAGGTCACCTGACACATCCATCCTCGCAGTGCACCACCTCCCCGTGCCAATCAGAAAGCAAACAGGCTCTTATTTGCCCGATTGGATGATGCTTGACTGTCAGTCAAACAGCCTTTTTATCTCGTATCCAAAATTTTTATAACTAATAAACAAAAGAAAATGAAAAAAATACACAATTTTTTTTAATGTCCCTCTGATGTTTCTCCCGGGTTGCTCGGGACAATGTTCTGGAGATCAGTTTTTAATTCCTGGAGACTCCAGGACAATTCTGGAGGGTTGGCGAACCCTAGTTGTGAAGGATCTGAAATGAAATGAATTTGGGCAGTCTCAATGGAGACCCAGTGAGCAGGACCCAAGCAGCACATCGCTGACCTTTACCTGCAGGGTAATTGACATTAATTAAGTAATCTCACTCGGAAATGAGGGAAGAGAAAATGATTATAGTAATGGAAACACAGTAATGACGGAACTTCATTGGTTGAGGCACACTATCTAGGGAATGTTAGATGAGCATTAACATCTGATCTGTGTCACATAGATTCACTGACACTGTCCAGGGTGCCAAGCAGGAAACATTTAGTTTTCTTAGCACTACAGTTCCTCCCCTTGAAGCATTCACATAACAAAAACAAAGCAGGACAGTGCTTACTTTTTGCGATCACTAATGGCCCCGATGAGATCATTTTGAATCCCAATGAGAAATTTGCTGAGCGCAGTGGCACAAAGGCCTGGACCCTGTTGTTGAGGCAACAAAATTTCAATGGGACTTTCAAAAGTTAAGTCCTTCTGATACAGCTCTTCTGGAATTCCCGGATCTGGAAAGCAAGAATTTTAAAATATAACTGAAACAGATATATATAAACTTTGCATGGCTGAGTTTACTAACCATCTTGCAGCAGTGAGGTGAAAGTGATAGCTTAAGTACTATTACAATAATCGTATGGAAGCAGGAGAGAACTAGCAAGCATGCTTTTCAACTGCGCTAAATGTAACTGAGTAATAACTTCAAGTAGGGTTTTTAACCCATGAGACAAACTGCTACTTTGTGCAATGAATGCGAACTAGATTGAAATAGTTTAGAACAGGAATGGGCTGATTCCTAACTCAAGAAGTATGAGGATATGGACATGGCAGCAAGGCAAACAGGAGATAGTTAACTGCATGGTATTCAACACTGGCCTAAATGACAGGGTGATTTGGATGTACTAAACGGCTTTTTCATGTTCAACTGAGTGGAACATTTTCATGTCTAAATATTCTAACTTAAGTGTGCAGCACTTCTCTTTCTATAAATCTGATAAGCAAAAGGTTCCCCATTCTTTACGTAACTGCAATTCCATGATCTACCACAGAATCCCAGTTAAGCTGGACCACTAGACCTTTCCACACTATGATTGCTTTAATGACTTGATTCACAATAAATGCAGCATAAAGTGCAGGCAGCCCTGCTCTATAGTGTGGGTATACATCAGTTTGTCTTGCACTGGGCCAAACTATGCTCACTGTGTTGATCTCCTTCAGCCAAACTGTGTGTGGGAAGAGCACTTAATATCAGAAAATTCTAAAATGATATATGCTGTCGCATGGATACATGAAGCACTTTGAGATTTAAGTAGCAACCTCAGAGATCGAAGACAGTGTGTGAAATTCTGGAGCCTCTGGTGCACTGGCAAGAAGAAGACTGTTGTGAGAAATGGTCAGATACCACAGCTATTCAAGAACGGTGTTCCTGAATAACATGGATCCAAAAGGAAAATGTATCCAATGGAAAGTAGATCCAACAGCTATATTACACTCACTGTTTTTTGCCAATAACAATCTCAGCTCATTCCAGAGTTTTAAGAAAATCTTCATCCTTTTCTCAAAGATCTGTTTTTGACCCAGTTGACCTAGAAACACAAAAACAAGAATAAGCCAAGTGCCTTAAACAGATTATTAATACCATTGTCATGTATTTAGAATGAACTGCCCTATACTGACTTTCTACACCGCTCCTTAGTTTCCCTTCTTTTAGTTATCACAGTGATGACCATCACGGAGATTAGAAATAGCAGAAGCTTATTTGGTCAAAGAATTTCAATCCCTTACACAGCATACCGTCATGCTCTCCCACTGCTTTCACAGTAATATGTGGACATACCTTTTTCACAGCACAAAGCTGTTTGCATTATAAAGTAACATTTTACCTGAAGGCATTTGCTGAAAGAACTGAGAAATGGTCTTTGACTTCACATCTGAGGCACTTTGGAATGTCCTGATTAATTCATACTGAAGTCCAAAAAGATCAGGTAGATTCTTAAGCATTCTTATATGACACTCCTTTAAAAAAAAAGTCAGGATGTATGTTACTATGTAAAGTAATCACGTTTAGCCATTAATTATCATAGGTCACCATTTTTCCAGTAGCTGCAAATCTTGCTTCTCTCTACCAGATCGTAAAACTGTTGTATATAACACTGAATAAATGAGTTACTGGGCAGAGTGTTTAATGCTCCACCACCTACTTAAAATGACCACCACAGCTGACTCATGTGTCTTTTTATACAACTTCAATTTGGCATTGGGCAAACTTAAAGTCACAATAATAGAAAACACTGTGAAATTTATACATATAAAGCAATTCAGGGACAGCTGGTGCTGAAAAAAGTTGATTTTTCAGCACACAAAATTAACCCTTTTTAAAATAAGGATTGAATCCCCAACTTAAGGATTCTTTTTAAAAAAATATTGTGAAGCTGGCCTACTAGTCACAGCCAGCTAGACCCAGTTAAATAGATGTTACATAGGGAACAGAGATAGGAGGGAGAGAAGCATGGGTGAGAAGATAGGAATGCTTTGCTTGGCAGGGAAACATCGGCATCTATTTTCATACCTCACGCCAGGCAGAGGCTGGGCAAGGGGGCAGTTAAAATGGAGCAGGACACTTACCCACTCTGTTCCTGCCCCGATCTGGTCGACTGCAGTTTTACACCCACCTTGAGCCACTGGATTCCTTCTTTAAATATGCAGATCAAGCTCCAATAACATTGGGGTCCAACTGATATTTTTACCTGAGGCCTTAGGAGGGAAGGGCAATGATGGTTTCGCTGCCAGGCCAAAGCTGTCGGGATCCAGATGCAGGGCCAGAAGAGGCTCAGGTGAGGTGTACATTTTTAATTTTTAAACAGGCTCCCTTGTGCTGCAGGAGGAGTGCTCCTCCGGGCTCCACAAGGACACGTTGGGCATCCCCTGCCACAGGCTTTCCCCCCCCACCACCACCTCCAGTCCCCGACCGTGATTCCCCTCCCCGGGTACTTTGATGCAGGAGACCGTTACCCCGGGTCACCCGGCCTCCGAGTGGCCCGATTTTAACGGCCGGGCAGCCGCTTATAGGCCATTTAGGTTGGGAAGTCGGCAAGCATGCTGATGAGGCCCGGCCGTTAAAATCGGATGAGCCTCCCTGGTACCGCTCCCAGACGGGCCAGTCACACGCTAGGCTGCGTTCCTACCCGGGAGTAAAACATGAGCCCGTCATGTCAGAGCACCTCAATCTGCTTCATGCAGGATGGCATGCTTAAAATGGCAGTTCAAATCAGCAGGGCAACTAACAGTAGGTAGGACTGGTATGCTTAAGCAATAAAAAAAAACGGAAATTTTAATACAGCATTAACATTAAGAACATTTTTGGGATCCTTAAGTATTCTTGTCACTTTTTTATGACATTTATTGGCTTGTATATTTTGTAAACACAATAAAATACTCTGTACTCTAGTCACAGCATAGACAGAACAGTCACACTTACAAATACATTGGTTTCCCTCTAAAGTCCTGTCTTTGACAAACATAGAAAATCCAATTGCAAAAAAGTTATTTTTCCACCACCTCCTCCTTTCTGATTGTTTGGCAAGATTATTAAGTGAGCAGCTGAATGATAGAGTCCAGACAGGTTCAAGTTTAATCACAAATCTCTGCCCAGTTAGCTGATGTCAGCCAGGGAGTGTTTGGGGAATAGGCCCATGTTTGGAAAATGATGTTTAACTTTGAAAAATGTAGTGTTATGCACGTGGACAAGTCTAATGTTAAATATACATACACTCTAAAGGGAACAGAATTGAACCCTGTGGTGAAAGAGAGAGATCTGATGTTATAGTGCATATCTCTCTAAAGGTTCATTGCCAATGCCACAAAGTTATAGCCAAAGCAAACAGGGTTCTAGGTTGTATTCACAGGAAAAAAACAATACAAATCAAAGCACATCATTTTGTCCTTGCACAAGATCTTGGTTAGGCTTCAGTTAGAATACAGTGTCCAATTTTGCTCTCCTTACGTGGTGAGGGATATTGACGCTTTGGAAGGAGTACAGAGGAGGGCCACAAGATTAATTCCCAGTCTAGAACACTTTAGTTGCCCATATAGGGTCAAAGAGCTGGGTCTGTATACTTTAGAAAAGCGTAGACTCAGGGGAAATTTGATCAAGGCTTATAAAATAATGAAGGGACTCGATTATGTTAATATGAACCAATTATTTCAACTGGATAAGTTAGGGAAGACCAGGGATCACACTCAAGTTACGTAAGGGTAGAAATGGATTGGATGTTAGGTGGTTCTTCTTTTCCCCCAGAGAATAGTGGACTTGTGGAACAGGTTATAAGAACATAAGAAATAGGAGCAGGAGTAGGCCAATCGGCCCTTCGAGCCTGCTCCGCCATTTAATAAGATCATGGCTGATCTGATCCTAACCTCAAATCTAAATTCATGTCCAATTTCCTGCCCGCTCCCCGTAACCCCTAATTCCCTTCACTTCTGGGAAACTGTCTATTTCTGCTTTGAATTTATTTAATGATGTAGCTTCCACAGCTTCCTGGGGCAGCAAATTCCACAGACCTACCACCCTCTGAGTGAAGAAGTTTCCCCTCATCTCAGTTTTGAAGGAGCAGCCCCTTATTCTAAGATTATGCCCCCTAGTTCTAGTTTCACCCAACCTTGGGAACATCATCACCGCATCCACCCGATCAAGCCCCTTCACAATCTTATATGTTTCAATAAGATCGCCTCTCATTCTTCTGAACTCCAATGAGTAGAGTCCCAATCTACTCAACCTCTCCTCATATGTCCGCCCCCTCATCCCTGGGATTAACCGAGTGAACCTTCTTTGTACTGCCTCGAAAGCAAGTATGTCTTTTCTTAAGTATGGAGACCAAAACTGTGTGCATTATTCCAGGTGCGGTCTCACCAATACTGGCTCGCGGGGTGAACGTTGATTCGCTGTATTCCTTCAAGGGAAAGCTGGACCTGTTTCTGGCTGTGGTGGAGATCACCTCGTACATGAAGTAACATATATCAGGGTCATTGTGATCTCATGGACTGGTTTTGATCACCTTAAGGGGTCGGAGGCCTGTATTCACTAGAGTTTAGAAGAATGAGAGGGGATCCCATTGAAACGTACAAAATTCTGACAGGGCTAGACAGATTGGGTGCAGGGAGGATGTTTCCCCTGGTTGGGGGGGTCCAGAACAAAGGGTCACAGTCTCAGGATACGGGGTAGGACATTTAGGACTGAGATGAGGAGAAATTTCTTCACTCAGAGGATGGTGAACATGTGGAATTCTCTACCACAGAATACTGTGGAGGCCAAATCACTGAATATATTTCAGAAGGGGCAAGATAGATTTCTAGACACAAAAGGCATCAAGGGGTATGGGAGGGAGCAGGAATATGGTATTGAGGTAGAGGATCAGCCATGATCATTTTGAATAGTGGAGTAGGCTCGAAGGGCCGAATGGCCTACTCCTGCTCCTATTTTCTATGTTTCTATGAGATGAATTTTCCAGATTTTCCCCCTAATTGGCCTGGGTTTTTCTGTCTCTCCCAGGAGATGACGTGGCTCTGTGGGGAGGGAGTCTTTCCTCATAACTGAGACCTCTAACATTAGGGATCTGCCTTGTGGCTCTTCTTTGTACTGCCACAAAGCTTTAATATCTTCCTTTGCGTCTTGGGAACCAGAACTACAAAATGTAGTCTGAATATAGTCTGACCAAACACTATACAGTTTGATAATGACTTCTTCTGAATTGTAATCCACTCTTTTGGCCACATAAAAATGAGTTTCTTCTGCTTTACTGCTCTGTCTCACTGGGAACACTCCTCTCATGATTACTTCAATGGAGCTCTTTATTACAGTGGATACATTATGTTAAGACCCAATCAGCTGATAGTAACTGCAAAGCAACATTTCAAGTACCTTTTGAAGAAATTTCCACAGGATAGGCGTCAGTTTCTTTCCATCCTTTTGCTCTACGACGTGGGTAAAGTTCTCCACACATGTTCGACGTTGACAGATCCAGGCGGAGGAACAGTCCAAAACGTCACGAGGAAAAGTCAGCAAATCCGATGGGTCTCCATACAGCATTTTAACAACGGGACTCCCACCGATTCTGTCGTCAGAACTCATCTGCTTGCCGACATCTGACAACCTTTTATCTAGTTGCTGTAAATTACATTAAAAAAAACAGGGGTAAGCTTCCTCGATTACTAGCTTTATAACTTGAATGTTCACCAGCAAGTCACAAGATAAGAGGTGTTAACAGTTTTGGCGGGGGGAAAACACATGTTAATAATAACTTCCTGCTTGATGTGTAAGTTGTTTTAACTCACTTAAATTAAATTTTTAAAAACTTCTAAAATGGAATAAATTTCAGCAGAGTTACGGTTTGTCCTTTCTCCCAACACTTATATCTTGGGTTCACTGCAAAAAAAGTTGTTTCCGAAAGCCGACTAAATATCCTACAAACTGACGATTCTGTACCTTTATACCTGCAGTGTCTGGGATTGCATGTCCAGTATTAACAATTACCCCCCTAATTATTGTATATAGTCCAACGGAGATCATGTGGGTTGTCTACCTCATCCTGGTCTTCTCCAAAAAGTGATAAATCTCACACTGTCAGACCAATGAGTGCAGGCTAAAACTAACAGTTGGGTCTATTCACATGTAAGATCACATGCAGAAGCAGTAAGGCACAGAAAGAAACTAAAAAGTACAAGAAAGATAGAATCATTCCACAAAGTGTTATGCCCTTTTTTAGAACGTACTTCCTGCATGGGTCATTGCATGACACAGCTTTTAGATAAAAGAGCTGTAGACTTCGCGGTGCAATGTTTAATGAGACGTCAATTCAGAACTCAAGTTGAGCTGGTATGGTTGTGATTTATGCCATAGAAAAGTCATTTGTATCACAGGTGTTAATGTTGAGACAATAACTGTTTTGATGGTTTAGACATCAGAGGCAAGGGGAGTAATCTTTATCTCCACCACTTGGGTGATGAAGCATTGAAATCAATGGAAGTGAAATTAGGCAGGTTCCACAATGGGCAGGCAATCCGTTCTGCCAGTTTACTGCCCTAGCTGTGAAGGTGAAAATTACCCCCGATTAATCGGTTTGTTTCCCCAGTCTATAGACTTGTTAATATTAATATTTCAAAGAGAGACATGCCCAAGCAATCTTTGACCTAATTAATTTCTTAATACAGCCAATGGCACTAACAAAAACTGGCCAACTCACATCAAATATGTGGAAGAATCTGGTTAGTTGCGTGTTCCGGCCACCCCATTTCACAGACACAAAAAGAAAGAACTTGCATTTATATCGTGCCTTTCACATCCTCAGGGCATCCCAAAGCACTTCGCAGCCAATGAAGTAATTTTTGAAATGTATGCATTGTTGTATTAAAGGCAAACGTGGCAGCCAATTTATGTGCAGCAGTCCCACGAACAGCAATGAGACAAATGACCTGATAATCTGTTTTAGTGATGTTGGTTGAGGGAGAAATATTGGTCCGGACACGAGGAGAACTCCCTTTCTGTTCTTCTAATAGTGCCACGGGATCATTTAGATCTGAGCGAGGAGACTGGGCCTGAGTTTAACATCTCATCCAAAAGGCAGTACCCCCCACAGTACTGCACTGAAGTGGCAGCCTAGATTATGTGGTCAGGACTCTAAAATGGGGCTTGATCCCACAACCTTCTGACTCAGAGGCAAGAGCGCTACCACTGAGCCAAGGCTGACGTTACTGATAAAGTGATTCCTTTAAAAATACAGATAGATGAAGCTAATTTTTTTAATTGTTCTGCTTTCAAAAACCTCCTCAAAACTTTCCTCTGTGATCATGCCTTTGACTCCCCATCCTAGCCTCTCCATGCCTTCTCCACTTTTCCCATGCTCCATCCCCACCTTTTTCTCCTTATTGTAAAGCACCCTATGATGTCTTCCTGCACGTGAGGAGCACTATAAAAATGTTGGTGTTGCTAGCTGCACTTTATGTTCTTCATATAGTTCTGAAAGTCCAAATGCAGAAAACAGTATTGTAATGATGAGCACATTTACCACACCTGGACACGTGAAGGGGGCATTTCATACATTAATTCAACTAACCTTTAACAATGGAGAAATAAGAACTTTGATGAATTGGCTCTCCCATTCATTTCTAGCTTGCTTTGATGACAGGTGTTGATTCCATTCTCCTCCGTATTCTGGGCAAATAATGTCACAGAAAAGATATAATTCAGTATAAAGTTCAATACGTGTATTCATTTTCTATGGACTGATAACCTGCCCTCTCTATTGAATGTTATTGGACAACTCTTGGGGAACAATGTCCTTTTGGTTAAAAAAGTTCATTTCGAATTTGTTAGGATAGGAACCGTACATATTATGGCAATAGATAAATTAAACTGCAGACTTGCAGAAACACAAGTTGTGCACAATGCACTTTTGGGAGATTGACTTATGATTGACATGAATATTCCTGAAAGTGCACTGTGGCAGCCGATGGAATTTTAAAAAGGATTTATATTTTCCTAGTTGCACAAAGATGCACAAACAAAGTAATGTTTCGCCACATGTAATGTGTCCACTTCTAGCTGTTTCAATCAGGTTAGGCCCTTATAATTTGAGATAAGTCACCCTTTATGAAAATCTTGGGGCTGAAATTCCTCCGGAGTTTACGTTGGTTTTCCGGTGTTTCTGGAAGTTCCTGTGAGGACTAGTAAGGAGCAGAACCTCTGTCCGCCCCTTACTTGAGAGCCTATGTCAGGAGGGATGGGGCCAAGGCCAAGGCCTCCCAATGTTGCGCCACACCCTCATACTATAGGTAATCTGTTCTAAAATTGGAGGTCGGTACGTTGAGGGAGGAGAGGTGTACTGGTCGCCAATCTCCTGCAAATGAGGGGCTGGGATAGGGCCTGGACTTCCAAAGATGAGTGTTAACTTTTTTCTTTAAAGCAGGGGTGGTCTCCTCATGAGGGGCTTCCTCATTTTGTTTCTAGAGGGGGTGGCGTGACACCACCGCAGCTGGCCATTTGTGCCACACACTATGTATCTTCTTCTAATGGGGACACCCCAGATGCCCACCCACCACACCCCAGCATCAAAGCCACAAACCGACCCCACAAACTTTGGAGAGGATGGGTGTCGGTGGCTGAGTCTCACCCTCTCCATCTGAGTGCTGTTCTTGTGTTATTTTTAATCAAACTGATTTCAATTTTTTTTTTACAATCATTCTCGTGAGAAAATGAAAGAACTGAATATTGGTATTTTAATAAAAAGAATAATTATAGGTAGCATAAAATACAATCAAAAGCCCAAAAATCACTGAAGATCGCAAATGAAAAGACGATTCTTTAAAGGGGCAGGACAAGTCAAAATAGTTTGAGGGGTCTTGGTGTGTCCCCAGCACCCATTGCACTTGATTGATGGCATGAGTAAAGAGTTAAGTGTTCTCAAGAAGACACCTTACCCTTCCTGTGAGGCTGATCCAGCAGTTTGTCAATAACCAGATGAATGCAGGTGGCTGTGTCATCAATGTTCTTCCCCAGTGACTTTCCAAGCTGTACCAGATCTTTTTCAAGATGGCGCCATAAAAACTCTGTGACATTTTGTACCTGTGGCCTGACCATTTCTGTGATGATCTGCATAAAAAATAAATTGATAAAATTTTGGCAGTTTCAATTTTATATGAAATGTATTCACACAGCAAGAGTTTTCAACTCGTCACCTTTTCAACACGGGGATTTAATCACACCTTTGAATGACAGGGGATCTTACAACCTCCACCACACCCATACATTTTAAATGACAAATGATTACCTGCTGTGACCACTTTCTGTTGCTATCACACAACTAAATTTAGCAGTCAGTCATTCATTGTAAGTGACAGAATAGAAATGATAGCCTGGAAATTATACCGTGCGATACTAAAATTTGAGCACTTAACATATTCATATAAAATGCCCTTATCCATTATTTTAGTGGTGGCATTAACCATTTCTTTCAAAAGAATCAAAAAGTAACTTAAAAGAGTGAAGGAAGGATTTAATCTGAATACTAGATGCTCTCCCATGGCGTTTAACACAGGGAGTCAAGATCAGGTGTAGTTTTTAATTTGAAGCAGGGTTAGGGCGGAGGGGGGATAATAGAAATTGTTGCTGTAAACTGGTCATACTGTAATGACATCCTCCTGTTCGTGGTGGCACTACAGCACCTCTATTGGGGGAAGGGTGTAATCACAGAGTGACAAGTTTTCGGCAGTTTCCATCATAAATGTGGACATAGGAGTTTATAATGGAAAAAGTTGCCAGGAAGTGCATGCAGACATGATTATTAATATATCACTGATATAGATGTTAATATGCTATTATTGCACAGTAAAATTTTCAAGCTCAAATCATTTACAGTTTAATAAAAAAGAACCAATTACCTGCTGATGATGAACTGTCCCGAGCATCATTGACACGTGTGTCAGTGTTCGCAGTAACAAGAAAGCAACAGGAGTCATCTGTCGATCGGGTGCGACAACTTGATTTCTCTGTGAGGCATGTCCCAGTATGTGACCAGTCTGAGTTTGATCTCTGTGACTAGAAAAGAAATATAGACCTGTTGAGCCGAGAAATTCCAGGAGTGCCACTCCCAGACCCCATCCCGCGTTCCCAAGGACATGGCTATTTGCGTAACAGGAGTGGGTTCCTGCACCATTTACAGCACAACTGGGGGGGGGCGGGGGGTGGGGGGCTTGCCACATGGGGGCACCATCAGGAGGGGTCACAGGCTGGTCTAAGTCTTTAAACTTGAAAATGTTCATGCCCAGCTGCTTCTTGAGCCACTTTCTTAACAGCAACTGACCTCTCGGAGATTGACTGCCATTGGGATACAGCATTGTAGGCCCCACTTCAGCCCTTGTACAGCAAGTAAGCCTGCTTCATGCAGAACTGGTGGGCATTCCAGGGAAGCCTGGCACCCAGCCAATCCGGCTTTCAAATGTGGTGCAATGACGGAGAAAGCGAGTAGAAGCAGCTCCCATGCCCCTCCCCTCCACCACCAATCTGTTGGAATTTCTCAAAGGAGACAGGAAACAGTGGAAACCCAACAGAAATAGGTCCCCCCCAAATTCCCTTCCCTCTCCCCACCACCTGCCCAGATTACACTACTTCCGCGCCCAGAACAGGCCACAATTTCTAGGCTTTGCTCTCTCAAAGCAAGGTAGTGTTTAAAGCTGGTGTCAATGTACTTTTACCATCAAATATCAATTTTATCTTAAAATTAACCTTCTTTTGGACTGAATTAACCGGCTTCCAGCACTGGCCTAAATTTTCACTGCTGCCTGGGGTCAGTCCAGATTTCATTCAAAACCGTTAGTGTCTGCTGGCATTACATTGTATTGGCATTGCTGCTTTTCAAGATCATCAGTGTCTCTTCATGTAGCAGAATTGACCACATCTTTCTTACCCCCAAAACTATAGTTGAAGATAAGGCCAGTATCTAGCTACCTTTCCCCTTTACAGAATACTTGTAAATCTAAACTTAAATTTTGGTGAGATTGGCCTGCCTGCTTCCCTCGGCCTTAGTTGAAGCTTCCTACCACTGCCCGTGAAAGGGAGAGCAGAGGGACCTGCTTGATTGACATTCGTACTGTGCTTCGCTATGGCTTTGTACAGCCGGTTTAGTGTCAGCACAACCACCATTTGTATTAGGCAGGGTCACAGTTTATAAACAAAGCTGCTAGGATGACCTAATAAAAATGTACATACTTTACTGATGGAGTAAATCCAACAACAGGATTGTGATTTTGTCCTCCAACCAATGCACCACAACCAGGGCAACGAGCAGTCTCAACCGGTCTCCCACACTATCAAGGAAACAATTGCTTAGTCATCAGCTTGACTCCTAACACCATGAACAGCGAAGCTGCATTACTGTCTTGTTTACACAATAACTGTTCATAGACAAAAAGCAGAAAACTGTAACGGCTGGAAATCTGAAACTAAAACAGAAAATAGAGGAAACATTCGGAAGGTCTGTGAAGGGAACAGACAAGTACAAGTTTCGGGTGTGGGCCCTTTGTCAATCCGGAAGACATTACCGATGATCAGCATTTAACAAGGAACGGGACAAAGGGAGGGAAGAGGGGAGAAAGACACTCAGATACGCAGGAAAAGAAACAGAATGAGCTGTAAATGCTTAAGTGGGCAAGCGACTTTCTGGATCTAGCATTAGAGTTGTGGACTTCCTGCACAGAGGAAAGTGAGATGGAATCCCAGTCTGAACTGGCAGTCAAATTTTGTCTCTCTTTGGCCAAGTCACGAAATGGTGCATCTGAAGCAGCAGGCCATCCTCTCTTGGGTGGACCAGAGGATTTAACCTGGCAGGACCAAACCCACAGCAACACACCCCTTGCTGGCTGATCACGTAGAGGAATTGACAGGAGACATGGAAAAGTCCACCTGTCCAATCCCATCTGTCTGGCTTCCTGGTGGAAGAAGGAACAACCTTGACAGGAGACAGCAACTTAGCATCCAGGATTCAAAACAATGGGAAAAAAGGATAGCATGTAAAGTAAAGACAGTGCTTTAGCAACAGAACCATTAACTGATATGAGATGAAAGTACTGTGATTCAAAGTTTCATCACTATCCAGTGCATCATAATATCCCTTTCAGGCCACATGCATTGTAGCAATAATGAATGATTCTCATATACATCACTCTTTTAGCAGAGTATGGGTTAATAGTTTGTATTTTCAGAAATTTATGGAAGAATCTTAAAATGGTAGCTTGATAACGTTATCACCAAACCCCAGTGTTTACAGCACTGGCCACTCCTGGCACACAGTAACAAATACAGGTAGCAAGCAACTCAGCAATTTGCCTCACCACCACTACTACTCATTCAGCCGGGATGTGAAAGGTGTTATATAAATGCAGGTTTGTTCTTTTCTTCTTTCAGAAAATACACTTAACACTCACAGTGCATGCACCGAAACATCACTGGAACCTCATAACTGTTGACTCACAAAATCAAATTACATAATTTGGAATGCTTGTTATCTGTGATTCTTTTAATGTGCTGAATTGGAAGTTTCTTTTGATCCAATGTACACCAAACTGACTCTGGGTAGTTATTATGCACAATGAAACAGAGGCAATTAATGGGCTCAATGGTTAGTAAACAGGTTTATTGATAAGCCGTAATGAGGTGGCAACTAGCGGGTGATATACAAAGATCATCTCAGTGAGGCAATGAAAAGGCATTAAAAGAACAGAGGGTGAGAAAACAGCTAAGTACGTTGGTGAAAAGATATGGGATAGATGCACACAAAAGCAAGAAAGTAGGCAAAATAAAAATACTGGAAATCTGAAATAAAAACGGCAATTACTGGAAACACACAGCAGGTTCATCAGTCCCCCAAAAGAGAAAAGACCAATGTTCCAGGCACTGACCCCCTGCCAGAATTGAGTCTGATGAAGGGCCTACATCTGAAACATCAACCTGCTTCTTTTTCTCTCAGGTGTCAATGTACCCACTGTGCAATCCAGCACCCCTTGCTGCTGACAAAATGGGGGATCCAGCTAAGTCTGAAGTCACTAAGGTTAGTGTTCAGATCAAAGGGCTGCAAAGTGCTCAGGAGAAAGATCAGATACTGTCCCTGAAGCTTGCATTCAGGTTGGTTGGAACAGTGTACGGTGCCAAAGATAGAAAGATCAGAGTGGGAGTGGGAAGAGGAGTTAAGGTGGTGGGCCACAGGGAATTTAGGGTCATTCTTTGACAAAATGGAGGTGTTTGGCAAAGCAGCCACCTGTATTTTCCACTGCATTTTGTGTCAGTTTCTCTGACTGGTGAGAAGCAGTGAAGCAGACAGATAGATAGGAGTGGGGGGGGGGGGGGGCAGAGATAGGTAGTCTTGTTTTTCTGGCTCTCAGTTAATGGATCAGCATTGCAGTACAGATGGGATAGTTCCATGGAGCAGGAGGGAGTAAATTTGAGTGCTAAGCCAGAATAACTGCAGCAGGTCTCAATAAAAAATGAAATTTAGAAGAGAAAAGCTTGAATCCTAGCCCTTACTGAAATCTAACTAGAACTTCCTCATTAAGTTTCTTTAACTCTGCTGGGGCATCTGAGGAAAAGAGAAAACAATTTTATTGAGGTCGGAATCCTTCCCTTTCTGCTCAAGTGCGCCCCCTGGAGGATTAACTGTAGAGCAGCACCAGGAGTGACCATCCACTTCCCAACCAATAACCTCATGAGTGTCAATGTTAATTCAATATCTAACTTGTGGAGAAAAGTATATTGTGTACATAGCCTCTTTGTTTTAAAAGGGTCTACAACAGTAGTAGGGAAAATGCTAGAATCTGTTATTAAGGATATAGTAACAGGGCACTTAGAAAATCATAATACAATTAGGCAGAGTCAACACGGTTTTATGAAAAGGGATATCATGTTTCGACAAATCTATTTGAGTTTTTTGAGGCTGTAGCTAGCAGGGTAGATAAAGGGGAACCAGTGGATGTAGAATATTTGGATTTTCAAAAGGCATTAGATAAGGTGCCACATAAAAGGTTGTTATGCAAGATTAGGGCTCATGGGATTGGGGGTAATATATTAGCATGGATTGAGGATTGGTTAATGGACAGAAAACAGAGAGTAAGAATAAACGGGTCATTTTCGGGGTGGCAGGTTTTAACTCTTGGAGTGTCGCATAGATCAGTTCTTTGGCTTCAGCTGTTTACAATCTCTATCAATGACTTAGATGAGGGGACCAAGTGTAATGTATTCAAGTTTGCTGACGATACAAAGCTAGGTGGGAAAGTAAGCTGTGAGGAGGACGCAAAGAGGCTGCAAAGGGATATCCACAGGTTAAGTGAATTGGCGAGAAGGTGGCAGATGGGGGGAAATGTGAAATTATCCACTTTAGTCGGAAGAATAGAAAAGCAGAATAT
Organism: Heptranchias perlo; assembly: GCF_035084215.1. NCBI lineage: Eukaryota > Metazoa > Chordata > Chondrichthyes > Hexanchiformes > Hexanchidae > Heptranchias > Heptranchias perlo. Next base: position 15,971,949 of record NC_090347.1, read on the forward strand.
TTTTTAAAAAGGTGAGAGACTAAGAAATGTTGGTAATCAGAGGGATTTGGCTGTCCTTGTACACGAATCACAGAAATTTAACATGCAAGCAATTCGGGAGGCAAATAGTATGTTAGCCTTTATTGCCAAGGGGTTGGAGTATAAGAGTAAGGAGGTCTTGCTGCAATTATATAGGGCTCTGGAGAGACCACAACTGGAGTACTGTGTCTCCTTGCCGAAGGAAGGAGCTACTTCCCTTAGAGGGAGTGCAATGACGATTCACTAGATTGATTCCTGGGATGAGAGGGTTGTCATATGAGGAGAGATTGAGTAGAATGGGTCTATATTCTCTGGAGTTTAGAAGAATGAGAGGTGATCTCATTGAAACATAAAATTCTGCGAGGGCTTGAACTAGGAGTCATAGTCTCAAGATAAGGGGTCGGCCATTTAGGACCGAGATGAGGAAAAATTTCTTCACTGAGAGGGTTGTGAATCTTTGGAATCCTCTACCCCAGAGGGCTGTGGATGCTCAGTCGTTGAGTATATTCAAGACTGAGATCGATAGATTTTTAGACACTAAGGGAATCAAGGGATATGGGGATAGGGCGGGAAAGTGGAGTTGAGGTAGAAGATCAGCTGTGATCTTATTGAAAGGGGGAGCAGGCTCGAGGGGCCGTATGGCCTACTCCTGCTCCTATTTCTTATGTTCTAACAGCAAGTAATGACTGATGATTTAACCCTTTAACATTGACGTAATGAAAACTCTAAAAGGGAGTGCAAAAGCTATCGTCCATTAACAAGTTAAGTAGGTTGAAATCTTATATAAATACTTGAACTTAAAAATAACAAATATGGATTCTTACCTGACCAACTGGAAAAGGTTGACCACATATGCAAGCTACATGGAAATACAGAAAATTCGAGTTACATTGTTAAGAATACAGCATGGACAAAAATGAGAAAAAAAATCCATCTTTATATAAAACTAGTTTACTTCTTGTTCTGCTCTCGTGTGAAGTATTTTAAAAATAATTTTAAAAAAATAAACCAAGGATTAACCTGCGATTTCCTTGTAGAAAGAAAAAAAATGTAGACCACATCTGCCAGCCACATGATCAGTATCATTTGTCGACAGTGTGGTGATTCATTCAACATTCATTTGCCAATGTTACTCCTGAGAGATCTGAATATTAGTAAATCACCAGAGAATTAGCATTCTAAAATGTACTGGAAATTGTATTGGCATCAGTATGATCTCTGGATTCTTACACTGCTCACAGTTCATTCTCGACATCGTGTAAATGCCTTCACTCCTTTTTAATTCTCTTCTGCCCATCCAAAATTTTATAGAATCCATGGTGTTAGTATATTCTGGTATGAATAATTTAGCTCTAGTATAATAAAGTTTTTGAATATTCCCACCGGAGTGAAAATATCATTACTTATCCTTGAGTTTAGTCGTTGCCATCCTTCAACTGAAGGTACAATTCACATACCAGGAATGTCAGCAGAATGCCTGTCTTTATAACAGACCTTTGGTCTAGAACCCGTGTAACTTTCCGCTGTATTGTCTAAGACTGTCCCCTATGGGTGATTATCTTCACTTTTGAACAGATGAGGCATCATCCCACAAGCTGCTCTGATGAGTCTCCACACAGTCACCGGTTATACATCTCTCTCGATTTTCATTTAAAATGAATGTCGGGAGAAATGTGTAACGGGCGGCTGATCCAATATCGTCCGTTTTACACAATCACCCAAAGTCAAAATGAACCCCTTTGTTTCTTTGACTTCTTGTGAAAATGCAGTTTGTAAATTTCTGGTTTAGCAGAGTAACTGGGTGTAATAGGTAACAGGGAAAAAACTTGCTGTAGCTAGAACCAAATGCAGAACCAGAAGCAGGTGTAGAGAGACCAAAAGCTCCAGGACTTCGGGTGGCGATTGAGCAAAACAAAACCCATTATGTAATCATTCTGCAGAGCGTGCCTTTAGGGCAACACACTTTTGGCTTGCGCTGATGAAGGGGAATTTAAAAATAAACAAAACCTGAGGGGACATCCTTTGAAGACGTGGAAGGTGATTTTGATGGTACCCCATTCATTGGGCGGGAGGCAAATGGAGCAAGCACATTGACCACCTGATGAAAGCAGTTGGAGGCCTGAATCATTTTGATTCGGAACAACTCGCCGATCGATTAATTTTCCATTTGCATGATTTAATTACCCAACAGCTAAGTACATGGACTGCAATAGATGAAGAATATACATCTACCATACCAATTAAAAAAAAACCATACACATCATAGGGTAGGCTTTCTTGGTGATTATACATGGTGGGGTAACTCATAAACTGCAAATGTCTCTGCCCGTGATTTTTTGTACATTGATTTCAACATTTGGACAATCCAGACAGCGGGCATACAACTTTCTGATGCTTGCAGCGTGCACGGTCCCTCGGCATATGTAAGGACAAGGAAAATCTACCCTCATAACTTATCGTGAATAGTGAAACATTGCTCTTTACGAGAATAAATGTACATGTGAGGTAAGTTTACAAAATACAAGGTTAAGGATTTCACGTGCAAATTAAATCTTTTGGTATAGGAATTACAAACATTTAAAGACACAGGGATACATAACACTTACTGTACCACGTCACTTTCTCCGCAAACCAATGCTTGGCTTCACTCTGAAGATCTTCTGGCATGGTTGGTAAGTAAGCATGCTAAAAATTAAACAAGAGAAGTAAACAGTGTCACAGCAGCTCACCTACTATTGTAGAGATGTTTCAAACATCGACATCACTGTTTCCTCCTCTGGAGGTTCAGATCAAAATCCAAGTCAAGGAAGGACTTAAGAGTTCTGTTCCATTGAATCCCAAACTCTGGCAGTCTCACTCTAGTCCCAGGTGCAAGCCCAGTGTCAGACTGTCTAAAATTTGGAGAATGGATTTCGAGCTGTAGGAGCATTTTTGTGATGTTGGAATACTTTAATGAGTTTCATTATCTCATTAAAGGTCCTTGAGTGTAACAGAATAGTGAAACCCCCACTGGCAGCTGGCAGATTGGTACTAAATCTGTACCAATGTCCCTTTTTAAAGTTAGATTAATACGAACCTGGATGGTGTGGGGGTGAGTCTAAGAGAAAAAATGATCAGGACCAGACATTCTCAATCATGAAGTGACTTTTATGGCAGACGAGGAGGATAATGTGATCCAGGTTGTGATCCTACTAAGGGAGGAAATGTGCTAATGAAGCATTGGCAGTGGAGTCTACACTTATAAATGACAGGAAAAGAGATAAAGGAACAAATAAAACATTTAATCCTTCACTTTAGACCGGGAATGCTTATTGTTGCACCATTGCCTTTATACTGTTAGCACCAAAAATCAGACATCGAGCAGTGGAATCCTTTTAAGGACAGGACAGGCAAAAAGAATGTATGTTATTTGCGTATCTAGGGTGAGGAAAGGCCAGGAGGTCTGTGATAATCCTATTATAGCACTTAGAATCATACAGCACAGAAGGACCATCATGCCTGTGCTGCTCTTTGAAAGACCTATCCAATTAGTCCCACTCCTCTGCTCTTTTCCCATAGCCCTGCAAATTTTCCCTTTGCAAAGAGGCATATACAGGATTAATCAGGGGCTTAATTTACTACGTGAAGAGTAAATGGGAACTGGGTGACCAAGTGCATAAATCAGGACATGGGCAGCGAATTGCTAATATATCAATTGCGTGTACGCGGCTTCCTCACCCTCATTTTTGCAGAGTCGAACGCAATATTGCAGAGAGGGGATGACAAAACATTTTTTCCACAGATGAAAACCAAGGCTGCGTGAACTATTATTTCAACCAGGATGCGTTGTGGGTTTGACTGAGTTGGTGCAATCCTCAGGGAAGATTCTGGGTTTCCGAGTTCATTCTTCACCAAAGCAGTGCAGAAATCCTTCAGGGCTGGAGTCTCAAGGACTTTACCATCCTTAATAAACTTCTGCAACATGTCGATTGACTGAAAGATAACACATTTTACAATGTGAACACATTCTCCGATATGAACCAGTTTATCTTCTCATTTACAAACGAGGCTGCTAATCCCTTTATTGCAGTAAGTGGAAAAACTCTCAGTCAAGAGTGATGGAAATTTCAATGACTCTTTTTTTGTATGTGAATTTTTGTAATTAATGGGGCGAGAGATAATAGTGCACTGTTCCACACTGGGCACCCAGTATCGGCATCAAGCGCTACCAGGTCAGGTACAGCATGAGTGGATACAGAGTACGGTTTCTTTCAATTAGCCACAACTTCAGAAGCACTCTATATTGCCACCGCTGTGACATTTTAAAATTTCCCACATGAATCATCCTGTGGCTTCTCTGAGTGAATTTAGTGTCAATTAGTTCCAAATTAGAGATTAATGTCAACTTGGAACTGGATTCAGGCTGCCAAACTCACTTCATGTATGAGCCGACACTGGAGCCTTTCCTAAAGTGAAAGGCCAGCATTTGCATCACTTGCCATCCAATACTTCAACTGATACAAACTTATGTTTAAATCAGATGTTCCTTTTCATTTTATAAATGTTATCTCACATAGAATCACTGCTTTCATTCAGCTTCTGGGATAGGGAGTTGGAAATTGGGGTCATCAGAAATTCTGACAACATTCTGAAATAAGATCATCTTTTTGATTCTTCTGTTGGTTCTCAGGAATGAAAGGAGAAATATACATTGTATAGAAATGTCACAAGGTAAAGCACTTCCTCTTGTGAACTTTAATAGTGCCTATTAAAAATGGTTAATGTCAGCAGAGATATTATCTTTTGTTAACTTTTCGCAGCAGCACTCAACCATTATGGAGCTACAACGGTTCAATGCTTTAGATTGGCACCCAGGAACAATCAGAATGCTAATCCGTTGAATCGTGGCAGGCTCTCAGTGAGCAGAGAATGTTACCAAGCAGTTGCAAGGGCCTTCGCTGCATCTAAAGTGAAGAGTCTCTGAGATGGTGCTTCAACATTCTGTAAAACAATTATTTGCTGAACATTTAGGGAAGGCGTGAATTGTCCTATGTGCCGCTGTGGAGCTCTCCACTGCCAGAAAACAGTCACAGAGCTGGACCTTTCCTTGGTTGGGGCAGAGGTCGCATCATATAAAAGGTAAGTGGATTAACAGTTAACTTATGTATGGTCAATGTGATCTTCTGGACTGGTTTCGATCGCCTGAGGGGGTCAGAGAGGAATTTTCCAGGTTTTATTTTGCCTCTCTCAGGAGATTGCATGGAGGGGCGGGAGGCAGGGGTGGGGGGGGGGGAAGAGGGTAATAAGTGTCTAGTCATGATGGTCCAGGCATCATGAGTGTGGGGCAGGCTTGATGAACCAGCTGGTCTTTTCCTGCCCGTCATTTTCGTACGTTCGTATCTTCCACAAGTGTTTGCCTCATCGCAAGAACTTTCAAACAAGCACCAAGACCTAGCTTGGCTGGTGGTGAGAAGGGCCCTTCCTGTCAGATCCTTCACGCACTCCCGGACTCTCAGCGCCACCGCGCGCTGTCCCCGAGGAGGCTGCGGTGTGGACGAAACAGTCACCCATCTCCTTCTGGAATGTGCCTTTGCAAGGAAGGTCTGGAGAGAGATGCAGTGGTATCTGTCCAGGTTCGTCCCGAGCAGTTCCATAACACAGGACTCTGTGCTCTACGGGCTGCTCCCGGGGACGCACACCGAGACAGACATCAACTGCTGCTGGAAGACCATCAACTCGGTGAAAGACGCCCTTTGGTCTGCCGAAACCTGCTGGTCTTGCAGTGCACGGAGCTGTCCTCGACTGAGTGTTGCAGATTGGCACATTCTAAGGTCCAGGACTACGTGCTCAGGGACGCACTGAAGCTGGGTGCGGCCGCTGCAAAGGCTCTGTGGGGAAAGGCAACCATTTAGAGCCTTCCTGCCTTGTATACCGAGGGGCTGCAATCAGGTAAAACCCCCCCTCGGGCAGAATGTAAAATTCAAATTGATGTAATGTACCTGTAATGAATCTGCAATCAATAATCTGTATTGAGTATAATGCAATGAGACACCCCAGAGCGTCATGAACTGTAATTATGTACAATGTGTTCATTAAACTGTACTTGATGTAACCTGCAAATTGTATAATCTGTATTGTGTACGTTTGGAATGTGTTTGAATTTGCTACTATCCTTGCTCAAGCTTGATCACATCTGAAATGTGCAATACTCTGGCACACAGGGGAAGAAGCCATTTTAAAGACAGTTCCAACATCTGACTGACATGGCTTCACATTTTTGTCGTCCTGTTCTTTTGAGAACAGAACTGCAGTCATTTTACAGAAATCTCTTTTTTAAAAAGCAACTTTTATTTACGGTGGGATTCCTGTTTCATTGGTTGTACCATCCTTCAAGGATGCGAATACTAAATTCCATAGTGAACAAGGTGTAAAAGAGAATCAAATACTGTCGCCCCCACCATAACACAGGTCTCTGGAGACAATCATTTTCCACTTGTTTTCTTTTTTAGGGTACCTACTGACCAAATAGATCTGTGATTCCAGTGACCAATAATACTATGATTAAATGAATGCTACATCTGCGTGCAATATAGCAAGAGCAGATTAAATGCACTTTAAGGTGAACAAGGGACCAATACTCATTTGCCAAGACGGTCAGATCTTCTGCGATAATGCTAATTGTAAACTGGTGAATTTGCTGTGTTCTAATAGGAGGGTTACACCACAAGGTGAGATTACATAACAAGGGAACGTTTTCAACTTGACAATCCTTTACTAACAGATGTGAAGAGACTCACTTGAGCAAGACTGTCTGCTGCTAAGTTGAAGATGTGTTTAACATGGTCTGCCCCTTTAAGGACACAAACTGTACACTGGAACAGAGCAGATATCTGATTTTCTACCTCCTCAACTACCCGCTGGAGAGAAGAGCTTTAAATGGGTATCTCCTGAGGTCAATTTGAGGCTAACTGGTGCTGCTGAGAGCTAGGGCATGATTTTAACATTGAAAAACGGGTGGGTTGGGGGCGGGAGGCATTGAAAATCGCACCCATTTTAGACCCGCCCCCAACCTGCCTCCAACCCATCCATTTCCAGTTTTCGGTGGGGAGGGAGGGACGGGCAACCAGCCCGCTCCCAGGAGGCGTGATGGTCGCTGAAAGCTTTCAAGGAGGCTGCGGGCCTCCATTTTCAAAGATTTTGCAATTTCAACCTCTGGGAGCCGGGATTCCCAGGCCTTCTCCTTCACACCATGGGAAAGGAGGCGAGAAAGCCTGAAATTGCAGGTATGTGCCTTTCTGGCACAGCTTGTGGACTCGGAGGAGCAGGAGTGCTTCCCCCAGGCCCAACAAGCCTACCTGCCGCGACCCCCACAATGATCGCAGATCCCACCCCGCCGATCTCTGCCCCCCAACGACTGTGGACCCCTGATCCCGACACCCCCCACCCCATGACTGACCCCTGATCTCTCCCCCCATGACTGATATCCCCCACACCCCCGTAACCTTCAAGCCCATCGGTGCCCCATGACCATCGGTCCCCATCGGTGTCCCCATGACCATCGGTCCCCCACGTCCCCACACCCCACCCCCAATGATCCATACAATCAAAGACTTACATGAAGACTCACCTGAAAATATCCTCTCCCTGGCTGCTCTCCCGTCCTGTCAATCAGGCTGGCCGGTCGGATAGGAAACCCACAAAAAAAAATAAAAGACGTCCTTACATCAGGATGTCTGGGGAAACCCGTACTTCTGGGCTTCCTGTTTGCAATTTGAACCCCTGCTGTCTTCCCGGCTCAGTGTCAAAATCATACCCCTAGTGTTTAGAATGGCTGCTGCTTATAAATCTTTCGTTTCTTCGGTTGGGGAGATGCCTCCTTCTGAACAGCAGCAGAAACCAGCAGAAATTACTGGTTTTCTTTCTTTTCAACATTTCTATTAATAAGATTGTTCAGTTGTAGTTTGATGTTGTTTTATAAATAAGACATTTGAGCCAATCAGGTGCAAGTGTAACAATGCGCTAGACACACACTGTATTATAGGTACAGGTCCACGCGTGGCTGAAGTTCGGTCAGGGATTTATTCTTACCGTCGAACTAGGGTGCATTCTGCGATCCTCTGCTGCGAACGAACATGTTACCTCACGGAACAATGCCATGGCCAGGTAAACCTGCTGATTACTTGAAGAGCACGTCAGAGCCTTTGAGGACCAAAGTTGTAAAACAAATATTTAATGTTAGCAAAATACGTCGGGGGGGTGAAAAATGCATAAAACTGACACAAAGCATTGAGGGTATTGAGAAGTAGTGCCTAAAAGAAACCAGCACAATCTGCAAATACCTGTATCTTGTTTGTCACGGTACTCATCTGGCAGCTCAAGATTGCCATAGAAACTGCATCACGAAGGGTTTTGTAGTGCGGCCCACATAAAATAAACCGATCCATCTGTATACCCGAACAACGCTGGAAGAAACAACCACACTCCACGTCAGTATACTGAACAATACAGGAACTGAGGTCGCAATTCTGCATCAAAATTAAAAACTCTGCATTTAAAATTGATGGCCGCTTATTTTACTGAACTGCATGTTTACAATGACAGTTTAGTGAAAAGTTTTTCTTTAACTTTACAGAGGAAAATACATCTCTGGATTACGTTATTTCATTTAGAATCATTGAATTTTGCAGCACAGGAAGAGCCATTCAGCCCACTGCACCTGTGCTGACTCTCTGCTCTTTTCCCACACCCTTTAAAATTTTTCTTTTTCAGATTTCTATCCACTTCTCTTTTAAAAGCTTTCATGGATTCAGCTTCCACCACTCTCTCTGGTAGGGCATTCCGTGGCTAAGTAAACCTCTGAAAAAAAATCCTAACCTTCCCCTTTGTTTTTTTTTGGTGATGATCTTAAGTTTAATTGTTTAGAGAATACTGTAAATACAAATAATTTGTGGTCCTACATATTTCATGGCTTCTCTTTTCGAGTAGTCTATAGTGGTAATTTGTATTTATTAATGTAGCAGAATTATGCGTTAAAAATATGCAAGCATTTAAGATTACAAAGAATGTTCAGTGTTGAAGACTTAAAGATACATTTGAATCACTAAAAACAAATAAAGAATTATGCAAATATTTGTAAGCAGCATTTATTTGCTTAATTTAATCACTTCCAAGAGACATCATAATTTGTCGATGTTACAATCAGCATCTCATTTAAAATTTGCATAAACCCATAAAATGTTTCACCTGTATTTCAATAATCTTATCTGGAAATATCCAGTGATAGTCTTCAAGCTGTTGTAAGGACTGAACAAAATCCATCCCATACTGATCATAGACTGTCCTCATCAAATAAACTCGATACCAGTCATTGCCGGAATGCAAACAAATCATTTTCATATGTTCAAAGAAACTTTTCTTTGTGGCTTTGTGCTTCATGTCTGAAAGTATAAGTTTAAAAAATTCAAAAATAAAAATTGTACAATAATTTAAATTGCACAGACCACTGGAGAGGAAATGTGTTAGGACTGAGTCTAAGCAGGGAATTCCTATTCATAAAGAATGCATTATGAGTGGGACAACAGTGTGGAATAGTTAACAAAAAACAGAGGAGCAACATAACCTGGCCACAGTGGTAAGACAGGCCGATCACCAGCTCATCTCCCCCACAACTGCCCCATCATCTCCCTGACAGCATTTAGTAATAACTTACACCGGCTTCCCTTCATACCATGTGATAACACAGTTGCAAATAACATTAAGTAATATTTCATGCTCATTTTATATTGTATATGTACAAACATCTCTATATTTTAGTTGGGGGGGGAGCGGTGGAGGGGGCGGGGTGGGGGTGGGAGCGGAGGAGGGGGCGGGGTGGGGGGGGGGAGCGGAGGAGGGGGCGGGGTGGGGGGGGGAGCGGTGGAGGGAGCGGGGATCGGTGGAGGGGGCGGGGGGGGGCGGGGATCGGTGGGGGGGCGGGGTGGGGGGAGCGGTGGAGGGGGCGGGGTGGGGGGAGTAGTGGTCCTGGGAGTGGGGGGGGTGGGGGGACGGGAGTAGTGGAGGGGGGGGGGGGGGGGGGAGAGTAGTGGTCCGGGGGGTGGGGAAGAGAGTAGTGGTGGCGGGGGGGGGCGGGGGATTATGCTTTTTGATTAGGTAGTTGAAGCCCACTAGTGCTGATACTGGCAGCAGCTCGACTTTTTGTCCAATTAGAGTAAATAAACCTGCCAAAAAGAATCTGTAGCATTTCCAGTTGAGAATCGGCGCTGAGTTGTCATAACATCTCAGATGGTGAGTTCCCAATCTCAGCTGGGCCTGGGGATGGGAGAAATCCAAGCAGAGTTTAGTGCTTTCCCTCTGGGAGGGTGGGCACACGTCCAGCTGGGTGACCGGAGGCCATTCTCACACAAGTTGAAGCGGCCAGCTGTAGAGCAGCTTTGGGAGAGGGTGGAAGCAGGGTGGCTTTTAGGTCCTTTTGGCTGGAGAACTGCTTATGTGGGACGGAGAGTGGAGGGCATAACATGCTAAAAGTTATCCTCAAATGTTTTACCTGTCCTGTTGAGTGATTCGTGCATCAGCTGAGCTGTAAGATTGAAGCAGAACCGCAGCCTGGCAATGTTCTGCAAGTACTCTGCGGTATTTTCTTTACAGGTAACAACCTGACACCTGGCAAACCTGCTAGCAAAGCTGCAGTTCTGTTTGAGGAGTACTACATTGCTGAGTCCTCCACACTGTTCAAAGTGGCCATACGCTGAGTCCTTAAAAACAAAATACATTTAAAGATTCAAAGGTACACCCACATCCAAATCCTTATGCCATCTTTAGGAGTGAGATAGCCTAAAGCTCTCCTTCTTACCTCAAAACATTTGATGAACAGAAGATAGAGTTCCTTCAAATCGTCTTTCAAAAATATCTTCTCTTCCAGATTTGAGAGGTACATCTGCATAAAGACTTTTACCCGATCAAAACTATCAAGAGACATAGAAAGCATTAGCGTTCTGAAATTTTATTCTGTGCTTCCTGAGATTACAGCCAATGAGAGGACGCTTGGTATTGGAATTACATGTATTTGAGCCATGTATTATCAATTTATAGCAGTAAACATAAACATACTTTTCCATTGCTCAATCAGTTCACCTCGTTCAGCTTTATCCATTCTCTCAATTCTTGCACCCAAAATAAAATTCTATGTTCATACAAGATTTGCAGAGTACAGTCCTCTCAGGGTGCATTCACCCTGCAAATTTAGTGTCAGGACAAAGTGATTTCCACTTTTGACTGACGCTAAATTAGCTGACCTGACTCAAGTCAAGCAGAGTGACAATATCCGGCAATCTCAAAAACAATGTTCTTATTCCGCATGGAGTCTAAGTCTAGGGACCCCCTTCGGCACTTTGAAAACCCACCTACCCCCTGTATTTAAATATTTAGAGAGCAGGGATTCTTTCCTTCCACTTTCTGGACATTTAAATTTTTTACCTGATGGGAGAGAGCTCTGCCCACACCTGTATCCAGGGATGTACACAGCTTTCTCCTGGGCACTAACATAGTTCCAGCCAGGCAGGAGCCAGTATAAATGCACCTGTAGTCAAAAGACCTTGTTCATCTACAATTCTTCACCCCGAATAATAAAACAACGGTTTCACCTTTGGTTTTAAATCAACTGAGACTGTTCTTGGTCAGCTCAACAACTTACTCTTTGGGAGTTGAACATTTTTCACAATGAAAACAAACAAAAACCATCTGGCATTCCAGTCAGATAAAGTTTTTTAAAATTTTAATGCTGAAGAGGATGGACCTAAACTTATACTTCTCCACTTTAGTTATTTACTTTTCCATGACCTAGTAGGACAGGGAAAAGAACCAATGAATTCCTTGGGAGCTGATACATGGCCCATTATGAAGCCAAGTGTTTCCTTTCGAAATTTGGCTGGAATCTGGAGGACTTCATCCCATCTCACTGACAGATACAGTGCAGCCTGAATCAGCACACTTTGAATCCTGCTGCATTACCCTCAAGTCTTTCCATTGCATTCAATGGACAGGAATTGCACTTTGTGGCAGGGTGGAAATGACAACAGAGCAATGCAAGTTTGAAATTTTTGTCCTTATTCCTTTTAGCTAAAAAGGTGGAGATGAGAATCATGTGGTGTTTTATAGCAGCATCTACTTTTTCACCCAAATGAGTGAGGACAGGAATTTCACCACCCAAGCTGAAATTAAACTAAACCTTTAACTGCAATAGGTAGGTTTAAGTAACAAGCTGCCCTGAGTCTCAAATTTGCTGCTATCTGGTTGGGAACCATGAGGCTGGCAGGCTACTTACCACATGTATGATACAAAGAACCTGCGACAGATCAGAAATCGGTCCTATTTGTTGTCATAGAATCTCATATTATAGATTTTTATTTAAGGCCTTGGAGGGGTTGAAATTCCTTTAGGCCTGAAAACGGGCCTGAAATGCGTGCCGCTCACTGACTGCGCGCCTGAACTGGGAGGCCGGAGGCTGGCCTGGATAATTAATTGGGCGAACTGCCGGCACTTGTTGTGCCTCCACAGGCAGCTCGCCCATTTTATGAATATCGGGCTGTTTGCCTTGCTGGCGGCAACTAGAAGCTAAGTCACGGGAGCGGTGGAGCTGCTTGCTTTGTATTGATGTTAATCAATTCAAATGAAGTAGCTTTAAATCAGGGTGTACAGAACATCAAAAATGTGCCATCCTGAATTGTGTTGGCGCGAAAAAAGCTTCTGAAACTTGGGCCAAGGAATTTGCTCCGTGCCGCAAACCTGGCAAGCCCACGACGCACAGCCGAAGACCTCATCTCAAAGCTCGCTCCAAAGCGGGCCTCGGATCTCATCTACATAAAACCGACAAGCTGTGGATGCTAATTAGACGTCTGAATGCAGCTGGCTGGTCGGGGCCCTGGAAATTTCGGCCTGCAGCTAAGTCCTGAGTGTGGGAGGGAGGCGAATGGGAGGGGGAGGTAAACTCCTGCTCCCCTGGCTCCACATTAATGTAAGTAAACAACAAACTTGGCATTCCATCAGCGGCCTGCAGCGGTCCCTTTAAGGACTGCTGATTAGGCCAATGTTGACCGGAAAAATTGAGCAGAGCAGCCCTGCTTATGCCGAATTTGGAGCGGTGGTTCTAAAAAAATGGTATTAGGCCTCTTGAATATGCTAATCAGGGGCCTAACACTTGTTTTAGGCAGGCCCCCCCCCGCCCCAGACAAATGGACTTTGCCGGCTGCCAATTTGGCAGCTGGTGCATTTCTGGGGAAGATTGAGTGCGAGAGATCGCACCAGGAAATTGATCCCCCCAGGAGACCACGAGAGGGCCCATGTCAATTCAACGAGCTAATTACAGTTTTAAAAAAAAGGGTTTTGTTTAACCTTTGGGCCACACTACATTACCAGATATTGTCACATTCTGATTCAATGAGAGCGCGGGCTTACTTTCAGAGTAGCCTTTGGCAATGAGCAGGAGGGAAATGTCTGGTAAAAGCCCTGAAAACATAATTCATTCATCTTCTGTCAAATTCTTGTAACTAGATCTTTAATTGAATGAAATTGTTTGTTTCCCATACCTATAATGCAGCATAAGCTTCAACAAAACTGAACGTATCACAGGGCTCTTGTCCACACATTCAGAGAATGGGGTTAAAGTCCGAGTCTGGTATTGGTCACCTAATATTAAAAATAAATCTTTTTTTTATTATACATTTGTAAATCCTATAATTACATACATATCCTCTGGCTGACCTATATATTAAAGATAACACCAAATTTATATTTAGACATTCAAACATGGTCAGTATGCAGGTAAATTAGCTATTTCTAGCACAGAAAAAACAACAATGAAAACCATCCAAGTGGGAGGACAGGGTGATGCAGTGGGTCAGTATCCTGTTTTTTCTTCATTGACACCCGAATTCCAATCCAGCTTAGCCCAATGGGTTGGAAGTCCCCTCTCTGCTGTCTGGGAGGATCCAAAGGGAAGCCAGCTGTGGCAGTATCAGGTGGACATGGGCTCAGCACAAACTGGTACGAAAGTACAGGTCTCACACACAAAGGAATCCCAGACTGGTTCGGTAGGAGGTACTCTTCTGTGTTTGGGGTACAAGCACCTTCTTAGGGTAGAGTCAAGGAAGCCTTTGCTCTACATCTGGCTGTGCATGCTACATTTAACCTGTGAGTATGAATGTTAATATGGGGTGTCCCAAGGGGACACCATTGCCACATTTCATCTTGATGCGCACAAAAAATAAATCATTACGGCTGCTGTTATATTACATCTACTGCTCCCAGGCCGCCAATTGTAGATTGTGATGTGAACTCCGCAGACCAAAGTTATACTGTGTGCTGCGCATCACTAAGCCCTTCTCCAATGCCTGCAAATGTGTACTGGTTTCAGAGCTGTCTATTAAAAAGTTTAGAAGCAGCCCACCTGGATATTTTTCTTAGAAGCAACGACATGAATTATATTGCACCTGATGCAAAGCCAGGGAGGGTGAAGTCACCTACTGGAGATCGTTGCACTTCTCAAGTTGCAGCAGGGAGTTGGATCACACCACTCAGTCGGGTTCCCGAGTTATGCTGCCAACTTTACTTTGATTAGCTTTGTCGGGTAGTAAAAGCGGGTGTCTAATGTCAGCCTAAAAATATTCCCCTGTCCCACTCCTTAGTTCACGCTGGGAATTCATATCATAACATAGCAGACTTCCAGGCAACAAGTTTCCACCTATTAATGTTAAGGAATGGAAAATCGGGTGCTGTTAAGAGTGTAATTTTGCGAAATGCACTCTAGTCCAGAGAACAGGACATTGGAATTTTTACCCAGAAGTACCTAAGCCCTGATAGTCATCAGAACATTGTCTGTGCCCATGAAGTTTACCCAGGCTCAGGCACATGAAAGGTCTCTTTTAGCATCTCATTTAATTTGAACTAAAAGCAATCGAGGTGAACAAGACACAAAATAAACTGACATCTTCCTTTCGTTATTGATAACTTTAGCACATGTTGATAGTTATAATCACTTTTCTAAACATTGCAAAACTGAATCTCATCTATGCTGGACCAGGGGCGGATAATGTGGCCCGTACCAATGCTGAGCCAAAATGAGATGACCTCGTTAGATAAAGTGAGGTCAGCCTACTTGCATAATTATCTGTAAGTACAGATGCATAGCACTCCTGGCACATCTTGAGACAACAGCACATTGATGGCACCAGTAGCCAGTGAAGGACTCCTGCCCGACAGGCTGTTGTGCACTAGGTTCTTTCCTTGGGTCGGGAGCAAGGGCAATGAGCACAGGGACAAGAGGTGGGGGTGGGAGGGGGGCAATGGGCAGCAATACAAAGGACAGAGTGGCCCATTTTGCTTTTTTTCCATTTTTATGGCAGCCTCCGCTTTAGTGGCTGTTCCAAATGGGCATTATGTGACTAGAGTGCTGCTTTGGCTGCATTATGGGTGTGACTAACTCAATTACATTCAAGTTATGGGACCGAATGAACTTATGCACAGACTCCCAGCCCCCTTTGTGCTCACTGTCCACAATGGAACACCTTGGGTGCATTGTAGGTCCAGGGCCTCTGCCCAATTTTCCGAACGGTGGATTCATACATCGGGCGCCTGTCGTCGTATTATCAGCCTCCCAATATCTGAAGACAGAGTGAAATCTTTAATGTTAAGGTCAGGGAAGGTTTTTTACCTTCTGCAACAGTACAAACCTTCAGGTGATTTTCTGACTGCGATTAGTAATGAAAGCAGCAACGTAATCACTTCGTCACAAGGTGGGGAATCTTCACTGAAGCAAAACCTGGAAACAACCTCCATAAAAAACATATTGCATCTCTGACGGAAGTCATTATGTTTTTTCAAAGCTCTTCTGTAAAATTAAAAAGTATATATATTTTAGGGCGATAACTACTTCATAGTGTTAGACTATAATGGCTCAATACCAGACCATTCCTACTGTACTTACATGTGTCTATGCATTGATAATACAGAAGGACATAGATACTGGTTCACAAGCAGTTCCAATCTACTGGTTCCGACTCTTAAGAAGAACCGATTATTGTATCCTAAGTGTAATCTGATTGTGCATTGTAAAGCCATAGCCTGCTGTAGACTTACATTCTGCTGTTCTGGCTATATATATTAGCAGTCTATGAACTTTTTACATTGCTTCCCCAGATTATCCAGACATTGAAAATCCACTGAGGTCCATTCTTAAGTCTCCCCGTACAACTTCACCTCCATTGACTCATTAAGTCTCAATTTTTTCAACCTATGTGTAATACTTTACATTTATCATTGTTGAAACTTATTTGAGTGACTAGGGATACAAGGAAGTGATTAGAGATGGCCTTGTCTCCGAGTCAGATGATGGAATTAGAAAGGCCATGAGAGATGGCAAGGTGAAGGGGTCGGCTGTGAATATGGGTAAGAGAGTTTATCTGGAGCGAGAAGTTAAGGGAGGACAGTAGGGCAGTGAACTCAAACTAGAGAGGGCAAGGAAAGTTGAGATGGAAATTGAAATCACCAAGGATAAGGAGTCGCTCAGTGCAGAGGCTGATGGAGGAAAGCAGCGAAGGTATCTCAGTGAGGAACTTGGCGTGGGGCTTGGGTGGACGGTAGGGAACAAGGATTTTAAATGAGGCGAGGGGGGTGGAACAAGGAGAGGTGCTTAAAGGAGGAGACAATGCAAGAGGAGGAGGAGGACAGGATGCTTTTTGGTGAACAGGGCCACACCGCCATCGTGGCGGTTTAGGCGGGGCAGGTGGTGGAAAGTATAGTCAGGTGGGGAGGCTTCAGTAAGGGGCAAGGTGTCGTCACCCATTGAGCCAAGTTTCCGTCAATGCCATGATGTCAATGCAATCACAATAAGGTCATGGTTGGCAAGTAACTTGGCAAGTGAACAGACATTCTGGAGTGAGATGCAGAGAGGCAGTGATTGTTGATCCACTGGCAGAGTCCAAGAGGTCAGCGGTGGGAGGGGTGAGTGGGATGGGAAGGAAGTTGGCGAGATTAGCCACCGGTGGACTCGCTGGGCGGGAAGGTTGGTGAGAGAGGAGGATGGAGCAGTTGGGGTTGCTGCTTGGAAGCAGGCAGAGATGAAGCCTCAATGGGGCCGACGGAGAATACTGAGAGAGGTGCAGAGGGAAGCCATGGGCTTATCTCAGAGGGAGTCAAGCCTGGGACGACAGCAGGAGAGTAGGAAGCTGGAGGATTAGTGAAAGGTTGGGGTAGGGATTTGGGGTGGGGGCAAACTGAGTCCCAATTAGTGGTTCCCAAACAACATATTAGGGTAGATGTATTCTATATCCCCTATACATTCAGCAGAAACCACTAGAAGTGACCCCCATCTGTTGGAGTTACGCTGGGGAGTTGACAAATCCAGCAGAAAATCCTGCCCTCAATAACCCAAAGAAGTCGGCGATTTTGTCCCAAATTCTTGCTCTTTGTTGTTAAGGTAACTAGGCAAAAGACAAAACTCAAACTTGATTTTGAAGAGTGAAACTTACTTTAGTTGGGCGGAGACTTGGATTTTATAGGAATCTGGCACGGCTGCCTTACATTTTGGGCAAAGACTGTGATTTTTAAGCCAGAGATCCAAACAGTTGATACAAAAGACATGCTCACAGGGAAGGCAGGCTGGATCTTTCAGCACACCAAGGCAGACTGGGCATTCTTTGATGCCATACCTGAGGTAGAACAAAACACAGCAAGAAAATATTGAAACACTGCAATATTCATGGTTCTCTCATTTAACACCCTTATAAGCTGTTTGCTATCCTGCATTCTCTTCCAAAAGGAGAGATTAGCCCAGGCTGTAGAATTAGCCACAACTGGCATCATTGTCATTTTGCATTTGGCGAGCAGGTGTGATTCAAGTGAGCAGTTGTCAAGCTCAGTATTTTCTCCTTTAGTGTAGAATTTCCTTCTTTTTGGGTTTCAGCAAAGAAATGATCCACTCAATCAACAGAGCACTGCAATCTCGTGTTCCAGACAACCCAAAATTTGCCCCCAGCATCTGTTGGTTTGCAGAGAAGCATTTGCTGCCAAGTTGCTCTAATATATCTTCAGGGTCTTTTCGTTTTAGATGCAGAAAAATTAACACTTTAGGCCCATTAAAATGCTCTGTGTTTGGGCAATGCCATGGCATTGCGTGCTGCAGCACCATCTAATGAATGCCAAGCACTATTTCAAGGAACAAAGGCAAATTGGATAGAGCAGATGGTCAAAAATGGCACTTTAACACCCAGCAACGTAATTATTTGCAGGCACTACATGAGATGTGGCAATAAATGGCTTGTTTATGAGTCACATTTACCTGTAGTCCAAGTGACTAGATTCCTCATTGCATGACTGCAGTACTTCAATCACTCCTTCAACTGTTTTCGTCTTTTTCAAATCAGAGGATGTTCTGAGGATCTGTGTGAAGCCATTGAATAAATTGTTATTGTTCAACATAACCACAAAATTAATTCTCCAATACCCTAAGGAAATGGAATAATACCAGAATCAAAACATGGGAGACTTCTGAATGACAATACAATGCCTACCAATCCTCATCAAAAACCCATGCCACATTATGAGAACCGAGCCCAGAAATTACTGTTAGTGATTTTAATGGAAGAACAATTAACATAATTGTACAGCATTCTTCTGTCTGTTATTTTAAAAGAAGTGTTCACCCATTTATATTAAA
This sequence comes from Heptranchias perlo, assembly GCF_035084215.1. Classification (NCBI taxonomy): domain Eukaryota; kingdom Metazoa; phylum Chordata; class Chondrichthyes; order Hexanchiformes; family Hexanchidae; genus Heptranchias; species Heptranchias perlo. Next base: position 15,990,652 of record NC_090347.1, read on the forward strand.
TGAATTAGTGCCCCCAATAAAACAGTGGACAGAGGAAGTAGCAGACAATGTCATAAGAATGCATTAACCCTTCGTCCTCTCATTATCAACAGTACATTTGAGGGGTACTTTTATCTTCTGATGGGGCTTCAGTCTTTAAAGAAATATAACTTGCAGAAGCTTCTTCTGGAAAAAAAGTTGTTTGTTGACATTTTGTCCTGTAAAAGGATTCAGTTAAATGAAGCTTACAAAAGTCAATGAGGTGGTGCAGTTTCGTCTCACCTCAAACCTGGAGTTCAATACAGCACCGGCAGAAGGAAAGAAAATGTCGTCTCTTTGTTAGCTGTGAGGGGCTTACATGAAATGAGATTTGACAAGACCACAGCACAAAAATGACCACAATTGGGCAGAAATTGGCAGTCTAATAAGGACGGCTGGTGTGGGAAATTGAAGACTTTGTACTACTTCAGTTTGGGGTTAAGGCACATTGTTGAGACAGAGTAGAGGGAGTTAGAAGTGTCAGCTGTGGCTCGGTGGGAGCACTTCCGCCTGAGTCAGAACGTTGTTGGTTCAATTTCCACTCCAGAGACTTGAGCACAATATCTAGGCTGACACTCCAGTGCAGTACTGAGGCAGTACAGCACTCTCAGAGATGCCATCTTTTGGATGAGATGTTAAACCGAGGCCTTGCCTGCCCTCTCAGGTGGATGTAAAAGATCCCATGGCATGGTTTTGAAGAATATGGGAGTTCTCCCCGAAATCTTGGCTAATATTTATACCTCAGCCAACATTACTAAAAAAAAACATTGGTCCGGAAATTGCTTTCAAAATAACAGTGAGCCCAACAGTGCTCACCGTTATTAGTGGTAAAATTGAAGAGCAAGTTCTGGCGACCGCACGTGCACTATCAAATGGGGAAATCCGGAACTTGCTCTTCCTGGTTTGCCGGCGATCCGACAGCTTCACTTTAAAGGGACATGACCGGCTGCAATCAATGGACCAGCGCCAACTTGCTCTCCCGCCCAGCTGGAAACAAACTAATCTCGACACAAAACAGGTACGCTCAGTTGTTTAAATCTAAGCTAAGTTTTAACAGCGGGTAAGTCTTAATGATTGCCAAATAACCTCTCTGGCACTAAAAATTAGTCTCTTTGTTCCTGATTTTAATAATTTTGGACATTTAAAAAATAATTAAACATTAAAAAAATGTTTTTCCTTCTGTCTCTTTTATCTCAGTCTTTTAATCTTATCCTCTCTTTATTTCACTTTCTCCATGTCATTTTATAATACCTTATCGGTTAAATCCAGGTTTTTAGTCTGTGCTGTTTGTCTATGAAATGCACTTGCTGGTTCTCACAGCGTGGCTTCCTTCAAGCCGACTGGTTGAGAGGCCTTAGCAATCCTTTCACCACTCACACAGCCCGGGAAAGAACGCTGATGTTATTCGAACTCGCAGTTAAAGGAAGTTGCCGCCAAAAAGAACACGGTAACTTTAGTGGGTGAATTTAAATTTGATGAGCGGTGAGCAATGCTGGTTCATCGCTCGGAGCAATTCACAGGCCATTGTCTGGTCAATATCTCATCGCTGTTTATGGGACATGACTACATCGGTGACTACACTTCAAAAGTAGTTAATTGGCTGTAAAGCGCTTTGTTTCGTTCTGAGGTGTGAAAGGTGCTATATAAATGCAAGTCTATCTTTTTTCCTCTAATTCTGCCTGCTTGGGAATGGCAGCCTTGATGTTTTGACAAAAGTTCTATGGAAGTTTTGATATAGTAGAGGTTTTATGTGAAATACACTGCAAAGAATTTACAACAGGGGCAGAAACTGTGAATGTTGAATTTCTCAAGAAGGTCCAGATGGTGGTAAACAATGGGCAGAAATCCCAAAGCATGTGGTTACTGATACAAAAAGGATGCTCATGTTGACCAGTTTAGGAATGAGGGATTACAGGATATATTTTCCTGTGTGTAAAGTTAAAGAAGAATTGTATTGCTAAGCTATCACGTACAGTTTTTCTTGAACTTTGCACAAATCGGAAGATGCCCCCTCTGTGACTATCAGCTGACAAGCAATGTAACCTTCTGCTCAGTAATACTGTGTGGACACAGTGAGCTACTCGCCAGTGTAAATTGGTGAGGTATTTGTACAAGGTTAACTGCTAATCTATGATACTCAAGAAGAGAGAGTCAAAGGGACATCCAGGAAGCTCATGTTCATTCTTCGCATGCGAACAATTTTTTTTTGTAATAAGTCTAAAATCATTTCAAATATAATGATTACCATCTACATGTCATTGTGTTCATGAAGACAATTTCTTTCATTGCACAGTTTTTTAAACTGATCATGTTTACCTTCTGAAGATGTGTGCAATGTTTTACAGCAATGTCTTGTTGCCTGGAATCGATGGCACTGAAGACGACATGTTCAATAAACACGCCCAACACACATGCACAGTCCCAGTTTGATCTAACAGGTTATAAAATAAGTAACATTACTACTCTTTGCAGTGATTCTAAAATTGAAAGTGTTCATTATAAGAATGAAAAAAAATAGACTTTATTAGAACTGAAGTGCCTACAGTTGCCTTAGAGTTTAGGTGATGGTAGGTAGAAGGTTATGCAATCAGTTCATACCACAATCTCCCACAGGCAGAGTGCTCGATCTCACATAGCCGGCAGCAGCGAGGTGCTTTTCCACAAGAAAGGACAACATTCAGCCCATCTTGTCGGTCCTGGCTCTTTGCTGAAGCAATCCAAAACCAATGGCACTGCCCTCCTCTCTCCCCATAGACCTGTATTGTCCTCCGCTTCCTCCTACCATATACCATGCTAAAATGATTTATTATAAAGATTAGTAAAATAATGGAAGCCTCAGAGCACAAAGGGTTGGAAAGCTATATATTGCCCTGTGCTAGCTGTTCTTTTACACAGCAGTAAACTCCTACATAGCAGCTTCACATTACAAAAAATATGAACTGCATTCCGAACAAGATTCAAAAGTATATTTTTACATATATAATAGTCATATGGAATTGGAAATATTAACAGAATAGATTGTAAAGACAGTAGCTTGACATCTTGGACAAATTAAACTTGGACCTTGCTGTGCTTGGTCTTAGTCTGAAATGACCATACTAGGCAGTAAACTAATGCGCCCTGTTGGCTAGCCCGGTAGTAATCCAATGTTCTAAAATTTTTAACGATGGTTCGAATTTCTACTACAATGTCAGAAAAATCTGCTGATAGCTGGGGAGATCAGCAAGAATATTTTCTTTCAGGTTCACAGTCACTAATGGGAGTGAAAACATTGGTGTGAGTATAAAATGGAGAATACATTTTACATTTGCATTGACCTCAGATTACATTAGTGACTGGAGGAAAATATAGCCCCAGATCTCGAGTAGGGTTGGGCTATTTGCTATAGGAAACAACACATCTACCAGCAGGTACTGCAAGAGATGAACAAAACGTGAGGCTTGCCTGATCTGAGCAATAGTTTGCTGGCATGTTGGTCCGCACATTTTGATGTAGTTTTTGTCATAAACTAGTTCAACTGATGCCTGTACAGTTTCCATTATTTCTATTAAGTCCTCACAGTGTTTGACTGTCACAATATCTAAAGCTTGAGCCTTTTCAGCACACGCATAAGTAGCAAGTATGTCGAGAGTCTGAAAAATAAACATAAACATTACACTTCTGGAAGAGATGTTCTCCTTGATTAAGTAATGTCAACATTGATAATTGTGCAAACAGCTACATTTCTCAAAGTCTTTGAGGTTTTATAAAATGTCCGCTTGATGATATTGCTGTTGGTCATGACCATTTTAATTAGTACTTATTATTCTACAGTGTCTAAGAGTTACATCTGGTGTATAACAAGACAGTCAGTGGCCTCAAAATTTCTGGAGCTCCACTCTGCTGCTGGAAGTGCGGAGGGGCTAGACTTCCACCTGCCAGACTAGCTCGTCCCTGACCCGGTCTCAAGTTTTCCGGCACAGAGACGATGGGCCAAATGGCATTTTTCTGTACTGTATCACTTTATGAAGTCCCAGGGACAGGGTCATTTCTTAAAAGAGGCAAGTGCCCGTGCTATTTTTTCCATTCCCTGGCCATCCACCCCACGAGGGACCAGGAATTTCTGAAGGGCATCTTGCGTTATGGCCGAAGAACAATTCAGGTTTCTTCTGCGAGTGACTATCCTGAGGAAACTGGCATTTGGGACACTATTTGTGCCAGGGTGTCTTCGTGGAACGCAAGAATGCCTGCAGCATGCAGATACACATTATGTTGGGGTCAAAGGAAATGGAACTGGCGGAGTTTTGTTGAGCGATGTCAGGCCAACAGTCTTGTCTCTTCTTTTGACACCAGCACAGGAGGGTGGAAATGAGAAGTGCCAGCAACAAACCTCTGGTGGAATTTTTCAATGTTTATAACAAGGGGCAGAGACCCAGTGGAACCAGGTCCCATCCGAAACCCTGGGCTCCACAGCCTAGCTCACCCTACCACAGCATGGTCCCAAACCCAAGAATTTCATGGCCATGTCAACAGCAGCCAAAATATAACCACACTGGAGTCCAAAGGGCTGAAAAGTTGTGTACAATATTCCACATCCGTAGATTTTATTTGTATTTACTACTTTTACCAAAGATTTACATTTTCTTCTCCCTCCATATCATGGATGACAATGCAATCCTTTTACCTGGGAAGACTGAGAACTTTGGGTCAAATTTAATGCTGCTCTTGATTCAACTAGCAGAAAGCAGGTTTGTTATGGCCTAAGGCACGCCTACATTTTTATCCCTGGGGCAAATGTTTAAAAATCAATGATTTTTAAAACATTCTTCTCAAGTCCGTGACAAGAAATAGCCAGTTCCCAATGAGCAGGCCATGGTTGAGATTTATTGAATTCAACAACATTGTTCAAAACCCATAAATTAAGAGATGATAAAAGTTTCACTGGCACTAAATAATAATGTTACCTCTTAGAATTTAAGAAAATCACTGTTTCTTTAGATTCTTTTAATTCAATGGTCTGAATATCACAACAGGCAGAAGCAGCATAGCAGAGATAAGTAATTGCTGTTAGTAATCCTGCTGTTTCTCCCAGTTATTACTGTTGAAACTGCATGTGGAATGCCAGCAAACAGATATTCTCATTGCACTCAGCTTTCCAGGAATGGAGTTAAGTCATCAGAAATACAACCGGCAGATTTGAGTGTCAGGTAGCACTGAGACTCAGAATCACAAAATTGCAAAATGTGCATGTTAAACATGATACAAGGGCAGTCCTTAATTGAATAACAGAATATGTACTATACTGCCAAAGTGAGGATAGACTGAATGACTGAAAGATAAAACAAAATGGATCTGTCCTGTCAGTAAAACGATTGAATAAGTACAGAGGCATGTTTAATATTGCTTTCAAATCACAGTAAAATGCACGGTTCTTTATACTATCAAATTCTTCATAAGCTTTAAACATTTTGTAATACTTCCATAAGACTCACCATTTCCTGAGGATTGGAACTCCGTGTTCCCTGTATATAATGATGAAAGTGTTCCAGGATTTTTGGATAGACTGCAATTGTCTTGGACAAATTATGTAGACGGTTTTTGAAAATATTATATGCAATGTGTATCCAGGGAGGCGATTGCTCTTGAGGGGTCAGACCACAAGCATTGTGAAGCTCATTAAGGCAGGAAATAAGCGCTGTCTTGAAAACCTTATTTTAAAATAAAACAACATTCAGTGCAGGTGAAGTACTTTCAACCGAAGGTAATTCAAAATAGTCAACCCCTGAATTTCCTCCCACTTTCTGCCACTGCGTTCTCGCAACTTTGCCAGAAGCGTGTCGGAAACTTCGTTTACGCGTGTAAGCGGAGCTTCTGCCGTACCTCCGGCGAAGTTATGGTGGTGCAGCCGGTGGAAAGTCTGAGGAAATTCAGGGCCACTGCAAAACAATGTTTGGGATTTCTTCCATGCAACAGGAGAAACAGCAGCTTTCCGAATAAGAACACAGTCCACTGGAGACCCAGCCATTTTAATGATGTACATGATGGATCTTATCTTTGGCTCTCACGGAATTAAGCAGGGGGTCAGCATTCTTATCAGTACTGATTGTTGATTCAACACAATTAAACGTTCAGCACCAAACACATTTTAACTGCTGTTTTACTGACACAATTATGTGGCTTATTGTTGGGGATGCTAATGTTTGTGCAGAACACGGCTTGGAATCTTAACATTCAATTCTTATGTTTTGTCTATACCACTTTTGCCTGTTCCAGTTACCACTTTGTATTCAGGTGCAAGCACTCCAGTGCCAGTGATGTTCACCAGTGCAACATTTCCATTTCTAGCACAATCTTATGTCATATTCCAATTTCAAAGCTGATCAATGATGTTGTCAGTCCTCATTGGAAACCATCTAATTTTACCCTTGTAGGGAATACCAGAGAGAAGAATCCTTCATTCCATCACCTGAAACGAATGGTATTGCTGCTGCACCGATTGTCCCTTTAATGCCAGTGAGGTACCAATGATGTTATCACTCCAACATCATATACCGATTAGATAAAGTTCAGATTCCCATTCTGTTCAACTATGGTTGTGTCAGTTCAGTTACCGAACAGCCTTACTGTTACAAATTGTGGAGGGGGTCCACAAGTTATTTGCTTCCATCCCAGCTGATGTAGGATATTAGGGACATAAGCAAGTCAACTGGAAAGTTCAATACACAAGTTATCTGCCCAGTTAAATGATTAGTTATTGAAAGTTTTTTTTTCAAGAAACATTGTAGGTTTTCTCAACTGTAATCAGATTTACCTCAACTTCAGCAAATGATGAGATATTAAAGGTCATCTGAATAAAATCAGTCAGGTATCGCTGACCAATGTCGCACTTTCCTTCTTCGCTTTGACATCCCAAATACTCTCCGAGTTTACTTTTGTTAAAACTGTTGACAAATTTCAGCATTTTTGCCCTGTCTCTGTCAGTTGTACCTGAATGAGATGAATGTTTTATAATGTTTTATTCAGATCGTACAGGGAACCAGACAAATGAAATCTAAAACACTTGCTGATTTAGTAACAGATACAGGTTGACATACAAACAAACAAATTTCATTTATATAGTGCCTTTAACATAGTTAAACATCCCAAGGCATTTCACAGGAGCGTTAACAAGATTTGACACCAAGCCACATAAGGAGATATTAGGACAGGTGACCAAAAGCTTGAACAGAGGAGGTAGATTTTAAGGAGCGTGATAAAGGAGGAGAGAGAGGTAAAGATGCAGAGAGGTTTAGGGAGGGAATTCCAGAGCTTAGGGCTCAGGCAGCTGAAGGCACGGCCACCAATGGTGGAGTGATGAAAATCGGGGATGCGCAAGAGGCCAGAATTGGAGGAGCGCAGAGATCTCGGAAGGTTGTAGGTTGGAGAAGGCTACAGGGCTAGGGAGGGGAGAGGCCATGGAGTGATTTGAAAACAAGGACGAGAATTTTAAAATCGGGGTGTTGCCAGTGTAGGTCAGCAAGCACAGGGTGATGGGTGAATGGGACTTGGTGCAAGTTAGGATATGGGCAGCAGAGTTTTGGATGAGCTCAAGTTTATAGGGGGTGGAAGATGGGAGGCCAAAAAGGAACGCACTGGAATAGTCAAGTCCAGAGGTAATAAAGGCAAGATGAGGATTTCAGCAGCAGATGAGCTGAGGCAGGGGCTGAGATGGGCGATGTTACGGACGAGAAAGTAGGCGATCTTGGTGAAGGAGCAGATATGTGGTCGGAATCCCATCTCAGGGTCAAATAGGACATCACGGTTGCAAACGGTCTGGTTCAGCCTCAGACAGTGGCCAGGAAGAGGGATGGAGTCGGTGGGTATGGAACGGAGTTTGCGGCAGGGACCGAAAACAATAGCTTCGGACTTCCCAATATTTAGTTGAAGGAAATTTCTGCTCATCCAGAACTGGATGTCAGACAAGCAGCGTGACAAATCAGAGACAACGGAGGGGTCGAGAACAGTCAGAATAACTTTGCAAGTTCTGAATAGTCTGTTTGGGATGTGCTGAAATGACTTTGGGGGTGGATTTCCATGGGGATTCTCCTGCTTACAAGCTGAAGTTCCTGCAAACGAGAAGAACTCCCACAGTAAATCACCCCATTATTTTTAGTCTTATTCGACTTTCTACAACATTATTTTTAGTCTTATTCAACTTTTTAAACATATTTCAGGAATAAGAGATTAAAAAGCACTTCATGTTTTTTGCACTGTTTGTACGATATAGTGTTTAGTATTAAATTATTTTTATGACTGTTACACAAAAGAAAAGTGATTATTTTGAAAACTATTTCAATATATATGGGGGTTAATCCAAAGTAAATGACCAAAAGTTTGCTTAAATGTTATTTATTCATCTCCAACTCACTGGGACCCTGATGGTTTAATGTTGGAAATGCTTTCAGAAACAATTATAAAATGGTATGGTGAAATAAATCCTTCTGTAAATTCAAAAATTATCCAAATTGGATTTCACTAAAAACAATGCAACATGTGTACAGTGAAGAGATGGCTAATTTCAGTGTTTGAGCTGGTACTGAACAGCCAAATACTCGAGAAGATGACAACAGTGAAAACTGATGTGACACATACGTATATAGATAAGCTGATACATGAAGGATGCTTGGATATGGGTCCCAGTAAACCAGATAAAACTTCAGGCAAACAACACGCTCTTCCTTCAGCAGCTCCTTATCAATGTGTCTTCCGCAATCTCAGAGATGATTACTGTTTGCCTCCAGTTATCAGTCAAATATTTTACTATTTGGCCAATAATTGTCAAACAGTCATGTTCAATCACTTCGTACTTTTCGGAGCCCTCCAAAACATGCTCTGGTTTGATACCATGGATAAGAAGTGGAAATTAATTAATTGAATTTGAAATGAGCAACTTTACCTTCCAAATACTGAAATTCAACCCACAGCTGGTCAATATATTCCTTGATCAGCCAGCTGAACGGCATAGCACAGGGAATCTTCATTCTTTCTTTATACAGCCTGTGATCAACTATTATTTCCTTGGTGTTTGGTCTAATGGAAACAAGGATGCCATTGTGCATTACCGCATTATAATTGTATGAAGAACACGACAAGGAGGACATGTGAGGTGTTTGCCTTGTCCTTTTGTTTTGAATACTTTTGGCACTGTTTTTTCCTCATAAAAACACACACAACAACAGCGCACACATAGTGGAGCTGGCAAAATGGAGCAAGCATCAGCTGTTCCAAATTTTGACTTTCATACAAAGAGCTTTCATTCAGCCTGAAGATCATAGGTAACAAGGACTTCAATCAAGTATGAGGTTTGAACCAATATATTTGGATCAGTAATGAATAAATTCAGTTACAAAGGTGAAAATCAGAGCTATTAAACTTGCTGAATCTGTAAATGGCGAGTGTATATTGATTGGAAAATATATACTTTCAAATTATACTTACATTTGTTACCCACAATAACCAACTTTCATTAACATGAATAAAAAACTATTTTACCTCATGGTGCAAACTTCAGTGATATATAATTTGAATTAACATTGTAAATAGGAAAATGGGCATATCTTATGAAACTATTTACAAGTCCCATGTAAAAACGTTACTAAAATTCTGGAATCACACTGAGTTATTTCAGTCACGTTAAAATTTTTCCTGAAATCTAGTGACATTAAAAGATGCACATCACCTGAGTAAGGCAATCTTACCCTGAACTTCCTGCCTGGTGAGATATTCTTAGTATCTGTGTATCATTGAAGATGTTGAGCCAGAGCCTTTTAATCTCTTTGTCCACCTTCGGATCCACCAAAAGACTCAGGTTATAGTCTCTGTCTAGGATGGAAATCATCTGGGCCAGATTCGGAGTAACTGTATTCTGAATGCACTTCCAGAGTGTGTGTCTACATTATCAGTACAAAGAAAAATAATATGTACATTTATATATAAAAACTGGTGTTAGAGTTGATTTCACAAAAAAACTATGTGGAAATTGCATTTCCTAATACACAGTTCCATATTTCATCATCTGTTGAGTCAGGAGTCCCCACATTGTGCAACGTGTACATATTCAGGTGCACCATTCAGTTCACACAAGGGCCAATGCAGCATAACTCCTTGTCCACGTGGCAGTGAGCCTAGCACATGGTCTCATCCATACAACAACACAGGTGGTGCACTGTCTGGTTCACACGGGAAGGGTATAAGTGTAACAAAGCACATTCTCCATCATGTGCCTTCTACATTCGTACCCATGTGCAGCGCTGAACTAAATCTTACAAGGAACTGGAGCACCAATTGTACGCAGGGAGTGCAATGGCAACATACACACTGTGGGATAGAATTGCTAGTCAGTGAACATCATGTCCGAATGCTTAATGTTCTCATACTACACTCCCATGTGCATTATTTTTACCCAGGAATTTACCAGGTGATAAATTAACCAGCTTAATGCCTGTTACAAATAACACATAGGGACATCGTATAAATGCATTTTCCACTCATACATGAGGACTGCCAATTATATTTTTCCCCCTTTCATCCACCTGCTGGTATAAGTCCAAGCTCTTCGGCTGGTAGGCTCACATTAGTAGGTAGGTATAAGGCCATTTCAATGTCTTGACTTGCGCTGGACACAGGGTCATTGGAGGAAGAAATTCAACCCACAGCCATCCATTTTTGCAACTGAAAAACGGGCAGCCAGGAGATGAAAATCGGAGGGGAGCGCAAGGCACCTGGCCCAAAGCCCACCTGATGCTATATTCAGGCGGGTCTGTGAATGGGCGAGCAGCCTGCCCGCTGGCTGTAGAACCCGATGCAAAATTCAGGGAGAAATGAACAGAGCTTGCGTTGCGCAAGCCCGGCCTAGTTTTACCATTTCTTGAGCAGCCTAATCAGTGTTATTTAAAGGGACCTTCTGGGGCTAGGATGGCATACACATGGCTGTTTTGTTTTAAAACATCTTGAGTGCACCATCCTACAGGTGTTGCAGTAAATGTTCTGCTTCATGTGAACAAGGTACAGTAAAAAATCACCAGGAAGAGATAAGAAGTGCGTAGACTGTAGTTACAACAACAGGAGTGAGCACAGAGCCTCGCTGAATGCAAGCATGGGTTATAGATCGGGCTATAACATTCCAACCCGGACTCCCTGCTGGCAATGTTCTGCACCTGCAGTGCAGCCTCAGAAAGTGACCCTTAGTTCAAAGTGACAGATCTATCTGTATGTGAATCCAAGACAGCTCACAAAGTTACCTGAAAGTGCCACCTTCCTGAAGAGCACTGATTTTCAGGGCCTCGTTACACATCCAGTCCTTTGGATATGGTGACTTCTCCTCCCGTTCCTGCAGCTGCAACATTAGTCTTTCTGTTACCATTCTTAAAAATTGTGCTGTAAAAAACACACAGACCATTTGCATATTTAGTGTGTTAGCATAAAGAAATAACAGCAAGGTATTGTTGCCGACACTAAATCGACTTCAGTACAACAAAACTTCAAAATTATGCAATGCAGTAATGTTAAATCTGTTACAGCCAAAGTCTGGTCAATCACAATTTGATACAAATTAAAAAGAAGAACCAGTATGTGATCTTATCAGTCAGCAAATGACACGTAAAATACTGTTGTGTCGGTAGATTTCTGCTCAATGAAATAAATAGCAAATTTTAGGGTCCAGCATTGAGTTATACATTCCTTTTCAATGAGAGCCATCCAAACTTATTCGGTCACCAAAGTGAGAATATAAAGTTATCCTTTGCCTCGGCTGGAGTTAAAAGCAGCTCAGAGTTCAAAGGATTCTAACTTACTGCAACATGCCAAACTGATACAGATAGCCATGATGTGGAGATGCCGGTGATGGACTGGGGTTGACAATTGTAAACAATTTTACAACACCAAGTTATAGTCCAGCAATTTTATTTTAAATTCACAAGCTTTCGGAGGCTTCCTCCTTCCTCAGGTAAACATACATTTACCTGAGGAAGGAGGAAGCCTCCGAAAGCTTGTGAATTTAAAATAAAATTGCTGGACTATAACTTGGTGTTGTAAAATTGTTTACAATGATACAGATAGCAGCATTCCAATTTATTGATATGCTGAGTCCTTCATCACTCGTTGATCTCCATAAATGGGCACAGCCTTAAGCAACAGAATGTGACTACCATTCTTCCTAAAAGAGGTATTCTTTGATATCTGTTGCACAGCATTAATTAAGGATGCATTCACACTACAACTGCAGTGTTATTATCGTGTAAACACATCCTGAATCCAGAGTCAAGGCCTAATTTGTCACTGCAGTGAAAATTCCAATGAATCAATTGGACTCGACACCCCATTTACACTGCACAAGTTTAGTGTTGGTGCGAAACCAAAGCCGCTTGGCACCTTTGCTAAACGTATAGCATGAATGCGCTGTAACAAAATGTAAACAGATTTTATAAAGCAGTACACAGGCGCTAGTGCTTACCACCACATTCCCCATCGTCTCTCAGGAGATCCAGAAGTATATGGAGACGTTCAGTGCTTCGACTGGATCCATCTTCACCATCACGTATTATACTTACTGCACTCTGTATGCAGCTTTGCAACAGGAATGTTGTATTGAGAATGTTTGGCCTTTCCTGTTTAAAAAAAATTAGAAAAATAAATCTCAGAATAAGAAAGAAAGTCGAACTTGCATTTATATAGCACCTTTCATGACCTCAGGATGCCCCAAAGCGCTTTACAGACAATTTCTGAAGTGTAGTCACTGTTGTAATGTAGAGAAAAAAGGCAGCCAATTTGCACACAGCAAGATCCCACAAATAACAACGAGATAATGACCAGATAATGTGTTTAGTGATGTGGGTTGAAGAATAAATATTGGCCATGACATCAGGAGACCTCCCCTGCTCTTCTTTGAATGGTGCCATTGAATCTTTTTCGCCCACCTGAGGGGGCAGACAGGACCTCGGTTTAACGATTCATCTGAAAGGCAGCACTTCTGACAGTGCAGCGCTCCCTCGGTGCTGCACTGGAGTGTCAGCCTAGATTATGTGCTCAAGTCTCTGGAGTGGGACTTGAACCCAAACCCTTCTGAGATGGGTGTGCCACCACTGAGCCACGGCTGACACCAGGACTGTGGACCACTTGAGTGAGAATGGGAGCCCAGTGAGAGTCAGCACCTCGGAGGGGAGAGAACACAGGCTGCGGTGTACTGTAGTTGTTCCTGTCGTTCGTTGGCACCAAGAAACGAAACAAACCCAAAGTGACAAGACTCTTTGGGAATCAAAACCAGACAGCAGAGCGGGTAGGACTTAAGGGAGGCATTCGAGCGCTGGAGACAGTGCTGAGAAGAGGCACAAGGCTGATCCCCAGTGTTAGAGGGACTGAGATATGAAGAGGGACTGGAGAGACTTGGGAGGATATTTCAGTTGTTATTTGATGCAAGTGGTGATAGCTATCTCCCATATGCCCTAGATGGGTTATGATGCAAATACTTCCATCAAATAAAGCTACAATATCACTGACTGAAAACATTTTCCTTTTCAATAAAATTTTCAGTTAATCATTATGATGTAAAAATCATTTGTAGTGCAAACAGTTTAATAAAATAATTTATACCGTAGGCATTTTGACTTGTTGATCATCGTCTGGAACAGTGTTCTGGTCATTCATATCTAAAGTAAAAACAAGATATATCACCAGGTCTTGCTGGTTTCTCTGGGAGAAGTACAACAGAAGTTTGTAAATGCCAGAACCTGCAGAATTTACAGCGTCTACAGTAATATTCTCAGGTTGGATCAGAAACATTTTTGGTCATCGTATATTCAATTAAAATCTGCTGGATGAAGGTTTTGGTACTTGCTACTGTTCTCGCCTGAACTGAAAACAGACAACTGCAAACTGACAGAAAAATATTCACTTCTGGTTCCTGCCACCAGAGGTCACTGATACATTTTTGACCATGCTGTCAGTACCAGTTGGTTTGGAATTACAATATTGCAGCATTTTATTACAAAATAGACAAGCAACTTAGCTTTCAAGGCAAGAAAATATTAATATTTACAAGTCTTAGAACCGTATTTCTATAAATTAACATCTCAATTTGTTGTATGTCCATCACTGCAACTTAGCTGCACTTTCCAAACAGTCTAATCGGAAGCCCAGGCTTCACTGTCCTTTAAATCTGCGGCACACCTTTGTGATGTGTTCACATGCTTTGAAGGTGAGTGAGTGCCCAGATAGGTGTTGGCTCCTCCGTATCCAAATTTCTTTTTAAACCCGTATATATCCAGTCAATCTTGTAATTCTGTGTGTATTACAGAAGATAACAAAAAACTATGATTGTGATTCAAAACAACACAGAGAGGGACTCAGGCATTCACACATTGCTTCAGCTGTACTCTGAGCCCCTCGACGTGTTATTGCTTTGCGATGCACCCCATGGTACACATGCAATGTAGGAAGCATTGGCCTGTGATAATTTAATTCACATTGACATATCAGGTGATGAACAGATAAATTACCTGCTTGTAAATCCAAAGCCCTGGCAAACAGTTCACTGATAGTAACATCATAGAATGCAGATATATCTGATCCCATCTCCTCTGACTCAGTCACATCGTCAATGTGAACAGACAGCCATTGACCTGCACAGTAATCAAGATATGCTCAGTTTGAACTGTGTTCGAACAACATTTTTGTACGTTAATATTTCAGGATCACAGAAGGATTTCAGCATTTCACTTAAAGATACATCAAATATTTTTGAAAGAAGCACGTCTAGTGTTATTTTTTATTGCAATTTTACAACACGAAGAGTTAAATATTGGTCTATCATTCTGTGGTTTTGGTAACTTTAATTTTACAGAGATTGACTCTTCTCAGAGTTAAAAGTCATCATTGAACAAATTCGAAAATAATTTACAATAATGCTCTTTGCATTTGTGCAGCCTTTGTCATGTCAAAATGTCTCAAACTGCTTCACAAAATAATCTACAGGCCTGTCACTCATTTGTATGTTGAGGAATGTGATTTTTCTTGTCCTTGCCTCAGACAGACATGTGAAATATTTGATGAAGACCATCTGTATTATGTAAATCTTGACCGCAGTTGAGTAGAGTGGCAGAGGAATTGGCCTGAGGGTTGTATTACTGATTGAGAGTGCGCCAGATTCTGTAATCCATGGGGTAACACATTACCTATAGTGTACCAATATCGTTCTTGAACTTCCTTAGCTCACATCGGTGAAATCAGCTCTTGTCGGTGCTCTGTACAGGATTTATATTCCACCCAAGACTGTGAAAGATAGGTGAGAAAAAGGCTGGATGTAGAATGTAGAATCAGTCAAATTTTGTTTGATATCGCTCCTGTGAAACACCTTGAGACATTTTACAGCGTTAAAGGCGCCATATAAATGCATGTTGTTGTTGTTATGTGAGAACATAAGAAGTAGGAGCAGGAGTAGGCCATACAGCCCCTCGGGCCTCCTCTGCCATTCAATAAGATCATGGCTGATCTTCTACCTCTGCACTAGCCCCATATCCCTTGATTCCCTTAGTGTCCAAAAATCTATCGATCTCAGTCTTGAATGTTCTCAATGACTGAGCATCCACAGCCCTCTGGGGTAGAGAATTCCATAGATTCCAAGGGCATGTTGTTGTTGTTCCACTCTTGCTGTTGATATTAAAACTGAAGGGGAGGAGACAAAGAGCAAGCCAGATTCGAGAGAAAAGGATAAGACAGACAGCACAAGCATTCTCTGTTAAAATAAAGACTTGTTCTGAAGAAACATGAACACTTCCTGTCTCCGGCAAGTTTTTTGTTCCCCCGAACTTCCTTCCTTTCCTGAAGGTTCTCACTCTTGTCGGTCAAGGGTCATCATCAGCCCACTGGTCCCTCACTCAAGTGGCATTCTTCACGTGTGTGACCATGCTGTGAATATTGGTTGCTTTTTTCAACCCAGCTGAGCCCTATTCTGTCCTTCCCCGCGGTTCACACACGCACACCTTCTAGGGAGTCATTGATAGCGATCTAGAGCTGTAACCATGGCGAATTCTTCCCCTCCCTAGTTCATGAGAATTAGAATCACAGAATGGTTACAGCACAGAAGGAGGCCATTCGACCCATTGAGCCCGTGCCGGCTCTTTGTAAGAGTAATCCAGTTAGTCCCATTCCCCTGCTCTTTCCCCGTAGCCCTGCAAATCTTTTCCCTTCAAGTATTTATCCAATTCCTTTTATGAAAGCCGCAGTTGAATCTACTTCCACCGCCCTTTCAGGCAGCGCATTCCAGATCATAACTATTCACTGCGTAAGAAAGTTTTTCCTCATGTCGTCTTTGGTTCTTTTGCCAATCACCTTAATCACCTCACTTCTGACAATAACAATCATGTTATGAAAACAGTTAAAAAGAGAAATCAGGGTTGTTAACGGAAGCACTGTTTAACTTTTTTTTGTGTTGAGGCCAGTTGCAATGATCAATGATCAGCCAGATCAACAGAGATTAGGGACTGAAACAAACAGCAAAGTATGGCTAATGCAAGAGGTCGGAAACAAAAGGAAAACAAAACTGGAAACACACAGCAGGTCAGCCTGAAATGTCCATTTATTTGATCTCTTCGCAGATGCTGACTGCCCTGCTGTGTGTTTCCAGTCTTTTCTGGTTTTGTTCTGGAAAGTTAGCCTCTACTTGACACTTGCTTGATGACAGGATTGTATCCTTCCTCTTGTAACATGTTGGCTCCACTACCCCAAGTTGGAAGTATTTCTGTCTCTCAATGGTCAATTCCTACACTCATACCATAACCACCTAAATACGATCACTGTATCAGGGATTGTGTGCAGAGATTCAATGTTGCTCCGACAGTGGAACCAGAAGGGAGATTTTTTTTTTTTAACACAGCGAGTTGTTATGATCGAGAATGCACTGTCTATAAGGGTGGTGGAAGCAGATTCAATAGTAACTTTCAAAAGGGAATTGGATAATTACTTGAAAAGGAGAAAATTTGCAGGACAATGGGGAAAGATCAGGGGAGTGGGACTGATTAGATAGCTCTTTCAAAGAGCCGGCATAGGCGCGATGGGCTGAATGGGCTCCTTCTGTGCTGAATGATTCTATGTTCTATGCATAAAATGCATCACTGAAATTCTGTCAGTTTACACTAGATACCACTTTTGTCCAGGGCAAAATAGCACTATTTTTTTTTCAGTTGAACTCAGTTTATCTCAGTGAAACATAGAAAATTCTGACAGGGCTAGACAGACTGGATGTAGGGAGGATGTTTTCCCTGGCTGGGGGCCAGAACGAGGGGTCACAGTTTCAGGATATGGGGTAGGACATTTAGGACTGAGATGAGGAGAAATTTCTTCATTCAGAGGGTGGTGAACCTGTGGAATTCTCCACCACAGAAGGCTGTGGAGGCCAAGTCACTGAATATATTTAAGAAGGAGATGGATAGATTTTTAGACACAAAAGGTATCGGGGGGTATGGGGAGAGATCGGGAAAATGGTATTGAGATAGAGGATCAGCCATGATCATATTGAATGGCGGAGCAGGCTCGAAGGGCCGATTGGCCTACTCCTGCTCCTATTTTCTATGTTTCTATGAACATACCTCCTTGAAATCCAATGTACTTTGATCCGCCAGCAATCCTAGAGAGCTTAGTGATAAAATACACATAACAATCTGACTTTGTGGAGCTCAGCGAATTTATTTCATTCATTGTGCAGTATCTGGAAAGAAAAATACAAAATCTTCACTTCAAATGAATGTAATTTCAGAAACATGATCAGAACAGACAGCCATCAGCACTGTGAGATACAAGTTACTCCTCTAATTCAAAGTTGCTTAATTCAAATGATCTTATATTGAATTTTTTTTGGCATTAAAGGGTAAAAATTCTGAAGCGTCCAATTCTGCGAGTGCAGACTGCAAAACTGCGCAACCTGAGACAGTGATTTTCTATCCATTAAACGTAATGGATGGAAAACCGTGAGCTGGGAGTGCGCAATTTTACAATATGCGCCAAGAAAAGGCACATCCGAATTTTTACCCCTAAATTTCCACTCTACTTGCTTGATTCAAATTATTGGATAATTCAAAGTTCTTAATGAAAAAAATTACTTCAAATTATCAGGAGTAGATTGTATTAAGCACATAAAACTGCAAAACAAAAACTGTCGCAAATTTACCGCAGAAACGATCTTTAACAAATGAGCCATTTTCAGATCACAGCTGTGGTGTCCACCTCAATATCTGATATTTTCTATTGAAGCCACTGACACAAGTGTGGATAGAACTGGTTGTTTGACAGTGCACAAGGGCTAAACTTTTATTGTTACAAACTAATATTCCAACATTTCCAAACATCACTGCTCTAATCAATCAACTTCTTAAAAATCTTGACAAGTAAAACAGTTTCAATGGATCTATTCGAATTGGACTCCTTGTTCACCACTGTGAACATCTTGGGGTCGAGTTTCTGCTTGTTGTATCAGTGCAACACGGGCAGAATTTGCCGAACCAGCGCAAGAGATCAGGAAATTTTAAATGTTAAGTGAGTTATGCCCTAAACCACTTATGTTTGTGTTTTCCGTGATCTTTTATGCCGATTCAAGATTCAATTAATCCGAATCAAGCCCTGCCCCCAAAACTGGCCACGCCCCCAGGTCAAAATTGCGAGATTCCGCTGGTTGGGGAAGGCTCCTCAAATTGCACTCATTTTCTTGGACGCACAGGCACTAGTAGGAACGTTTTAAAAGTTTTCTCACATCAAAAATATTCAATTTACTATGAAACTGACTTGTGTACACCAATGAAACTAGTAAATGGTTCAGCGTAGATTTTTTTACGTCATTTTCAGTGATTTTAAATCAGGTTACTCACAGGTGGAGAACTGGACACTTGTTTTAAATGCTTATTTTTTGTGATAAACCCATTTTCAGCTGTATTAATAAAACTACACCAGGTTACCACTCTTAAATACATCAAGGAATACTTTTTAATGGTAAGAAAAAAAAGATACAATTATGTTCTATTACACTGGTTCATGGAAGATTTTACGTTTATGATTATGCAAATGAATTTTAGGGGAAACTTGAAGCTTAATCTAACCAGCACAATTACAAGCGCATTTTGGGCCTAATTTTCTGATTACATCTAAAGTGGAAACTCTACCCCCTTGTTATTCCTGTTTGACTTAGAAACCATTTGTACTTACTTGGCAGAAGCAATCAGCTCTGAGCTCTGAGAGGACTCCTCAGTATCCATCTGTATCATCAACACTCGAGCTCCAGTGTTAAAGCCTTGAAAAGACTCTCTGTGGATATAAAAAGACACATAACCACTGTCTACCTAAAAAGCAAAATTAAGGTGCTGATTATGGATTGTTTCTGAATAAATTCAGCGAAATTGATAAGCGGACACTGGAAAACAGATACAATAACTGTCGATAAGCAGGTATTCTACATCTTCTGAAATTGCATAGGACCGATTTTCATCCCCCTCCTCTCATGCCCCCCTCACCCCCAACCGGTGTCTGGACTTAGTGATTAAACTAATAACTAATAACTGAGATTCGATTGTATCTTTATTATGTTGAAAACTGCCATTATGCTTAATGAACTCAGAAGTACTGACCTTATTCTTTTACAGAAGGAATATTCTGTGTCGAACTGATGCAGGAACAGAAGGAGAAATTCTCCAACATCGTTGCCAAGCTCTTTAGCCAGTACCTTGAAGTCTGATTTGGTAAGCAGCCTTGAAAATGTTGTTACCTGGAACAGCAGTACATCAGTTAGCATGACGACTGATAAATCTATGATGCAATCTCACTCTCACGATGACCAAGCTCAGTCATCTGCTGGGTTTCAATCCATTTGCTCTGCCCATTCTGCAGCTGATTCGTTTGTGAAAACTGGATTCAATGTGAATCCGAAAAGGAATGAAGATGGTGCCAGGAAACCAAGTGACTGATAAATAGAAAATGGCATCACTATTATAGTCTCTGAACGCCTATAACAGACTAGTTCTTGGCAAGGTACTGGACAGATGCAAGGCAGTGGACGCAGGTTCCTTACCGTCTTTCATGCTCACGGAGTGGTTTATAAAATTAAACATTTAAGGCTCTAGGCACTTATTACACACAAACCATAACATAACACATTTAATGAAGGGCTAAAATAATGCTTACTGGAAAAATAGCAGCTGTCAAGTTTAACATTAACAGAACACTGTATAAAGACTCAGTGAGTTTCATTTCCTCTGAACGCTGTTTTCAGTGCAGCCATTAACGGTTTTGTGCAAATTATTTATTATTTTAAAGCATTTGTTAACACAGACAGGAATTTACACAAATGTATTAACAGGCCTGCTCAAAACAACAGAGAAGAAATTAAGCCCACATGACTTCAAATCTTCCAACATTCACTTCTCTTATTTCTGGCTGAAAGCTTTAAGGTCTTTTATTTTGCCGAACTGGAAACATTTTGGATTTATTCCTTCACATGAAAGTCAGTGAGGAAAAAATAAAGGCACAATGTCATAAAGTAGCAATCTTGTGTTTTAGAACAAGCATTAATTCTAGTTTGGTGAGATTGATCAGTGTTATAAAAGGCACATTAAGGGTGTACAAACTGAAGATATAAATCAGATCCAAATGATTCGGGTGTGTTCTGTCTATCCCTTGAATGCAGTAGCATTTCAGCAACAAGATGTAAACAAAAATCTATGAAAACATGACTAACAATTTGAAATCAGATTATGGAAAATCAGTTAACTTTCATAGAGTAACCCCCAAATTGCAGTCAATGCTGAAATTCTTCTGATGTACAGATTCTAACATTATTACCTCAACAAATTTGTGCTGTCGTGTCTCTGTGTCGCCAAGTTGTTGGTGAATATAATCACTTAGTGATCTGTGGTGTTGTTGAACAAAATATTCTTTCCATTGCTCCTTGACTTCATGGTCCCCTAGCTTTGAGTGCTTTAGGCGAACCACAGCATCAGGAGTCACACAGTTGAGGAGAAGGTGTTTTGCTGATTTTAGTATAGTTCTGTGATCCTCAGAGGCACCTTCATTTGTCAGATGTGCAGTGTCCAGAACTTGCAGTAGTACACTTGCACATGCATCGTTGTGGAATCCGATGATCACCTCTGAAGGGTTTAACGTTAATCTGTCTTGCGCTTCATAACTCTTATTCACTGACACAAACTCCTTGACCCATAGCTCCAATTGTTTGGTGATACCTTGCTGCTGAAGGTTAAGTACAGTACTCATGTCTAGGCTGTGCTTTTCAAGTCTGTTGATCAAGGGAATGGGAAACTGCTCATAGACGACATGTTTATCTTCAATAACAATCAATCGAAACTTTCTGTCCACTCTGCATTTGACACGATGCGTTCCTAAGCCCAGATCCACATATTGGTTTTCTCCAAGGTTCACGTAGTATTGGTTTAAAGCATCGTAAAGGCTTTCGTACAAGTTCTTCAAATTTAAAAGTATTACCGTTCTCCCAGTCTCCATGCAGCTTTTCACCCGATTTACATTTCTACAAATCTGTGTGTATTCCTGATCTTTTGGGAAACTAGACCCAAATATAATCTCGGGCTTCTCATCCAGATCTTGAAAAACATGCTGCAGTGCAATCTGAAGGGCAGCGTAGTTCTTGGTGAGGAGCAGCAGGTAGCGGCACTCTCCGTTACTGGAATCTGCTGTGATATTTTTCTTCACCATCTCCAGAGTACTTGTTTGAGGAAACGGGTCCAAAGCAGGGAGAAAAATTTCAAGTGGATTGAATTCATCTTTTCCACTGAAATTTCGTAAGATGATGTCGGCCAGTTGTTCCTCTGTTGGCTCACATTTTGTCTCCTTAGCGGTGATAAAAACCATTTTTACAAGGCTGTAGTAGTCACGAAGTCCAAAAAACTGCCCATTTTGATTTCTACATATTTCTAAATATGCTTTGGCAAATATGGGAAAGAGATGCTTTACCTTTTGTAGCAAAACAGGGTCAGACGAACAAATTCCTTTGGCCGTCTCAATGAGCTCTTTCAGACATGGATCCAATCGGGAAACAAAAATCCCACGGTTCATTTTGGCAGGATCCAAGGCCCAGTTGGAAATTCCAATGAAGCCGACTTTTTTGTGAGGGAGTGGATTGTCATCGTCAACACAACCATCTTCCAATAATGGATGAAGAGTTTTTAACGGCATCTGTGGAGAGTCTTCAGCCAAGCCAATTTCATCTAAGACTACCACAGAAACATATTCATCCAGGTTTCTGCCCTGCTGAAAGCGTGCGCATTGTTTGAAGGTGTTGATGATCCCCTCAGGGGTTGAATGAGGGCTGCACTGAAATGACACCATGTGGACTTGTTTCAGCTTTTTGAACAGCTCACAGTGGGCAGATTGTCCCTGCATAGCATCCAGTACAACTGTTTTGGCCAGGGACTTTGAACTACCAGGTTTTCCAACAAGGAAGAGTGGGATCCTCAGCTCAATGCAAATGACCATTAAGAAAACGTTCTCTTTTAAGGCCTCATTTTTAGCTACAGTTTCTCTTGTTTTCATACTTGCCAAGACACGGTCTTGGCAATTGACAATTTGAGTCTGAATTTCAGTTGGCAAATCATAAGGTTGAGGGAAAAATTTGCATATGGCTTTTAAATATGCTTCCTTGCACACTAGTGAAGGATAGTAACAGACTCCTACCGCCAATATCAGAGCTTGTAAGGTATTGGTATTTGGGTTTGGGTAGTCAAATAGAGTTTCTCTGTGCTTATAAAACCACACCAAAACTTGCATGCATCGTTCCACATCTCGTAAGCTCACAAAGCTGCACTCATCTTTCTTTTGCCGCATGAATTGCTGTGAGGCTGCTAGGACCATAGTTATGTTTTTAATATGCAGAAAAGGAAGCTTGTGGCTTTGGATATATCTTCGCACAATCTGGTTAGTATAAGCGAACTCAGCTGTGTCACTCAGCTGTCCAAAGTCCCATACCAATGGAATCATGCTTGGTGGTAAAGGCTGCACCCTATATACCAGCTGTCTCAACGGCATTTTTCCCAGTTTGTCTTCGGTCTCCTCCGCTTTAACTCGGTATCCCAACCCAGCCATTTCCAGGCGTTCGATCATATCTTCAGAATGCTTTCTGTAAGGGTTGCAGGCTGCTATTATTTTTAAACCGGTGTTGCATTTCATTGCTTTACCTTGAACTGTTTTATCACAGAGAACTTCTTTGATGGCATGAACAGCTTCTGTGGTATTGGCTTCATCAAAGAACAGGACTGTCTCCAAGCCATACTTCTGCTTGTTCTCAATGGCAAGCTCCTCTGCTTCTCCAATTTTTGCATATATTGTCTCTGCTGTTGTGCCTCCATGTACCTTAACTAGTTTCATAGTTTCAGTTTTATGCCTGCCTTTCTGTAGGTCACAAAGAAATTTAATCAGTCTCGTTTTCCCACAGCCAGTCTCTCCCATGATGATGACAGGAATTTCACATCTAAAGCGCATGTGGATGGCGAACATTTTCATCATGTTGTCTGCAGTTAGTTCATAGGTCTCATCTGGATCGATTGCCTTTTCGACACCAAGTACCAGGCAGAGCTTATGGATTTTCTCTTCTCTGGGAAGATCATCAAAATTCACATTAAACTTTATTCTCTGCAGGTCGAGTCCACTTCGAAGCTGTAAGGACATGACGTTTCCTCTTAGAATCTCACCAGTACGATGATCCACAGCATCATAGCCCCTTCCATTATTTCTTCTCAAATGAAAACCAAGGAAAGTCATAGAAAAATGGTCTGCATTGAAAAATATGTATGGGTGTGGGTGGGTTTCCCACCTTTTCCTGATTATATATGGAAATAGGTCTTCGTCTGCTGGAAGGGTTGAGAAAGCAGGGCTTTCATCTGAAATGTTCATAGATGGTGTTGCAAAGTCTCGAGCCATGAGAATCATGAACTCAACAATGAAGTTTTTAAAGCCAACCAGGGTATCTCCAACAAGATTATGATCACAAAACATAGATTTCTCACAGTTTTTTAACTGAAGGTTCAGAAACCAAGAAAAGTTTCTCAACTCTGCCCAGGAAGGATCCCTTAGTCCACAATATTGGAGAAATAAAATTAGACATTCAGCAGGATGTCCTTCAACACTGCTCCTTCTGTACCTGAATTGATCAATGTTTCTATTTGTACTGAACCTGTGGAGATATTGGTAGGGTCTCTGAATGGCTTCACTGACAAACTCCTTCTCATCCATTAATGGGTCCAAAATATTATGGTAAGTGCCATTGCGCCTTTTTAATTCGAGCTCACGGACTTCTCCTGGCGGTCTGCAGTGAATTGTTGGTAGGATACCTAGAAGTCCCACATTTACCTACAAGAAAAAAAATTTGGAAAGAATGAGAAATGTAATTTAAAGCACAAAATTCTCTCTCAGAGTTGCATCCATTATTCTTCACATCTTGAAACATTTGCCTGAGGAAGGAGAAAATCTCCGAAAGCTTGTGAATTTAAAATAAAATTGCTGGACTATAACTTGGTGTTGTAAAATTGTTTACAATTGTCAACCCCAGTCCATCACCGGCATCTCCACATCTTCACAAAACAGCAGCTTTATCATTTGTTAGTGTAGACAAATCAACAAGCACAGAAAAGGGCCATACTTCAATTCCATAATCAAGAAGGTAATTTTATACAGTAGGAGATCTCTCATAACACTGAAATTTACTAAATAATAACCTTTAGAATTAAACTATAGATATTGACCCTCAGTGATAGAGACAGAGATATTATGCTGTTAATCCATAGCCATATTTTGGGAGAAATCATGTCTTTTTTTATTATTCGTTCATGGGATGTGGGTGTCGCTGGCAAGGCCAGCATTTATTGCCCATCCCTAAATGCCCTTGAGAAGGTGGTGGTGAGCCACCTTCTTGAACCGCTGCAGTCCGTGTGGTGAAGGTTCTCCCACAGTGCTTTTAGGTAGGGAGTTCCAGGATTTTGACCAAGCGACGAAGGAACGGCGATATATTTCCAAGTCGGGATGGTGTGTGACTTGGAGGGGAACGTGCAGGTGGTATTGTTCTCATGTGCCTGCTGCCCTTGTCCTTCTAGGTGGTAGAGGTCGTGGGTTTGGGAGGTGCTGTCAAAGAAGCCTTGGCGAGTTGCTGCAGTGCATCCTGTAGATGGTACACACTGCAGCCACAGTGCGCCAGTGGTGAAGGGAGTGAATGTTTAGGGTGGTGGATGGGGTGCCAATCAGCGGGCTGCTTTGTCCTGGATGGTGTTGAGCTTCTTGAGTGTTGTTGGAGCTGCCTCATCCAGGCAAGTGGAGAGTATTCCATCACACTCCTGACTTGTGCCTTGTAGATGGTGGAAAGGCTTTAGGGAGTCAGGAGGTGAGTCACTCGCCGCAGAATACCCAGCCTCTGATCTGCTCTTGTAGCCACAGTATTTATATGGCTGGTCCAGTTAAGTTTCTGGTCAATGGTAACCCCCAGGATGTTGATGGTGGGGGATTCGGTGACGGTAATGCCGTTGAATGTCAAGTGGTGGTGGTTAGACTCTCTCTTGTTGGAGATGGTCATTGCCTGGCACGAATGTTACTTGCCACTTATCAGCCCAAGCCTGGATGTTGTCCAGGTCTTGATGCATGCGGGCACGGACTGCTTCATTATCTGAGGGGTTGCGAATGGAACTGAACACTGTGCAATCATCAGCGAACATCCCCATTTCTGACCTTCTGATAGAGGGAAGGTCATTGATGAAGCAGCTGAAGATGGTTGGGCCTAGGACACTGCCCTGAGGAACTCCTGCAGCAATGTCCTGGGGCTGAGATGATTGGCCTCCAACAACCACTACCATCTTCCTTTGTGCTCGGTCTGACTCCAACCACTGGAGAGCTTTCAGTGTTAAATCAGCGCCTGGCTTAATTTTTTACTGATAATAATCTGGTGTTTTATTTGGTTCATGTGAACAAGTGGCTGCTTAATTCAGGTACAGGACCTGTTTAATATGAAAATGTTTGGTCCAATGGCAAAACTCCAGCTAAAAGTGACCAGATGAGCAGCCTATTAAGTATTGCTACAGGAAACATTTAAGATTTTCCTGTATCACTTTTAACTATGTTTTAAGGTTGGAACTTTCAATTGGTATAGTTCACATATAAACGCTTAACACACACGTACTACAATCGTGAGTGCACTATTTTTACACAAGTATTAACCCATTTAAAATAAACATAACGTGTAATAAGTGTGCACCGAGGAATATGAGCGTGTCAAGTGTTTTACGTGAAATTCACCATGAGAAGTCTTCAGAATCCTAACAGATATCATAAGGTGTAAATGTTAATTGTGAAATATTGCTTTGAAAAGTACTGTAGCCTAAACCACCTTCTGAGTTTGCGGTTTATAAAGGAATTCATTGGCATCCAGAAGTTCAACAATGTACAGATGAGCCGTGCTGCGTTTCCAGATCCTTCCCTTACTGTTCTTCAGAAATCCTAATATTAGAATCTTGAAAAGGAATTCTTCCAGTCTTTTCCTTACCTTACAAAAGGAAAAGAATCATAAGGATTAACGTAAACACAGTCACAAAATCTATGCTGAATTCCAGATAAGGTTGACTCCATGGCCAAGATTTTAGCCCGGAGCTGGGAAGGGGGCATCAAATCGCGGACAGGAAACCTGGAAGTACGGGTTTCTCAGACGTCCTTACGATTTTGACGTAAGGGTGTCTTTTTTTTTTGTTGGTTTGTCATCCGACTGGCCGGTCTGATTGACAGGCTGGCCTTAGTCGGACGGGGGCAGCGCAAGGAAGAAGACGTGAAAAGGTAAGTCTTCAGGTTAGCCTTTCATTGCATGGATGGGGTGGCATAGGGGGCATCGATGGGCACAGGGGCACCTAGAGGAATGAGGGTCACACGGGGTGGGGGGGGGGGTGGCAGAGTCAGTCATGGCGAGCGGGATCAGGGATCAGTCACCCCAGGGGGGCAGTCGGAATCGGGGGTCATCAAGGTGGTCCGGGATCGTTAGGGAAGGGGGGAAATCAGGGATCATCATGGTGGTCCGCGATCATTGCGGGGGGGGGGGGGGTCCGCGATCATTGGGAGCCTGGGGGAAGCATTCCTGCTCCTCCGAGCCCACAAGCTGTGCCAGAAAACGCACCCCCCTGCAGTTTTAGGCCTTCCCGCCTCCTTTCGTGTGGTGTGAAGGAGAAGGCCCGGGAATCCTGGCCCCTAGGGATTGAAATCGCAAAACCTTTGGAAATGGAGGCCCGCAGCCTCCTTGAAAGGTTTTAGTGACCAACCCGCCTCCTGGGTGTGGGCTGCTTGCCTGCCCCGGTGAAAACCGGAAATGGACGGGTTGGAGGCGGGTTGGGGATGGGTCTGTAATTGATGCGATTTTCAATGCCCACCCCCCGCCTCCCAACCCACCCGTTTTTCGAAGTTAAAATTCTGCCCCATATTTCGAAAGAACAACTGGATCTTTACTAAGATCTAATTCTTTTCAGAAAGTAAACAGTGCAATGGAATCTGGTATCTAAAACATCCAGTACACAGAACCTCTATTATCTGCCATAATGGAGGGGATCCCTCAATGAACAATCGAAATTGGTGGATAATCCCAAATTTTGGTCTTACATGTATGGTTCTGCAATACTCTAGGCATAGAAAAGTGCTGGAATCCATTATCAAGGAAGTGTAACAGGGCACTTAGAAAATCATAATAAAATTAGACAGAGCCAACATGGTTTTATTAAAGGAAAATCGTGTTTCACAAATCTATTAGAGTTTTTTGAGGACGTAACTAGCAGGATAGATAAAGGGGAACCAGTGGATAACCAGTGGTATATTTGGATTTTCAAAAAGCCATCGATAAAGTGCCACACAAAAGGTAAGCTCTCATGGGATTGGGGGCAATATGTTAGCATGGATAGAGGATTGGTTAACGGACAGAAAACAGAGAGTAGGAATAAACTGGTTATTTTCAGGTTGGTAGGCTGTAACTGGTGGGGTGCTGCAACAATCAGTGCTTGGGCCTCAGCTCTTTGCAATCTTTATTAATGACTTAGATGTATCCACGTTGCTGATGATACAAAAAAGCTAGGTGGGAAAGTAAGCTGTGAGGAGGACAAAAAGGACATGATTTTAGCCCAGGGGCGGGGAGGGGGTGGAATTCCTGTCGGGAAACCCATAAGTACGGGTATCGTGGGGCGGGTAGGTGGAAATTGTTGGGGGGGGGGGGGGGGGGGGTCAGGGATCATGGGGCAGGAGGTCGGAGTTCGTGGGGGGGGTGAAGGTCGGAGATTGTAGGGAGGGGCGGAGGTCGCTACAGGTAGGCTTGTTGGACATGGGGGAAGCACTCCTGCTCCTTCGGACCCACAAGCTGTGCTACAAAAGGCACTTACCTGCAGTTTGGACCTTCTCGCCTCCTCTCACGTGGCGTGAAGGAGAAGGAGAAGGCCCGGGATTCCCGGCCCCCAGGGGCTAAAAACAAAAAAGCTTCTTTAAAACCTTTCAATGCCCGACCCGCCTCCTGAGAGTGGGTTGGTCGCCCGCCCCTCATCCCGCCTCCGTGAAAACTGGAAATGGGTGGGTTGGAGGTGGGTTTTAGATTTTTGCAATTGTTGCTGCCCCCCTGCCCCCAGCACACCCGTTTCTCCAGGCTAAAATCACGCCCTAAGAGTCTACAAAGGGATACAGACAGGTTAAATGAGTGGGCAAGAAGGTGGCAGATGGAGTATAATGTGGGGAAATATGAGATTATACACTTTGGTGGGAAGAATAGAAAAGCAGAATTTTTTTAAGTGGTAAGAAACTATTAAATGTTGGTGTTGAGAGAGATTTGGGTGTCCTTGTGCCCAAAACACAGAAAGTTAACATGCAGCAAGCAATTAGGAAGGCAAATGGTATGTTGGCCTTTATTGCAAGGGGGTTCGAGTACAAGAGTAAGGAAGTCCTGCTACAATTGTACAGGGCTTTGGTGAGACCACACCTGGAGTACTGTGTACAGTTTTGGTGTCCATACCCAAAGAAGGGTATACTTGCCTTGGAGGCGGTGCAACGAAGGTTCACCAGATTGGGATGAGGGGATTGTCTGACGAGGAGAGATTGAGTAAAATGGGCCTATTTCCTCTGGAGTTTTGAAGAATAAGAGGGGATCTCATTGAAACGTATAAAATTCTTAGAGGGCTTGACAGGGTAGATGCTGAGAGGCTGTTTCCCTTGACTGGAGAGTCTCGAACTAAGGGGCATAGTCTCAGAATAAGGAGTTGGGCATTTAGGACTGAGATAAGAAGGAATTTCTTCACTCAGAGAGAGTGGTGAATCTTTGGAATTCTCTACTCCGGACGGTTGTGGATGCTCAGTCGTTGAGTATATTCAAAGCTGAGATGATAGCTTTTTGGACTTTAAGGGAGTCGGGCGGGAAAGTAGAGTTGAGGCCGAAGATCTTATTGAATGGCAGAGCAGGCTCGAGAGGCCGTATGGCCTATTCATGCTCCTATTTCTTATGTTCTTATGATACAAGTCCAATAAAAATAAGAGAAATTGTATTTTATCTTTCTTGAAGTTGCTGTATGTCAGACGGAATGAGATTGGTATCGGTGGGCTGCACAATGTCTTATGCAAGGCTTTGTCCCATGAAAATTCTGGCAGATAATTAAGAAGGCAGAGATCAGAATGCAGGTGATCGTGTTGTAAAAGGAATAATATTCCACAATTCTAGAAGAATTCTGGAGAACATGTACAAATTGCATGACATTTTCAGGGAGAAAATTACCTGCTGAAAATAGACCTCATTGTCTTCAGAATGGCCCCGATTTTAACTGCGCCCACCTGGTGAAATCCAGGCTGGGGGGGGGGGGGGGGGGGGGGGAGGGGAGGGGGGCAGTTAAAATAACACGAGTCAGTTAC
Organism: Heptranchias perlo; assembly: GCF_035084215.1. Lineage (NCBI taxonomy): Eukaryota > Metazoa > Chordata > Chondrichthyes > Hexanchiformes > Hexanchidae > Heptranchias > Heptranchias perlo. Next base: position 16,020,580 of record NC_090347.1, read on the forward strand.
CCCCTCTGATTTCGCTTCCTTCCCACTCTGTCCTGATATTAACCTGCTCCTTTGAGCGGGCAAGCAGGACACCCGGAGGAAGGAAGTGCGGTCCCACGAGCTGCCAGGGACTGTTCCCACGGGTCCCTGGCTGCGGCCTCCCGCTGCAAATCACTGCTCCTGCTCGCCGGCCAGGCTGGCAATTTGGCCGGCTTTCGGGCAGGAGTCTGCAGCAGATTATTCAAATGAGGCGACAGGGCCAGCACATCCCTGGCTTTGCTGGGTTTTCCCCGCGTTCCCTCCCCGCCAATATCGGGGCCATCAACTCTGATGATTACTTACAGGTGCTGCATCAATATGGAATATCATTGGCTGTCTAAGATTGCACATGCTTGAAGGGTCATACAACTTTTGAACTATCCGGTTTTCATCAATAGCAGGCTCAATTAATCGGATTCTCTTCAGAGCATTGTGGTTTCTAGGACAGCACTGTGACAGTTTTTCATGCAGTCGGTCAACATAGAGGGACTTTCCTGTATGAGAAACAAACATCAGAAATATTAGAAAGCTCGTATTTTAATTGATCTTAAAAAGGCCTCTCATGTCGAGTATTAAATAAGCACAATGGGGAATAAGGGAGAAATGCACATGCAAATTTTATTTCCTCACAGGTTAAAATTTCCCTTTTCCCTCTGCCTCAAATCCTAGAATTATCCCTGTTGTTCCCCCTCCCCTCCCAAAATTTTGGCTGTGCTTCTGCAATTCTACAGTAACAAAAGGTAAAAAGTACAGACTTTGGTACCTACCCACTCCAGGTCTTTTTGACGATACAATTCTGACAGAAAGCCGGTCATGGAATACCTGAGCAGCAGAGTTTTGCCTCAGAGGGATAGTGAAATGATATATTAGGTACTGCTGAATGGCTTCTGTTTTAATATTCAGCCCTATAGGTACTTTGTAATGACTGAGATATGATGGGATGTAGCAGTGCTGGCGCTTAGCATCACAGATTACAACAAACTGATACTCTGGATTACAGTGACGCACCAATTCTTCAAACAATTCTCCAAATCGGACACTCGTTTCATAACTCAGGCAATCAGCGTGTATTAGTGTATAGATTTTCTGTTCATGAGACCCTATGCTCAAAGCCCTCCGTAAAAACAGTTCCACTTCTTCATAAGTCGTTTCCTCTGAGCACAAAAGAACTTCATCATAGGTTGGCAGAGGCTGACTTGGATTTTGCATGTAGACACATAAAGCAGCCCTGAAGATCTCGGGCTGTGGACAGACTATGACATTCGGTCTTCCATGATGCAGAGAGGGAGGAAGCTGTCTTCTTACTGTTTTCTCATTCATACCTGAGAGACAGTTAAGTAGTTCGCCAAAAGCATATATATCTAAATGGTCCATCAAGAAAGCAGTGATGTTTTCCATAAATGTGTCCCAGAGGAGTGTAATCTTCTCAGAAAGACTTGCATTTTCCATTTGGGAAGACATCTTTGATATGCCAGCATCTTGCATTTCCTCACATACTGACTCTGCAGCCTCAATATCCTGGAACTCTGCAGCCTCAATATCCTGGAACTGGGCAGGCTCTGAATATTGGAATTCAGCACCCTCAATATCCTGGAACTGGGCAGGCTCAACATAGTGGAACTCCATTACCTCATTATCACGTTCCTCATAATGGCTTCGAGTAGATGTCTGAACATAAGCTCTTTCTGGACTGTACTTTAGTGACCTTGCATTGGATGGACCAAAGTCTATCAAATCCAAATCCACATCATCCAAATCCACATCACTTTCACTCTCCCCAGTTTCCAGCTCGGAATCACCTATCTCCTCATCTTCGGAATTCTCATTTGATGTAATTAGCTGAGGCATCGCACTTCTGATATCCTTCGCAGTGCAGTCAGGTTTAATGAATGACAGCATTGCCACCACCTGCTCGCACAAAGGCTTCCCAGCAGCAAAGCTTCCCAGTTCTGAGCACAGATACACAATCTGTTCTGCTGTATAGTAATTCAGATAGTAGAACTTTGCTCGTTTCTTCTCAATAAACTCGCACCAGTTCTGAAAGCACGTCTCCAATGCTCTGCACAAAACTTGTAGCTGCTCTGAGATGTCTCCACCTACTTTTAGACATCCAATGTCTTTTACATTGAAGTCCATTGTTAGGCAGACATCACTCTCTTTATTGCAGAACACTTGTGTCTTCCAGTTTCTGTAAAGCATATTTCCAGATGAGTGCAATTCAATAAATGCCACTCCGAGCCTTTGGACATTGTTAAAGTTCTGTCAAAAATAAAATGTGTTCAAGAATATAAATATTAAAATAGCTGAACTTGCAGCAGAGAATTTAGGGTTTAGGTTATTTAAATGCACAGCTAAAAGTGCAATAAATATGTAATAACTATTTAAATGCTGTACACATTTCTAATCATGATTGTAACATCACATTAGAGCACCATTGATAAAATGTACATTACTAACCGAAGAAACTTTTCATACAAAAACATCTTAAACACTAAAAGAGTCATGCCATCAGTTCCCTTTGAAATATCTAACAATTATAAACAATTATCGGTCACTTTTTGTACTTTTCTTTCTTATGTCCACTTCTGCAAACTTTTTATACTAAAAACAGTTGAGTGTTGATAACAGTGATGAAGGGCAAGCTTCATTGAGTTACTATGCCAGTCAGTGTGACAAAGATAGTCTGATCATTGAAACACTCTGGGTAAATGTGTAAGAAAGATTTTCCTGGTCCAGCGCCTTGGCGTACTGGGTCACCTGGGTGTAGTGAATACAGGTAAACAGGAAAAATGAGTCAATGCTTTAATGGGTGAGTAGAGCCCGATATTCCTGTATTCGTTGGGTCCAGTTGATCCAGTATGCCCAGGTACGGGACTAGGAAATGGTAAGAGCCTCTCTTTAAATAGGTGGACATAAATTGCTTTGAGTTTTCTTTCCTTACTTAGTCCAACAAGCTAGGCTGATTTTCATTATGGAGTAAAAATAAATTCTCTTCATCCAAATAAAATCTTGTAAGGTTTGGCATAGAGATTAAAGCCAAGTTATTTTACAAGTCCTTTTATTTAATACTTTTTTTTACCTCCATGAATCTGGCAACTTCGTCTTTCCCACGATCTCTTTTTCCCGACATCAACATTAATTTGTTCTGTAATTCCTTCAGTTCTTCCAATGTGTATTCCTTGCATTCTTTGGTGCTCTCATCATAAAGGCTCAGCCGAAGGACACTTTCTAGTGACAGCTAAACAAGATTACACGTAAAATTCAGATCAAATGGTACAACTTCGATTCAACACTATAAGGGTTGCATACAATGCACAGCAAACTAATCAGCAGAAAACATGCTTTTGGTTTTATGCGAAGGGTTGTGCTGTACTGTGCTCACTTTATTAAAATATAATTTGTTCTATATAATCAGAAGCCTATAGTAAATACACCTCTAGGCATGGTGGTGGTGGTTAATGCTTTCCATTCATATTGTTGTCATTGTGAGTAACAGAGTCTCTGTGCCATGCAACAGTCTGTCTGTGTCACTTGGGATGGTGATGTGAGATACGACTATTCTTGTGACCAGAGCATGAGCCAGCATAGTCTCAACCATTCATGAGGAAACTAAGAAATCTATCAACTAAATCAATGCTAACAGAAAGGGAAAGATTCACACAAACTAGATAAAATAGAGATTCTGGTCCAACTCCAATTCTACTTCTATTATTTCAGGACTAAAACTAGTAATCGATGGGGACTGTGATGGAATGGGTTAACACACTATCTTTTCACCAGTGGTACCTAAGTGAACTCAGGATAGAAGTTTCCTCTTTTTCACCACCATTTAGAAGGGTTGTATGTGGAATGACTATAAATCCCTACTGGATGTTAGTCCACTGCACAACCTGTTGGTAAAAACACAATTTGACAATCCCCTTTCGAGAGACCATGAGGTAAGTTGTCGTCTTTAGCTCTCCTGGTGCAGAGATTTGTATGGTGGGAGTCCATATCAGGAATTTGAGTGTGTGATGTTTACCTCGTAAGGTAACTGGTGTGAGAAATGGAAGAAATTCACAGGTCCAAAAGGATGTGGACTTTTGAATTTGGGATTAAAGCACACTAGAGGGGGAAAGTTGTGGGAGCCTTTGCTTTGCATTTGGCCTATGGTATATGCGATCTGGGAGTGCTCAGTGTTGTCAATGGGTGTTCTATTTCCAACATTGTTATCAGTCACTTTGATATGTTCAAACGTTCACCAAAACAATTAGGTATCGATTGGCCTGGTCCACCTAACCCAACCTCACTCTAGGACCACCTAACGCAACCTCACCCTAGGACCACCTAACCTAACCTCTCCCTAGGACCACCTAACCTAACCTCTCCCTAGGACCACCTAACCTAACCTCTCCCTAGGACCACCTAACCTAACCTCTCCCTAGGACCACCTAACCTAACCTCTCCCTAGGACCACCTAACCTAACCTCACCCTAAGACCACCGAACCCAACATCACCCTACCACTGTTGGTACCTCACCACAGCTTCCTTTTTACACTTTTACTAACTGTCTATTCAAATGCAATTACCTTTTCTTCATGCGGTTGTTCAATGTTGCCCACTGTATAAATTCCTTTGTTATTGATGGCTGCTGCTAGAGACAGGGAGGATGTTTCTACAGATCCATGACTTTCCCTCACTCTTTTCAGCCATTCCAAAAAACGAGCTGAATCGCTCTAAAGGAATAAAGAAATTAAAATATTCACAATACTTTCCGCCAGAATGAATTTCTGATGAATTTTTCTGTGCCATAACTTTCTATGACTACATAATTTAGCCTTTTTAAATAACATGACTATAATTATAATTAAATAATTTATTGGTTAGAATTATGATTTTCAAAACTTGTCTTGATAACTTATTGAGTTTACACAGCAAGCAGCTGAGCCATACAATTCAGGTGGGTTCCAGATCTCCGGTCTGCGATAAGTTCGCTGATCTCAGTCAGGGAAGTTGGCAGAGTGCTAAAATTAACCCCAATGCTTGGTTTAGGGAGAGGAGAGCAAAAAAAATTCAGCCAGGGATCCAGCTCCTGATCAGTGTCCATTGACTCCTGCTGCACATGCACATGTTGGACGTTAGATGAGAATGATGCTCCCATCGTGGAATAGCATCCAGGAGTTGATGTTCACATATGAGAAATGGCTACTTGGGCAGGATTCCAGGTGTGAATCTCAACGCTGGTACTGTACCCCCAGCAAGGACAGAATGCATCAGGAAAGATAGGGAGTGAAGAAAAATAAAGCAGAACTTTTTTTTTTTAAAAAGATTTTCTATCCAAAATTGCACTTGTTACTGAAATTCACAAAGCAGGGCTTGTGGAAGCAAGAAATGCCTGATAAAAGCTGTCAACACTGAGGGGTTATTTTATTATTGTTATTTGGGAAAGATTGGTATGAAATCAGTCACTGGGGCACACTGGGTGATATAGCTGAAGGCTGATTGTGTTGGACCACTGAAAGAGAGCAATACAATGTCGGTTCCAAGCCCCAATCTGTTAGGTTATTGTTACCAGTGGGAGTTTTTGGATTTCGGCATTTGGACAGGGAGGGGAATGGAGTTCAGCACTTCATGAGTCTTGGTCAGTTCCAAAGTTGAAGCTTCAAACTAAAGCAACTTTGCAGACTCCCAATGACTGTATGGGGCATAATTTAAAAATGTTACGGTTATTACTAGTTTTTCTGGTAGTCGTGGATCACTTTTAAGTGCCTTCTGGATTTTGGTTACAGAATTCATCAACTCTTTAAAATCAGTGTCCCGTTGCAGCCCGTAAATGAAGGGAGAATATCCCATCACAGCGTCATGGAAGCAGGCGACACGATCAATTTCCATGTCGTTTTCTCCGGCTGATATGGATGCCAGGTCCACAAACACTTTTACTTCCCTTAAATCTGAGTGACAGAAAAAAAAGAGAAAAAAAGCAACAATAAATAGAACCGGCAAAAAATGTTTTCAATTCTGTCGACAGCGACAACGAGAAAGCCAGAATTAAATCCAAAAATCGAATAAATTATATTTTCACTTACTTGTCAAAGCTTCTTTCACCCACTTTATAAATGGCTGCTTTCGAACAAATTCCCTTAAGCACTCTATGCATTTCGCATCAATTTTCACCAATTGTTGTTTGATCTTAATTAAGTCTCTGTCAACATATTGTAGATGTTGTTCCTTGAAAGAGTTTTCATTCTGAATAAAAAAAGAAATATCTGACATTGGCTGAAGGATGTGAAGTTTCAGGACAAAATAACACTGGCAAATTGTACCCTTGATCCAATTGTGTGATCAGTACTGAATCATTCATGTAAATGAATGATGAAAACTGTAGAATGTAGTAGGCTATTTACTGCTGGTAATTAACAACTCTGCTAAGCTGACAGTCAGATCTCTTCATTTAGCTATCAGTAAATAGTAATTCTTTTTATTTTCTTGTTACGGATGAGGAAGGGCATTTGGCCCATCATAATTCATCCATCTAAGAAAGACCTTACACTCACCCAATCTCAGCTTTTCTTGTTATATATAAATGACTGGGACTTGGGTATAGGGAGTACAATTTTGAAGTTTGCGGATAACACAAAACTTGGCAACGTAGCAAATAGTGAGGAGGATAGTAGCAGACTTCAGGAGGAGGTGGACAGACTGGTGAAATGGGCAGGCACATGGCAGATGTAATTTAATGCAGAGTATGGAGTGATGCACTTTGGGAGGAACAACATGGAGAGGCAGTATAATCTAAATGGTACTATTTTGAGTGGGTGGGGGGGGGAAGACAAGAGCAGAGGGACCTGGGGGTACATATTCACAAATCTTTGAAAGTGGCAGGGCAAGTTGTTAAGGTGGTTAAGAAAGCAAATGGGATACTTGGCATTGTAAATCGGGGCACTGAATACAAAAACAAGGAAGTCATGCTCAACCGTTACAAATCACTGGTTAGGCCTCAGCTGGGGTATTGTGTACAATTCTGGGCACCACACTATAGGAAGGATGTCAAGACCTTGGAGAGGGTACAGAGGAGGTTTACCAGGATGGTACCAGGGATCAGGGACTTTAGTTATGACTGAAGGAGGTGGAGCTGTTCTCCTTAGAGCAGAGAATGTTAAGGCCAAATAGAGGTATTCAAAATAATGAGGGGTTTTGATAGAGCAAGTAGGGAGAAACAGTTTCCTCTGGTAAGTGGGCCAGTAACCAAATTTGAAATAATTGGCAAAAGAACTAGAGGGGAAATGAGGAGAATTTTTTTCACAGAGGGTTGTTAAGATCTGGAATGCACTACCTGAAAGGGTGGTGGAAGCAGATTCAGTAGGCAACTGAACATGCACTTGAAAGAACTAATTCGCAGAGTTATGCGGAAAAAGCTGGGGTGTGGGACTAAATTAGACAGCTCTTTCAAAGAGCCGGCACAGGCATGATGGGCCGAATAGCCTCCTTCTGTGCTGTAAGATTCTATGATTTAATTGCTTCTGAAATGATTCCAGGGTTTGCCTCCACTACTCTGTCTGGAAGTTCTGAATTAATACTCTTATTGTTACTGCTGCCTGCCATGTTTTGTACTTGATCCTTCCCCGGCTATAACATTTCAGCCATAATAATGTAGTTCACCACATCAATAGTTTTATAACTCAGGAGGTATCATGCAACTTCATCAACCACCATTAATCCAAGAAACAGGAAATATAACACCCCCCCAACCAAAATCCAGCACTAATACTGGTAAGTAACAAAGCTAACAGCTAGTCCAAAATTTGTCCTATTTTGGAAACGGGGGCCTAAAAGGTCCATCTCGCAATAACTGCATGGCAATAAAAAGTTACTAATCTACAAACTAATATACTTACTATTTTTGTCAACTTCTGAATTATTGTGAAGTCACCAGTCAGCTCCAACTCCTTCACTATGTCTTCAATCGTTCGTGCAGAATCGACAGCTAAATGAAGTGCATAATACTCTTTGATCTGATCAAGCCTCTCCTCAGGCCTATTTCTTCCGTTTACCACTTTGAACATGATGGATAACTCCTTCATTATATCATCAGATTGCTCTCGAAGATCGAGAAACATCCTGTCAATCTCCTGGAATGTTATGGTACCCTCTTGGGTTTTCCTGCACAGGTCTACATAATCAGTCCAGCAAAGGTCCCAGATTCCGGTGCAGAGGTCTAACAAAGTTTCCTCATCATAGTTGGTCTGTGCTGCGGCTTGCAGCCAGCAGTTTAGAAGAACGCTGCTGTCTGTGAATTCATGCATGCTAAGTGCCATATGTTTAACATCACTGCTCAGGTTAAAATATTTAACCTCGACAGCAGACTGATTTTCAGATTCTTCATCTGTCCAGCACTTTGTTCTGACGAGTTCATCGAGTCTCATGGATTGGATATTGGCCTTGTGCTTTTCTTCAAGGGGAGTTATGTCAGTGACTGCAAAGCAAGGCGGCACAAGTAATGGGATTTCTTAAACAGCATCATTCTCCATCAATTATACATAGATTTGAAGGACATTGAAAATATTTAGATTCGACAATCCCTATGTATCTCAGATTTTGATCAGTTTAAATTTCATTTCAGACAATAAAATTGAGAACTTTACAATCAATGAGCAGATCTTTAAACAGATACTATCAGATTAAATTTATAAGTATCGTGTGCAGTTTTCACCCCAATAGTTATAAATGGTGGGGAAAATACAGCGATAACCCACTAACTTATATTTTTAAAAAATTAACAAAAAAGCTAATGTCTTAAATTAAAAGGAATTTCAATTTCCAGTACTGCTGTGTTTAAGGTTTTTAGCTTTTCTAGTGCCTGTACAGTTTTATGGCTGTCTAGCATTTGATATTATTTTTAAACTTATTGAAATCCAGCAGCACTCCTTTTGAATTCATGAACAAGTTATTGAGTCACTCCATCTGTACACATCCAGGCTGTGGTACAAGTCTTTCTGAGCAAAATTGTGCCCATTAACTACGACTCGAGGGAAGATTCCAACCCCAGTTGTTGGATCGGTTGTCCTGTGTTCACTTGGTTGATGATACAGACACTGTCATTTGGCCATCTGGACTTAAAATAATTGAAGAGCTTCATTTTCACCTTATAAACCCTGACTAATAAGTACTGTTTTAGTCAGAATATGAGCCAAAATTTTAAAAAGAATTCCTTTTTATGAAAACTTGTGTCTTTTTGAATGGGCCATTCATTCAGGAACTCGATTATGATTGAAAAATAACAATGATTACAATCATAAGAATATAGATGAATGGAGTTCATGTGAAGAGAAGCTTCCAAAGAATGAATCCGAATTTTGCAGCTAAACCCACAAGTAAGGAACACATTCCCACATCTTTAAGGTCATAAAAGAACTGCAGTATTTGACCTCAATAATGATCATTTCAGGAGGTGAAATGTTAGACACAGTAAATATTTCAATATTTTCTTTATTAATTCTAAGTCAAAATAATATATGTCCTATACCAGCGTTTGTGGCATCTGAGAAATTATGATAGTGAGTGGCAATGCAGACTATTCCTTTTATCTGCTTCAATCCGTGGTAATTATTCTTATATCGTGCTTACAAATTTGAATTTTAAAAAAAATGAATGTAGTTTTCATTTGTTTGAAAGATTCGGGTTAACATTAATTAAACAATTACTGAGAATCCCTGATCTGTACTCTCTCCTTTGTTGATCAGCCATTCAAATAACACATGCACCATCTTTGGAAAGGAAAGTTTGATAAATACTGCACCTGTGATAGTCTCATGAATTTTATTAATCATATTGATTAGAGTTTTGATGGTACTTTTCTCGTTCAGAAACGCTTGAAGTTCTTCTCCTCTCCTTGACAGCAGATGTTCAACATTAACCTGAAAGAATCTTTTCTCCTTATGGACTGGGTGTTGCTGTTCTGTAAATCAAGCACACACCATCAGTTTATCACTACAGTAGAATTTAGACCCCTTCTACAGGGCAAAAAGGGTTGTAATTGGATCAGAATGAGTAAAAAGTGCAATGGGCAGGCATATTGCTGCATTGACACTTCAGCCAATACACAATGTTGCTGATGATTGCAATACATTGTTGGCCAGCAGCAGGCTCAGAATAGACTAAGACCTGAGGAAGGAGGGAGCCTCCGAAAGCTTGTGAATTTAAAATAAAATTGCTGGACTATAACTTGGTGTTGTAAAATAAAATTGCTGGACTATAACTTGGTGTTGTAAAATTGTTTACAATTGTCAACCCCAGTCCATCACCGGCATCTCCACATCAAGATTAAGTTCCTTTGCATTGAATGGGAATTCTTGATTACCACCTTTCTGCTGGAATGTGTTGGCTGTAGTTGCAAAGGAAATCTTGACGTAGCGACATCTTAGTTTTAAAGACACATAAAGGGGAGGAGTTCACCTCCCTCCACCCAGCAGAAACCAGCCGGAATGTGTGTTACAATCGAACAGCGCTTTTTCCCGCTCTGATACTGCCCCGCGGCAATTCCAGCGACGGGCGGTTCAGGTGTCTGTCTGAGTCAGGCAGACGCCTCGTTTATGTACGCGAATCGGGGTCCTATCACTCTGCTAGGACCCCAAGGCAATTCTAACAGCCTTTTAGCTTGAGTGATCATGTGGTCACTCTGAAAAATGACACTTGCCCAAAATCCAAATGGTAAATAAATAAACTTTTCTTTGTGGGGCCCAGAGGAGCAGGAGTGCCACTTTATCTGCATAAGTGATTCTTCCACCATGTTTTCTACATATGATTCAGGAGAGTACGCACTGTACCGCACTGTATCCGCTAAAGGCATGGATCAATGCTGTGGATTCAATTGAATGCAGGCTCGTGAGGAGCATGGAGCAGTTGGGCCAAGTGGCCTGATTCTGTGCTGTACATTCTATGTAACGTGTTAATAAAGTCAGTGTTGAGACAGAGTTAATCGTGCGATCTTATATATCTAACTTACGTGCTTGAAATAAATCGGTGTATTCCTTTTTTTTACGTAGGATCCACTGTAGATCATCAATCTTCACAGATCCATTATAGAGACTTTCAACCAGCATGTGAAAACTGTTCTCAACATCTTTTAGTAAACTTCTTGCTTCTTCCAAGACATCAAGTTTACTGCAGTCACCTAGAGATCGCCATATATATCAGATAAAAATTATATTAATGCAACTAATATAATAGCAAACACAGTACTAATATTTTCATTGGAAAAGGTTCCACATGTATGCTGACAACACCCAACTCGACCTCACCACCACCTCCCTCAACCCATCCTCTCTTTGATTTGTCACACTACTTGTGCGACATCTGGTACTGGATGAGCAAAAATTTGCTCCAACTAAATGTTGGGAAGACCAAAGCCACTGTCCTGTCTCCACCCCTGCCTCAGCTCATCTGCTGCTGAAACCCTCATCTGTTCCTTTATTACCTCCAGACTGGACTATTCCAATGCTCTCCTGGCCAGTCTCCCATTTTCCACACTCCATAAACTTGAGCTCATCCAAAACTCTGCTGCTCGTATCCTAACTTGCACCCAGTCCTGCTCTCCCATCACCCCTGTGCTCACTGACGTACACTGGCTCCCAGTTCGGGAACGCCTTGAATTTAAAATTCTCATCCTTGTTTTCAAATCCCTCCATAGCCTCGCCCCTCCCTATCTCTGTAACCTCCTCCAGCCCTACAATGCCCCCCGAGATCTCGGCGCTCCTTCAATTCTTGCCTCTTGCGCATCCCTGATTTTAATCGCTCCATCATGGTGGCCGTGCCTTCAGCTGCCTAGGCTCTAAGCTCTGGAATTCCCTCCCTAAACCTCTCTGCCTTTCTAACTTTCTCTCCTCCTTTAAGACACTCCTTAAAATCTACCTCTTTGACCAAGCTTTTGGTCACATATCCTAGTATCTCCTTATGTGGTTTGAGTCAAATTTTGTTTGATAATGCTCCTGTGAAGAGCCTTGAGATCTTTTACTATGTTAATATAAATGCAAGTTGTTGTTGTTTTTGCAAATCCATACAGTAGGGCTTCAAAGATTCTCTAGCACTATCCATCTTTATTCTTTTGGAATCTGGCACGGTATCTGCTGGGGCTCAGTTCTGTTTCGTTTTGCTAGGTTCTCACTTGGAAAGCTCTAAATTTCAGGTATTTGTGAAGCTGTGGACCAGACCCACTGAACAATTCCAGCTTTTCTGGACTGCCAGGGAATGTGCATAGATCTTCCCCAAGTAAACCAGCAAGGACTGAAAACATACCCATCATTAGACTGGCTCGAGTTAAAGTTGAACGCTGTCCTTTCTCATGAGACTGCCAGGCATCACCATTAAATCAGGAAGAATTGAGTGCATTTCCTGTCTACTGTTAATACCACTCCTTCTCTAGACTAGTGAAACAACCTGATAATCCCTCCCCAACTAAACCACTAGGATTAATAAAATGTAAAAGGTAAACACCAGCAGTGGAACACCAGGGATTCAGACACATACCCTGTCAGCAACCTGCTATAAAATCACCTCCCTGCCTATACATTGTGGGCAGCAAGTTTTATATGACTGTAATGTTTATTTGAGTGTAACTAATACATAATAACCTTAGCTTCCATCCATACTTCTCCAAATTTTATGCATCAACAGTTCTTCAGAGGCCATTCGGCACACTTCCTTTCAGCTGATATATTTAGTGTTTCGCGTAAGCCTATTGGCCAATTCCCTCTTCCTTCTGGGCTCACTACCGATCTGAGATGAACAAAACCTCTCCCATTCCCTCTCAGTCAACTGGCTGGCTCCCACCTTCTCCTGGACATCCTGTTATGTATATTTCTACTCTCTCAAAGAACAAACATAAGAACATAAGAGATAGGAGCAGGAGTAGGCCATTTGGCCCTTTCAGCCTGCTCCGTCATTCAATGAGATCATGGCTGATCTGAATCTGGCCTCAACTCCACTTTCCCACCTTTTCCCCATTTCCTTTGACTCCCTTGCTGATCAAAAATTTGTCTAACTCAGCCTTAAATATATTCAATGGGGCAAAGAATTCCAAAGATTCACAACCCTCTGAGAGAAGAAATTTCTCCTCATCTCCATCTTAAATGGACAAACCCTTATTCTGAGACTATGCTCCCTAGTTCTAGATTCCCCTATGAGGAGAAACATCCTCTCAGCATTTACCCTGTCAAGCCCCCTCAGAATCTTATATGTTTCAATAAGATTTCCTCTCATTCTTCTAAACTACAGTGAGTAGAGGCCCAACCTGCTCAATCTTTCCTCAGAAGAAAACTCTTCCATACCTGGAATCAACCTAGTGAACCTTCTCTGAACCGCTGCCAATGCAAGTATATCCTTCCTTAAATAAGGGGACCAAAACTGTATGCAGTACTCCAGGTGTGGACTCACCACCACCTTGTACAGTTGCAGCAAGACTTCCCTGCTTTTATACTCCATCCCCCTGAAATAAAGGCCAATATTCCATTTGCCTTCCCAATTACCTAACTTTTTGTGTTTCATGTACGAGGACACCCAAATTCCTCTGTACTGCAGCATTGTGTAGCCTTTCTCCATTTATATAATATTTTGCTTTTTTATTCTTCCTACCAAAGTGGATGACTTCACATTTTCCCACATTATACTCCATCTGCCAAATTTTTGCCCACTCGCTTAACCTATCAGACACTTTGTGTCCTCCTCACAACTTACTTTTCCACCTACCTTGGTATCATCAACAAATTTGGCCACAGTGCACTCGCTTCCTTCATCCAAGTCACTGATATAGATTGTAAATAGTTGAGGTCCAGGTACTAATCCCTGCGGCACCCCACTTGTTACAGATTGCCATCCTGAAAATGACCCCTTTATCCCGACTCTCTGTTTTCTGTTAGTTAGCCAATCCTCAATCCATGCCAGTATATTACCCCCATCACCATGAGCTCTTATCTTGTGCAGTAACCTTTTATGTGGCACCTTTTCGAATGTCTTTTGGAAATCCAAATACACTACATCCACTGGTTCCCTTTTATCCACCCTGCTCATTATTTCCTCAAAGAACTCTAATAAATTTGACACGATTTCCCTTTCATAAAACCATGTTGACTCCCTTGATTTTATCTTGAGTCTCTAAATGTCCTGCTACTACTTCCTTAATAATGAATTTTAGCATTTTCCCAATGACAGATGTTAGGCTAATTAGCCTATAGTTACCTGCTTTCTGACTCCCTCCTTTCTTGATTGGTTACCCCTAAACATGATCCCTCTCGGACTTACATATACAAGAGTCACTAGTTAAAATAGGAATGGAACACAGTGGAGTAATTTAGCAGTTATGGTACTGGACTCGCAACCCAGAGGTAAAATTAAATTCAACAATACTGGTAATTTGAGGGCAGGCATCAGAATAAATGACCATGAAAGCTGCCGGATTGTTGTAAAAACCCAACATCAATCATTAATATCCTTCAGAGGAGAAAACCTACCACCCCAAATGCCCTCAGGGCAACTGGGGATGGGCAATAAATACTGCCTTGCCAGTGTCACTCACATCTCAAGAGAAAATACAAAAAGCTTTCCATTGACCAGTTATTTACATTGACAATTCGATACATTTCTGAGCAGATGATTTCATCAGAATCATTCAAAAAACATTAGAACACAACCTGTTGAAATTTACCCATTGCTGCAGCGACATAAACGGAAAATCAATTGAATATTCTGGGATTTGCAGAAGTGACATTTGAAATAACCACTGGATGGCAGAGTGGTAACTTTGCTCAGCTTCATTCTGAAACATCACTGAGCTGAAGGTTGATTGAGGTCAACAACGGAGCTGACCCACAGCCCTAGAACTATGATTACTGACTGAACTCTTACCACATATTAACAAAGTCTTGATTTTTTATCAAATAAAAGTAAATTTACACCAACTGATTACCTTGCAGAAGACAATAGTTTACGGCACAATCTGAACTCAGCACACAGCCAACACCTCCGCTATTGCTATCCAATGTTCTTTTCCAGGATTCTTCGATCAGTTTTGATAAAACTTTTGCTGATTTTTGGTTTTTCCATACCTGTAACTTTGTGAGCAGTTCTGCTTCCTTTTTACTCTAAAATTTAGTAGAAAATAAGATATTTAAAAAGATCAATTTTCACTATATTCCTGAACACAGCAAGTGCAGTTATTTCACAAATATAATTCACACCCAGATATAACTGACATGCTCCCTTTTTAGCATGTGTGTGTAAAATTATGACTACTTCCAATGAATCAAAGTTCATTACTGTACCTTCATTTTTCCACATTCACTTCTTTCACTTATAACTACTGTGCATACACATACAAGGGTAAATTCCACAATCTCACACTCTCAGCGAGGAGCCATGTTTTCAGTGAGCATGGAGTGGGGGGGGGGGGGGTGGGGGCGGTGGGGGCGGAGGAGGTGAAGAATCAGGGCTGTAATGCTGATGCTGCATTTTCAACCTAGGCTCCCTGTGAGTGAGGCTGCCTTACTGAGTGCACAAGATTGCAGAATTAACTCGAATATAGCCATGTACATGTTCATCCACAATATATACACTATTACCATAACTTAGCCATCTACAATTCACACTATTACAGCAGAATGTACCATATAACAGCCATCCAGAAGTCCATTTACAATACACACACTATTACAGCAGAAGTCCTTCTGCTGGTTATTAAAGGACTCGTCCTTCATTTTGGGATGTTAGCGATGAGGGGCGAACTCCATCTGCCACCGCACCAGTCCCATAACTGGGTACGGTAGCATAGTGGTTCTGTTACTGGACTAGTAATCGGGAGTCATAAGTTCACATCCTGCCACGGCAGCTAGGGAATTTAAATTCAATTAATTAAATAAAATCTGGAATAAAAAAAACTAGTATCAGTAATGGTAGCCATGACTGTCGTAGAAACCCATCTGGTTCACTAACGCCCTTTAGGGAAGGAAACCTACTGTCCTTACTCGGTCTGACCTATATATGACTCCAGACCCACAGCAATGTGGTTGATTCTTAATTGCCCTCTGAAATGGCCTAGCAAGCCACTCAGTTGTAAAATCTCACTACAAAAAGTCATAAGAATAAAACCGCACGGACCACTATACACCGGACACGACAAAGGCAAACCAAGCCCAGTTGACCCTGCAAAGTCCTCCATCACTAACAGCTGGGAACTTGTGCCAAAATTGGGAGAGCTGTCAGGAGGGAGTGGCCTCAGAGTCCTCAACATCGACTCCGGACCCCATGAAATCTCATGGCATCAGGTCAAACATGGGCAAGGAAACAGCTTGCTGATTACCACCTACTGCCCTCCCTCAGCTGATGAATCAGTCCTCTTCCATGTTGAGCATCACTTGGAGGAAGCACTGAGGGTAGAAAGGGCACAGAATGTACTCTGGGTGAGGGACTGCAATGTCCATCACCAAGAGTGGCTCAGCTGGCTGAGTCCTGAAGGACATAGCTGCCAGACTGGGCCTGCGGCAGGTGGTGAGCGAACCAACACGAGAGAAAAGCCTACTTGACCTCGTCCTCACCAATCGACCTGTCGCAGATGCATTTGTCCATGACAGTATTGGTAGGAGTGACCACTGCACAGTCCTCGTGGAGACGAAGTCCCGTCCTCACACTGAGGACACCATCCAACGTGTTGTGTGGCACTACCACCGTGCTAAATGGGATAGATTCAGAACAGATCTAGCAGCTCAAAACTGGGCATCCATGAGGTACTGTGGGCCATCAGCAGCAGCAGAATTGTATTCCAGCACAATCTGTAACCTCATGGCCCAGCATATTCCTCACTCTACCATTACCAACAAGCCAGGGGATCAACCCTGGCTCAAGGAGGAGTGTAGAAGAGCATGCCAGGAGCAGCACCAGGTGTATCTAAAAATGAGGTGCCAACCAGGTGAAGCTACAACTCAGGACTACATGTATGCTAAACAGCAGAAGCAACATGCAATAGGCAGAACTAAGCGATTCCACAACCAACGGATCAGATCAAAGCTCTGCAGTCCTGCCACATCCAGTCATGAATGGCGGTGGACAATTAAACAACTAACGGGAGGAGGAAGCTCTGTAAACATCCCCATTCTCAATGATGGCAGAGTCCAGCTCGTGAGTGCAAAAGACAAGGCTGAAGCGTTTGCAGCCAGAAGTGCCGAGTAGATGATCCATCTCGGCCTCCTCCCGATATCCCCACCATCACAGAAGCCAGTCTTCAGCCAATTCCATTCACTCCACGTGATAGTAAGAAGCGGCTGAGTGCACTGTATACAGCAAAGGCTATGGGCCCCGACAACATCCCGACTGTAGTGCTGAAGACTTGTGCTGTCGCGCCTCTAGCCAAACTGTACCAGTACAGCTCCAACACTGGCATCCACCCAACAATGTGGAAAATTGCCCAGGTATGTCCTGTCCACAAAAAGCAGGACAAATCCAATCCTGCTAATTATCGCCCCATTAGTCTGCTTTCAATCGTCAGCAAAGTGATGGAAGGTGTCATCGACAGTGCTGTCAAGCGGCACTAACTCACCAATAATCTGCTCACCGATGCTCAGTTTGGGTTCCGCCAGGACCACTCGGCTCCAGACCTCATTACGGCCTTGGTATAAACATGGACAAAAGAGCTGAATTCCAGAGGTGAGGTGAGGTGAGAGTGACTGCCCTTGACATCAAGGCAACATTTGACCGAGTCTGACACCAAGGAGCCCTAGTAAAATTGAACTCAATGGGAATCAGGGGAAAAACTCTCCAGTGGCTGGAGTCTTACCTAGCAAAAAGGAAAATGGTAGTGGTTGTTGGAGGCCAATCATCTCAGCCCCATGACATTGCTGCAGGAGTTCCTCAGGGCAGTGTCCTAGGCCCAACCATCTTCAGCTGCTTCATCAATGACCTTCCCTCCATCATAAGGTCAGAAATGGGGATGTTCGCTAACGACTGCACAGTGTTCAGTTCCATTTGTAACCCCTCAGATAATGAAGCACTCCGTACCCGCATGCAGCAAGACCTGGACAACATCCAGGCTTGGGCTGATAAGTGGCAAGTAACATTCGTGCCAGACAAATGCCAGGCAATGACCATCTCCAACAAGAGAGAGTCTAACCACATCCCCTTGACATTCAACGGCATTACCATCACCGAATCCCCCACCATCAACATCCTAGGGGTCACTACTGTCCAGAAACTTAACTGGACCAGCCACATAAATACTGTGGCTACAAGAGCAGATCAGAGGCTGGGTATTCTACGGCGAGTAACTCACCTCCTGACTCCCCAAAGCCTTTCCACCATCTACAAGGCACAAGTCAGGAGTGTGATGGAATACTCTCCACTTGCCTGGATGAGTGCAGCTCCAACAACACTCAAGAAGCTCGACACCATCCAGGACAAAGCAGCCCGCTTGATTAGCACCCCATCCACCACCCTAAACATTCACTCCCTTCACCATCGGCGCACCGTAGCTGCAGTGTGTACCATCCACAGGATGCACTGCAGCAACTCGCCAAGGCTTCTTCGACAGCACCTCCCAAACCCGCAACCTCTACCAGCTAGAAGGACAAGGGCAGCAGGCACATGGGAACAACACCACCTGCACATTCCCCTCCAAGTCACACACCATCCCGACTTGGAAATATATCGCTGTTCCCTCATCGTCGCTGGGTCAAAATCCTGGAACACCCTACTTAACAGCACTGTGGGAGAACCTTCACCACACGGACTGCAGCGGTTCAAGAAGGTGGCTCACCACCACCTTCTCAAGGGCAATTAGAGATGGGCAATAAATGCTGGCCTTGCCCACATCCCCATGAACGAATAAAAAAAGTCCGAAAAAAGGGGCTTCTCCAGCCTAACAGTGGCAGTTCTGATGAACGGTTCCACCTGAAATATTAACTTTTTTTTATATAAAGCTGGTCAATCTGCTATGCAGTCGCAGAATTGTAATTATTTATTTCAGATTTCCGACAGTCCTGGCTTTTCTTTTTACCTCCACAACAAACATGAGTGTGCTACTGACAACAAACACCAGTAACTGTAAATGAAACAGGATTTGCTGACTATTAAATTGGGTGGGAAACTCCCAGTTGTATGGTTATAAAATTGACTGGTCCAATAATTATAATCCACCAAACTGTACATTATGAAGTATAACCATGAGGGTACAAATGCTTTTATTTGCTATTTTCTCTTACCTGGCAAACTTCTTGCACAGCATTAAGTGCACAGCTCTCAAAACAATCCAAAATAATGGGATTTAAGGTAGTTAAAGTTTCCTTCTCTTTCCAGTAGATCTCTATCTGGTCAGAGGGGTTCTCCTATAAATTAAATACAATTTTAAAAAATGAAACGTATAACCAGATTTATAAAATACTGGTATCTTTATGAACCAAAGTCTGAAATATAATGAAAAGTCATCGACCTGAAACATTAACTCTATTTCTCTCTCCACAAATGCTGCCTGACCTGCTGAGTATTTCCAGCATTTTTCTGTTTTTATTTCTGAAATATAATTGTTTGTGAGCTGAAAGGGTTGTTACTGTTTTGGTTTATCTTGGTAACTGCACAGAGCTGATGAAAGGTCCCACCTGAAGTGTTGAAAATCCCCTGTCCACTTAATGTATCTTTTATTAATAGATTTAAAATCAAAGTCTGACTGCCTCTGAGGCTATCTGCTTGATTCAGATTCAAATTTCATAAACCTAAGCTGCTAATCTGTCATTTTGCTCGCTATTAAGCATTAGCAAATTGGTTCTTCATTATGTGAATATATGGCAAAAACTCTGCCCAAAGCCATTAAATCAAAATACCCAGATGTGCTCGTTTTGTTAAATGATGTAACTACCTCCTGCATTCTTTTTATAAGGTCAGTTCTTGTCATATCTCTCCAGTGAGTGGTCGAGTCATTAACTCCACACCCCATGGTGAAGTGGCAATTCCACATCTGAAAAGTAAGTGGAATATTCATTAATCGTTTAAAAACATATCACGGTGTCATTCAAAAGAATTATAAGCACGCTGGATTTTGAAAGAATTCCAGTTTATGCGAGTTACCCTTTGCACACCAAGGGATAGATTCCACAGTCAGGAGCACAGGTCAGGAAATAGCAGGCCGGCAGGCCCTGCAACCCGTGCAACTGATCGGAGCCCCGAGGGGATCCGTGGCTTCTTTTCAGCGGGCGGGGGCACCGGTTACTTGCCGTGGATAGACTCACCGCCATCAAAGCGTGTATAAAATGTCAATGTGATGCATTCCAAGCGGGGCATGCTGCTCACATCCTGGAGGGATGGCAGGTGCTGAGTTATCAGGACGATGCTCCTCCATTCCTCTCCTTACAATCACTAACCTGGAATAAGATTCATTTCCTGCAAGTGTGAGGAGAATTAAAGCCCACAAGCTGTGCGGAATGTCCCCCCGCCCCCTCGTTCCCTCCCTCCCTTTCTCCCCTTTCCTTGGCTGGTTGCAGTTCAACCAACAAATGTGGTAATTGATGCAGTGGCTTGTGTTTGTCGAGTCAGATTGATGTTTTTTGGTGGAGACCCTTCCAGAGAATCCTTTTCTCTTCTCAGATGCTGATGCGGATTTGACACCAGATTAAGTGTCGTTATCTCATAAAATGTAGGGGTCCCAAACTGAACTTTTGCACGGGGTTCCTGCAAGGCAAAGACCGCAGCCATGATTTTCATCAGCATAAAATCACAGGCTGTGAACGCTGATTTCTTCACCTACGATCCCCGCAATCACCATTTCACCACGGGAATACCCAATCATGGAAATGATTGTTATGTTCCAGTGGTGACAGGCCTTTTCTGGTAAAAAAAAAACAACCCACTTGGAGTTAATAAATACAACAACCTGAACAGAGTAATAAAGGATAATTTTCCAAATTTGTGCTCCCAACAGGAAACCTCACCTGCTGGAGGCAATTGGTAATTTTGGTGCACATTGCACATGATTTTCCAACCATTTTTAAATCAGTGCTCAGAAAATCATGCACCACTTTCTCATAAACACTGCCAGAGGGAGGAATCACACAATACTGGATCTCTCTTCAGATGTGAGGAAGCAATTTTCTTTTCGAAACATAACATGAAGTAGCCTTTTAGGTTAACCATCATTATACTCACTATTAACCCCCCCACTCATTATAAACAACTGAAGTTTTCCATTCAACGGCCAACAATCTTCATATTAATTGGCTGGCTTAATGTTTTGTTTTTTTAACAATTTTCTCCTTTAAAAAAAACAATCCATTCTCATTCACAACAACTCGTACCCAAACCAAATCTTTCACTACACAGCAGTGGCTAGTCCACAAAAAGGTAAATTTTATTTGAGGTGAGATGCAGAAGTATCAGTGGAGGGAGTGCAACGAAGGTTCACCAGACTGATTCCTGGGATGGCAGGACTGACGTATGAGGAGGGATTGGGTCGACTAGGCCTATATTCACTAGAGTTTAGAAGAATGAGAGGTGATCTCATCAAAACATATAAAATTCTGACAGGACTAGACAGACTAGATGCAGGGAGGATGTTCCCGACATCTGGGGAGTCCAGAACCAGGGGTCACAGTCTCAGGATATGGGGTATGCCATTTGGAACCGAGACTAGGGCAAAATTTCTTCACTCATAGGGTGGTGAACCTGTGGAATTCTCTACCACAGAAGGCAGTGGAGGCCAAGTCATTCGATGTATTCAAGGAGATAGATATATTTCTTAATGCTAAGGGGATCAAGGGATATGGGGAAAAAGCGGGAACAGGGTACTGAGTTAGATGGTCAGCCATGATCATTTTGAATGGCGGAGCAGGCCTGAAGGGCTGAATGGCCTACTCTTGCTCCTATTTTCTATGTTTCTATCAGTCCCATTTATTATTGTTAGAGCATGGAATGCTTTGCAGCAGGGAGTGTTTAAGGCAGAAACCACTGCATCTTAGAATTGGATGAATATTTGTAGCAGAGGAAGGAACAGGGATATGGGAAGAGCATGGGAGCTGCAGGATTAGTTTTTTGAATTGTTCTTATTAAGTGCCGGTACAGGGTCGAATGGCATCCTGCTGCACTGTAAACTTCAATGGTTCTAAGTGGGATGTTCTGTGTTTAGTCCTGTTCCTGTTATAAATAATAATTTGAAATGAGCCGATATACAAAATCCATATTTTTACTCTGCACTTAAAACTCTGAATAGATCTTGAAGGGAAAAGGGGCCAAATATACCTCCAGTTCTTTCTTGTCAGTGAGCTTTGCTGTGGAAAGTATGGATTTCTGCATAGTTCGTGTTCGCCAAGAACGGAGGCAATCTTGAGCACCCTCCATTGCTGATTGTAAATTGACATGGACTTGATTTTCTTCTGGAGTTGGCTCGCTCTGCGATTTCTAGAATGGAAGGGGGAAGAAAACAAGATTTGTTCAATGCAGGTCATTGCAGGCACTAAGACTGAAGAAAGTACAACAGACAACAAAGTTCAACTAAACCTGAATGATTGGACAATTACTGGTCAGCAGCAGCACCACTGCAAAGAGGAAATGTTAACCAATGTTATTGGGAATCACTTTTACTTTTGCCGACAGTGTAAAATGGGTGATATCGAATTGGCCGCCCTTATACACCAGGGCCGATATTCCCTTCTATTGACTTCAGTGGAAAGGAAAATCATCCCTGGTGTATAATAGGCAGCCAATTCGATATCACCCATTTTACACCATTGCCTAAAGTTAAAATTACCCTCATTGTGACATATTTTTGTCCATATAGTTCATGCGTTCTTGTTTTGTACTGCACTCCTTAATTTTATAATGGGGCACCAAAATTCCTGAGATGTTCCAAAAGGTTGGAAATCTCTGCCTTTTCCGTGATTTTCCTCTTTCCTTATGAGAGCCGGAATTTCCATCCGCCCCGCACAAGGCAGATGACGGTCAGTGGTCAGTCCCAGGGACTCCCAGACATGGCCGTGGAAGGGGACCCGATATTTCTGTGGCAGCCAGGACGTCAACTGAGTAGAAGTAAACTGGCCTTCACAAGCATGTATGTGGGCCCACCGGTGGGCTCCAGGCCAGACAAGAGGTCCAAAACCCTAAAGAGTGTAAATTTAAAACAAAGTAAATGTGGATTAGCCCCCTGCTCAGAAAGCCAATGGGCCCACTGGTGGGCGTTGGAGTTTCCGGGCAGGCATGGGAAGACACACGCAGAGATGTGCTCAAAGTGGCGCTTGCATCCACCTAGCCCATGCTAATGAGGTACCTTCCCACAAACTCTGGTGGAGTCAGCACTGGATGGCACCATTGGTCACGATTACTCTCTGACAGTAAAATCCAGGTTCTATTCTACTTACTCAAAAGGACCTAGATTCAAGTGTTAAATGAAAGAAACGGTCCCTGCTACTCATCTATTATCTTCTACGACTAATTATACACTTTTGCCTCCAAGTTAGAAAGTTGTGGGGTCAAGCCCCACTCCAAGACTTGAGCATGCGAATCGAGGATGTCTTCACTGCAGTATTGAGGGAGCGCTGTATTGTCTGAGCTGCCACCTTTCAGATGAGATTAAGCTGAGGCCCCATCTGCCTGTTCAGGTAGACATACAAAAGTAATTCACTGACTGTGAAGTGGTTTGGGATATCCTGAGGACGAGGGGTGCTATTTCACTGCAAATTTTCCTTTCTTTCTACAGGCACCAAAGTATGGTTAAGCTGCATTTCATATTCAGATTAATTTAAGACTTACCTCTGTTAACAGCATTTTTATTTTCTCAGCAATTTCCACTACAAGCTCAAATGAAAGAGCTGGAACTTCATACATTTCTGTGCTCTTAGTCAGTTGACAGATTATCATATGTATCTTATTACTCCACTTCAAATCATTTCCCAGCAACTCAGAGATTGTCCCTCTACAAAAACAAACATTGAGTCTTAATTTCAACCTTTAGTAAACCATTCAAATCAACATAAATTACTGGATGCTTCAATTAATTACCATTATCGGAGTATGAATAATCAGGGCTATGGCTTTTGTTTCTAGTTGTCACTTTTGATGTATTTTATTTATGCTGCTAATTTAATACTTTAACTACATACTTTCACAGAGTTGTGAAGAGCTCAATTAAAGATGAACCTGTTTTAGTTATGTTCTCCCATCCTAATTTAGGAAGTCATTATTTACTTGCTGCTCCTCAGACATTGTCCACAGGCATGGGGTGACCCCGATGACACCCAACTTTCCACCACTTCTCACGACCCCACGAGCAGCTCCATGATATCAAACAGACACTCTGACAGCAAGTCATAGATGAGTCACAACTTCCTTCATGGGGAAACCAAAGCCTTTGTTTTCAGCCCCCACCATCAACTCTGCTACCTTGACAGTAACTCCATCCACCTCACTCACCATTCACCCATTCTGAACCAGACCATGCAAAACTTTGGCTTCCTGTTTGATGGAGATGAGCTTCAAACCCCACATCCTACCCATCACCAAGACCACTTATTTCCATCTCTGCAACATTTCTGGCCTATGCCCTCATTTCAGCCACTCAAACACTCCATAAACTCTAACTTGTCCAAACCTCAGTTGCCTGTATCTATTACTCCACTGAATCCCATCCATCATTTGAATCCTTATTGACCTGAACTATACCCCAACACATTAAATTTAAAATCCCTCCATGGTCCCACACCACCCTTTCGCTACAATCTCCTCCAGCTTTATATCCCATCCCACCCCTTCAGTCCTCTTACTCCAGCCTTCAGTGCATTCCCCCTCCCTTTGTCCGATCATTGGTGGAAGAACCGTCTACTCTCTGGATCTCGCTTCCACTTCTCTCCTTACAATTCATACTGATACCTATCTTTTTTGATCAAGCCTTTGGTCATCCCTCTTAATCCCCCCCTCCATGGTTTGGTTCTCTATCTTTTTCCATTTGGGTGCTTGATGAATAGAAGTTGTCTTCCTCCTTTCTGTTAAAGGGGCAGGAAACGTCTAACAGTAACCATGACAATAACAAATTACATTTATATAGAACTTTAAGGTAGGGAAAAGGAGCAGGTGCCAAGCCTTTGCCGGGGTTGATTAAGAGAAGTGACTGAAAGCTGGGTTGAAGAGATATATTTTGAGAAGACTTTTAAAGGTGGGGAATGAAGTAGGGAGGTGGAGGGATTTGGGGACAATGTTCCAAAGAGTAAGGCTGATGTAGATGGTTACCAACAAAATAATAACTAATCCAACCTGGTTAGCATTTGTCTCCATTTGGAAACCAATATATAAAATGTACCTTTCTGTTTGTTGGGCTGCCATTTCTTTGATATAATGGATGTTTTTTCCAAATGCCTGCAGAAGAAGAAGATAATTCTAAATTTCATTGATTTTAACATAACAAATTAAAATACCATTTTCATGTGTAGAACCAATCTTACCAGCTTCAAAAACCATCTAAAAATCATGTTCTCTGTGATTAACTGGTCAGCTAATATCAATTACAACAATCCATTGGAATATATATTTATACATTATGGACTCTAGCTTCTTAGACACTTTTTTTCTGGAGGCACCAAACTCACTGAGAACATTTGGTAGAGTCGACTTCTGTTATTGGCACTGGTAACTCTTAGCCAAAAGACCAGGAACTCTTCTAGGTAGATGCTCAATGTACAAAGGTAATGGCCTCAGCAGACCTTCTATAGAATTCAGCGTGTTGACAGCCAAGGGATTTTATATGTAGTGGCACTCCTGAAGAGACCGAGACCTTTCTCCACTTTCCCTCAAGCTTCTTCAGGCACAATCAATCTCAATCAATTATTCTGCAGACTGATAAAGGTTGCTTTCTGTAAATCTCATTAGCCTCCAATGGTGCTTTCTAGATAATTAACCTTTTGAACCAAATCAGTTGTACAGTCTCCAATCTGGAGTCTTCTAATTCGGTATTTGTTATTCGGCCACTCTGTCGGCCTCAAGCCTTCATGCTGTATGGTTGTGTAATGCTTGTCAGTAAACACAATATTCTGTTATAAACCACAGGCTCAGCCAAGCCTCAAAGCTGAAATTTGCTGGTTAGCCTACAGATCAAGATGGTCCCTTTTTTGAAGTAAGAAACTCTGAAATTCAGCAAATATTGTTCAGGATGAACTTGTGCACTGACTGTATTATCTTAAGAACATCTTTAAACACTGATCAAATTAGAAAATGTCTGCAATTTAAATTCTTCATGTCCACAATGAACCGTTACAAAACAATGCGAAGAAATAAATTGCGTACATCTGGGAGAGAGTGACGCACTCACGTAATATGGGAAGTAGTCACCGGACAGCCTTTGGAATATAAATTCTTAAGGAGGCGGGTTTATAATTATCATGCTTGACTGTGGATCTTGGGGATGAACTTATAGCTTGTGAAGGACACCTGTAAATACTAAAATCTTCTTTAAAAAACAAACGCTTAAAACAAACCTGAATATCTTGGCCCCGCAGTTTAAAATTAGCATTTGTACTGTTCTGTTCACACTCTTGTAATCTACACAATAGTCCTTCTGCAACATGTTTCAGAGTCATCCCCATTTCCTTTGAGTATTCTGGAACATCCTCAGTTGCAATCAGTGAAAACCAGCTGAGGACCAGTGTAGGGTATGTCTCAGTCAGAGGTTTGTTTTGAAATATAAGTTCCAGCAATTTTCTAAAATAATAAAAAATATTATAAACAAAAATTGTTACATTACTAAAAAGCAACCACAAAGTTACTACTTTTAAAATCTACGAATAAACTTTCCTTATCCACCTAAATTATTTAAAGTCTTGAATGTGTGCCTTCGTGTTGTCATGCTCTAAAATCCCTCTGACCAATTAGACTAGCGCTTTTAACATAGTAAAACGACCCAAAGCGTTTCACAGGAGCATTATCAAACAAAATTTGACACCGAGCCACAAAAGGAGACCTACATTGGCTCCCGGTCTGGTTTTAAAGTTCTCTTCCTTGTTTTCAAGTCCCTCCAGAGTTTTGCCCCTCTGTCTCTGTCTCTGCAACCTCCTCCAGCCCTTCAACCCTCTGAGATTTCTGCCCTCCTCCAATTCTGGCCTTTTACGCTTCCCCGATTTCCATCGCTCCATCGGTGGCGGCCGTGCCTTCAGCTGCCTAGGCCCTAAGCTCTGGAATTCCCTCCCTTAACCCATCTACCTCTCTGCCTCTCTCTCCCCTCCTTTAAGGCACTCTTTAAAACCTGCCTCGTTCACCTAGCTTTTGGTCACCTGTCCTTATGTGGCTCAGTATCAAATTTTGTTTGATTACGCTCCCGTGATGCACATTGGGACGTTTTACCACATTAAAGGCGCTATATAAATTCAAGTTGTTGTTTTAAGTAAAAAGCACGTGATCCCAGTCTGATAGAATGTGGAAACAACCTGTGGACCCAACCTGTCTATTGGTGTGATAGCGACAGGACACCATGTTCATCTGCTCTACAAACATCACAACACACTGGGACAAGTGTGGTATCTTCTAATACCAATTTGTAAGTATTTAAATAGTTAAATTATAAGTTAGACAGTCCTGAACAGCACTCCATTAAGATTTTATATCAGAAAGTATTTTAAAAATATTTAAATTTCACCTTCTTTTGTCAGGATGATATTTTATCCTCTCTTGTAACATTTTGTAAGAAACACCTTGCAGTGGTTTTGGTCTGTTTGACCCGGCTTCACTGCTCACTGATTGTCGTGGTTGACGCTGTTCCACAAACCAGTGAAGAAGTGGCACAACGAGCACCAACTCCACGACTTCTTGTTGAATGCACTGATTGATCAGTCCTGTGCATACACTGGAAAGAAACACAATTACACATTGTTCCTTCGGTGGGTTTGACATGGTGTTAACAACCAGTTGAAAAATATTATCAATTGAACCAGTAAAGAAAATTCACTATGAATTACCAATACACGTGTCTTAAAAGATCCTACATTACCTAAAGTGCCAAAAAAAAGTCACTGGCTACCAAAGCAGATATTTGACACATGCACATAAAAGGGTGAACCATGTAACGCTTTTATGTTACGACTATACACCGTATCACTATTTTAGCACTAAATATTTATCAGCTGGTTCAGTCCTTTCTTCTGAATTTGAATCCTCGCTGCCAGCACAGTTATGGGAAAATAATAAAAGAAAGGGCCTAGAAATTGTGGGAGCCAGAAGTGTGGTAGCAGGTATTCCACCTGCCCTTCTGCTCTGGCCCTGACTCCGTCTCAAATCCCAGGGACAGGGTCATTTGCATAATCAGGGCAGGTGCCCACGGTATTCACCGTACTACTGGAGTGCCCATCCTTCAGGGGGAGTGGGATTTTGAAGGTGCCACTCCGATGGGGGAGGTGGGGCGGGGGGCAGTGGGAGGGTGCACAGGCTTGTCCAGCCTAAGTGTTAAAAGGCAAATATTTAAAGTGCTGCCTGATCCGTAGTTCTTGTGCTGCTTCCCTAACACTAAATCGATGATCGTGGTCTGGCAAGTATGTCTGTTTCATGCTGGCGTACTTACTGTTCACCGCATCCTGGGTGGAACTGACAGAATTTCCACATGAGCCCGGTATCCCGTCAGTCCCGCCTCCAAATACATCATCATGATGGAGGGTGGTTGGGCAGAATGAATGGCAACAGCTGTCTTTAGCAAAGAAACGGGCAAAAACCCGGCAGAAACAAGTTCCACCTTAAATTCCCCTCGCCCATCCAGAGTGCGCAAATTCCATGTAAAAATGGCTGCAATTTCTGGGTTATGTTCTTTTTCTTCCAGACTTTTTTTGCACTGCAAGCTTAATCTTACCAAAACAATGGCAGAAAGTTCATTTCTCTCCCCTCCCAAGGTTGAACAGCTCATCCCAATCCCACCAACAGCTGAGCTAAAAAAAATGACAAACATCATCCATACATGGCAGCAGATTTTCGTGACAGTGGGACTCAAGCTCAAAATGTTCTAGTTGAGGGTCGAGTGGTCCAACTCTTGACCCATCAAATCATTCAGAAAAAGGAAAATACTTATCATTCAAAATAAATATAAAAGTGGGGAATGACTCACATACTACAAGGAACATCAGAACTTCAACGGATTACACGCAAAGTGCACTTCTATGCAAAGACAATGGGGCTGAAATTTCCTTCAGCCCATGTTCAGGCTTGAAGAGGGCACCATGCATAAAGCGGGCCTGAACCAGAAGTCCAGATGTCAGCCCGAAATTCGGTCTTGGGCCTCTATCAGGAGAGCTGCCAGCGCCCGTCGCGCCTCAACACGCAGCTCGTCTATTTTCGGCGGCCGCCGGGGACACATGCTAAACAGCCCAGCCTAATAACAGGTCAGATTTCTTTCAGGCGTGCTTCGGGCGCAGAAATTTGGTCCCTGAAATTGGCCCTCGCGCCTGTTTTACGCCCGTAAACGGGTGCAACAAGATCCAGTTTCTACCGCAATGTTTGCTATCTCACTGCTAAACTGTGTTGGCAATGCTAATAAAATTTAGTATAAACACAACTCAAATAAAACTTAGTGAGAATAAGAAGTTTATATATAGATTATTATGTGTGTTACAGGATATGAAGACCTGAAACGTTAACTCTGTTTCGTTCTCCACAGATGCTGCCTCACTTGCTGAGCTTTTCCAGCACTTTGTTTTTAATGCATATCATTATATGGTGTAGCTTAATTCTCTGTATGAAGAATATTCAATTGTCTCCAAACCTGTTTGTCTATTTGGACTAATTTAGACTACAAGGTATAGACATCAGCTATCAGCCTCAGATAGGTAAAGGAAGTTTTTCCCCAGCTGAGAACTGAAAAAAAACTATTTTTCAAGTCCCACACAGATTTCTTGTCACCAGCCCCTTTGCAACTGCTTTGAAATGTTTTAAACTATTTTGCAACAAAGAATAAATAAGTAAATATGAAAGTAGATGGGGGAATCATGAGGGACAGCAGGAAGAGAAAACATAATAGAATCGTCAGGACAGACCACTGGACACATGAGCTTTTTTATCTTATCTTTAAAACTTGCAAATTTTGCAATGAAAATACATTGCTGTTCCTGATCAATCACAACCAGCAAAAAAAAGGCCAGAAATACTGAACCATGCTCAAACTTACCCAATTCATTGTCATGGGGAGGGGGAAGAGGGCAAATTCTATCCCATGGAATGAGCATTTATCTTTTTTTTGTCATGTCCTCTCCATATCAGAAAACAGTGATATAAAAAAGATTTAATTGAAAAGAAATTGCTGGTTGGTAATGAAGGTGCTCCAAAATCCCAGCAGATTCCAAGAGTCCAGGAAAAGAGCAAAAATAAGCACAAGATAGTATATAAAAGTAAAAAAAATACTGAACCTACCATTGAGGTGTTGGAAAAAATATTGCAATTTCTTCCAGGTCTCGAAGAAGCTCTTCTGTACTTTGAGGCAGTTGTAACATTTGACAGATAGTTACTAAGCTATCTGTACCTAACAGCAAAGAGCAATGCTTATGGGTATCAAAAGCCAGCATTCCAGCTACAAATGGATTTTTCACAATTCTTTTGGATTTTCTTGCTTTTTTAGGTACTGCCTGAGTGTAAGGATCGAGAAATTTCTTCAATTGCTCATTTATCAATTCTTTAATCTGCAACAGAAAAGAAAAATAAATCATTGGAAAATATATGCGGAATAAACTCTTGCTTTCAAAAAGGTGTCATTTGTTGATGAAACATTGGAATCTGCATTGAGGAACCCTTCAAATTAGGCTGTCAACTTCCCACATTTTTTTTTAGTTTTACTTTAGAAGGCAGGTGCTAGCTCACTCCTCAAGACAACATTAGAACTGAAAAACACAAGGGAGCATTCAGCAAGAAAATGCCATTCGAATGGTCCACTATGTCCACTCCTTCCACAGACTGCATCTAACCTAGCTCACTATGAAGACATCGAAGTTCTGCATCAAATCAGGAAGAAAATCTGTATTTTATGTTACACTGTTCTGAAATCATGAGTGAAAATGGAAGCTATCCATGCCCCTTTGTGCCAGCATGAGGCCTGAGCCACTTTGAGGCCTGAACCTCATTAGCACCTGAAAATGAAGTGACAACCTGATGGAGCTACAACACAGGACTGCATGCGACGCTGAACAGCAGAAGCAACATGCTATAGACAGAGCTAAGCGATCCCAAAATCAAAAGTTTAGGACATAGTTCTGCAGTCCTGCCACATCCAGTCGTGAATGGTGGACAATTAAGCGGGAAGTGGAGGCTCCATGAACATCCACATCGTCAATGATGGCAGAGCCCAGAACATGATTGCAAAAGACAAGGCTGAAGCGTTCGCAACCACCTTCAGTCAAAAGTGCCGAGGGGATGATCCTTCTCAGCCTCCTCCTGATATCCCCACCATCACAGATGCCAGTCTTCAGCCAATTCAATTCACTCCACATGATATCAAGAAATGGCTGAGGGCACTGGACAAAGCTGAGGCTATAGGTCCCAACAACATCCCGACTGTGCCTCAGAACTAGCCACGCCTCTAGCCAAGCTGTTCCAGTGCAGCTACAACACTGGCATCTACCCAACAATGTGGAAAATTGCCCAGGTATGTCCTATGCACAAAAAACAGGACAAATCTAACCTGGTCATTTGCCGTCCCATCAGCCTACTCTCAACCATCAGCAAAGTGATGGAAAGAGTCATCATCAGTGCTATCAATCGGCACATACTCATCAATAACCTGCTCACCGCTGCTCAGTCTGGGTTCCACCAGAACCACTTGGCTCCAGACGTTATTACAGCCTTGGTCCAAACATGGACAAAAGAACTAAATTCCAGGGTTGAGGTGAGGGTGACTGCCCTTGATATCAAAGGCAGCTTTCGGCCGAGTGTGGCACCAAGGAGCCCTCGTAAAACTGAAGTCAATGGGGGTCAGGGGGAAAACTCTCCAGTGTCTGGAATTGTACCTCGCACAAAGGAAGATGGTTGTGGTTGTTGAAGGCCAATTATCACAGTCCCAGGACATCATTTTTACCTGTACTTCACCAAAATGAATTTGCTGTACACCTGAACTCCATTTATATTCACAAGGTGTCCGGCTGCACTGCTGAAAATGCTTCAGTTGTAGCTTAAATTGCTTGAATCTTTCATTATTCAGGGAATCAAGAAGGTCAAAGATGGTCTCCAGCATAATTGTCCATCCTGTACGCTTTGACTGCAAAATCCTTTCTTGGCTCGTTCTAAAAGGTGTGAAGCTTGTCACTGTGCTGAAGAAACCCGATGATTGTGGAAAGTTCATGATGCCATCATACTGGTGCCATTCTTAAAATAAAAAGGAAACTGATTACCTTGAGAAACAAGAAGAGTAAGAAAACTAGTTCAAAGCATGTTTCTGCTACGGCACATTGATTATTTTAGATATTCCTAATAAACTACCCAATGGTTTGCAAAAGATGTAAATGTATTTTACATTCAATTAATCAACATTTTTCACAAGCAAAATAATCCTCACATTTCAAGGATCTGTGGGTGCTAAATTGGGCCATGTAGCACCCGTTGTTTCGGCACTACACGGCCTCTCCGACATCCAAGATGATTGCGCTTGCACGTTTCCTGCGTGACGTGCGCCAGGCGCCATCTTGGTATAGGAGTTTGCACAGGTGCAGATAATGAACGCTGGAATCATGTAAAGTAGGGAGAAAATAGCTTCAGTGTGCAACGCTGATTTAAAGTGATAGACACCATTTTGGGACTTAATGTTCAACTCAACACACAGTCTTAACCCCGACCATCTGAACATGTCTTAGAGTGCCTCTAGGACCCCCCCACCACCACTGGCGCTATTTAAAAGGACCATGCAGGATTTTCAGGTTAGTGGCTGGATTATTGCCTCTGACTGTTGAGACATTTGTAACTGATTTTGGAGGTCTCCTCGACTTCAATACTAGGACGCGGGGACATAGCCTAACATTTAGAGCCAGAACGTGCAGGAGTGAAGTTAGGAAATGCTTCTACACGCAAAGGGAGGGAGACATTTGGAACGCCCTTCTGCAGACGGCAGTTGATGCTGGTTCACTCGTGAATGTTAAATCTGAGATTGATAGATTTCTGTGAACCAAGGGTATTAAGGGATACGGGGCTAAGACGGGTATTTGGAGTTGGGTCACAGGTCCACCATGATCTCACTGAATGGTGGAACAGGCTCGAGGGGCTAAATGCCACGGCCACTTGCTGCCTCTTGCTATGCACCACCTTCTCCTGCAAGAAAGCGGGACGTTGCCTGGGTGATGTGCCTGTCATGGTTGAATAGCTGCCAGTGTGTGTGGCCTGTGAATTGTGGGTGGGCGGCTTGAAACAGTGGTAACGTGTAAGGGCGAGAGGAAGCATCTGATTGGAAGAGTTGAGTACTGATGGAAAGAGTTTATTGGTATGTGGGGGGTGGGGGGTGGGTGGTGTAGTGCGTGGTGCAGTTGGTAGGAGACGCCACTTGACAATTGATCTCACTCACCTTGGCCACTCATGTCAAAGCACTGAATTTCTTCCTGCACTGCATCCATGGCATTGACTTCGTCCCCCGCTGCCTCCCACTGCCTTTTGAGTATATGTCTGAAGGGCCTCTTGCCCCCCCTGCAGATATAGGATGTCCCTCCTTCTTTCCACCTCTTGCACCCAAGGTCTCTGGTGCAGCAGCAGAGAACCTTGGTGCACGCACTCTCGCAGGCCTGGTACCAACTCAGATCGGCAGATTGGTGAGGTCTGGTGTGCAGATTGGAGGATGTGGGATTTCGTAGTGCGCAACCTTTATTCAATGTTTTTACATAACTGTGTAAACATAGAGATGGGATCTGCATCTGTGTTTTACGTGTGTATTGTCTGATCTCTGTTCAGACTCCATGCAGACAATGGACTGTTATTTTCAGCAAATAACAGGTACAAGCGACCTTTAAGAGATTTCGAAGAAACATCCTCCATTTAAGAGATGGAGCTCCCTCTGGTGGTGGAAAGTGTGAATTGCATTGATTCCAAGTGCAAGGCCTGGAAAGGAGCCGATTGCAGGTAAGTGCTCCCTTGGGTCCAAACTTGCGTCTTGCCTGCCCAGGGTCCGTCAGGCGTGGGGTGTTAGCGCATCGTGCTCCCATCGCCCAGAACGGACCCTTATCCAATTTTTCCCCCCTGTATGTGGTGCTAAATTCATTGCAAGCATTGTATTAATTAAAATCAGTCGATGCCTTTTCTGACTGACGATATTGTGATCTGTTACCAAATATGTCTTAATCAAGGGATTGAACAGCTCAATTGTTATTTGAAACACTGGATGTCTGCCATGAAAGTGTCTCTATATCTAAAGGCATTGCAGTAACTTGAATTTATCCTTGCCAGGAGACCCAGAAAAGTCATCATAGTTAATAACAGTCCAGAAAACGTTGCACAAAATGAACGTTTATAGGGCTCCACTGAGGAGCTATATTTAGTGATTAACGAATAAAAACCTTACAAACCAAGGCCATGGAGAAAGTTTTCAAATGAGTATCTCTCAGTGGCACATAGATTTACCTTCAGTGCTAAGTGGTAACATCTAATAAAATGTCTTCATTTATTTTCTCCATAACTGATGTAAAATTAACTGGTCTATGATTCATGTGTCATTTCTTTTTAAATTAATTTATTGGTGTCTGAAGGAGTCAAATTTTTACCCAGATATTTGCAATTTGAACAGTATGAAGACGATGAACAATGGTTCTTTATCCACTGATTTAGTCCTCGTGTGGATTTGGCTATCACTGGATAGATTTCAGTGTGTAAAACCAGTGTGAATACCAGTCAGTCTGACGCACTACAGGACAAACATGACCATTCAACCACAGAAGGCACCATGGTCAAGCCTAATCCTTTCCTCACCCAGCACCCACACACATTCACTTCCAGGAGGGGTTCCTGGACAGTGAACAGGAGATTAAACCCTGGATGATTTTACACTTCCTAACCCAGGGGCACTGAAGCTAATTGCAGCATCCCTACCACTGCCCTGGCTGAGAACAGTTAGCTCAGCACAGACCAGGGACCAAAGCTGGGAGCTTCCTAGTTTACACAGTTCAGCTACTTAACAGGTAAACTCGCTGAACCACTGGGAGAAAGGAAGCAAGATTTATTGTGTCTCACTTGCACCACCATCTTTAACATATTAAGGCCCCGTCGTGTCTCAGATAATAGATTTGCAGGTCTGTGTCTAGTTATCGTTCATTGAGGAGCATCAGCATCTATCATGCGCAGTATAAAGATAAATGCTTGCGTTTCAAGAGGTTTCGTTTTCCAACACACAACAGGTGTCAACCTGGTGAAGCTACATGCATGCTGAACAGCGGAAGCAACATGCTATCGACAGAGCTAAGCAATCCCACAACCAACGGATCAGATCAAAGCTCTGCAGTCCTGCCACATCCAGTCCTGAATGGTGGTGGACAATTAAACAACCAACAAGAGGAGGCGGCTCTGTGAACATCCCCGATCTTAATGATGTCTCAGCCCAGCACGTGAGTGCAGAAGACAAGGCTGAAGCGTTTGCAACCATCTTCAGCCAATTCGATTCACTCCATGTGATATCAAGAAAGGGCTGAGCACACTGGATACAGCAAAGGCTATGGGACCCGACAACATCCCGGCTGTAGTGCTGAAGACTTGTACTCCAGAACTAGCAACGTCTCTAGCCAAACTGTTCCAGTACAGCTACAACACTGGCATCTACCCGACAATGTGGAAAATTGCCCGGGTATGTCCTGTCCACAAAAAGCAGGACAAATCTAATCCAGCCAATTACTGCCCCATCAGTCTACTCTCAATCATCAGCAAAGTGACGGAAGGAGTCGTCAACAGTGCTATCATGCGGCACTTACACACCAATGCTCAGTTTGGGGTCCACCAGGACCACTCGGCTCCAAACCTCATTACAGCCTTGGTCCAAACATGGACAATGGAGCTGAGTTCCAGAGGTGAAATGAGAGTGACCGCCCTTGACATCAAGGCAGCATTTGACCGAGTGTGGCATCAAGGAGCCCGAGTAAAATTGAAGTCAATGGGAGTCAGGGGGAAAACTCTCCAATGGCTGGAGTCTTACCTAGCACAAAGAAAGATGGTAGTGGTTGTTGGAGGCCAATCATCTCAGCCCCAGGATATTGCTGCAGGAGTTCCTCAGGGCTATGTCCTTGGCCCAACCATCTTCACCTACTTCATCAATGACCTTCCCTCCATCATAAGGTCAGAAGTGGGATGTTCACTGATGATTACACAGTGTTCAGTTCCATTCGCAACCCCTCAGATAATGAAGCAGTCCGTGACCGCTTGCAGCAAGATCTGGACAACATCCAGGCTTGGGCTGATAAGTGGCAAGTAACATTCATGCCATACAAGTGCCAGGCAATGACCATCTCCAACAAGAGAGAGTCTAACCACCTCCCCTTGACATTCAACGGCATTACCACTGCCTATTCCCCCACCAGCAATATCCTGGGGATTACCATTGACTAGAAACTTAACTGGACCAGCCATATAAATACTGTGGCTACAAGAGCGGGTCAGAGGCTGGGTATTCTGCGGCTAGTGACTCACCTCCTAACTCCCCAAAACCATTCCACCATCTACAAGGCACAAGTCAGGAGTGTGATGGAATACTCTCCACTTGCCTGGATGAGTGCAGCTCCAACTACACACAAGAAGCTCGACACCATGCAGGACAAAGCAGCCCGCTTGATTGGCACCCCATCCACCACCTTATACATTCACTCGCTCTACCACTGGCACACCGTGGCTGCAGTGTGTACCGTCTACAAGATGCATTGCAGCAACTCGCCAAGGCTTCTTCGGTAGCACCTCCAAAACCCGCGACCTCTACCATCAGGCACATGGGAACTCCACCACCTGCACGTTCCCTCCAAGTCACACACCATCCTGACTTGGAAATATATCGCTGTTCCTTCATCGTCGCTGGGTCAAAATCCTGGAACTCCCTACCTAACAGAGTACCTTCGTCAGACGGACTCAAGGCGACTCACACCACCTTTTCAAGGGCAATTAGGCATGAGTAATAAATGCTGGCCATGCCAGCGACACCCACATCCCATGAATGAATAAAAAAAAAGGCATCTCTATCAAATAGGGGCAGTGGTATAGTGCCAAATTTAGAAGTACATATACTTTGCTTCATGGACAAGGTTTATTTTCCAGGGAGTGTCATGACCAATGAGACATTTTTTCACACTTCATTTGGTGCATTTTGGAGTAGATTTTCGATATATGGATAAAGATTTTATTAAGTGTACTCTACTTCGTGATTTGCAAAAACGCTTCATACAATTGAAACACACAAATGGATTCCCTGATCGTTCAGTCAGATTACCTAGTGAGTAGCTGAGCCATACAGTTCAAGAAGCTCCCAGTCACCACTGGAGACTGGTTGCTGGTGGCCAACCAGCTCACATCACCACCAACAACCAGCATCTAGTGGCCAGCCAGCTACCATCACCAGCAAAAACTAGCAACCAGCCAGCTGCCATCAGCCCTCAACCACCAGCAGAAGTGTATCGGGGCTCTCGTTCCTAAAGGAGCAGTGGGATCATCAGGAGAGTCAGCAGATGAGGAATTGTCCATGGAAGAGATATCAGAGCAGGGAGGTGGTGGCAGAATCAGGAGTAAGAGAATGGGAAATCTCATGGGAGTGGCAACAACAGCGTATGACTTCTGCATAAACTAAGAACTTCACAGTAAAAAAATGGCAGTACCTCCCATGCCTCTCCCACTCACAATTCATGCTTCTCTCCCATTTCTGCAGCTGTCTAGCTATAGATTCTGCTGCAGCCTCTGCTGGTTTTGGTGAATCTCTAAGCTATACAGTCTGTTGCTTCCATAGCAGGGCACAGTTGTATTAAGTTAGTGATTGAGACAAGCATACGTTAGCTTTCAGAGCAGCTAAAATGTGAACATAGCTTGCCTCCAAAAATTTTAAATGCTTCTATGCCGTAAACCGATGTGAACCCTCGACTACATCCTTGGTCTTTTCTATTGCTCTTTATGATGTTTACTAATCCATTCACATGGTACTGCTTGCAGCAAACTCCAGTCTATGTGTGTTATACACATAATAACTGTTGAAATGTATGGGAAGAGGTAAAATAGGCCCACTCTTTTTTTAAACTGAAGGAAAGAACTTACATTTATGAAGCACCTTTCATGACCTCAGGACATCC
Source organism: Heptranchias perlo (assembly GCF_035084215.1). Classification (NCBI taxonomy): domain Eukaryota; kingdom Metazoa; phylum Chordata; class Chondrichthyes; order Hexanchiformes; family Hexanchidae; genus Heptranchias; species Heptranchias perlo. The sequence goes on from NC_090347.1 coordinate 16,058,815, forward strand.
CAAAGTGCTTTACAGCCAATGAAGTACTTTTGAAATGTAGTCACTGTTGAAATGTTGGGAAACGCAGCAGCCAATTTGCACTCACGAAGGTCCCACAAACAACAATGAGATAAATGACCAGGTAATCTGTTATTTTTTTAATAATGTTGGTAGAGGGATAAATGTTGGCCAGTACACCGAGAGAACTCCCCTGCTCTTCTTGAAATAATGTCATGGGATTTTTTACGGCCCCGACAGGGTTGACGGGGCTCTGGTTTAATGAATTATCTTAAAGACGGCACCTTCAACAGTGCAGTAGTCCCTCAGTATTGCACTGTAGTGTTAGCCTAGATTATGTGCCAAGTCTCTAGAGTGGAGCTTGAACCCACAACCTTTCTGACTGTAGTGAATGCCACCACTGAGCCAAGGCTGACACCTAACCAGTGGGTCTCCAGTGTCGTCATTCATGGTGAGCTGAGAACGGGTCAGGTAGGCAGGAGAGATAGTGAACCCCAATCCAGGAGGATTGGTCATGGGCACATCGCCACATCAGCAAGAGAGAGAGCAGGTATCCAGCCTCTGCAGGGGAAAAGCATGTGGGAACTCAGGGTGGGCAGGAGAAATGTTGAGAGCTGGAGATTGGTGGGGGAAGGTTGTACACTGGATGTCTGGTGGGAAAGATCAGGAGCTGGAGACCTGGGGGTAGAGAGAAAGGTCAGGAGCTTTGGGTTCGGCAGTGGAGGCAGGGGGGGAAAAGAGAAATGTCAGGAGCTGGAGGCTTGAGACAAGTCTGTGGACCTGCTGACCTGCAGAGGAAATTGCACAAAAGACACAAATAATTAGCTGCTACAACTGCTGGATTACCACTCACTGACAAGGGAGAAGACTGGGGTTTGCAGAAACTGATTCCAATTGTAAAAAAAGCCTGTTGTAACCAACTCTTGGTCATAGATACAGAGCACAGATACACCATCATTTGAAGATTGAAGAGGGCAGAAAGAAGTATTTCAAAGTAAGCCTACAGGAAGGAACGAATATTTTCCTCTCCTCTGATTTCAATATCAGCCATTATATAACTAGTATAGATATCATTTCTAGAAGTGAGCGAAAACTTGTCAACAGAAATTTGAAGTATGTACCCTCCTGGATAGGGGACCTTTTAACAAATATTTTGACAGTTTTTGGAGTGGAGCACTATTTTAAATTGAATCTCCTTCCCCACCCACAAAGGTCTTGTTGCCATTTAATGATATTTTTTAATGATAATTCTATTCTAATGATACAGTTCTTTTAACATAGTCTTCATGTACTTGCTTGTTTCTCAGACACACAGTAGTAGCAACACAGATCCCTTATCATTTCTTAAATAGAAACAAAAAGTGCTGGAAACACTCAGCAGGTCAGGCAGCATCTGTTCAGAGAGGAACAGAGTCAGCGTTTCGGGTCGATGACCGTTCATTGACGAAAGGTGACCTGCCTAACCTGCTGAGTGTTACCAGCATTTTCTATTTTTATTTCAGATTTCCAATATCCGCAGTATTTTGCTTTTGTCCTTATAGTTTCTTACCATTTTCACTTCGATCACAAGGTATTTTAAAAATCCGTACAACAACTTCTTGAATCCATTTGTTCCTTATCTCTACCCCATAGCAATATCTAATGGTGCGGCCCTTGATGCCAGGTTCCACGATCAAGTTGTTTTGCACAAGATATCCATTTTTGTTCAGATCCCTAAATGGCAAAGAGAGAATTATATGAACTGAAGGACGAAATGATAAAGAATACTTTGTGTCATATTTTCCCCAGGTGACACATTGTCACTTGTTAGTCATAGTGAGCTTTGTGTTCATACGACACAAAATAAACGCTGCAGTTGAAACCCCACTGGCGTGCTGGAGGTATTCCGAAGCAAAAGCTGCCCAGGACTCACCAGTTTCGTGAATGCTTTACTCCAGAATCCTAGCAGAAAAAGAGTAACAAGCCAGAACAGTGCCAGAGTGATGGCTATACCTGTACCTGATTGAACAAAATTCCTTCTCAGAATCATCTCACTGACTAAATTGGCTGACATTAATAACCTTAGGTTTTTGACCAGATTATACCTAGCAATATTGCTCCTTATTTACCAACAAATGGGGAATGTTACTGTTGGCTGTGAATTACCACTACTCTGTTCAATTAATGCACGTTAGCTAAAACACCAATGAAGATAATTGTGGAGGGGGTGTGAATTTGACTAAAATAAGTAAATATGGGCCCAATGAAAATCCTTTCAAATACTAAAATGCTGGACAGGTAAGAGATGCCTTACTCTAAATTTAGATAAGACACTATGCCTAACATAGAATTGATTTGGTTAACATATCATGCTAACAGTCCAGCAAACTAGAGAATATAGTTAATTGCAATATAAAGTACATTTATGTTTCATCTTACTTGATAGTAAAGCCTTGAAGTAATATGTCTTGTCCATTTTCTAACAATAACCACAGTTTGTCACATCTCTGATCAAATCGAACTTCCTTTGGAATTATAGCATGGATATGAATAGTGAACATGTGAGATGCATCTGAATTACGACATGCTGCTGGTTGGCTGTAAAAAAAGAGAAACAAAAAATAAAATAAATCAGTTAACAATTGAAAATAAACTGTACAGTTCTCTTTAGCAGACAGTCACATCGAAAGAAAAGCAACATTTGACTATTTAGCAAACTCACCAATTCAGATTACTTCAAAATTTGAGTTGGGTTCAGTGTTCATTCCCCAGTCATTTGACGGCCTGGCTCAGTTAGTAACACTCTTGCCTCAATCAGGTAGGTTCAAGCCCTTTCCCTCAAAGATTTGAGTTTATAATCTAGGCTAATGTGGCAGCGCTGTTTTGTAACGAAGATGTTAAACCAAGCTCCTGTCTACATATTAATATGGATGTTAAAGGTGGTACTCATAGATGAACAGAGAGCTCTCTCAGTGTCCTGGTCACCATTCTTACCTCAACCAATACTGACCAAAAACAGACTAATTGGACATTCATTTCATTGGTGTTTGTGAGATCTTACAGTGAGCAAAGCTGCCACCATGGTTTGCCGAGATAAGTACAGTCAGTGCACTTTAAAGTCATTCATTGTATGTGAAGGGCTTTCAGATTTTTCTGAGAGATGAGATAAGGTACTATTTAAATGCAGATCTTTCTTCTTTGATTTAGGAATTGACGTTAAGAGTTCCTGATTTGAGAATGGTCTGAAATTTAATAACATGATTAAACTTATTTAGAAAGTTGTATTTTGTGTCTTTGAATATCTTGTGGAATTTTTTTTTTATTTCAAAGCCTCAGGCTCTCTCAAAAGTCTGGGCTTGAAGTTAATATTTGACCAACAGCGAACAATCTATTATTCAGGGAGATGCTGCACTCAAACTATGCAGTGTACACAGTTTCCCGCTGAGCTCCAGTAGTATTTTCTTACTGCTGTTTGTCTTAAGACAGGATTTTTGCCACTTATTCCCCGAATGATTTTAGGTAATGGTTGCACTTATATATTCACTGGTGAATCAAACTTCTTCTATTTATCTCCAGGAAAATCAGACAGAGAGCAGCTTTCCTTTCTGTTATTTATACTTAGCCAAAGCTAAAACAAGGAATGTATTAATTTTTCTCAGTGGAATGCCCTCCGCTCTTCATTTTGGCATCACAATAGTTGAATAAAATGAAATGTTATGAGCTAAAATATCGTTCCTCAGGTAAATGCCCAAATTTTCCAATTGATAACGATACAGTAAGTGATGTGGGTGCAAGAGGGGAGGAGACATACAGAACAAGAGGGAAGACACAAAGGGTGAGAGGTATAATATGAGCACAAGACAATCAGAAAGACTGTGAGAAAGGGAAACAGAAAGAAAGACAAAGAGAGTATTGGGGAGAAATTCCTTTTCGGGTCTGAAATGGACACCTCCACTGGCATTTTATAAGGATGAACATCGGGCTGCTTGCCTCATCAGCAGCGGCACGTAGGTAAATCCTGGGGGGAGGAGGAGAACAGGAGGGGAGACCTCGGGAGTGCTGTGGAGCTGGAAGGAGCACTCCAGCTGGAAAACTGGGCAGCTCAATTGCCCCGAGGGGGTCTTAAAACAGGCATTAGACCCCTCATTAGCACATGCATGGGGCCTAACGTAAGTTTAAAGTGCCCACTCCTGAAAAATGGTCTGACCCAATCTTGGGTTGCAGGTCTTTCAGGCATCCTTGGGGCGCAGAACGTTGATCCCTGAAATTGGTCCTCCTTGTGCTTGTTTTATGCCCATATAATGGGTGCAACAAGGTCCAATTTTTACTCCTATGACCTGCTACAACCCACTTGGAAACATCAGGTGCCCTCTCTATGGATCTATTCCTGGCCCATGTTTACCTGCCATGCCACTGGATCTGTTCTCTCCCATCAAGTTGCACCACAGGGATGAGAACAATTGAGAGGGTAATGTGTGTCCAAGCACAGGAGTCCTTGAAGATGGGAGAGAAGTCTGTCAGTGAGCCAGATTTTGGTCAGGCTCAAGATGTCACTGAATTTGTCCAGGGTGAGGTCATGGATTGTTTGCAAAGGAGAAAGCTTTGTGTAGGGAATTCCTCCGTGCCCCTGTAGTGGGGGACCCACCCAGGAAGTCAATGGAAAGAGGAGGTGGTGCAGCAAAGCGAGGAGCAGGGAGAAGGGTCATGCTTTGCCCCAGGATCTGGGATGAGCGGCAAGAAAGAAGGTGGGTCAGTTGGTGCTACTTTCGGACAACCAGTGGCAAGAAGATGCTTGGATCCTAACAGAGGGAAGCCGAGGGCCAATCCAAAATGGACTTGAAACTGGGGCAACAGCAGGAGAGGTCGGCAGAGAAGCAGCATGGAGGGGGATGGGGTGAAGAGGACATGTTGCAACTAACAGTGAGGGGCAGGGAGAAAGTGGGCAGAAGTGAATAGCTGCGACTGGGAGAGAAATGCATGACTACAGCTGGAACTGGAACAGAGTGGGCAGGGCAACAATAGGTGGGAGAGCTCAGGTAGGGGACCACAGTCAATATGCACATGTGGCTGGATACAAGGAATGACCTTGATTTACAGATATATGTAGAAAAGAAGGGAATCATTAAAATATCATTCTGGAAACAAGAGAATAGCAATATATTTTCAGACTCCTATTTCCTTCCTTTTTCCTGAGCACAGTTTTTTCCTGCTAACATAAGACCTTTGGGATTAGATTTCCTCTTTGAACATAGGAACAGGAGTAGGCCATTCAGCCCCTCGTGCCTGCTCCACCATTTGATAAGATCGTGGCTGATCTGTGATCTAACTCCATATACCTCCCTTTGGCCCATATCCCTTAATACCTTTGTTGCCAAAAAGCTGTCTGTCCATCTCAGATTTAAATTTAGCAATTGAGCTAGTATCAATTGCCGTTTGCGGAAGAGAGTTCCAAACTTCTACCACCCTTTGTGTGTAGAAATGTTTTCTAATCTCGCTCCTGAAAGGTCTGGCTCGAATTTTTAGACTGTGCCCCCTACTCCTAAAATCCCCAACCAGCAGAAACAGTTTCTCTCTATCCACCTTATCTGTTCCCCTTAATATCTTAAACTTAGATTAGATCACCCCTTAACCTTCGAAACTCCAGAGAATACAACCCCAATTTGTGTAATCTCTCCTCGTAACTTAACCCATTTTGATTTTGATGAGGTTGGGGGGGCGGTAAGGGGGAGAAAGGAATTGAAACAGTTGTGCTCATTTTAAAATGCTTATTAAACCCAAAAATAGATTTTCCCTTGTTTCCCTTGTCTGTTCTCTACTAATATCTGCATTTTATTTCATGCAACATAATAGCTCTCAGTGAAGATAAACACTGAAATCCAACAGCATAATATAATGACAATGCTATTTGTTCTCCTTTAAAAAAAAAACATAGGAAAATGCTGGACTCACTTCCGATTATCAGATAGTGTTTTGCCTTGGTGCGTTGATTTTGGTTCTGGAATGTTCTTGTTGTCATCGTTAGTTTTGCTTCCACCCTATGGAAACAGTTTGCAAAAACCACTTCTTTTCTACCACATATAGTTCAGAAATAAATTGCAACATTAACAAGTAATTAAATCAATACAAAGTACTGCATTCCATTACTATTGAGTATTTCATCACAGTATGTAGCTATACTATTTATTATGGAGGACAAAATGGAATTAATTTGAAATATCCCTGATTTCAGAGTGCATTATTTCTTTGTAAATTGAAGCAATAGAGTTGACCTAGCCATATCCATCTTTATGAATACAACTGCCAGTCTTTCTCCTTGGTTTGTGATCTAGTCGGGTCCAATGATTTTGTAAATGTCCTGAGTACCATTTCCAATTCGGAACAGGGTAGAGCAAAGCTTGTTGGGAAAAAAAAAATCGGGCACAGTGTAAAACAGGCTGCCGATTTATTACGGGCCCATTTCACATGACTGACGAAGGCCAATTTCACCCTCGTGTTTAAGGCTGGTGACTTACTTGGGTTACGTCCAGTTTGGTCCATAAATTGTTTAAATATCACACACTTTTCAACATATACCATTTAGAAAATTGAACTGCAGAGAACGGTCGATACTTTCGTTTTATAATTTTCCAAGAACAAGTTTTAGTGGGGAAAGACTAGCAGTTGTATTCATAAAGATGGATATGGCCAGGTAACTCCATTGCATCAATTTACAAAGAAATAATGCACTCTGAAATCAGGCTGCTGGATTTCAGTGAGCCAGCAACTTGTTAATTCAGCACTTTATATCCATTTTCACAATGGAGGAAGAGGACACAATACCAGCAGTACAAGGAATCCTAAAAATAAGTCAAGTGGAGGAATTTAGTGGATTTAATACAAGTAAAAAAAATGGTAATGGAGAAAATAATGGAACTTGGATAGAAAACTCTCCAGGACCTGATGGTTTCCACACAGAGTATTAAAATAAATAAGTGAGGAAATTGCAAATGCGTTTGTCATATTTTATCAAAGCTCTTTTGATTCGGGAGTTGTGCCTCTTCCAACACCTCTCCTCCATTTCCAGCTCAGGGAGACTGCTCTCACTTGGTTCCACTCTTACCGATCCAATTGTAGCCAGAGTATCTCCAGCAAAGGCTTCCTTTCCCACCACCACACCGTTACCTCTGGAGTTCCTGAAGGATTTTTCCATGGCCACCTCCTCTTGCTCATCTACATGTTGCCCCCTGACAACATCATCGGCAGACATGTGGTCAGCTTCAACATGTTCGCTGATGATATTCAGCTCAACCACTCCACCACCTCTCTTGACCCCTCTTCTATTTCTGTATTGTCAGACTGCGTGTCTGATCTTCAGTCTTGAATGAGCCACAACTTCCTGCAGCTACACACTGGTAAAACGAAAGCCACCGTCTTTAGCCCCTGCCACAAACTCCATACCCTTGCCCATGGCTGAACCAGACCATTCATAATCTCGGCATCCAATTCGGCCTGGAGCTGATGTAATGTACTGGGTGGTATAGTTCCACATACAGGTACTATAGTGTTACAATCCTTTTTTTAAAATTATTCGTTCATGGGATGTGGGCATCGCTGGCAAGGCCAGCATTTATCGCCCATTCCTAATTGCCCTTGAGAAGATGGTGGTGAGCCGCCTTCTTGAACCGCTGCAGTCCGTGTGGTGAAGGTTCTCCCACAGGGCTGTTAGGTAGGGCGTTCCAGGATTTTGACCCAGCAACGATGAAGGAACGGCAATATATTTCCAAGTCGGGATGGTGTGTGACTTGGAGGGGAACGTGCAGGTGGTGTTGTTCCCATGTGCCTGCTGCCCTTGTCCTTCCAGGTGGTAGAGGTCACGGGTTTGGGAGGTGCTGTCGTAGAAGCCTTGGCGAGTTGCTGCAGTGCATCCTGTGGATGGTACACACTGCAGCCACAATGCGCCGGTGGTGAAGGGAGTGAATGTTTAGGGTGGTGGATGGGGTGCCAATCAAGCGGGCTGCTTTGTCCTGGATGGTGTCGAGCTTCTTGAGTGTTGTTGGAGCTGCACTCATCCAGGCAAGTGGAGAGTATTCCATCACACTCCTGACTTGTGCCTTGTAGATGGTGGAAAGGCTTTGGGGAGTCAGGAGGTGAGTCACTTGCCGCAGAATATCCAGCCTCTGACCTGTTCTTGTAGCCACAGTATTTATGTGGCTGGTCCAGTTAAGTTTCTGGTCAATGGTGACCCCCAGGATGTTGATGGTGGGGGAATTCGGCAATGGTAATGCCATTGAATGTCAAGGGGAAGTGGTTAGACTCTCTCTTGTTGGAGATGGTCATTGCCTGGCACCTGTCTGGCGCGAATGTTACTTGCCACCTATCAGCCCAAGCCTGGATGTTGTCCAGATCTTGCTGCAGGCAGGCACGGACTGCTTCATTATCTGAGGGGTTGTGAATGGAACTGAACACTGTGCAATCAGCGAACATCTCAATTTCTGACCTTATGATGGAGGGAAGGTCATGGATGAAGCAGCTGAAGATGGTTGGGCCGAGGACACTGCCCTGAGGAAATCCTGCAGCAATGTCCTGGGGCTGAGATGATTGGCCTCCAACAACCACTACCATCGTCCTTTGTGCTAGGCATGACTCCAGCCACTGGAAAGTTTTCCCCGATTCCCACTGACTTCAATTTTTCTAGGGCTTCTTGGTGCCACACTCGGTCAAATGCTGCCTTGATGTCAAGGGCAATCACTCTCACCTCACCTCTGGAATTCAGCTCTTTTGTCCATATTTGGACCAAGGCTGTCATGAGGTCTGGAGCAGAGTGGTCCTGGCGGAACCCAAACTGAGCATCGGTGAGCAGGTTATTGGTGAGTAAGTGCCGCTTGATAGCACTGTCGACGACATCTTCCATCACTTTGCTGATGATTGAAAGTGGACTGATGAGGCGGTAATTGGCCGGATTGGATTTGTCCTGCTTTTTGTGGACAGGACATACCTGGGCAATTTTCCACATTGTCGGGGAGATACCAGTTTTGTAGCTGTGATGGAACAGTTTGGCTAGAGGTGCGGCTAGTTCTGGAGCACAAGTCTTCAGCACTATAGCCAGGATGTTGTCGGGGCCCATAGCCTTTGCTGTAGCCAGTGCATTCAGCCGTTTCTTGATATCACGTGGAGTGAATCGAATTGGCCGAAGACTGGCTTCTATGATGGTGGGGACATAGAGAGGAAGCCGAGATGGATCATCCACTCGGCACTTCTGGCTGAAGATGGTTGCAAACGCTTCAGCCTTGTCTTTTGCACTCATGTGCTGGACTCCACCATCATTGAGGATGGGGATGTTTACAGATCCTCCTCCTCCCGTTAGTTGTTTAATTGTCCACCACCATTCACGACTGGATGTGGCAGGACTGCAGAGTTTTAATCTGATCTGTTGGTTGTGGAATCGCTTAGCTCTGTCTATAGCATGTTGCTTCCACTGTTTAGCATGCATGTAGTCCTGAGTTGTCGCTTCGCCAGTTTGGCACCTTATTTTTAGGTATGCCTGGTGCTACTCCTGGTATGCTCTTCTACACTCTTCATTGAACCAGGGTTGATCCCCTAGCTTGTTGGTAATGGTAGAGTGAGGAATATGCTGGGCCATGAGGTTACAGATTGTACTGGAATACAATTCTGCTGCTGCTGATGGCCCACAGCACCTCATGGATGCCCAGTTTTGATAAATCCTTACGGTGCTTTGTTGGCAATGGCCACAGCGGAGGAAACGTGAGGCTGCTATATTTTCTCCAAGTCTAACATTTTTAAACTGTTTTGCTTTTTTATCTCTCCGATTCTCTCCTGAACTGTCTTTTGTCTTCATGTTGCATTGTCTCTTGTAACTTTTCAGTTCGCTGGAATCTTCAGCTGTTCATGACCCTTCGGGTGTTCTGAAGCAGACTCAGCATTGGGCCACACGGGAGATATCAATGGCCAATTACAGTGGAATGGGGGTTAATCTTCCGACTTCACACTTACGATGGGGATCCTCACCCACCAAAAGCGCATATCAAAACTTCAGGCATGTTTTTCCAACTGTTAAATCATGCAGCACAGCATCCCTGAATTTCGATATGCATTTTCAGCAGGTGAGGCTTCCTGCCAAGAGTGTAAAGTTCTCAAAATCCTGAAAGCCAAATTTTGATAGGCATTTTGGGAAATAAGTGACGGCCATCAGACACGGCTCCAGGCAAAATGCTAAGACATGTCGTGTTTCTCAGCATCGGCTGTATTCAGGGCAGCTCAATTTCGTGAAGGCAGCCCTAAACAGGCGTTAGGCCCCCTATTTACATATGCAAAGGACCTGTTTAATCTGCGAACCCTGGGCACCTCTTTTCCTGCCTTTACCAATATGGTGAGCGACGCACTTACAGCGGAGAATGTGCGCACACGCCGCACGCCATATTGGATGCCTTGGCACCTGTTTTTCACCTGTAAAATGGGCACTGTGCCAACCAATTTCTAGGCCAACGAGTTTGTTTCTTTTAATTCTCATTTACTTTCAATACGGAGTCACTTTCCTCCGTTTGCTAAGTTTAGCAAAGAAAATAGACCCGAGTATGAAGTGGAGAACTCTGCTATCTATTCACACCTACTGTTTCATTAAAATGAGCAAACAGAGGAAAATGTCCCCTATATTTCAGCTTGCTATGCTTTTTTAAAATTGACCAATATAGCAGCAATACCACTATGTTCTGTTACCTTGTTTTGGATGGCTTTGTGATTTTCTTGTACAGAATCACTTCTGCCTGTGTTGTAATTGACTGATTGATCTTTAGCAGATGTCTGTTTGGATGTATCTTCACTCTTGCCCTTCCCGCTCTGTGAAGCACCAGTATTTCTGCCTTTAACTTGCAATTCTGACTGAGCTTTTATTTTTCCACCTTCCCTTTGATCTTTGGAATCCATATTACTGGTCTGAGAGATGGGTCCAGCCTCCAGCTCTAGCACTTTGTCTGTGGCAACAGACTTTGACACACCCTCCTCCACATCAGCAATCTTTAGCATTTTACTTTTCTTTTGAGAATTCTTCTTTTCATTTTGTCTCTTCTTTCTTTTTCTTTTCTTTTTTTTAAATTTAAGAGTAAAAAGCATTTAATCACATGTATGACTTATTCCAAAATCAAAAGAATTTTGTCAAATTAAGAATGAATACACAATTTATCTTCCTATTAAATATCAATCCTTTCTTATTTGTTCATTTGGATGGATATTTTCCCTTGTGCAAAAAGGATTAATAACTATTATTTTGTAAATTTTAACTGCCGAATTTCACCTACGTTCGTGCTCCTTTCTCACTTCCCAGTTAGTTAAATTGCCACATAAATGCTGTAAATGATGATATTCTTGCTCATTCAGCTATACATTACACAAAATTTTGGAGTTATGGCTGAGCACCCAATTTGGAATGCTCATCTTACTGATCTGAGACAAGAAATTACTTTTTTGGTGCCGTCGGGCAGACAACTGCCATGCAATGAAAGCAAAGAGTGCGCCAATACAACATAGACCAGGTGACCTTGGGGCCCAGTACTGCGAGGATCTGAAAAGGAAGTCTAAAAGAAGCTTGATATGAAAAAAGATCAAAAAGCTTACCGTAAATTTGCAGTGTGGGACAGAAAACACATGTCGAACTGGCTAGGGGACCCTAAGCAGAGAGTAGTGGTGAATGGTTGTTTTTCAGAATAGAGGGAAGTATACAATCGTGTTCTCCGGGGATCAGTATTAGGACCACTGCTCTTTTGATATATAGTTGAGGATAGTAACAGACTTCGAGAGGACATAAACAGACTGGTGAAATGGGCAGACACATGGCAGATGAAATTTAACACAGAAGTGTGAAGTGATGCATTTTGGTAAGAAGAATGAGGAGAGGCGATATAAACTAAATGGTACAATTTTAAAGAGGGTGCAGGAACAGAGAGACCTGGGGGTGCACATACACAAATCTTTGATGGTGGCAGGACAAGTTGAGAAGGCTGTTAAAAAAGCATATGGGATCCTGGGCTTTATTAATAGAGGGATGGAGTACAAAAGCAAGGAAGTTATGCTAAACTTTATGAAACACTGCTTAGGCCTCAGCTGGAGTATTGTGTTCAATTCTGGGCACCACACCTTAGGAAGGCTGTCAAGGCTTTAGAGAGGGTGCAGAAGAGATTTACTAGAATGGTACTCGGGATGAGGGATTTCAGTAATGTGGAGAGACTGGAGAACAGGGAAGGTTAAGGGGAGATTTGATGGAGGTGTTCAAGATCATGAAAGGTTTTGATAGTTTATCCTTATTTACTCTGTTTCCAGTGGCAGAAGGGTTGGTGATCAGAGGACACAGATTTAAGGTGATCGGCAAAAGAGCCAGAGGCGACATGAGGAAACATTTGTTTTACGCAGCAAGTTGTCATGATCTGAAATGCACTGCTGGAAAGTGGTGGAAGGAGATTCAATAGTAAATTTCAAAAGGGATATACATAAATACCTGAAGGGAAAAAATTTACAGAGCTATGGGGAAAGAGCAGGGGAATGGGACTACTTAGATTGTTCTTTCAAAGAGCCGGTACAAGCATGATGGCCTGAATGGCCTCTTCCTGTCTCTGTACCTACTATGATACTATGAACACAAATACATGGATTAGAAATTTAAAGTCCTACTTTTTACTGCTGGGGAGACATCAATGAATTTCAAACTGATAACTATCTTCCCTTGACCCGTATTATCTTAAAGGCAAAACTGGCACATAATAGAAGGTCAATGGCAACAGGCAGTGAAGCTTCTCAGCAGAAACTATTAACTGGATATGAAAACAGACTTGTTGAATCAATAAGCAGGAAACTTCTCAAAGGCGTGGGACTTAATGAAGTTGGAGAGGTGCAGATCGGTGCCCAAGTGAGGTGGCACTTTTAATATTAATCATCATATATTCTATGATTTCCAACATATGTCAATTCAATGTATGTGCACAGTGATTCTGCAAAAGTGATAATAATTCATAACAACAACAACTTGCATTTATATAGAGTCTTTAACATAGTAAAACGTCGCAAGGCGCTTCACAGGAACGTTATCAAACAAATTTTGACACTGTCACATAAGGGAATATTAGGACAGGTGACCAAAAGCTTGGTCAAAGAGGTTTTAAGGAGCGTCTTAAAAAGGGAGGAGAGAGAGGTAGAGAGGTTTAGAGAGGGAATTCCAGAGCTTAGGGCCGAGGAAGCTGAAGGCACGGCCGCCAATGGTGGTGCAATTAAAATTGGGGATGCGAACGAGGCAAGAATCGGAGGAGCGCAGAGATCTTGGAGGGTTGTAGGGCTGGAGGAGGTTACAGAGATAGGGAGGGGCTCGGCCATGGAGGGATTTGAAAACAAGAATGAGAATTTTAAAAATCGAGGTGTTCCCAGACTAGGAGCCATTGTTGGTCAATGAGCACAGGGGTGATGGGTGAACAGGACTTGGTGCGAGTCAGGATATGGGCAGCAGAAAATGATAATTGTCCCACAATGATAACACAATACCCAAATGGATGAGTGCGTTTATAATGTTCTCTTTGTTCACAGAGCCAGGAGGATCAAATACAGGGCAGAACAACTATTAGTCATGCAGCCATGATGGTATGGATGCGGAAACACAGAGCATTGCCTTCAATGAAATTCCCATTTGGTGATGTAATTTCTCGGTTTCTGTCTTATATTCTCAATCCCTTCCTCTCATCCAATTTTGCACATCATATTACCATTTCATATCATTCATGAGCCCTGGAGGAACTTTACTATCCAAGACAATATTTATAGCCTGGTCCAATATCTCAATATATGTTTTTTGTTTATTTTACTTAAATTCTTCTTGGACCACTTTTCATTATCGAATTTAGGTTAAGTCTTGGTCCAAAATGTCACCGTGCTGTGACATTTGATATCTGCAGATAAGGTCTTAAATTCTTCACACCACTGGATGGTGATGTTTTGGATTAAGACTTAATATTTGGTTTTCAATAATGAAAAGTAGGCCAAGAAGAATTTAAGTAAAATAAACAAAAAAAAGTACAGAGCAGTTGGCGTCCCAACCAGCGACGCCAATTGTTAGCGAATTTCTCCTGTTACTCTCGCAACTATGGGTTGTTAATCCATCAACAATAACTTCTGCCTGCTTCTAGCCTAAGTGGTTATAAAAGACAAAATTTAATAGATTGACTGACAACAGATATTGACTACAGATGTCTTCAACATTACATTCAACAGTATTATAGTTATAATACAACCGTCTACAGATTACATTAATGACAAGCAATCAATCCAACCCAACCTGACTGCAAATCTAGGTAGATCAGATCTGACCTTTGCAGACTGTCTGTGGCAATGGACTTCCAACTTTCCCCTCTTGAGAGGTCTAACTTTAGGGAGAGAGTATGCCCCATCTTTTTCTATTCGGCTGCCTTGTTCTGTACATAAGCACCGCTGGTCTTATCTCATGGTCGTAAACCATCCCACTTTGCTGACTCTCAAACCACCAAGGATTGTTTAATGTCTCAGTGTTTACGTCGTCTTTCCCTCTTATCAGGTCTTAGTATGTTTATACTAGGTTTGGACAACCTATCTCTTGAATCTTACTGTTTTTCACTATTCTAATGCCTCAGCACTCTTTCAATGACCTCTTGGGTTTCTGTAAGTTATTTTCCTCACAGAGACGCAGATCTTTGCTCTCATATTTTCTGTGCTTGTTTTAAACCATCATTTTACATCTCCCTCCTCTCGAACCTGAGTGGAACCACTTTGGTTCAATTATAGCATCTAGAAACGGACAATCTCTTGACCTTTGGGTGTTTATAGGTCTGAAGTTTCAGCATGTGCTCTTACAAACTGCTTTTCACCCATGCACCGAGACACGACTTCACCCCCCTCCTATTAACACCACCCTCCTGCTAAATATTTGGGAGCTTTACGTGAGCTCTGCGAGATGGGATATTGACCATGCTTGGCTTTAAACCATATTCTTACAGAGCCCTCCTCTTGAACCTGAGTGGAACCTCTCTGTTCAATTTACACTTGTTCCCTCAACTATCTCCTTGGTCTTGCCTCGGATCATCTTGAGTTTACATTTTATCAACATTAGAATCATAAAGGTTACAGCACGGAAGGAGGCCATTCGGCCCATCGAGTCTGCGCCAGCTCTATGCACGAGCAATGTATACATAAGCACACATAGACATATACATATTGCTTCTAAGTTTCATTTGGTTTATACAGAAACCTACAGTGTATCATATTATCAAGAAATTCATGGACTTAAAAGATTTGTCTTAAACGTTGCATTTCACACATTTTCCTGTCACAATCTTTTGTACCTCAGGGGTCATATGCATCTTTTCAGCTCACCTGAGATTTTGGGAATGATTTTAACTTGGAGCCGGGAACCCAGCCCATCCCTAGATATTCGCGTAGAGACCCTGGAAGCCAATTGAGTGCGTTGCAATCTGCGATCATAACTCAATTGAAGATAAGTATTTGTGCTTCTGGGTGTCCCATGCGCCAGGCAGTCAGATTGACAAGCTGGCTGCCTGTCAGAAGGGAAAGGAGCACTGAATCAGAGAGGGGGGCAGGAGGGAGAGAGAGATCGTGGGCCCTGGAACAAAATGGGGAAGGGGTGGGGTGGTGGTGGACGACACCAGGGCGGGGAGGGCATCCAGCATCGGGGATGGGGTCGGCCGATCACGGGGTCATGTCGCACCAGGTGAGCTTGTTGGGCCTGGATGAAGCACTCCTGCTCCTCTGGGCCCACAGGCAGTACAATAAAGGCACTCACCTCATGGATCCAGTCCTTCCCGCCTGCTTTCACCTGAGGTGAATCAGAAGCGATGGGAAACCCGAACAGGCAAGGTTAAATTCATTTTACTTTTGTAATACACAAAAACTTAAGTAAGTCAACTATATCAATAAGGTACAGTGCCCCTTTAAGAATCGGCCCGCCAGCTTTAAGTGGGGGCAGGACTTCCCCCTGCCTGTTGTGCGCGCGCATACAAACTTGCCTGGGTCAAACCCGAAAGTGGACGCAGTGGAGTTGGGATGCGGCCCTGCTCCAAAAAGCTGTTATTTTAAACTCCCACCCACCCGTTCTTGGGGGTTAAAAGCTCCCTGATGGACTGGTGGATTAAGGCACAGCCATATAGATCTACAACTCCATGTTTGACTCTTGGTCTATGCTTAGTTTTCTGATCACAGCAGTTGGGACACTACAATTGGCCTCAGTACCCTGGAATAGGGAGTTGGAAAAAAACAAATCAGCCAGGGCTCCCCTTTATGATTGCTGTCCCAGTGATTCCTATTGGAAAGAGCATGTGTAGACATTGAGTGAGAATGGCCTTTCATTGACAATAACCTCACTATCTTGGCTCACACATGGTGACAACTGGCACCCAGGGAACTGTACTCCAGCAAGATTCAACACCTTCAAGTAAAGAGGAGAGAAAATTGGCAAAAATAATTGTCATTGGACAGGACGCACATTTTAAAGATCAATACAACTGTACCTTTGGTTTACTTTCAGTACCTTCACCGTCTCCTGGAGAACTTTCCAAGGAGGGAATCTGCTTTTCGGCAGCATCTTGTGGACCAACTAGTTTGACGTCTTTATCAGATGATGACTGTTTCTCTTCTATGGTCAGCTTGGATTCGGCAGCAGCTTGTGCTGTTTCACTTGTATCTGGAGGGTACAAACACCAGACCGTAAGCACAGGACAGAATATCAGAAAAGTCATTTTAAAGTTGGACAATTTGAGATGTAATACTAAATGTTAACAGCTATAGAGATTGTGCAAATCAAAGTCAGATTTCTCGTTATTCCTTGGTTTGTTTTATGCAAATAAAATGGGTATAAACACTCCCAAAAGGTCAATTTGCTATCAATCTCATTTCAGCTCGGCTCAGTTGCCTCAGAGTCTGAAAGTTGTGGGTTCAAACCCCATTTGTGGATGAACAATTTATCCCACTCCTGAATAAGCTCTTTATACCAACGGATAACTTAGTTTAAGTGGTCTTACACATTAAACATGAAAAAATCATTTGGCTCGGACCTCACACTATAAATCATTTAATGCAGTGATGAAATAGACCCTTTCCTGTTGTTTGAAATCGATGTGTGAATCAAGTTTTATGGTATCCATGCCTCACCTTCAACAGTGTGGCCAGGCTGCTTGGTATCATGGTCACGATCACCAACTGGCTGTTCTCCATGTGTTGACTCCAGTGAATCATTAGCTAGTGATTCCATCTTTTGCTTTGTTGCATCAGTCTGACTAATTGCGGCTATTTTCTTCTTCTTCTTCTTTCCGTTTTGTTTTCTGCGCTTGTTCTGTTAAATAACCCACTGAGAGTTAATGAACAATCTACTCCAGATAACTGCGCAGCTAAACCAGGCACTGAGCTTCATTATGGATTTACAGGTTTTATTTTCAGGAGGTAGGAGAAATTGGATTATTGTATTTCATTTTAGAAGTACAAAATATGGTAAAATCAGAATATAAATAAATAAATAAATAAATAAATAAGACAACGGCCACAAACTATCTTTAATGTATAGAACCAATAAGCTAGGGCAAAAATACAACAGCAATACTGCACATAACTGTCTTAAAAATATCCTCAGTTCGGTTTCGTTGATGTCTTTGAGGATGCCTTCACACTGTAACTGTCACATCAGTGTGAAATAGTTTTGCTTCTCTCCAATGCTGCAGGTATGGTGTGAATTCGGGCTGAATCGATTGGCATGGCCCTGACCTGACTCTGGAACGAAGTGGAGAGTGGAGTGAGACCTCTGGGGAGAGGCAAGTTTCACAACACTTCACTTTGGCCAGTTTGGGCCTTGGAATTTGATTTACACGCCACAAGTTTAGCGGCAGTGCAAATCTAAAACCTGTAGTGTGATGCACTGTCAAAGTTGAATCCTGTTTTCAGCAGAGCTGCAAAATGTGTTGTATTTATTTACAGCCAGGAAAGGAAACAGAAACAATTCCATTCAATTCAATCTTCCCATGCAAACATTTTCTTCAAAGAAATGTCAAAACATTTTAGCAATTAATTTTTCTCTTAGATTTACTTACAGACGAACAACTGAATAGTCAAAAGTATAAATGAGCTGGTTATTCCAGTTGTAGAAATATTGACCTGAAATTATTCTGTGGAATTCTAACATATAAATGCCTAACACGATAATCTGATTTTCCTTTCTTTGCTATTTTAGTGGTGACATTAATGGTTTAAAATAAAATAGCAACTCTGCTAAAATAACAGAGGAATTTCAGATCAGTGCATTAAGCATTCTTACACTCATATCTCAAGGTGTTATTTCAGGCCCTTGATTCCACAATAAAATTTCTTTGCACATTTGTTCCGTACTTACCCTCTTCTTTTGTTTTTTTCCCGTGCACTCAGCGTTGCTGGATGTGTCTGTTTGGAGAGACGAGTGTTTTTCATCTTCTGTAATTATAGCAAAGTCATCAGCACCAATACGTTCCATTTTTGTTTTCTCATCCAATCCATCAACTCCCCCAATGTCACTTCGGTTTGCAGGTTCAGCAGTTGACGCTCCATTTTCATTCTGGGTGTCGGGTAAATTCTGTTCCACCGGTTGGGCCGTAACATCCATCACACCTGATAACAACAATAGAAAATAGAAAATCAAAAGTGAGGCAAGGCTATTCACTCCATCAAGATTGCTCCCTTCAGAGTTAATATATGACCTAAAACCTGAGTGCTTGTACATACTGTGCATGGGATAGCAGGCCCCAATTTAACAATTAACCCCTATGTATAATATTGAGTGTATATGTGGGATGCTCACCGTGTCTACTTGCTCTTTCAAAAGGTGGAATAATAAATCCAGGCCATTTACGTAAATTAGAAACAGTGTTGTCCCCTTATCTTTCCGATATTTTGTATTATGTAAATTTTGGGACGACTACGTTATATCATCAAAACTTAATGTAGACAGCATGCAAACTCAACGGAGACAGCATGCATATCTATACTCTTTCGTTGTTAGTTTCACAATTCCTTGCATTTTTTTTGGCACAAATATTAAACTTTACCTTCTTTGGCTGCTGCTTCTTTGTCGATATCATTTTGCTGATTTGCAGCCTCATCTTGTGTGCAATCTGCTGTTGATTCTTCCTCAGGCAAACAAGGCAAATTTCCTGATTTCTCCAATACAGCTGAAAGTGTATCCTTTCCCTTCTTCTTTCTGTTCCGTTTCCGGCGTTGCTACGTCACAAAAAATATCTGTTATCAGCCACTAAAGCCTCACCACAAAATTCACACTTTTAATTTTCTGTTTTGTGACAAATTTGGTTTGGAATTAATATGTGCAGGTGGAATATGAACTCTCTAAATGTGCTAATTTAGGGAGACATTAGAAATCAAACAGTTTATGACTTGTTCGAGTAGCGAGATTTTAAAAACAGTCTCCAAGTGTACACTGAGGGGCAGCTATATTATGGCCGTGCTTACCATTAGCATGCATACACATCCAGCACACATCATAATACAACAGCGCACTCTCTGTAGCGCAAACAAAATCCCCAGGACTCTTGTATAGTTGCTTCAGTCATGCTAATTAAAATGGGTGACAACTGCTGCCATTCCAACATGGAATCAGATGGAGATCAGAGTCAAGTGATACACTGAGCGTGTTTGCACAGGAATGTCGAATGAATTAAAGCCCAAGGTGGGTATCGTCTGACTGCCACTTTTTGATTAACCCATCTCTTCTTCGACTCTTTTCAGTCCTGATGGTAGCCTGTGTTACTGGTCGGGTTTGAGGGAGTGTCGGTACTGAGGGAGTGCTGCACTGTCAGAGATGCCGTCTTTCGGATGAGACGTTAAACCAAGACGTCTGCCCTCTTAAGTGGACATCAAATGTCCCATGGCACTATTTCAAAGAAGAGCAGAGGAGCTCCCCCCAGTATCCTGGCCAAAATTTATCCCTCAACCAACATCACCACAACAATTATCTAATCATTATCACCTTGCTGTGCAAAACGTGGCTGCTGCGTTTCCTACATTTCAACAGTGACTACACTTCAAAAGTACTCCATCGGCTGTAAAGTGCTTTGGGACGTCCTGAGGTAGTGAAAGACGTTATATAAATGCAAGTTCATTCTTTCTTTCTTTTTGCTTCCAACACCTATTATGTTCGCAGCCAAAAGGCAGTTTTTATAAGCTGATCGAATCAAGTATGAACCGAAAACTTCATTTATGGGATAACAGGCCCCAATTTGACAACTAACCCCCATGTATGGCATTTAGTTCACGGCAGAATGTATGGGATGCTCACCAGGTCTCCTCAGTCTTTCGAAAGGTAGAAAAATAGCACACTGCCAGACCAATGCACATAGGCTAAAGTACTTTGTCAAATTTTTTATAATGTGGAGATGCCGGTGATGGACTGGGGTGGACAAATGTAAGGAATCTTACAACATCAGGTTATAGTCCAACAGTTTTATTTAAAAATCACAAGCTTTCGGAGGCTTTCTCCTTCGTCAGGTGAGTGTGGGATTCCATGAAGGTTACTGACTATATATGCGAAACGTTCATGGAATCCCACACTCACCTGACGAAGGAGAAAACCTCCGAAAGCTTGTGATTTTCAAATAAAACTGTTGGACTATCACCTGGTGTTGTAAGATTCCTTAAATTTTTTATAGAATACCATATAGAAGCAAAAAAACACAAAGATACAAAATATCACAGCAGTTAAAAAACAATGAAATCAATTAGTCCACAAGGAGTAAAAGTATATTTTTGAGAATGCATTTCTTACAGGCTTTAAGACTGCAATAAGACTTTTTATAGAAAGTCAGGTTTGCCTCTTTTTGGACCTTCAAGATGTCATGTTATAAGTGGGTGATGCATCCACAGAGTTTGGATTTCATGCCAGATTTAAAGAGTATGGGGGAGTCCCAGAAGGCTCTGAAGTCAGAGCTGTCAATGATCAGCGATAAAAGACACAATGGTAGGAATTATTGCATAGAATGCTGATGAGCAAGTGCTCACAAGTTGTCTGGGTTTGCAGTATTTGTTGATCAATACAATACAACTCTAACCTAGAAAAAAAAACCTTCACTGCCTAATTTCCATGTCAATCAATCAGGCCGGTTTCCCACAGACAACCTGGCTCCACTCTCCATTTTGAACCACAGCAAAGAGGAAATTATAGTCACTTTGACTAAAAACAGAAAAAGCATAGAAAATTAAAATAGAAACACAAAAACTTCCTAATTGTCACAGCCTGCACTTGACTCTTTGACCAGGTGTCCCAATTTTAAAAAATCATAAATCCTCATGCAGTCATATTACCAGAAACCACTCTGTGAACACTCTTTCTCCCGTAACCATAGACTCAGGGAATCGCAAATAATCACAAAAATATAAAATTAGGACTTCAGGGATCTATATTGTACCTTAGCACTCTTTGCTGTAGATTCTGGTGGATGAGTTCTTTCATTTGTCGAATTCTGAGAAAGTGAGTGAGAAGGTGTTTCTCTGGAAGTTGATGCATCGCCAATTATCGTCACTGAGTTCGATATTGGGTCAGTTGGAATGTCAGATACATCAATGTCACCCAAGTCTAGAATTTCAATTATTTCTGATGTAGGTTCGGATGGGACTGGATCACGATGAGGAAAACACAGATCGCAAGATGTAGCTGAATCTAGTCGAGATATTTCCTGTAAGTCCTGTGGTACCTCAGCCTGCACCTCGTCCACTTCAATGGCCAACGCTCTCTGCTGGAAATTCAGATTCGTAAAATTACCTCTAATAAATCATGACGGCGACACCACTAAAAGCAGTAAGTGGACCGCTTTGATTTTAACTCTCATTCTACTCGGTTTCCACCGGGCGGAGGGAGTTAAAATCATCCCTCATATCCCAGAGAGGGTCCGCCCACCCCACCACTCCCCCCCACCTTGCTTTTTCTGCCAGGTTTCTCTGCTCCTCTCCTCTCTTGCTGAGATACAGTTCCACAGGTGTTTGTCACCTTCAAGTACCTCACTTAAAGTGGCCATTCTTCAGAAGACTTGAAAGTGAGTGTCAGCAAGTTATTCAACGAGGGGGTCTCACAGCTGAGCCCAATACCCTCCTCACTCAACTGCCACACATGCGTGCTTTCGAGCAGTGGTCTCCGGATTTTGATCTCGATGACAAACCTGGGCTGATCGTCTTCTCTCTAACAAGGGAGCACTGAGGCCAATTGTCACACCCCTACTGCTGCCCAACTGACAGCAGTTAACTCAGCACAAATTGAAGATGGAATTTAGGGCCTTCCTTGACTGTATGCCTCAGGCTCTCACTGCTTTAACCAATTGTGCCACCAGGGAAGCCAAGGTTTTCTTTTCACGATCGCTCAACGTACAGTTTTAAACAATGCACTGCGTATTGGTGAGTGCCGCAAAGGAATTGCTGTATTATGTACAAACTGAGAATCTATACATGTATAGCGCACGTCTGTGTACAAGATTTCAAGGAGGAACACATTAACCTACATCCTCTGTAACACAGAAAAAACCTTCAGGAGCCTCACAGAGAACTTTTCCTTTTGCTAAAGAAAATCATTAACAACTCCAACAAGTGAAAGGAGGCCATCCATTCACCTGCCTCGGCTGCACCCCCCCCACCCCGCCTTCCCCTTGCCAAAGCTCCCCTCGCCCTCTCCCTGAACCAGCATCTTTATCTAGTTACTGTGCTTGTGCCCTCTCTGAGCTCATCTTGTCCACAAGACCCACCTCCTACTCCCTTGACCCTATTCCCACCAAACTGCTGACCACTCAATTTGCCTTCCTGCCCCCCATACCAGCGAATATGATAAATAGTCCTCCCGCCTCCCGCAGATTTTCAACTTAACCCAAGTCATAGGGAAATTGAAAATTGGGCAATTTCTGTAACGGGCGCCTGCGGCACTTGTTTTACGTCTGGTCGGTAACTTGTAAATCTACCCAGGTCTCCTCCACCAGTGGCAGAAAATCAACCAAATGACTCGACCAGTTGTTAAGCGGAAGCAGCGAGGAGTGTTGGGTTTGGGTCGAGTAGCTCATTCTACCGATCGCGCGTCACCTAGATCTGACTGGCATACCTCACCGCACTTTGCCAGTGTTTCACAAGCTATTGCGGCTCCTCACTGGGTGAGTGGGGTTCGTTCACACCCAGGAGTGGTGAGGGCAGACTGGCCCCATTGGCCACAAGACATCAGGGGAAACTGAGTTTTTAAAAAAAATCACTGAACAAAAATGTTCCAGAACTGCATATCGAGATTGGAAATGATCTAAAATAGGGCAAAATATACTGTCTTTTTGAGCTAATGTTGAATTGCCAACAAATGTACATTATAATGAAGAATTTTATTGAATGGAAGTTGCTGGTAGGATATGCTGATAGAGTTAGATGAAATAGGGTAGGAGGAGGCTCGTGTGGAGCATAAACACCGGCACAGACCAGTTGGGCCGAATGGCCTGTTTCTGTGCTGTAAATTCTAAGTAAGTACCGTCTCCCTTCCATTCAAAACCACCATCATCACCCCTCTTCTCAAAAAAAAAACTCTCGACTCCTCTGTTCATACCATCCCATCTCTAATCTCCCTTTCATCTCCAAAGCCCTTCAACGTGTTGTCACCTCCCAAATCCACGGCCATCTTTCCCGCAACTCCATATTTGAATCTCACCGATTAGGTTAGCACTTGAACAGTCCTAATCAAAGTCACAAATGACATTCGCTATGGTGCACTATCCTTTCTTGACCTCGCTGCAGCTTTTGACACAGTCAACCACATCACCCTCCTCCAATGCCTTTCCTCCACTGTCCAGTTGAGTGGTACTGCTTTCTGTTGGCTCCACTCTTACCTATCCAACCATAGCCAGAGCTTCTCTTCCCACCTCCACATATTTACCTCTAGAGTCCACCAAGGATTGATCCTTCACCTCACTCCTCTTTCTGATTTGTATCCATTAGGGTACAGTCGCATTGTGGTTATGTTACTGGATTAATAATCCAGAGACTCGAACTAATAATCTGGAGACATAAGTTCAAATCCTACCACGCCAGCGAGGGAATTTAAATTCAATTAATTAAATAAAATCTGGAATAAAAAACTAGTATCAGTTTTGGTGACCATGATTGTTGTAAAAACCCACCTGGTTCACTAATGCCCTTCAGGGAAGGAAACCCACTGTCCTTACCTGGTATCTGGTCTGACCTATATATGACTCCAGACTGACATCAATGTGGTTGATTCTTACCTGCCCTCACAAGCTGCTCAGATCAAGAAGATGGCTCATCACCACCTTCTCAAGGGCAATAAATGCTGGCCTTTATGAATGAATAAAAAAAAATCCTGCCTTTGGTGACATCATTCACAGACATGGTCCAGCTTCTACATGTACCCCAGTGACACTCAGCTCCAGCTCTTGACCCTTCCACTGCTTCCATGTTGTCAGACGGCTTGTCTAACATCCAATCTGAGATGAGCCACAATTTCATCCAGGTAAATGTTGGGAAGACCAAAACCATTGTCTTCAGCCCCCACTACAAGCTCTGTACTCTTGTCACTAGTCCATTCCCCTCCCCTGGCTGGGTAAGCAGAACCAGAAAATTTGCAATTTTGGCATCCTATTCGACCTCAAACTGAGCTTCTGACCTCATATTCTCCCCATCAAAAAGACCGCCTCCTTCCACCTCCACAACATTGCACCCGCGCCCCCCCCCCCCCCCACCGCCGGCCGTCTCCGACTTCTCTCAACCTGTCTGCTGCTGAAACCTTCATCCATCCATTTCTCACCTCCAGACTCAAATATTCCAATGCTCTCCTGATCAGCCTGCCATCCTCCACCATCCATAAACTTCAGTTGATCCAATACTCTGCTGCTCGTATCCCACCCTGCACCGTCCCGCTCATCCATCACCCCTATCCCTGTCCCCCAATGCCTCAAATTTAAAATTCTCATTGATGTTTAATGGCTTCACCCCTCCTTATCTCTGCAGCTTCTTTCAACCCTACACCCCTTCCCCCACCCCAGGAACGCTCCTACCTCCAACTCTGGACTCTTGTGCATTTCCCCCCACCCCCACCCCCACTCCCTTCACCCCACTACTGGCAGCCATCTAGGCCCCACACTCGAATTCCTTTCCTAAACTCCTCCACCTCCCAACTCCTCCTTTAAGACCTTTCTTAAAACCCATCTGTATGACCAAGCTTTTGGACTCCCAATATCTCCTCCTTTGGCTCAGCATCCACTTGTGTCTGATTACACCTTTGTGAAATGACTTGGGATGTTTTTCTACATTAAAGGCACTATATAAATGCAAGCTGTTATTACCATTTTACAATGGGATCAAACCCCATGGTGATGTCTGCATGTGTGTTGCACAGGAGATGTGTGTATTCTCCAGTCTAATGAGCCGAGCACATTATGAGAATGTTCAGTTAGACAGACTTTATGATCATATTACAAACATATATGATAATCCTCCACTGTTTCTTGTTAACCAAGATGATGTCACAACAGAGGCCATTTTCTCACAACGAACTGCCATGACTGTCATTAAATGAGGTGCAGAGATGAATTAAATTAACTATGTTGATCATAAATGTTCTTGCACTCTTAATATGAGACACCCTGTGGTAAACTCTCCTGATTCGACCACTGTGCAATAGGAGATGTACATTTGTTACAAAGGTATAAAACTGGAATGATACTATACCTCAGTACTCCTTTCTGTAAATTCTGGAAGACAGGTGCTTTCTCTTATGGAATTTTCAGAAAACGAGAGAGAAGCTGTTTCTCCATTAGTTGATAGATTGCCGGTGGTAGCCACTGAGATAATTATGGGCTTACTTAGAGTTTCAGACACATCAATGCAACCAGAGTCTAAAATTTCAGTTGTGGCTGATGCAAGCTCCAAAGCGTTTGATGCTAGAAGAGGAATGTGATCAGCGTGTGATATGGATGGATCTGGTACAGGTGTTTCCAGGAATTCCTGTGGCACCTCAGGCTGCACAATGTTGTCTTCCATTTGAATCTCAACATCTAAAAAAGGTTTTAGAGTGAAAAGTTTTCACCAAAATAATATTTGAATAGACATTATACATAATAAATCATCAACATGCAAATAAAATATTTATTGTATTAGAGTTGTAAAAATACCTAGCAATTTTTGAGTGTGAAGTGAAACCAGGCGAGGGCAATCCCATGGGGCTGAGCAACGGAGGAGAGGTGAGGGAGGAGGGTTGGTATAGTCGACCACATCAAACACCATGGAGAGGTTGAGAGCAGGATCACAATCACAGAGGATGTCATTTGTGACTTTGGTCAGTGCAGTTTCGATGCAATGAGCAAGGTGGAAGCTGGACTGAAGGGATTCAGACAGGGAGTTTTGGGAAAGGCAGGCACAGAGCTGGGAAACTACAACATATTCAAGGACCTGACAGAAGAAAGGAGGTTAGACGTGAGCAAGTAGTTGGAGGGTACTAGAGGGTGAGCTTTTTGGGACTTCTGAAAGGGAGAAGATTGCAACTGATCAAGAGGAGCCATTAACAATGTCAGCAAGCATATGGGCCAGGAAAGGTAATTGAGTGAGAAGCCAAATCAACCCAATTGGGACGGTTGACATGCAAACGCCCAGCAAGTGAAACATAATCAATGTAAACAAATAATAAGAAGTATTTTAAAGTAAACCTAGGCATCTGCAGATGGCTCAGTGGTTAAATTTACAGCATGGAATGGTAACAAGCTTCAGAAACATCCCAATTTTGATCATATGTGCTATGTTAAGCTTATCTTAGTCAGGGCACTGGTGAAGATGCTACAACTGGCCTCAGTATCGCTGTGCTGGGGAGGAGAAATGAGCCAGAGTTACCACTTCGAGTTGCTACCCAGTTTAACCTGCTACAAAATGCTCATTGAGTGGATGTCAGGCAAGGAGAGAAATAAAGTTAGCAATGGCCACCACTGCTTCACCAACACAAGGAACTGATTTCAAGATCACCTTACCCACTCCCTATCCTTTTTTTAAATTCGTTCATGGGATGTGGGCATCACTGGCGAGGCCAGCATTTATTGCCCATCCCTAATTGCCCTTGAGAAGGTGGTGGTGAGCTGCCTTCTTGAACCGTTGCAGTCCGTGTGGTGAAGGTTCTCCCACAGTGCTGTTAGGAAGGGAGTTCCAGGATTTTGACCCAGCGACGACGAACGAACGGCGATATATTTCCAAGTCTGGATTTTGTGTGACTTGGAGCGGAACGTGCAGGTGGTGTTGTTCCCATGTGCATGCTGCCCTTGTCCTTCTAGGTGGTAGAGGTCGCGGGTATGGGAGGTGCTGTCTAAGAAGCTTTGGCGAGTTGCTGCAGTGCATCCTGTAGATGGTACACACTGCAGCCACAATGCACCGGTGGTGAAGGGAGTGAATGTTTAGGGTGGTGGATGGGGTGCCAATCAAGCGGGCTGCTTTATCTTGGATGGTGTCGAGCTTCTTGAGTGTTGTTGGAGCTGCACTCATCCAGGAAAGTGGAGAGTATTCCATCACACTCCTGACTTGTGCCTTGTAGATGGTGGAAAGGCTTTGGGGAGTCAGGAGGTGAGTCACTCGCCGCAGAATACCCAGCCTCTGACCTGCTCTTGTAGCCACAATATTTATATGGCTGGTCCAGTTAAGCTTCTGGTCAATGGTGACCCCCAGGGTGTTGATGGTGGGGGATTCGGCGATGGTAATGCCATTGAATGTCAAGGGGAGGTAGTTAGACTCTCTCTCCTTGGAGATGGTCATTGCCTGGCACTTTTCTGGCACGAATGTTACTTGCCACTTATCAGCCCAAGCCTGGACGTTGTCCAGGTCTTGCTGCATGCGGGCACGGACTGCTTCATTATCTGAGGGGTTGCGAATGGAACTGAACACTGTGCAATCATCAGCGAACATCCCCATTTCTGACCTTGTGATGGAGGGAAGGTCATTGATGAAGCAGCTGAAGATGGTTGGGCCAAGGACACTGCCCTGAGGAACTCCTGCAGCAATGTCCTGGGGCTGAGATGATTGGCCTCCAACAACTACTACCATCTTCCTTTGTGCTTGGTATGACTCCAGCCACTGGAGAGTTTTCCCCGATTCCCATTGGCTTCAATTTTACTAGGGCTCCTTGGTGCCACACTCGGTCAAATGCTGCCTTGATGTCAAGGGCAGTCACACTCACACCTCTAGAATTCAGCTCTTCTGTCCATGTTTGGACCAAGGCTGTAATGAGGTCTGGAGCCGAGTGGTCCTGGCGGAACCCAAACTGAGCATCGGTGAGCAGGTTATTGGTGAGGAAGTGCCGCTTGATAGCACTGTCGACGACACCTTCCATCACTTTGCTGATGATTGAGAGTAGACTGATGGGGCGGTAATTGGTCGGATTGGATTTGTCCTGCTTTTTGTGGACAGGACATACCTGGGCAATTTTCCACATTGTCGGGTAGATGCCAGTGTTGTAGCTGTACTGGAACAGTTTGGTTAGATGCACGGCTAGTTCTGGAGCACAAATCTGCAGCCGGGATGTTGTCGGGGCCCATAGCCTTTGCTGTATCCAGTGCACTCAGCTGTTTCTTGATATCACGTGGAGTGAATCGAATTGGCTGAAGACTGGCTTCCATGATGGTGGGGATATCGGGAGGAGGCTGAGATGGATCATCCGCTCGGCACTTCTGGCTGAAGATGGTTGCAAACGCTTCAGCCTTGTCTGTTGCACTCACGTGCTGGACTTTGCTATCATTGAGGATGGGGATGTTTACAAAGCCTCCTCCTCCCGTTAGTTGTTTAATTGTCCACCACCATTCACGACTGGATGTGGCAGGACTGCAGAGCTTTGATCTGATCCGTTGGTTGTGGAATCGCTTAGCTCTGTCGTTTCTGCTGTTTAGCATGCATGTAGTTCTGAGTTGTAGCTTCACCAGGTTGGCACCTCATTTTGAAGTACACCTGGTGCTGCTCCTGGCATGCTCTTCTACACTCCTCATTGAACCAGGGTTGATCCCCTGGTTTGTTGGTAATGGTAGAGTGAGGAATATGCCAGGCCATGAAGTTACAGATTGTGCTGGAATACAATTCTGCTGCTGCTGATGGCCCACAGCACCTCATGGATGCCCAGTTTTGAGCTGCGAGATCTGTTCTGAATCTAGCCCATTTAGCACAGTGATAGTGCCAAACAACACGATGGATGGTGTCCTCAGTGCAAAGACTGGACTTCGTCTCCACGAGGACTGTGCGGTGGTCACTCCTACCAATACTGTCATGGACAGATGCATCTGCAACAGGTAGATTGGTGAGGACGAGGTCAAGTTGGTTTTTCCCTCGCGTTGGTTCGCTCACCACCTGCCGCAGGCCCAGTCTGGCAGCTATGTCCTTCAGGACTCGGCCAGCTCGGTCACCGGTGGTGCTACCGAGCCACTCTTGGTGATGGACATTGAAGTCCCCCACCCAGAGTACATTCTGTGCCCTTGCTACCCTCAGTGCTTCCTCCAAGTGGTGCTCAACATGGAGGAGGACTGATTCATCAGCTGAGGGAGGACAGTAGGTGGTAATCAGTGGGAGGTTTCCTTGCCCATGTTTGACCTGATGCCATGAGATTTCATGGGGTCCGGAGTCAATGTCGAGGACTCCCAGGGCCACTCCCTCCTGACTGTATTTCACTGTACCACCACCTCGCGTCGGTCTGTCCTGCTGGTGGGACAGGACATACCCAGGGATGGTGATAGAAGAGTCTGGGATGTTGGCTGAAAGGTATGATTCTGTGAGTATGGCTATGTCAGGCTGTTGCTTGACTCGTCTGTGGGACAGCTCTTCCAATTTTGGCACAAATCCCCAGATGTTCGTGAGGAGGACTTTGCAGGGTTGACTGGGCTTGGTTTGCCTTTGTTGTGTCCGGTACCTAGTTGTCCGTCTGGTTTTATTCTTATGACTTTTTTTAAGCGAGATTGTCCAACTGAGTGGCTTGTTAGGCCATTTCAGAATCAACCACATTGCTTTGCTTCTGGAGTCAGATATAGGCCAGACCAGGTAAGGACAGCAGGTTTCCTTCCCTAAAGGGCATTAGTGAACCAGATGGGTTTTTATGACAATCCAGTAGTTTCATGGCTACCATTACTTTTATTACTTTTTTTAATTCCAGATTTTATTTAATTAAATTTAAATTCCCCAGCTGCCGTGGCAGGATTTGAACTCATAACTCCTGATTATTAGTCCACACCTCTGGATTATTAGTCCAGTAACATAACGACTATGCTACTGTACCCCTACTATCAATTCATCAAGTCAATGATGGAACTTCGATCTAGGTCAAGCAAAGGTGCCTTTTGTGCTGGGGATCAATTTCTGCAAATATTAATATGACACTGTCTTTAATGTGAAGTAAACATCAATGAAATGTGGACTTGGAATTATGAGGAAGAGAATTTGAGCCTTGGTGTTAAACCTAAACTTTCGTCTTCTGTGCCCTCTCTGCCTGATATGCCATTTTAACCATGAAAGGAGTTGCAATTATAGCCATCTTGACTGAAATCAGATCTTCAAGCAACTGAACCCTCCTCTTTAGGTATCTCTTGTAAGATATGGCATAATTTGAACTATAATAAATCATGATCAGTCTGAAGGCACTGCTAATCATAATGACCAGCCAACTGATGCAGATTTTGAAGCCAAAATCTTAAATTTTCAAAATGTGGGTGTTGCAACATAAAAATACAAAAACAAATAAATTAAACCTATAATTCACATCACCAGAAAATGGATCACACGCAGGCACTGTATATCAAGGTGCTAGAAATGAAAGCCTCGTGATGCAGGCAAATAAAGTCTTGGAATTTGAATTTTTTCTGAATAAATTCTCCTATTATACTGTGTGATTTGCCCATGGGTATATTGCACCTATGATACAAAATTCCTTCTTGTGATTTCCCCATACAGTGAGCTCCCTGACTCCTGGAAAGAGCAAGCAAAGGAGGAAAAGAAATATCAAAAAACACGCTGCCTCACTCATTCACTTGTACCTCCTGGAGCTCACGACAGAGAGCTTAGGATGATTTCAGGATTGAAACATGTCCCTTCAGATATCCATTCAATATACAATAGCAATGCTCCAACATAGATAACATCGGCAACATTATCCACAATGTAGAGAATATAATGCCGATTTACACTTCTGTTGGCAAATATCAAAATCAATAGAAAAACTTGTACTTGATTACTAGCCACACTGAAGGCAGCTGTCAAAGCAGTACAACTGGTCAACATCCTCACGTACACTACTGAACTCAACATCATTACTTCCAGATTACTCAAAATAGATGTCTGGTTTGGTCACAGAAAACAAAAGTAAAAGTAAAATTTCAACAAATCCTTGCATCTCCTTTTGTTACTGGAGCTTCAATTAGTGCCAGCTTTCCATATGGATTTATCTGAGAATCACCCACTGCACTCAACAAAAATGCAACTCTCTGTACGTGAGGGTCTAAAGGCAATCAAGTGAAAGTAGACCAGTTTAATATCACAAACATGCCGATGTTTAACAAAGAGCCCCAGAGGTTTGAATTTAGCTTGCTGTATTTTAATTTTTTCTATGTTGTGTTAAATTACATTTTGCACCATACATCATTCTCTAGTCAATAGGATGGACAAACAACTTTTTTCCAAGCTTGTATCCGTACCCCTTTACAAATGGCCACTCAGAGATGCATTATGAATAAGTCTGAAAACCTAGTGACTGATCCTTCCATTTTCTCTCTCTTCGTTGCTCATTATATGCAGGAAACCTCTATTTAGAACAGTGATAGCCAGTCCCAGGCACAAGTGGCATGCCTCTCTCCGGAGAGTGGCATGCGGCCGGTCGAATGCGGGCGAACGGTGGTGGTTGCTGACCTGGGATGTGAAGGACACCTTGCTTCGAGTGCATCACTCGATTGGCGAGCTGTACGCCTCGAAGGCCAAGCTCCAAGCGAGTTCATGAGTCACATTAAGTATGTAAGATTGCCATGTTTAATTTGCATACCTAGTGACCATTATATAATTATTGGCCCGATAACAATTGTTGGAATTATTATTACCTGTTTTATTCAGCTAAGATTGCCAAGTTAAAAACATTATTATGCATGACAATATTCTGCAAGTGGCACCCCTGCACATTCTAGTTTCACAATGTGGCACACCTTTATAAAAGGTTGGCAATCATTGATTTGGAACCACTTTGAGTTTAGAAATTCCCTGTGGAAAGAAATCACAAGCATGATGGAATCTGCATCTTTGCATTCTGCAATGGTGCCATGTTATTAGCACACTGACAAACAATTCGACCTGCCCATCTATACTTGTTTATGTAATACAACATTGAGAATTATTTTTGTGCATGAACGAAATAGCCCAAATTCAGCAGATTTCTATTTACTCTCGATATATGCCCTCGTCCTTTTCAAATATTGCCTGTCCAAATGATTTTTTATTGTTTCCCTGTGTTCTCCAACCTTTCCAGTAAGATGCATCCCACGCTTCTTCCAAACTCGCCCTTTCAAACTCAACACTAAATGTGTATTTACGTTTTTTTTAAGAATTATAGAACACTTTCCTGTTTCCGTTGGGCAAGTAAAAAAAACAACATATTACTCACCAAGTGTTGGTTGACTCGACTCGTTGCTATCTTTAACAACTCAGATACTTACCAAGACTTAACTTAAGGAAACAACACCACCTCAGGTTCTTCCTTCTGGTTATATTTATACCCTAACTTCCACCTCCCCTGTTTTAGTGAACCCGATTGGATTGTCTTGTTTGACTGATGCCAGAATCGACCATACAACAGTTGGCTGCTGGCACATTCACCAATCGTGGCAGAGAAAGGCGGAGAAATTATCAGGAAACGTCTCCAAATTAAGAGCAGTTGGTAAAATGAAACAAAACATTCATAGTTAAGCTTTAAAACCTACTTTACACGGTCAGAATGTACAAAAATTATATGCTGCAGTATTTATTAATATTCTCACGAATTATATTTATTTTGATTTAGTCTGCATCGATTTATTTTAATTTGAGGAAAAATGGAAATTCGGACACGATTCCTAAAGCAAGAGCATTGGCTGCGTCAGCTGAGGGCAAGTTTCGATTTCCCATGTCTTCAGAACTAAGGTTGTGTTTCGAGTTCGCAATAGAATTGCAAAATTGGGGCGGTGGATGTGATTGAGGTTTGAGGAGAAACGCCGGTATAGTCGAAAATTGACACAAACAAAACGAGTTCTTATATAGTGCAAGAAAAAGTACAAATCTGAAATAAAAAGATACTGGAAATACACAGAACGTATGTTACAAATCAGTTTTACACTAAAGTACACCCTGCGCGAGTCGATCCCTTGGTAGTTGTGACAACAGTGTACTTATTTACAATAGTGCAAATATAATAGCACAGACATTCTTATTCAATTGGTTTCAGAAATCATACTTTTCATTTTAATCAAGCAATTAAAATACAACTGATCAATGTACCTCAATTCCAACTATTAACAGTTGAACTTTCTATTGACACTTAGCATAGAAATGCACTTCTCTTAGATCTGGAAAGAAATGAAAGATGGAAAAATAGTAGTAGCCTCACTGTCACAATGATGTATTGATTTTGACCATCCTCCATAACAGAGAAAATGTTAAAAGACCTTCTTTGTAACATGAATCACCTGACCACAACAGCCATATTGGGCATATCGTTCTCCACCTGCATTGCCCTTTGCTTTGTCATCTAAAATGTAATTGCAAGTTACCTTACAACTTTAATGATGCATCTTTTAAAGTACAGTAGATACTGTGCAGTATCACCGAGTGTGAGACATCTGTTGACACCATTTTGCAAACGCTTAGTTATCAATCTCAGTCATATGAATATCTCCGGCATTTCCCCACAGAGTGAATGCGATGCTCTCCACGGTCAAGTGCCCTTCTGACACTGACTCTCTCAGTTCATATATGAAGAATGGCCACCTGGCTGACATCGTTAAGAGTCCCAGTGCCCATGGAACCATACCAGATTTATCAGCCAGTACTTTTGGAAATGGTGGAGGAGAAAAAGACAACTACACACATTTGGCATCTTCCAGAATAAAGAATTTTAAAACACAAGAAATTTCTTAAAAATTAAATAAACTCAATTGAAAAGAGGACAGAAACAAACAAGAATACACCAAACATTTAACATA
This sequence comes from Heptranchias perlo, assembly GCF_035084215.1. Lineage (NCBI taxonomy): Eukaryota > Metazoa > Chordata > Chondrichthyes > Hexanchiformes > Hexanchidae > Heptranchias > Heptranchias perlo. The sequence continues at coordinate 16,093,029 of NC_090347.1, forward strand.
AGTTGAAGGCAGTTCAACAGTCCACAATGAATTTACTGTGACTTGCCTGGGTAATTTATTTCGCATTGCGGGGAGTAACTGTACATACATGGGAAAATTTGACATTAGACACAAATTGAACAGAAAGCAAACCGAATCCACCATAGAGCCGGCGCGGACTCGATGGGCATTAAAGGAGAAGGTAGTAGCGATATTGGATAGGATAAAAATAAAGAGGAAGTACTTAAAAGGTTGACAGTACTCAAAGTAGAAAAGTCACCCGGTCCAAATGGGATGCACCCTAGGTTACTGAGGGAAGTAAAGGTGGAAATTGCAGAGGCTCTGGCCACAATCTTCCAATCCTCCTTAGATATGGGGGCATGCCAGAGGACTGGAGGATTGCAAATGTTACACCCCTGTTCAAAAAGGTGGAGAGGGATAAACCCAGCAATTACAGGCCAGTCAGCCTAACATCGGTGGTGGGGAAACTTTTGGAGACAATAATCCGTGACAAAATTAATTGGCACTTGGAAAATTATGGACTGATAAATGAAAGTCAGCACAGATTTGTTAAAGGAAAATCGTGTTTGACCATCTTGATTGAGTTCTTTGATGAAGTAACGGAGAGGGTTGATGAGGGTAGTGCGGTTGATGCGTATATGGACTTTCAAAAGGTATTTGATAAAGTACCACATAATAGACCTGTAAGTAAAACTAAAGCCCATGGGATTAAAGGGACAGTGGCAGCATGGATACAAAATTAGCTAGGGGACAGAAAGCAGAGAGTAATGGTGAACGGTTGTTTTTCAGACTGGAGGGAAGTATACAGTGGTGTTCCCCAGGAATCAGTATTAGGACCACTGCTCTTTTTGATATATATTAATGACCTGGACTTGGGTATACAGGGTATAATTTCAAAGTTTGCAGATGACAGGAAACTTGGGAATGTAGTAAACAATGTGAAGGATAGTAACAGACTTCAGGAGGACATGGACAGACTGGTGAAATGGGCAGACACATGGCAGATGAAGTTTAACACAGAGAAGTGTGAAGTGGAACGTTTTGGTAGGAAGAATGAGGAGAGGCAATATAAATTAAATGGTCAATTTTAAAAGGGATATAGGAACAGAGAGACCTGGGTTGCACATACACAATCTTTGAAGGTGGCAGGACAAGTTGAGAAGGCTGTTAAAAAAGCATGTGGGATCCTGGGCTTTATTAATAGCAAGGAAGTTATGCTAAACCTTTATAAAGTACTGGTTAGGCCTCAGCTGGAGTATTGTGTTCAATTCTGGGCACCACACTTTAGGAAGGATGTGAAGGCCTTAGAGAGGGTGCAGAAGGCATTTATTAAAATGGTACCAGGGATGAGGGGTTCAGTTATGTGGAGAGACTGGAGAAGCTGGGGCTGTTCTTCGAGCAGAGAGGGTTAAGAGGAGACTTGATAGAGGTGTTCAAAATCATGAAAAGTTTTGACAGAGTAAATAAGGAGAAACTGTTTCCAGTGGCAGAAGGGTCAGGAATCAGAGGACACAGAATTAAGGTGATTGGCAAAGGAACCAGAGGCGTCACGAGGAAACATTTTTTTTAATGCAGTGTGTTGTAATGATCTGGAATGCACTGCCTGAAAGGGTGGTGGAAGCAGATTCAATCGTAACTTTCAAAAGGAAATTGGATAAATACTTGAAGGGGAAAAAATTACAGGGCTATGGGGAAAGAGCAGGGGAGTGGAACTAATTGGATAGCTCTTTCAAAAAGCCAGCACAGGCACAATGAGCCAAATGGCCTCCTACTGTGCTGTAGCACACTGTGATACTATGGCAATGGAACCTCAAGTATTCGTTTTTAGCTGAGACAAGTTGTGTAAAATAGGACATCCCAACAACAGGCTCCACTTTATCTATTTTAAACTCATTTTGTGAATATACTATGCTACCTCAGCAGACTTTGGGTCTTTTATTGGGATTCTGCATCACGTTTAATTAAATTGTTTTGTATTCTGTTGAATGCAATGTATTTATTCTGTGAATATCATTTTGGATTTGTAATCAAAGTATTTATTCCCCCTTCCTTGGAAGGTGTTGCATTTTACTGCTGTCAGAATTTATTATTTACAACACATTACATACAAAAATGGGTAGCTAACATCAAAAGAATAAAATACAGGAAAGAAAATGTGCACAACCATTTGAAATTTACAGGGCTCCCTTTTTCAGCAAATATCAAAGGTTAAGTGTCTGACAAACATTATTGATTCTTTTCGTAAAAGATGGAAAATACTGAATAATATTTGCCCTTCACTCAATTGTGCTACTTCTCTTGAAACAGACACCGCACTGATTTTCTCCTTGAAGGAGTCCCACTGTTGAATGGTTCAAGCCCGGCTGTCGATATGGAGTTATCGTGGTCATTTTCGGAAGAACTGTCCTGACCATCTCTTGGATGCTGAGAATGTGTCGATAGTATTTTCACCAAATATCGTTTATCTTTTCCTGCCTAGTAAAACAAATGGTTCAGAATTATTCAAATTTTGCAAACTACGGAGTTTATAGAGGGAAGTTAAAAACCACTAGCAGGTCATTCGGTGCAGTGAAGCTGAGAAAATCTGCATTGATTTGCTTAAAATAAGTGGCCGAAAACAATTTAAGTTATTTTTACTCCATGCCAAATATCATTTTGAAATGTCAAATGTTGCAATAATCAAGTCACTTATGCAAAAGTTCAACAGTTTTCACGTCAGTATAAAAATATCTCGAACGATGGACTTTCTGGAGAATAAAGACTCATCAATCTCTTGCTGTGAGAGTGTTTCATATTACACATATTTCTTTGTGCAGCACATATGTTAACAAAACATGGTGGCCTTCCTCAGTTCCCAGCTCTTCACCTATCTGAGAGAGAAAATTAACACAAATCTCAAGTTGATATTTTTCAGGAGCGATAGCACATATCTATAGCTTGCAAACAGAATATCAACACACTCGGGAGAAAGAGTCTCTAAATAAGTACATTGGATAAATTCAGTCATTGGACTTGAATCTAAATTTTAAGCGCAAGTTACTCAAGTTACAATGGAGATAGAAACATAATTAGTTCTTATGCACACTCCTTTTTTGTTCACACTGCTCTGAGGGCACTCTGCCTCTTTTATCACCAGGATGGTTCTACTTATCCCCTCCAGGCAACTTCTCCTCAGTCCAGGAGCTTGGAGTGGGCAACCAATCCTGTAAAGCATAAAGTTTTGGTTGGGATGGACTGATGTTTTTCTTTGTACCATTTCAAAATATCTTTCCTTTTCTCTTTATGTCTCCTCCAACCATAGACCACATCCTTTCTGGTAAAAAAATTGACAGGCAATCTACTTCTAATCCTGCGCACAGACTCCTATTATCATTATAGTACTGTGTTCATATTTCACTGGCCAGCAACAAGTAGTGTATATATTGTGTGGCTTGAAGCATATCGCCAGACTGCAACCAGTCTGAAGGTTAAAAAAACCTTTGAGCTCATTTAAAATAAAATCCTCTTTTAGATTTACTTTTCTTTGGCAAACTGAAATCAATTTTCAAACATCTCCACCATTATCAATTCCATAGTGGCTTTTTAGAGTATGGCCACTTTCAATAACATTTTTCTAAATGTGAATCTACCTTTTATGGTGTTAAGTTTATAACAGTATGATATGGTTCAATAGAAGGGCGAGTAAACCTGAAAAATTCTGCCTCGATTTAATACAGTATTGTCAATGCACCAAAAGGCTTCAGAACTTACCAGGACTAAATGCTTTTTCAGTTGGGTAATAGTGCTTCTGTTAGCCCGAACCAAAGAAGCAAAAGTTGTCAGCACAATACTGTTGCCAAGAAAAAAATGGAGAAGTATTACAATATTTATGCAAAATATATATGTATCTTCCACATGTAATGTCTAAGAAAATTGGAAGTTCTCAAAAGTAACTTCTGTATGTATGAGCAAAGATTTGTAAGGGTAATGAAGTCTTTGCCATTTTAATATATTATTTAAGTTACATCCATGAAGGGAATGACATTTGAGAACACACAGTCCATCCATCTCCCTTTCTCTTTTTCTTGATTTAGTACACAGGAAATACATGGTACATTGATATTCTCATTAATTCATGTTTATACTTTCATAAAAAGTTAAAAATCAATGAAGCTTAAATTATAGATTTTTAAAAATAAGATCAAGAGCATGTTGTCACTTCAACAATTGTAGCAGTCACAAAACATTACACAGTGCAGTCATTTATTTTAGTTGCAACCACCTTCTTTTCAAAGGTTTACACCACCTATTCACTGTGATAAATGTAAAAGATGCAGTGATGGTGCTGTACACTCTAAGGACAGCCAGAAGAGTTAGAATTAGAAGGTGAACTAGATGGACCTTGATCTTTTTTCATCTAGCAATTCCTATGTTCCTATAGTTAGTTACCATGCAGGTTTTCGACCCTTGGTTTATTCATGACCAAAACTACCAAAAGACACACACTAATTGAACAAAACTATGAACACTGTTATCAAAACTTGATCCTTAATTACTGTATTATGCAACAACTACTCCGCAGATTCAGTGTTTCCTTGTTGATGGCCAAACATTCAACACTAATATAGTTAAAGCTGGGGCAGGTAAGCATGCTACTGTGTACCACACAGTTTTTATGTTGTCTCATGAGCTGGATTGAGACTATACAAACTTTGTCCGTGTAGGTCTTATGCTGTTAACACTATAAGACCATTCCCTGTCATCAGCCTGGTTGGATTCAAACTCAGGTCCCAGAGGGGAAAAAAAGATCGTGCACTAATTAATTGCACCACCCAGTTCCAATAAGGCATTTTATGGGAATGTGACAGACATGGGCTCCATCCTGCATTATGTTATGAAATATGTCTATATTAAATCTTTGCATAGGAAATTGTAGCAAGGCATTGCCAGGGTAGTGGGATTTTTAAATTGGAGTAAAGGCTGTTGTTTCTGATTGCATTTCCTTTGCACTTGCCTTGAGTGCCTGCAGGTATAGCAAGTATACAAGGTTAAATGAGGTTACATTTTCTATGTTTGCTCCGAAAAGAGTCACTGCAGATGAAAATTCAATCTGGTTTCTTTCAGGTTTGAATTGGTAAACAACACATTAGATCCCCACCAGGCGATAAAGATACTGATCATCAAGCTGTAGAGTCAGGACTTGGGAATTTCCTCATATTCAGCGTAAAAGGTCTGCCTTTGAATTGAAGTATAAGAAGCTGCATAGATCACATATACTTATTGCAGCTTTACGTTATATCTACAGTTTTTGCAGCTGAACTGGAGTTACGTCATGGCATTAAGGTAGAACTTCATGCAGCTAAAGCACTCATGTTTACAGTAACAAAATATTCAATTAAAGGACTCAGTGGACTCTTAAGAGTTTCAAAATGCTTTGCTATTTTGGTTTCAGAAAATAGATTCGGAAGATTGGTGAGACTTAAATACTATATTATTACTTTATCTTGTGATATATTTGGCTCTATATAAATTTCCATCTTAACAGTGAATATTAATTTGTAGTTTAGCCTGAAATATCTGATTTGTCAGTGTGATGGTTTACCCACTTATTGGAGGGATCAGGAGAATATGATGGGTATCCTATGTATCTTTCCAGAGTGTATTTTGAAAAAAGGGTAATACCTAGTCATCTGACATGGTAACCCATTCAATTTATGCACAAGATTTGTAAGTTTTGGATCATAGGAGGCACATTCCTGCCCTTGGAGCTATCTTATTGCTTTAAGCATACATAAGAGTGCTGGGAACTTGAATCATAACAGGAAAGATGAAGGTACAACATGTTTCAGCTGGCTTGGTCTTACCCTGACTGGATAGCTCTTCAATCGAGTAAAGAACTTCCATTTTTAGTTTCTAATGTAGATTATTCTTAAAATGGTCAGTAAACCATAGCATCGGAGAATAGCCATCTGATGACTGTTCAAAGCAACTTATTTGGATTATGTGAGCAATTGCACAAAGAAGCAATTTAATTCTCTTGATTACATATTCTAATAAAGTATAGTTTTTTTAAAGTCTTTTTTATTTGTTTCTGCAGAGGTATGTTGTTATTAACTAGTACAGTAATTTGGTTTAATTTATAATTTTTCATTTAATGTTGCAGATTATTGATGATGTCTTTACTCTTGCAGGTATTAATCTGTTCACTGGTTGTCTAAATGAACCAGTTATAGGTTGTTTTTCTCTATGGATTTTGGACCAAAACGGATAGATCAGAGTATTTTTTAAATGGTGAAAAGCTAGGAACAGTGGTGGTCCAAAGAGATTTAGGGGCCCATGTACACAGATCACTAAAATGTAGTCGTCGGCCACAAAAAGTAATCAATAAGGCTAATGGAATGTTGGCCTTTAAAACTGGAGGGCTGGAATATAGAGGGGAGGAAGTTTTACTACAGCCATTCAAAGCCCTGGTTAGATCACATATGGAGTATTGTGTACAATTCTGGGCTCCGCACCTCAGAAAGGATATATTGGCCGTGGAAGGAGTGCAGTGCAGATTCAGCAGAATGTTACCAGGGCTCTGGGGGTTGGATTTGGTGAGGAGGTTGCATGGGCTGGGCTTGTATTCCCTGGAATATAGAAGGTTAAAGGGCGATTTGATTGAGGTTTTTAGGATTTTGAAGGGAATTGGTGGGGTAGATAAAGAGAAACTTTTTTCTGCTGGTGGGGAAGACGAGGACAAGGAGACATAACCTTAAAATCAGAGCTAAGCCATTCAGGAGAGAAGTTAGGGAACACTTTTGCACACAAAGAGTGGTGGATGTGTGGCACTCTCTCCAACAAGGGGCAATAGATGTTAGCTCAATTAATCATTTTAAATCTGAAATCGATTGATTTTTGGTGGCCAGCGGTATTGGGGGATAGAGAGCCGGGGTGGGTGAATGGAGTTGGGCTACAGATCAGTCATGGTCTCATTGAATGGCAGAGCAGGTTCGTGGGGCTGAATGGCCTACTCTTGTTCCTATAAGCACAAGTATTTGTAAGATTACTTTTACATATATAGCCCAGAGGTTGCATTAAAATGATTAAATTGTGTCTTATGTTTCGTGAAATTGCACTGTACCATCAAAAAGGAGTGTCACAAATCCCTATTAGACCACTCACTTTTCTATTCATGGATTAATATGTCAAATTATAAACCTTGTTCCTTAACCTTAAATTTCTCTTTAGTAATCTGTTGCAGTTCTTACCATAAAACAGTGATCAGCAACAAGATAAAGGCTTCTGATATAATGTAGTTCAGCAAGTTCTGAGCTGCTGATGGAAGTGTTGACACTACTTCTGGAATAATTCCCCAGGCTGATTCATACTGTCGAAATGGACCACATGACATGGATGGATGGACCCTAAGGGAGAATCAGTAGTTACATTCAGCCTTTTCAGTGGTATAAACCTGCTCCTTGGTTTGAACAAATACTATCAGTACCAACAGCGCATGTGAGAACATCAGCCACAAGTTGTGTATAAGTGGTTATAGCATTCAGCTCATTTAACCCTTGAAACACTCATGATTGAAAAGCCTCCTGACACACAAACATTTAGGCTTGCTGTGAAAGATGATCACGTGGATAAGGCAAAAAAAGGACTGCTAGCGACCACGTCAATATACCCCAGGATGAATTGCTACTTCGAGAGAGAGAAGGGAGAAAGCAGAAGGGCGGGATGGGGTGGGGGAGAAAATTGAGACATGTTTTCCCACTGCAAGCATTTGGATCGGTCACCATATTGTTGGATCAATGTGTATTTTAATTGGACGATGGTTGAGGGACATAGTTGCAGTTAAATAACAGAACGTTCCACCCTCCAGGAAAGTGTAAATTTACAGAAGGCATTTATATAAGACTATAATTGTGAGAATTTCTAGATAATTACCAGGATGAGCTGCAAATAAATTGTGATGGGATTAGGAACCCTTGGTGTTCCATGAAGTGAAAGATTATAGGTTTCTAAATTATTTTATGGTTCTAGCAGTAACTCAAGTTTAAACAATTGTGATTTCTCTCAAGTTCTGGCTGGATTTTTAAATGCCTGTTAATGCAATATCTGTACATAGAATCATAGAAAGTTGCAACAAAGAAGGGGGCCATTTGGCCCATTGTACCTGAAAGAGCAACTTAGTCCCCTTCCCTTGCCCTTTTCCCATACCTTTTTTTTAAAAATTGTTTTTCAAATATTTATTCACCTTCCTTTTAAAAGCTATTATGGATTCTGCTTCCACCACTGTTTCTGGTTGGACATTACATATCTGAATAACCGTCTGCTTAAGAAATGTCTCCTAACTTCTTTCATTTTTAAAATTATTCTCTCTAGTTACTGACTCACTGACCAATGCAGAAACATGGCCTGCTGCCTCTCTACCTCTCCTCCTTTAAGATGCTCCTTAAAACCTATCTCTTTGACCAAGCTTTTGGTCACCTGTCCTAATATCTCCTTATATGGCTCAGTATCAAACTTTTGATAATCGCTCCTGTGAAGCATCTCGGGACGTTTTACTATGTTAAAGGCGCTATATAAATGCAAATTGTTGTTGTTGTTGCAACAATCAAGTTTGAGTTGGTATTCGTTTAAAAACAATGTATGCAGAAGACGAGGTAAGTGCCTGAACATTGCTGATTTTTCCTTGTTTGTTAGTATTTTTAGAAAAGTCATGCTAAGCCAGTGTCAGAAGTCTTTCTGGTCTTTTTAACTGTTCATTGTTGCATTTGAATTCTGTTGCTGCTAACCTCTCAGCCAGTATTATTTTGTGAACAGTTATTTGCTTTGGCTGTTGAAGCAAAAATCGTGCAGCCCAGCTAAAAAGAGGGCTAACTTGATTCTCTGCAAACTAGCCTGCTCCTTTATTAAGCCTGAATGCTAACTCCCTCATGTGACTGTGACCAGGGAGGTGATAATACAATGTGACCTTACGTTGGAGAAAACATTCTTCTTATTCCATCGCCAGGCCTGAAAATAGCTTTGCATTACTGCACTGAGGCAAGTGGTCTTTCCTCATACTGAGAGGTATTCCAGAATTAAACCCTTTCACAAATGTGGAACTCTAGCTACTCCCTCCTCCCCTAGTTCCCTCCTCCCACAAATAATAAAGGAGTGGGAACTGTTCCCTCTTTTGCAGAGATTGATACTTACGTAGCTACACTGGCAATGACAGGAACACATGCTACAACCAGTCCAAACAGTAATATTAACTGAAAGAAAATCTTAGAGCTGGATGCTCGAAACAATCTTTTCCCAGGACGACAGTAGTTATACAAAGTGTGCTGCAGATAAAATCAAGAAAAAGAGAAGCCATTATACTTGGGCCACAGGCTGGCACTTTCAAGATATGATGAACATAAGAACATAAGAAATAGGAGCAGGAGTAGGCCAATCGGCCCCTCGAGCCTCAATAAGATCATGGCTGATGATGAGTTGCTGACTTTTTTCCACACCACAGAGAGAATAAGCAAAAAATAAATAAATGTACGTACTAGTTTATGAAAAATACAACGGCGTACTGATTGTCTTTCATTTTAAAGAATAACTAAAGTTCACTGTTATTCAGCTCACTCTCAGCTCAAAACATTAAGTGAAGGGTTAGATGATGTCGTGAGCTAGATTGCCCATTCATCTCTGGAGTCTGGGTTTGAATGATTCTAATGAGCAGCAGGGGTGCTGGAAATAGAGGCTAGGCAATGGGACATGATGATTCAGTGCCTGCCCTTGGAAATACAGAGATGGCGGGTCTGGTTGGGAGGCAAACCACCCCATGGTTCGTTTTCAAAACATTTTTGTTTTTACAAAAACATATCCACATTTCCCTGTCCATTCCATCTGTATGCAAAAGGCTGTCAAGGAGGGAACACAATGTTGTGTTCTGAATTACAAAGATTTAAATACCAATTTTTGTCACTTACAGTGAAAATAACAACGCTGCATAAAACCCAATTCCCAATGTTTTAGGCTATGCAAGGAAAGAGCCAATCGGTTCAAACTCACCAGGGCTGATATTAAGTTGTTCCACCGGGCGGGAATGGGTAGTGGCCCGAAAATAGTGGTGCTATGCTTACTGCCCCGTTCCCTCCTGCCGCCATTTTCCTGGGGCCTCCATATGAATGGCCCAAGTGCCCACCTATTTCAGGTGGGAGCCTGATTTGAAGATGCTAATTGGGATCCTATGATGAACATGTGCAAAATTGGCCTGTTTGTGTTTGTACGTGAACTAGTGGCATGTCTAATACGTGCACAAGTAGAATATTTTTCTTATGTGTACAGTCTTTTTACGGATTAAGTGTTGGTGACCAGGGATTTTTCTGTCCAGTGTTCATTCATTAGAGTTACCACAGGATCACTTTTACAGACAGATGATTGCTTTGAACTTATCTGTCACTCAGCACACTATCACTGGCTGACTGTCTTTAATTCAAAGCAAAGTTTTAGCCACAGTCATTCTTATTTTTTCTCGTCACCTTTTTCACATAGAAGATGATGAAATATTTGATGCTGTTGAGAAGTGGCAGTAACGGAGAGTAAAACATTCCAAGCCAGACGACAGTTTGTCCATCAACAATATCCAAAACATTCTCAGGAATCAGGAACTGCTGCTTCTGCAACATTTTGGTTAACTCAAAGGGAATATGCGCTGCTATGAATCTGAACAATGGAAAACATTATTCAGTAGTTTCATTCTCTTGCTTCACTTTAAAGAAACACTGTCCACTGTTTTCTGGTCTGGGCAGATAATGGAACTCACATGCAGTAACAGTTAATGGAATACAAACATGTTTGTTTGAACTGAAGAGACATGCATATTAAATTGCAGATAGAATAAATTTTGAATACATCCTAAGCTAAATCCTAAGCTTAGGAATTTTTTTTTAAATTATAGAACTTTTTCCAATCATTTAAAACTAGCAGATCTTCCATGGCATTGCTTGTGGAGGGTTGGGTGTTATGCTGCTTTCTGTTACGTAATATATAGAATCATGGAATGTTACAGCACAGAAAGAGGCCATTCAGCCCATCGAGTCAGCACTCGTGTTATTCTTCCCTGCTAACTTCCCATATCATTTAATATTGTTTTTGAAGCTATAATAAAATTCCGCTTTAAAAGAATTTATGGATTCTGCTTCAACAACTTTTCGTGGCAAACTGTTCCACATTCTCACCACCCTCTGCGAAAAGAAATGTTTTCTATCCTCTTTAAATTCTTTTTGTAATTATCTTAAATTTGTGCCCTCATGTTACTGTCTTGCCATCCAGTAGAAACAATCTATCACTTTTTAACCCTATCATAATCCTGCACAGTCTTTAAGACGCCCGTCAGGTCGTCCTTAACCTTCTCAGTTCTAGTGCACACGGAAATTATTTTTAAAAATTGCTTACTTTCTTGGAAGTTCCACACAAAATGTGACACTGAGGCAAGCCAGAAAGTCAAACAACATCAGCTTGTACATTTCTTGTCCAATCTTAGTCTCCCAACACTGGAGGATGAAGCAGAAATAATATCAGTAAACATGATGACAAAAGTGACATTCATCTCGTAATGCTATTTACTTACTGAGAGATTGTACAGCAAGGAGATCCTGTATTTAAATTGTAGGTAGCGGCAACAGGTGTTTGAAGTATAAAGTATTATTACTGGTTTAACATTCTGAAGACTCTCCCTGGTACTGTTTTTAAACAATGGGTCCAAAAAGATTTAGGACATTGCCTGATAACAAAACACTACCTTCGGCAGCAAAAGGTTGAACTGAATATAGCACATGAAATGCTCAAACTGAAATCACACACTTTTGGCTCACTGTATTGGCTCACCAAAAGCAATTTAGTTTTGTACAATGGCATCCTACAATTCAGGTCACTTCTCTGAGAAATGTATCCGTTCAGCCGAAGTAGACGGCATTGATCAGTAACAGAATGGCTTGGATAAGAATCTTGTCTTTTTTATACCCTTTGCTGCCATAGTTTCTTCACTTTCTTTCCACTGATTCATCCCAAACTTATACTAATGCCAGCTTGGTTAAGTTGGTAGCACTCGTGCCTTTAAGTCAGAAGACTGACTATAGGTTCATGTCCTACACAAAGACTTCAGCACATAATCTAGGCTGACACATCAGTGCAGTGCTAAGGGAGCACTGTGTTCTTGGAGGTCATGTCTTTCCGATATGTCTGCCTGTTCTAGTGGGCATAAAAGATCCCAAGGCATTACTTAAAGCAGAGCAGGGAATTTTCAGTGTCCTAGCCAAACGACCAACCTCAACGAATCAGCTCCCCTTCCCCCTCCCTCACTACTGTCCACCATTGTCCATCTCTTTGTTGTTTGTGGGACAACTGGCTTCACATTTGCATGCGTAACAACAGTGACTAATTTCCAAAATAATTCATTGGTTGCAAAGCACTTTGGGACATCCTGAGGATGTGATAAGGTGATCTCCAAATGCAAGTTATTTCTTACTCTCCCAGGACAATGGCAATGGCACTCTTGCTGTCACAAGGGATAATGATAGTGGCCCAGTGAAGACTCTCATATCCAAATTATCCCTTTCTCTCCACAACACCACTGATGAAATCAAAAGCTCAGAGGAGCAGATAAGACTTACTCTGTGATGTTGCGAGATCAGACCTGTAACCCACTGCTCTTTGGCTCCACATACCGGTGAACTGATGTATTGCCCCACTGAGCTCTCTGATAAGGCTGCTATTAGTGTTTTTTTCCCTCACCTGGTAATGTAAGTTGTAACCACAGGCTCTGCAGTCCTTTTTGCTTTTGCCATCAGAACAGGTGATCTGCTGCCACAGGGAGAACACCAGCATGCTCAAATTGGCCAGTCTTAAAAATACACTCCTAAATTGAAATAGATCGAGAAAGTCAAAGACAATAAAACCTTATACAGTACAGAAATCATTATTTCTCTTTCTCTTTAAGGAAAGACATTTTCTTGTTTTTTTTCCCCCCCCCGCTTGGTCCTTCAAAATATTATTCTCTGTTGCTGGATAACATGATGTCGGTTATACTCCATACCCGCTGTTGGTTCAGTTGTTAAAAGTACACGTGGTGTTATAATTAAAAATTGGTGGTGTTATGATGATTGATTTATGCTGCCCATTTCAGAACAATCAATTTTTCCCCATATCTGTAAAAATCCTGGCCCAAAGCTGCATGAAATTTCACACTAATTTGGCGGTTTGAGCTGTAGGAGGTCGAGTATTGAGACAGTGGTGTAGGGAAATCCTGCTTTCCCAGTGCTTCAGTAGTCATCAGTTGGAGGCACAACAGTCGAGGGAGCTGCAGTCAGAGAAGCTTGATGATGCTTCGCCTGGAAGAAGAAACTCCAACAACAAGAAGACAAAGAACGTTCAGATACAAGAAGATCATCAAACTGCCTTAATGCTGAAATCCTTGGTTTTTAAGGTTGTATGTATTGCTTACTTTTCTTCGTACTCGTGTGAACTTTTGAATCATGAAATAATCACTTCTGATTAACGAAACTACCGTGTAAAGGGTGACTTTCTTTGACTGCTATTATCCAGGTCCACAAACCACTGGGAAAGTAGTTATTTCCCTACAGTGGTGAGTTAAAATACCACATGGGTACTGTATGTAAGGCTGGAGATATGCATGGCTATAGAATCTCACCTGATGGCCATTACAATTCCAGTGAATGGATTGCAAGATAGCGATCAGAAAGAACCTTGACCAATTTCCCCACCTCAGCCTTCTTAACTCAGGACCAACCGTAGAATCCCTACTCTTTCCTCAGCCAAGATTGGGTAACAGCACACACCAAGGATTAAACCTGGGACCTTCCCAGTCTGCAGGACTCCTTCACTCAATGAGCCATCAAGGAGCTAAATGTATTTTTTTTCTCTTCTATCAACTTGTCTCAGTGGTAGCAATCTTGCTTCCAGTCAGAAGGCCCAGTCCAGGACATGAGCACATAATCTGGGTTGACACTTCAGTGCAGTACCTAGGGAGTGCTGCATTGTTGCAGGTGCTGTTTTTTTAGATGAGTGGTTAAAACTAAGGCCCATAAAAGATCCCTCGGCACTATTCGAATTAGAATCGGTCAATTCTCCTAGTCTCCTGCCCAACAGTTATCCCTTAACCAACACTATCAAAAACAAATTGGTTGCCACGTTTACCTGTATAACAGGTTTAACTTCTGAAGTAATTCATCGCCTATGAAGCATTTGGGATGTCCTGATGACATGAAAAGTGATGCACAAACACAAGTTCTTTCTTTTCTGTTTATTATTGCAATGTTGTAGCTGCATAGTTAGGCAATAACGACCAAGAGAACTTCATGTTTGAGTTGTTCCAGGCACAACCCAGGATGTTAAACCATCCCTTAACACACAGTGAATGATACTGCAACTGATTGAAACTGTTTGTTGTGAGTTTTAAGGCCAACTAGTAATCTTATGATACATGTACGGTGACTGAAGTGAAGTTAGTTGGATCATTTCTGCTGGGAAAAAAAAACTAGATTGTACCAATCTCTGGAAGAATAGACTTGACATATAAAGTGCAATAAATTACATTTTCAAACATTGCTGACCTTCCCTTTGTGTCAGACTGTCAAAAGCCACAGCATCTCATTGTAGGAGATTTACCTGATTAATATCAAATTGATTTCAGTGTTTGGTGGATACTCTTCATATCGGACAATTATCCGAAATAAGAACGGCAGAAGAATATTACTGATGGTAATGACAATGGATGGAAGATATTCCATGAAGAATTCAGTGACAAAAGCAAATTTCTTGCTTTCACTCCCCTGGAAAGAAGAATGCATTATTTAATAAATATAAAAATACACACAATGGCCCTCAAATTCCTGGAGCCCCAGTCTCTACCCGATATGCTCGTCTGCCCTACCCTGGACCTTCAGTCCAAATCCCTGGACTGGGTCATTTTAATATAGGGGCTGGCCTCCGTACCATTTATGCTGTGTTATTGGAGCAGCATATTAGGTGGTTGGGGAGGGGTGGTAGCCATTCAGGCCAAAGGGTGAAGATTTGAAAAAAAAACATTTTGCAGCAGCCACTTTCCTAACTCTGCTTTCAATTGCCCCTGGAAAACTGGTATTAGGTCCCCGCTGCCATATTGGTGCAGTAAGTAGGCCTGTTTCATGCAGGTGTACATTACCTTGGCTCTCGTAAAGATGGCGCTGGTGGGATATGTCATCCCACCTGTTGCAATGACGCCACAATCATAGCGGACGGGCACAAGAACCTGCCTCCTCTTATCTGAATTTCACAACTTAAAAGTAAAACTGGATCCTGTCCCATGTTCCAGCCCCACCCAATTTACAACCAAATACTGCCCTCCCAAGCCCATGAATTTCAGGACCAATGATTTCTTCCCATTTCTCACTGGGCTGAAATTATGCTTATTGTGCAGAGCTGTAGATAAATTGTCATCTAGTAGGTTCCCAAATTTGATATTAAACTGGGCTATTTCCAGCATTTGGTGACTGTTTAGTCCATAAATATACTAATCAAAGTTTGACTGCCTTAATCTACAAATTAATCCATGTCTTCTTTAGCTTTCAATCATGTTATCTAGGTTTCCTATCATGATTTGTCATTAAAGTACCTCTTGACACCCATTTTAGCAATTTCATTCATTATTTTCAAAATTCAGGTGTTTTGTTTGCTTAATCTTGATTTATGAGAATAGACGACCTCCTTCAATGTTTGATAATTAAAACTAATTTTTTCCCGATGCTCTTTATTTAACTGGAACCCTTAATTTGTTTATGATATTTACAATTTTTAGTTCCAACAAGCATTACTTTTCTCAGCGCTCAATGATGTGTTTATCATTTTACTAGGTTTGTAAATGATGTGATTGGTGATGCATGATATCATTGTGTCACTGACTGTGCCTGACAGTATTTACAGCATATTCAAATATTATGAGATTAGAGCAAAAGTTTCATCTCTTCATCCCAACAATTGACAACACAAACTTTCTCAACAGCCACTATGATGGATTTTGGAGCAAATGGTTCCAAACTACTTTAAGAATTAAACCTTCTGAATATCTCCCTCAACCTGTGATGAAGGGTCTTTTAAATACCAGCTGACATTCATCTACTCAGTTGCCAATTTATGTAGATGTCTTAATTGTAACCTTTCTCCTCAAGAGGTGACTTTTCCACACAAATTGATATAATCGAAAAACTCAGACAATCTACCTTCCATTTGTGTCAAAATCATTAATAAATATAATGAACAGCAAAAATCCTGGGTCTGATCTCTGGGTTATTCCTCTCTCTGCAGTTGTACAATTAGAATTACTATCATCGGTCATTGTCCTTTGTTACGTGGCCTATCCAATATACAGCTACTTTCTTTATTCCGTGACTTTTGATTTGGCTATAATTGCCTTTTAAGAAACCTTATCAAATGCTTTTGGAAAGCCAAGCTGTATTATGTAAACATCACCATCATCTACCAATTAAAAAGACTGCACCCCTATAATTCTGAGGATGATGCTCCTAATTTTTTTAAAAATTGAAATAATATTATCTATTAAGTACCATGCCTATGTTTTTTAAATTCATTCTCCGGATGTGGGCAAGTCCTGCATTTATTGCCCATCCCTAGTTGCCCCTGAGAAGGTGGTGGTGGTCCACCCAGCAGTCCGCGTGACTTGCTAAGCCACTTCTGAGGTCAGTTAAGAATCAACTATGTTGGTGTGCGACTGGAATCACATATAGACCAGACTGGGTAAGGATAGCAAGATTCCTTCCCTAAAGGACATTAGTGAATCAGTTGGTTTTTTACAACAATCCAACAACTTTGTGGTCACTTTTACTGATACCAGCTTTTTATTTCCAGATTTTTTTTTGAACTGAATTCAAATTCTCAAACTGCCGTGGTGGGATTTGAACTCATGGGGCATGATTTTAGCTCGGAGCCGGGAACCCAGCGCCTGCGTAGATATTCACGTGGGGAACCCGGAAGTCAAGTGAGTGCGTCGCAATCTGTGATCGCAACTCATATGAAGGTAAGTATTTGTATTTCCGGGTTTCCCACGCGCCAGGCTGACTACCAGTTGGGAGGGAAAGGAGCAGGGAGTTGGAGAGGAGGGAGGGAGAGAGAGATCGTGGGTCGTGGAAGAAATGGGCGGAGGGTGGTGGGGGTTCGTGGACGACATTGGGTGGGCCTTGGAGAAGATCGGAGGGGGAGAGGGGAGTTGCACCAACGGGGGAGGGGGGAGTTGCACCAACGGGGGAGGGGGCAGCCGATCGCACCAAGTGAGCTGTTGAGCCTGGATGAAGCACTCCTGCTCCTCTGGGCCCACAAGCAGACCTTATGGATCCAGCTCTTCCCGCCTGCTTTCACCTGATGTGGATCAGAAATGATGGGAAACCCCAACAGGTAAGGTTAAATTTGTTTTACATTTCTAATACACAAAAAATTAAATGCCTCAACTATCACAATGAGGTACATTGCCCCTTTAAGTATCGGTCTGCCGGCTTTAAGTGGTGACGGGTCTTTTGGGTTTCTGTTGCGTGCGCCCATCCTAATGTGTCTGAGTTAAACCCGGAAGTGGAAGATTTCAACAATTTTGACTATCCACCTGCCCCCAGCCCACCTGTTCTTGGGGGTTGAAGTTACCCCATGTTCTCTAGATTATTAGTCCATGCTTCCAGTTTCCAGTAAAAACCTCCAGTAACATAACCACTACGCTACTGTGCCCATAAGCTACAAGTAATTATGCCACAGCTCTTTTAGAAGTATTATCAGGTGCACTGCTGCTGATTCAGGTCTTCTGAGAGGTTTTCAAGAACTTGACCATTTCTTTTATTAATCTCTAAAACTGGGGGAGAAAATAGCATAAACAGGACATGTATTTTTAAAGGCAAATGACTTCAATTGAAAGAGTATGGCTTCTGCTGCCTTTAAGAAATATTTATTGGCTATTTATATATTTTTTTATATTTATGCAAAATTAGATACCATAACTATAAGATAGTCACTAATAAATCCAATAAAGAATTCAGGAGAAACTTCTTTACCCAGAGAGTGGCTAGAATGTGGAACTTGCTACTACATAGAGTAGTTTGGACAAATAGCATGGGTACCGTTAAGGGGAAGCTGGACAAGCACATGAGGGTGAAAGGAATAGAAATATATGCAGATAGGGTTAGATGAAGTAGGGTAGGAGGACGCTTGTGTGGAGCATAAACACCAGCATGGACCAGTTGGGCCAAATGGCCTGTTTCTGTGCTGTAAATTCGATGTATGTAATATAGTTATTCAATGCCCTGTAACCTTAACAACAGTGTCTATGTACTGACCTTCTGCTGGAAATTTTGAGATGATTTTGTTGCTTGGTAAATGGAGTAAAAAGCTCCAGTCAATAAAATCAGGATGAACAAATTGATCATAAAACGGATGAAGTAGAGGAACACTTTCTCCTTTGTGGTCCGTTCTGCTTTTCTTTTCCTGCACATTTGCTCTGCTAAATCAATCTAGTTAAAACCAAAAAAAACACAGACTAACAATCAGGAAACCAACCTCGATTCAGACCTTCAGTTTTGTTCAGTCCAGTTCAATGCAAATACATTCAACTGACTGCTTAATCCTAGTCATTGAAGGTGTTACAGTATTTCAATCAACACTACAAGTGTCATTTTGAATTCCGATTTCTGAAGATAAATCACTGTGAAATCTGTTTTACTTCAAGAAAGTGAAACTCAACTTCAATCAAGCCAACGAAGATGTATTGGTGGCCTAATCCAATCAGGTCAAGCTTGACTGGGTTTCACATTTTTTCCCAGCACCACATTTTCCCCTTTCTGTCCGTCTTAAAGATGTTTGTTGAGAAATGTCAATTTTATAAAGCCTCAGTGAATCTTTTGGTTGCAAGCAAGTAAGAATACGATAGTAACACTCAACATGAAAATGTCATCATGCACTATTGAGATCATCATATTGTGGGCCATACATTAACTTTCATTTTAGTGTACTGTATATAATGTTCATAAGTTATCTTATGGAATGCAATGCTACTGGAAACAGCCTCCACTGACGTATAGTCCCCATTGCTGAGGGATGGCACAAGCTATTAAAACAACATGACTGAGTTGATATATCAACAAAATATTTACACCACTCTGATGTTGGGCTGGATACCAGCCATTGTTTATGGTGTAGACTGTTTCTTTCTGTAGCTTATGAATCAATTCATAAAACCATATCATGCCTGAAAAAAAAATCATTGTGGAAACATAGTTCAGCTTACAACAAACTGTAAAGTACTATAACAATTCTATACTCTCCATCTCAAAATAAACTATCCACTCAAATTTTGGAATTCAACTGCAGCCTGACAAGAATGTTTGATGTTTCCCAATAGTTCAGTCCCTGGTCTTTCCTGTATCCTTCAGACCAACAAGGGTCAAGTCTTGCTAATCAATAGCTGGGGACATCACAACTCTAATAACTAATGTTGTTTTTATTCAGATCAATCTAAGGTTTGCCAATAAATAACATTCAGTCATGTGACATTTTATCAATCTCATACTGAAAAATCAATTATTGTAGAACCTCTAACAATATAATTAGAAACCAAATGTAAAGAGCACAGCTTAGGAGCAATAAACTCGTGGTTTCCCTATTGAAACAACGATATGACAGATCATGTTACAGTATTTCAGAGTGTTATTTTGAAGGACTACTGTAGTAAGATTAAATGTAAACTACTGAGTTACAATACCTTCAGGTCATTCGCAATGCTGTGTTGTTTAAGTTTGGCCATGAAGGTTTCCTTGATACAAAAGTCCCAAAGGGCAAAGATCTTGGCACTGTGTCTGGTATGGTAATCCTTCTCGTGCATGCATTCCTGTTTAAATCTACTCACTGTCCTGGAGGGAAGAGAAAGCCTTTATATTCTTTGAGGGAGCACCTGTTTTCCCATTAAATCATATACTTAACCTCAAGACCACCTTTACAGATGCAGGATGGAGATCCTAACTCACAAAACAGGCAAAGGCAGACAGCTCATCTTACCTCCACACTCTCATTTGATTCATATTTTCTTGAAGATATATTTTACTTAATTTCTTGGACTGTTTTGATATTTAGTGTTTGCGCCAACAGTACTGAATTCACATCGAGTTACGTGGAAACTACAGTATAGAAATAGGCCATTCGGCCCAACTGGTCTATGCCGGCATTTATACTCCACACGAGCCTCCTCCCTCCCTATTTCATCTAACCCTATCAGGATGCCCTTCTATTCCTTTCTCCCTCATATGTTTATCTAGCTTCCCCTTAAATGCATCTATGTTATTTGCCTCAACTACTCCTTGTGGTAGCATGTTCCACATTCATACCACTCTTTGGGTAAAGAAGTTTCTCCTGAATTCCCTATTGGATTTATCAGTGACTATATTATATTTATGACCTCTAATTTTGGACTCCCCCACAAGTGGATACATTTTCTCTACGTCTACCCTATGAAAGCCTATCATTATCGGAAAGACCTCTATCAGGTCACCTTTTCTTTTCTAGAGAAAAGAGTCCCAGCCTGTTCAGCCTTTTCTGATGATATCCTCTCAGTTCTGATATCATCCTCGTGAATCTTTTTTGCACCCTCTCCATTGCCTCTACATCCTTTCTGTAATATGGAAGCCAGAACTGTGCACAATGCTCTTAAGTGTGGTCTATCCAAGGTTAAAATGGGGAAAGTACAAAGGGCTGTGGAAGTTCTAACCTTTTTACAATCCAGCAAAGGCAAAGTAGGAAGTAGAGGAACATGGTCAACAGGTAGGCCAAAGGGAGGTTATAGATAAAGTTCTGGTATAGACCAAACTTATAATACCCATAGAATATATAGGAAACTTCCATGAATCCCTGTAAAAAAAACAAATATCAACATTAGAGAAGGAACTATTTAAAGATCTTAATCTTAACTTTAGAAGTTAACAGCCCAAGTTTGATTTCTATTCACAATCTGCACCTTTAGTTACCACACCATTGTGTTTCTAATGACGACTTACTACTTGGCAACTGCTGCAAGTTATGGTTGAGCCAAAACTTTCTTCAGCTTAGCATCGGAAAGAGTGAAACCAGACTGTTCACCACCACCAGAAAAACCAAACCTTAGCCCCTGCTTCCATCCCACTTCCTGACTGCTCACTCAGATCTCAGTATCTTGTTCAAACCTTTGGCTGAGAATCAAACCCCACATCATATCCATCAACAAGATAGCCTAATCCCTGTATGTGTACATTGACCTCCTCTGTCCTTACTACCTTTTCATTGTTGCTGAAACCATTATCGATGCTTTGGGGCTCGATTTCTCCAATGTTCGTCATCTGATATCCATCCACATAAACTTCACCTTGTGCAAAACTTCATGTCTTATCCCATACTGAGTCACATTCACCTGTCACTTCCATCCTCGAAATCCTCCATTGGATCCTCAGCCCCCAGCAAACAGATTTCAAAATCTTTTCATCCTCATTTAAAATCCCAACATGACCTCACCCCTCCGTACCCAACGAGGGGATCCCAGCTTGAACCCTCCCCTCTTCCCACTGTGCATCAGCTCCCCTTCCCCCTCCCTCACTACTGTCCACCATTGGTGAATGCCTTCACCCATTGAGAGCCTGCAGTATGGAATTCTCTTCTCAAACCCTCTGTCTTGCTACCTCTCTCCTCCTTCTAAAGCCTTTTCAAAACATATCTCTCTGCCTTTGGTCACTTTTCCTATCCCTTCTCCCAACTCTAGTTCAGTGTCCAATTCCCCCGCTTTGTGAAGTGCCTGGGAGCGTCTTACTATGTTAAAGCACTATCTATTGTTGGTAATTAATTAAAACTTAATCTTTCCTTCTGGGTTTTTATTTGTATATAAACGATTGTTTATTAAAAATGTTCATTAAATACTTTGATTTTTAAAAAAATTCAGAAAGTATTTCCTTGAACTAATTTTGAACCTAACACATTCAAAAAAAGTCATACAAATGCTTTGTGGAGAAAAATGTAATTAAAAAAGGCATAATTTTATTAAACTATAAAACAAGCACAGCTGCCTGCATCGGTGAAAGGATCCAAATGAGACATGACAGGCTGTGTGCAAGGGTTTAAATAAGTGATCTTGAATTCTTTAGACCAACTCACAGGCTGAAGTGAGTAACTGACACATAAGGGCCTACAGGCAGCACCAATCTATCTACCTATCTCTCTCTCTCTCTCTCTCTGAGTGTCTCTTGCTCTGGCTCTTTATAATACTTTGTTATGAATGCTACAGTGACCCTCACACAGAAAAAATAAAATTAACAGTTGCACAATTTTCTCTATTTAAAAGAATATATATTGGCGCCATTCAACTATCAAGAACTTCAGAGGCAGAGATCTGAGACCAGGCCTCCTGCCCACCCTCAGCCATAGGCCGACACACACACGCATACGTACATGTTAAATTCCACTTTAAAAGAAAGTGCCAGGCAAATTTTTGCACACATTAATTGTCGTTAAATAATTTAGGGATCTCTAAAGGCCGCTCCACTAAATTTCAATATTGGTTGAATGAAGCCAGATGCCAATTATAATTAAAGCTGTGTCACCCTATCTTATGGTTGCCACCTCTGGTTGGAGGCATGCCTGGAGGTTTGATCACGTGACATTCTGACCACATAACATCTGACCATGTGACATCTACAAATGTTATAGCATTTACTTTATAAAGGTTGGGTACCCTGTAGTTGAGTATTTTTGCTCATGGTTTAACGCCAGCGGCTGTTGTGCGACAAATTCCAAGAGCCAGGAGGTCAACTGTGGGCAATCGCAGAGGGGAAACCGAGGTTGGGGAAGAGGGGAAACCGAGGAACCCCGCCCCCATTTCTGAGACCCCCCTCATTTTAAAGACCTCCCCCCCCCCCCCCACCCCGCCAATTGCCAAGACTCCCTGAATGCCTGGACTCTCCAGCCTCCTTCCAACTGCACTCCATGCGGTCGCGGCTCTGTGGGTCAGGTGGAAAATTTAAATCGCTGACCTCCTGGGCTGTTGGAGGCAGCGCTTGGGGGAGGAACCCCCGATTCCGGGAAACTCCGAGTCATTCCGGGAGTGTTGGGAACCCTACACTATCTTCGCCCTGCTCTAACTTTTGTTGGAGTTCTTTATCACTGTGCCAGAGATTGGTATGGTTCATGCCTGCAATTCCACATAAAGCGTGTTCCCAATCTGACCTGTGTTGTCATGGTGGTTCATGGAGGCCAGGTGGGAAGGAATGGGAAATCAGATAGACAGCCAGCCAAAGCCAGTCTTGCTTATCTCCTGGTGATTGGTTACAGGCAGTGTAGGCTGCAGTCTCGTTGCAGGTAGTTTATTTGCTCTCTTGACTGGGGAGCGTGGTGAGATGGGACACTCAAGGTACAGTTATTTCAGTTAGAATAGAATTAAACAAATAGCAATTCTGAAGGTGGTGAAAGAAGTTAAGTGTCCACTTTTTGATTGGTGCCTGCAGACCTAATTGAATAAAACATAAAACAGCTCAATGATGCCATCTTGTGGAGAAACGGTGCCCTCCTCACATGTTACTATTTTGTTGTGGTGAAAATCCATAAATTATACAAGTTACTTCAACAATTTTTTGAAATACATTTTTTTCACAAATCATGGTTCAGTAGCTGTAGCAGCGGATAGCTTCCAGGCTGTTAATTGATAGGAAAAAATAGGTTAATTTGTCTTTATTACTTTTGATATCATTTTTTAAAAATTTGAAATGTGATTTTTTTTTCACCATTTTCCACATTCTGATTTTGTTTCCTATTTGTAAGCCTGATTGTACTTTGTGATTTTAAGAGATAACTTTGCACGGTTCTGTTTTTGTTAAAGATGCACTTCACACCACTGTCGCCAATGGAGAACCCATATTTCTTCCTCAGACACACCAATCAAACCATCAAGAGGCTGGAAAATCCAGAGAGAAAAATACATTGATCATTGCAGACCATTTCCAACTTCTTAATTAATTCTGTGTACCAGGTCAATCAGATCTTCCATTACTCTGTCACTCTACCTCCTCAATTGTAAATACTAAACATCCTTTCAATTAGGAATGCCAGCTCAAACTAATTATCTGAGTTAATTGGCTTAATTACAGTATACACAGCCACACTGGGAGATTTTAGAGATGATTCCTCACAAGCTTCAATTAAAAACTAGAACTGAGACCACAAGGCAATAATCACAGCTTCTGAGGCAGACCTTTGTGGGCACCGCACAAACATGATGTTGTGGGTTTAGGGATTATGTAGTCACATCATTATTTGCAGGGGCTGTTCAATGTCAGTCCTCTTCTGTATATGCTACAAACCTGTGTGAGATCAAATTTAGTTGCATTCATTCTTTGAGGGGTAAATTGCCCAGTGGTTATTGTACTGGACTTGCCATCCAGAGGTCATGATTTCAAATATCATCATGGCTAGTTGTGAATTCACCCCATGGGAACTAGCAGCTACTCACCCTAGGATTTAATAATCTGACACCCAGAGTATTTCATTTTAATCACATTTTTAATTTAAATAATAACTTACTGTCCCAGAGATCAGATCCAATATATACACATAAAAAGGAACCAAGCCCTTATGATATGGATCATACTTGAAGCATTCAGGTACTGAAAAGGAAACTGGAAATACAGATCGTTAATGATATGTTTGCATCTAGTTTTACTGAGTAGTCCTCAGCATCCTACTTGATTACAGTATAATTGAATATGAGCTACAATGAGAGTGCAACAATAAAGGTGTGTTTACACTACAACTTCAGTTCTAAGAGATTTACACTTTGCACCAATGCTAAAATTGTAATGTAAATCGAGAGTCAGGCCTGAACCTGATTAGGAGAGAAGCAGAATGAGATCCGCTAAAAGGGTGAGAGGGTAATTTCACACCAATAGGTTTGACACTGCAGAGGAGCTCCCTTTAAACCTATATTCAGTAAGTTAAACATTTAGATGATGCAGATATTGTCATCCCATTGTTGAAACATCTGAAATGTAAGTGCTGGGCGAGGAGCTCTATGGATGCCTGTAACTAAACACGTGCAGAGTTCTCTCCTTGGGTGAAGAACTTGTATTCCAGCCAGACACTAAGTGGGTGTTGCCTGGTCCAAAAGCATCAGCTCAGTGAAAATGGAGTACTGCCCAATCTGAGACCAGCAGTGACAGTGTAAATGGGGTACTGCCACGTCTGAGATCGGCAGCAATGGTGTCGATGGGGTACTGCCACGTCTAAGACTGGTACCTGTAGTGTAAATGAAGATTCATGGAATAGAACTTTTGAAATACAATACCTAACACTTCCTGTGTTAAAACCTAAAACCCTAAGGAGTAAACTGAAGGGCCTTTGGGGACATGGATTAGGTTGTGGGAAATCTCTGACTAACCCATCACTACCCCAGTACAATTTCTTCAGGATTATCTCTGTTCCTAGCAAACAAACAGGGCAATCGAAGGCAATTGTAGCAAGGGCAGATAAGAACATAAGAAATAGGAGCAGGAGTAGGTCATCCGGCCCCTCGAGCCTGCTCTGCCATTCAACATGGTCATGGCTGATCTTCTATCTCAAAGCCATTTTCCTGCACCATCCCCATATCCCTTGATGCCTTTAATATCTAGAAATCTATCGATCTCTGTTTTGAATGTACTCAATGACTGAGCCTCCACAGCCCTCTGGGGTAGAGAATTCCAAAGATTCACCACCCTCTAAGTGAAGAAATTTCTCCTCATCTCAGTCTGAAATGGCCTACCCCTTATTCTGAGACTGTGACCCCTGGTTCTAGACGCCCCAGTCAGAAGAAACATCCTCCCTTCATCTACCCAGGTCAAGCCCTGTAAGAATTTTGTATGTTTCAATGAGATCACCTCTCATTCTTCTAAACTCGAGAGAATACAGGCCTAGACTACTCAATCTCTCCTCATATGATAATCCCGCCATCCCAGGAATCAGTCTGGTGAACCTTCGTTGCACTCCCTCTATGGCAAGTATATCCTTTCTTAGGTAAGGAGACCAAAATTGTACACAATACTCCAGGTGCGGCCCCACCAAGACTCTATATAATTGCAGTAAGACATCTTTACTCCTATACTCAAATCCTCTTGTAATAAAGGCAAACATACCATTTGCCTTCCTAATTGCTTGCTGCACCTGCATGCTTGCTTTCAGTGACTCATGTACAAGCACACCCAGGTCCCTTCGAACATCAACATTTCCCAATCTCTCACCTAAAAAATACTCTGCATTTCTATTTTTCCTACCAAAGTGGATAACTTCACAGTTTTCCACATTATATTCCATCTGCCATGTTCTTGCCCACTCACTTAGCCTGTCTATATCCCCTTGAAGCTTCTTTGCATCCTCCTCACAACTCACATTCCCACCTAGTTTTGTGGCATCAGCAAACTTGGAAATATTACATTTGGTCTCTTCATCCAAATCATTGATATAGATTGCGAATAGCTGGGGCCCAAGCACCGATCCCCGCAATACCCCACCAGACACAGTCTGCCAACCTGAAAAAGACCCGTTTATTCCTACTCTCTGTTTTCCGTCTGTTAACCAATTCCCAATCCATGCCAGTATATTGCCCCCAATTCCATGTGCTCTAACTTGGATCACCAACCTCCTGTGCAGGACCTTATCGAAAGCCTTCTGAAAATCCAAATACACCACATCCACTGGTTCCCCCTTATCTATTCTACTAGTTACATCCTCAAAGAACTTCAATAGGTTTGTCAAACATGATTTCCCTTTCATAAATCCATGTTGACTTTGTCTAATCCCGTTGATATTTTCTAAGTGTCCTGTTATCACATCCTTTATAATAGATTCCAGCATTTTCCCTACTACTGATGTCAGGCTAGCAGGTCTGTAGTTCCCAGTTTTCTCTCTCCCTCCTTTCTTAAATAGTGGGGTTATATTTGTTTCCCTTCAATCTGCAGGAACCATTCCAGAATCTTTGGAAGATGACAACCAATGCATCCACTATCACTATAGCCACCTCTTTCAAAACCCTGGGATGTAGATCATCAGGTCCTTGGGATATCTCACAAGGTTTCCCTTTTGAATTAAAACAAACAAATAGAAATAAAAAGATAGGGGATAACTTCTACACAGATGTATTTTAAATAAAATTAGCACCTCAGGATCTGAAGCAAAATCCATAATTTATAATGCAAAAAAACACAAGACAACACAATGAAGGAGCAAGGGGGCCCTTCACTCCAGTGAGAGATTCTCAAATATTCTTGTAAACAAGAAACGCTCCACCACAAAAAATGCTGCCCAATAATGGAATGTTAGACAAAGCAGTGTAAGAAGAATAAATCCCTCAATGTGCTGGCTATTACATGTGTATCCACCCCTGCATTGATAGCTAAATAGGTAGATAATAGTGCATATACCTGGAGAACCAATTTAATGCGTCTCAGGAAATTCTTGCATTTCAACAAGGACACGTGTAAAATGTATTAAAAGTGACTGTTATATTGGCGTGCTGGCTTGGTGTGACACAAAACTCTTGATGTACTCACTGTTCCTCAGGTGCTCGGTATCTGTCTGATTGAGTTTCATATTGTTGATATAGATGCACGGCAGGAGCACAAAACCACCGACCAAAAGAAAGGCAGAAAGATTCAAGAAAACCAAAAACCGTAGAAAGGTGAAGTAGGACTGGATGCCGGTTCCATATCGACCTAGTCCGCAACACAGTACGAAGTAATGAATTAAATATCATTCCAGCAAAAGCTTTTTCCAGCCTTTGAATATTTAAATTGTTCAATCTGTGTAGCATATGCGACCCAATTATTATTTGATTCAAGGAAATATTCCAAAATGACAATGTATTTTCCATTTACTTTCACAGTACAGAAATCCTGATGGAGACACAGGTCCGCCCTCTATATTCATCATTCTCTGCTGAACCATGCTGAATATCATAACTTTATAAATACCAGAGTGAGTTGAAAGTCTATAATTTTAGACATTTGGTACAAAGCTGGTGTGTACATACTGTGGCCCATGGGCCCAATATGGTCTGCGAACCCTAGCAATCCAGCCCACAAAGCCCAGTCCTGTTTGCTGTTACATTTCTTACTTAATGGTTTGTCCTGTTTGAATTTTATTGGCTTGGAAGTTTGCATAGGGCTATTGATAACAAATTACTGTTAATACTCAGTGAGTAATATTATATGTAGCCTGTGGGGCTCCATGGAAAGCACCTAAGCAGCGCACAAAGTCAAAAAACTTGGATACTCTTGATATTTGTAACAAAATGTCAAACATGAGTGCAAAGAACATTGTTATGATTGAAGTCCGACTAGCAGAGAAAATCTTCCTCCATGTGTTACAGTAAGATGTAGTATTATGTCAAAGCCAATCAGTAAATGGGATCATCAATAAAATGGAAAGTGTCAGAATTACAGGCAACAAGTAACATTCCTGCAGGAGTTTGTTACATTAAAAAGATAGAGACCAAAATTCTGAGGGGACGCACGCTGGCATAAATGCTGAGACGTGCCCACCCAGGACCTTTGCTGCTGACCCCCACCTATTGGTGGGAGCACAGGCCACCAGAGGAGCATCTAGGGTTCCCACCCGCTGAAGAGCTGGAAAAGTGGCCGGTTGATGGATGCCAGTTTTTCCACCTCATCCCGGTCCCCAGAAATATCTCTGAGGTGCCCCCTTTGTAAGGGGGTGCATTTAACTTAAAAAAAAACATTCCAGTTCTTCTTCAGCGGTCCAGCCCATGATCCCAGCCTGGATAACTAGGTGGGCCCCACTTCCACTGATTCCCAGAATGGTACACCTGGTCTCACCAGATGTATCTCTGCCGCTCTTACCCCAGGTTTCTCTGAGGGCCAGGAATGCAGGAGCTTCCAAAGTAGGGTGTCCCTGTCCCACCCACAGCCTCTGTTACATCGATGGCCTTGTTTGCGGCAGGTGGAGGCTCTGCTCCCAACAGGTCATCCCCGAGGGGCATATCTGGGTCTCAGCCTAATTACCAGCTCTTGCACCACTTCCTTGCCAAAGTTACAGTGGGAGTGTGCTCGAGGTGCTGCGGATTTTCAGTTCCTGGTATATATTATTTTGCTTACGTAAACAATGAAATTGTTTCCTCGTTAACTTCTTCGAAATTTACCATCAATTTGAGATTAATGACATCATCTTAACTTCTCATTAAATTTACAGCCTTAAAATGCTCCCTGGGGTATGGTGGGTATTGTCTGTATAAACAATCTGCACCCTCCAGTGAGATTATTGCTTAGTAACCAACATCACTAAAAAAACAGGTTATCTGGTCTATATCACATTGCAGTTTGTGGGACCTTGCTATATGCAAACGGTTTACCACATTTCCCTACATTACAACAGTGACTACATTTCAAAAAGTGCTTCCTTGGCTGTAAAATGTTTTGGGACCTCCTGAGATCATGAAAGGCACTATATAAATGCAAGTCCTTTCCTTAACTCATTCCTTTCATCTCTATCTATAGCTCCCCGGTATCTATTACTTTCTGTATCAATCATTTGAAATCCTCAGTGAGAATAAAGTTTTGATGTTTACTTTCATTAAAATGTTATCACCATCTCCTTTCAAATGGATAAACCTTGAGAAGGCTGTTTCCACATAAGCATCCGACATTTTGATCTTCCCTGTGCTATGAATGTGATCTCACACTAAAGCAGTCACTCGCACCTTCTATCTCATTGAGAGAGCTCTTCCACAGTTCTAACCGGGATATGGCAATTGTCACTTCCTCCTTGAGCCTCTTCAGTGACTTCTGCTGGCTTCGCTTCCATATCTCCCAGCCAGTGAGAGATCCAGTGTCACACTTTCTCTTTTCTCTGTGGAAAAATAAAACTTAAATGCGATGAACAAAGAACTAGATCAGTTACTTACTGATCCACCTTTGAGAGTATCTGAACGGAAGGAATTTTTGGACTGACATCCCATACTTACTATATAGAATTTATTACTGTGGAGTATAATGGACTACACACATCCCAAAAATGAAGCCTGCTGTAATAAATATTTAAGCTGTATGTTTCTGAAAGATTCCTTTTGATTGAAGCCATTTGTGTAAGTGAAAACCATCCCTTGTGTTGCTCTTCCTTCCCATCAATAAGTTGAATTGGGGTTGCACTGTATTATAAATCTAGGATTTAAGCACATTCTGTAGAAAGTTTCCAACATGTTCTGAAATGGTCGTTGATTGTCAAAACGTGGTCTGAAACAGGCAGGATGGAAAGAGGAATTTTTTATTTGGTCAGTTGGGTGTCTGAAATTTAGATTTAAGAATCTCCAAACACAGCTACTGAGAAATCTTCCCAAGTCAAGTTTATGTTTGTCTGCAATGAATTTCACACTCTCTCCCAGTTGGGACACACCTTATTTACCTCAGTACAGAGAACATTGGTGGAGGTTGACAAAAATCAAGGTTTCAGGGCCCCCAAGTGTGCTGGAGTTTAACTAATTAAAACTGAGCAGCTAAGCAGCATACAGCGCTGGTAAGCTTCTCATTGCTCATCCAGCCAATGCTGTCTGTTAGAGCACTGACTTAAAGGATTAGCTGGTGATTCAACATGTCTTCCCCTCCAGGTGTCATTGGTAATCCAGACTGGCTGGTCAATCATCAGTGGTGCTCTGAGTACTGAAAGCTTGCCTGTTTAAGGCTCAGATATCAGACTATCAAACTGCTGGATGTGTTGACTTAGTTCCAATCTTCCCTTGCCAGAGGTGTCATCTTAGAGCCAATTTGACCCCACCCAAGAAAATAGTCACTAGTTATTCATTAGATAATGGACAAATGTGGGTTTTAGCTTTGGCTCGGTGTACAGCAGGTACCAGGAAACTATCATGAGCAGCAGCACAACTCACCATAAAATGTACGAGAGCATAGCATCCTCCTGACCACAATATACCCCTTTAAATGATGGTTCCATTGGGCAGAAATGCAGATCTTCATGATAAACTCAGAGTTTCTCAGCCTATGAGCAGGCGTTCTCATAGCTGGCATCCAGGTAAAACCTTCCAGCAGCTGTCACCCCAAGTTGGGGAAACAGGAACACATCAGGAGGTGGGCAACCAGGCAGAGAGAAACAAGGAACATAATGGAGGGAGAGGGACATAGGGAGGAAAAATCATACTGAGAGCAGAGACCACGGATGGCAGGGCAGAGGAACACTCAGGGAGCAAAGATATTCAAGTAGTCTTTAGAATAATCCTAGATTTTTAATAAGCCTTATTTAGCTACTTCTTAGTGTTGATGAATGTTGTGCAAATGGCATCTAAATCTAAATGAATACCACATAAAATGGCAAAACAGTACAGCTGGCTATAATTCACCAAACTTACAAAATATAAATACAAGACATTACTGTAAAGGGACAGAACAGACCTCACTTTCTTTTTCTCCTCCAAACTTGTAGGAAGCTCTCTCAGGGGTTGATTGCCATCCTTAAATAGCTGCACCTTTTCATACATGTGCTCTAAATTTGAAATCTCAATCTTTAAGCTCCTAATTGAAGGATGCTGTTCATTTTTGGAAGACTGGCATTTTGTTGTTCTTCTCACTGACTTGTAACTTGGCAGTTCCGTGAAAATGCTGGTTTGATTGTAGGGTTGCAGAGAAATATTTGACAGTGAGCTCCGATCTGTTAGGAAAGAGCAAATACCTGTTTGTTTGTCAAGGAACTATCTCAGTAAATTTTTGTCAGTTTAATCCAGTCAGTTCAGTAATTATTAGTATTAAACAGACAATATGGCCCCGATACTAGCGGGGAAGCGGAAGGGCGATTGTGTGCATGGAAAACCCGCATGAACTAAACTTACCGTTTCCGACGCGATCGCACATTGATTGATAGTGGTTAATGTCCTCTCCGGGTTTCATGCCCGGCAGCTAGCCTGATTGACGGGCTGGCTGCCATCAGAAGCTGCAACGCAAGTCGGGGGGAGGGCGGGAAAGAGAGAGCGCGAGACGTCATCCGGTGCTGGACTGAAAGATCGGGGTGGGGGGGGAGGAAGAGGAAGAGGAGAAGATCGGGGGGGGGGGGGGAGGAAGAGAGGAGAAGATCGGGGGGGAGGAAGAGAGGAGAAGATCGGGGGGAAGGAAGAGAGGAGAAGATCGGGGGGGGAAGAGAGGAGAAGATCGGGGGGGGAGGAAGAGAGGAGAAGATCGGGGGGGGAGGAAGAGAGGAGAAGATCAGGGGGGAGGAAGAGAGGAGAAGATCGGGGGGGAGGAAGAGAGGAGAAGATCGGGGGGGGAGGAAGAGAGGAGAAGATCGGGGGGGAGGAAGAGAGGAGAAGATCGGGGGGGAGGAAGAGAGGAGAAGATCAGGGGGGGAGGAAGAGAGGAGAAGATCGGGGGGGGAGGAAGAGAGGAGAAGATCGGGGGGGAGGAAGAGAGGTGAAGATCGGGGGGGGGAGGAAGAGAGGTGAAGATCGGGGGGGGAGGAAGAGAGGAGAAGATCGGGGGGGGAGGAAGAGAGGAGAAGATCGGGTGGAGATCGGGGCGGGTGAAGAGGGGGACATCGGAGCGGGAGTCGTCCGACATCGGAGCAGGTTTCAAAGGTCGGTGCATTTAATGTTTTCACTTAATCGCATGTTTTTTTATTTAATTTCTTTCACCCTGATCCGGCCCTTCATACCTGACTTCACCAGACATGAATCAGAAGCGGTGGGCAAGCCGCCCAGGTAAGTTAAAAATCTTTCCAATCACTTACTCTATCACAGGTAAAGTGCCTTAACTACCTCAATGAGGTATATTTGGCTCTTTAACTGTCTTCCCACCGGCTTTAATTGCCGGCAGGACTTCTGGTTTCAGGTCACCCGCGTGCACACAGGTGGGTCCCTGGGAAACTCGGAAGCCGGCAGGTTGGAGCCCCCAATGCACCCACATTTGCCTCCTAAAATCACCGCCTATATGTTGGGAATCACTGGTTTATGGGAAATAAACCACTAAGTGGCACCCACTTCATAAACTGTCAGTCCCCGGTATATATTCCATTCAACAACAACTACTTTCATTTATATAGCACCTTTAACGTAGTAAAAACATCCCAAGGCACTTCACAGGAGCGTTATCAGACAAAATTTGACACCGAGCCACATAAAGAGATAATACAGGTGACCAAAAGCTTGGTTAAAGAGGTAGGTTTTAAGGAGTGACTTAAAGGAGGAGAGAGCAGTCGAGAGATTTAGGGAGGGAATTGCAGATCTTAGGGCCTAGGCCGATGAAGGTATGGCAGTCAATGGTGGAATGATGAAAATTGAGGATGCGCTCGAGGCCAGAATTGGAGGAGCGCAGAGATCTCGGAGGGTTGTAGGGCTGGAGGAGGTTACAGAGATATGGAGGGATTTGAAGACAAGGATGAGAATTCTAAAATCGAGGTGTTGCCAGACTGGGAGCCAATGTCGGTCAGCGAGCACAGGGGTGATAGGTGAATAGGACTTGGTGCGAGTTAGGATACAGGCAGCAGAGTTTTGGATAAGCTCAAGTTTACAGTGGGTGGAAGGTGGAGGGTGGATAGTTCAGACAAACTATCTTTCTATATAACAAAATTTGTTGTATTTGTTGATCTGTGCTAAACCCCATGGTATTATTAGTCATAAGGTTAGTAAGTTCCAATCAGATCCATAACAAATAGAAAAGTTAGCCATTACACTTCCATACCAAGTTTAGGTACATAAGTTGAGATAACTGTAACCATGTAAAAGCAGCAACTGAAATGTTAAGCCAGTAAGTTAAAGTAACTGTAAACATTTTAAAATTCAAGTAGAAATCAAAATTTCTTGGGCCTTGTTAAACCCTGGGACTCAATTTGTGGTATGGGGCTTTTATCTTCAGATGGATTATGTTTACTGATTTGTAACCCATTTAAAGGTATCTGTTGTTACCTTCTATATAACATGCACTAAACCATTCATTCTCCACTGGACCACTGCTGAAAAACAAATTTGTACTTGTCATATGATGTTATATGCCTTCAGGACCTTAAGTATACCAGCTTGATTACCCTTAAATACCAAATTACCTCAACCAACAACTGCACTCGATGCACTTGCCATAAAAAGAAAAATCAAAACTAGGGTCAAACCCATTCCCCAGTTCATTATTCTAATATCTTAACAAATAGTTGGCAATGAGCTTAAGACTATAATTAAATCTTACAGTTTTGCTGATGTTGAAAAACTGCTCTTGTGGTTTGTGGTATCATCAGAGCCATTTGATTAAATTCCAGCCTTGTAGTTCACCAACAGTAATCTATTATCCCATGCAACATTATACACTGCAGTGAAAATTAAAATGATAATTGCATTGCACTTGTACAGAGCACTTTTGTTAAATGAATACAGTAACTCAATTTCTACAACT
Organism: Heptranchias perlo; assembly: GCF_035084215.1. Lineage (NCBI taxonomy): Eukaryota > Metazoa > Chordata > Chondrichthyes > Hexanchiformes > Hexanchidae > Heptranchias > Heptranchias perlo. Next base: position 16,127,450 of record NC_090347.1, read on the forward strand.
TGGTAAACGCAGCCAAACTTTGTAGTGTCGTTTGAATTCAGATCAGAAAAACAGGAGTCAATCAATTTTTCAGGCCTAAAGGCGCTTGCTTAGGATTGGGAGAGTTTACAGATGAACAGTATTTAAAAAGGAATGGGCCATCCCGACTTGGAAATATATCGCCGTTCCTTCACCGTCACTGGGTCAAAATCCTGGAACTCCCTTCCTAACAGCTCTGTGGGAGAACCTTCACCACATGGACTGCAGCGGTTCAAGAAGGCGGCTCACCACCACCTTCTCAAGGGCAATTAGGGATGGGCAATAAATGCTGGCCTTGCCAGCGCCGCCCACATCCCTTGAACGAATAAAAAAAAACAGAAAGGTGGGATGGAAACAGAAAAACACAAACACACAGGAAAAGAAATAGAATGACTTGTGCAGTGCTTGGGTGGAGAACAGGAAATAATTAGAATCATAGAATCATAGAAGTTACAACATGGAAACAGGCCCTTCGGCCCAACATGTCCATGTCGCCCAATTTATACCACTAAGCTAGTCCCAATTGCCTGCACTTGGCCCATATCCCTCGATACCCATCTTCCCCATGTAACTGTCCAAATGCTTTTTAAAAGACAAAATTGTACCCGCCTCTACTACTGCCTCTGGCAGCTCGTTCCAGACACTCACCACCCTTTGAGTGAAAAAATTGCCCCTCTGGATCCTTTTGTATCTCTCCCCTCTCACCTTAAATCTGTGCCCCCTCGTTATAGACTCCCCTACCTTTGGGAAAAGATTTTGACTATCGACCTTATCTATGCCCCTCATTATTTTATAGACTTCTATAAGATCACCCCTTAACCTCCTACTCTCCAGGGAATAAAGTCCCAGTCTGTCTAACCTCTCCCTGTAAGTCAAACCATCAAGTCCCGGTAGCATCCTAGTAAATCTTTTCTGCACTCTTTCTAGTTTAATAATATCCTTTCTATAATAGGGTGACCAGAACTGTACACAGTACTCCAAGTGTGGCCTCACCAATGCCCTGTACAACTTCAACAAGACATCCCAACTCCTGCATTCAATGTTCTGACCAATGAAACCAAGCATGCTGAATGCCTTCTTCACCACCCTATCCACCTGTGACTCCACTTTCAAGGAGCTATGAATCTGTACTCCTAGATCTCTTTGTTCTATAACTCTCCCCAACGCCCTACCATTAACGGAGTAGGTCCTGGCCCGATTCGATCTACCAAAATGCATCACCTCACATTTATCTAAATTAAACTCCATCTGCCATTCATCGGCCCACTGGCCCAATTTATCAAGATCCCGTTGCAATCCTAGATAACCTTCTTCACTGTCCACAATGCCACCAATCTTGGTGTCATCTGCAAACTTACTAACCATGCCTCCTAAATTCTCATCCAAATCATTAATATAAATAACAAATAACAGCGGACCCAGCACCGATCCCTGAGGCACACCGCTGGACACAGGCATCCAGTTTGAAAAACAACCCTCGACAACCACCCTCTGTCTTCTGTCGTCAAGCCAATTTTGTATCCAATTGGCTACCTCACCTTGGATCCCATGAGATTTAACCTTATGTAACAACCTACCATGCGGTACCTTGTCAAATGCTTTGCTGAAGTCCATGTAGACCACGTCTACTGCACAGCCCTCATCTATCTTCTTGGTTACCCCTTCAAAAAACTCAATCAAATTCGTGAGACATGATTTTCCTCTCACAAAACCATGCTGACTGTTCCTAATTAGTCCCTGCCTCTCCAAATGCCTGTAGATTCTGTCCCTCAGAATACCCTCTAACAACTTACCCACTACAGATGTCAGGCTCACTGGTCTGTAGTTCCCAGGCTTTTCCCTGCCGCCCTTCTTAAACAAAGGCACAACATTTGCTACCCTCCAATCTTCAGGCACCTCACCTGTAGCGGTGGATGATTCAAATATCTCTGCTAGGGGACCCGCAATTTCCTCCCTAACCTCCCATAACGTCCTGGGATACATTTCATCAGGTCCCGGAGATTTATCTACCTTGATGCGCGTTAAGACTTCCAGCACCTCCCTCTCTGTAATATGTACACTCCTCAAGACATCACTATTTATTTCCCCAAGTTCCCTAACATCCATGCCTTTCTCAACCGTAAATACCGATGTGAAATATTCATTCAGGATCTCACCCATCTCTTGTGGTTCCGCACATCGATGACCTTGTTGATCCTTAAGAGGCCCTACTCTCTCCCTAGTTACCCTTTAGCCCTTTATGTATTTGTAGAAGCTCTTTGGATTCACCTTTGCCTGATCTGCCAAAGCAATCTCATATCCCCTTTTTGCCCTCCTGATTTCTCTCTTAACTCTACTCCGGCAATCTCTATACTCTTCAAGGGATCCACTTGATCCCAGCTGCCTATGCATGTCATATGCCTCCTTCTTATTTTTGACTAGTGCCTCAATCTCCCGAGTCATCCAAGGTTCCCTACTTCTACCAGCCTTGCCCTTCACTTTATAAGGAATGTGCTTACACTGAACCCTGGTTAACACACTTTTGAAAGCCTCCCACTTACCAGATGTCCCTTTGCCTGCCAACAGACTCTCCCAATCAACTTCTGAAAGTTCCTGTCTAATACCATCAAAATTGGCCTTTCCCCAATTTAGAATTTTAACTTTTGGGCCAGACCTATCCTTCTCCATAGCTATCTTAAAACTAATGGAATTATGATCACTGGTCCCAAAGTGATCCCTCACTAACACTTCTGTCACCTGCCCTTCCTTATTTCCCAAGAGGAGGTCAAGTTTTGCCCCCTCTCTAGTCGGGCCATCCACATACTGAATGAGAAATTCCTCCTGAATACACTCAACAAATTTCTCTCCATCCAAGCCCCTAATGCTATGGCTGTCCCAGTCAATGTTGGGAAAGTTAAAGTCCCCTACTATTAGCAGGGGACAAAAGGAGGCATCATGAGAGAATCAAAGAAATAAAAGGCATACACACGACACAGAGAGTATGTGAATAGCTGAAGAGGGATGGGTAAACAGGGAAGCATGGAAAACCAGCAAGGAGGAGCATGATCCAGTGATTCATAGAAGAAGGAAAAGAAGAAGCAGGTCAACACCAAGAGTGCAGACCACCCCACAAGTAACGTTCCGACGTGGGGTCCCCACCCCAAGTACCAACTCACTCTCTCTCCCCATTCCCGATCACACTGGCACACCCTTCCCACATTGCCATTACCAACTGCCATAGGGAAATTGGGAGTTGTAGTTAAGGTCTGAAGTTGTTAAAGTCAATGTCTGACTCATTTCAACTCAAGTTCAAATAAATATTCAAACAGTGAGCACTGGAGCACTTGTGGCACCAATAATGTGTGCTGTGGAATGGTCGGACATGGGCTCAGTCATGCAATTCCCCACATGGCAAGTTCCCACTCTCCTATCATCAAAAGGAGATGTCAGGTAGAAGCCTATTTCTACCCCTCTGATAATAAGGGAAAACTCATTGGGCAACATCCCTTTGGCCACTTTCATCCACCTCCTGACAAGCAACAACTTCTTACATTTCAATCGTGCTAGTTATATACTGTGAGGTAATCCAGACCACAGGGCAGAAAACTAAATAAACCTTAAGAATGGTGTTGGCAGAGGCCTAGGAACCATTCGACTAATCGTCCTATCTGTGGGGAAATAGTCTGCAGCCACAGGAGGCTAAAGAGAGGCAGAAAATAAATAATTTTTTCCTTAAATGGAATAAAAACTCAGCCAAATAATAGCTCCTACCTACAAACCCAGACAGTCAGAGTGATGGAAATAGTTTCCTTCAGTGAGCTGCTGGTGATTGTATTTTACATAAATAAATATCTGTATAGTTTAATGCAATAAAACATAACTAATAAAGCTCAATGGCCTGATTAAAAAAGTAAAATCTATGAATATTGTGCTTATAGTTTGTATTTTTTTTGATTAAGGCACACAAAAACTCTATAAATGATTGTGCAAAACAAATGAAGGAGAATCACACATCTGGAACATGGTCTGTTGCGGCCACAAAATATCACCCATTCTACCTCGCAGTTTAATTTAGGTATCAAATGTCCAACTCACCTGAATCTACCTCTCGAACACGCTCATTCATTTGCTCCCATTAGATTTTGGGTATATCAAACAAGACCTTCTCTTCAATAGCAACATTACATTCCGGCCCTTGCTCCAAATGTACACGTTTCGGGCAGTATTATCAATGTCAGAGACCAAATCATTCATGTGACAGGAAACAGAAATACCACACAACTTCCTTAAATGAAGAGGCAACTGTTGCATGAACGTCACAAACATGTAGAGCAAGCTGCAAGTTGCAAGGCAACCTCAGAATTAAAAGGGTTATTATTAAACCATGTATCTACATACTTAATTGACTTTGAATTTGTTACCTTACCACAATGTTGAACTTAATCATTTCAGACACATTTGATATTTTCACAACATAGGAAGATACTTCTTTCAGTATAAATATAAACCAACGATCGTACCATTGTTCCTTCCAGCGCAATTTTTTTTAATCCCCAAGCCTACTTCACTGCTGCCGCCTACAAGTAAATATAGAAGACTCAATGTCATTTATTTCAACAGATGCAACTACCAGCACTGTTGGAAAGAGACAGAGTAACAACAAGTTACATTTATATAACACCTTTAATGTAGAAAAATGTCTCAAGGCACTTCACAGGGACATAATCAGACAAAAAAAATGGTTGCCAAGCCAAAGTACTAGATACTTAAAAGAGGTAAGTTTTAAGAAGGGTCTTAAGGAAGGAGTGGGAGGTGGACAGGCAAAGGGATTTAAGGGAGGGAATTAGAGAACATGGAGCCTAGACAGCTGAAAACATTGCCACCAACGGTGGGGTGAAGGGAGGGGGGATGCATGAGGTCAGACCGGGAGGAATGGAAAATCCTGGAAGGGTTGTAAGGATGGAGGAGGTTACAGAGAGAGGGTGGGGTGAGGCCTTCAAGTGATTTAAACAGAAGGATGAGAATTTTAAATTCGAGACAGTGGAGGACTCGGAGCCAATGTAGATCAGCAAAGACAAGGGTGATGGGTGAGTAGGACTTGGTAAGGAATAGGATTTAGACAGCAGAGTTTTGGATGAGCTCAAGTTTACAAAGGGTGGAGGATGAGAAGCCAGCCAGGAGAGCATTGGAATAGTTGAGTGTGGAGGTGACAAAGGCATGAATGAGTGTTTCAGCAGCAGGTGGGTTGAGGCAGGAGCAAAGGCGGGCGATTGGATAGAGGTGGAAGTAGCGAGTCTTTGTGATGGAGAAGATATGGGGTCGAAAGCTCAGCTTGAGGTTCAATAGCATGCTGAGGTTGTGAACAGTGTGGTTCAGCCTGAGACAGTGGTTGGGGAAGGGGATGGAATCAGTGACAAGGGTATGGAGTTTATGATGGGGGCAAAAGACAATGGCTTCAGTCTTCCCAATGTTTAACTGGAAGAAATTGCAACTCATCTAAGACTGGATGTCAAACTAGCAGTCTGAAAGCACAGAGGCAATAGAGGGGTTGAGACAAGTGGTGGAGATGTAGAGCTGGGTGTCCTCGGCATACATGTGGAAGGTGATGACACTTAGGGGCAGCATGTAGACGAGGAACAGGAGGGCCAAGGATAGATCCTTAGAGGACTCTAGAGGTAATGATGCAGGGGAAAGAAGAGAATCCTTTGTTGGACATGCTCTGGCTGTGATTGGACAGGTAAGAGTGAAACTAAGCAGGAGTACTCCCACTCAGCTGGACAATGAAGGAGAGATGTTGGAGGAGCAGAGTGTAATGGATGATGTCAAAAGCTGCAGAGGGGACGAGGAGGGCATGCAGCGGTCAATTTCTTCAAGCACTTGGCTGGTAAACCAGCAATCCTCATAAACAGAGGTCTGTTGACATACTGAGTACATATTTCAGCAGAAAACCAAACTATCTTACCACAAGAAGTTTCGAAATCCCAGAGTGTCCCGATTGGGATGCTATCCATTTTCTAGGCTGTAGTTTCTGTGATTTTTTCTTGTTACAAATTTAGATAAAGGTGTTCTACTTTGTTTTTTTCTTTGAGAAGAATATGATATTTTAACTTTTTCTGTAAAATATAAAATACTTTGCTGTGGTGGTTCACTAGAGGAAGATTGGAAACATAGTATGACGTACATTTTATTGAGTGATGTAGAGCACATTTCTCTTGACAAACTCAGGGATTTCGAAACTTCTTGTGGTAAGATACTTTGGTTTTCTGCTGAAACATGGACTTAAGTATGTCAACAGACTTCAGTTTATGTTCTTCAAATATAAATACCTGCATTAAATCTTAGTGGCTTGTCAGCTAAAGAAAGAACCCTTATGGAGTTGAGAGCCTGCAGGCTGTATTTATATCTGTTTAGCTGATTAACAATAAAAAAAATGAGCTTGTAAAACATTTACTTTAGAGTTGAGCATTTTAGATCGTTTGACCTATTTGAAGTAATTAGTTGCTGGTGATGTCTTTTCAGTGTCAGTGGGAACTCCTGCAGAGACCAGAGCTCTCCATGTGATACCCTGTTTATATGGGCACCTATTTGGCACATGAACTGCCAGCTCATGAGTGTTTTATTACAATAGATCTATGAAATTATGCACAACTAAATATTCCAGGGTACATGACATTTAGAAAATAGAAAAGGAAGGGGTGTAGCCCTAATAATAAAGGATGACATAAGGACACTGGTGAGAAAGGATCTGGCTCGGAAGATCAGGAAATAGAATCAATATGGGTGGAAATTAAAAATAACAAGGGGCAGAAAACACTGGTGGAAGTAGTTTATAGGCCCCCTAATAGTAGCAATACCGTTGGACAGAGTATTAATCATGAAATAATAGGAGCTTGTAACAAAGGAAATGCAGTCATCCTGGGGGACTTTAATCTGCATATCGACTGGGCAAACAAAATTGTAAAGGTAGTTTGATGGACAAGTTCATGGAATATATTCGAGATGGTTTCCTAGAACAATATTTCATGGAACCAACCAGGGAACAGGCTATTTTAGATCTTATATTGTGTAATGAGATAGGGTTAATTAGTAATCTCACAGTAAAAGAACCTCTGGGGAAGAGCGATCATAATATGATAGAATTTCACATTGAGTTTGAAAGTAACATACTTAAGTCAGAAACTAGTGTCTTAAACTTAAATAAAGCCAACTACATAGGTATGAGGGGCAAATTGTCAAGGATAGATTGGGAAATTAAACTAAAGGGTTGACAGTTGAAAAGCAATGGCAAACATTTCAAGAAATATTTCAATATTCTCAACAAATACACATTTCATTGAAAAATAAAAACTCCACGGGAAAAGTGATCCACCCATGGCAAACTAAAGAAGTTGAGGAGAGTATTAGGTTGAAAGAAGAGGCCAATAATATTGCCAAGAACAGTAATAAGCCTGGGGGTTGGGAGAGTTTTAGAAACCAACAAAGGACGACCAAAAAATAGATACAAAGGGAGAAAATAGAATATGAAAGTAAACTAGCAAGAAATATAAATATGGATTGTTATACCTTCTACAAGTATGTAAAAAGGAAGAGAGTAGCAAAAGTAAACATTGGTCCCTTTGAGGCTGAGTCAGGAAAAATTATAATGGGGAGTCAGGAAATGGCAGATGCGAAAACCAAATATTTTGTATCTGTCTTCACAGTAGAGGACACAAAAAGCAAACCAAAAATAGTAGGGAACCCAGGGGTAAATGAGAGAGAGGAACTTAAAACAATTAATATCACTAGAGAAAAAGTACTGGACAAACTAATGGGACTAAAAGCCGACAAATCCCTTGGACCTGATGGCCTACATCCTAGGGTTCTAATAGAGGTGGCTGCAGAGATAGTGGATGCATTGGTTATGATCTTCCAAAATTCTCGGATTCTGGAATGTAGCAAATGTTACCCTGCTATTCAAGAAGGGAGGGAGGGAAAAAAACAAGCCAGTTAGCCTGACATTGGTCATTGGGAAAATGCTGGAATCCATTATTAAGGAAGTGGTAACAGGGTACTTAGAAAATCATAATATGATCAGGCAGAGTCAACATGGTTTTATGAAAGGGAAATAGTGTTTGACAAATTTATTAGAATATTTTGAGGATGTAACCAGCAGGGTAAATAAAGAGGAACCAGTGGATGTAGTATATTTGGGTTTTCAAAAGGCATTCGATAAGGTGCCACATAAAAGGTTGTTAGACAAGGTAAGGGCTCATGGGGTTGGGGGTAATATATTAGCATGGATAGAGGATTGGCTGAAGGACAGAAAAGAGAGTATGGATAAACGGGTCATTCTCAGGTTGGCAGACTGTAACTAGTGGGGTGTCGCAAAGATTGGTCCTTGGGCCTCAGCTATTTACAATCTATATTAATGACTTAGATGAAGGGAACGAGTGTAATGTATCCAAGTTTGCTGACAATACAAAGCTAGGTGGGAAAGCAAGCTGTGAGGAGGATACAAAGTGTCTGCAAGGGGATATAGACAGATTAAGTGAATGGCAAGAAGGTGGTAGATGGAGTATAATGTGAGGAAATGTGAAGTTATTCACTTTGGTAGGAAGAATAGAAAAACAGAATATTGCTTAAATGGTGAGAAACCATTAAATGTTGGTGTTCAGAGAGATTTGAATGTCCTCGTACGAGAAACACAAAAAGTTAGTATGCAGGTACAGCAGGCAATTAGAAAAGCAAATGGCATATTGGCCTTTATTGCAAGGGGGTTGGAGTACAAGAGTAAGGAAGTCTTACTACAGTTGTACAGGACTTTAGTGAGACCTCACCTGGAGTACTGCAAACAGTTTTGATTTCCTTATCTCAGGAAAGATATACTTGCCTTGGAGGCAGTGCAACGAAGGTTGACTAGATTAATTCCTGGGATGAGAGGGTTGTCCTATGAAGAGAGATTGAGTAGAATGGGCCTATACTCTGTGGAGTTTAAAAGAATGAAAGCTGATCTCATTGAAACATAAGATTATGAGAGGGCTCGACAGGGTAGATGCTGGGAGATTGTTTCCCCTGGCTAGAGAATCTAGAACTAGGGATCGGCCATTCAAGACTGAGATGAGGAGGAATTTATTCACGCAGAGGTTTGTGAATCTTTGGAATTCTCTACCCCAGAGAGCTGTAGATGCTGAGTCATTGAATATATTCAAGGCTGAGATAGATAGATTTTTGGACTCTAGGGGAATCAAAGGGTATAGGGATTGGGCGGAAAAGTGGAGTTGAGGTCGAAGATCAGCCATGATCTGATTGAATGGCGGCGCAGGCTCAAGGGGCCATATGGCCTACTCCTGCTCCTATTTCTTTTGTTCTTAAATATTTCAACACACTGGCAGCCATGGAGCATTTTTATTTTACATTTAAATTTCCGCACGTCACTTCTCTGTAAATACATCCAACCCCACTGACACTTTTCAATGCTGTGGTTGGTATTGATATGAAGTAGTCGAAAACTCGCCATTTCTACAGCATGTTGGTATGATTCTTTGTGGACTACATGATGTAGTACAACACCAGCAGTCATTGGAAACCAATTACATTGCGTAACCCTTGTTTACACTACCTCTTGTTGGAGATTCCATTGGAATTTGTGCTGTCGACTCAGATTCCAGGGAAGCCCAGTGTTCATTATAAATATACTTCCACTTCAGGGTGTACAGTTAATTAGTTTTGTTGCACAAGAAATCTCTGCCGCACACATACAACTGCAATTGCCAATTTCAGATCACCAGCAGATGCTGCCAAGGAAACACCTACAATATATGATGAGAGACTGCAACAGATGGATGTCAGAGGACAATTGTTTTATTTAAACACTCGCTCCACAAATGCTGCCTGACCCATTGAGTGTATCCAGCATTTTCTGTTTTTATTTCATATTTCCAGCATCTGCAGTATATTGCTTTTGCCTCTCATTTATCCTTTCATAAAAACTACCACAGCAGTGAATTCGCTCTGCAATGCATGAGTGAAGTGCAGCATCCTTGACCCATTCTAAATAAATCCAGTCCAACTGACACTTTTCTATCCTGTTTTCTGAGGAGGGGGAAAAAAACACTAAACCAATAACATAATTACATGTTCAAATAAAAGTTTTCTTTCAGAAAATCGACACTCAAAGATTTATCTTCTGCTCCTCCCTGCACCCTCCTCCACCCCCTGCAAAAAGGTAACCTAGGTTCCCCCCTTAGAGGAGGCACTAAAATACAGATCAACACTGAGGAAATGTTAAAGAAAGAACTTGCTTTCTCCATAGCACCCATCATGTCCTCAGGACATCCCAAAGGGCCAATAAAGTAGCTTCAAAGTGTAGTCACTGTTGTAATGTAGGAAAGCAGAGCAGCCAATTGTTCTACAAACAGCAGTGAGATAAATTACCAAATAATCTGTTTTTTATTGGTTTTGGTTGAGGGATAAATGTTAGCCAGGATATCAGGCGGGCTCCTATGCTTTTCTTTGACTAATGCCGTGGGATCGTTTAGGTCCGCCCAACAGCAAAGACAAGCCATTGGTTTAACATCTCATCTGAAAGACTGCATCTTTAACCATGCAGCACTCCCTCAGTGCAGCACTTAAGCATCAGCCTAGATTATGTGTTTCAATCATGAAACCACAATCTTCTGACTCAGAGGCAAGAGTTCTACCACTGAGTCAAAAAGTGATGTGACCCGCATAAACTGCAAAACTATTCGCATTTTTTCAAGAATGACATTAATGAAAATAGGTCACAATGAGCAACTGTCACTCCTAATGAGTGATGCTTGAGAAGCCTGCTGAAATGTAGCCATTGCAAATTAGATTTGATCTTCGCACCTTGCCACCATCCTCCCCTCTTAATAAAATCCCGCACATACCACTGGATATCTGAAATCGGAATCATTTGTATTATGTAGATGATTGGGAAGCTCGCTGGTCTGTGTTCATTTTGACATCCATCTAACGGTGTAAACAGGAAAATAGAATGCAAGGGCTCAGGCTGTATGGTAACTCTTTGCAGGATGTTGAAGGAGGAGTAAAAGATTGCCACTGAATATTCTGTACAATGTCACTGTTATTCTTTACATTTGGCCCTCATACACTCAAGCTGAAATTAAGGGACAAGTGATTTATCTTTCACTTGGATTCTGGATTCAGGTTAACCCAAAGCAAACTGAAAATCAAGAATTAAAATAAAATCATGTAAATTGCTTACAAAATTGGTATTATTTCAAACACGCAGTTCTAATGTAATTATGTATGTTATAAACTTCAACAACAGCTTGCATTTCTATAGCTCCTTTAACATAGTAAAACATCCCAAGGTGCCACACAGGAGTGTCATCAGACAAAAAAAATTGACACCGAGCCAAAGGAGATATTCGGACAGGTGACCAAAAGTTTGGTCAAAGTTGTAGGTTTTAAGGACCATCTCAAAGGAGGAGAGAGAGGTAGAGAGGTTTAGGGAGGGAATTCCAGAGCTGAGGGCCTCGGCAGCTGAAGGCGTAGGTGCCAATGGTAGAGCGAAGGAAATTGGAGATAGGTGATATTACAGTCTTAGTGATGGAGAGGATGAATGATCGGAAGCTCAGCTCAGAGTCAAATAGGATGCAGAGGTTGCTAACAGTCTAATTTAGTCTGTGACAGTGGCTAGGAAGGGGTGGAATCAGTGGTTCAGGAACGGAGTTCGTGGTGAGGGCCAAAGACAATGGCTTCGGTCTTTCCTATGTTTAATTGGAGGAATTTTATGCTCATCCAATACTGGATGTCGGACAAGCAGCCTGACAACACATGGGTCGAGAGAGGTGGTCGTGAGGTGGAGCTGGGTGTTGTCAGCATACATGCGGAACCAGATATGTTTTCAGATGATGTTGAAAATCTAATGCAGATGTGAGCGAGATGCACAGTAAAATAAAAAAACAAGACCCATCTGTGTGGCTTTTTGCTTTAGCATTTATGAAAGTGTTTTTTTCCTTAACAAGGCAGAATTTATTTTTTCCAATTTTCTCTCTTTCTGGAGGCATGAACACATGATCAGACATGGCTCCTGTTAAAACTAATGTCCCCCCAACTTTTGCCAATTTTAAAAAGTGGTATTATAACAACATGGCTGTATATAAAATAAATAATGGAACAGTCATCCTAATGCAATTGCAAACATACATTTGAAAATTAAGAGACAGAGAAATGTTTGATACATCTATTACAAAGCAAGCTGAACATGCTTAAAGTAGATAAGTCATCCAGTCTGGATGGGATACATCCGAGATTGCTGAGGGAAGTAAGGGTGGAAATTGCAGAGATGCTGGTCATAATCTTCCCATCCTCCTTGTAGGGGGTGGTGGTGTGTGTCAGCTTCACCTCTGACTTCTGAGCAGTTCAAATCGCTCCCACTCCCTGGGTTCTAGACCTTGCACTTATTTGGGGGTTGTGACAAAGTGCAGCAGACAACTGGTTTTGGTGCAAGAAACTTTGATCTTTATTCAAGAGAGAAAATACAACACAACAATCTTAGCACTCTAATAAAATGGGGAACACTTCAGTACACATGAGGGAAATTACAGTAGAAAGATACCTCACCCCTCCCAATCCCACTATACTAGCTAAGTTGGACTCTAAAGGACCAGAGATAGTGCTCACCGAACAAATCCTTGACAGTAATTCACCCAGAGATTGTAGAGTGGAAACTTTGCGGATCTTCGGTTTTCTCCCGAGTTGGTTTTCTTTGGTTGCAATATTACCCGGTTGGTTGGTGGCAATATTCGGTTGGTTGTTTCGTAAGGCCCTTGTTGCCGCGAGGTGTCTGATGGTCACTGGGGCTGTTGCTCTGGTTTCATCTTGTGTGTCGGCCTGCTTCTAGAGCTGCTGACCTTCTCTCTGTTGCCCCCTCGCCTTGTTGAACTGTCGCCTCCTGAGCTGTTGAACAATCCATTGCACTTGCAGGTCTGGCTGACCGGTTCTCTCACGTAGGGTTAATTGGTTTCACTGGAAGCTGCTTTCCTTCCAGAGACAGGCAGAACAAGACAAGCAGCACACAAGCCCAGCAAGAACCAGAGAGAGAGAGAGCACGAGAGAGGTTTCGAGTTTCCACTTCTATATCCCTCTCTTACAATGGTCTTCGTCACTTTAAAAAAAACCACTTCATGTCTGTTTAAACAGTTCTTACAAAGTCCTTAAGAATCTTTGATGGCTTTTTGATGGTCCCTCATCATGCTGCAATTGCTTCGCCCGATGGGTCATTGTTAATTCCAATTTTTAGAGCTTGTCACACTAGGCTTCCTTTTGTATCCAACGTCCTAGGTTTTGATCGGTTTTTCTTTAAAACAAAGACATGGCCCCACCATGTCTGGAGCAGTTGCCTCTTTCGATGCCAGTGAGTGTTGACCACCTGCTGTAGGTTTTGCATTAAAACAGAGACATGTCTGAAGCAGTAATTCTCCCACATTCCACTGTATGTGTTGTTGAATTCGTCTGGTGACCTCTCACCGATCCTTCCATCTTAGGATTTTAGTCAATGGCCAAAGTTTTCCATACTCAGGGAAAAGGTGAATTTCTTTAGGGTTTTTCTCCGAGTTTTGGGGGATCTGTGAATTTTGAGAATCTTACATCCTTAGATACAGGGGTGGTGCCAGAGGACTGGAGAACTGCAAATGTTACACCCTTTTTTGAACCAGAGTGTAAGTATAAACCCAGCAACTACAAGCTAGTCAGTTTAACCTCGGTGTTGGGGAAGTTTTTAGAAATGATAATCCAGGACAAAATTAATAGTCACTTGGACAAGTATGGATTAATAAAGGAAAGCCAGCACGGATTTGTTAAAGCAAAATCATGTTTAACTAACTTGATTGAGTTTTGTGATGAGGTATCAGAGGGGGTTGATGAGGACAATGCGGTTGATGCTGTGTATATGGACTTTCAAAAGGTGTTTGATAAAGTGCCATATAATAGGCTTGTCTGCGAAATTGAAGGCCATGGAATAAATGGGGCAGTGGCAGCATGGATACGAAATTGGCTAAGTGACAGGAAACAGAGAATAGTGGTGAACGGTTGTTTTTTGGACTGGAGGAAAGTATACAGTGGTGTTCCCCAGGGGTTGGTACTAGGACCACTGCTTTTTTTGATTTTTATGTTAATGACTTGGACTTGGGTGTACAGGGCACAATTTCAAAATTTGCAGATGACACAAAAACTTGGAAGTGTAGTAAACTGTGAGGAGGATAGCAATAGACTTCAAGAGGACATAGACAGGCTGGAGGAATGGGCAGACACATGGCAATTGAAATTTAACGCAAAGAAGTGCAAAGTGATACATTTTGACAGGAAGAACAAGGAGAGGCAATACAAACTAAATGGTACAATTCTAAAGGGGGTGCAGGAACAGAGAGACCTGGGGGTAAACGTACAAAAATCTTGGAAGGTGGTGGGACAGGTTGAGAAAGCAGTTAAAAAGCATACAGGATCCTGGGCTTTATAAATAGAGGCATAGAGTACAAAAGCAAGGAAGTTATGTTGAACCTTTATAAAACGCTGGTTCAGCCACAACTGGAGTATTGTCTCCAATTCTGGGCACCGCACTTTAGGAAGGATGTGAAGGCCTTAGAGAGGGTGCAGAAAAGATTTACTGGAATGGTTTGAGGAATGAGGGACTTCAGTTACGTGGATAGACTGGAAAAGCTGGGGTTGTTCACCTCAGAACAGAGAAGATTAAGAGGAGATTTGATAGAAGTGTTCAAAATCACGACAAGTTTAGATAAAGTAAATAAACAGAAACTGTTCCCATTGGCGGAATGGTTGAGAACCAGATGACACAGATTTACGGTGATTGGCAAAAGAACCAAAGGCGACTTGAGGAAAAACTTTTTTACGCAACGGGTAGTTATGATCTGGAATACATTGCCTGAAAGGGTGGTGGAAGCTTCTTTGACAGCACCTCCCAAACCCGCGACCTCTACCACCTGGAAGGACAAGGGCAGCAGGCACATGGGAACACCACCACCTTCACGTTCCCCTCCAAGTCACACACCATCCCGACTTGGAAATATATCGCCGTTCCTTCATCGTCGCTGGGTCAAAACCCTGGAGCTCCCTACCTAACAGCACTGTGGGAGAACCTTCACCACACGGACTGCAGCGGTTCAAGAAGGCGGCTCACCACCACCTTCTCGAGGGCAATTAGGGATGGGCAATAAATGCCGGCCTCGCCAGTGACGCCCACAACCCATGAATGAATATAAAAAAATCTGTTGTCACAGAGACGGCTTGCTTACTTTTTTTTTAAAAAGAGATGCAGCACCAATTAATCCCATGAACGAATTTTTAAAAAGAGATCCAATCGTGGCTTTCCAAAAGGAATTGGACAAATATTGGAAGGGAAAAAAATTGCAGGGCTGCAGGGAAAGAGCGAGCTCTTGTAAAGAGCGGGCAGAGGCTCGATGGGCCGAATGGCCTCCTCCTGTGCTTGTAACCATTCGATGATTCTATGAACTACGTCTCCCAGAAGCCTGTGGTGGGTCCTGGGCGGAGAGCGCCGCTTGCGGCCGCTGGGGGAACAGGTGCCGCTTGTGGGAACAAAGTGTTGCAACAAAAATAGCAGCCACC
The DNA here is from genome assembly GCF_035084215.1 of Heptranchias perlo. Lineage (NCBI taxonomy): Eukaryota > Metazoa > Chordata > Chondrichthyes > Hexanchiformes > Hexanchidae > Heptranchias > Heptranchias perlo. The sequence goes on from NC_090347.1 coordinate 16,143,056, forward strand.
ACAACAGTGTTCAGAGTTACAAAGAGTCACAGCTGGAAAGCCGGGACAGAAAGGGCACAATCCCCTGAGGTAAGAGCGACCCAGGAAACTTTAGTTTACAAAGTTTTAAGGTGGGGAGGGGCTCGTGTGGTTAACAACGTCCTGGCGCGAATGTTAAAGAAACAATTAAACCTCGTACAGAATCTTTCACTGGGCGCCGCTGAGGAACATCGAAGCATCCCCGGAGCGCCTGTTATCAGGCTGCGCTCTTCGTTTGTTTCTGTGCGAAGTCCTTACCTGGCTCCGAAAGCCCCAAATTTACTTCAGTGCATCTGAGGAAAGTCGCCTTTCAAACTCAACCAAGCGGTGAAGGGAGCAAGGTTCAGAGGGCAATGCTTTCCTGATCGTTCAACATATGAAATGATGCATCTTTCCATTCTGAGAGAACTATTCTTTCGGCAGGTAAACTTTTTTTTTAGTTGAGAGCTTTTTACAAATAAAAGCACTTACGTTTTGAGGCTCGGCATTCTTAACTGGGTTAACACATGTTTAGAATCGATCCGTGCGCTTAATGGTTACACAAGGGTAAAATGAGCTGAAGACCATTGCAAATAATGTGTTGGATGGCGGCTGTGTCAGCTGTAACCCTTGGCAAGAAACCAGAAATGGTGGGAACTAACCTGTTGCCCAACGGCGGTTCAGAAAAACAGCAGTGTTCTTCCTAATGTTGATGTGGAGATGTCGGTGATGGACTGGGGTGGACAAATGTAAGGAGTCGCACAACACCAGGTTATAATCCAACAGCTTTATTTTAAATCACAAGCTTTCGGAGCTTTGCTCCTTCGTCAGGTGAGTGAAGGGTTCCATAAAGGCACAGCATATATAGTCAGAGAACAATGCCTGGTGATGACAGATAATCTTTCTAACTGCCCTTTATCACACCTCGGCAGAGAGATAATCACAGCAATCAAAGGAGTGGATGGAGTTCAGACAGGTTAGTCAGGGAAACATTACATCCAAGAATACTGAATACACAAGGGGTCAAATCACTAAGACAGAGAGAGAAGGACCAGAAAGACAGAGAGAGAGAGAATGACCAGTTGTATTAAAAACAGATAACTTTTTTTCGCTGGTGGTGTTACATGTAGCGTGACATGAACCCAAGATCCCTGTTGAGGCCGTCCTCGTGGGTGCGGAACTTGGCTATCAATTTCTGCTCGACAATTTTGCGTTGTCTTGTGTCTCGAAGGCCGCCTTGGAGAACGCTTACCCGAAGATCGGAGGCTGAATGTCCTTGACTGCTGAAGTGTTCCCCGACTGGGAGGGAACCCTCCTGTCTGGCGATTGTTGCGCGGTGTCCGTTCATCCGTTGTCGCAGTGTCTGCATGGTCTCGCCGATGTACCATGCTCTGGGGCATCCTTTCCTGCAACGTATGAGGTAGACAACGTTGGCCGAGTCCCAGGAGTATGAACCATGTACCTGGTGGGTGGTGTCCTCTCGTGTGATGGTGGTATCTGTGTCGATGATCTGGCATGTCTTGCAGAGGTTACCGTGGCAGGGTTGTGTGGTGTCGTGGACGCTGTTCTCCTGAAAGCTGGGTAATTTGCTTCGAACGATGGTCTGTTTGAGGTTAGGTGGCTGTTTGAAGGCGAGTAGTGGAGGTATGGGGATGGCCTTAGCGAGGTGTTCGTCGTCATCGATCACATGTTGAAGGCTGCGAAGAACATGGCGTAGTTTCTCCGCTCCGGGGAAGTACTGGACGACGAAGTTTGGTATTTGTAGCACAGATATGGTTAACTTCATGCCAATGACCAATTGCATGCCAGATCATACTTAAAGAAAAAATGGTATTAATAGGTGCACGTCTGGCATATGCTTGTGTAATAAAGATTTTACTACAAGGTGGTTTTACCATTTTGTTTGGTTCCATGGTGTTGCTGCACCACTTAATTGATTTATCTATGGTTTATATATTAAGGGTGTTAATAGCAGCCTTGGGAACAGAGTATATATCAGCGAAGCAGAGTACCAAGCTTGATCTTGTGCTTCAAATTAGAAGGGAGGAGGCTAGATGGGCTCAGTGCCCTTTGCCTGTTAATTATGTTCTTTTAAAAAAAATACTGACCCTGGAAATGACTGGTTATTATAAAGAATAACATATGTTGCAAAATGTACTGTCTTGATAGTTTAAGTGAAAGAAATAATAACTCTTCTGTGTTTAGTGCCAAAATATGGAACATTGCATGGAAAATCTCTGTACTCCCATTTTTACAAACATTCTCAAGTGTTAGAAAAGTAACGTACTATAGGTGTGTAGTTTGCAGTAGTTCTTCAGTCAAACTGAAGATCCCTCACAGCCACTTTGCCTTGCTCATAGTGATAGGAAGAAAATTTGGAATACAGCCCACTGAGCTCACTCTTTCTGCTGAGTGAACAAGTTGTCCTATGCAACTGATGTAGTTGCTTGAAAATTGTTCTGGAAAGTTTCTTGCCCTTGAACAAAATCGAATGAAAGTCCAGAATAACCAACTTTGCATTTTATCTAATATATGCTTGACTGGTTGCTTTCCTTGGAATGACCTTTCCTCCTTCCACTAATTCAGGAACTAACATATTGCAGGGAATATTTCATCATTTTTTGTGCTTATCCTTATAACCTTCAATCCTTTCCCTAACAAGATATTACCCAGCTCTTTTGCAAAAGAATTAAGATTATACAGTTTGTAGCCCCAAGAATTGAAATGTAAGTGTTTAGTTGAAAGCTAGTCACTACCAGAGAGTTGTGAAGTGCCGTTCACATGGCCTGTTAAACATTAAAGCATATTCTGCACTTGTCATGTTCATCACGATAAGTGATATTTAAAAAAAATACACACTCAATCATGCAAAAGTTTGCACTTCCTTCATGGAGGGACTTCAACCTGAAATTGGCACCATAAAGATTAATAGCTTGTCAAGTCAGGGCTGCTGGCCATTTTGTATGTCATCGTAAACTGCTCGTAGGCTATAGTGAAGTTGAATTAACAGAGCTAGCTAAAAGCGAGAAGATTTTTTTACAATTTTGCAATGCATGACTGTACTTGTCTTTGGCAGATAAAATGACATACTTACACTGTTTGCTCTGAAGACATAGGTATCGTAAAAACAAACGTTCATGGCAAGAACCATCATCTGAGGGGGGAGTGTAAGGAACAGTTCTTTTAAAAACTTTATACCTTTTGAATAATTTTAAATGATTTCAGTGACTACATGTAACCCATCCTTTGATTTGTAATTGTTTTGGCAAAGCAAACTGGTAGAATATTGCTTCAACTTCATACCACAGATTCCCAGTAGACCTGCAAACACAAAATGCTAAGCCTGGATCTGGATATGGCTAATCTCTGAAATGTGTCAGATCAAACATTCAGCATGTTACAGTAAACATTTGGATGCTGTACTGTTGACTACCTGAAGTTCATCTATGGTTCTATGACAACACTTCCAGCTGAAAAATAACCTGCACATAATGTGTGGTATAAAATGGGGCTTATTCCCTTACACACATGAAGTGGATTATTTGTCTGAATCTTGCTAGTGGTGGGTGGATATTGTGCCAGACCTCAGCTACTTGCAGACTCCACCCCTTTGTAACAGGTTTAATCAAAAAGGACACTGGGTTCCAGCCCGGCCCTGTATCTGCTTCCCTGGGGTGGATAGTATAAAACTGTCCATTCAGGAAAATGGGTTTTGTAACAAGACCCCTGCAAACCACATCTGGTCCCAGCTCTTGGCGGCAGCCACTGATCTTATGTAACTGACAAGATGCTAATTTAAAACCAGCAACTTCCGTTATCACTTTATCAACTCTTAAGTATCTGGGCCTGTGTCCAGGCTGAATTACAACTTGTTTTTATTCAATAATAAAACTGATGCAGTCTGACTGTAGCGTGCATGATACACCTTATATTGCTATTGTGACAGTGCTAGGAGTAAGGTACACGCGGGCTGTAGTATAACTGCAACCAGCAAAACGTGCTCTGAAAACCATTGCATTTATGTACATAGCAGGTTTATAAAACAGTTCAGCTAACTGTCATTTGTTAAATAGCTGTAACATCCCATATTATTGAAATTAAATTGGTTAAGTTCCCTGTCCCATAAAGTAAAATGGTTCAGTTCACGGGTTGCTCACTAAAGACGTCAAACCCTCCTGACTCCCAGCCTTTGGTAGAAGCAGACAGTATAAATGCTTTCAGAGCAACTGGACCATGAATTGACTTGTTTGAATATGGATTTAATTTTTGGATATTAGTTATGCAGAAAGAGATGTGAACTCAATTGGCCAGTGTTGGCAAAACAAAGCTTAAAGGACTGAGTCAGCCCAATTGTCCACGGCCCTAAAGGAGTGTTGTCCATAATTATTTACTGTAAAATAAAACCACTATTACAAATCACATTGGTGGTGGGGGGAAATCCATTGTGTTGTTTATTCAGCTGACTTGTTCACCGTGTCAGTCAGATGATGCCTGAGCTGGAAGCTGTTGAAATCAAGACAAACAAAAAAGTCAGTGACTTGCTTTTGTTTCAGTTTTGTCACTTGACATGTACAATTCCCTGAGCTAGAGGCCAGACATGTGACCTGCTCCCTGGTTCATGTGATGCCATTTTTGAACCAGTTGTTAAAAGGTTCATGAGGACAGCCTGATATTCTCAACCTGTACTTGGCATTCCTGTGATGGCAGCGTCTAGTTTGGTAACTGAATGTGAAGCCACATGCAGCCACTATGTGAAACAACATGTGAAGAGTATCGCTGCAGTGCACCAGTGTGTCAGCCACATCATATCTTGTTTGTTGAACTCAGCATCAAAATGCGATACTCCTCTTCCATTCTTGCTCGATGTAATTTCATTATTGTGATCTTGCATTTGAAGTGTAAAGTTGTTCTTTTTTGTTGCAGTAAAATAGACTGCTCGTCCGTTCTATTCCATTGTTCTGTTTAGTAAGAAAGGTTTAATTGGTGCTGCATCTCTTTTTTAAAAAAAAGTAAGCAAGCCGTCTCTGTGACAACAGATTTTTTTATATTCGTTCATGGGTTGTGGGCGTCACTGGCGAGGCCGGCATTTATTGCCCATCCCTAATTGCCCTTGAGAAGGTGGTGGTGAGCCGCCGCCTTGAACCGCTGCAGTCCGTGTGGTGAAGGTTCTCCCACAGCGCTGTTAGGAAGAGAGTTCCAGGATTTTGACCCAGCGACGATGAAGGAACGCCAATATATTTCCAAGTGGAGATGGTGTGTGACTTGGAGGGGAACGTGCAGGTGATGTTGTTCCCATGTACCTGCTGCTCTTGTCCTTCTAGGTGGTAGAGGTCGCGGGTTTGGGAGGTGCTGTCGAAGAAGCCTTGGCGAGTTACTGCAATGCATCCTGTGGAAGGTACACACTGCAAGCACAGTGCGCCGGTGGTGAAGGGAGTGAATGTTTAGGGTGGTGGATGGGGTGCCAATCAAGCGGGCTGCTTTGTCCTGGATGGTGTCGAGCTTCTTGAGTGTTGTTGGAGCTCCAGGCAAGTGGAGAGAATTCCATTATACTCCTGACTTGTGCCTTGTAGATGATGGAAAGGCTTTGGGGAGTCAGGAGGTGAGTCACTTGCCGCAGAATACCCAGCCTCTGACCTGTTCTTGTAGCCACAGTATTTATATGGCTGGTCCAGTTAAGTTTCTGGTCAATGATGACCCCCCAGGATATTGATGGTGGGGGATTCGGCGATGGTAATGCCGTTGAATGTCAAGGGGAGGTGGTTAGACTCTCTCTTCCTTGGAGATGGTCATTGCCTGGCACTTGTCTGGCGCGAATGATACTTGCCACTTATCAGCCCAAGCCTGGGTGGTGTTCAGGTCTTGCTGCATGCGGGCTCGGACTGCTTCATTATTTGAGGGGTTGCGAATGGAACTGAACACTGTGCAATCATCAGCGAACATCCCCATTTCTGACCTTATGATGGAGGGAAGGTCATTGATGAAGCAGCTGAAGATGGTTGGGTCTAGGACACTGCCCTGAGGAACTCCTGCAGCAATGCCCTGGGGCTGAGATGATTAGCCTCCAACAACCACTACCATCTTCCTTTGTGCTAGGTATGACTCCAGCCAATGGAGAGTTTTCCCCCTGACTTCAATTTTACTAGGGCTCCTTGGTGCCACACTCTGTCAAATGCTGCCTTGATGTCAAGGGCAGTCACTCTCACCTCACCTCTGGAATTCAGCTCTTTTGTCCATGTTTGGCCCAAGGCTGTAATGAGGTCTGGAGCCGGATGGTCCTGGTGAACCCAAACTGAGCATCGGTGAGCAAGTTATTGGTGAGTAAGTGCCACTTGATAGCACTGTCGACAACACCTTCCATCACTTTGCTGATGATTGAGAGTAGACTGATGGGGCGGTAATTGGCCGAATTGGATTTGTCCTGCTTTTTGTGGACAGGACATACCTGGGCAATTTTCCACATTGTCGGGTAGATGCCAGCGTTGTAGCTGTACTGGAACAGCTTGGCTAGACGCGCAGCTAGTTCTGGAGCACAAGACTTCAGTCCTACAGCCGGGATGTTGTCGGGGCCCATAGCCTTTGCTGTATCCAATGCACTCAGCCGTTTCTTGATATCACGTGGAGTGAATCGAATTGGCTGAAGACTGGCTTCTGTGATGGTGGGGATATCGGGAGGAGGCCGAGATGGATCATATGTGAAAAATGTGAAACTCTTATGCATTTACTTAATCAGGATTTCTACTAGATCCACTGATGATATCAATGGCTTGCACTCTATAATATGGGAACAATAAATGGAGATAACAGAGAACTGCTCATCCATGGTGTATAGCTGAAATTTGTAGTTGATTCTGCAGGGTGTCTAGTTGTGATATTGAACATTGTAGATTTGACAGAATGAAGTAAATTCCACACCTGTTCTACATTAAGAAGTGATATAAAGCAGCTAGTAGTTTATATATTACATATGAATATATGAAATTGACAGGCAGGAAAAGACCAGCTGGTCCATCAAGCCTGCCCCACACCATGATGACTAGAGGGTGTATGAATCATTGGAGCCAATTTTTCCCATCCAATCTATTTGGGGAATGCTCAGTTCCTCGGCGCAAAGGGCAGGAAAAGGGGCAGGAGACCACTAACATTGGGTGCTGCCCCCTTTACATTGCCTGGGGACTTCTGGATTACCCCGTGGGCAAATTGCTTGCCTCTGCAGCAAACCCTGTCCTTATTCTCGTTGCAATTATTTTAAATTAATGACCTTTTCCCAACTAGATGAAACGGTCTTTCCCCATTCACTCTATCATAATTTTAAAAACCTTGATTGAATCTGCTCTGAGCCTTCTCTGTTCAAATACAGATAGTCCCAGTATCTCAAGTCCCTCTTCATAACTATAGCTTTTCATCCCTGGTATCATCATGGTGGCTCTATGCTGTGCACACTCTGTGGCTTTAATCCCCTTTGTATAATGTGGTGTTCAAAACTATGCACTGTATTCTATCATTGTCTCTTTGCTTTGAGTTTTCTGCCCTTATTTATAAAACCCAAAATGTCATTGACCTATTTTATTGGAGAATTGGAATGGAAAAATTTGCAGTGCTGTGGGACAAGAGAGAGTTGGGAGTAATTGGATAGTTCGTTCACAGAGCCGGCATAGGCACGATGGGCTGAATGGCCTCCTTCTGTGCTGTAAGATTCTATGATTTATGGTTTTGTCTATCTGCATTTGCACTTTCTAGGAATTACATATTTGAACCCCTAGGTTTCTCAGATACTCTCATTCCTGGTTTTCTCTCCCAAAATGCATTACCTCACAGTCCTCTGCATTAACTTGGCCATCCTATTTACCTGCCTCTTCTTCTGGTGTCTTCTACAGTCCTTGCTTTTGGCAAACATCTACTATTGTGTCGTCAGCAAATTTCAATATTGTGTTCCCGACACCAAAGTCCAATATGATCTATATATAAAACGGAAAAGAAGTGGACCCAACACTGACCCGCAAAACACAACTTTTCATACCCTTCACCAATCTGAGCAACATCGATTAATCCTAAACATTTGTCTCCTATCCCTCAACCAATTTTCAGGCCTTGCTGCTAGATTTTCTCTTCTATCCTTTGTGAATTTTGGATAAAAGTCTCATGTTGGACACCTTATCAAAACAACTTGTGACTAAAAATTACACCTATTGCATTTCCTTTATTAAAATTAGTCAATTCTTCAAACATGGATCTCCTTGATATTCTATGCTCACTAATTTGATTTCGAATGATGGATTTGGAGTACTTGTCCACAACTTGGGTTAGGCTTGCTAGTTTATAATTACTCTCTTTACACTTCTCTTTCTTCTTGAACACAGAAGTTACATTCACTGCCCTTCAGTCCACCGGCACAATTTGCATATTTAAGGAAGATGAAAAAATGATGGCCAGAGCCTCTGCTATCTCTTGTCTGACATCCTTCAACATTTTAGAATGCACAATATCAGAGTCCAGTGACTTACCACTTTGAGTTCTGCTAATTTTTCAGCACTAATTCCGTTTGTAAGGTTATCCATAATAATTGTTCCATGTTGTCGTCCTACATTCTCTCTCTCTCAATCATTTACAATAAAAATTTATGTAATTTTTTTCAGTATCTGTGCTATACCTTCATCCTCCACAACTAGATTCCCTCTTCATCTGAGTAGTCCTATCCTCCTTTCCTTATCTTCTCTCTTACTTTTAATATGCTAATTAAAGCCCTTACTATTTCCCGTTATATTTTCTGCTAATTGTGTTGCCTTTTAGTGCTTTTAATCTCCAATTTCACTTCCCCACTATTTCTGTTTGCGTACAATTGCTGAATGCTCCCAGTTGCAGAATGCATCAAATTCTGCATAACTAGTAATGATTATGCATTAAAAAGGGGTATTACTGCTCTTATTCATGTTTAACTTATCCTGTTAGCTTTTTTCATGTAGATAGTTCAGACCTTTTTCTGATGTAATGTCCACAAAACTTGAAAATGGATCAAGGGTTACACATTTTATAATGGTTCGATTTGATCTCGAAGGCAGAGTGGGATCGATTAGGGACAGAAAAGGACATTTTCTTGTGGAGGCAGAGGGCATGGCTGAGATGAATACTTCGCATCGTCTTCAGTAGAGAAGAGGATACTGCCACTGTAGCAGTAAAGGAGGAGGTAGGAACGATATTGGACAGGATAAAAATAGATAAGAGGAGGTATTTAAAAGATTGGCAGTACTCAAAGTAGAAAAGTCACCCGGTCCGGATGGGATGCATCCTAGGTTACTGGGGGAAGCCGGTGGAAATTGCGGAGGCTCGGCCCACAACCTTCCAATCCCCCTTAGATATGGGGACAGTGCCAGAGGGCTGGAGGATTGCAAATGTTACACCCCTGTTCAAAAAAGGGGAGAGGAATAAACTTGACAATTACAGGTCAGTCAGCCTAGCGTCGGTGGTGGGGAAACTTTTAGAGACAATAATCCATGACAAAGTTAATTGGCACTTGGAAAAGTATGGGCTAATAAATGAAAGTCAGCATGGATTTATTAAAGGAAAATCTTGTTTGACTAACTTGACTGAGTTCTTTGATAAAGTAACGGAGAGGGTTGATGAAGGTATTGTAATTGATGTTGTGTATATGGACTTTCAAAAGGCAATGGATAAGGTACCACATAATAGACTTTTTAGCAAGATTAAAGCCCATCAAGGGACAGTGGCAGTGTGGCTCCAAATTGGCAAAGGGACAGAAAACAGGGTAGTGGTGGACGGTTGTTTTTCAGACTGAAGGGAATTATACAGTGGTGTTCCCCAGGGGTCAGTATTAGGACCACTACTCCTTTTGATATATGTTAATAACCTGGACTTGGGTATACAGGGTATAATTTCAAAGTTTGCAGGTGACAGGAAACTCAAATGTAGTAAACAATGTGGAGGATAGTAACAGACTTCAGGAGGACATAGACAGACTGGTAAAATGGGCAGACACATGACAGATAAAATTTAATGCAGGGAAGTGTGAAGTGATAGATTTTGATAGAAAGCATGAGGCGAGGCAGTACAAACTAAATGGTACAATTTTAAAGGGGATGCAGGAACAGAGAGACCTGGGGGTGCACATTCATAAATCTTTGAAGATGGCAGGACAAGTTGAGAAGGCTGTTAAAAAAAGCATATGGGACCCTGGGCTTTATTATTAGAGGCATAGAGTACAAAATCATGGAAGTTATGCTAAACCTTTATAAAACACTGGTTAGGCCTCAGCTGGAATATTGTGTTCAATTCTGGACACCACACTTTAGGAAGGATGTCAAGGCCTTGCGGGGGGAGGGGTGCAGAAGAGAATTACTAGAATGATGCTCGGGATGTGGGACTTTAGTTGTGTGGAGAGACCGGAGAAGCTGGGGTTGTTTTCCTTAGAACAGAGAAGGTTAAGGGTAGATTTGATAGAGGTGTTCAACATCATGAAAGGTTTTGACAGAGTAAATAAGGAGAAACTGTTTCCAGTGGCAGGAGGATCAGTAACCAGAGGACACAGAATTAAGGTGATCGACAAAAGGGCCAGAGGCGACATGAGGAAACATTTTTTTACGCAGCGAGTTGTAATGATCTAGAATTCACTACCTGAAGGGTGGAAGCAGATTTAATAGTAACTTTCAAAAGGGAATTGGACAAATACTTGAAGGGGAAAAATTTACAGGGCTTTGGGGAAAGAGCAGGGGAATGGGACTAAATGGGACTAAAAAAAATTGGATAGCTCTTTCAAAGAGCCGGCACAGGCATGATTGGCCGAATGGCCACCTCCTGTGCTGTTCCTGTACCTGCTACGATAAATCAAATGTGATGCACAAGGTTTCCTTCCATTGTAAATGTCACATGCCATTGATAGGAAGAACTGCTATAATCATAAAAACAAGCACTCATTAGCACTGAACACTGAGAGCCCATGTGCAATCTATGGAGGATTCAGTGATGTGATTCATAGTGTTTGAAAGGGATAAAAGTGAATCAGCTGCTAAGATTCTAGACTTGGGCAAGGCCGACTTCAATGGGATGAGAGAGACTGTCCACAGTAAACTGGGCAAATCTGTTAATGGGTAAAACGACTGATGATCAGTGGGAAATGTTTAAAGAAACATTTAACGTGATACAGAATCGGTTTATACCCGAGGGGCAAGAACTCTACTTGCCAAAAAAAACAGCCGTGGACAACTAAAGAGGAAAGGGACAGTCTAAGACGTAAGGAAAGAGCGTACAAAAAGGCAAAAAATGGCACAGATCCTGGCGAATGGGAAAGATACAAAGATCAACAAAGGGTCACAAAACAGATAGTAAGAGCTACAAAAAGAGAGTATGAAAAGAAACTCGCAAGGGATATCAAAACCAATACGAAGAACTTTTATAGTTATATTCGGAAAAAGAGGGTGGTCAGGAGCAGTGTTGGCCCCTTAAAAACTGAAAGTGGGGATATTGTCATTGACAATGGGGAAATGGCGGACATGTTGAACAGTTACTTTACGTCAGTATTTACAGAAGAAAAAGAGGATAGCATGCCGGAAATCCCAATAAAACTAATATTGAATCGGGGACAGGGACTCGATAAAATTAACATAAGTAAAGCAACCGTAATGAAGAAAATAATAGCACTGAAGAGTGACAAATCCCCAGGACCAGATGGTTTCCATCCCAAGGTTTTAAAGGAAGTAGGTGAGCACATTGCGGATGCCCTAACTATAATCTTTCAAAGTTCTCTAGATTGGAAAATTGCACATGTCACTCCGCTTTTTAAGAAAGGAGAGAGAGGGAAACCGGGGAATTATAGACCAGTTAGCCTAACATCTGTTGTGGGGAAAATGCTGGAGTCTATAATTAAGGATAGGGTGACTGAACACCTCGAGAATTTTCAGTTAATCAGAGAGAGCCAGCGTGGATTTGTGAAAGGTCGGTCGTGCCTGACAAACCTGATTGAATTTTTTGAAGAGGTGACTAAAGTAGTGGACAGGGGAATGTCAATGGATGTTATTTATATGGACTTCCAGAAGGCATTTGATAAGGTCCCACATAAGAGACTGTTAGCTAAGATAGAAGCCCATGGAATCGAGGGATAAGTACGGACTTGGTTGGGAAGTTGGCTGAGCGAAAGGCGACAGAGAGTTGGGATAATGGGTAGGTACTCACATTGGCAGGATGTGACTAGTGGAGTCCCGCAGGGACCTGTCTTGGGGCCTCAATTATTCACAATATTTATTAACGACTTAGATGAAGGCAATGAAAGTCTCATATCTAAGTTTGCCAATGACACAAAGATTGGTGGCATTGTAAGCAGTGTAGATGAAAACATAAAATTACAAAGGGATATTGATAGATTGGGTGAATGGGCAAAACTGTGGTAAATGGAATTCAATGTGGACAAATGTGAGGTCATCCACTTTGGATCAAAAAAGGATAGAACAGGGTACTTAATGGTAAAAAGTTAAAAACAGTGAATGTCCAAAGGGACTTCGGGGTTCAGGTACATAGATCATTGAAGTGTCATGAACAGGTGCAGAAAATAATCAATAAGGCAAATGGAATGCTGGCCTTAATATCTAGAGGACTAGAGTATAAGGGGGCAGAAGTTATGCTGCAGCTATATAAAACCCTGGTTAGACCGCACCTGGAGTACTGTGAGCAGTTCTGGGCACCGCACCTTCGGAAGGACATACTGGCCTTGGAGGGAGTGCAGCGTAGGTTTACTAGAATGATACCCGGACTTCAAGGGTTAAGTTACGAGGAGAGATTACACAAATTGGGGTTGTATTCTCTCGAGTTTCGAAGGTTAAGGGGTGATCTGATCGAAGTTTATAAGATATTAAGGGGAACAGATAGGGTGGATAGAGAGAAACTATTTCTGCTGGTTGGGGATTTTAGGAGTTGGGGGCACAGTCTAAAAATTAGAGCCAGACCTTTCAGGAGCGAGATTAAAAACATTTCTACACACAAAGGGTGGTAGAAGTTTGGAACTCTCTTCCGCAAACGGCAATTGTTACTAGCTCAATTGCTAAATTTAAATCTGAGATAGATAGCTTTTTGGCAACCAAAGGTATTAAGGGATATGGGCCAAAGGCAGGTATATGGAGTTAGATCACAGATCAGCCATGATCTTATCAAATGGCGGAGCAGGCACGAGGGGCTGAATGGCCTACTCCTGTTCCTATGTGAGTAACCTGTATGATATTCATTAATCACTGGCTGTGGTTCTGTTGGTATGCAGTGGATAACTCTGAATGTTTTTGACAGTGCTATGAGTTGTGGATGGGGATATGACAATTATGCTGCAGCATTGAAACACAATATTTTAGTTTTGTGATGGTGAGCTCTGTGCTTGGGCAGTCGTGTATGATTAGCCAAAGAAAACACTGCAACTTTAGTCCTTAGAAAAAAAAACATCCTATTTTAAATTAGCCCTTGCTACTTCGCTAATGTTTCAATCATGTTCAAATAATGTTGATATTTAACAATGCAGAGATAGGAAAAGTGATGAGTGAGTTAATGCAGCTGCACCAACATTCCATTGATCTCATTGTGCAACAGGATGAGAGGTTAATGCTGAGAAGTAATGCCTCAGCAAAAAAAAAATGGTGTTCCCAACTTGATGGCCATAATTTGGAAATATTACCAAAAATCAGATGGTAAGTGTATTTTTGTCAGGGGACTGCCAGGATAAAGAAATTGTCATGTTTTGTTAAGTATTTCCTGAAACAAAGTCTGTCGTGTGGGCTGAGATACTATCTTTTATAAAAAAAAGTCACTCTTTTGTAGTTGACAAAAACTCTGCTTTTAACTCGCTTGTGCACAGAACAATTTGCTTCTAAGTGAACAACCTATTTTACACAGAATTTTATTCACCTGATTTAGTATTTAATAGTGCGCTTATAATGCGATTAAATGTTGTGATACGCACGGGCTGTCCAACATAAAATGGCTTTGAGTTTATAATTTCTACTGTACTAACATATTTACTAATTGCTGCAGTTACACTTAGGCTTGATATCACTTTGAGAGCAATGTCAGTGGAGAGCATTAAGTTGTACAGCCCTGCTCACATCACAGTCTGGTCAGGGAAAGCAGAGTTCTGTGAATGCTGGTGTCCTAACATTAGTTGAAAAAAAACAATAACGTTACAAGAGAATAGTAAGAAACCTCATTGCTAGTGTGCTATATAAATTTATGTTTTCAAGTTTAAAGAGCTGGCGTGCTGCGATTGTCTTGAAGCCTGAGTGGTATAAGAATATGTCCAGGATGAGAAACCTGAGCTTGAATTGATTTGACATAAATTGCATTTATGCTACAGATTCTGCATCTGTGTGATGTAAAAATTGCATCAAATCTTCAGTAAAACTGGCCCATAAATGAAGCTGATTGTAATCCCAGTATAATCTTCTGGAAAAGCTCTTCGATACACTTCTTGGCAATTGGAGAATGTGGTAGAGGGTACCTACAGTGGTGCTAAATCTTTCGGTAAGGTTGCTTCATTGAGATTCAGTTTATAAAGGCAGCAACACTGAGACTTTGAAGTCCAAGTTCTCTTGGTAGACCAATAAATGCTGTTGTTTCTATTGTGGTGCCTTGTCAGGAAAGGATCCAATGGCCCCTGTACTTGTCATACTGGTTAAAGGCGTTAATCTTTCTCGAAAGATTGCTACCCTTTAATCAAGAGCAAATGTACTTTACTCTTTCCAGAATGTGTTGCTTTTTCACTTGGCTCATATGACGTTCAGGATGTGGCCTGCCTATCAACGAAAACCTACTATTTCAGTGGGAGCCATTGTTGGGGGTTTCCAAAAGTGTCCTGTGTGTAGGAGATACAGGGTTTCTTTTCCTTTCAATTTCTTGGTAAACTTCAAACTTGAAGATGATTTCTATGACTATTCAAATGACTCCTTAAACACTTCCTTGAAATTCAGTTTCAAACATGAGAATTATCTTGCACAAGGTTTGCACATCAATCAAATCAAGAAGTGTGCACAGAATGTAAGGTTAGTGTGACACCATTGAACAGTTGGCTCATTAGCAGCACACTTGCCTGTGAGTCAGAAGGTTGTCGATTGTAGATCACTCCAGGGACTTGAGCACATAATCTAGGCTGACACTTCAATGCAGTACTGAAGAAGGGCTGCAATGTGTCCTGGCCAACATTCATCCATCAACCGACACCACCAAAACGGGTCATTCATCTCACTTCTATTTGTGGGACCTTGTGCACAAATTGGCAGCCAAGTTTAACCACACTTGAAACATAATTCATTTGCCTTGAAGCACTTTGGGATGTCCCGACGACACAAATAGAAAATTATAAATTCAAGTTCTTTCTTTACATCAAGTGGGCACATGATCAGCACCACATCAGGAAATGTCTTTGGCTGGGTTGGGGGTGGGGGGGGAAATGTGTAATCAGCAGAATACAGAAGAAAATTCCAAGTTTTTCGGTTGTATTTGCAATAGAACCATGTCGTGTAAACAAGTAGATAAGGGAGCAATATAATAAGCATGCAAAATTGTCTGAGCAAATGCCAGTGGACCCTAAACAGGAAGCCTGGAGTTGGGCAAGGTTCCTGTATTGACACCACACTGTTGAAAGCATAGATCTTGTATTTCAAGGCAAGGAGGCAAGCATATGTTAAATAGATGCTATCAATTGAGCTGGTCGCTTGAATCTGACAAGGGGAATGTAACTGGTACAGTGCAGTCTTCCGACATAATTTCTGGTTGATTCAGTTTGTCTAAACACTGTCATTTTCATCTCCCGGGTTCTTTTTTGGCTGGAAGAGACCTCTGCATTTTGACCTCAAGCAGGCTGAACCTAATTGCAGAGCAAAATACTACAGATGCTGGAAATCTGAAATAAGCACAGAAAATGCTGGAGAAGCTCAGCAAGTCGGGCAGCATCTGTCGAGAAAGAAACAGAGTTAATGTTTCAGGTCGAAGACCTTTTGTCAGAACTGGAAATCATGCTGGAAATGTGCGTGCGCATCTAAGACGCCATCTTGGATATCGGAGAGGCCGTGCAGCGCCCGTTGTTTCGGCGCTACACAGCCCAATTTAGCGCCCATTATTCCTTCAGCTTCACAGCTTTGATTTGCAAGTTGTCTCATTCCCAACCAGTACATAAGATTTGACTGCATAGGTCAACTTGAACTTAATGTTAATAGATGTCAAGAAATTTCAGACTACAATTTTATGTACGGCAGTTCGAAAAGAAAACCATTTGTTGTCAAACTCCTTGATAAGTGCAACCCCTAAAGGTCTCCGGTGCTCAAGTGGCTAAGTAACTGGCTAAAATTCTGTAAAGTCTAGTAGCAATATGCAATTGTACTTTATCCATTTAAAATGTGTTTTTATTTTAACGCAACTCTTGTTTAACCATGAGAGACAACCATCACGCCAAACAAGGTATCTGTATTCCTAGTATTTTGTTATAAACATCTAGGCTAATTTTTTTTACATATCATCTGGGATGTATATTTTGCACTATGTACTAAATCTACCTTGCTTATTGACAGTCTTTGGAAATTAGCATCTCGTATGCTATATTTATGATAATACTCCCATCAAGTGTGCTGAAGCTGCTATACCTCACAATTTATTGGAAGAGTTAGTTTATTTTTAGTTATACATGTTATTGCTGGAAAATCATTGTAGTGTTAAACTTGCAATACAGATTATTTAGAGATAGTACACTACATTGGAGCAGTGCTGCATAGCATCATAAAATTGTGAGATGCAAATTCACTTTTCCTCTGTCCCAGACTGTTTATTTTAGCTGTGTTGATGAAGGCCAAGAGTTGAAGCTAGGTGCTTTCCCACAGGTTTGGAAGGAAAAACTGAGGAAGAGTTTTTAAAATTATAAAGGGTTTTAATAAGGTAAATAGGGAAATGTTATTTTCTCTGTTAAGGGAGTCAGTGAGGGGTCAGCAATTTAAAATTCTCACTAAAAGGGAAAAAGGGAGGTTAGGAGAAATGTCTTTATGCAGTGGTTTGTTGCAACAAGGAGTGGTTGAGTCAGAGACCGTTGCATCTTTTAAGGGAAAATTAGTTAAATATATGAAGCAGAGGAAGATACAGGGCAAGAGGGAGAGAATGGAGCTATGGGATTAGTTTTGGATTGAGCAAGCAAAGAGCTGGAACAGACAGGATGGTCTCCTTATGTACTATAAACTTATATGTAACCTTGAGGTCAGCACTTTAATCTCGCTCCTAATTCCTGAAGCTCCTCAGGACCTCAGTTTTATTCCTTCCTATGTAATTGATTCCAACATGACTATTCCTATTCCCTATCCAAAATCTTTTGCACTTGCTCTGTTATATCCCTTACCCTGGCACTTTGGAGGAAACGCAACATTCAGGACTTTGAGCTGTGGCTGTCCCCTATTACTATTTCCCCATTTCTGCACTTCACTTCTTCCCTGTTCTACAACCTCTGTCTAGACAGAGTAGATAGAGAGAAACTGTTCCCATTGGCGGAAGGGTCAAGAACCAGAATGCATAGATTTAAGGTGATTGGCAAAAGAAACATAGGTGATATGAGGAAAAACTTTTTTACACAGCGAGTGGTTAGGATCTGGAATGCACTGCCTGAGGGAGTGGTGGAGGCAGATTCAATCATGGCCTTCAAAAGGGAACTGGACAAGTACTTGAAAAGGAAAAATGTGCTGGGGATAGGGTGGGGCACTGGGACAAGCTGGATTTCTCGTGCATCGAGCTGGCGTGGACTTGATGGGCCGAGTGGCCTCCTTCCGTGCTGTAACCTTCTATGATAAAGAGTTCAAGTTTTTAGGCAAGTACAGAGCCAGGGAAAGAGGGGGAGGGGAGGAAAGAACAAAAGGGAAGGTCTGTGATAGGGTGGAGGGCAAGAGTGATTAAATGACAAAAGGGATGATGGTGCAAGGCAAGGAGGGTGGTAATGGGACAAGTAAAGAAACAAAAGATTGGTTAGGAGTAGTTGTAAATGGCAGCAGCAGAACCATCACCAGCACTTGCTGTCTGGAAAAAATGGGAGCAGTGGTTATGATCTGAAGTTATTGGAATCAGTGTTGAGTCTGGAAGGTTGTAAAGTGCCTAATCGAAAGGTGAGGTGCTGCTCCTCGAGCTTACGTTGAGCTTCATTGGAACAGTGTAAGAGGCCGAGGACAGAGAGGTCAGAGTACGAGTGGGACAGGGAATTAAAATGGCAAAGAACTGGCAGGTCAAGGTCATTTTTGCCGTCAGAGCGGAGATGTTCAGCAAAACTTGTATTTATATCGCGCCTTTTAATGTCGAAAAAACGTCCTAAGGCACTTCACGTAGTGGGGGTAATTTTGACTTTGTGTGATAATGTAAAATGGGCGATTGCGAATCGACAGCCTGTTTTCCATCTCTCCCGATTTATTATTTCCTTTGACTTCAAAGAAATAAAAATCGGGAGTGACATAAATCGGGTTGCCAATTCACTGTCGCACATTTTATACTGTCGCACAAAGTCAAAACTGCCCCCAGTGAGTGTTGGCAAGCCTTTCAACTATGCATCCATCACAGCCAATTCTGATCTGTCCTGATGTGCCATCCATATTTGTACTCTCTGGATAGTGATCAGGAGAGAGAACACTGATTTGCTCTTTCCCTTCCTAGCCCATGGACATTGAAGCTGATTGTTATGCCACTGTTGTGGTATTAGTTGAGATCTGCTAACACAGCACAGGCCAGGAATCCAACATTGTATCTTCATGTTAGGCCATTTCTGAAGGGGGGAGAGAGGAGAGGAGAGGAGAGGTGAGGATAGGCAATTATATCCTCAACCATAAAGTCAATTGAGATGGTTTCCATGATTGCTTGATGAACCCATTGTTCAGAAATCACTTTGAAGGTTACATTCTTTAAATTCCTCCTCCTCCTGCAGCACACAAACGCACCTACCCACCCAACCCCGTTCCTCTTTCCAGGCCTCAATCAATGTTGTGACTGAGTGAGCTTCCAGGGGATACACAAAGACATTTGAGGATGACTACTGCTCCAGCTATATTTCCCGGTGGGATTTTTCTTCGCCTCCACTCTGCACCTCCACTAATAGTACAGAGAGGATAAAAGTCAAAGTGTGAGAAATTGTGGATATGAACCTAAGGTGGAAACATAGTGCCATCCATGTGTTTACCATCTTGAGAAAATTACTTAGTCATTAGATTTGCATCAATTCTGGTGAGTTCAGTTCTTGTCCAATTCTCCCATTATTCATGATTCATAATGTTAAAAGTGATGTCTTTGATAAAGTTAAGTACTGTATATTAAATCTGTAACTGTACAGTTGCTGCAACTAATATTGTTATTAAACAAAATTATATATGACCACTTAATTTACTGGTGAGGAAGTAGACAGAATTTTTAAAGTTTATTTTCTAAACTTTAGAAGATGACTGCAGTTCTTAACATTTGTAAACTCAAACTGCCATGATGGGATTTAAATTCACATTCTCTGGATTATTAGTCTCGTCTTCTGGATTGCTAGTCCAGCAACCTGTCCTGTCCTGTTTCTCACTGACTAAATACACGAACTGAATCCTAATACAGAGACTAATTTTGTTGCACGTGGAATAGGAAATGACCTTGTGTAAGTGAGTAAGGATTTAAAAAAAGGCGGGGTCTGCTGTGTTTGAGTGAGTAAGCTTTCAGTTATGCTTTTCACAGTGATGTTTGTTGAGGGAATGTACCAGGAAAGTCGGGTTGTTGTCATATTGCACTGCCAATTTGAGACTAGTAGCTGTCAGGATGCACAGTGCAGCTGGCAAGACTCTGTTATGCTGCCCAGCTTGAATTACAATCTCGCCACCACAAGACAGTTTTGCACATATTTGCTTACAATTTTTTTATGATTTAATGATGTGGGAATTCACAATGTAAAAGAGGCAGCATTAACTTCAAAGTTAATGTGAAGGATAGCCACTGTTGAGCACCTAAACAGCTGCCAAGCTTCATACAATCAGACATTTTATAAATCATTTAATAGATAGAGATATGATTTTACCAGTTGGTAAATACAATAAAATTATTGGATTAAACTATAATTGATTTTTTTTTCTTAACCTTTGACTGCTTTGAACAAGTTTTAAAAAAAAATTGGAATTGGGAAAGCAACAATGCTATTTTTTTATCTGATTTCTCAAAGGTGTGACTGACTGTGCCTGACAGCTTATAGTCATCCATTACCAGCGAGGGAGAGGTGAGGCAGACAGGTCGGAACAATGTTGTGCAACAGCAGGAATGTTTAAACATGAGTAGTGCTTTGATTTATTTTTCTTCCTGTATTTGTCAGACTAAATTTGAGAGAGTGGATGTGTAGATGCGAGTTTTCTTGAACAATTCTACGGTAGACTTCAAGAAGTTTGTAAGTACCTTTGACTTTAAAGTTCTTATGATTTCTGTCGTCGATTTTAAAGGCATGGCCACAAAAACTGGGGTAACAAGAATAGTAGGAAGAGACATAAAGGTGAAATGTAGACGAGAACTTTGTCATTTGTTTTGAATTTTAGAATGATACCCGGACTTCAAGGGTTAAGTTACGAGGAGAGATTACACAAATTGGGGTTGTATTCTCTCGAGTTTCGAAGGTTAAGGGGTGATCTGATCGAAGTTTATAAGATATTAAGGGGAACAGATAGGGTGGATAGAGAGAAACTATTTCTGCTGGTTGGGGATTTTAGGAGTAGGGGGCACAGTCTAAAAATTCGAGCCAGACCTTTCAGGAGCGAGATTAGAAAACATTTCTACACACAAAGGGTTGTAGAAGTTTGGAACTCTCTTCCGCAAACGGCAATTGATACTAGCTCAATTGCTAAATTTAAATCTGAGATAGATAGCTTTTTGGCAACCAAAGGTATTAAGGGATATGGGCCAAAGGCAGGTATATGGAGTTAGATCACAGATCAGCCATGATCTTATCAAATGGCGGAGCAGGCACGAGGGGCTGAATGGCCTACTCCTGTTCCTGTGTTGCTATGTTCCTGTGACAGTTTTCACATCAGTGGCTCTATGGCGCACTGTACTGTCCAAAAACATGAGTTGCAAACAAATCCAACATTATTAAATCTGGAATCATATAATCTAATGTTGTTTTTATTTCCAAGTTCTGGCTGACCTTGAACATGGTCTCTCCTCACCCCCCCACCTCCTCCCCCCACCCAAGCAATGGGAGAGGAAAAGGTTTCTCCATCTCACTTGGGACTAAGAAAAGAATGGAAAATTCTTAAAGAAATCCTTTACATCATACCAGCTAATGGTTGACTGAAGTGAGCATTTCTGTGCAGTTATCTGTCGGTTGGGCTGCTCTACAACTGAGACCTTAGCATATGAGATCTTAATGCCCTCTCACTGCAGCACATTTACCTCAGTTTAATTTTGTGGTGACCTGTACGTTATTCCTTTTTCTACCTTTTACGATCCACCCTAACAGACTCTGTGCCAATTCCTATTTCTTCCTCCTCACCGGCCTCCTTCCTTTAGCCCGGTTTCAGTCGTTCCGCGGGTTTCCCATGTTTCTGTTTACTCTTTTTATATGCCCTAGGGTTTGCCACCTTTTATGCTACTGTTTTCTGTACTATCTCCCTTTATCTCGGTGTCGACTCCATCATGAAAAGTATCTCCCAGTGGTTGGTCTTCAACCCCGGTAATTCATTTCTTAAGGCACTCAGTTAGTCGCTTCACTTCACGCAAGCATACCATGCCATTGCTCCCCTGGATAATTTGCATCCATGATGACTCATATCTTGCACGCACAGTAAACTTCTCAATTCAAGTGTGTGGCAAACAGTGTTTGATTTTCAATATTTTAGAATATACCTCCATAAACTACTCCTCCCCAGACCTAACTTATCCTGTTCCACTCTCTTAAATAAGGAAATAAACTTGGAATACACAACTAGCTATTTATTTTACAATCCAATCTTGACGGCCTGTTAGTGCCACGTAAAATGACATGCAGTCTATCACTGTGCTAAATCAGATAGATTCAGAACCGATCTAGCAGCTCAAAACTGGGTATCCATGAGGCGCTGTGGGCCATCAGCAGCAGCAGAAGAATTGTATTCCAGCACAATCTGTAACCTCATGGCCTGGCTTACTCCTCACTCTTCCATTACCAACAAGCCAGGGGATCAACCCTGGTTCAATGAGGAGTGCAGAAGAGCATGCCAGGAACAGCACCAGGCATACCTAAAAATGAGGTGCCAACCTGGTGAAGCAACAACTACATGCATGCTAAACATCAGAAACAACATGCTATACACAGAGCTAAGCGATTCCACAACCAACGGATCAGATCAAAGCTCTGCAGTCCTGCCACATCCAGTCGTGAATGGTGGTGGACAATTAAACAGCTAACGGGAGGAGGAGGCTCTGCAAACATCCCCATCCTCAATGATGGCGCAGTCCAGCACGTGAGTGCAAAAGACAAGGTTGAAGCGTTTGCAACCATCTTCAGCCAGAAGTGCCGAGTGGATGATCCATCTCAGCCTCCTCCCGATATCCCCACCATCACAGAAGCCAGTCTTCAGCCAATTCGATTCACTCCAGGTGATATCAAGAAACGGCTGAGTGCACTGGATACAGCAAAGGCTATGGGCCACGACAACAGCCTGGCTGTAGTGCTGAAGACTTGTGCTCCAGAACTAGCTGCGCCTCCAGTACAGCTACAACACTGGTATCTCCCCGACAATGTGGAAAATTGCCCAGGTATGTCCTGTCCACAAAAAGCAGGACAAATCCAATCCGGCCAATTACCGCCTCATCAGACTACTCTCAATCATCAGCAAAGTGATGGAAGGTGTCGTCGACAGTGCTATCAAGCGGCACTTCCTCACCAATAACTGGCTCACCGATGCTCAGTTTGGATTCCGCCAGGACTACTCGGTGCCAGACCTCATTACAGCCTTGGTCCAAACATGGACAAAAGAGCTGAATTCCAGAGGTGAGGTGAGAGTGACTGCCCTTGACATCAAGGCAGCATTTGATTGAGCGTGGCACCAAGGAGCCCTAGTAAAATTGAAGTCAATGGGAATCGGGGGGAAAACTCTCCAGTGGCTGGAGTCATACCTAGCACAAAGGAAGATGGTAGTGGTTGTTGGAGGCCAATCATCTCAGCCCCAGGGCATTGCTGCAGGAGTTCCTCAGGGCAGTGTCCTAGACCCAACCATCTTCAGCTGCTTCATCAATGACCTTCCCTCCATCATAAGGTCAGAAATGGGGATGTTCGCTGATGATTGCACAGTGTTCAGTTCCATTCACAACCCCTCAGATAATGAAGCAGTCCGAGCCCGCATGCAGCAAGATCTGGACAACACCCAGGCTTGGGCTCATAAGTTTCAAGTAACATTTGCGCCAGACAAGTGCCAGGCAATGATCATCTCCAACAAGAGAGAGTCTAACCACCTCCCCTTGACATTCAACGGCATTTCCATCGCCGAATCCCCCACCATCAACATCCTGGGGGTCACCATTGACCAGAAAGTTAACTGGACCAGCCATATAAATATTGTGGCTACAAGAGCAGGTCAGAGGCTGGGTATTCTGCAGCGAGTGACTCACCTCCTGACTCCCCAAAGTCTTTCCATCATCTCCAAGGCACAAGTCAGGAGTGTGATGGAATACTCTCCACTTGCCTGGATGAGTGCAGCTCCAACAACACTCAAGAAGCTCGACACCATCCAGGACAAAGCAGCCCGCTTGATTGGCACCCCATCCACCACCCTAAACATTCACCCCCTTCACCACCGGCGCACTGTGGCTGCAGTGTGTACCATCCACAGGATGCATTGCAGTAACTCGCCAAGGCTTCTTCGACAGCACCTCCCAAACCCACGACTGCCACCTAGAAGGACAAGAGCAGCAGGCACATGGGAACAACACCACCAGCACTTTCTCCTCCAAGTCACACACCATCCCGACTTGGAAGTATATTGCCGTTGCTTCATCGTCGCTGGGTTAAAGTCCTCGAACTCCCTTCCTAACAGCATTGTGGGAGAACCTTCACCACACGGACTGCAGCGGTTCAAGAAGGCGGCTCACCACCATCTTCTCAAGGGCAATTAGGGATGGGCAATAAATGCCGGCCTCGCCAGCGACGCCCACATCCCATGAACGAATATTAAAAAAAAAATCCAATCTTGACGGCCTGTTAGACTGCATGTCATTTTATGTTTATACGGTTTTCTTTTTCTTGCAATTTATGGTTTAATCCGAAATGAATAACACTTTATTCATTTTTTTTTAAACTGTATTTTGAATGATGGGAGTGTTTCTCCCCACCCCCAAGTCATTGTCAAGTTTTTGGCTTTGTCAAGATGCATGCAGCTATAGGAAATATATGACAAGGGTTTAGGGTTGGGAAGTGTTTACTTGCTGGGTACATCCAGCTGAAGCACAACTGCTTTGGTGGTTGGTCAAACAGCTGCCGCCTTATACTTGGGCTCTTGGGTCTCTCACTCACTAGATCCTTGTAGTACATTTGTATGGGTGAAGAATAAAAATGCTGATGTGTTTGCCAGCTGGGTGGAGAATTAGGTTCTTACACTGTCGTCCTTGAGACAAGCTTGATATAGATCACACCGATCAATCATAAAGGGGAGTTTGATTCTGACGACCAAGGCTCGAACTGAAATGACTCTGGGCAGTCTCATTCCAATTCTAAGCGCACTTGGGGCTATGACAGAAAACTGGTCATAATTGCCTCTGGTTTAGCAATCTTAAGTGGAAATGGCTGGTTTGGAAAATGGAAGTCACTCAGTGTCTGAGGGGTGGAACTGAGGCACATTGTTGAGAGATTCTGTGAAAAGTATATTATGCCAACTCTGTTCTCTACTGTATCTTAACTGGGCTTGTCTGCTGATCTTAGGTTCATAGCTGAAAACACTGAATAAACCTCACACTGAGCAGATCTCACCTTGATGAAATAAACATTGTTCCGCAGTTTTTCATCTGTCTGTATCTTGTTGCCAGATTTATTATTTTTGTAATGTTGTGCAATAACACAAGCATTTCTTCTTAAAAAATAGTTTCCTTGCTCATTTGAAATGCAAACCGCATTTAAAGGAGCAGTTTGGACAATTCAAGAGCAGGAACAACATGTTAACTGCTACAACTAGTTCAGAGAAATTTTCAATGCGATTTTCCTGTTTTTTTTAGTATCAAAGAAAATAAAAATGTCGGACGATTGCAGTGACAATCACATCAACATGCCCTTCTCTCTGCATAAAAAAAATTAAATGCTCACCCATGGTGACATTGTCCCATTAAGACAAGGAAGAAAACATATAAAAGCAGAAACCACATGCTTGATGTTTTGCTAACACCCAACAAAATGACTAAATAGGAAACACATTTTTCTTTTCGCTTTTCACAGGGTGTGTCTTTTCTCTTGAGCTCAGTTTGAGCAGTTAACCCAGTTACTCTTTTTTTTAATTAGAAAACATTTGAAGAGATGTTTTTGCTTGAGCCCACTGTACTTGGTCAGCTAACTAATGTACAGGTAGTTAACTTTGAGCACAGGTACATATTTTCTTGTTTCCTTTGTTCGTTATTTCTTTCATCTCCCAGATTTGGCTATTCGGGTTACAGCTTTAAATTTTCCAATCACTAAATTCTCACCGCCTTAACATTAGGAATGCAAAAAAATGCAATCTCTTTTTTGACGTTCTCTCAAGTCAGACTCTTGTTCTGGATTTCGCTACAAAACTCGCATTTTTGTCTTCTCAGTCTACACAATGAAAAGGTGGAAGAGTAACTTTGGGCCAAAAATTGTTTTGGATGGATGCATTATTAAAGTTTATGGCATTCTGGTGTCCGTTTGTTTGTCAGTACTTTATAAAAAAAAATTTTTTTGCTGCATCTTCTGTGAATCCTAACCTTTTACCGAGTTGTAACTCCTGGCCTTTTTCTATGATAATATGTTTCCCTATTTTTAATTACTTTATTTTGATAACAGCAGTTATGCATTGGCCCCTTAAGCATTGAACATTTAAATGTCCTTTTGATTTTTGATGTTGCTCCTGAATATGTAGATAAATGCATAAAGAACTAAAAAAATACTGTAGCAACAGAAACTTCAGTTTAACGTGACATTGACAAGATGATATTGAGCAAAATACTTTGAAATAATGTACCTAGTTCATAGATTCAGAGGGTTGTTACCATTTCATTCTCGTCACTTTTAAAGTGATGGAGATAAGAAAGCGCTTGTGATTTTGTTTGTGAATGTATTTAAACTCCTTTCTGACTGAACAACATATTGGCACCGAAAGGGTACATTTATAGTCGAAACATAAAAACAAAGAACATCTATTTCCAATCCTGGAAATATAAAACAAAATTGAAATGCCGGAAACACGCAACAGGTCAGTAATTAAATGTTGAGATAAAAAGGCAGGTTAACCTTTCGGGTGTGAGACCCTTGCTCAGAATTGAAAACTGAGAATGACAAGCATTTCAATAGAATCAGAAAAAAAAATGAGGGAGAGCAAATGGATACTATAATCATAAAGCAAACGTTAATGGGTTAAATGACCTGCAGTCTGCTTAAAAGAAATACTGGAGATTGTTAAATGATATTAAAGATCATCTTGGACAGGCAATCGACATTTAAGAAATGACAGAATGTGCAAAATAACTAAGACAGTGAGAGGCTCACTAAGGAAAAGCAAGAAAATGGAGGAAAATAAGAAAAATAAAGAGAAAATGTCTGCAAATACAGGTCTGGAATTAAAAATATAATGCTAGAAAATAGAGGATATTGTAAGAATGCTGGATTTTGATATCCTGAAAAATATATGCTAAGGAACCAGCCAAATTCTTAACACCCTCACTTTGCTCCTTGCTAAGGAACTGTCTGGGGTCTTACCCACCCAGTTTCAGGTCCAGGAGTGAATGATGGCTGAGTCGACTCGCTCAACTGTCCTTACATTAACCAGTTTGAATTGAAATTAATTCAAACTGGTATCCTTGGATATGAGGGGCTCGATTTTGGAATCCAACTGCGGGTGCGTTGGGGCTCCAAAAATCGGGGAAATCCTGAGCAGATTCGGAACCCGGCTCCAACCTGCAGACTTCCGGGTACCCCACTGGATGCGTGCGTGCCTCCCGAATGCGGAAGTCTCACTGGCAATTAAAGCCAGCGGGATGACAGTTAAGACAGTTAGTTAGATCATTGAAGTACCTGAAATACTTAATTTTGTGCACATTGAGGCAGGTCTGATTTTCAGACATCCTCAGCATGTTTCCCGTGCTGTGGGAAACACTCCATGTTCTACCAGGCGTGTTTCAGCCAGCAGCCAGTTGGACATTCAAATGCTTGTTCGACAGATGGGGGATGAAAGGTGAGTTATTGCAGCAGGGCACTCAGTTCTTTCAGACAAACGTTTGGCTGGGAGATCTTTGTGTTTTCACTGAAAATTCTGAGTTTCCACTTAGAATTCTTCTGTTCACACATATTTACCAACTTTTCGGACCCCCTCAAACTGACATCAACAGGATGGGGGGCGCCACGGCTGCATCCACCACTAGAACCGAGGACGAGCAACATCACCTGCCTCACCAGGCACAGCATGCACTTCTGCCACTTGCAGCTCCACAACACAGTGCTGCGCCACAGGCACCTGCACAAGAGCACCAAGGCTCAGCTTCCTGGACCTCTCTGAGGAGCAGTGAGTGAGTCCCCAGGTGGTCGCAGTTAAAGTCACCACTGCCCTCAACTTCTTCGCCTCCGGATCGTTCCAGGGTGCCACCGCGGACATTGCCGGGGTCTCTCAGTCGTCTGCACACAAGTGCATAAGGCAGGTCGCTGACTGCTTGTTTCGCAGAGCCTTGCAGTACGTCACCTTCCTCACGGCTGACCTCAGCCAGCTGGAGAGGGCAGTGGGATTCCACTCTGTGGCTGGCTTCCCACGCCAGGGTGCAATCATTCGCACCCATATAACAATACGAGCATCTCCACACAAGCCAGGACTGTTCATCAACAGAAAGGGGTATCGCTCCATCAACGCTCAGCTCATTTGTGAACACCGCAAAAGATTCCTTCACCTGTGCACCAGATTCCCTGGCAGCTGCCACGATTCTTTCATTCTGAGGGAATCCAACATCCCGTCCCTCTTCCACGCACCGAACTTTCCTAAGGGCTGGCGCCTCGGGGACAAGGGATATCCCCTGCACACGTGGCTCATGACACCTCTGAGGAACCCCATCACTGAGCAACAGCGTCGATATAACGACAGCCACATCGCCACCAGGTCTACAATTGAGCATGCTTTCGGGCTGCTCAAGATGCGACTTCGGTGCCTTGATCGTTCTGGGGGAGGGCTTCAATACGCACCAGAGTGTGTCGTGTCCTGCACAACATGGCACAATAGAGAGGGATGCTGCTTGAGGAGGCCCCATCTACATCTGCCATCCACATTGAGGAGGAGGATGAAGAGGAGGAGGAAGAGGAACCCTTGGGCAGAGCACTGGCTCACCTGGCTGCTTGCGAGGCCAGGGAGTCACTGATATATGAACAGTTCTCCGAACATCAGAAAGTGTGAAGAATCCAGTCCTCAGACCACCTGGAAAGAGCAGCGCCGGCACCAGCCCCCCACCCCTCCCTGCACAAAACAGTCTTGCAACTACACATACACCCACTGTAAAGTGACCCACTGGGTGGCATCAAGTGTCATCGTTCATGGTGAACCTCATGAAAGGGCCCTATCACAAAAGCCAGTCAAGGATGGGCAAGACGTGGCCGTCGTGGTGATAATCAGAACATTTAATGTGAGTTTAAAAAAACAAATGTAAATGAAAAACATGACCATCTGTCAAACACCCTTGTGCATACCCTTCGTGCTCACAAAATCTTCGCCTTTCTCTTCTTACTATTTCGACGTGGTGCATCCCGTGTGGCTGCAGCAGAGGTAGTGGCAGATTGCTCATGTTCATGCCCTGACTGCTTAGATGCTTTCGGCCTACGACCTCAGGATTTTGGAGCCCGTAAGGACTCCTCCAAAGACTGCTCCACCTCCACCTGTGCAGGGGCAGACTCGGCCACCTGGAGAGGAGGCAGCATTGCGGGTACTGGTTGAGAGGGGGGCAACGGGTGAGACGTGGGAGTGCTTTGAGTGGCGTCCCCACTTCCATGTTCCCTTTTGCCATCATCCCTCCCCTGGGCCAGGCCCGCATCGCTCCTACCACCCTGCTGGACAACAGTGTGATGGACATGTGTGACGCGTTGGAAGGCCACTTCTGAAGTATCTGTCAGCCTGTTTAAGGCAGCAGAATGTTGTTCACCCTGAGTCCACACGGCCGTTGTCAGGGCCTGCATGGACTTATTTGTGAACCGTGCTTGAAGCTCAATGGAGGCTAGCCTTCTCTCCATCGCAGACATTCCCGCACTTACCTCTGATACTATCTCAGACATTTCAGCAGCTACATGCGACACTCTCTCAGACGGTTGCTCACGTCCCTGCAACACTATCTGAGATTCCCTCACGTACCAGTGCCACCATTCCACTCATGCAGGAGTTGGACTCCTCCGCCCTCTACGCTATTGTGGAGAGCGGCATGGCACCTGTTCCTGTACCTCGCATGTGTGCTGCTGTCCCTCGATCATTCATTCTTCTTTTAAATAATGGCACCCGGGTTTCAGCATCTGTGTCCAGCTGAGCAGAGCCTGGAGAGGAGTGCTCCCACCGACACGGACTCTCCACACTGCCCATGCCACCAATATCTGCACGTGCTCACTTGTGTGTGGTGACTTACCAGGTGCCAACCCTACTAACTCACTACGAGGACCCACCAAGGTGTGAGTATCTGCACTGGTGGATGGCTCACTAAAATGTAATGGTGCACCCTCAGAGGCTGGCAGGTCCTCTAAGGAATCGCTCTCTGCTGTCACTGTGGTCGCTGAAGGGCCTGTCAGAGAACAGAAGGCAATATTAAGCATCATCACAGATGTGTCATGTTGCGATGAGCATACTGAGGTGTTGAACATGGCAATCATCGTTCATATCAATTCATGTGTGTGATGAATGTTGAAGTTGTGTCACCAGACGTTTGTGGGCTGCCAGTCTCGGCGTCCCCGATGGACAGGCACTCGAGGGTGCGACTGATCTTGAGTGCCTCCTGCTCCGCATTTGCGAGACCGATACTTGTTGTGGCCTCCCCCCACCCCCCCCCCCCCCCCCTGCCTGCCTCCAGTACTCTCCCTCCGTCACACATTTTGAACTCTCTTCTAGAAGGGGAGAAAGAACAGACATGATCGAGTGAGTGATAGTGAAGTGGCCAAACGATGAATGCATTGCTTTGGATGAGGTTGACCATGCAAGAGATGCATCAGAAGATGAGTATGAGACAGAGATATCACGTTAGATGAGGATTGGGATAAGTGGTAGTGATGGGATCACAAATTGGGAGGTAAGGAAGTGCAGGTAAGTTGAGGATGAGCCTTAGTGGATGTGAGGACTGATGTGATGGACTGGTCTTGGCAGTGCATAATGATGTGGGGGGAAGGGGGTGATGTGCAACACGGAATGCAGGAGAATCAGTAAGTGTACTCACTTTTGCTGACCTCATTAGGTCATTGAACCGTTTCCTGCACTGGATCCAGGTGCGGGAGATGCTGCTGCTGGTGACCTCATCCGACACCTCGAGCCAGGCCTTCTTGATGTCAGAGGATGGACACTTCCTCCCATCCGTGGGGTAAAACACTTCCCTCCTCCTTCTCACCCCGTCCAGTAGCTTCTGCAGTGAGGCATCACTGAACCTTGGAGCAGCCTTGCCCCTGTGCTGCTCCATTGTGATTTCTGGGTCTTTGCTCCAGCAAAAGCCTTTGGAGCAGTGACCCTTTAAATAGAGCTCCTCCAGCTGACAGCCTGCGATGTGGATGCGCAGTCCGCCCACTGCGCAGCTTTCCGATAGCAAACCCGGAAGCCATGTTAAGTAGCACCAATTCACTTGCGATCGCGTGGGAAACAGACATATTTATTGGTCAGGTTACCCACGCGACCATTGCCCCCCCAGCCATCCTGCCTCCATTCTAAAATCGGGGTCAAAGTGTTCAGGAAAGGTAGAGAAGGAAAGCAAGGAGGAGGGTTGGCAGTATTGATTAAGGAGACTATTATAGTGCTGGAGAATCTATTTGGTTAGAGTTAAGAAACAATGGAGGTGCCATTACACTATTGGGTATATTCTATAGGCAACCAACTAGTGGGAAGGATATAGAGGAACAAATTTGCAGGGAAATTACAGAGAGATGCAGGAACCATAGCATAGTGATAATGGGGGACTTCAACAACCCTAATATAGACTGGGATAGTAAAAGTGCAAACACCAAAGAAGGGGAAGAATTTCTGAAGTGTGATCAGGCGAACTTTCTTGATCAATATGTTTCCAGCCCAACGAGGAAGGAGGCATTGCTGCATCTAGTTCTGGGGAATTAGGTGGGTCAAGTGGAGCAAGTGTCAGTGGGGGAACATTTAGGGAACAGTGATCATAGTATCATAAGGTTTAGATTAGTTATGGAAAAGGATAGACCAACCTAGAGTAAAAATATTTAATTGGAGGAGGGCCAATTTCGGTGTGTTGAGAACAGATCTGGCCTGAGTAAATTGGAATTAAAGATTGGCAGGCAAAACTGTAATTGAACAATGGGCAGCCTTTAAAGAAGAGGGGTACAGTCCAGGTACATTCCCACGAGGGGAAAAGGCAGGGCAACCAAAGCCAAACCTCCCTGGATGATGAAAGAGATAGAGAGCAAGATGAAGCAGAAAAAGAGGGCGTATGACAGATGTCAGGTTGTTAATACAAGTGAGAACCAGGCTGAGTATAGAAAGTTCAGAGGGGAAGTAAAAAAGGAAATAAGAGGGGCAAAGAGGCAGTATATAGACTGGCAGCTCCCATAAAAGGGGATCCAAAAGTCTTCAATGGGTATATAAATAATAAACGGGTAGTAAGAGGAGGGGCGGGGCCAATTAGGAACCAAAAAGGGGAACTGCGCATCAAGGCAGAGGACATGGCAGAGGTACAAAATGAGTACTTTGCATCTGTCTTTACCAAGGAAGGAGATGCTACCAAAGCCACAGTAAAAGAGGAGGTAATTGAGATAATAGGATAAAAATTGATAGAGGAGGTACTAGAAAGGCTGGCTGTACTTAAAGTAGATAAGTCACCCCGTCCGTATGGGATGCATCCTAGGTTTCTGAGGGTGGAAATTGCTGAAGTACTGGCCACAATCTTCTAATCCTCCTTCGACACAGCGGTGGTGCTGGAGAAATGGAGAATTGCAAATGTTACACCCTGGTTCAAAAAAGGATGTAAAGTTAAACCCAGCAACTACAGGCCAGTCAGTTTAATCTCGGTGGTGGGACACTTTTAGAAACAATAATCCGGGACAAAATGAACAGTCACTTGGACAAGTGTGGATTAATAAGGGAAAGCCAGCACGGATTTGTTAAAGGCAAATCGTATTTGACAAACTTGATTGGTTATTTGATGAGGTAACAGAGAGGGTCGATGAGGGCAATGCGGTTGATGTGGTGTATATGAACTTCCAAAGGTATTTGATAAAGTGCCACATAATAGGCTTATCAATAAAATTGAAGCCCACGGAATAAAAGGGGCAGTGGCAACATGGATACGAAATTGACTGAGTAATAGGAAACAGAGGGTAGTGATGAACGGCTGTTTTTCAGACTGGTGGAAGGTATACAATGGTATTCCCCAGGGGTCGGTACTGGGACCGCTGCTTTTCTTGATATATATTAATGACTTGGATTTGGGTGCATGGGGCACAATTTCAAAATTTGCAGATGACACAAAATTTGGAAGTGTAGCGAACATTGAGGAGGATAGCGATAAACTTCAAGAGGACATAGACAGGCTGGTGGAATGAGCGGACACGTGGCAGATGAAATTTAAAGCTGGGAAGTGAGAACTGATACATTTTGGTAGGAAGAACGAGGAGAGGCAATATAAACTAAATGGTACAACTCTTAAGGCGGTGCAGGATCACAGAGACCTGGGGGTATATGTACACAGGTCGTTGAAAGTAGCAGGACAGGTTCAGAAAGCGGTTAAGAAAACGTACATGATCCTGGGCTTTATAAATAGAGGCATGGAGTCCAAAAGCGAGGATGTTATGTTGAACCTTTATAAAACACTGGTTCGACCACAATTGGAGTATTGTGTTCAATTCTGGGCACCGCTCTTTAGGAAGAATGTGAAGGCTTTAGAGAGGGTGCGGAAAAGATTTATTAGAATGGTTCGAGCGATGAGGGACCTCAGTTCCGTGGAAAGACTGGAGAAGCTGGGATTGTTTTCTTTTAGAGCAGAGAAGGTTGAGAGGAGATTTGATAGAGTTGTTCAAAATAATGAAGGGTCTTAGACAAAGTAAATAAAGGGAAACTGTTCCCATTGGCGGAAGGGTCGCGAACCAGAGGATGCAGGTTTAAGGTGATTGGTGAAGGAACCAAAGGCGACATGAGGAATAACTTTTTTACACAGCGAGTGGTTAGGATCTGGAATGCACTGCCTGAAAGGGTGGTGGAAGCAGGGTTAATTGTGGCTTTCAAAAAGGAATTAGATAGGTACCTGAAGGAGAAAAATTTGCAGGGCTGCATGGAAAGAGCGGGGTAGTGGGACTATCTGGATTGCTCTTCCAGAGAGCCGGCGCAGGCTCGACAGGACGAAAGGCCTCCTTCTGTGCCGTAACCATTCTATGATTTTACCAACCCTTAATTAAAATAGCCACAAGCTACTGAGTGAATGAGTTAACGCTTTCTTGCCAAATCATCGAAGACTGAGTCAGACCACAAGTCGTGGACTAACAACTATTTATTGACTATAAAATCACAACTTAAAGTTAAACATTGGGTACACAAGTACTTATTAGAGATGAACAGATGTCGTCAAAATCATCTAGCAATTTGAACAGCAAATCATTGATGGACAGAGTAACGTCGCAAATGAGTGACCGAGATTATACAGGCAATTCAGTATATCACTGTAAATCAGCATTAACGGATGCTGAGTATTAAAAGTAGCGATCAGAGTCTGTGGTTGTTACAACGGTGAAGTTAATTCAGTGTTAACTTGTCAGCTATACAGAGATTTAACAGCATTAAAAAGCCAATCTATCAAATAGCTTAGGGTCTCTGAGTGTGATTAGCAATGCTTCTGGAGCTTATACGACCTTGACATTATGAGCAGTGTGGCTGAATCAATTTCCATCCTTCCCTGGGACACAGACGTTAGATTCTGGAGCGTTGTGTCAATCAGCTGCATTCAGTGGGCTCCACTTGGGTGCTCGGTTCTGGCTTCCTACTTTTGCACGAATGAAGATATCAGCCAACTATTATCCTATTATAGAAAGGATGTGGAGACATTGGAGAGGGTGCAAAAAAGGTTCATAAGGATGAAACCAGAACTGAGAGGATATCCTAATCAGGAAAGGCTGAACAGGCTGGGGCTCTTTTCGCTAGAAAAGAGAAGGCTGAGGGCTGTCCTGATAGAGGTCTTTAAGATAATAGGATTTGATAGGGTAGACGTGGAGAAAATGTTTCCCCTTGTAGGGACTCCAAAACTAGAGGTCATAAATATAAATAGTCGCTCATAAATCCAATAGGAAATTCAGGAGAAACTTCTTTACCCAAAGAGTGGTAAGAATGTGGAACGCGCTACCACAAGGAGTAGTTGAGGCAAATAGCATGGATGCATTTAAGGGGAAGCCAGATAAGCACATGAGGAAGAAAGGAATAGAAGAGTATGCTGATAGGGTTAGTTGAAGAGGGGTGGGAGGAGGCTCATGTGGAGCGTAAATGTCGGTATAGACGAGTTGGGTCAAATGGCCTGTTTCTATTTTGTAGACTCCAGGTAACCCTATGTGAATTAGCTTCACTTTTCAGCCATTTCCCAGCATTTAGTTCCACTAGAGACTTCCATTTTGTGTGTGTGGCTTTTAAGCTGCACTCCATTTTAGCTACATTTTAGGCAGTTTGTTGGGCATTTCCCGTACGAATCTCAAATGCGCCCTTCATGCTACTTATAGGTCATTGTTCCTACAATATAGCTGAGGGCTGAAGTTAGTAAAGTCAGTATTAAGATCAGAGGGTTGCTGACTGCCCAGGGGAAAGATCAGATACTGTTCCTGAAGCTTGTGTTGAGCTTAATGGGAAAGTGCAAATTGGGAATGGGAGGGATTGTTAAAGCAATGAGTTGCAGGGAGCTCAGGGGAATGAAGTGTTGAATCAAGCAGTCACCAAATCTGTGTTTGTTCTTCCTGATGTAGAGGAGGCTGTACGGCGGAGGAGGTACGCATGAATTACTGTATTACGTGGATGGAGTTTTTGGGACCCTGGATAATGGTGTGGAAGGAGATGAATGGACAGGTGTTGCATAGGAAGTTGCAGGGAGGACAGCAGAAAGTTGGGGTGGTGGAAAAGTGGACAAGGGTAGCCATCAAATACACTTAACAGCTGGAATGATTTGTGGCTTGCTTGAAAAGTTTGGTTAAAATTTTTTCCAAAGTGAACACCAGTTATTTTGTCATAAAATTAAACCTACTTTATCTCCTAATGAGTGTTGTTTGTACTGTCTTAGTGGTGAAAATTGTTCCTGTATGTTCTTTTGGTTCATTTCACACATTGATTCTCTGTGCTCTTAGTTCTGTGGCTCTCGCAGAGTAAGTAAGTGAAGCCCAGCGTAGTTTGATTTTGATTTTTTAATGAGGTATAATTATTTGGAGTTAGATCAAGGGAATAAAGCACCTTTTAATTGCGCTCTTGTGGAAAATGTGACCACTGTTTTGCTCTGTGCTATTTCGCTTACCCTTTTATAAAAGAAAGGAAGTGAGAAAAATTGTGGGGTTTTTGCAATATTTACCCCTCACTCTCAAATATTACATTTTTAGACTAGATATTTATAGGCTCTTGAAACAACAGGATACAGCCGAGGGTACGGTTGGAAACTCTGGTAGGAGATTTTCCTGGAGGTTTGACCACGTGACGTCTGTAAATGTTACTGCATTTACTTTTATAAAGGTCGGGTCCCCTGTAGTTGAGTATCTTGGCTCGTGGTTTCGCACCAGCTGCTGTTGACCGAGAAGTTCTGAGAATCAGGAGGCCACTCGTTGCACGCGAAGAGGGGAAACCAAGGGCAGGGAAGAGGGGAAACCGAAGGTGGGGAAGGTATTCGCAGGGAGGAACTTTGATTGCACGAGTAGCTCTATGTAACACACTAATATAGCACCGATAGCCAATAATATTATTGGTAACACTCAGATTTCCCTCATAACCAACAGTAATACTCACTGTTAGTCTGTATGGAGCTGGCCGTAATAGGTGTAATGCTCAATATCCTATTTGTAACTAGTAGTAATCCTATAACCTGCTGACATTCACCCTGTAACTACAGCCAGAATCCCCCCCCTGCACTGGACAAGTGCGGTTAGGCGCCCCCCAGTCAATGTTACTTTTAATGGGCACCATCTCTCCACCTATCTCCTTGGATTCAGGTTCCGTGTGAAGTGACAACTCTGAACTTGGAGCCTCAGTCAGAGCTCATCTGTACTGTATTTTACAGGTCAAAACCGGTTCGCACAGACTGACCTGAACCAAACCGAGAGATCGCACTAAGGGCAGCGGGCTCTCCATGCTTTCTTACGGAGCACATCGTCCCAAACTCAGCTCAGCATCAACATTTCTGAACCACTCCCTGGGCTCGGACTCAATAAAGGAGAGTTTTCATGCAATTATAGAAATTACAGCACAGGAGGAGGCCATTCAGCCTATGCTGGTGCTGGTGCTCTCTCCTGTAACCCCCTTCCCCCAGATCCTATTTATTTTTCCATTTCCAATTTTGTTCCAGTTCCTGCATCAATAGCCACTTGTGGTGAAGCACCCGTCGCCCTAAGTTCAAAAACCCTTTTCTCTTTGCCCTTGCTTCTTCCAGTGAGAATCCTCAGTCTCCATCCCCTTGATCCCCATTCACCCACCAGTTACAATAATCTTTCACTCACCATATTGCTGCAGCCGCCACTCCCGGCTCTGCAGAAAATGTTGGGTCCCACACCCACCCAATTCTCCAGTCTCCCCCGCCCCCCCCCCCTTTCTCCATTCTTGACCCCAATTCCCCCGCCTTCCCCTCTCCTCCGGTCCCTCCCCCCCCCCAACCCGGAGCCCGCTTCCCCTCCCTCCCAGTCCCTGTTCACCCTTTTCCAACCCAGCCCCGCACCTCTCCAAAATCCGTCTCTCTCCCCTCACCCCCAGACCCCTGGCTGTTTCTCCACCAACTGGTCCCGTTTCCTGACACCCCTAAGTGGGGTTGATGTCACCGAGCTCGAGATCTCTCTGGGACGACAGCCAGTGACTTCACAGAACTGGGCGGGGGTGTGGGTGGTGCGGTGTGGAGGTTACTGCTGTAGCAAAATAATTTAAGGGCTAAGTTCTCCCGGGTTGCTAGCAGCAGTGCTCGTGAGATTCATACACCATCTGGGAGACTCCCGGACAATCTGGGAAGGTTGGCAACCCTAAGCTGAGGAGAAAAGAAACAAGTTTACAGCTGGGGAAATGGGGCAATAAGGAAATAATAAAAACAGCCGGGACAGATGTTGTGACTTTGACCCTGGTGGTTACTGGGAGGACAGTTAAGTTATACATGGTATCATTGACAGAATCACAGGTTTCCCATGGCCTAATTCACTCCATATCCTTTAATTTTTCTGTAATAAATGATGGTTAGCAGCACATTTGAATGTTTGTGTGCAAGGAAGGGTCAGCGTTCAAGAGGACTCTGCTTTCTGGACGAAACATCTAAAGGAGGGGAAGTGGTAGCAAAGCTTCACTCTGGTGCACTAAAACACATTGCACCACAGAGTGGAGAGAAGTGGATTTTGCCTGTAATTGTGCACTTGGTGAAATCCCAAATTTTCCCATCTTGATAGTGGGATAGCAGTAGCAAAAGCTGTATGAAAATTGGAGAGAAATTGGTCCTTTCAACAAAACTCAGAGCAGGCCACATTGAACAGCGTCATGTGTGTGATATGGTGAAGATCAGTACTTTTTAGACAAAATTAACAATTATATGTCTTTATTTATATATTTAATGAAATCTCTTGTCCACAATCTCCTTCAGTACTAAAAGGATTAGCTGCAACAAAAAGAATGGGGGATTTATTTCATCTTCTGTTATAAAACCGTAACCAAAACAGTCAAATGCTGTATAAATGGAAATAGCACTTCGAATCACCTTAGCCTGAGTACTTAATTAAAATTTCCAAAATAAATTTGTTCTGTCATCATCCGAGTAGAACTGTGACGTAATTTATAGCCTTTCATGTCAGACATTTATGGCACTCCGAGGGTGAACATTCCAATACAGGTTGCTTGTTTGATTGGTGTTTCAATTTGTTTTATACCAAAGGATTATTTATTTGGCAATCAAATGTGTGCAAATGTGAATATTTGGAGCATTCATTAAGAATAATGGTTGGCTTTCAAATGAGAAGAGCTGAATATTGTGTCTGTACGTGAGCCTGGCAGCAGCAGCCCTTTAACAGGAAGTAAAACTACCGCAGTCAGTCAGCAAGGTCGGGTTCAGTTATTTCTGTGCTTTGTTAATCGAGTTACATCTTATGGAGATGTGTTTCCTTGCATAAAATATACAGTATTTCATTTAAGTAAGGAAACTGATTGTTTCCCTGTGACAGTAATCTATTTGAGCGTTTCTAACAAAGAAAAGTTGTTCAGAATAATTGTTCCAAGAATAACAACCCTTGCAGAATCTACTGAAGGAAGGTGTCTGTTCCAGTAATTGTCTGCCCAAAGCAGATAATGACTCATACCTCACATTTTATTGGCAAGACCACTTGAACCTTATTTTAAAAAGCTCTGTAGGTATATTGTCTTGTGGAATTTTCTATTTGAACAGTTTGCACTGTTGGAGAAGTTTTTGTCCTGTAATGGATTCAGTGCCTCAGTGAGAAAAATAAATGTGGGTTGAGGAGTTTTCATTGTGCCATTTCAGGGAAGGGTGTGGTGTCAGTTCACCCACCCTATTACCGCTGCTGCTCCAATACAAACCTGATGAATTTAGTTAAAACTGAATCAAAGTAGACAGTTCCGTTCTGTACAGTTATTTATGGGACTTGAAGAAAAAAGTCTTTATGTATTTTAATTAACATCAGAAAGTTTCTGTTATTCATTTTGTTCAATGTTTGTATTGGTGCAGGATATTGTAGTTTTTGTAGCCTTGGGTTTAAAAAAAAGCCCACGGTATTGTTTTTGTAGCTTATCAGCAGACAAGTTTATAATGGCGAATGACCAAAATATCCTGGAGAACCTGACTAATGTTCCTTAAAGGATTTATGTAACTTTATGCTCTTACATTTGTTAGCCAGTAATATTAAATGCAGCTGTGTTCCAATGAACGATATAGTTGTGTTTTGTAACATTTGCTACAAACACAATCTTTCCAATTTCTCTGTTGCGACCTGTTCAAACAAATCTTATTTTCCCACATGTTTTAACTTAACGCTATTAAAACAATGAGAAATGGATGACGCAGTGAAGAACAGTTGGATACCTAGCTTGTTCCACAAGTGTTATTTAAGAGTTCATAAGTCATGATTACATTGTAAAAATCTGTCTCAAATGTGGAATGAACTGGATATTTCATGTTTCCTCATTGTGCCCTCTTTGCTATACTGATTTCAATGAAAGTTGAAGGTCTACCTTTTATTTTTATTTTTCTGTTTGGACATTTGAGTGTCAAGGAGACTTTGAATTTTCCCTGATATAGAAGCATAGAAAATAGGAGCAGGAGTAGGCCATTCGGCCCTTCGAGCCTGCTCCGCTATTCAGTATGATCATGGCTGATCCTCTATCTCAATACAATATTCCAGCTCTCTCCCCATACCCCTTGATGCCTTTTGTGTCTAGAAATCTATCGAGCTCCATCTTAAATATATTCAGTGACTTGACCTCCACAGCCTTCTGTGGTAGAGAATTCCACAGGTTCACCACCCTCTGAGTGAAGAAATTTCTCCTCATCTCAGTCCTAAATATCTCTGAACTTTTTCCTATTCTTCCCTCCTTTTGCTATAGAATCATTGAAAATTACGGCACCGAAGGAGGCCATTCGGCCTCGTGTCCGTGTTGGTCCAAAAAGAGCTATCCAGCTTAATCCCACTTTCCAGCACTTGGTCCATAGCCCTGTACGTTACGGCACTTCAAGTGCACATTCGCATGCTTTTTAAATGAGTTGATGGTTTCTGCCTCCACCACCCTTTCAGGCAGTGAGTTCCAGACCCTCACCACCCTCTGGGAAAAAATTTCTCCTCAGTTCCCCTCTAATCCTTCTACCAATTACTTTAAATCTATGCCCCCTGGTCACTGACCCCTCTGCTATGGGAAATGGGTCCTCCCTATCCACACTGCCTTGTCCTGTCATAATTTTATATACCTCAATTTATATACCAGTGGAGTGCAGTTGCTTTTTTTTTGCTGTCATTGGGGTTCGCAGTTAAGACTGGTGTGCTAGACTGAGACAAGGACATATAACAGTGAATGATGTCGATGGGAAGGAGGTGTCCTCACGATTGAATTAAAATATGGATTCCAAATTACAATTATGCTGCAATTACAAATGCCGAAAGATTTGTTTTTGGTGCACAACTTTTCCAAATCGCTAACTTCTAAAAGGTCCAGCATGCACCTTTTTAAGTTCCTCTTGCAGATGAGTATGTTTTCAATATGGCTGATTTATTTGTGTCTGTTAAAAGCTATATAAGTGACATGTTAAAGAGCAATATAACACAACTTGTTACACAATTAGAATTTGCAGCAGGTATTATAACTATGGAATCTATTGTTAAATTCCCAAATTATTTTTGAATGGGGAAGACCAAGAAGTTTAGCAGTTATCAAGATACTAACAGAAGAACTGCTTGATTTATTTCTCCCTTCCCCCAAGAGGTACAGGAGGAAATTTAGTGTTTCTTGAACTAGGTAAGCAACAGTTGATGTGGTCCATGACACAGTGATCAAACATGGGCTCTGGATAGAGCTGACTTGATGGCGCGCTGACTTGATGGCGCACTGACTTTTTTTTTCATAATAGACTTTATGTTCTTTTTGTTCTGATGTGGACTGAGATGTACTCAGTTCCATGTATTGCAAGGTGTGAGGGTGAAGAGGGAGTGCTTACTGTGCCACTGTCCCCCAAAGCACCGTACAAGCTAATAGAGAAATATTGCTGCATGAAAATACTCAAGATGGCAATGTGACATCAAGAGCCTGTGTAATGCAAAAAGGAAAAAAAAATTGAGCAACAGAGATAAAACAATGAAAAGAACTGGAGAGAAACCACAAAAAAAGCATGATTAAGCAAAGGGACAAGCCTACATTTTTGCAAACTTCTTGAGTCAAGACGTGTAAACGGATTAAAAACAGTTTTTATATGCTTTCATACTGCATATGAGGGAGAAAGGAATAGAAGGTTATGCTGATAGGGTTAGATGAAGAGGGGTGGAAGGAGGCTCCTGTGGAGCTTAAACATTGGCATGGACCATTTGGGACAAATGGCCTATTTCTGTGCTGTACATTCTATGTAATGTAATTTTTACTCCTGTGTAAACAGAAGAAAGCAAAATTTGTTATTTACAGGAAGTGTGATTGGGATATGGGACTGTTGTAAATTTAAGTTTTTGAAATGTGCAATAGAAAGAAATCACATTCTCCTCCTGGTCTGTCTAACAACACCATCAAAATCCATCAGACCAGACTTTTTGCAGAATGAAGTTTGAAAGTTTTACCTTTCAAGTATTTGATTTGAAAACTCTGTTCAAGTCTCTGCCATCAATGCAGCACCTTGTGCTGTCTCAAATCCTGTATAATCACTCACACACTGTGATTAATATGTTAATGTAAGGAAAGTCAAGCATGAGAAAAAGCTCTTAGGGCCATCAAAGCTCATCCATTTAGTACCTTAACTCTCCTGTTATGGCATCCAGCTGTCTTTTTAATGCCGCTCATATTTTTGTCTCTATCACTCTGCCTGGCATGTTATATTGCACAGATTTATCAGTTTTTGAATGAAGAAGCTTTTTACATCAGTTTTATTGAAAATAAAAACAGAAAATGCTGGAAGCACTCAGCAGGTAGAAGTAAACTGAGTTTACTGATACTGCAGTTTTAACCCAACTTTTTTACTATCAGTAAATGCCGTCCTCCTTTTCATGTCTGGATTCCGTTTGGGCATGTTAAGGAGTGGTCTGCTTCATCCATTTTGTCAAAATGCTTTTTCAGGATGTATGTATGATGTGTATGTAGGGGTATTAGAGGGGGTTGTGATTATTCAGTACCTACCTTTCACTCTTTGTCAGGCTGAGTGTTTTTTTAAAAAAAACAAATATGCCCTGTTTATGTTGCTCAGATTACAGCTGCAGCCAGTGCTCACTGGGTTAGCTGAGGCTTCCTGCTGAAATCGGGAACAGAAATAATGTTTCTATAACTCGAGGGATGAGGTTTGTGAGTGCTGTGTGTATTCTGAATTTGTGTATGTGAATTATGATTTCAGTAACTAGTAAATATGAATTAGATGGAAATGAGATGTTTATATTAAAAAAAAATCCTCTCTGGACACCATCCCTAGATGAGAGATTGAGAAGATGAGTTGCTGTTAGGACTGCATCACTTTCGAACTGCTTCTTAAGAAGTGCCTTAGGGTAGGTTGAATTG
Source organism: Heptranchias perlo (assembly GCF_035084215.1). Lineage (NCBI taxonomy): Eukaryota > Metazoa > Chordata > Chondrichthyes > Hexanchiformes > Hexanchidae > Heptranchias > Heptranchias perlo. Next base: position 16,185,805 of record NC_090347.1, read on the forward strand.
CTGCTGCTTTCTGGTGGGGAAAGCATGCTTGAGATCAAGACTCATCTCCTCAACCCCTCAATCGGCATCTGTATGGTGCTGTGGATATCAGTGTTCTTATTTAAAGAGCAGCTCCATTCTACTGTTTTGGTAGCACAATGCAATAGTTTTCCAACATGCTGCACTTAGGTTCGTGCTCAGAATTTATTATATGGCATTTTACCTGATCCCACTGTGGCTGTTGCAGCAAATGCATGTGAAGAGCTTCGTCACAGTGTGAGAGAGGATGTTGGAGAAAAGTCTGCTACAACCATTTCACAGCAGAGAGACTAGGGAATATGTGGTTTGTTAGCTCTCTGGGTTGGGAAATGATATGGGAAACTGAGGAGAAAATAAATTACAAAAGGGGATTGCGGAATGTAAAAAAAATCTGCATCCTAACTATTAATCAAATAGGAAGCAGAATTTTGGCCTCGGCAAGCCTGTCCTATTTTGATTGATCTTAGTGCTGCCTTTTTAACGTATCCATTGATCCCTCTTTCTCCACAAACATATGTAATTGTCTCTTGAAACCATTTATACTGTTTTCTTCAATGGCTTTCTCTTTAACATATAAGTGTATGTTACACTTTGTATGAAATAGTTGTGCCTGAATTCGCTGTTTATTCCCAGTTTCCAAATTTTATCCCCAAGTTTTTGAAATAATCAGTGCGAGCAATTTATTTGGATCAATTTTATCAATCTCCTTCATAATTTGAAAAACTTCTATTCGATCACCTTGAAGTCTCCTCTTTGGCAATGAGAATACTCCCAAAGTTCTTAATCTTTCCTTATAAATTCAACTCATGAAACCTGGCGTCATCTTTGTTGTCATATGCTGCACTATCTCCAGGGTAATAGCATAGTTTCCGTGGTATTATAGGCAACACTGCACACAGTATATCAGATAGGGTCTAACAACAACAACTTGCATTTAAAAACCACCTTTTAATGTAGCAAAATGTTCCAAAGTGCTTCACAGGAGAGTTATCAAACAGAATTTGACACCGAGCCACATAAGGAGATATTAGGACAAGTGACCAAAAGCTTGGTCAAAGAGGTAGGTTTTAAGGAGTGTCTTAAAGGAGGAGAAAGAGGTGGAGGGGTTTAGTGGGGGGTATTCCAGTGCTTAGGGCCTAGGCAGCTGAAGGCACAGCCGCCAATGGTGGAGCGATGGAAATCGGGGATAGCCAGTGCCCTGTACAGTATTAGCACTGCTCTTCAAAGAGTATCTCTCCGTTTTAATTGTATTATTAAAAAAGAATTTTGCACAGCCCAATATACTTTGGTGTAATTTTATTTTTGGGGCATTTGCATTAAAATGTCTTCATACCTATGCGTAAAACTTAACAGTGGTATAGCCCTCTTTACAACAAAACTTGCCAAAGTCCACATGAGCAATTCTTGTATAGTACTGTAACTCTTGAACTGGCAATGAGTGTGTTCCTAAGGTTTTTGTTATTTCCCATTGCCGGCAAAGGAGTAAAAACAAAATGATGAAATTGGAAGGGGGAACAAGAAATGGAAGAAAGCATGAGAAAAGCAGCAAAAAGTAAAAGGAAGTGAAAGAAGGCTGATAAAATCTCGTGAGACGAAAAATTATTGTTAGCTTCACTTAAAAATAAAATGAGACAGTATCCATTCCTTCAACTATTAACAATAGCGAGCTACTGCAAAATGACAATGTTTTACTTTTTTTTTAAAAAGTGACTCTTAGCCTAATGGAAACTGATACATTTCTATAAAGTATAACCGGTGCAGTAATTAAACTTAATTGTCTTATAAAACTGTTTGTCGCTTTTATTTAACTGGTTCAGTGAGCTTTCCCAGTGAATAACTGACCCAAATAGACCTGAAATGTTAATCTCAGCAGGAATGGTAATAGGGGCGCTTCTAATTTTTCGTCTCACGAGATTTTATCAGCCTTTTTTCACTTCCTTTTACTTTTTGCTGCTTTTCTCATGCTTTCTTCCATTTCTTGTTCCCCCTTCCAATTTCATCATTTTGTTTTTTCTTTGTTTTTACTCCTTTGCCGGCAATGGGAAATAACAAAAACCTTAGGAACACACTCATTGCCAGTTCAAGAGTTACAGTATCATACATGTATTGCTCATGTGGACTTTGGCAAGTTTTGGGAAAGTCCACATGAGGGAAGGGGAAAACCGCCAGGGTTCTCATTCCTGAATACTGTCTAGTGACTCCCGCTGAATGTGCGCAATAATGTGGTTAAGATTGGCCTCAGGTCTGATACCCCCCCCTGCCCACCTCATGAAGGAATCGCCTACTAATACTCACTTGGCTTGCACGTAATAAAAGTCATTTGAGCAAGGCGCCAGAGGGCACATGTTGCCCATGTAACCATACTCCAGAGAAGTGTGTCCTGCAGGAGGGAAGGAAAATAGGAACCAGACATGACTGGAAAAACATGGCTAACTAGATATAATATTTTATTGTGACATTAAGTTAACCAGTGTATCAAGTGCAACCTGGCATAAAGGGTAAGGTACTCTGTTTATGATCAAGGCATGTCTCTACCATGCCTATGTAACCTGAATTCCCTCTGTGTCCATTTGGGTGCGCATTTCGGCTGCCGCTCTGAATCAAGCCCATTACTTCTATCTTTTTTTTCCACTCTTGGCTATTTTTGGGCCCTTCTCTCCCATCTCTCCCCATGTCCCAGTCATGCCACCTTTCATTTGTCCCCTCCCCAATCCAACAGTACACCTCTGTGCCTGTCTTGGTATTCTCCAAAGGGCTCATTGAGGCACCTGTTAATTGTATCCATGTGATTTATATCAATTAGTGTTAATTGTATGCGGGTGGTGCGTATCAATTGGGAACTCTCTTGTATCCATTTATAAGAGCTGATTTCGGGTGTAGAGTGGAGCTCCGTGAACAAAGGCTTGGAAGCAACTGAAGACCAGGCTCTAGTATTCTATCCTTCACCACCTGGCTATCCAGTTTATAACAGCACCAACCGCTGCCTCCTTACAAGCAGCAACCTAGCCATTGTCTCAGGCCACTGTGAACTTCAACTCATCCAAAACTGTTCTGTCCCTATGCTAGCCTAAATCAATTCCTGCTCACCCATCACTCCTTGCTGACCTACGTTGGCTCCCAGTCCCCAAAGCCTTCAATTTAAAATTCTCATCCTCTGGTTTAAATCCCTTCATGGCCTCATCCATCCCTATTTCTGTAATCTTCTCCAGCCCTATAAACTCTGCCCCCTCTCCGAACTTTTCCTTCATTTGACTTTGGCTTTCTGTGCATCCCTCCCTCCCTAAACCCCTCTGCGCCTCTTTTTTTTAAGGCACTCCTTAAAGCCCACCTCTTTGATCAAGCTTTTAGTTACCCTTCTCCTTTAGCTCAGCATCTGTTTTTGTCTGCTTACAACATAGAAACATGCCAATCGGCTTGACCAGTCTGTGTTGATGTTTATCCTCCACATGAGCAATAGTGCTAATTCTGTGTGCCCGCCCTGATCCCATATTCCTTTCCTTCAACCACCTGTTCTTAAATGTCAACATGGTCTTTGCTTCAAACATTAACGCTAATAGTGCATTTCACAGCCTCACAACCTTCTGCATAAACAAGGTTTCTCCTGATCTCTGTCCTAATCCTTTTACATTCAATCATATATCTATAGCCCCTTGTTCTAGACCCCTCAATCACTGGAAACAGACTGTTTATGTCTACTCTGTCCCATGCCTTCATAATTTTAAACACCTCTATCAAGTGAGAATGTGGAACTTGTTGCCACATGGAGTAGTTGAGGCAAATGGCATTGGTACATTTAAGGGGAAGCTAGATAAGTACATGAAGGAGAAAGGAATAGAAGGATATGCTGATAGCGTTGGATGAAGTAGGGTGGGAGGAGGTTCGTGTGGAGCATAAACATCGGCATAGCCGAGTTGGGCCGAATGGCCTGTTTCTGTGCTACAGATTCTATGTAAAATCACCCTGTAATCTACTCCGTTCTAGTGGAAATAACCACATTTTCTCAAGTCTGTCTTCGTATTTTGTACTTGTTCATACCAGGCAGCATTGTAGTGAACCTATGCTGTACCCTATATTTCCTCAACATCTTTTCTATAGTGTGGAGCCCAAAACTGTACACAGTACTCCAACTGTGCTCCTAGTAAAGTTTTATATCGATTCACCATTACATCTCTGCATTTATATTCTATACCTCTTGCCATAAAGCCCAGTAATCCATTAGTTTTTTTTTTAACGGTCTTATCCATTTGAGGTGAACCTGAACCACAATTCCCTCTGCTCTTCCATATCAGTCTTCCCCATGCAAAGTATAATTATTAGTTGTTTTTTTTAAACCAAAATATACCACCTCACACACATTGAATTCCATCTGCCACTTTTTTGCCCATTGCACCTTCTTATCAATATCCCTTTGCAGCTTCATTTGGTCCTCAGAATTATTTACTATGCCTTCTATTTTAAAGAATCTTACAACACCAGGTTATAGTCCAACAATTTTATTTGAAAATCACAAGCTTTCGGAGGCTTTCTCCTTCGTCAGGTGAATGTGGAAATCCTTGAACGTTTCGCATTTATATTCAGAGAACAATACCTGGTGATTACAGATAATCTTTCCAACTGCCCGTTGTCAAGGCAATCAAAGTGTTCAGACAGAGAAGTGTTACCTACAGGACCACCGAATATACAAACGGCCAGAACACAAAACAGAGAGAGAGAGGGAGAAACATTGGAAAGATTATCTGTAATCACCAGGTATTGTTCTCTGAATATAAATGCGAAATGTTCAAGGATTTCCACATTCACCTGACGAAGGAGAAAGCCTCCGAAAGCCTGTGATTTTCAAACAAAATTGTTGGACTACAACCTGGAGTTGTAAGATTCTTTACATTTGCCAACCCCAGTCCATCACCAGCATCTCCACATCATGGCCTTCTATTTTAGTATTGGCAGCAGATTTCAACACCACTTCTTCTAGCCCTGTATCCAAATCATTGAACAGAAGGGGTTGCAGAACAGAACCCCGTGGGGCCCCACTACCCACATCCAACCACTTTGAGAAACTCCCCTATTCTCTGTTTCTTCCCGTCTAACCAGTTTTTAATCCAATTTATTGGCCTTCCCCTATTTCCATACCCCTTAATCTACTCCAATAGTCTCCTGTGTGGTACCTTGTCAAAGTCCATGTACATGACATTCACTGCATTTCTTCCATCTATCAGCACTGTCACCTCTTCAAAGATGAACCTCAAGCACAATCTTCCTTTCTGAAATCAGTGTTGGCTACTTCTAATTATTCTCTCCATCTATTTATTTAGTAATTTCATTTTTATCTAGCACAGATTTTAAATTAACTAGCCTGTAATTACCCAGGTTAGCTCCGTCACCCTTTTTGAAAATAAGTTTTACACTGGCCACTCTCCACTCCTCTGGCACACATCCATTCTCAATAGAACCCTGAAATATAATTTCTAGGGCCTCCGTTATTTCTTCTCCCATTTTCTTCAGGATCCTTAGATGTATCCTGCTGTGTCCTGGCATTTAGTCCTCTTTTTAGCTTAACTTTTCAATGTTTTATGTGAAGGCTGTTGGTGCGTTCCTATTTCAGACAATCAGTGCTAAGGTCAAGCCTTCCCAGGTTAGATAAGGCACAGATTAGTAAAGCATCTTCTATTCTGACCCAACAAAGTGGCTGTACTCCAAACTCAGAAGCATTCCTTACTGTACCAGTGTGACATTTTCCCACACCAACCATCCATGTGACCTCTCTTGAGAGCTCAGTTGAGATTGCACAAACTTATTTCACATCGGAGTTTTGCAGCCAGCTGAGAGAACCCAGGTCCCAGAAGTGAAAGGACAGTGTGCTGACCCACCAATACTGTGCTTTGTGATTTTTATTTAAAATGTGAAGCTAGGAGTTTACTTTTAAAATAATACAAATGCAGGTTTTTGAGTGCAAGCATCGAAATCACAAAACTAGCTGCTGTATGAATCACTGGTCCTTCTTGAGGAAGTCTGAAAGGACCTAATTTCTGAGTCTCGCCTGGTCTGAAATTATTCTGAATAATTTTTGTGTGAAAAATTGCCTTGAAAATGTACTTCTGGGATTGCACAAAATGAAAACTAGATATTTTATTTTGGCATAACAGTCAAAGTTCAGTCTGACTTAAGCATTTAGCCAGTTTTCTTCAAAAAAAAAGTTCCTATGGGGTTCTGTTCACAATCAGGTTTCCCATCTGAATACAGATCATGAAGTGCAATCTTTTCTTACGTGTGGGGGAGGGTAAAGAGTCTGGCGTAGCATTGAAACCTGCAATTACATTTTACACTATTGGGCTGCAGTCTTGTGGTCTGTTTATCTGATTTTTTTTCAAGTACAAGTTTGAGTGATGAGGAGTAATTGATAGCTCTTACCAAGTCAGACAAAGATGCATACTTTATCTTAAGTTGTCAGACGCATAGTTATATATTTGCATGTTTGTCATCTATTGGTGGCTGTTGTTGTCAGGTCAGTAATCTGTGGTTTAGTACACCATCCAGTGTACATACATTATTCACATAGCTCTTCCTTTGTGTCCTTTATATAGGCAAAAAGGAATGGGCTTTTGGAGAGAACTTAAATAGTTGAACGGTTGCCCAGTATCACTCCTTAGAATCTTCTGCATATGTCACATTGCTGATCAGATATGTATCTCATTATATTAGAGAACAACTTAGCCATTTTCTGATTTTTAAAAAAAGGGGAATTAATGTCTAAACCAAACAACTTTTTGATGGTTTTTTTTTTGTAGCTTTGTTACAGTGAATCTGTTTTAACGAGAACTTCAAAACTCAAATGAGTGACGATTGTCATTTAAAGAAAACTTTTTTAAAAATTGCAATGCAACATATTCAGTTTTCCTAATCCTCAGCCCTTCTGTTTGTGAGCTCCAGACGTTCACTTTAAGACCGGATCAGTCTGCATCCTGGTTGGGTATTGCCAGCATATGGTGTCAGTCTGGTGAAGCGCAAATTCAGTCCTTCACATCCGGGTCTCATCCACATCGTGGTGGGGGATGGGTGAAATGTAGTTGTAGTGGGGAAAATCTGAGGGACAATATTGCTGCTCCTAATTTGTTAACTTAGAGCAGTCTTGACAGAGGCCTTGGGAGCGCGTCAACTCTGGGAGGTGCATTACCCAGCAACGGGGGAGAAAAAGTGCGATTTTTATCCCCTTATTTTTTTTCCAAAATCTCACCATCTCGCCAGCAGAGTAAACTGTTCAAGTGAATTCCTCGTGAGTTCTTTACGTTGATAATCAACAAACAGCCCAGTGGGTTCGGCCCTGTTGTCAGGCTTTTTTATTCGTGTATAACCCACTCGGCATTTATTAGAGCCTTCTTGTTTGTCCTTATTAAGTTGCTATATGTTCATGGTATCTCAATACTGACCATTGTTTTATATTTTCTTGGAGTTAATTAACTTTCTCAAAATACAAATCTTGATGTATTTTTTAAAATTATCTTTCCAGTTAATCATCTGTAATTATCAGAGGTTGAATGGTTTCGGATTATCACAGCTGGGAGAAGGGACTTGATTTGTTACATGGATTTAAATGCAATGCATTACATATACTGGGACAACTGGTATCCTGACAGAGGAAAAATAAACAATTGCAAAAAATAGATCATAAGATAAACTCTACAAACAAAGATTCATAAGATATATAGATATATATGTAGCAAGTCAACATAGCAGACAACAGCAGGAAGTCACACAATTACTTTCCTGCAGCTGATAAGGATTTCCTTCTCGAGTTTAAAGATTTAAGTGATTGGTTTGATGGTTTCTGCGCCTCTTGTTCCATAATACTAAAAACAATGAAATGTTCAGGCAGTGTCGCAGTTCAGATGCTACTTACTTCAGCTGCGTGTTGCCTTCATGTTGGACAGTAAGTACTCTTCAAGCTGCTCGGTCGTGCCTTTTGTATTTGAAGCCCAACTATGATGGTTAGTTATGGCAATTTATTGATGTCTTTGTTACTTCCTCATTGAATTGACACTAAATGTCAGTTCCTGCTGAAAAAAGCATTGCAGGATTTTGAACCTGTAAACTAAATAATAACTATTGAAAATGCAGATCCTGCCAAGAAGACCAGATTGCTGGAATGGAGTTTGTTCTTTTGGGCCTGCATATATGTTGGGAAATGATGTGAAAATGTTTGCAAGAGAACTTGCTACAGACTCGGGCAAGTTTATGCACTGAAGCAACACTCTTTAAAGGAAGTTGACTGTTTCAGTACTAATGAGACTTTTTTGAGTGCAGTTTTCAAACTTGACTAAAAATGGAATTGCAGAAGTATAAACCCTATTTGTATCTCATTGGAAGCAATGTCCCCATCAAATGGTTTCATTTTTAATTCCTGTATAATATTGCTTTCGGGTCTGAGCAGAATCGCTCCACATTCACAATGAATGTGGAGCGATTCACAATTTTTATGGAAAAAAAGTATTTTCATGTTACTCTTCATCTACATTGCTTTCTGTTCTTTAAGATTGCCTTAATTTCATGCTTTCTTTCTCCGTGTAATTGGAAGAGGTAGAAACATTTTAAGTTTGATGTTGACCAATGTTCTTTTTAAATTCTCGCATTATTTGTGTCTGAAATATTCAGACGTGAAAGTAGTGCTTCTTTGAGACGTATACATGACTGAGGCAGAATATCACCAATTCTTCACTAAAAGTTGTTTTTTTGTCGTACTCATGATATGAAAGAAAAACCAAAAGCTAGGATAATGATGTCAGTTGGTCTGTAATTGGCATATCTCTTTCCTTAGCTCAGCTAAAATCTGTTTTATTTGATTATGCCTCTGAAGTGTTGTGGAACATTTTTTCTGCATTAAAGGCACCACATAAATGTAAATTGTAACCCAATTTATTATTGTGTAATGGGAGAGGTATTTTGATCCGCTAGAACATTTTGAAGCATCTTTTTCTTTCATTTTATTCCTTTTAGGTGGCAAAAAAGCTATGAATTGGTTTGCTGAAGAAGGTGCCAGAAGCTAATTGAGTGACCATTAACCTTGTCCAAAGTACAGACCTTAAGGGATTACTTAAACACGATGGCGCACAGTGTGAACTTTCATCTCGATATTTCTGACAGTGTGCCAGGAACCAGGTGAGTAATATGTTCTTGTGGTGAGTTGCTTCCTGTTTCCAGAAGAAAATGTCCCTTTTTCTAATAATTCAAATCAAGTATTCAAATGATCACAAATGAAATTATGGGCTCGATTTTCAGACGTCCGAGCCGGCGGGTTTGTGGCGGGGGGGCTCCGAAAATCGGGGATTCCCAGGGCGGGTCCGGAGCCCGGCTCCAACCCACCCACTTCTGGGTTCCCCAGTGACGCGCTTCAATGCGTGCGCAGCCCCCGCATGTGGGACTCCCGCCAGCAATTAAAGCCGGCGGGATCCCACTTAAACCAATTAAGTAGATACTTCAGATCGTTTGCAGACCTGATTGACATGATATTTTAGGAGGGGTGGGATTTCAACTCAACTGAGACTGTTTCCCGTACTGGGGGAAACACTCCCAGTTGAAATGGACGTGTTGCAGCCATCAGCCTGTGGGAGCTGCAAAGGTCCATTTGACAGGTTGGGGGGAGATCCTCAGTCATTGCAGGAGGCCACTCTGTCACTTTGGACAAAGTTTGGCCTGCACCACCCTCCTCCTAACACTAAAATTCACCAACTTGGAACCTCAACCCTGGTGTGCAGACACATTACCAACCTTGCGGATCCCCTCAAACGTACATCTTCTGGATGGGGGCCGCCGTAGCTGCAGTCAGGACCTCCTCGGAGGACGAGCAGCATCACCGACCACGCCGTCCACCTCTGACACGTGGAGCTCCACAACAAGGTGCTGTGACGCATCCACCTGCACAGCGGGAGGGAGGGCAACCGCAGAGAGAGATGCGTCGCAGAGGGCACTACCCTCACCACAGGGTCTACGGACCGCGGCTCAGCTTCCTGGACCTCTCTGAGGAGCAGTGCATACGGAGGGCTGAGTCAGTCGCCAGGTAGTCGCAGACATCTGCAGCCTCCTTAATGATGAGCTGCTCCCGGATGGACCGAGCAGCATCTTCTTACCTGTCGCTGTCAAAGTCACCACTGCCCTCAACTTCGCCGCCGCCGGATCCTTCCAGGGGTCACCGGGGACATCACCGGGGTCTCTGTCGTCTGCACACAAGTGCATAAGGCAGGTCACCGACGGCTTGTTGTGCAGAGCCTCGCACTATATCAACTTCCCCATGGATGACCTCAGCCAGATGGAGAGGGCAGTGGGATTCCACGCTGTGGCTGGCTTCCCACGGGTGCAGGGTGTAATCGATTGCACCCATATAGCAATACAAGCATCTCGAAACGAGCCAGGACTGTTCATCAACAGGAAGGGCTATCACTCCATCAACACTCAGCACATCTGTGACCACTGCAAGAGATTCCTTCACGTGTGCGTCAGATACCCTGGCAGCTGCCACGATTGCTTCATCCTCAGGGAGTCCAACGTCCCACCCTTCTTCCACTCCCCCAACATCCGCAAGGGCTGGCTCCTCGGGGACGGGGATACCCCCTGCACACGTGGCTTTTGACACCTCTGAGGAACCCCACCACCGAGCCACAGTGTCAATATAACGACAGCCACATCGCTACCAGGTCTACAATTGAGCATGCTATAGGGCTGCTCAAGATGCGCTTCAGGTGCCTTGATCGTTCTGGGGGAGCGCTTCAATACGCACTCGACAGAGTGGGACGCATTATAGTCGTGTGTTGTGCCCTGCACAACATGGCACAAGAGGGAGGGGTGCTGCTGGAGGAGGCCCCATCCACATCTGCCACCCATATTGAGGAGGAGGAGGTGGAGCAACCCATGGGCAGAACGGCGGCTCACCTGGCTGCTTATGAGGCCAGGGAGTCACTGATATGTGAACGGTTCTCCTAACATCAGACTGTGTGAAGAGTCCAGTCCTCATCACCTGGACAGAGGAGCGGCCACACCAGTCCCCTCCCCTGCCCCCTGCACAAAACAGTGGTGCAACTACACCTACACCCACTGTAGAATGACCCAATGGGTGGCATCAAGTGTGCGTGTTCATGGTGAACCCCATGAAAGGGACCTATTCCACAAGCAAGTCAAGAATGGGCAAGATGTGGCAGTAGTGGTGATGATAATAATAAGATTTATTGTGAATGTGGAAGAAAACAAATCTAAATAAAAAAACGACAAATCGTCAAACATCCTTGTGCATCCCCTTTGTGCTCACAAAACCTTCGCCTTGCGTTTACGGGAACCCCTACGTGGTGCTACCACTGTGGCTTCAGGAGAGGTAGTGGCAGGTTGCTCTTGTCCATTCCCTGACCAATGAGATGCTTTGTGCAGACGCCCTCTGGGTTTCGGTGCCCGTGAGGACCCCTCCGAAGACTGCTCCACCTGCACCTGTGCAGGGGCAAACCCGAGCACCTGGAGAGGAGGCAGCACTGCGGGTACTGGTTGAGAGGGGGGCAATGGGTGAGACGTGGAAGCGCTTTGAGTGGCGTCCCCACTTCCATGTTCCCTTTCGCCATCATCCATCTCCTGGGTCTTCTGGCATCTCTTTTCCTATCAAGGCAAAACACAGAGAGGCGTGATTGAGTGATGGTTGCATAGTGACCCGCTGCATGCATTGGTGTGGGTGGGGGTGACCGTGAGGGAGATGCATGGGAGGCTGCGTGTGAGACATGGCCATGAGATTGTATGAGGATTGGTTGCGTGGTAGTGTTCGAATGGGAATTGGGGCGGTGAGTAAGTGCAGGCAAGGTGAGGATCATGGTTGAGTGGATGTGAGGAGTGATGCGAGAGCGTTGTGGTGGCAGTGCAGAAGGAGTTGTGTGGTGGTGGAGGTGATGTGGAAGACGGAGTGTGGGAGAATGCGGAAGTATACTCATTTTGGCTGACCTGGTTGGGTCATTAAAGCGCTTCCTGCACTGGACCCAGGTTCGGGAAATGTTACTGCTGCTGCTGACCTCCTCTGCCACCTCGAGCCAGACCTTCTTGGTGGCAGATGCAGGCCACTTCTTCCCGTCCGCTGGGAAAATCATTTCCCTCCTCCTCCTGACCCCATCGAGCAGCACCTGGAGTGAGGAGTCAGAGAACCTTGGAGTAGCCTTGCCTCTGGTCTGCTCCATGATCCAAAATTGGTTATTTGCAGCAGGAGGAGCATTGGAGGACTGCCCCTTTAAATAGGGCTCTTCCTGCAGACAGCCTGTGATACGGCTGCGCAGTGCGCCCGCTGCGCAGGTCTAGAACGGGAAACCCGGAAGCCAGGGTCAGTGCCTTCAATTAGACTGCGATCGTGTGCGGAGCACCCCGAATTCACTGGGCGCGTTGCCCATGTGCCCAGTCGACCCCCCCACCCCACTGCCAATCCGCCTCCCTCCTAAAATCGACCCCTGTAATTCCAGATCAACATTAATGATACGGATTGAAGGCAAGGCTGTTTCCTTTAAAGAGATGATTATCAATCACATAGGAACAGACTTCAAGTGATCTTATATACTGAGAGCGCTTTAGCCTTGATCTATTGAAGGTGGCAACAGGTCACTACGGATAGATGTTCTATGTAAATAAGCGATATTTTAAGATAGTGATTACTTTAAACTCATCACTAAAATCAAGTTCATTTGTTTCTGTTAAGAACTGGCAGGAATTCCACCCCCATCTCAACCAGTACACCAGCCTCTGGTTTCCCCTCCTGCCACCCATGCACTTGCCCCAGTGATCTGAGGTGTCCACCTATCTTGTGGTCTTCTGTAAATGTTCCCTGAAATTTTACACCCCATATTGGTTCTCGTTCCTCCCCTGGCCCCAAACAAAAACTTCAGACTTGAACTGTAAGCAAATCTCTATATTAGATGACAAATGATCGGTGATCCTATCTCATCTCTAACCTCCAAACTCGCTCCCTCAATCAAATCTTTTGTGTGTCCCTATTTTATCAATATTAATGTGGTCCGTTCTCCTCAGATATTTCAGGTCAAAAGTGTGACTGCATTTTGTCTCAGTGGATTTTGGAATTTTTGATCTTGTACTTTAATATCAGTGATGGATGAATTCCACTTCAGTTGCTGGCAATTGTGATTTTAGTGATGGTCGGTGTCCATAGCTTTTGGTCATAATAGTGTTTGGATCTTCGACTGCAGCGAAGACAGTTAGCTTGTGTAGCTCCTGAGCATTGCCTTTACAGCCAGTGTTCATTCAGATTTGTACATCAGATATTCTACAGTGCTTGTTCTGTATGTTATATATAACAATATATGTTATATTTTCTAGAATAGACATGGGTCGTTTTGTTTCAAATAACATTTTAACCTTTTTTTCGTTTGAGATTTGTTACAAGCATGGACTGCAGGGGAAAAGCGTTTCAGTTGCTGTCTCTAGTTGTGATTATCCTCCAACTTCACAACTTCACAATCCCCCTAAGAAATAAAGATTTGCCGCCCATTGATCGTCAGCGGGCAGAAAACCTAGCACAAGGTGTTAAATTTGTGGTGCTATTGTGACCTGAAGTATGAGCATAAGACATGCAAACATAGGGGTATGTGCAGCAGCAGCAGCCAATCACTTACAAAGTGTCGCTGTGTATGTAACAGTCCAGGACAGCCTGGCTACAGCAAGCTGGGCAGGACTGGGAGAGGAGATATGTGAATCTATGTGGAGAAAGATGGCGAGCACTGACTTGGCAGTCGAGTTTATAGAGCCTTTTAAGGTAACTGGCAAAAGAACCAGAGGTGACATGAAAATATTTTTTACACAATGAGTTGTTATGATCTGGAATGCATTGCCTGAAAGGGGAAGTAGATTCAATAATAACTTTCAAAAGGGAACTAGATAAATAATTGAAGGGAAAAAATTTGCAGGGCTATGGGGAAAGAGGAGGGGAGTGAGGCTAATTAGATAGCTCTTTCAAAGAGCCGGCATAGGCATGATGGGCCGAATGCCGCCTCCTGTGCTGTGTCATTCTCTGATTCTTTTCAACCAGTGAACACATTACTGGGCCATCAGAAATACAATAACAATTGTATTTCTGATAACAATTCAATGGCACGCCTGATCCACAGCAAGGTGGCCTTACATATCTTGTTTACTCAAGGGATGGATGCAGGGACTCAGGTAGTTAGCATGTTGGCGGGAGCAGAGTAAGTTTCTTTTTAGGAAATGACTGCTTTAACTATGCAATGGTCATATAAGTACGGACAGGCAGGGGCAAAGCCGGAGCACGCTGCTCAACCACTATCGCTGGACAGAACGGAGGGCGTGAAGCCATTTTTCCGAAGGTCAAACATAGGCTATGCGATGCCAGCCAGGCAGCATTAGGTGCACAAGACCATGGCAAAGGCTAGGTGCAGGACCGAACATATTTTTGGGTAATATTCCATATTTCGTATCTAATACCTGAAAAGGAATGCACGGTGGGCTTATGCCTGAGCAAGACGCCATGTGTATGGTTCTTGCAGTTCCACAGTAATCTTACTAATGAGGAACTTCTCAACAGGACGTAGAGATTTATGTCAGTAGTTTATGGATTTTCTCTCTGCACTTCATCTCTGCATAAAAATGAGTTATTTTAAGCAAGTTACCACCCTCAAAATGCCCTCTGCAGTTGTGTGCTGACAAAACGGCTTTGATTTTTTTGGTTCTGCATGAAGTGCATAAGGAACTAACCAGTCAAGTCAAAACAGTTGATTAGAAGCAGATGTATGCTAGAAGGTATTAACATGCATCTCCAGACTATGAATGATATAATTTAATCAAGATACTCCTAATGCAGACAGTTCTAGTCAAGCACCAAAGGTGGCAATTGGTATCATTTTATAGTTATATTAGAAGGCTTTCTGTCCAACAATATCATTGTCTGGCAGACTGACTTATTGAAGGTGAGTGAGTCTGTATTTCAAAAGATTTTATGGATGAAAGAATCGAACACTTTGTGACATGATGGTTAAATACAGTTTTCTCCTAGCTGCAACAGATACAGCTGAAAGATGAAGCTCCATAAGTCGGAGCATCTACATAATTCTGAGAAAGACAGTAACTGATAGGGATTGAGAAGCTACTCCCCTTCCAAGAGGTGCTTGTGCAACCTTTTTTAAAAAGTTCTGTAAGAAAATCCAATCAAAGGAACTCCAACTAACAAGTTTGTCTGTTCACCATTTCATAAAATGGTCCAAAGATATGCTATTAGGACTGACTTCAACAACTCGCTGTTACTGCTTGCTTCTGTGATGACTCGTGAATGTGTGTTTGGTAGATTAGTCTATTATGAGAGTGAGTGGATTTTACTGATATTCATTTTGTAAAATGAGGCACAATAGAATTCCTAAACATAGACACGTTTATTGTCTCACGATTTAACATTCACCCAAGTCATGTTGTCCCAGATTACTTTGCAAACAGGTCTCACTTCAGTTCCTAGGAATTGAGGTGGGATCTGGTTTTTGTGTTGGGCATGATGAGACTGTTGCTTCTTTTTTTAAAAAAATTAAATATTTTATTGTTTTGAGAATTCAGCAGAGGTGGCATTTCCAATAGAAAAATGTTTTTATTCCAGTGACTATGATCTTGCTTCTCCTGAGTCCTGCTTTGATGAAGATTTGGTCCACGATTCCTTCTCTAATCTTATCTCCGAGCAGAGCGCTCTAGAAAATCAACCATCAGTGATGATCGAAATGGAGGAGCTGCCAGGTGCAGGGATAGGTAATAAGATTCAGAACATTTCAGTCAAAGGCAAAATACTGCGGATGCTGGAAATCTGAAATAAAAACAGAAAATGCTGGAAATACACAGCAGGTCAGGCAGCATCGGTGGAGAAAGAAACAGAGTTAACATTTCACGTCAATGACCTTGCGACAGAATTGGAAGAAGTTGAAGATTAAACAGTTTTTAAGGGGGTACAGAACCAAGGGGAGGTGGAGGGAGTGGAAGTGAAGGGGAGGAAAGAACAAAGGGGAAGGTCTATGATGGGGTGGAGGGCAAGAGTGATTAAATGGCAAAAAGGATAATGGTGCAAGGCAAGGAGGGTGGTAATGGGACAAGTAAAAAAAAAAAATGAAAGATGGGTCTGGAAGAGCTGTAAATGGCAACAGCAGAACCATTACCAATATCTGCTATCCGAAAAAATGGGAGCAGTGGTTATGATCTGAAGTTATTGCAATCGAAAGATGAGGTGCTGTTCCTCGAGCTTCCGTTGGGCTTCACTGGAACAGTGCAGGAGGCCAAGGACAGAGAGGTCAGATGGGAGGGGAAGGAGAATTAAAATGGCAAGCAACCGGAAGGTCAGGCTCACACTTACGGAGGGATTCAGCAAAGCCATCACCAATCTGCGTTTGGTCTCTCCAATGTTGAGGAGACCACATTGTGAGTAGCGAATACAGTATACATTTTGTTATTTCCCCCCCTTCCCTTCCTCCCCCCTTTGCCTGGCTGTGTAATTGTTTAAAAAGGGTTAAATCTTTAACTTCTTCCAGTTGTGATGAAAGGTCATCGACCTGAAATGTTAACTGTTTCTTTCTCCACAGATGCTGCCTGACATGCTGTGTATTTCCAGCATTTCCTGTTTTTAATTTCAGAACATTTCAGTGTTGTTCATGCATCGTAAACCAATAATTTCCTGTTTCTATGTGTTTTTATATTTACAAGCCAAATGATTATCATCATAATTGAAGACTGTAATATTTATGAAGAACTTTTCTCAAATGCAAACCAGTTTTGTTCCATCAGCAAGAACTTGAATTTACATAGCTTCTTTGATGTAGAAATGTAATGTGTACGCTTCACCGGGACGTAATCATAGAAAAATAAATGCTGAGCCGAAGGATATATTAGGAGGGATGTCTCAAAGCTTGATCAAAGAGGTGGGTTTTAAGGAGGGTCTTAAAGAAGGAGAGGCAGAGAGGTTTATGGAAGTAATTCCAGAGCATGGGGCCTAGATGACTGACAGCATGGCTGTCAATGATGGGGCGAAGGGAGGGTAGGATTTACAAGTTGTCAGAGGAATGGGGAGTTCTTGGAGGATTGTAGGACTAGAAGAGGTTACAGAAATAGGGAGGAGACAAGGTAATGAAGGGATTTAAACATGAGGCTGAATATTTTTAATTTGAGGCATTGGGGACTGAGAGCCAATGTAAGACAGCAAAAGTGATGGGTGAGCAGGATCGGATATAGGCAGCAGAATTTTGGATGATTTGAAATTTAGAGGGTGGAGGATGGGAGCCGAGCCAGGAGAGCATTGGAATAGTCAAGTTTGGCGCTGACAAAGACGTGGATGAGGGTTTTAGCAGTAGATGGGCTAAGATATGGATGGAGGTGGACGATGTTAGAGGTGGAAGTAGGCAATCTTTGTGATGGAGAGGATATGGAGTCGAAAGTTCCAAAAGAAAGTAAAATAAACCCAGCTTTTGTTGGCTGCTGCAAATGAATTATGTTGTGATTTTGCTCAGAAAATGCCGGATATTGCAGATCACCCCCTCGTGCACCAGGCAGGCCCGATTATGACTGCTATGATCCTGCTACCTTGGAAGTGCTCTCCTGCATGCCTAGCAGAACTATAGGTGATTTTTAACATTCTTGATTGTACTGGTTTATTTGCATGAGCTGTATGTGTTTTATAATTTTACATCGAATACGTATACCCTCATCTCTCTGGAAGGTGCTTGGGAGACTGTATTATGATGGAAAGTACCCACAAGGTAAAATATTAACTTCAGTCTGACCATCACACCACTAATGTCTATAAAATCAAATTGGCACGTTGACCTGTCCATGTTGTTTTTGGCAGTATTATCTGGTAACTGTTTTTACTTTACTCCTGTGATGATGAAACTTTGATAAGTTTGACTTCTAGTTTCAGCACTTTGTCCTTCTGTAGAAATCGTGGGGTTAATAATACTTGTACTTCAGAGGTTTCACCCTGCTACTAATGAAAAGGAATCAAAAGGCAAGGTTGGTTGGCTGCTATATTTATGGGTTCACTGGCCTTTTTTTCCCAAAAAATCTTGTTCATCAAATCATCTGGCAGGATAAAATGAGGCAATTTCATAAGCAAGAGGCCAAACTTTCACTGTTGTGATTCAGATTCAGTTTTCCACTCTGAGCATAAAGGTAGTGCTAATGTAGTTCACGATAGGTGTGAGTCCACAATTCAAAATTCATACGTCTGCACTTAGCTGCACTAAATTGGCCATTAACTAAGACAGTGTAGGAAGTTCAAAAATTTTACAATGCTGGAATAAGAAGTGGCCTTTCGAGGTTGGTATTTAGTCATCTTCCCCAGACAGTAAGTAACCAATTCAGTGTGCTGACAAGAAATGACACAAGGGAGAATGGGAAAACTGTAACAGTGACCCATCTCAGGTCCTACTTCATCTCCTATTAATCGCCAATATCAGAGCACTGTTGGGAGCTGCAGAAATGTCTACAAGTTTCCTATCCCCTCAGACCAAGACCAGAGTATGTGAGCCAGAAGGCTATGAGGGAATTCATATACATGTTTGTTCTTCAAGGCCGATGTTCCTGTTTTTCAAAGTCATTGAAATTATCACGACAATATTAGCAACTGAATTTCATGTCACTTTACAGGTCGTTCCAGAGGTGCAATTATCTCCCAATACTACAATCGCACATTAAGATTACGGCGAAAAAGGGCTCGGCCTGCTCTGAAAGATATGCCTCGATCTATGAGACCAAGCATACGGGATGAAGCTGCGTTGGATGAGGATTATGAAGAAGAATCAGGCAAGTTAGTGCAAGAGTAAAATTCTATGGAGGATAAATAGGAAATCTTGACTTGAGTGATCTTATATCAACGCCTTAATTTCGCTGTTTTATGTAAATTGGTGCCCCTTTGTGAATCCAGCACCATGACATGGTGAACTTTGTCAATACTTAGTCTTGCTACATGGTGGGATAACACACTCTGAGAATAGTTAATACTTGGTAGTGGCAAAATTGTATAACACGTTGTTGCATCTCTTGTTAGGCGATTGGGTCAAATTTGGGGCACTTTGTACGGCTGCTTTGTCACTTTCTGTGATCCTTCCTTTTTATAATGAACCTCCTGGCAAAAGAATTTATAATAAGACAGCACTCTGTGTGTCCATCATATTGTGCTGTGGAGCAGTATGATCAAGGTTTGTGTATCTCCAGAGTAAGATCCCAAACTTGGCAGTACCACTGAAAGGAGGCTTGGTGTGACCCCAAAGAGAGGGAGGGAAAGTCAGAAGACAAGTTGTCCTGAGCTGCTCTTGTGGTGTTCTCTTAACAGTCAATTATTATGCAGCATGACACAATCCTGTAAGTGGGTTATTTGTCTGTCCTTCAGCCGGTGAGACTTACTCAGCCCAAAGTTTGCCTAAAAGAGGAAATTGGGGGAAAAAATGGAAATTGTAAGAAAAAATGTAAGTACTGCGAGAATTTGGCCTTTAAACAATAACCTTGTAAACTAAGAGCAGGTCTGTTCAATGTAAAAGATCAAACAGACCATATGATTATTAAATTGTTAGCCTAATACTTTTGGTGTCCAGTAGATCTCTTTGTTATATGAAAAATGTAAAGGAGCATCATTGCAGTTTAAATAACAACATTCCTTTAGGTTCCACTTAACGTGGGAAACTTTGTGAACTAAAAGCTCTGACTTTGCCAAATTCCTCTGAGTGTTCGAAAATTGTAGCTCATTACTCTTGCCTCCTGATTAAAAAAAATATATATATTTTATGTAAGGAATTTGTAGTCGATTTCCTTTTTTTTCCACCCAAAGAAATCTCCAGCTATGTAGTGTTGACATTGGCAACTTTGACAATTAGTGAAAAAATGTTCTCTTGAATAGTAAGCTGAAAAAAGATATCAATTACTGCAACGAAATGTAACAAAACCTCCTGACATATAGTTTAACGGAGGTCAGAATGCATTTTGATCAGACTCCAGTTAATGTACGTTCATATACACCGATGGGGCTAATCAAGGAATGAACAAACCAACTTCAGAAGTTCAGCGTCAAATTAGGAAGTTCAAATGCCTTCAAGCCCTACTTAGTGCAAAGTTAAATAGCATAAGCAGAGCAGGAATGCCCACTTTGGGGAGAATGATCCTCTAGCCTTATTTTATAAGGTTTTGCCTCATTTAATCACCTTGTTAAAGGAATAATTCAGTTTGTCTGGCACATCACACAATTTGTAGCTCCAGTACCAATCTATGAACATTAAGGGCTTCATTATTTATTTACTGGCAACTATGTCCATTTGTGCAAATAGGGCCAGGTTGTGTTTCTACTAGTAATGTTTTGTTAAACACAACTACTTAATCACATTGGGATTATTTATCTTCATGTGTTTCACTTGGTTGAAAAAGCAAAGTGGTTCAGAGAATTCACATATGTCCCCAGTCTTGCCTACTTTTTTTTTTAAAAAAAGACCATAATTACATCCAACCCTCAGCCTTCAGCAGTTGCTCAAGGCCAATAGCTTTAGACGGGCTCAGCTTTCCATGTACAATTGTGCTCTTAAGAAAATTGAAAACATCTGAGTTCAGCTCATCCAAAACACCCTAATTCAGATAGGCTACGTTCTGTAACCTAGGGCTAGGCGTTGAATCAGCAATCTCTTTAGTTAA
The DNA here is from genome assembly GCF_035084215.1 of Heptranchias perlo. Lineage (NCBI taxonomy): Eukaryota > Metazoa > Chordata > Chondrichthyes > Hexanchiformes > Hexanchidae > Heptranchias > Heptranchias perlo. Next base: position 16,206,490 of record NC_090347.1, read on the forward strand.
AATCTTCTAATAGTGCAGCCTTGTCTAACCCAATATCATTTATTGCCAGTTCGCCCCATAAATATGCGAAGTTTTGTGTAGGTCAGAAAAAGAACTCCCTTAGTGTCCATCTGACTCAGTTGGAATTTGCATTAAGAAACATCTGCAAATACAACTCTTGACAGCATGATCTCATTCACATGGATTGAATTTGGTGAAATGTTTTTACACTTCAAATCTCAGCAGCTAATGTAGTGGTTTCTCAGTGGTGGAGAAATGAGTATTTTTGGGAAATACTTCCATATGTGTGCTTTGGGTCAGGATTCCCATAAAAAATACATTTTTGTCCCAGAATGTTGTCACATGTGAGGAGGCAAAGCCGCAGAATGATCTGTTTCTACACCAGGTTCTTAACATTATTGGGAATTTATAAAATCATTTTCAGTAGTTATGATTGAGAAAAGTTGAACATGTTTTTTTAAAAGTGGAAAACTCTTACATTCCTCACAGTTAAGGGATTTTCCTGGTCGTTTTGTGAGTATTGGTTGGTTGCTGTTTTGATGCTGCAAAGAGTGAAAGGAATGGATATGACATGTTTGATTTCTGTATTTCAGAAAAGAAAAAGCTGTTCGTGGAGTTGCAGCAAATAGCAGGGAATGAACGTACTAAGATGTTGCAGGGGATACCACTAAACCTGTCAATGAAACGGGATCTAAGGTCAGACATAACACATGGGTAATATGATGAATGGTACTTTTCAAGCCCCTGTTCTTTTCTTTGTACTGTTGCAGTCAAACAGAAGATGGCTGTGACAAAAAAAATTGTCTCATTTTGGTTTGGTGGCTGTTTCTTTAAATCTAGTCATAGGTGTTTTTTTTTTAAAAAGGGCTGTAGTTCAAATTCCTATACCAATCTTAACTTGATGCAGTGTTGCAAATTTCATTGGGTGCAGGCTCGAGAGAGGAACCATTTAGACTTAAACAATGGTGTGTTAGTAACACTTCCCCATATCAGTGGGTCATCTTGTTTGACTTAAAATAACTTCTGACTACTGCCCTGCATTCCAACCTTCTGAGCCTAGTGAAAGCTTTCCCTTACAGCATTCTGTATAAAAACTGGACTCTGCATGTCTCTGCTTTTTTTGATCTCTTTGTGTTGATAATCCGAGGAGATGGCCTATGCCAGGCAGTTCCCACTGAGTGCCCAGGACAAGGGATCTCCTAGCACAATGGGTGTGAGATAATTATTGATCAAGGCAGGCTAACAAATTCTGAATTGTTTACAAGTCTTTGGGGAAACAACTTCAAAGCCTAGCAGTTTAGTCACCTTTCAAAAAAAAATTGTGTGAATACACTTCGTTTTTTTAGAAAAACAATAATGCTTAAATGTAACTCTTTTTTTCCCAAATACTTTGAGAAAAAAGTGATCTAAATTCTTGTAACATGACAGAGATGTAGGAGCAATTTCAGTAGCTTAAATAAAATGACTAGAAAGGGTTTGCTGTTTCTTTCCTGGGCACACTACTGAAAACTCACCTAGAACTCAAAGCAAAGAAAGACACTGTGACAGCTATGGGGAGTTGGGACATCCATGAGCGTTCCCAAGATATGAGGGGGCAGCTACATCTGTGACCCAGTGAGCAAATAGTGTCTGGTACTGAGCCTTACAGACCAAGAAGGCCTGAGGTTTGTTCTCTTGTTTGACTGAATTAGCTGATAGCCTGGGCAGGTGTAGGGCAATAACAGTTAGACTCATGAACCTAGACTACAAACGTGGGGCAATAACAGTTAGAGTCATGAATCTAGACCAAGGAGAAGGAAATAATTAACTGGAGTAATGATTCTTGATTGCTCTCGGTAATTCTGCTGAAAAGTACACTAGTGAAATGAGGCTCTTGCTCGGCTGCAACACTCTCGACCAAATAGCCAATTGATACTCAAGACTTTGTCACACATAAGGAAATGGCCTCTTGGGCAAAGTTCTGAAAAGCTGTCAACATCACTACAGCTGTACTCCAACGTGAGTTATTACCTTCAGGAGAGGACGCAAGAAAATTGGGGAAGTAAAAATTATAAGAAACAGTTTATAGAAGGTTATACATTTCAGTCAAGTGATTGAAACTGAATTTAAGCCATTTCTTCTTCTATTCTGCACCACTGATTTTTCAGTCACATAATAAAAGGCTCATTGTGTTAATAGGCCATTAAAAAAAAGTTAATAGATCAATAAAAAGCTCATCAGTACCTTTTGCCTCAGAACTAACCATGACACTGTGGATTTTCTCAGCTAAGCAAATAGGATTCGCACAGGCCTTTTGGAACTGGATTTTTAATGCTTTAGAGGTGAAAGAATCAATACAATATTCTCTTTTGTCTCTCCGCAGCAGTCTTGACTGGGACTTGAATTCAAACCTAGCCCAGCCAGATGAAATTAATGTTCAAGCTGTAAGGGTTCTATTTAAAATAAGTTAATGCAGTCTCGATCCAGTCCATAATGTGCGTGGACCTACAGCAAAAAAAAAGCCCCTAAATGATCACCAATAGGAATTCTTTCATGGGTTACATTTAACACTCAGGCAAGACCATAGTGGATACACAATTTGTGATTTAGATGTAAAGCATGGAGGACTTTCTAGCGATTAGGAAGTACATAATTATTACTGTTGTGGAAAGTGGAAAAATTGACATTAGCGCATTGGGAGTGCTGTGACATTGCAGGAACAGAGTAACAGTAGCATTCTCTGCAGCTGAGAGTGACTGATGCAAACACTGGTGACAAAAGTGGATCGAGTATTCCACTTCCAAGATCAGAGCTCCAGCCTTCTGGACAGCAGAGATGCCGAAGCCAGGCTGACCGATTTACAAGAAAGTAAAATTACACAAAAAAATAAGATATTACAAGGAAATGATAGTGAGCTCAACCTTTGGGTGTGTAACATGTTCATGGAGAATAGTGTCACCTGCAAATGCTTGGTCTCGTCTGTGATGTCATAGGGTGAGGGGGGGTGGGTTCTAAGTAACTTGAAACTTTCCGACATGGAGGAAGAGAGACCAAGGCCTGTTCTTGATCAAGGGAATCATTTGCAGAGAGCTGGGAACAGGTCACTTGGCTGTGCTTTCAGTGGTAGAAGATACAAATGGACAAGAAATGTTGTTTGAAGTATTAAGGAGGTTTGTAGTTTCTAACTTCTTTGAGGGGTTGTTTTCCCCTAATAATTCTGTGTGTTCCGACAGGCGTATGACATCAAACTCCAGGGAATGCAATGACGGCCCCCTTGAAAAGAACCATCTATCTTGCTGGAGTCGCACAAAGTACAGCCTGATCATTGTAAGCAGATGAAATGTTTTCATTTAAAAACTGTCAAATCCAACGACTATTGGACATTTGCACTGTTCAATATTTATTTCTATCATAGAAAATAATTTTCTACTATGATGCGCAATATAAGAGGAAATCATTGCAGTAATATACAGAACCATAAAATATTTATCAGCAGTATATGCAAAACCATATGCAAGGCCTGACGAAGGAGGAAGCCTCCGAAAGCTTGTGATTTTAAATAAAGCTGTTGGGCTATGACCTGGTGTTGTAAGACTCCTTACATTTGTCCACCCCAGTCCATCACCGGCATCTCCACATCATCATAATTGTCCTCACTGGAAGCTCAGCAGCCTTTCACCTCCCAAGCTGTCGCCCCTGGGGATGCATCTCAAACAGTACTAACCATGCCTGGTTTGGTACCTCTGGACTGGCATAAAGACTAGTTCGAAGAAATGCTGGCAAATGCGAACTGCCGCACTGAAACTGATGAGCAAGAGGACCACGCTCAATTGGTCCTCTTGCATCATCAGGACACAACCAGCCTGCTGGGGACGCCTGTCGTGCAGAAGGTGATGATGGAGCATCCATGAGTCAGGGAAGGAGTTGGGGGGGGGGAGATGGAGGAGCGATTGGGAGGGGGGCAAGCGGTGGCTGGCAATTTTAACGTGAACATTTGTCCTGTACCTTTTTGGTGGCAGCCTCCAGTGGTCCCCTTAAAGTCTGTTGGCTTGGCTGCTGTGCACCTGATATAGCTGACCGTAGTAGGCACAGTGCACGCTACGGTCAGGCGCGAACCATTTTCAGCAAGGAGCCTGAAATAGACCTTAGGCCCCCAATTTGCATCATCATTAGGCCTAACAGCTAATTCAGCCAGGTGCCCTGGACTACTGGATCCCCTAACCAATATGGCGTCCAGCACATACCTGGCATGGAAAGCGGCACACATGCCCCATACGTACTGAACTCTTAAGCGTTCATTTTTCGCCTGAAAAACAGGCGCTGCGTGATCTAATTTCTAGGCCATGACTTCATGGAAAATCGTTGGAGATTCTCAACAAGACACACAGAATCGACAATGTTGAAGCAATTCTAGCTGGAAAGTCCCTGCCTCCTCATGAGGGAGACCTCCCAAGTGATTGATGTCAATTCCAACCAACTGCTCTTGCCCCTCTTCCGAAAGCTTTAATTTGCACCCAATTGGCCAATGTAACCTATTTAAATCAAGTTTTTAAAAAATTGAAATGGCATCAGAATGCGAACACATTTGAATCTACAGCTTTAGTACAAGTTTCGAATATCATTTCCTTAAAGGTTTCCTCAAATGTGGTTTCTTTATAAGATACATATGCAATATATTTCATTGTTGCTCAGTATCCTACCAATATTATTATCCTATCAATTTTCTGGTAAATCAAATAACTGTTTCATCATCAGTTAAAAGGCTTATTCTCTTTCTACAAGCTGTTTAATCACATTTTTTGTGTTTCGTTATTAGGCTGTCCGGCGGTGCTGGTATGGATTTCTTTCCTTTCTGCATTCATTTCAGCTATGGCAGATTGCCCAGAAACAGATCAGTGGTCGCTTTGGCATGGGTGTGCTTTCATACTTCATCTTCCTCAAGATGCTGCTAATATTCAATGCTTTCCTCCTTGTTATGAACCTTTTCTTCATCGTTATTCCCCAAGCCACTCACCCTCCTGAAATGACAAAAGGAAACTTCATCGGGTCAGAGCTCCTGATTGGCACTGTAAGTGAACTGAAGCACACCTCATCTGAAACAGTGTTCCTTCAGAGTTAATAATATTTTTATACAGTGTTCCCAAATTAAAAAAAACAAGCAAAACAACCTGATTTTTTTTTTATACAAAATTCTTCTTAGGGTAGTATAGCAGTGTGCTTTGGTGTATTAACATACTAAGGTGGTTTTGGGCATTTGTTATTATGAGGAGTTAATAACCTTTGTTGGGTTAACTTATGAGTTGGAAGGGCAAGGGGAGACCAAGTGTTTCCCGACCAGAGGAAAAATTAGAGAGCAACAATCCTTCCAATTCTTGCATACTCCCTTCCAGCGGGTCACAGAGTGATATTGATAGAAACCTGGGAGCGGGTTGTCTGCCAGCTCTCTCCTCAGAGGAAAAGGTTTATGGTGTTCAAAGATTAAAGGAAAAGAGAAAATGGCGTTAAAACAAAAGCAGATTTGATCATAACTAAATTTGTTCTCTCGATTTCATTGTTAAACCTAAAATTGTTCACCATGATAAATTGTCCTTTTGCAACATGATTTGTACTGTACCAGTGTAGTAGTAAACATTATTAAGATGCTCACAATATATTTGTGTTTTACCAAATAGACAGTAAATACATATTAAGATTTCTATGTTCCTGTGATTCATTAGTGGGTGATTAAATGAGCAGACAGGATGAAAGAGTACAAAGCCTCCTTGGATCTCTACACTTGTACAGTGCCTGAAACCAACATTTTCTTTAAAAGCAAACAATCTTGCTTTTACCAGCAATGTAATCTATAGAAATTAATGCGAGGGATGGGGAAGAAATGTACCCATGGATACAAAGTTCTCTCCTGTCAGAGTATGAAAGTTTCACGACCTATTTGTAGCAAAACCTGATTCTGGTGATTATCTGATTCACCCAGCTGCAGTCGTAGGGTGTAAATTTTTGCCCGTAATTCCCCAATAAATGCATTCCAAATCTTAGCTGAGCTATCAAGAGGGATGGGGAAATTACTGAAGTAAACGGCACCCTTATATGGGGGGGGAGAAAAAAAATCCGAGATTGCGTCGACCTATTTCTTACAGCCCCCTTGTGTGGGAACAAATCGCCTTGTTGCTTTCTTAAGGAGTAAGTGTGGCGTAGGTTGATTTAATGAGATCAAATATGGGGAAAATCTTTTTTTTAAGAAGGTGATAATATGAAAACATATTTTGATTGTCACTGGTTTTATTTCTCTGGAGTGTAATACCAAGACCCCACTGCTGTTAATGAGAGAACACAGTTACCCAGCTGCCCGACTGTGTTACATTACAGGAGTTTAATGAAAAGAAGTGGCTCTGGAGAAACAAAACGTCCGATGTAGAAATAACTCTTTAAGAAGTTACATACAGTTCTAAGGGAAAATGTGTCTTTGTTGTAGCAAACTGAGTTAACACCCGTGCAATATAGTCGTAGGCTGTTTAAATTGTGATTTAATTACATTTCTTTTCTTGTTTAGGGTTATTTCACAGACACAGTTCTATACTATGGATATTATACAAACAGCACGTGGAATGTCTTGCATAGTATCGGACACAACACAAGTGCTCATAATATACTGTATAACCTGCCGATAGCGTATGTCTACACTCTTGGAACTTCTTTCTTCATCACCTGCATCTTCCTGGTCTATTGGTAAATTACCTTTCATCATGTGTCTGTTACTCAAATGCTAAATCTCTGTACAGTCCATCCAATGCAGTGGACTTCTTATTTTTCACATTTCATGGGAGATGAATGCTTTGATTATTTGGGTTTGCTTTTTATTTTCGATACATTTACATGTCTGCAAAATATTGTGGATGTTAAACCGCGCCCCCCCCCCCCCCGCCCCGGACAGGTGGGAGAGGGTCGGGGGGGAGGGGGGGAGGGGTGCTGATAAAGAGTCAAATATGGGGAACGCGTCCCCAACCCGCCACACACACGCCCACCGCCTTTTTTTACGGCGCCGGATATCAGGGCAACCGATTGTCCCACCGTGGGGAGGCAGGACACTTAATTAACATATTTAATATGTAGTGACCATAGAGTAGTGATAATGGGGGACTTCAATTATCCTAATATAGACTGGGATAGTAATAGTGTAAAGGGCAGGAAGGGGGAAGAATTTCTGAAGTGTGTTCAGGAGAACTTCCTTGATCAGTACATTGGGTCCAACGAGGAAGGAGGCATTGCTGGATCTGGTTCTGGGGAATGAGGTGGGTCAAATGGAGCAAGTGTCAAGGGAGGATCATTTAGGGAATAGTGATCATAGTATCACAAGGTTTAGATTAGCAATGGAAAAAGACAAGGAACAATCTAGAGTAAAAATACTTAATGAGAGGAGGGCCAATTTCAGTGGGTTGAGAAGGGATCTGGCCCAGATAAATTGGAATTAAAGATTGGCAGGTGAAGTTGTAATCGAACAATGGGCGGCCTTTAAAGAGGAGATGGTTCGGGTACAGTCTTGGTACATTCCCACGAGGTGGAAAGATAGGGCACCCTAAGCCAGAGCTCCCTGGATGACGAAAGAGATAGAGAGTAAAATGAAGGAGGAAAAGGGGGCGTATGACAGATGTCAGGTTGATAATACAAGTGAGAACCAGGCTGAGCATAGAAAGTTCAGAGGGGAAGTGAAAAAGGAAATAAGAGGGGCAAAGAGAGAGTATGAGAATAGCCTGGCAACTAACATAAAAGTCTTCTATAGGCATATAAATAATAAACAGGTAGTAAGAGGAAAGGTGGGGCCGATTAGAGACCAAAAAGGAGACCTACTCATGGAGTCAGAGGGCATGGCCGAGGTATTAAATGAGTACTTTGCATCTGCCTTCACCAAGGAAGAAGATGCTGCCAAAGTCACTGTAAAAGAGGAGGTAGTTGAAATACTGGATGGGCTAAAAATTGATGAAGAAGTGGTACTATAAAGGCTGGCTATACTTGAAGTAGATAAATCACCAGGTCTGGATGGGATGCATCCTAGGTTGCTGAGGGATGTAAGATACTGGCCATAATCTTCCAATCATCCTTAGATATAGGGGTAGTGCCATCGGACTGCAGAATTGCAAATGTTACACCCTTGTTCAAAAAAGGGTGTAAGGACAAACCCGGAATCTACAGGCCAGTCAGTTTAACCTCGGTGGTGGGGAAGCTTTTAGAAATGATAATCCGGGACAAAATTAACAGTCACTTGGACAGTGTAGATTAATTAAGGAAAGCCAGCACGGATTTGTTAAAGCAAATCGTGTTTAACTAACTTGATTGAGTTTTTGGATGAGGTAACAGAGAGATTGATGAGGGCAATACGGCTGATGTGTATCTGGACTTCCAAAAGGCATTTGGTAAAGTGCCACTTAATAGGCTTGTCAGCAAAGTTGAAGCCCATGGAAGAAAAGGGACAATGGCAGCATGGATATAAAATTGTCTAAGTAACAGGAAACAGAGAGTAGTGGTGAACGATTGTTTTTCGGACTGGAGGAAGGTATACAGTGGTGTTCCCCTGGGGTCGGTACGTGGACCACTGCTTTTCTTGATATATATTAATGACTTGGACTTGGGTGTACAGGGCACAATTTCCATATTTGCAGATGACACAAAACTTGGAAGTGTAATGAACAGTGAGGAGGATAGTGATAGATTTCAAGAGGACATAGACAGGCTGGTGGAATGGACGGACACGTGGCAGATGAAATTTAATGCAACGAAGTGCAAAGTGATACATTTTGGTAGGATGAACCAGGAGAGGCAATATAAGCTAGAGGGTGCAGGAACAGAGAGGCCTAAGGGTATATGTGCACAGGTCATTGAAGGTGGCATGGCAGGTTGAGAAAGCGGTTAAAAGCGCATATGGGATCCATAAATAGAGGCATAGAGTACAAAAGCAAGGAGATTATGATGAACCTTTATAAAACACTGGTTCGGCCACAACTGGAGTATTGTGTCCAATTCTGGGCATCCTACTTTAGGAAGGATGTGAAGTCCTTGGAAAAGTTGCAGAAAAGATTTACTGGAATGGTTCCTGGGATGGAACTGGAGAAGCTGGGGTTGTTCTCCTTAGAGCCTAATGGCCTCCTCCTGTGCTGCAACCATTTTGTGATTCTTAATTCGGGCTCCCATAGTGCAGTTGGAAGCCCGACTTAAAATTGAGTGTTGCTGTTAGGGTTTCCCAGGGATCGGGAAACCCGGTAGCGAAAGGGAGGTGGGAGCTGCCGGCTCCACAAGGTAAGTGCTTTATTCAGCACCTCTTGTGGGCCAGGAGGAGCAGAAGTGCTCCCCCCTGACCCCTGAAGGAAGCCTTCAGCCTCCTCGAGCCTGATAGCTTTCCCCATGTTGTTGGGGAATGTCCATACACGACAACTGTCAGGACTTGGAGGAAGCACTGAGGGTAGCAAGGGCACAGAATGTTCTCTGGGTGGGGGACTTCAATGTCCATCACCAAGAGTGGCTCGGTAGCACCACTACTGACCGAGCTGGCCGAGTCCTGAAGGACGTAGCAGCCAGACTGGGCCTGCGGCAGGTGGTGAGCGAACCAACACGACGGAAAAACTTACTTGACTTCGTCCACACCTATCTACCTGTCGCAAATGCATCTGTCCATGACAGTATTGGTAGGAGTGACCACTGCACAGTCCTTGTGGAGACGAAGTCCCGTCTTCGCACCGAGGATACCATCCAACGTGTTGTGTGGCACTACCACCGTGCTAAATGGGATAGATTCAGAACAGATCTAGCAGCTTAAAACTGGGCATCCATGAGGCGCTGTGGGCCATCAGCAGCCGCAGAATTGTATTCCAGCACAATCTGTAACCCCATGGCCCGGCATATTCCCCACTCTACCATTACCAACAAGCCAGGGGATCAACCCTGGTTCAATGAGGAGTGTAGAAGAGCATGCCAGGAGCAGCACCAGGCGTACCTAAAAATGAGGTGCCAACCTGGTGAAGCTACACCTCAGAACTACATGCACGCTAAATAACGGAAGCAACATGCTATCGACAGAGCTAAGCGATTCCACAACCAACGGATCAGATCAAAGCTCTGCAGTCCTGCCACATCCAGTCGTGAATGGTGGTGGACAATTAAACAACTAACGGGAGGAGGAGGCTCTGCAAACATCCCCATCCTCAATGATGGCGGAATCCAGCACGTGAGTGCAAAAGACAAGGCTGAAGCGTTCGCAACCATCTTCAGCCAGATGTGCCGAGTAGATGATCCATCTCGGCCTCCTCCCGATATCCCCACCATCACAGAAGCCAGTCTTCAGCCAATTCGATTCACTCCATGTGATATCAAGAAACGGCTGAGTGGACTGAATACAGCAAAGGCTATGGGCCCCGACAACATCCCAGCTGTAGTGCTGAAGACTTGTGCTCCAGAAGTAGCTGCGCCTCTAGCCAAGCTGTTCAAGTACAGCTACAACACTGGCATCTCCCCGACAATGTGGAAAATTGCCCAGGTATGTCCTGTCCACAAAAAGCAGGACAAATCCAATCCAGCCAATTACGGCCCCATCAGGCTACTCTCAATCATCAGCAAAGTGATGGAAGGTGTCGTCGGCAGTGCTATCAAGCGGCACTTATTCACCAATAACTTGCTCACTGATGCTCAGTTTGAGTTCCACCAGGACCACTCTGCTCCAGACCTTATTACAGCCTTGGTCCAAACATTGACAAAAGAGCTGAATTCCAGAGGTGAGGTGAGAGTGACTGCCCTTGACATTAAGGCAGCATTTGACCGAGTGTGGCACCAAGGAGCCCTAGTAAAATTTAAGTCAGTGGGAATCGGGGAAAACTCTCCAGTGGCTGGAGTCATACCTAGCACAAAGGAAGATGGTAGTGGTTGTTGGCAGCCAATCATCTCAGCCCCAGGACATTGCTGCAGGAGTTTCTCAGGGCAGTGTCCTTGGCCCAACCATCTTCAGCTGCTTCATCAATGACCTTCTCTCCATCATAAGGTCAGAAATGGGGATGGTCACTGATGATTGCACAGTGTTCAGTTCCATTCACAACCCCTCAAATAATGAAGCAGTCCGAGCCCGCATGCAGCAAAACCTGGACAACATCCAGGCTTGGGCTGATAAGTGGCAAGTAACATTCATGCTAGACAAGTGCCAGGCAATAACCATCTACAACAAGAGAGAGTCTAACCACCTCCCCTTGACATTCAACGGCACCACCATCGCCGAATCCCCCACCATCAACATCCTGGGTGACCCCCATTGTCCAGAAGCTTAACTGGACCAGCCATATAAATACTGTGGCCACAAGAGCAGGTCAGAGGCTGGGTATTCTGCGGCGAGTGACTCACCTCCTGGCCCCCCAAAGCCTTTCCACCATCTACAAGGCACAAGTCAGGAGTGTGATGGAATACTCTCCACTTGCCTGGATGAGTGCAGCTCCAACAACACTCAAGAAGCTCGACACCATCCAGGACAAAGCAGCCCGCTTGATTGGCACCCCATCCACCACCCTAAACATTCACTCCCTTCACCACCGGCGCACAGTGGCTGCAGTGTGTACCATCCACAGGATGTACTGCAGCAACTCGTCAAAGCTTCTTCGACAGCACCTCCCAAACCCGTGACCTCTGCCACCTAGAAGGACAAGGGCAGCAGGCACATGGGAACAACACCACCTGCATGTTCCCCTTCAAGTCACACACCATCCCGACTTGGAAATATATCGTCGTTCCTTCATCGTCGCTGGGTCAAAATCCTGGAACTCCCTTCCTAACAGCCCTGTGGGAGAACCTTCACCACACGGACTGCAGCGGTTCAAGAAGGCGGCTCACCATCACCTTCTTGAGGACAATTAGGGATGGGCAATAAATGCTGGTCTCGCCAGCGACGCCCACATCCCATGAATGAATAATAAAAAAAAAACCTTGTTGGCCCTCAGCCACTATACCAAACAACTTGACTGCCTGTACCTCTAAAAGCACACCACTTTGCATTTAAGCTGCTGTCACTGATGTCGGTTGAGGTTTTGGTGGTGCAAATGGTCTCCAATGGCGCAAGCTCACTTCTGGTTATGTTCATAATTTACCAGTGAATTTGGAGTTGCTGTGAGCAACATATTGTGGGTATAAATGCACCATAAGTCTCCAGGTCCATTCTTTTCTGTATTTTTAGTTAACATTTGGGATTGGACTTTGAATTGAGAAAAAAAGTTCTTCTGCATTCATAAACCTGGATTGTTCACTCCATTTGGCTTAATTTCCTGGAATGAGCAGCAATGTCAAGTGGCAATTAATTATAATTCATCATCATCAAATTGTCCTCTACATTTTACTGTTGAATAGAAGTAACCACCTCACCTCTAAATCTACACCCAACCAGACACTAATTCTGCTGTTTTTTAAAGAATAAGTCAGACACTGCAAACTCAATTTGGAAAACAAAATATTTATTTTCTTCTCTTGTTTTTCTGTATCATGAAATGGAAAATCCAATTTCAAGAAGGCTATGAGCACATGCTTTAGATTTGACAGATCTTTTAAGGGCAAATTGAGAGTTTTTTCGGGTTAAGGTGTGTGCCTCACATGATTGTGACCATGGCTTCCAACAAGGGATTGTGAATTTTGAATGGGTTTTTGAGTCCAAATAGATCTTATTACAGTTCACTCAGCAAGAAAAAGTGAAGCCTATTTTAGATAATACAGAAATGGTTTTACAACTTGCGGCAGCTTGAAATAACTTTTGAATTTAACCTTTTAGCTTGTCCAAAGCTTTTGGAGAGAGTTACAGAGTGGGCAGTACCTACGGTAATCTGGCATTGAAAGTGTTCTGCTCGTGGGATTTTAAGGTGACTCATAAATTGTCAGTTGAGTTACAGTACGAGAACAACAGCACCCAGCTGAAGGTGAGTTTATGGGTTAATGTTAAATATTGTAGTGCGTGAGTGAACTAGATGCTTGCAAATAATGGCTGCTGTTAGAATCAAGTTCCATAAAATGTTAGGATGATGGCCACATATGAGTCAGTCTGGTAGTTTGGCATGCTTAATTCTCAACCAGAAAGTCACATGTTTTAAGCAGTGGGTTTACCTGTCACTCTGGGTTACTTACCTTTTATAGTGTGAAGCAGATCAGGGTGTTAACGGTCTCCAGCACAGACCATCCACCTTTCTCGCACTGCACAAGATGCAAGGTGACAGAGGGAATTGGGGGAGGATTAACTATCTGTTACCAGAGCCCGTGAAATAATCATATGGGACCACTTAACTTCTATCCCTACTTTTGTGGCTACTTTTCTTAAATCCCCTTTGGTTCCATTATTCTCCATTCATTTTTGATCCATAATAGCCAATGCAATCAAAATATCTGCTGTGGCAGTCACTCAAGACAATGATTTAATTTATTGTAAATTTTTTTGAATGTTGAAGAAAGCTGTGTCCTGTCGAAGAGAATGTCACCCTCTTCACTTTCAACCCCCCCAACCCCACCTTCCCCTGTACTGTTGTCTTTTCACAATTTTTATTGTTTGGGACTGGAACCAACAAGGTAACCAAATTACTGCATTATATCACAATCATTTTATGTTCTGGACTGGAAAAATGTTTTGGTACAAGCTGGTACTTACCAGAAATGTATTGTACTGGTATTTTTAATTGAGAAACCAAGATGATGGCTGAAAGCTCATTGTGCAGTACACCACCAAGGTTGAAGTGAATTAGAGGTTAGATAAATCAGGAAATGGTGATTAGATAGTGCCAAGCTTGGATTTTAGAAACCTGACCATTATAGTAAGAAGGAAAGACTGAGGATGCTAAGAGGCTTCGGTTTGGAGCACCAGAGAAAGAATGAGTTAGAGTGCAAAACTGTCCAATGGGCTTGATTTCAAGACAGTGGGCTTGTCGGAAAGAAGACAGGCATGTAAGTGTTGCTGTACTTTAAGCAGTTTAGTTTAAGAATGTTATGTGTACACATGCAATATATTCTTGTTAAATTGTTACTGATTATTTTTATTTTTCAATCAGGAATTTCTTACTGAGCATAATTTCCGTGCTACTCGCTTGAGCACTTGTCAGTGGTTTGCTAATCTGTCAGTTCACATTCTGGGCTGGCTGCTGTGCTTGGGGAGTGCTGTTGGATGCGCTGTTGGAGTTTATTACTACTCAGAATACATGCTGGAGGTGGGTTTCCTGTTTGCATGATGCACTGTCAATCAAGAGCTAGTTATTTATAAATATCCCATCATGACCATTATACGCTGAGTTGGGACAAAGTAATTTCTCTACCTAATGAAGAAATGTTCTGTGTTTTTAAGCTTCTGGAGGGTACTGATTTTTATATTTGCTGCATAATCAGCCAATCTAACAATACAAAAGTTAAGGTTGTTTTCTCGGAATTGTTTGATCACTGGTGCTAACCCTAAGACTATACTGTACTCCAGTCACTTCGACACACTTGTAGCAAGTTTCATATATTTTTGACTGGGTCAACCCTCAAAGTGAGATTTTGTATAGAGGCAAGTTTTCATTGTGGAAGTGAGGGAGGGGAGAAAGAAGAGAGAGGGAGAGAAAACAGCTGGATCTAAGTTCATCTGATTACTTAAGCATGGACCAACGTTGGAGACAATCATTGAGGAATATGTTGCACATTCTCCTGGAGAAATCTGTCTGGAAACGAGTACCCACTAAAAAGAATGTTAAATCTAAGAGAAAAAATGCAAATAAAAAATTATAGTGTGAGTTCCAAAATGAAGGGCAACAGATAAAATAACAAACAGAGATGGTTTTTTTGCATGACTATTATGCTAATAAATGTGATTAACACTTTTAAAAATAAAAATCCTTCCCTTTTTTCCCATCAATTTTCTCCCCAAATCCTGTTCTGAAGCCATTCACTCCTTGCTTGGGTACACACGACACCCTCCGGCACCTCACACAAATGACCAATCTTCACCATATTTGAGCCTAGATAGGGAGTGTCAGTGGGTTATTGAAGTATGGGAGCACCACTGCCAAGCCTGATCCTCTGCTCCCAATGTCCACCAGGGATGAGTAAACAGTGATCAGGAGGAAGAACGGTAGCAATTTTAATTCCTCCCCTCACCAACTCAAGGGTGATAATTCTAGTGCCCCGTCACCTATCCCAGGTGAGATTAGCTGACATAGACTCACTGCCTTAACCAACGGAGTCAAATGCAATGAACTTGGAACTGAGCCATTGACATCAATCTCATATAGTCTACTGCACCCGTGTTTGCAAGTAAAATAGTTGCGACGTCTCACAATACTCCCTCTAATCAGCTGCGGTCAGATCATGGCTAATCTAGCATGATAAAGTGTAGCGAAAATTTACATTGCCTATAACACCCACTGTTGGGCAAAGTAACCATCAAACACTGAATAAAGTCAGGACGTGTATTTCGTAGCGTATGTAACATGTACTGTAAAGTGAGGTAATAATCGCATCTTGGAATTTAGAAAATGGTTGTAAACCACTCTGCTGTACTTCTGTGTTTCATCACATCACCTAAACTTCCTGATAAAATTCTTGCCTTGTAATCACCCCCAGGTTATTCCATTATTCTCTAAATACATCTGAAAGGTATTTTAGGACCTTTACGCAGTGACAGAATATGTCAACATGAGTGCAGTATATAAAAATGAACTATAGGAATATAGAAGCAAACATTTGTTTTCCATAAATGCTGGAAATCTGAAACATAAAAAGAAAATTCAGGAAATGCACAGCATCTGTAAAGAGAAAAGACAAGTTTGTGCTTGGGGTGCAACGCTTCATTGGAACTGAAAACAAAGAGAAAAGCATTTTAGTTAGGTTTGGAAAGAAGAAAGAAATTAAAAACATGATGAAGAGGGGAACAGAACTTGCCTGGCATTCCTGGAGGAGAAGAGGCAGTAAATCAAGCAGTCAAAAAAAATACAGCAAATCTTCAAGAATTTCTGTTCTTCTCTTCAATTTTCTTTTTCCAACTCTGAGGAATATGTTACTTGAAAATGACAGTATGTGATATCGTAGCACATAGAATGTGTTGTCACTGGATGATGAATCTGATCTGAGTTGTACCTTCTGGGAACAACTGAGGGAAATTCAGCAGTAGGGAACAGTTCCTTTGGCCACACTATCACACCTCCATGTGGCCAGCTCAAGATGACCACAGGCAGAGGCCTCGGAGCAAGTTGGCTGTAAACATTCTCTTTGTCTTGGAAATGGTACATAGCCCTGGAGGAGCTAAGGATCAGAAGAAAAATAAAGTAACTTTTAAAAATGGGTGTGATGGAAAATAGATTGTTGGGAGAGTACTTCAGGACAGTTTAATATAGTCAGTAGTTTAGGTGATATTAAAAAGTAACTTGAGAGCTTCTCGGGAATCTTTTGCATGCAATCTCAAATGAATATAGTTAGACTCTCTGCATCTACAAATTCCATTCTTTAATATCTATATTTTGTCATTCAATCTCATTACCAATGCCTACTTTTCATAACCCTAGCATTATGGTAAGCTTTATCATACAGCTTTGTGACAGAAAAGGGGAAGTATCGTATTATTATAGTAGAATAGAGTTGTTATGGAATCAGTTGAAACTAATAACAGATAACATTCTACTAGATATTGTAAAACTGAAACAGTTTAAAATGTTGGTATACTAAGTTGTGAGAACGCAGCTCGAATGGTTTGTGTAGTAATCAGTACACGATAGTGTTAGAGACAGTAACTGCTCTTTGCCAAGTGAAGAGAATAAAGATTTTAAAATTTGTAACATGTTGGTGAATTCACTCAGTTGTATATCCTGCTTCTTCAATAGAGCTAATGCTGTTGAGATCCCTCCTACTGATAATTTTGGAAGGATTTGCTGATTGGGTAAAATTTATGATGGAATGGAATTAAAATGATGCTAAAAGATCCCCTCAGTTCACGGTTGCAGAATGGAAAGGGACAATTGGTCTAGTTCTGTGACCTTGCCAATTGCTAATGTTGCCTATTAATGTGTTTAATTTTGACTTGGTGAGGTATGTGGGAGAAAGAGCACACCTTCAACTGCAGAGTGGGTTAATCGATTACTCCATCAATGCTTCGGTAAAGATTTGGAAAGAAAGCAACGATTATTTACATAACATTTGTTGGTGTATGCTGAAGGTTTTTAATTTGACTCTTGTAAAGCGGTGAATCCAATAAATCTGTAGTGTAAATGTGCAGAGTAGTATATAAGAGTAATATTTGGAGTATAAAAGAACATTTTAACACTAGAATAAACTTGTGGCTTGAATTTTATTGCACGTTTATTATCTAAAATGACAATCTGTGCATGACACCAATTATTAGATGATGAATTACATGATTTTGGCATAAAAAAGGGGTTGAGAGTGTGTCATAAACCACAAGAGTGAAGGTTACATGATTTCCAAGATCTTCTGGTCTATGAGATTGTGATGTAACCTCGTGAGCCACAGTCCATGCCAAACAGCAATTATTTCTAAAAAGGAAAAACTTCTGAATTTATTTCTGAATATGAAAATTTCAAGTCAAGCTTATTGTGATTCATGATTAGTATTAATTTGACATCGTGTGACAGGACTGATAATGGAATATTACTGATGTAAATATGATTGGCAAAGTAGATTTTGCTCATTTTCTTTTTCTTACCAACTTCCTCCGCTTCTCTTCCTCAGATCTGCCCAGAGTTCCAAAACCCTTCACATTTATTTTTAATATTTTTTCTTGCCTTTTGATAAATGTATTTGTATTGTGGTCCATCAAAACTTAATAAATCAACATATTTAGGCTTTGAAAGATAATGCATGGTGTTTAGTGATTTTATAAGAACTCTCTTCACCCTTCCATAACTTACTTTGGCCATTCTATAATTTGAAGCTTCAAAGCTGAGTGAGAAGTTCGACCTCGTCCCAATTTAAAATAAATAGCATCTGGAAACAGTATCTGTCTTACAAAGAAATGTGGATTGTCATTTTTTTATCCAAGTAAACAAAATTATGACATACGGTGAAGTCTCGCCGTGTCTGTGAAATTAGCAACTTTACAAGTTTTGCAAGTTAGTTTTCCAAATTTCAAAGGGGCAATATCTCTTAATAAAACTGAGGTAACTCTGGCATTTTTTTTTGTAAAGTTTCAAACTCAAGCTGTTTATGTTTTTGACTGATTTAAAAACATGTCCTGAGTAAAATGTTTTCTGTTTTAGAATTATTCAAAAAAAATCCGACAGGGAATGTCTGAGAAGCAGGTGGAGAGCAGCTTGCTGACACTTCCCGTGCTTGTGTCATTTATCAATCTTGTGATGCCGTATATATATAACCTAATTGGGTTACTGGAAAAATATGACTTCCCACAGCAACAAATCTATGTTGCCATTACCAGGTAGGAACACTTCCTCTGTCTTTTCAGGAACAACCTGGTCTTCCAAAATTACAGCAGTCATTTTATATTTTGTTTGTTTTTGCTCAGTGTGCAAGTTATTTTTCTTGCCTTTTTAAAGGGCCTCCCACCTTCACCAGACTTGGCTTCTGAAATCCCTAACCAGTGCAATTATCTTGCTGTGTGAATGCCCTGGATGACATGTCCAGATTCTTACTTGTGTCTGTGTAGAAGTGTGTGGTTTTCATATTACACACTTCCCCGATATCATGAGTTGGGAATTTACCAGATGGAGAATTGGGTGGACAAAACCACAATGTTAAACCACCCCATAGCATAGCACACTGGAGCATCAAGTGGTGGCCTACCTCTGGTGCTGTAAATATATGATGGCAGGGGAAAAAAATCCACCATGTTGCTATTGGCCACATAAAATAACAACAGAAGACCAAAAGATGGTCCCAAATTTATATTTTACCAGTGTGCTCTCTGCTATTAAATTGCATCTTAATACTAGATAGTGCCAGAAATGCATAACAGGTTGTCCAGCATCCAAAAGAGAAAAATGGGTGAACATTTAAAGTGGAACCCTTCATTAAAAATGATTCTGATAAAGGGACCCACTGAAAACACTGACCTTTTTGTTTATCAATGTGTTCTCCATTTCCAGTATTTTCTCTTTTTTTTATTTCATATTTCCAACATTTGCAGTATTTATCTCCCCAATTTAAAGCCACCATTTTATTTCATTTTGAATCGTTTATTGTTGCTTTATATGACTTTGAACGATTGTTTTCATTTCATTGCTTGCTCTGTGAAACAGCACCAGCAGTCGTTTTATGTGGAAGCCAGGAGATACTTGGAGTTGCTTAGAAGTTTTGCAGGCAATGACATTCCAATGGACAGTTAGGGCTCGATTTTCAAATGGAAGTCTGGGGGCAGGTGGGCAGCGAAAATCGGTAAAATCCCGAGCGGGTAAGGAACCCGGCTCCAACCCACCGACTTCTGCGTCTCACACAGACGCATCAGTGTGAGCGCGGGGTTCTGGAATCTGGAAGTCCCGCCAAGCAAATGTACCTCATTGATGTACTTAAGATACTTTCTTTGTTACATAGTGGGTAGTTGCAACTATTTTCAACTTAACTGGGCGTCTTTCCCACGGCTTCCGATTCACACCTGATGAACATAAAATAAATAAAATAACATTTCACAAAGTTTCAAATGATGTCACCTGTAACCCCCTGCTCCGATGTCTCACCCCCCCCCCCCCCGCCACCATCTTTGTGTGTCCCGCTCCGATCTTTGTGTCTCCCCCCCCCCCCCCCCCCCCCCCACTCTCTGTTCCAGTGCCGGATGACGTCTCTCTCTTTCTCTCTCCTCCCCCCCCACCCCCCCCCACCCCCCCACCTCCCTTGCGTTGCAGCTTCTGGCGGGCACGAAACCCGAAAACAAGATTAATGAGCATCATTGACCTCGCGATCGCGTGCGAAAAGTATGTTTTTTTTTTCTATTCGGGTTTGCCGCACGCCCCCCCCCCCATGCTGCCATCCCGCCACCCTTTTAAAATTGAGCTCTTAGTCACTGGTTAACTTATTATAGTCACAAACTTAAAGATGGGCATAAACAAATGTCTCCTTCAGTGGATTGAACCTAAAGGGGGAATTTACTGAAAAATCGACCGCTAAATGATATTAAATCATTTTAAAGGGCCTTTAAGCAAAATTTGCATGTTTGGTAATTTTGAAGTGTCAGCCTTGGCTCAGTGGTAGCAGTCTTGCCACTGTTCAGAAGGTTGTCGGTTCAAGCCCCACTCTAGAGACTTGAGCAAATAATCTAGACTGACTTTTTTTTTTCAAAAAATATACTTTATTCATAAAATTTGCAGCAATACATACAAAACAGTTGTCGTATCACTTTCCAAACGTACACAATACATAAGAACATAAGAACATAAGAAATTGGAGCAGGAGTAGGCCAATCGGCCCCTCGAGCCTGCTCCGCCATTCAATAAGATCATGGCTGATCTGATCCCAACCACAAATCTAAAGAACACAAGAAGTCGGAGCAGGACCCGGCCACATAGCCCCTGGGCCCTCTCCGCCACCCACAGGGCATTGACCGATCCGAACTCAGCTTCATGTCCAATTTCCTGCCCGCTCCCCATAACCCCTAATTCCCTTTACTTCTAGGAAACTGTCTATTTCTGTTTTAAATTTATCTAATGATGTAGCTTCCACAGCTTCCTGGGGCAGCAAATTCCACAGACCTACCACCCTCTGAGTGAAGAAGTTTCTCCTCATCTCAGTTTTGAAAGAGCAGCCCCTTATTCTAAGATTATGCCCCCTAGTTCTAGTTTCACCCATCTTTGGGAACATCCTTACTGCATCCACCCGATCAAGACCCTTCACAATCTTATATGTTTCAATAAGATCGCCTCTCATTCTTCTGAACTCCAATGAGTAGAGTCCCAATCTACTCAACCTCTCCTCATATGTCCGCCCCCTCATCCCCGGGATTAACCGAGTGAACCTTCTTTGTACTGCCTCGAGAGCAAGTATGTCTTTTCTTAAGTATGGAGACCAAAACTGTATGCAGTATTCCAGGTGCGGTCTCACCAATACCTTATATAACTGCAGCAATACCTCCTTGTTTTTATATTCTATCCCCCTAGCAATAAAAGCCAACATTCCGTTGGCTTTCTTGATCACCTGCTGCACCTGCATACCAACTTTTTGATTTTCTTGCACTAGGACCCCCAGATCCCTTTGTACTGCAGTACTTTCCACTCTCTCGCCATTAAGAAAATAACTTGCTCTCTGATTTTTCCTGCCAAAGTGCATAACCTCACATTTTCCAATATTATATTGCATCTGCCAAATCTCCGCCCACTCACCCAGCCTATCTATATCCCCTTGCAGGTTTTTTATGTCCTCCTCACTCTCTACTTTCCCTCCCATCTTTGTATCATCTGCAAATTTTGATATGTTGCACTCGGTCCCCTCCTCCAAATCGTTAATATAGATTGTAAAGAGTTGGGGACCCAGCACCGACCCCTGTGGAACACCACTGGTTACTGGTTGCCAGTCCGAAATTGTATACAGATTATACAATTTGCAGGTTACGTTAAGTGCAGTACAATGAACACATTGGACATCATTGCAGTTCATGACACTCTAGGGTGTCTCATTGCATCATACGTCAACACAGATTATTGCTTACAGATTCATTTCTGGTCCATTTCAGATTCATTACAGGTACATTACAGCAATTTGAATTTTACATTCTGCCCGAGGGGGTTTTTCCCTGATTGCAGCCCCTCGGTTTACAATGGCGGGAAGGCTCTAAACGGTTGCCTTTCCCCACATAATAATCTAGACTGACACTTCAGTAAAAACCAAGGGAGTGCTGCACTGTTGGAGGTGCTCTCATTCAGATGAGACATTAAACCGGAGCCCCGTCTACCCTCAGGTGGATGTCAAGGGTCCCATAATACTATCCAAAGAAGAGCAGGGAAGTTTTCCCGGAGTCCTGGCCAACATTTATCCCTCAACTAACACCACAAAAAACAGATTATCTAGACCCTTATATCATTGCTATTTATGGGATCGTGCTGTATGCAAATTGGCTGCTACATTTTCCTGCATTACAAAAGTGACTGCAGTTCTAAAGTAGTTCGTTGGCTGGGATTGTGAAAGGCGTTCTATAAATGCAAATTCTTCTGCTGCTTCTTCCAAACACTTCAAGATTTATTTTTCGGTAATTGTTGCTGATGCTGTCCTTTTCATGTAGTGAAATTGGTTAATAAACCACCGCATTTGATGTAAAATACAGCGCAACTTGGCAACTTTTTATTATTCAAAGTGACCCTGAGCCCACTTCAGCCATGTGCAGTAAAATAGTTTGTGTAATGGAAACTCACTTCTGTTAGAGGAGACAAATCCAGAGGAAGTGCCAGTCCAAACTATTTTGCCTTGTACGCAAACAACAGAAGAGTCTGCGTTTTAAAGGTCCTCTGACAGGATAGTTCATTTTATTTTCTCTGATGAAGATATGTGATTTTTTTTTTATTGCAGGAATATGCTGTTGAAGATGTCCATTTTGGCACTGCTGTGTTTTCACTGGATAGGAGGAAATACCATAAAAATATCAGAAATATCAGTAAGTAAAAAAGACAGGGATGAGTTAAACCAAAATAGTACTGAAACCCCTCCGCCATCTGTTTACAAAAAATGGAATCAGCTTGACAGTAAGAATTGATAGCCTCACTTCAGTTCTAAAAATGCACAAGGTACTTGGACTGTCGGTAGTTTTATTTAGATCCTCCACCCACTGGAACCCACCTGGATTTTTCCAAACATAACCTTGTAAATGAAGCCATGCTGAAATGTGGATGGCATTTTACTTGTTTTTGGTCATTTTTACCATTATTTCTTCCAACCATTGTCCTAAACCAGCCTGCTTAATGGAGATGTTGGTTATCTGGTTTGTATTATTCCTTCTAATTCAATCCAAGCATTTTAAATAATGTTGTGGTCTGAAACAAAAATGCTGTTTTTTTTTCTTGCACTTCAATAAGGGCTGGAGTCCATGTTCTGTACAAGTGAGCTATTTAGTGTTGGCTCCAGGGCTTGGTAAAATCAGGGCTACCTATGTCTCAGTTGTTTACAGACGGAATACGTTTTGAACAGGATGGCCTGATGGTCCATTTTATTTCCATTCTGAATACTTTGGGGTAACATTGTTACAGTTGATCTTGGAATAACTGATTTGTAATCTCTTGCGTTTGAGGATAGGATACATATAGGACTTGCATTACAAATTTTGTATTGTATGGTGTCAAACACTTAACCATCCCTTGTTTTTTTTTTGCTTTAGTGCTGGGAAACCTTTGTAGGGCAAGAATTATACCGCTTGGTGATGGTAGATTTTATATTCATTATCCTGGAAACAATTTTTGGAGAATATATCAGGAGGTGAGTTTTATATTCATCAGAAGACTTTTTATCTCTTAATATTTATTAATGCACTTTAACACTCTGTGGGCCACACAAGTTTTTAACCAATTGTGATACCAAAAGTGTAGTTTTAACACAGAGGCAAACAAAAATGGGGTAGGGTAACAGGCTTACTGGTTTTTCCTTTCTTCCATAGAGTTGTACCTTGCCTGTGGTGTGTAACCTCTGCCCTTGCCCCTCTCCCTCCACCAGAGCTAGAGATCATTAATTCACCATG
The DNA here is from genome assembly GCF_035084215.1 of Heptranchias perlo. Taxonomy (NCBI): domain Eukaryota; kingdom Metazoa; phylum Chordata; class Chondrichthyes; order Hexanchiformes; family Hexanchidae; genus Heptranchias; species Heptranchias perlo. The sequence goes on from NC_090347.1 coordinate 16,230,104, forward strand.
TGGAAAGCTGCAGGCATGAACCACTTCATGGTGCCCGTGTCCATACTTTTATATTTAAAAAAAAAGTAAAGTAGCTACACAAAGCAACTTAATTGAAATACAACAAATGTAAAAGGTTTCATTAAGAAGCATAAATGAGTTTACCCTTTGGTTCAGCGGGTAGCTCAGTGACATAGACTACAAAGGTTCTCTGTTTGATTCTGATCTATAATGAGCAAACTGATCTTCGGCAGGACAGTGTGGTAAGGATACTACAGTTTCCCTCAGCGCCCGTGGTTAGGGAGTGCTCCCCTTTACGATTGCTATCCAGTGACCCCTGCAGGAAGGGTGTTTATGTCCATGCATATATCAGGTGAGAACAGAGTTGGAGCCAGCTCCCCTTCTGCCCCAAGAATATTGAGGCTCACAACATGAAGAATGGCCAATTGAGCAAGGTTCAAAGGGGGTGGACCCCCATGCTTATGGAACTGTACTTCATCAAGATGTTGACCCTTTCAGGAGAGGGAGTGGGAGAAAATTATTAAAGGGAGAAGGAGAGGGGGAGGGTGAAAATTGGTCAGGTAGGGAAGAGGGGGAGGGAGAAAATTGTCAAGAGGGAAGGAGAGGGGGAGGGTGAAAATTGGTCAGGTAGGGAAGAGGGGGAGGGAGAAAATTGTCAAGAGGGAAGGAGAGGGGGAGGGTGAAAATTGGTAAGGCCTTTAAAACTGAAAGGCCTTGATTGAATCCTTAGCTCGATACTATAATAATGTACCATAATATTATGCTGTTGCAGCCTCCTGTGCTTCATTTCCGGGATAGTGCTTTGTTTTGATGAGTTGTTACTGAATTAGTATCATTTATGAATATATTAAAAGCTTGACCTTCAGAGTCGTCTTGAGTTTTCAAAGCAATAACCAAATGGGTTTTTGCAGTGCTTTCATCTCATCAGCAGCAAAGCTCATCTGGGCACCATTTTAGAAATTGAGGAATACTGTCGTGCCCAATTTGTTTGGAGGCCCAATGCTATCAGGCAGATTTATTCATTTGTGATCCCTTACCCTCAAGAGTGAGTCAGCTGAGCAGGAATTCTGTTCTGATGACTAAGCTTGAAAATGTATTTGAAACACAGCCCACTAGGAACAATAAAAGGATTGGTCCTTCACATTCAAAATGCTATTTGACTCTCTTTTCCTTCGCCTCTCTCCTACCCCCCTACCCCCGTCCCCCCCACACACACCGCGTACACACACTCATATATGCACATGCACGTGTCCTACATATCATAGGAACAGGAGTCGCCCATTCAGCCCCTCGAGCCAGCTCCGCCATTTGATAAGATCATGGCTGATCTGTGATCTAGCTCCATATACCTGCCTTTGGCCCATATCCCTTAATACCTTTGGTTGCCAAAAAGCTATCTATCTCACATTTAAATTTAGCAATTGAGCTAGTATCAATTGCCGTTTGCAGAAGAGAGTTCCAAACTTCTACCACCCTTTGTGTGTAGAAATGTTTTCTAATCTCACTCCTGAAAGGTCTATCCTTTGTGAAGTACTACAATTAGCTTTTCACATCCCTTGTTATTCTGCCTTTTTTGTTTAGGCGATACGTGTTGGTAGCATCAGGGACTGGGAAACTGGCCGGGAAATTACACTAACAATGTGAAGGACCTCCAATTAGTGTCACTAATGCAGGATCTTTCAGACACCGAATGATGGTGTAGCTTGCTCACATTATTGAGTTCCAGACCAAGTCCCTGATGTTGCACACAGTTTAACCAAACATTCAAAACAAATCATTAGAAATGCAGAGTAAAATCTGGGTGATTCTTTTTTTTAAGGGTATTTCAGTCTCTTTTTCTCTCTTCACTGCCTCTCCCCTCCCAGCTACAGTCCTGCTGCATCTAAGAAGGTAGAAGAGAAGGTCCAGCCTGTTCCTCCCCCAGCTGCTAGGAGATGTACTAGAGTGGCCTGAGGGAGAATCACCATCCAGTTCTACCTCCCTCCCTCCCTCCCTCTGCAGCCCCCACCCCCACCGCCCGCCTTCACTCCCAAGGACAGAGAAGGGGAGATGCTCTGGATTTTGCTCAGTACTTCTTCACAGTATGAAGTCTGAGCTTAGGACCTCAGTGGAGTGGGTATCAAACATTGGTTGCACTGCTCCATACAGCATTACTTTAGAGCTGCAAAACACTATGCTTCTTTTAACAATTGATTTTTAAAAGATGCATTAATATTAAGACTCCATTAAGCTTCAAGATTGTAAACGCATCGAAGGTTGCAGGAATATGGTATAAACCTCAGTGTGGTTGGCTGCTAGCCGGGTTGCTGTTTACTTCCAGCTTTACTGGAAGTAACTTGTCAAAGAATCCTGAGCAGTCCGCAAGTCTGAATCTGAAATGCCAACAATCAGTCAGCAGTCTGTCTGTATTCATTAATTGATGTGATCATTTTGTGCAGAAGAGAAGGCAGTTCAGTGAAGTTAGGAGGATAATCTACAATGCTATTTTAATCATCATTTCTCCTTCCTTCAATATCCAGGGTAGTTTGCATTAAATTGCTGAAAAGGAAAAGAAAGCCTGAGTTTGACATTGCCAGGAATGTGTTGGATTTAATCTATGGACAAACTCTCACATGGTAATAACCTGTTTGATCATGCTGCATTAACGTTAAAACATTTATAGCACCACCTGCTGGAAAAACTCACTTTACTTTACGTGTTAATTACTCTGGAATTTCACCAGTGGCTCAGTGGGTAACTGCACCAGCTGGTGTGGCAGTAAACCATACACAGCAGGACAGCCTCAAGTTTGAATCAGTCTGTGCTGAGTTAGCTGTTCTCAGGTGGGCATCCTCACCTTTGCCCAGAAAGTGTTTGTGTGTGCGTCTTGACTGTGATGCTCCTCGCGTGCAACTAACCTGCTGTCTGTCACTCACTGGCTAGTTTCACAAATGAAGAATGGTTACTTTGGCAAGATATTAGAGGGCTGCCAGTTCTGTGCAACTGTAACGCAGTGAGGAGCCTCCCCTTCAGAAGTGGGGGGGGGGGAAAGACAACAGAATTATGATTGAACATCCTTTTAATTCAGTTCTCTTTATTTTGTAGGTTGGGTCTACTGTATGCACCACTGCTACCTGCAATTCAAATAATCAAATTTATTGTTGTCTTCTACATTAAAAAGGTAACTTTAACATTTATAAAACAGCTGACAATTATAGAATAGGAGTTAGCTTAGTTGTCCAGTTTTAGAAATCATCTTTGTTTTGATTTTCTTGGCCCTCAGTCTGTGCTGATGGTTGATTTATGATAATGTTCATCAGTTTGCCCTTCATAGCCTGAATAGAAACTATCATTGGCAAACTTTGTACATATTTTGTTAACCAGGCTGGGTATATATACTCTTCAACAGGTTGTTTGGGAACCAAAACTTGTCCAGCTGTTACAAAATGTTCAGTCAGTTACCCAAACTCTGAAGATTGGTCGTACTTATATTAACAAAGTTATTGGGTCTTTTACAGCTCAGCTTGATGAAGAACTGTCAGCCTCCAAGCAAACTCTGGCGAGCATCTCATATGATGACCGTCTTTATTAGCCTTCTGTGTTTCCCGTCATTCCTTGGAGCCACTGTTGCTTACACCTATACTATATGGTCGTAAGTACAGTCATGGTTAATTTTGTAGCCAAAATCCTGTGAAAGCGATGATTCAAAAAATATATGAGAAAAGTGGAGGAGATATTTTATTTTTAGTGCTGTCTGCTAGTCCTCAGTATGAAATCAGGAACTAAGTTTTTAATGGAGCAAGTAAGATTCTCAGGAAGCCAACACTACAACCTGCTTAACAATATGTTGGCTGAATATGTCACTTCCAAGCCAAGTCACTGCAGGGGCTGTCCTATAACTTTCAAAAAATGGAGATACTCCAGGGAAGATTCCCTCCTCCATAGTGAATCACAGAACTGTAAATGTGTGAGGGTTGAACAAGTCTGAGCCTATGTTCCAATGACTTAGTGTTATGGCTTCTGGGTAGTAGGGCAGAGGCTGGTGGCTACATTGCACAATACTTGCTGTTATTGCACCCACCCTGTCCTTATTAAAGCTACATATTAGGTTAAAGGTTACTTATCATTGATATTTTCAGTCTGTTGATTACCAATGTAAAATTAACAATTATCCAGCCATTTGTCTGCTGAACTGATATATCAGAAATTGCAGATAATTTACCCTTAGAGCCAGCCCCTGTCATACTCCTTTTCTGAGTGGTTTGTATCTAATATGAGGCAGCGTTCACCCCATATTTCAATCTATGATTATTGTTCAAGTGGGGTTTGATTATAACCGTGCAAACATTATGCAATTTACCGAACACCAGTAAAGGTTGTATATAGTGACTGGGCCAAATAAAGGCAAGCTTCACCATTAACTGCCATTTCCTGCTTTTCATATACCCCTGACATTTACTTGCGGCCGTGAATATTAGCATAACTAAATTTTGTCTGATTTTGATTTTTTTAAAATTAGCATAAAGCCATCACAAGTTTGTGGTCCCTTCCGAACACTGAATACCATATACGATTCTGCAAAGATATGGTTCCGTCAACTGGAGAAAGAAGATTCTAACTTTTTCTGGTTTTCGTGGATTCATAGATACTTGGTGGAAAATCCATTCTTCTTCCTCTTAGCATCAGGCATCCTACTGTAAGTTTAAGTTTTTAACAAGTTCTCAGTTGTAAGATCTGCCTCTACATTCTACTTGAGCTACAAAAACTGCTGATAAAACTATCAGGGCGTTGAATAGGACTGGTGAATATTGGTGAGAATCTATCTCCATTGTTTCAAATGTTATTACCAATGCTTTGTAGAACACCTATGCTTAAATCAGGAGACAAATACCTTCAAATTTTGGAGTAATTTTGTTACATTGGTGGAGACAGTGCACACTTTTTTGCGCATCATATCTTATGAGGATCACAAAGCAGTGTTTATCATTGGTATTTGCAAAGCACCTTAAATGGGTTCTCAATGTGCTAGAAGTATATTGAGGTGGAAATGGCTTGACCCAGATCAGGAAGAGTAGAGAACATTCCTTCACTGGGTTTGCTGTACAGCAAGAAATCTGTGATTTGAAACTGCCCAGAGATGTTGAGAGTTTATATTTTTTTTAAAATTCCGTTTCAGTTTCAAAGTGGCAATCAATTTGTTGCTATTCAGCACTTGTTACCTCTTCAGAATGATGCACATGGGCAGTTTAGGAGCTAAGACCTAATTAACACCATAGTGGCAACACCACAGCTGCTGTATTAATACTGCCCCCTTCCCATTCTCAGCAGCTCAGTGCACATTAGCACTGTCGCTAATGGGGGGGGAGGAGGCGAGGACAGCGCAAAAGGCAATTGTGTAATACCGCAGTGAAAGAGAAATGTGACTGAGTGTGGTGCCTGTCACATATCATTTATTCCAATGTAAGTAGAGGATTATGTGTTTTGAGGGAAAAAAATGTAAGGAATATTTTCATTAGTGACCTGACCTGATGATCATAAAGCAGTATGGTGTTCTTAATATTTCAGTCACCTCATAGAATTTTGATCGACTTGCTCAGGCACAGCATTCTTTTATTTAAAAGTATTTTAATGACTGGCCTGAAGAGACAAGGAATAATACAATCAGATTTGGACTAAATTTCTGATCGTCATTTTCATCACACATTTCATGTGTTATTTTTTTAAAATAGAATTACATAGAAATTACAACATGAAAACAGGTCATTTAGTCCAATTTGTCTGTATTGGTATTTATCCTCCACGTGAGGTACTAAATTCACGTCAAGTTAGAAGTGGTAGAACAGCTCCCTCAATGAGAACCGTACGGTTCAGACAGGAATGAACCTGGTTGTGATGCCTCTATTGTCAAATAGCCCGCTGACACTCACTGTCCAGATTCACACCTGACGAATGGGTACTTGGTCCAGGTACTGGAGGCTGCAAGTGCTTATCTTGCGGTATAAGAGGTAATGGTAATTTTCCAAACTGGATCCTGTTAGTTTTTGATGGCATTTGAATGTTTGTGTGTGTACTTCCCATGATGTTTGAGTACGTTCTGAAGTCCATGCGCTTTTCTAACTCTAAGAGATACCTTTGTGAGTACTGATGTACACCTAGTCACTTACAAACACTTTTTACATTACTTGAGTGGTCACAAAAGTTTTTGCGGGGCAGTCATAATTAGGAAAAGCAAGAATTTGCATTTATTTAACACCTTTCATGTCTTCAAGACATTCAAAAGCACTTCACAGCCAAGTTGTAGTCACTGTTGTAACAGCAGAGAGGGTCCCGCAAACAGCAATGAGATAAATGACCAGATAATTTATTTTTTGTGGCGTTGGTTAAGGGATAATTGTTGACCAGGACACTGGGAGAACTCCCCTGCACTTCTAACAGTGTCCCTCGGTGCTGCACTGAAGTATCGGCACAGATTGTCTGCTCAAGTCTCTAGAGTGAGGCTTGAACCTCCAACCTTCTGACTCTGAGGCGAGTGGTACCACCAAGCCAAGTCCAACATCTAATTTCCCCACTGGTTTAATCATCCCCTCCATAGGGCAACAGCTGGCTGTCTATAGCAATTCATACTGGAATTTTGCATACTCGGCATTAAGTGGTCATCAAAACGAACACAGATTTCACCTAAAGAGAATGTAGCCATAGACCGGGTATGAAACTAAAGTAAGGGTGAGCACAAAAAAGACCCAGATAAATATGAATGCGAGTGGTTGCATAATTTTGCTGTATTATAACTTTTTTGCCAATTGCTATATTTGAAAATGTGCGACCAGATAGCCTCGAGTTACCACTGCACAATTTGCCAAAAGTATTTTAGTCCACAGTACAATATACTGGATACCAACATTGAAAATTAGTTTCAACAGAAAACAAAAATCTGATAACCCAATTTTACAATCGTCATAATGAAAGAGTTACAAAAGCTTCAAAAAATTTACAGCATTTTACAAACTGATGGAACAGAAACTTCTGCATTTTTGAAACTGATTAACCGCTTGCATTTCAGATTATTACATTCCCAACCTTCAAAACTGATCATCCCAAAGAATTCCTGCATTCAACACAATTATAATCCATATTTCATTACCTCTTTACTGCCAACTATGGGAACTGTTGGACACAGAGGTCAGCACCAACACAGCTCCGCCTACATGTGATGACAAATATGTTACTCCTGGGCAGCCAGTTTTTAAAGTGTTAAGAAACAGCAAGCAGTTGGGTCAGCCCACCATCATTGAAATGTAAACACAGCTTTGCACAAGTTGCAACCAAACTGTTCCTGGAGCACAGTGCAGCCAGTACAAGATAGCCTAAGGAGAGGTTCTCGCACCATTTGGGGCTTCTGTGCACTCTGGAACAAGACTGGGCCTCAACTCCCAAGTTATGTTATGAATCTATTTCAATGCTCATTCAAACTGCTTTACACCAAATCAAAAATAGAATAACTGCACCCGTAAATAATTTTGAACTTCACAAACCAGGTTATTCATTCACTAAATACTGAACAGTGGGATTTTATTCTGATTCAGAGTTTCTCGGTGCAAGCAAGGGTCATATAATAGAGGCACAAGCTCTCAGGCTGAGTTTTCTGTTTGCAGTGTTCTCTGATGTTTGTCTTTTAAAATCTCCAATTTGTCTTGACAGTATTAACATAAGAAGATAAGAAATAGGAGCAGAGGTAGACCCTACGGCCCCTCGAGCCTGCTCCGCCCTTCAATAAGATCATGGCTGATCTTCTACCTCAACTCCACTTTCCCGCCCTTTCCCCATATCGCTTACTCAATGTCTAGTTAAGCCAAGACGACAGTTCCATTTTCACAAAAATCTGTTAGGCTATACTTAAATTGCAAGTTTAGCTTTGGTGTGAAGTGCTTTTGGCTTCTCACTGACACTAAATTTGTGTCATGTAAATTAGGGGTTACGGTCCACACGGACTCCAAAGCGAAGTAGAATCCATTTTGTTCAAGTCAGACCCTGACTACATATACAGGCTAAAATTTCACTATAACTGCAGCATCGGTACAAAGCAAAACCACTTAACACTGTGCTGCAGTTCTAGTGTAAATGCATTCCCACTCAGTCTACGCTTTAAACAATGCCATTTATGAAGTTCCACACAGACCATCAGCCAAAAAGTGCTTTATACTTCAAGCAGAATGTAACACCCCAACAGTACTAGGCAACAATTATAAAGCACCAGTGTGAGGATTACCATTCAAACGATTTGTAATGTGCAACTTCCTACTGCGGTCTTGTACAGCAGGCTTTCCCGCCTGACAGCCGGCCAGCTGACTGCTGGATGGGAAACAGAGTAAAAAAAAAAAATTCTCATGAGGTTCTCCCACCTTCTCAATATTTCCGGGCTTCCCGGCCGCTGACACGCGCCCCTGCTCCCTCCCCGCCTCCCCGTAAATATCAGGCCCGTGAGAAAAATTGTACTGAAACCAAAAAAAATGCCCAATAAATTATTGTGGTTTCTGACTATTATACCAGTGAAAAAAATAAATACAGTATATTCAGCATATTGTGGTGTATTGGTTAGAGTCCAATATCATGAATTCCACACTGTTACTGAAGTGTTGTTTTAAAGTTCAAGATTAGCATTCTGATTTTCTCTTTCAGTATAGTGGTTTATTTCCACTGGCAAGTTGTGGATGGTCAAAGGAAGATAATTAAATTATTAAACGAACAAATACATAATGTAAGTATGTCAATCTTTGTTGATCAATGTACATTTGATTCTATCATTCACCTTATACATGCAAACAAGCCACCTTTCACTGGAATGGTTATTTATTTGGCATATCTGGGTGGTGGTGGTCGAACCACACGATTAGCAATCTACCAAGAATATGAATTGAAGCACAATGCCAAAAATTACTGTCGATGACTATTGAAGTGCTCGTATCAAATTCTTGTCTAAATCATGTAAATGGAACTGTTGACATCGTTGGGTCGATATGTCTGCTTAAGTAGTGGAGAAAGGAATTTGATAAGAGCACATTAAACATTCATACAATACATTGGTGATAATCATTTTCAGTTTCTTATTAAAATTTTGATTTAAAATTTTAGAAATATTGTACAAAACAAAACATGTATGATTCTATGTTGAGGAAGTATAGATCTGCTTTAGGAAATAATTTGATAAAATCATACGGCCCATCGTGACTGTGCCGGCTCTTTAAAAGAGCTATCCAATTCGTCCCACTCCCCTGCTCTTTCCTCCATAGCCCTGCAATTTTTTCCTTTTCAAGTACATAGCCAATTCCTTTTTGAAAGTTCCTATTGAATCTGCTTCCACCGCCTTTTCAGGCAGTGCATTCTAGATCATAACAACTCGCTGCATAAAAAAAAATTCTCTTCGTCTTCCCTCTGGTTCTTTTGCCAATTATCCTACGTCTGTGTCTTCTGGTTACTGACCCACCCGCCAGTGGAAACAACTTATCCTTATTTACTCTATCAAAACCCCTCATAATTTTGAGCACATCTATTAAATTAATTTGGTTTTCCTTTGTTTTGCAAGGTTTTCCCTTATTAAATTAGGTATGGTGGTCAGTGTCTATTGTCGATATAAATACTATCAGGTCTGAATTGCCACGATGTCTTCATAATGAAAACCAAAGCTCCACGTAGTTGGATCACAAATTAAATCACTGGCATGAGTTGTGCCGATGGCTGAGTTAAAGAGAGAGTTTCTGTACAGACTTGGAAGGTTCTAGGTTTGATCCTCAGTTCATGCTGATCTCAACCAGATGTGGCATTTTATTATATGCTGTTTTGTACCCATAGCAGAATTTTACTGAATTATTATTTAAGTTGTAATGTACCATGTCAACACAAAATATGCAGATTATTATTTTACACAGGAGGGAGACGACAAGAAGTTTCTTATTGATAAACTCCAAGACTTCAACAGAAAGAAATTTCAGCTTCAAAAGAAGAGGCAGACACGAAGGGAAGATGAGGTAACTAGGTTTGTTTTCTAGATGTGTTGCATAGTTATAGGTAGCTTCTTCGATTTTGATTATCATGCTGTGTGTATACCCTGTTCAGTGCCACACTACTGTTTCCTACATTTCAAATGTACCTCATCGGCTATAAAGTGCTTTGGGACATCTTGAGGTCGTGAAAGGCGCTATATAAATGCAAGTCTTTCTTTATTTCTTTCTTGCTCAGTTAGAATCATACAGCATAGAAAATTCGACCCATCGTGCCTGTGCTGGCTCTTTGAAAGAGCTATCCAATTAGTCCCATAGCCATGCAAATTTTTCCTTTTCAAGTATATATCCAATTCCCTTTTGAAAGTTACTATTGAATCAGCTTCCACCACCTTTTCAGGCAGTGCATTCCAGATCATAACAACTTGCTGCGTTAAAAAAAAAATTCTCCTCATCTCCCCTCTGGTTCTTTTGCCAATTATCTTAACTCTGTGTCCTTTGATTGCCGACCCTCCTGCCAGTGGAAACAGTTTCTCCTTATTTACTCCATCAAAATCCTTCAGAATTTTGAACACCTCTATTAAATTTTCCCTTAACCTTCTCTGTTCTAAGGAGAACAATCCCAGCTTCTTTAGTCTCCACGTAACTGAAGTCTCTCATCCCTGGTATCATTTTAGTAAATCTCCTCTGCACCCTCTCCAAGGCCTTGACATCCTTCCTAACGTGTGTTGCCCAGAATTGAACACACTTCTCCAGTTGAGGCCTAATCAGAGTTTTATAAAGGTTTAACATTACTTCCTTGCTATTGTACTCTATGCCCCTATTTATAAAGCTCAGGATCCTGTATGCTTTTTTAACTTGTCCTGCCACCTTCTAAGATTTGTGTATGTGAACCCTCAGGTCTGTCTGTTCCTGCACCCCCTTTAAAATTGTACCATTTACTTTATATTGCCCCTCCTCATTCTTCCTTCCAAAATGCATCACTTAACACTTCTCTGCATTAATTTTCATCTGCCATGTGTCTGCCCATTTCACCAGTCTATGTCTTCCTGAAGTTTGCTAGTATCCTCCTCAAAGTTTACCACGTTTGAGTTTTGCGTCATCTGCAAACTTTGAAATTATGCCCTTTATACCCAAGTCCAGGTCATTAATATATATCAAAAGAGCAGTGGTCCTAATACCAACCCCTAGGCGTCACCACTGTATACTTCCCTCCAGTATGAAAGACAACTGTTTACCACTGCTCTCTGCTTTCTGTCTCTTAGCTAATTTTGTATCCATGCTGCCACTGCCCCTTTAATCCAGTGGGATTCGATTTTGCTAACAAATCTTTTATGTGGTACTTTATCAAACTTCTTTTGAAAGTCCATATACACAACATCAACTGCACTACCCTCACCAACCCTCTCCGTTACTTCATCAAAGAACTCAATCAAGTTACTCAAACACGATTTGTCTTTAACAAATCCGTGCTGACTGTCATTTAATAACCCATGTTTTTCCAATTGACAATTAATTTTGTCCCAATTATGGTCTCAAAGTTTCCCCATCACCGACGTTAAGCTGACTGGCCTGTAGTTTATCCCTCGCCTCCTTTTTTGATCAGGGGTGTAACATTTGCAATCATCCAGTTCTCTGGTACCACTCCCATATCTAAGGAAGATTGGAAGATTGTGGCCAGAGCCTCCATTATTTCCACCCTTACTTCATTCAGTAACCTTGGATGCATCCTATCCGGACCAGGTGACTTTTCTACTTTGAGCCCTGCCCACCCTTGAAGTACCTCCTCTTTATCTATTTTTATCCTATCCGATTTCTCTACCCCTTCCTCCTTTACTGTGACATTGGCAGCATCCTCTTCTTTTGTGAAGTCAGGTGCAAAGTACTCATTTAGTACCTCAGCGTGCCTCCACAAGAAGGTTTCCTTTTTGGTCCCTAATCGGCCCCACCCTTTTGAGTATCCTTTTTCTCTTTATATGTTTATAAAAGACTATAGTATTCATTTTTATGTCACCCACTTATCTTTTCTCATACACTCTCTTTGCCCTTCTTATTTTCTTTTTCAGTTCTCCTTTGCACTTTCTGGATTCTGCTTGATTCTCTATTGTATTTAGAACCTGATATTTATTGTGACCCTCCTTTTTCTGTTTCACTTTAATCTCAATATCTTTAGTCATCCAGGGAGCTCTGGCTTTGGATGCCCTTCCTTTCCCCCCTCATAGGAATATGTTTAGTCTGTATCCAAACTATCTCCTCCTTCGGCAAGGCCTCCTGTTGCTCAATTACTGTTTTACCTGCCAATCTTTATTTCCAATCCACCTGGGCCAGATCCCGCTTCAGCTCACTGAAATTAGCTCTCTTCCAGTTGAGTATCTTCACCCTTAATTGTTCCTTGTCACCTTCTATAACTACTCTAAACCTAATGATGTTGTTTGGTTTTTTTTACTCTCTGTACCAGTTTTCTCTCCTGTAAAGAATAAACTTTCTGGGGGAGAAGATGATGATGCACAAGTCAGCATGTAGGGGTCAATTTCCAACTTTGCTGCCTGGGTGGTAAACTGGGGGAGCGGATGTACAACCCACACGATTTTCATTCCCCTGATTTCACAAAGGATCCTTATATTCAATAGAGGTGACTTTTATCCCATCAGAATTTGAATCCAGGACCTAGAGGTAGAAGTTGAGGGTTTGTCTGACCTCCTGCATCACCCAGTTCCCCATACTGACTTTCTTTTTTTTAAAAAAAGTGAGGGTTTATAAAGTTTGGTGCAAAGATAGGAGAATTATTCTGATAGGTTAATGAGCAGTATTTGGTTAAGAATTTTACTGGCTTTATAAGTGTATTACAGTTCATTTCTCGAAACTTTTCTCACCTGTGTCTTCAAACAGGTTCATCCTGACCATTACTAGAAGGGAAGAAGAAATCATTTTTCCACTGGTGCTGTAGAGGAAACAAACAGCGCAAGAACCAGTCAAGCAACTGATATAACTTGACTCTGTGAATTATTAAGAAATGCCTAGAATTGTTTTTTTGTTGCGTTATTTGGCTGTCTGCACTTGAAGTTGGTAAAGCAACAGTGCATTAACCAAAACTGGAATCAATGCAGCAATAACCAATTGCATGGTGTTATATCGACCACATCATACCACCTTGCACTATAATATTACAAACTGATCCTACCATTGTTGCATTTTGCTTCATTGGATTATAATTCTCTGTGTAAGTTGGCTTCCAGGGATTCATTTAATGGCAAGTATAAGTCAGTCAGAGAGGCAACCTGTCTGCTGCAGAATCCCTGGGGATTTACATTTATGAATAATGTTCTTAATTGAATTGATATATATGTTTTAAAACTGGTGGCTATTCAGTGGTTTTACCCACAGAAATTCAGGAAAGTTAATTTGCCTCAAATTGCATTGGTGATGCTGTCGGAGTCTGCAGCTTCTGGGGCTTATGAAGCTCCATCATGTGGTAGAATTGTGCAGTGGCAGGCATTGTTGTATCACAGAATGGTGATGCCCAGATATAAAGTGCAAAACATGATCTAATAAATTATACATAAACCTTTTAAAAATTCTGACTTTCACATTTATACTATGGATTACAATTCACTTAAAAACATAATCTTTTTTAAAAAAGTAACCTTGTATGTAGCATGATGAGTTCATTTAATTTCCAGTGATATATTTCCGCTGCATTTGTAATTACAGATGCAAATATTGAATGTTTACTTCAAAGTGACTAAGAACGAAATATTGGTGTGTCGCACTGACAAATTTTTTCATATTTGTAGTTTACATAAAATGGAGCAAATTGTTGCTCATCTTTTGCCTCTTAAAATTCAGAACTAAGCTAACTGACCACTTCAGCATGGCTAAAGCCCCACCTTGTGCATTGTGGAGACCTGAATAACTAATCTGGCAAATTCCTCCATAGCAGTCTGTGAATTTTGTTACTTGTACTGTTGATAGCCATGTGTCAGCAGATCAGAAATTCTGTCTATTTACTGAAAGTTTTATAAGATAATTTGAAATGCTAACTCTTTAAAGTGTTTATATTTATATTCAAAGCTCTTGTAACCCAGATGTGTAATGCACATTTTGGTAGCAAATTGCGACTGCAGCTTCTCCCTCTATCAAATACTGATCTACTAAACTACTAAGTTTAGGTTAACTATTTTCTATTTACTGTCTGAGCCGGGGAGTGAAAACTTTAATTTATTTAAGGTATTCTGAACTGCCCTATATTGTAAATACGTATTGCACAATAGCACACTTCAAAATTGGGTTCTGTACTACATCATGTATTTTATATGTGTACCTCGAGTATATACGATGGATGCTAATTCATCTTGTACATATTTTAAATATCACCATTTTAATTTTGTTGAATGTGTTTGTGCCTAAAGTGACACATGTACGTGTATATGGGAAGTGACAGATGTACGTGTATATGGGAAGTGACAGATGTACGTGTATATGGGAAGTGACAGATGTACGTGTATATGGGAAGTGACAGATGTACGTGTATATGGGAAGTGACAGATGTACGTGTATATGGGAAGTGACAGGTAGAAGAGATAAAAGATTGCAGACCCAGTGTTACTGAATGCTGCTCCTTAACCCAACTAATAGTATTATGTCAAAGTAAAACATAAACTATTTGGATTTGACCTGTCTATCAAAAGAAACACTCATGGGAAACAATTTCTTTCACATTTTATTTTGGATTTCTGCAAATGATCTAACACTAGTTGTGTACAGTTTATATTGTGTGTTTTCTGAGTTTACAGAACTCCAAGTAAACAACTGCATATCAAACCAGGTCAAATCAAAATTATTACATCACTATTCTTTTCTTTAGATCAGTGATCACTCGGTAATCAGTTTTCATTTTGCAATCGAAGAAAATGAATCTGAATATAACAAACGCAAGTTCTACTGAGCTGTCCAAATTCAAATAAACATTGGTTGCGGGCATGGGTTTGCATTCACCTAAAAAGCCAATTCCCATTTACACTAGATTCAAAGTGTGCATTCTTATGAATCTTTTAGTACGGAATTATTTTGAACCATGTAATCAATGTATATAAGTTAAATAGAATGTAGAATTTTCTGTCTATTTTTACAATGTTTTTCTATGTTTATATTTATTTGTATAAAGGGTAAAATAATAGAGATGTTATTTTCAGTGCAGTATTTGTTATTGAATTATAACAAACAGAAATGTTGTACTGTACAAACCAAACCATGGCTTAACATTGACCAAAGTGAACTATGATGTTTTTTTAATGTCCATGGCTTGAAATGATCCACTATTATTAAGTACCATGGTGTGCCATTGAATTCAACTCATATGCATCCTGTAATACTAAAATGTACTGAGTTATTGAAATGTACTAAAACTTGAAAATATGCATTAGTGTTGACTATGAAATACTGGGGTCCCAATTTTTTCATTTAAGTTGTGCTGCCACAAACCTTCTGTTTGCATTCACACTTGTGGATGGCATTATATTTGCTTTTTCTGTACAAGCCTTGAGAATGTGTGCTGTTGTATTTTCAGCAGTATAAGTGAGGGAAATGATCAAAATGCCAAAGTTTCAGTTTTACATCTGTTTCTGTAAACCGGGAAGAATTTATGCACCAACTTCAAAAAAGTTGGCTAACCTGGACAGTAGATTAGAAAGTACTTTTTTTGTTATGAAATGAAATAATCTTTAAAATGCATTCCTTGATCTGATGTGACCTTGTCTTGAAACAATTGGTATTTTTGCATCAATTTCAATTGTAGGAGAGGAGCAGGATAGCTTATTTGTTTACTAGTGTACTCTGTATATCCTCAGTTTGCAGGACATACCTTGATATAGGTAACAAAATCATCTAAGATGCATGCAAAATATCGGTACAGGTACCACAGAGATTATATTAGCACGCAGGAAATTATAAAGTTGTGGCCGAGACATTTTCTTTACTCTGTACATTCAGTGTAATCTCTTTTTTAACAATGTATTCCAACATGTTAGACCTGTACATAGAATAGATATTACACTGCTAATTGTGCAGTATTGCAGCCTGCAGAATCATTGCATTTTACAGTAGAGAAAGAGGCCATTCAGCCCATCGTGCTTGTGAGGCTCTGAGAGCTATCCACTTACTCCCAAGTTGTCTTTTCCCCAAACCTTTTTTTTCCCCCAGTTATTTATCTACTTTCCTTTTAAAAGCTAATATAGATTCTGCTAACTCCACTGTTTCTGGTGGGGTATTCCATGTCCTCACAACCATCAATCTCCTAATTGCTCATTTCATTCTTTTGGTAATGATCTTAAATTTATGCCCTCCAGTTATTAACTCAATGACCAGTGGAAAGTTTTTCCCTATTTACCTTATCAAAACCCTTCTGTCAGATCTCCTCTTAAACTTCTTTGTTCCAGTGAAAAGAGCCCCAGTTTTTCTAGTATCTCATAACAACTAAAGTCTCTCATCATTGATATCATCCCAGTAAATCTCTTCTGTACCCTCTCCATGGTAATGATTTAATTTATAAATTAGGGTCACCAAAATGAGACAATATTCTAACTGCAGCCTAACCAATGATTTGAATAGATTTAGCGTTATCTCTTTGCTTTTGTACTGAATGTCCCAATTTAGACAACCAAGCATTCCATATGCTTTCTTAAAATGCCTTTATCAACCTATACCCTCATTTTCAAAGATTTGTGTATCTGATTCTCTCTGCTCTTCTATTCCTTTTAAAATTTTAACACCAAGTATATATCCTTCTTATTCTTGCCTCCCATGTTACACATCTCAATTAATTAATCAAAACTGTAAATATATAGCAATATGCTCACTTATATTGTGAATAGAATACATTTATATTGTTATGTGCTTAAAAAGAGGCTTGTAATATGAGTGACATCAAGTAGTAATTGGCATTAATTTTTATTAACCTTGTGATAAATCTTTTTTCTATGAAACCAAAATATCCTTCAGGTGTCAAAATTATCAGTTATTTTCTACATGGTCTTACAAAGCGTAGGGAACATAAAATGGATAAACTGCAGAAATCAATGTAAAGTTATCTGTTACACAATCAAGGTCACCCTTTAGGCACAAATTAATTACAGTTGCTTATGTCCTTTCTCCAACATTGTTTCATGCTATTTTGCTACTAGCAAAATCTGAATGTAAAAAAGACAATGTCGAAATAGAACTTATAGAACCCTTTTTCTTTAAACTGAAGAATGTGTAAAAACAACTTCTGAGGCAATTATTGCATCATTTTGGAATAATGCTCGAGAAAACAAAAATGTCATTGGATACAGGAGAAGACATGAAGTTAAACAGCATCAACCCCACACTAATGGTTTCCAAAATCTGCTATATTAAATATACGTAAAACAATATCTCTGTGTAGGTTATATAAGGCAAACTTAGGGATAATTTGATGACTGATCAAATTAAAATTCTAAACACAATGTCAGGATCCTCCTTTTGCCCTCCGCTGCTTGATTAGATTTCTTCTATTATATAATACACTCCCAATTATTGCGTATTATAACTGGAAACCAGAGAACACTGGTGGTATCCGCCTTGTCAGCCTGAAGTGCTGACTGGCTTTTCTTGCTATGGTGAAATCAACTTGTGCTGAAGTGTACATGGTCACCCAGAGTGACTGCACATATCCAGTCAACCATGGGCAACAATGTGTTGATATTGCGCTCTTATACATCCAAATGGATTAGTACTTTTGGATCAAATTATTCTGCTACATGAATAAGAAAGTTGTAGCCAGATTTGCTTCTTGAAAATAGATAAAACAGGAAGAGAATGTGAATTTGACATTGAGCAAACAGAAACTCTACCTATGAAAGTTTCTTAGTAATTGGGTTTGGAGATTCTTGAGCATGGTGATGGGTTTATGTGCACATCAGACACCCAGCTGACCAAACTATAATATAGGAAAGCTTAAAATGTATCTGAACTTGTTCAAGATGCTGTTAAAATGAGATTAGAGTAAAACTGTGATTTTTCTGTGCTGATGGCAGAGAATGACTTTCTCATGTTCAAAGAATTTCAACTTACATCTCCTCCATGCATCACAGGATACATTTACACTGCAGGTTTTGTGTTGGCATGAAGTAATTTCTCTTAAGGTGGTAGTCTCACGCCACAGGAGCTTTGTGGGGTGTAATTTCCAATGTAAGGGAGAACCTTGTTTACAACGTGCTTGGGAGATCCATCGCACCCCATGGCACTTTCTCTAAACCTACCTATGAAAATTTTAATGTTTAGAAGGCAGAGATTTTCTCCATATCTGCTCTCTAAACATTTAAATTGCTAAGTAATGGGGGTGAGCTGTGTACATGTATATGTGCAGGTTTCTCTTCTGGGTATGTTGGTTATAATTCCTACCTGGCTGGAACCTGAATGACAACTACCAGGTTCAGACAAGTAGCTGCAGTGTAATTGCACTTAATAATCAACATGGTGTTTTTCCAGGGTTCTCAATGAAGGGAAAATGAAATAATTGAGCTGTAGAACTGCAGAACACATTATATTCTCCCATGGCTAGGATATTCTCAAATAGGATAAGCTGGATAGTACGAATTACTTTGTGGGAAAGGACGACTGTAGGTCGGGAGAAACTATCTGGATGGGAAAATGTCCCAAATGTAAAAGGTAGGAACAATCTAGGCTATACTAAACATGTAGTCTTTATTATTACTAACCTTGAACAATAAAATTGACATTGCAGGCAGGCATAAAAACTTTGATCATTTTTCTCCAACTAAAATATCTTATTTGGGGCTATTACACAGATGAAGTGAAATAGGTGTGGTGCAGTATTCCATCTGATTGGGTGCAGGTTCATACCTGCACTAATGATATAGTAAGTTTGAGTGGTCATGGAAGAAAAGGCAGGGTGTTGTGGTGTACTGTACACTAGTTGTTACTCAACAACATGGGCCGATGCTAAGCAGCAGATCGTTCACTAGCCCTCTTACATACACTGTTGACAGGAACAAGAGCAGAGAAAGGGAGAAAACAGTAAAATAAGAAAATCTTCATGGGGGTGGCGGGATTCCCTCATCATATGGGTTAAATTATGAGATTGAGCACTAAGAATTGTTTATCAGTGATATTTTCCATGTGGGCAGGCCCGTTTTATTAAGACTGGTGATACCTGTTTTTGAACTAAAATGAATTGACACTTGGGCAGGTCAGGCAGGCAGCAACTTGTTCTTGTTGGGCAGGTTTTAGGAACATAGGAACAGGAGCAGGCTCTTCAGCCGCTTGAGCCTGTTCTGACATTCAATGTACCTTTACTCCATCTTACCCGCCTTGGTTCCGTAACCCTTAATACCCTTACCTAACAAAAATCTATCAATCCAGTATTGAAATTTTCAATTGACCTAGCCTTGGGAGAGAGTTCCAGATTTCCACTACCCTTTATGTGAAGAAGTGTATTCTGACATAACCCCTCAATGGCCTAACTCTAATTTTAAGGTTATGCCCCCTTGTTCTGGACTCTCCCTCAAGAGGAAATAGTTTCTCTCTATCAACTCAATCAAATCCTTTTATCATCTTAAACACTTCAATTAGGTCACCCCTTAATCTTTAAGGGAATACAAGCCTAGTTAACGCAACCTGTCCTTATAATTTAGCCCTGGTATCATTCTGGTGACTCTGCGCTGCACCCCCTCCACGGCCAGTACATCCATCTTGAGATGCAGTGCCGAGAACTGAGTGCAGAACTCCAGATGTGGTTTAACCAGAGGTCTGTACGGCTGCAATATAACTTCCGCCCCTTTGTATTCCAGCCTTGTTAAGATAAAGGCCAACATTCCATTAGCCTTTTAATTATTTTTGTGCCTGACTACTAGCTTTTAGTGATTTCTGTACTTGGGCCCCTAAATCTCTGCTCACCTACAGTTTAGCTTCTCGATATTTAGAAAATACTCTGATCTATCTTAGGTCCAAAGTGAATGTCTTTGGCAGGCGGGGTACGCCCATTGCTGAGGTGGGCCTGTGGGTAGTGCATGGACTGAGGGGTACACTAATAATATCAGCGCAATCAGAGAAAAATTGGCTGAACCGGCACAAAAGATCGGTGAACTTTAAACATGAGTTACCCCTCAAAACATTTACCTTTGTGTTTTTCCGCGATCTTTTACGCTGGTTTAAGATGCAATTCGCTAGGATCAGGTCCTGTTTCAAAGCTAGCCACCCCCTATCCCCCCAGCTCAACATTGTGAGATTCCAGCAATTGTCCTGGTTAGGGAAGGTTCTTCAAATTGTGCTCATTTTCTTGGGAGCACAGGTACTAGTAGGTATGTTTTAAAAAGTTTTTATGTCGCAAATAGATAATTTACTAAGAAACTGAGTAGTGTAAGCAAATGAAACCAGTAAATGGTCCAGTCGTTTCGTTTTCAGTGATTTTATATCAGGTTACTGCTCGGTAGAGTTTTTGTGATAAACCCATTTTCAGCTGTATTAATAAAACTGCTCCGGGTTACCACTCGTAAATACACCAATGATTACTTTTAATGGAAAAATAAATTATTACGGTCCATTACGCTGTCCGATGGCACTGGTTCAGGGAAGATTTTACTTTTGTGTTTACGTAAATGTAATTTTATGGGAAATTTGAACTGTAACCCGACCAGCCCAATTTCCCCTGAGTAAACAAATGTAAGGACTTGCACAACACCAGGTTATAGTCCAACAGTATTTTAAATCACAAGCTTTCGGAGCTTACCGCCTTCGTCAGGTAAGCTCCGAAAGCTTGTGATTTAAAATAAAACTGTTGGACTATAACCTGGTGTTGTGCAAGTCCTTACATTTGTCCATCACGGCCATCTCCACACCCTGAGTCAACAGACCGTTTACTGTAAGTCCCACCCTGCCACCAACTCATTATCTGACAGAGGGAGGGTGGGGCATTGGCACGTGATCAGTATCACGTCATGCGGTGAGTGGGGGAGCGTGGCCATGTACACCAGAAACATCAAAAGCAAAATACCGCCGATGCTGGAAATCTGAAATAAAAACAGAAATTGCTGGAAAAAGCTTCACCGGCTGAGCTTTTCCAACATTTTCTGTTCTTTCGGGCGGTGACTCGGGGAGGGGCGTGGCCGTGTGGACCATGTGATCAGCAGCTTTTAGTGCGGTCACTCGGGAGGCGCGGCCATATGGACCATGTGATCAGCAGCTTTTAGTGCGGTCACTCGGGAGGCGCGGCCATATGGACCATGTGATCAGCAGCTTTTAGTGCGGTCACTCGGGAGGCGCGGCCATATGGACCATGTGATCAGCAGCTTTTAGTGCGGTCACTCGGGAGGCGCGGCCATATGGACCATGTGATCAGCAGCTTTTAGTGCGGTCACTCGGGAGGCGCGGCCATATGGACCATGTGATCAGCAGCTTTTAGTGCGGTCACTCGGGAGGCGCGGCCATATGGACCATGTGATCAGCAGCTTTTAGTGCGATCACTCGGGAGGCGCGGCCATATGGACCATGTGATCAGCAGCTTTTAGTGCGGTCACTCGGGAGGCGCGGCCATATGGACCATGTGATCAGCAGCTTTTAGTGCGGTCACTCGGGAGGCGCGGCCATATGGACCATGTGATCAGCAGCTTTTAGTGCGGTCACTCGGGAGGCGCGGCCATATGGACCATGTGATCAGCAGCTTTACGTGCAGCGACTGAGGGGGCGTGGTTATGTGATCAGCAGCTTTCCGTGCGGTGACTCGGGGGGGACCAGTCATGAACTCGTGCATTTCCGGCCGCTTTGACGCAGCAGAATATATCGAGCATACGCCATTTTAGAGCAGTCAGAGTCCAGCAGAGGAGAGCACGGTAGGGTCCAGGTTGGGATAGGGATAGGGGTAAGAGGAATAGAATAGAAATGTTACGATAGACGAAAGAAGGGTTTCTTCTAACGTTTTGAGAACTCAGTGATTCTGGTTGATGTTTTGTTATCCATTAAGGTAAGAAAATGACTATAAAATCGTGATTTTAAAAATTACATCGACCAAATTATAGCGCACACGGAAGCGCGGTCTTTTTTTAAAAAAAAAACGAACTTAGTCGCAGTTGAATACTTCAGAGAAATTTAATTCCAGTTTTACCCTGCTGAAAACAGTTTTTAGGATAAATACCGCGAGTGAGAGCGGGGAAGGAAACGGTTGGTTTCGGTTGTTGGTCGTTGGGTGTGCCGCACATGCGCCCTACAGTGGTGGTGTGAAGGTTGAGACTAGTTTGGGCTTCTGATAAAATGGGATAAAACACCAGCTCCTGTTTAACATTGATTTGTTCCACTGTTTTGAGTAATTTGGCACAGTTTGGGTCCTCCTGTTAGTTCACAGGCAGGGGAAGTTAAAGTTTGTTGGATCCAGGAAGTAGACTCCAGTTAGACGGGTTCTTTGACCTTCCTTTCTTAACCTTTTTTCTAATGTTGGGAATGGTATGTGCACAGCGAGAGTTGGTTAAATCGAACAACCGGCTGTCTTTGTTCCTCACAATAACAGCAAGTCTTTAAATTAGTGTGTTAAGTGTCACAGACTCTCAAAATATGGCTAAAATGAATCGACTTGGAATTTGGGGCGAGGGCACAGCTGTTAACTTTGATTCATGATGTGGAGATGCCGGTGATGGACTGGGGTTGACTTTGATTCAGGCTGTGGAAAAGTGGTAAAATAAGGACTCACCGTTGGCATGGTATCTAAGCAATGCTACAACCAACAATTTCACAGTTGGTTTGTTAAGTCGTCCTTTGTTCTGCCTGAGTACGAGGGGCAGTCGATGCAACGTGGCCAAAGCTTTGTTGCTTTTATCCTTAGTGAGCACTAGAGGGGGTGAGTAGTAGAGTTTGAAACCTCTGTGTTTTCCCCTCCTCGCAGACCCACGACTTTTGTTTTTTGCTCACTATCACATTGTCCCCAAGTGCATAGGGCGACATGCATGGGTTTGTACTTTGACCCACTTGGGTAGCATCTTTGCCCCTATTCAGTTTTCTCCCCATCCGCTTGTGGTATGGCACCACTGGCACTTTGGCCAAGGAGCCAATATTTATGTGCACCTCGACGATGAATGTTAGCAGACTGTTAAACCCCCCCCCCCCCCCATCCAAACGTGTAGCTCAGCAGGGTCGTCGTTAGTGATTCTCGGCATTTTCCCCCTCCCTGACCGACAGATATTGAGGCCAGTTTGGTTAACGAAGTACAGACTGGGGATAGCAGTTGAGACGTTCTTGGTCTGTATGCCTCAGGTGCTCCCTGGATAAACTTGCTACCCCGCGTCGGGGAAAGAAGCCGCTATGTGTATATCTGCTGGTGTATAGTGTGAAATGGCCTGTTACATGAGGGCATTTATTTATTCCCTTTTGAAGTACCGTCCCCACTTATCCCGGACAGCCGCCCATATTGTGTAAATGGCCGTAACCATTTGCCATTGCTATAGGCATCTATAAGAAAAGGGCCACTTAAATCGCATTGTGTGCCGGCTATTTCGGGCCGTTCAAGCAGCTGTTCCCATAATCTTTGTTTACAATCCCGGCCACACATTCTAGGCTCTGTTATACAGGTTTTAAGTTTAAAGTTTTAACTGCCTGTACTAATTGCTTGTCCGGCGTTGCCCACTAGCTCCTGGATCTCGGCCCCAAACCTTTCGTACGGGATTGAGGACCCCGATCCTGCTCAGAAGTAGTGTTTTGCAAATTAGCTTAACCTGCTAAAATGCCTAACCTGATGGTTGCAGTTATAGGCATCAAAAGACTGAGGGGCAAATGAGTGATGAATTTAAATCAAGCCGTTAAACGTTGGATAGTTCTAAACGGGTTCAGAAACATTTGAAGTCAGCACGGAACTGGAAAAAGAACGACAGGTGGTGTTTTTTATCACCGTAGTGTGGGGAGATGAGAGACATCAAATTTCTGTTTTTATAAAATAAGTGTTATCGGGGAAACTTGCGGGCTTTTCCGTATAGCCGACAAATCACGTTGACACCAACGCGCCTGCTATAAGCGATTGGAACTATAGATCCTTCAGCTAATCTAAATTTTGTTTTACTAGTCTCTCGTTTCTTATTGATCACAATTTTGTGGTAAGAATAGGTGATGTACATTGTAACTTTCGCCCGGTTTGTAATTTTGTTTCCAATTTAAATAACTAGCTAAACAAACATTTAATTTTTAAGTGTTCAGCTGAAGTATTCCTTTTGAAAATGTTTTTTGGAACTCTGAATTAAATAGGTTATAACTGTCTCATGGTAGCTTCACGTATGAATAATTAATTACTGGTGGGGGAGTGGAAGAAGTTTTTATTTTAATTGTCAGTATGAACAGCTTTATCTTTAGATTTAACTTGGTTGCAGGTGAGTGTTAGGCCAAAGAATTTTATAATCAAAAAAAATTCTCCTTTTCTGTGCTGTGGTTGCCTTGGTTTAGAGGATTATCTGAAGACGTGCTTCTCTCTTCCCACTCCCCCGCAGCCATTGATTTGGGTGGGCGGGGGAGTGGGTGAAGGTAAAGGCGAGAGGCGTTTGTGTTTGCTGGAAAACGCCTTACCTCCTGTTGGCAGCCCCTTGTAATAGCCCAGTTAGAAGGATAATTACTTTATGGCAATTACAAGCATGAACTTGAATCATACAACTCTGCCAAGAATACCCACAGTTTTTGAAGAAAATTGGTATTTTTTTATAAACCAATTTATTTTACAAACTTTGTTTAATTTGGCCAGCCTGTGTGTGTCAGTTCTCCTCACTCTTCCTGAAGGAAGTATTTAACATGTTTCTACTCACTTGCAAAAATTGTCTATAGTGTAAAATTTATCTGGTCAAGGTGGGGGGTGCTGGGTTTAACAAAAAGTGGAATGGTTGTGATAGTATTTATCCAGAGGGGTGGGGACATTTTTTTTACAGCAAGTTATGATCTGGGAGGGAGTTGGTAGCAGATTCATTAATAACTTTCAAAAGGGAATTGCATATATACTTGAAAAGGAGAAATTTGAAGGACTATAGGGAAAGAGCAGGGGAATGGGACTAATTGAATAGCTCTTTCAGAGAGCCGACACAATCAGCCAAATGGCTGCCTTCTGTACTGTATAATTCTCTTGATTTATAATTGAGAAACTGAAACTACTATAAATTAAATTATAACAGGCAATCTTGAATATTGTTGACATGAACAATAATAGCATCAATTGGATGAGTGCAGTTAGCTATAATTGGGGGGAATGCATGTTGAAGCATAAATCAAAGGCTGAGTCTTTATTCAAGTTGCTTATTCATATTAACCTGTTGTATGATGGGATATTCATTTGACTGGCAAACTTATTTGAATTAATCCAATCTAAAGTTTGCAGAATTTAAAGTTTTTTTCCAAGCCAGACTGAAATGCTATATTTTTATGCATTAACAGCTGTTGGGACTATTTTCTCATTAAATTCAAATGAACTAATTACAATGGTTCAATTTATTAGCATCTTCATCTCTTAAATTACTACTTTGTATCTCCTTTTTAAGACCCTCCTTAAAACCTACATCTTTCACCAAGCTTTGGTCACCCTTTCTAATTATATAGGATATAATATGTAGAATTTTACAGCAAGCAAACAGGCCATTCAGCCCAACTGGTCTGTGCTGTGTTATTGCTCCACACGGGCCTCCTAATCGATGCTTTGACTTGGTGTCTGGTTTTATTTGCACCTCTGAAGTGTCTTGACCTTTTCCTACGTTAAAGGTGTAATATAAATGCAAATTGTTGTAGTTAGTTAACTATTTGGTGTGTTCCTACACATGGGGCATATTCTAAATTTGTGATTCTTCCCTCTTCTCTCCCCCCCACCCCCCCAAAATAGTGTTACCCTGGAATTTGCTGTCCTGTTCAGTTTTTTGTGGGTCTGTGTATTACAGGGTGGTGTAAATAACATTTCTGCTGAGAAATTTATCCTTGCCTGCTGAGTTTAAACTACAGTTGCAAAGAGCATTTGAGAACTTCAAAAATGAGCATCATTATGAAACAACATGTTGGTTTATCTGGAAGAAAGTGGTAAGTTTTTATTTTCTTCAATTTCAACTAAAAGAGCATGAATATTAAGATTAGGAAAGTCGTTTGGCCCAATGGGCCAGCCTAAATGTAATATGGTATAATCTACAATTAGTGGATGATTTGAGCCCAATTACAGGTGAAACCATCATTTTTCACAAGTACACATCCAGCAAGGGCGGTGGACAGGGGCCGGGGCCTGGCCCTGCTAACATTTCTCCTTTTACTTGTCTGTTTATTCCACTTCCCGTCCAAGCCCTGGAGACATAGGAGCAGTTTTGAGCTTTCTTTTCTGCACTTGAAATCAACTACCTGAGAATAGACCAAAGGTCAAACATGGGACACTCTGCTCTTCTACTCTATCCCCAAATCTTCTGCCTTGTCTTGTGTCCTGGAACAATTACTTGTTATGTTACAGTTTCACATGCCCACTACTAAACACCTAAGTGCCCATCCTTCATGTGTGAGCTCACACAAAGAATGTTAACAGACTGTTTGACTTTGGGAGGCAACACTGCAGAACATGATCCTCTTTTCCCATCTGTCCAATGTCTCATTTTGGAAAGTAATCAGGATCCCTGGGGACACTTAAGGTCAACTATAATCTTCCCTGTGCACTCCGTGAGAAAAATGTTTTGCCAGATTTGGTACTCTTGCCATTTCAGTTCCACACAGCAAGCCATAAATAAACTACTTCACTGAATACAGCAGGAATCCACAGGAAGAAGTGACTTTAGACATGGATACCCTTTGCAAATTCATTACAATGGAAAACCTCTGTCTGGCAAGATTTATCCAAGTACCTGTCTTGAAGAGTAGGAGACAGAAAATATTGGCCCTGAAATTGCTTTAAAAAGAACAGTGAGCTCAATGGCACTCACCGTTAGTGGCGGAATCGAGGAGCAAGTTCCGCGTTCGCACATACAAAGGCAAATGCAAAAATCCGGAACTTGTTCCTCCTGGTTCACCGGCGATATGACAGCTTCGCATTAAAGGGATATCACTGGCTGCGATCAATAAAATCAACATACCAGCGCCAACTTGCTCTTCTGCTGGAAAGAAATTAATATAGCCACAAAACAGGTATGCTTAAAAATATCTGGTCTAAACTAAGTTTGAATAGCATGATAAGTCTTAATAACTGCCAAACAACTAAAAATTAACTTAAAATGTGGAGTCTCATTACTCATTAGTTCTTGGTCATAAAAAAAATTTCTTTAAATTTTTCCTTCTGTCTTTTATTTAATTTGATTATTTCTTACCCTCTTTGCTATCTATAAGATTTTAAAAATGAATGTGTTGTACCTTTCACTTACTGGATTTTATGTTGCAGCATGCAGAAACCGTTCACGGCTTTTCAAGGATGCTGCAATCTGGTTAAGGGGAGATCAATCCTTTTGCTTCTCCTGTGAGTCCGAGCATTGCTGGAGCTAACGCGGGGCTCTTCTCCACTTTCTATTAGAGGAAGTGTACACAGTAAAGACTGTGGTAAGTTAGTGGGTTAGTATAAATCTATGGAGTGGTGAGCACTGTTTATTTTGCTGCTCAGAGCAATTTCTGCCCCAATATGTTAGAAAAAAATATATAGGAAGGATAAAACCCACCAGGAACCAAAACTTCCTGAATTTAGTACACAGTATTATTTCATCAAACGCAATGGAAATAAAAATTGTGCAAAGGAAATTCCAATTTTGTGTTTTTTTTATTTGAATAAACATGAACATGCAGAATGAACATGAGTGTATTTTCTATTTTCACTTAGTTTGCATAGTGAGGCTCACAATTATAGATGTGATATTTTCAGAGAAACTGATTAGATGAATGTAAGTAAATCTTATAGATAAATACATACTCGAAAGATTGCACTTTTAAAGCTGTGCACTTAGTGACTTAACAACATTTAGTTGCAATATTTTTAATTGCAGTAGCAACTATTTTTCTGGTAATTTGTGGCACTAATATTTTCTGGTCAATTAAGATACAACAGAATTTGTACATAAAGATTGGACTTGAACGTACTGAATAGGGGGGGGGAAATCTATATTTAGGCTGAAGGATGACAGGTATACAAAGATTGGCTGGATCTGTTATTTCTATGTTCCAGATAGCATAAAATAAAATGTTCTATTAATGGTAAAAGTGCTGTTGGACTGTGGAATTTTGCTCTCATTCAATGGATAAATACTCACCCTTGCTCTTTCTGTGAACTGTCAAGGCACACAAAAAAATCATTAATCAGGGTTCAATTGATTGAATTACAGGATCCAGCCTATTTGTTTATGTTGACTGAATAAGTAATAGTCTATTACATGGAATTTTTTGGAATATTTACTCGTGCTTTGGATGTTCTGTCCCACGATTCAGTCTTTCTGTGAAAACTGCAAACCGTTGGCTTTGACTGTGTATTTGCGAAGTGAGAGTATCGTTTGTTATACTCAGTGACTATTGAAAAGCAATATAGAAGTAAATGTTATCCCTGGAAGTGACTAGTTTGACCACGATGACCAGAATTAAGAATGCTGATCTCTACAGGATACCAGCTACTGCCTGAGATACTGCACAGCTGCTCGTAAAAAACAAAACTGCTCTTTTTATTAAAAAAAAACGGTAACTTCTTCCAAGGCTGTGAGCATCTTCCTTGAGACAGCTGTTGATTACAAATGGGACTCATTTTTTGTGTTTAATGCATCTAAAGATAAGAACTGTCTCTTTTTGGAGAAATCAGAAGAATGAAACTTAGAAATAATTCAAAGGTATTAAACAGCATGCCATTACAAGGAACTGAAGCTATCTTGGAGCATTCTGTATTTTGCACTTGTCTTGCTGTCTTAACCTAAAGAACAACTGAGCTGACCTCTAATGGACTGACTTCCCTGCTTCTCCATCTGTTTCAACTTGTGTTTCACTTGAAGATGACATGAAAAAAGTTCTGTAGTGTTTGACCTATTCATGTTAAGTCCAGCAGGTGATGGTAGTAGAGTGAACTGTACCATCTGTAGATGTCCTCCTGAAGATGAGTGTTGAAGATGAAAAGCCAGAACAAAGTAAATACATCATTTGAGCTGGTGGTAAGGCTGCTAAAACTACATTGGTATCATCTTGTTAAATTTGAGTTTTGAAAAGTTCGTGTTCCCTGGACCCCTGTTCTTGAACTGTGGCCCTGTCTCCAAAGTCAACTCCCATATCTGGTTTCCACGCTGCCAGATCACTGATTCAGTCCTAGCCAAAGTTACGAGAAACATCTTGAGACTGGTACATTATTTCCCCCCTTAACCTCTGTCCTCAGTTGGTTCTACTCTTGCCTATCCAAGTATAGCCAGAGCATCTCTAGCAATAGCTCCTGTTCACATCCTACAGTGTCACCTTGAGTCCCGAAGGGCCCTCCTTGTCCGTCCCTCTCTCCCCCCCCCCCCCCCCCTTCTACACACTTGGCACCAGCATTCACATACATGCAGTCAACTTCCAAATGTACACTGATGACTCCCAACTCTACCTCTCCACTACTTCTCTTCACCTTTGCATTGCCTCTGCAGTCAGACTGGTTGTCCAAAATATAGTCTTAAATATGCTGCAATTTCTTCTAGCTGAACAGTGGGAAGACCAGAGCCATCATCAGCCCTTGTCACCAACTCCGTTTTCATGCCCGGCAACTGTCTCAGGCTTAGCCAGACTGTTTGCAGCTTTGTATCCTGTTCAACGGCAAGCTGAGTTTCTGATTTCATATCTTCTCCATCACAAAATTTGAATTCTTCTGACTCCATAATATCCTACTTCAGCCAATATACCACTGTATCCCTCATCCAGATTTGGTGCTTCCAATGCTCACCAGGCTAGCTTCACATTGTCCTGTAAACTTCAGCTCATCCAAAGTTATACCTATAACCTGTTATGCACCAAGTCATGCTCTTATCGCCCTTGTTCTCATTGACCTATATTAGCTCCTGGTCCTCACTGCCTGAAATGTGTAAATCTCACTGTTTAAATCCTCTCGTGTTCTCACCCCTCTTTATATCTGTAACCTCCTTCAACCCTACAATGCGTCCTCACCCCCATCCCCTTGAACTTGCTGTTCCTCTAACTCGTCATGTGTTTCCCCCTCTTTTTGCCCCACCATCAGCAGTTGTGCCTTCAAGCACCTAGGCTCTATGCTTTGGAATCTCTACCTCTTCACCTCCCTCCCATCCTTTAAACTTGCCTCTCTCCAAACTTTTGATCATCCTTCCTAATCTCTCCTGTGGCTTTTTTATGGTTGTTTCTGTGAAGCTTTGGCACACTTTTTCAACATTAAAGATGCTATATAAATGCAAGCTGTATTTATAATGGAGATTTTTCAGTCTGAAATACTCCCATTTATTTGTATGATCTATTTTTCTCTGCTTATCAGTTCTGCTAAATATGTATTGAGAGCTTATGTATTTGCACCACTGTACAATTGTTAACACTTTTTTACAGGTTAGAGCATGTAGATGGTCTTGGGATCGCTTTAGGTTTCAGTTGGAAGTTATCTTTCCAAATTTTGTATTTGTCACTGACAATTTTGTTAAAGTTTGGATTGTATCCATTTTCTTTGCTAAAACTGTAGTTGTGAAATTGATGGTAATCAGGCAAACTGTTAATTTAGTTAGGAGTGCAGCTTTTCAAACAAAAGGTTTGTGTTGGTGAGGGTTTGTTCAGCCATCTGCTAGCTGGTGTAAATATTAATGAAGTGCCCTTTCAACAAACTGCCTTGTAAATACATTTCTGTGCAACCTTATACTTTAGTTACTTGTTTGTTCCTGTGATATGTGCAAGCAGTTGTAGAAAATGTAGTATACGTTTATTGTATTAGGTGTCATTTCTGTATTAATGGTAATCTAAGGAATACAAATTTGCCACCATCAGGGCTACAAAAAATATTGGCTGTTCTTGATTCTATTCATGTTTGGTGTTGAGCATATACATCTGTCTAATCTGTAGTGTACCTGTTTCATTGTGTTGTAGTTTACAACTTCCTACTGCCTAAAAGGCCAGAGCCATCCTGCAACTAAGTTGCTATGTTCTGTAAACTGCTCCCAGGGTTTATTGATTTGAGGAGGCAAGCTTCTGTAAAGCAAGACTAAAAGCACCATCCTTTTCATTCCTCTCCTCGACATCCCATATCAAAGATGAAACATAATGTTGTAAAGCACCGTTGAAACCCCAGCTAATTTCAGCACAATTACAGCAAATTTTATTGCCTCACAACCATGAATTGAAACCTGGTATCTCCTGGAAGCAAATAACTTTCCAGTGTGGGTGGAGATTAATTGATTATTGCACATGAAAGAGAAACAGGTGCAGTTCTGCTGTACCAATTTTCAATGTGGGTAGTCTGAGACAGTAAATTCACTACTTTGTGTCATGACTTAGTCCAAGTATGCAAAATTCCATGTGATTAACATCATGCTAGCCCAACATATTCTAATTCTCTAAGAATAAAAAGACATTATTTTACATGAGCTCAACTAAAGGGTGAGTATAGAGTTTTACTGTGGCTCCTTTTTAATTTACTTCACAGCAATGTTTTTATGCTACACTTCCCATTAAGCATGAATAGAAGTGGGATCAGTGAATATTTTGAACGTGGATATTGTCCTTTCTCCTGTTTCGCAGAAGTACACCAATCTCTTGTACTTACTCTGTAATACTAATCATCTGTACACAAT
Source organism: Heptranchias perlo (assembly GCF_035084215.1). NCBI lineage: Eukaryota > Metazoa > Chordata > Chondrichthyes > Hexanchiformes > Hexanchidae > Heptranchias > Heptranchias perlo. The sequence goes on from NC_090347.1 coordinate 16,261,812, forward strand.
GAATAAAAACTTTACCCCACTTTGTTTCTGGATGTCATCAAAGGCCCCTGTACTTGTTTAAATTGTGACAATAGAGTTTTGGATGATGTCAGCATGCTATTCTCTCAAAACTAGGACTGGAATGAGTCATACCCAGTTTGGTTTGTGTTTTTGAGTGTTCTTTTTCTTGTAAATTAAAGCAAGTCCAAAAGTAAATTCTTGGTGTTTTGTAGTGGTAACTTCTAATATACACCAGAATCCAAAGGAACAAATCAAAATACACAGTAGTTGAAAGATGTAATCATATTTAATCTTACCTCCCAAAATGAGTGTCATGCAGTATAGTTATCTTTGACTAATTGACTTTCCTTCTGTTCATCCTCACTAGCTATTTAGAATCTACTCATGTTTTTCTTTGCAAAATAATTTTGTGATCCTGCTGCATTAATTCACTACTTTACATATACTGATAGAATACAGTTAAGGAAACTAGAGTTTGAGACTCCTGCAGCAGTTTCACTACTTGTTTTTGTGTAGTGCATTGTGCATCTAAATTTATTTTTGACTGTGTTCTTTTAGTGGGGAGAGCAGCTGCACAAAACAAATTCAAGGTGTTGAAGCTCACAATGATTTCTGCAGTCTGAAACCAGGTAAAGACTTTATTGATTGTATAGTAAAGCCAGGTTGATTTCAGTTGTGTACTTTCAATGAGATGTTGATATAATTAAGTGCCTCCTTTGCAGTGTACAAAATAAATTTTGATACCTTTTTACTATTGTCCTTCAAAAGCTGTCACTTTGGCATGCTAATAGCACTCTCGTTCTGAGGTAGATTGTAAATTCTCTCGTCCAATAACCTAGAAAACCCAGTGTATAGTTTGTCAATCCTTACTACTTTATCAGGGCAATGAGGGATGGGCAATAAATCCCAGCATTGCCAGAGACACCCATGTCCCAAGAATGAATAATATATATTTTAATATGAGATACGGTATATGATTTTTCCCTGGGCAGCACTTGGGAATTATTGACAGTCAGGTACTTCACCCAAATGACCATTCTTCATGGATGAACTTGCACAGTGAATGTAGCATGGTTGGTACTGCTATTGCCTACTGGGCCACCTTGGGTGCATATTCTAATTCTACACGCCTCACCCCCTCCTTCCCCCCCGCCCCGGCTTCATTGCCTCCATTCCTGAAGGTGGTCTAGAAATTGTGCTGGGATTTAGTTCTACAAGTGCCAGCAACATTCATAAGATATTGGAGTCGGCCATATGGCCCCTCAAGCCTTCTCTGCCATTTAATAAGATCATGGCTGATCGTCTCCCTCAACTCCCACTTTCCTGCCCTGTTGATGCCATTAGTGTCATAACATTCTAGTATCTTGCAAAATGGCTGCTTTATAGTTAGTGCGGTAGCCTGTATTCCCCACTTGGTGTCATCTGGAGCCTGACGTCCATCTATGTTCCTTAAAGGGGTCACTGGATCAGTCAGAAGCAGACAACCTGGTTGATTTTCCTTCTCTGTCCCCCAACACCACTGATAAAATTATAGCACCCAATTGCTGCCCTAGCTGAAATTGGCTAGCTCAGCATACACAGCAATCAAATTGAAACCTTTCTAAACTACATGTCTCAGTACTGTACTGTGGTGCATTCATCCACTGAGAAGGTATTTGATTTCACACCATGTTCAGTAACTCTGTTTAATCTAGGTGGAAAATATCTACAACTGGTAACCAAGAATGTGAATAAACACAGAGGAGAGATTACATCACTTCCTAAGAGGATGTCACTTAAAATTGGAGACCTGTGTGATACAGTTTATTGGGGAAGGTTTGACCTGCTTGAATGTTGGCAAGATCTCTACCTGCCAGAGAGAATGGATATGGTGGTCCTGGGTACGATTGATGGTCTTCCATGCCTAGCTCCAGGACTTCAGCTCGTCATTCTTGCTGGAAAGGATGGTTCGGTATTTGCTTATGAAGAGGAAATTTTGCACAAAATTGCCAGTAGTTTACAACAGCTCTTTAAGGAGGGAGCGACACTTCCTGGAATTGAGATCTATGAGTATTGTAAAGGCTTCAAGCCAAAGGTAAATAGTTGTTGTGACACTGGGGTTCAGTTTTCTTGTGTGCTGACATACACCATGTATTGTGACGAGAAGATGATTATATGCCAAAAAAGTACAAAAGCTATGAAAAGTTAGTTTTTGTTAGGAAGGAACTTGTGAACTGTTAAATAATTTGGCCATTTCTATTTTGTTTTATACTTGAATGACAATATTGCATTGCGATTTGTGATTAGCACTAGCATCATTTTATTTTTATGCATCGGGTGAGCGCGGAGCAGCTGCAAGTACTTAAACCAGCGCGCGGCAGAGCAGTAGCCGATCATTGAGCGCGCAGCAGCCTCAAGTATTTAAACGAGCACGGCAGAGTAGTAGCAGAGCATCTGTAGTGCAGAAAACAATCTGAGAATTTGCAAAAGTTGCATCAGTGTGTGAACGCTAAAGTAAGTCAATTTAGTATACTCTTTATAATTGTAGTTAGTTATTTCTTAATCAATAATACCATCTTACGGGTAAATAAAATAATCAAGTAATAAGTATCCAAGAGGATAAAATAAACGAAAGGGCTCTGAAATTGTATTAAATAAGAATCTGGTATACATAGGATTTAGAGAGAGAGACACACAACCCGCCGGGCGCGCGTGGCTGGAGTCACTGCAGGACATACATGAGGTTGAGAATTTCCTGGACCATGCGTTCCAGGAAGTGGTCACCCCACATGCGCAGAACTCAGGACAGGGTAGGAAGAAGTAGGCAGTGCAGGACTTCTAAGTGTGTTGCTCACTAATACTATTTCAGTTTCCACTATTGAATACCGGTGAGGGTGACACCTCGGAGTGCAGCCCAGAGCATGGCATTTTAGAGAAGAAACCAGGTGCACATAGGACTGGGAGAGACAAATAGCACAAGTAAAGATTAGTTCAGAAATAGGGATCAGACGGGGCAAATGCAAGGGCAGTCTTGATGAGTTTGGAGTGTATGTAAATACAGGTGGTGTGGTAAATACAATTGGTGAGCTGCAGCTACAAGTGGCCACGTGGGACTATGATATAATAGCAATAAGATACCTGGCTCAAAGGGGATAATTTATATTCCTGGCTACAAGGTATTCAGGAAAGATGAGGAAGGAAAGAGGAGGGCATGGCAGTATTGATCCAAAACTATTCTAGCACTGGAAAGGGATGCTGTAGCTGAGGGGGTCAAAGACAAAATCTATTTGGTTAGAATTAAGGAGCAATAGAGGGTCTATTACACTACTGAGTATACTATAGTGGGGAGGAGATAGATGGACAAATTACAGAAAGATGCAAGAATGAGAGTAGTGATAATGGACTTCAATTATCCCAATATAGACTGAGATAGTAACAGTATAAAGGGCAAAGAGGAGGAGGAATTTCTGAAATGTGTACAAGGAACTTTCTTGATCAGTGTGTTTCCAGCCCAATGAAGAAGGAAGCACTGCTAGGGAATGAAGTGGAACATGTTACAGTGGGAGACAATTCGGGTAACATAAAGTTTAGAATAGTTATGGAAAAGGACAAGGAACAACCAAAATTGAAAATACTTAACTGGAGAAGGGCTAATTTTGATGAGTTAAAAAGGGATCTTGCCCAGGTTGATTGGAATCAAAAGTTGGGGTAGGTAGAACAGTAATTGAACAATGGGAGGCCTTCAAGGTGGAAATGTTTCAGGTACAGATTGACACATTCCTACAAGGAGAAAAGGAAGGGCATCGAAAGCTAGAGCTCCTTGGATGACTAAAGATAGAGAATAAAATGAAACAGTAAAAGGCTTATGACAAATGTAAAGTTCATAATAGAAAACCAAGCTGAATATAGAAAGTAGAGGATTTTTTTTTTAAATGGTGGTGGGGGGGGAAATAAGAGGAGCAAAGTGAGATTAGATTAGTGGCTAACAAAAGGGATCTAAGTCTTTTATAAACATAAATAGTAGAAGGGTGGGGCTGATTAGGGACAAAAAAATAATATGGAGAGGGTCTGGCTGAGGTACTAAATGAATACTTTGCATCGGACTTCACTGGCAGCATCCTCTTCTCTAATGTAGCAGTAAAGGAGGAAGTAGTAGTGTTATTGGATAGGATAAAAATAGATAGAGGAGGTACTTAAAAGATTGGCACGACTCAAAGTGGAAAAGTCACCTGGTCCAGATGGGTTGCATCCTAGATTATTGAGGGAAGTAAGGGTAGAAATTCTATAGGCTCTGGCCACAATCTCCCAATCCTCCTTAGATATGGGAGTGGTGCCAGAGGACTGGAGGATTGCACATGTTACACTCCTTGTTCAAAAAAGGGGAGAGGGATAAACCCGACAATTACAGGCCAGTCAGCCTAACGGTGAGGAAACTTCGAGACAATAATCTGGGACAAAATTAATTGGCACTTGGAAAAGTATGGAGTGATAAATGAAAGTCAGCATGGATTTGTTAAAGAAAAATTGTTTGACTAACTTGAGTTCTTTGAAGTAAGAGAGGGTTTATGAGGGTAGTATGGTTGATGTGCATATGGACTTTCAAGAGGCATTTGATAAAAGTACCACATAATAGACTTGTTTGCAAAATTGAGCCCATGGGATTAAAGGGACAGTGGCAGTGAGGATACAACATTGGCGAAGGGAGAGAAAGCAGAGAGTAGTGGTTGGTTGTTTTTCAGACTGGAGGGAAGTATACAGTGGTCAATATTAGGACCACTGCTCTTTATATAAAGTTTGCAGATGACGCTTAACTCGGAAATGTGGTAAAACAATGTGGAGCATAGTACATACAGGACATACAGGTGAAATGGGCAGACACATGGCAGATGAAATTTAATGCAGAGAAGTGTGAAGTGATGCATTTTGGTAGGAAAAATGAAGAGGCAATATAAACTAATTGGTACAATTTTAAAGGGGGTGTATGTACACAAATCTTTGAAGGTGACAGGACAAGTTGAGAAGGCTGTTAAAGAAACCTATGGGATCCTGGGCTTTATTTGACAAAAGAACCAGAAGTGACATTAAACCTTTTATAACACAGCGAGTTATGATCTTGAATGCACTGCCTGAAAGGGTGGTGGAAGTAGATTTAATCTTTCAAAAGAGAATCAGATAAATACTTGAAGGGAAAAAAATTTACAGGATTATGGTGAAAGAGCGGGGTAGTGGGACCAACTGGATAGCTCTTTGAAAGAGTCAGCATGGGCTGAATGGCCATTTTCTGTGCTGGATCATTCTATGAAACTAACTACTATTTAACAGCTGTGCTTTGCAATGTAACTTCAACTCACCATTGCCAGGATGTAAGGAATGGAGTTTATTGCAAGTCCATGTTTATAGTGCAACTCCATAATCAGGCAAAACTAGCATTCTAGCAGTGATTCTCAATTGGAATCCATTTTTGGAATTAATGGTTCCTGTATGCTTGGTACAGTGTTGGGTTTCTGCTTTGTCGCCATGCTGTTCAGCAAAAAGGCAGTGATCCAAAAAACACTCCATGCTATTGCTGAATTTCATTAGCTGTTGACATTTAGGCAATTAATTCATTCAATATTGATGTGATATCTTACTCTACAGCACATTCTAGGATTAAAGTAACTTTATAATTGAGATATATTCTTGTCCATTATCTCACTATTTGAACTGCATGATGCGATAACCATAGAAATATAACTAAAAGCCGTTCTAATTATTTTCCAGACCAATGAAGAATATCTGGCAGCTCTGAAGGAAGCAGGATTGGAAAAGATTTCACAAGACACAAAGAATTTTATCAGCAGAAATGCAGCTGAAATACAGGAGATAATTGATGATTTGAGTTTTTTGTAATTAATCATGATTGCCAACAAATTCATGGTTTGCTGATCCCATCGAGTCAGGTTTTTAGCCTGTGCAGAGATGCAAAACAAACACCCTTCATGTAATAATAAAACAGTCAGATGACCAGACTGGCTGCAGTTCAATATAATCTTAAACCTGGGTTTTAAACATTTTTACTTCTATTTGCTCTCCCTTTCACCCCTATTTTCTTCCCCATTCCTTTTTTAGCTTTTACTGCTAAGTAGAATATTTTTCCTTTTTCAAAGTTTAAATTCTTGATTTTTCTTGAGCCACTGGATTTTCCATGATTTAATCTGAAGGTTGGTTTCCCATTGTCTAATTGATAGGCTAGAGTCCTTTTGCCCCTTGAGGTTTAGTGACCTGATCACATCTTAGTTTTTTCTGAGCCAGGCTGGAGCTGTCACTTTGCGTTACTTGTTTGGCAGCATGATTAGTATCAATAACTTTATAGCACCTTTTAACGTAGTAAGATCTCCCAAGGCACTTCCCAGGGGTGTTATCAAGCAAAAATTTGACACTATTCCACATCGAGATATTATTACAGGTGACCAAAAACTTGGTGAAAGAGGTTTTTAAGGGGCGTCTTAAAGGTTCAGAGAGGGAATTCCACAGCTTGGGACTTAAGCAGCTGACTGCACAGCTGCCAATGGCAGAGCAATTAAAATCAGGGATGCACAAGAGGCCAGAATTGGAGGAGTGCTGACCTACACTGGCGTCTGGTCTGGCAGTGCCCCATATTTTATTTTCTCTCTTCCTGTGATACGTGAAGTTTAAAAACGTGACTGGAATTTGTATAAATATATAGGGTGCATACTTGCCACTCTTTGAATTGAATGGTGTGTGTACACCACCCTGGCAGTACTGCAACATAAAGCAGGGTTGTGAATTACCATCTTATAATTCCTGTCTTGGTGACTAATTTAGCTCTGTGAAAATTGCAACCATAAGATGAGACTGAGGGAATGCATTTCTACTTGCATAACTGCGACACATTGCTCATCTTTGTCATTTCACATTTAGATCACTATTCCTCAGTGGGAGACACCTAATAGCAGAGCATGTTTAACATATATTCCTTGATGAACCCAAATTGAGACATAGTGACCAGTTGCAGTGCTGCTTTTAGTGTTTCCTTTAACACATACCCTACTACTACAACTTTCCCAGGCCTCTGCCAATACTCATGAATGAGCTATTACGTGTTTTTTTTCTTCCCCAGCAGGATAAGGGAAATTGTGACCCAAGCATGTGGACATATGAACATACAAAATTATAGGCAGGAAAAGACTAGCTGGTCCACCTTGTCTGCCCTGCAGCCATGTAAGCGCTCGATTCTGTGGCGTCAGTTTGGGAATTTTTCATTTATAATGCATTTATATAATTTTTTATATAATGAATTTGCACTTTAGTTTGATGTATGATTTTTATATATTGAGGTTCTGCAGTAAAGACATTGCGGCAGATTTTTCTGTAATGTTTGAATGTAAATATTTGGTTGGAGTATCTATTAAAATCAAGCATGGAGATTGCCCACCTATTTACATTAATATGCAAAATGGAGTGAGCTGTGTAATAGGCATGTGATCCTCCCAACCTGATTTTGTTCCTGTAAAAAATAAATAAAACTTTTTACCTAATATGCTGTTGTGTATCTGTTCAGTGCTGGTAAAACTCATACATTTCTTTTGTTCTTAAAGATTTTCAACAGATCACTACTGTAACTTTGTAAATGAATTGCTGAACAACTGAATCAGTACATTTTTTGGCTGCTGAATCCATTTTTCTTAAAGACTTTGAAAATCATGATGCACCAAATTTATTATGGGGTGGTCTAGCTACTTGGAGTCCTGTTACCAAAATCAAAATTTGTCTCTCCCAAACATTATAATCAAATAAAAGAATGATTCTAAATTAGAAATGGTTTTAAAACACATCTTCAGCTGAGATCTGCACATTTGACCACTAACTTACAGTTCCTTATACTGAATAAATCCAAACCATTTCTCTCCACTCATCGAAAATAGTGTTGTTTGAATAATTTTAACCAAATCCTTGTGAAGTAAATACTTTATGGGCATTAACACATTTTACAGCCTTTACATCCCAAAATGTAAAATTGACTTTTATAAACCGCATCTCACTTTGGCCTGGATTCTTCAATGATTTACTGTCCACTTTAGGCTGGGAAACACACTTGCTGTTAAAGGCTACCACCTCATCTGCCACAAAAAAATGCCAGTACCCTTTAAGGCCATTTGCAAGTCTGTTTCCTCCTGTGTGTGTCGTCCCCCCCCCCCCCCCCCCCCCTCCTTCCCAATTTAAATGGGGTCACTCAGTGGCAGTAAGAGCTTGCTGCCAGGCAGGTGTCCCTGATGGGGACATTTTATATGCTGTTACTGAAGGTTGGCTTATTTTTGACTGCGTAGTGATTTTTCGTACTTTTGGGGTTAAGTCAAAACTTTTGCTGCTGTTCTTACTCTGCTCAAAGTGCCACATTGAACTCTAAACATGTATTTCAATGGGAATTACATTTATGGTACTATCGCACACTCAAAGTCCTCTCCCTTCCAAGATTTCTACCAAGTACTTCATGACACACAAGTCTACAGTTCCTGTCATTCAGTTCCCAAAAGTTGAAAGCATATGCAGAAATGAAGACACAAATCTTGTGATCAAGCAGTGTTTAGAAAAATAACATTTATCAGGAAGTGCCAGAGAAATCCATTCTCCCTATCTATAACTATAGTCCCTACCATTTATAGCAGATGTGTTCATGTGAACATAAATTGCCTGCTATATTCTGGCCAGTATAAGACAGCGTTTTGACTATTCCACTTGTACTCTACTGCTGCTTTCAGTGCAGGAGGTGCTATTTACAGGTACTTATGATTGTTATAAAAACAGAACATGCTGAAAACATGCAGGTTGGGCAGCATCTGTGGAGACAAACAGTTAATGTTTCATGTCAATGACCTTTCATCAGAATTGGAAGAAGATAGAGATTTCAGTTTATAAGCAAGTACAGAATCAGGTAAAAGGGGGAGAGAGAACAATCGGGAAGGCCTGTGATACGGTTGAGGGCAGGAGAGATCAAATGACAACGATGTGATGGTGTACGGCAAAAGGGTGGTAACAAGTAAAGAAACAAAAGATGGGCCTCGAGGTGTAAATGGGAGTACCAGCACCTGATGTCTGAGAAACTAGGAGCAGTATTTACAATCTAAAGTTGTTGATTTCAATGTTCAGCGTGTCCATTGACACTGCTGCGTCAGTCGGGTTTGGAGGTTGGTGGGACTTAGGGCAAACAGTCTATTTCACAACAAAGTCTACTTACTCCGCAAATAGAATCTATTTAAACGATGCACTACAGCAAACTGTCTAGAGAGTCTTTAAAAAGAGTCGATGAACTGGACGAAACGGAACTCATGACTGAAATTACAGCAACTTCTCCTGATAGAGTAGTGATTTCTCAGGCATGAAGACTGGAAAATTATCCCATCATCTCCGTTCTGGTTGGAAATAGTGGTGTCAGTATATGCAGCCTTCAGTGTTTAGGCCAGAAGGTGATAAAGTGCCTAATCGAAAGATGAAGTGCTGTTCCTCGAGCTTGCGTTGAGCTTCATTGGAACAGTGGAAGGCCAAGGGCGGAGAGGTCAGAGTGGGAATGCGATGGAGAATTAAAGTAGCAAGCAACTGGAAGCTCAAGGTCATGCTTGCGGATTGGACAGAGGAGTTCAGCAAAGCAATTGCCCAATCTGCATTTGATCTCCCTATCATGAGCAGCGAATACAGAATACTTCATTGGCTGTAAAGCACTTTGGGACGTCCTGAAGTCGTGAAAGGCGCTCTATAAATGCAAGTCATTCTTTTCTTTAAATTGGAATAAATGCAAGTAAATAGCTCGTTTCACCTGGAAAGAGTATTTGCGGCCCTGGGCGGTGGGAAGGGAGGAAGTGAAAGGGCCGGTGTTGCATCTCCTGCACTCGCACAGGAAAATGCCAGGAGAAGGGGAGTGGGTGTTGCAAAGAGAATAGTCCCTTCTGAATGCTGAAAGGAGAGAAGCTGTGTTTGATGGTGGCATCATGCTGGAGTTGGTGGAAATGGCGGAGGATGATCCACTGTATATGGAGGCTGGTGGGGTGGAAGCTGAGGACAAAAGGGTCCCTATCATGGTTCTGGGAGGGAGGGGAAAGAATGAGGGCATAAGTTCAGGATATGGGACGGACACGGTTGAGGGCCCTGTCAACCACAGTGGAGGGGAATCCTTGGTTGAGGAAAAAGGAAGACATTGGAAGCATTGGAATGGAAGGCGACATCGTCGGAACAGATGCAATGGAGACGGAGAAACTGGGAGAATAGATTCCTTACAGGAAGCAGGGTAGGAGGAAGTGTAATCAAGGTAGCTGTGGGAGTCATTGGGTTTATAGTAGATGTTGGTAGACAGCCTGTCCCCAGAAATGGAGATAGAGAAGTCAATAAGGGAAGGGAAGACTCGGAGATGGACCATGTGAAGGCAAGGGAGTGGTGGAAATTACTTCTGATTGTTAGTTTCAGTGCATGAGACACTTTAAAGAGGAGCTATTTACAGGTAATTATGATTGTTGTTGGAAGCCCTGTGAGTATTCCGTTCAAAGTATCTATTGAAGCATTGATACATCACCCATCTCCACCCCTGCCTCAGCTCATCTGCCGGTGAAACCCTCATCCATGCTTTTGTTATCTCCAGACTTGACTATTCCAATGCTCTCCTGGCCAGCCTCCCACCTCGCACCCTCCGTAAACGTGAGCTAATCCAAAAACTCTACTGCCCGTATCCTAAGTCACACCAAGTCCCATTTCACCCATCACCCTTGTGCCCACTGACCTGCGTTGACTCCCGGTCTGGAAACGCCTCAATTTTAAAATTCCCATCCTTGTTTTCCTCACCCCTCCCAATCTTTGTAACCTCCTCCAGCTCTACAACCCTCCAAAATCTCTGCGCTCCTCCAATTCTTGCCTCTTAAGCAGCCCCGATTTTCATCACTCCACCATTGGCGACCGTGCTTTCAGCTGCCTAGGGCCTAAGTTCTGGAATTCCCTCCCTAAGCCTCTCCGTCTCTAAATCTCTAGCCTCCTTTAAGACACTTCTTAAAATCTACCTCTTTGACCAAGCTTTTGATCACCTGTCCTAATATCTCCTTATGTGGCTCAGTGTCAAATTTTGTTTGATAACTCACCTGTGAAGCGCCTTTGGATATTTTACTACATTAAAGGCACTATATAAATGCAACTTTTTGTTGTTGGTAGCTGCCGATCTGGAAGCCACCAATGTCCTTAGACGCTCTTCCTGGCGTCTTAGTGTTGCAACAATTTCCTGGATTGCCACATTGTCGAGCGTGTTCTGTAAGTCATGATAAACTTCCTGCAGTATGTTGCAGTTATTCATCATCCCAACCATATATGTGGAAACCATCTGCACTGCTTGCGCATAAGATCGATGCTCCTGAATCAATCATCCTATGAAGACTGGGACTCTAAAATCTGGGTCCCTAGCTTCTCAGCCAAGGGCAATCATTTCTCCCGCCTCCATGAAGGAATACCCTCCCTCTCTTCCACTCCCAGGTCCTCCTTCTTATTAGAGCTCAGTGACTGACCCGGTGACAATCCTTCAAACTGCCTTAATTCCTTGTGACTGGTTGGCTCTGTGCAGTGCTTGCACAGGTAAGATGCCAGGACAGAATTGGTGACAATGTGGCAGCAGTTGTTGATCTGGAAGTGCCTGGGTGGTCATTGGAGCAGCTGGCCTCATCCTCTAAGGCACTCTCTATGATGTGAAAGGCAAAAGAGCTGTGCACAAAGTGACAGTTGCTCTTGAAGAAATAGTACTTGAAATCTCTGTGCTCCTCCAATTCTGGTCTCTTGTGTATCCCCAATTTTCTTCACTCCACCATTAGCGGCTGTGCCTTCAGCTGCCTAGGCCCTAAGCTCTGGAATACCCTCCCTAAACCCCTCCACCTCTTTCTCCTCCTTTAAGACACTCCTTAAAACCTAGCTCTTTGACCAAGCTTTTGGTCACCTGTCCTAATACCTGCTTATGTGGCTCGGTGTCAAATTTTGTTTGATCACGCTCCTGTAAAGTGCCTTGGGTTGTTTTAACTACATTAAAGGCACTATATAAATGCAAGTTATTGTTGTTATTGTTAGGACAGCGCAATATTTTAAGAAAGCACAAGAAACTAAAGCTATATATGCTGAGCCTTGCCCTGCCTTTATCAACCTTCTCTTGCCAGCATGCCTCCAACTCTCCTACAGGGTCTCCTGTCCATCTGTTTACTATATCTAATGCTTCCTATTCCTGCGGATTCAGTATTTTCTGTGATGGTGGTCCTCCCCCGGAAACCCGATGAGCTGAAAGAGTGGTTTTGAGTAAAGAAGACGCGTGAGTGTTTGGAGAGGTTGCCCTTAGCAGTGAACTGAGTGAGCAATCGCTGATCAATTTGATGTGCCCCCTCTGGGTGGGTGAAAGTTTCCCACCTTCTACTGGTTGTTTAGGGTCCTGTGTGAAATGCCTAATGGTTGTGGGGCACAACACCAAACCTACCTATAACTCAACACAAAACAATTCTATAATTGTCATTCCCACCCAGGGCAACCATAAGGATGGCTGGTGTACAAAATGGAAACATTCTCACTGATAAGGGGGGGGTATTGTTGAAGCGTGTGGAGAGTTACACTATATCTGGCCCCCTGTATTCTGTATCTGTCTACTGTTATTAATGGCCTTGTTTGACGCTGGCTTTCAATATCCAAATTTTGAAATATGTTCTATTCACTTGAACGAGTGCAATAATTCACTAAAGGTAAATCATAACGTAAATGTGCCAATCCATCATAACGCATTGGCTCAGATTTCAAAATCGAATTATTCTGCACAATGAACCAATTCAACGTGCCGTGTTTTTCATAAAGTGACTAAACCCCTTTACCCTGCCCTTTAGAAGATTTGATAGGCGTCCTAACAGAGGCGGGGCTTTCTATTAGTTTCGCTTTCCTCGTTCTTACGCTCAATTTTGTGTTTGAATAACTTGCAATAGAATCAGGAAGAAGGCTTGATTTCCATTTTCTGACTCTCAGTTCTTCAGGAAAGCTTCCACCGCACAGGTTAGTGGTGATACTGATTATTTACTTCAACTCAACAATGGAACATTGTAACTTTGGACAGAAAACTGTTAAACCTTTTGTCACACACTGAGGGGAAATGATTTGCAATTTCAGTGTCTTTTTAAAATAGTTTTTTTACTCATTCTGTATTTCTGTAAATATGTTTCGCTACATGTATAGCAACAAAGTATATGTAAAACAATATAGCGACCAACGGGTAAGTCCTTTTCTGTTTGATTATTTCCGCACTAACCCCGCTTCGAAGAGAACTTTTGCTTGTTGGAATTACAAGGTCAATTTTATGAAATAGCAGCGAAGCTGGTTCACGCGAACAGATTTTGGATGAATATGTTACAGTATCTGTTTTCAGACGTAGTTTCAGATTGAACTCATTGCTTATCGTTATGCATTTGGCAAATAAATGTGCCGTCAAATGGTTTTTAAAAATTGACAGCTGATTTTACAGCAATGCTTATTTTGAATATTGGTGAAACGATAGAGTATGATCAGTTACAAGAGGCTCATCAACTTGTTTCTCTCTTTTAAGGGGACTATCCGTTCAATGCAGAATGGCGGAGGTAAGCTTTCTCTCCGGTGCCCTTATAAGGAATAATTGTTTTTGCTCTATAAATTAATAAAACAGCTAAAACCGAGTCCTCTGGCTTTTAATTTAGTTGCAGCGTGGACATTCGGTAATGCAATTTCCAACTAAAGATGCTCTTTCCGTCGGTGGCCTAAGTAATGCTCATTTAAAAACAAAAATGATGTATGGGGCCTGAAATTGCTCGTGAAATAAGATGAGCTCAACAGTGCTCTTAGTTGTTAGTGGCAGAGTGGAGGAGCAAGTTCGGGCCTTCGCACAAGCGAAGTGAAAGGCGGAAATCTGGAACTTGCTCCTACTGCCATAGGACAGCTTCGCATTAAAGGGACATGGCTGGCTGCAATCAGGAAAATCATTAAAAAAGTGCCAACTTGCTTATCTGCCCAGATGGAAAATAATGGGGTAAAAATCGCTCGGAGCAGCGATCGCCGTCCACCTCCTGATGGGCTGCCCCCTCGCACAGAGGGTGTGGAGAGAGATGAGTTGGTATCTGTCCCAGTTCATCCCCAACAGCTCGGTAACACAGGACGCTGTGCTTTACGGGCTGTTCCCTGGGATGCACACCGTGACAGATATCACCTGCGGCTGGAAGACCATCAACTCGGTGAAGGAGGCCCTTTGGTCTGCCCGAAACCTGCTGGTCTTCCAGTTGAAGGAGCTGTCCACGGCCGAGTGTTGCCACCTGGCACACTCCATGGTGCAGAAGTACGTGCTGCGGGACGCACTGAAGCAAGGCGCGACCTACGCAAAGGCTCTAGTGGGGGAAAGGTCACCGGTTAGAGCCCTCCCGCCACTGTATACCGAGGGGCTGGAATCAGGGAAAAACCCCCTCGGGCAGAATGATAAATGAACGGAACGAAATGTACTGTATCTGTAACCGGTAACGACTGTAATGCAATGAGGCACCCTCGGGCGCCATGAAACTGTGTTTACAATGTATGGTGCATAACTATTGATTGTACCAGGACCGTTGTTTTGTACTATTTGTACCGTTGCAAATTTTATGACCTTTATTGTATTGTTTGAAGCGTGATTTGAATTGCATTACAAATTTTATGAATAAAGTTTATTTTGAAATTAAAAAAAGGAAATTGCTCGGAGCGATGAGCCAACATTCCATAGATTTATACTAACCCACAAACTTACTGCGGTCATTTCTTCGGCCACTTTCACGAATAGGAAGCAGAGAAGAGCCCAGCGTCAGTTGAAGTGAAGATAGGACCCTGGGAGAATCGAGAAGATCACACTCTCCCCTCGACCAATCAGATTGCAGCATTTTTGACATGCTGCATTCACTGTCTCTGCAGGCTTGAAGTGTTAAAGCAGGAAGTGAAAGGTGCAACATTAAAATCATTGTAAAAACAGTTATAGACAGTGAAAAAAGAGGGCAAGAAATAATTGAATTAAATCAAAGAGACAGAAGGGAAAAGTAAAAAAAAATTAATTTTTTAATTTAAATTTTTTTTATGACCAAAAGCTATTAAAATAAGGAGTAATGAGACTCCCATATTTTTAAAAGTTAATTTGAGGTTGTTTGGCTGTCATTAAGACTTACCGCGCTGTTAAAACTTAGTTTAGACCTGTATTTTTAAGCGATATTAGTTACGTTCCAGCAGGGCAGATAAGCATTTTTTCAATGATTTCTTTGATTCCAGCTGGCGATGCCCCTTTAATTTGAAGCTGTCATATCACCGGCGAACCAGTAGGAACACGTTCTGGATTTCCGCGTTTCACTGCGTATGTGCGAACGTTGGAACTTGCTCCTCAATTTCACCACCAACAACGGTGAGCGCTGTTGAGCTCTCCGCTATTTCACAAGCAATTTCTGCCCCAATATCGCCACATAACAGATACGCTTAAAAAACCAGGTCTGAACTAAGTTTTAACAGTGCGGTAAGTCTTAATGACTGCCAAACAATCTCAAATTAACTTTTAAAAATATGGGAGTCTCATTACTCCTTATTTTAATAGTTTTTGTTAAAAAAAAACTTTTTTAAAAATTAAAAAATTGATTTTTTTTTAAAACTTTTCTGTTTCCTTTATTTAATTCAATTATTTCTTACCCTCTTTTTTTTCGCGGTATATAACTTTCTACAACGATTTTAATGTTGTACCTTTCACTTTCTGGTTTAACGTTTCAAGCCTGCAGAGACAGTGAACGCAGCGTGTCAAAAATGCTGCGATCTGATGGGTCGAGGGGAAGAGTGTGATCCTCTCGCTTCTCCCGGGGTCCTGGCTTCGCTTGTACTGACGCTGGGCTCTTCTCCGCTTTCTATTCGAAGAAGTGCCCGCGGTAAGTTAGTGGGTTTGTATAAATCTATGGAGCGGCGAGCACTGTTGGTTTGCTGCTCCGAGCAATTTCTACCCCAATCTTTACACACAGACTTTTTTTTTTGCCCAACTTCCTCCACACCTCTCCTGAAGGTGATGACTTGTTTCTGGGGAATGGCGCCATGGTCACTAGGCACCCTCTGGTGCGTGGCCTGAGTAACAGCAGGATATTCAGTCACCACACCTCACACAATGTGCACACGTACACTTTCAACAGGGGTCACTGGACAGCGATCGGGAGCATGGTTTTCTCCCTCCCCATCTCAGGGTTGCTGAGGCTGGTTGTAAAGCTGAGATTTTTATGGTCTTCTTGGCACAACCGTTTACTGGACAAACTTGCTGCCCATTAAGGGAGCACAGATTTTGTTCCAGAAAATCTGTCCAGTTTTGGGCTGGATATCAGCACAGCCTGGGTGGGGAAAGTGAGGGGTTTAGGGTGGAGCCCATTCCCAGCAGGTTTCCACCTTTTCTGGCTACTTAGAAAAATTCCAATGGAGGGGAACTTCTTCCATCCACTCAGCCCCCCTTCTCCCCCCCCCCCCCATTCTAATGTTACACTTGGAGGTGAGACTGGCGGGATGCCAGGTTCCTTGAAGATACCACTAGTTTCTCCCTGCGTAGGTCAACAGTGATTACACTGTCAGTGGGTCCAACAGTGCCAAATTCAAATGGCAATCAATCTCCGAGAGATTGATTTACATTAGGAGAGTGACACATCATCGATGGACCAGCTAGAAGTGAAAGACAAAAGGCTTTAAAAAGTAGTAAGTCGTTTGGACTGACCTTTTTGACTGACATTTGATATATTTCTCCCATGGATTATGTTACATTTCTAATACAGATAAATGATTACCAACCAGAAGACATTGACTGCTTTTTCTTTCAATACAAGACTTGCCATGAAAAAGTGAGTTTTATTCACCTCTTTGTTGATGTAAATGACCAGAATACTTATTTTGTTTATTGAAGCTCTCACTGAGCATGAGTAAGTATTCATTTTTTAATTTATTCTCAGGATATGGGCAATGTTTACAAGGCCACATGTGTTGCCCATCTCTAGTTGCCCTGAAAAGGCAGTTCTCTTTGAACTGCTGCAGTACTTTTAGTGAGGGTGTTCGCACAATGGTTATTACTGAACTTTGTAGCAATTGTTCACAACTGGGTGGCTTGCTAGGCCACTTCAGAAGACATGGAGTCAACCACATTGGGCCAGAATTTCCTGGAGCGGGGCATCTCACCTTGTGAGTCGGATTTTTCTCCTCACCCTTCAGATCCCACTATTTTTGCGCTGGAAATTCCTGTAGGTGCGAATTGATAACCGGACAAGTGGGACCTTGGTGAACAACGGGACCAACAGTCTATCTCCTTAACCAATGAAATTTAAGGATAAAGAAACAGAGGAACAACAGAGAAGGACAGAGGGTGAATTAGAGTCAAATTAGATACAGAAAGAGAAATAAAGAGAGGGAAAGAAAGATTGGATTAAGAGAGAGAAAGAGACAGAAGGGAAAAGTAAAAAAAAAATTTAAAAATGTAAAATTTTAAAAAGCTCTAGGAACAATTACTACTTGTAGGAATGCGGCTCCACACTTTCAGTTGTTCCCTTTCTGGGCCTCTTAGGTTGAGCGACATGTCAGGAACATAAATCTCGTCATTAAATGGGTACTTATGCTGTGAAATAGCAGCCCTGACTTTCTGTGGCGAGTTTCGTTCGTACTAACGGCGTAAATCCAAGAATTTCTTGAAACTTAAGGGGAGGTTGACGGCGAGCCACAGTTTGTGCGAGGCTAATGGCGTAGTGGCACAAATCGTCCAGCAATTTGTGGCGATTCACAATTCGTATCTCTTCCTTGCCACAAATTGTTGGATTTTTTTACACATTAATAGTGGCAAGCGCCATGATCTCACTGTTATTTTCTCAGGAAATTCTGGGCCATAGTGTGGGACTGGAGTCTCAATGTATCCCAGATTAAGTTGGGATGACAGTCTCCCTTTGCTGTAGGATATTAACACTCCAGTTGGGTTTTTACAACAATCTGGAAGCTTTTATAATCATTTGTCTGGTGCTAGCACAAAAATTACCAAATTTATTGAATTCGAATTTCATAACTTGCCATGGTGGGATTTGAACTCACAACCACTGGGCTGCTAGTGCATTCCAGTAGCCATTAGGCTACAATACCCATGATTAATGGGCTTGAAGCGTATTTCACTGAAATATATAAAATACTAACTAGTATAGCTACAGTGCAGCCAAATCATTACTTCAAAGTACACCAAGAAAATAGAATCAGAGGAAAAAATGGAAATGAGTGAAAAGTAAATTTAGAACAAATAGCAGGAAAAATGTTTTACTCAAAGCCTGATAAATATTTGGAATAATCTACCAAGCAAGGTAATAGAGTCAAACCCATTGGGTTCATTCAAAATACAAAGGGAATTAATGTACTAGGGGGCGGAGGTTAAATGGGTTTTTCTCATCCCTGGATTTTCTTATATTCTTCTAGTATGTGCTTGATAGCTCAGTGATTGGAATTACTTAACCACGTACTTTCCTGAATTTAAATCACCTATGTGTTCAGTAAATTAAGAGTTGTTTATTGCTGTGTACATTTCTCCAGTTCTGTGTTATAATATTCAACGTTAGATATATACACTCATGTAAAAGGTGAAAAAGTGCCTGCCCATTTTGAAAGCTGAAAAATACATTTGTTATTGAATTTTTAAAAATTAAATCTGTGTTATACTGCTTCCTGTTAAACAGAGTAAATGTAAAGTAGATTTTCAGGCTGTGATATCTTTAATGTTTCAACGTTTAATCTTAAACATCATAAGTTTGATTTGACAGGAGCAATGTAGGTTTCTACACAGAGAGAGCTGTAAGTTATCAGAAGATGTCTGCCCAGAGTGGCATCGTCAAAAGAAGTGTACAAACAGTTCCTGCTCCCAAAAACATTTAAATCGAGAGGTACTGCATGATTTGTTTGTTATTGTTTTTTTTATATTGACAGTTTGAACCTGTGTTCTTTTTAAAGATATTTTGCTCCCTACCCAAAGCCGATCTTCCCATGCCACACACTATCTGCAGCCAATAAGATGGCAAGCAACCAGTTCCCAGGCCTCCGTCAATGTTGCTCTAAAATCAGACACAAGAACATGAATGACAACAGCCCGTGACTAACTTTCCCTTCAAATTTCCCATTGGCTAACACACCCCCAACAGCAACATGGCTGAAATCAGGAATTCAGCACTGTAGGGATTCCAGCCATTAATCTACATTCCACCATTCTATGCACAGTATATTAGTTTTCCAATACACTCACCCATCACACCACTGATAGTATCTCTCATTTTTCATGATCTCCTAATTTTTCTTTACAAAACTGCTTGACAATACTCTCCTGTATTATGATGTGGAGATGCCGGTGATGGACTGGGGTTGACAATTGTAAACAATTTTACAACACCAAGTTATAGTCCAGCAATTTTATTTTAAATTCACAAGCTTTCGGAGGCTACCTCCTTCCTCAGGTGAACGATGTGGAAATGAAATCCTCGAGGATTTCATTTCCACATCGTTCACCTGAGGAAGGAGGTAGCCTCCGAAAGCTTGTGAATTTAAAATAAAATTGCTGGACTATAACTTGCTCCTGTATTATGGCAGCATTAATGTGCATAAACCATGGCCGGCAGTGTGAGACCTATAGGGATAAAGTATTATATTTTGTAGAATAATATACGATTAATTGTGTAGCATCAACTTTAATTTTATGAAAAAGCAACATAAAACTCAAGAGTGCAGAGCCTATTAGTTTTGCAAGCTGTTTATGAGTGAGCCAGCGGTTGGCATATGTTGTGTGACCTTATTTTAATATGTGAAGCACTCTCCTACATGAAAGTGGGATCATGACAGTTCAGTACAAATGTTAAGAATTCCAAAAACCTCTGTCTTTGTACGATTGCTAGGAGGAAGATATGATAAATATACAGTTTGTGTCAGTAAATACCGGTACCAGCACACAGCGGCATAAAAATTAGATAAATCATGAAGTTAGTCATTTAATTGCATTTGTTTTTAGGAGAAGGCGATTGTGTAATCGGAAATTATTGTATGTTCACAGACCCTGAAGAAGTACTTCTTATGTGATAAAGAGCTTCCGAATAATTACTGTAAGCAGCAAAACTGCTGCATGTACCATGAGAAAGTCAGCTATTTAAACGGAAATTACCGTTCTGCAAATGAAGGTACCGCTGAATATGTATATATCTATGTACTGTACTTTAACTTAATGGACTGGCAGCATTTACCACTGTAGTTAGCAGAAATTAAACACTTTCTGCCATTCTCCATAAACTCCAGCTCATTCAAAGCTCTGCTGCTTGTATCCTGTCCTTCAGCAAGTCCTTCTCACCATCACTTGTGTCCTTACTGACCTACACTGACTCAAATTTAACATTCTAATCCTTGTGTTTAAATCCCTCCAAGGCCTCGCTCCTCCCTATCTCTCTAGCCCTACAACCGCCACTCTCCCGAATTCTCTGTTCCTGTGACACTGGCCTCTTGTGCAGCCCTTTCCTCCCTCCGACCCACTATTGGTGACTGTGCTTTCAGCCACCCAGGACCCACTGTCTGAAATTCCTTCCCTAAATCCCTCTCCTCCTTCAAGACTCTGCTTAAAACTCATGTCTTTGACCAAGCATTTGGTTATGCCTCCTAATCTATCCTTCTAAACTTGGCATCCATTTTCCTCATATTTCTGTGAAGCGCCTTGGGACATTTTTCCATGTTAAAAGCTCAATATAAGTGCAAGTTGTTGTCATTGTACAATTTGCTGCCCAAGTTCTATTCTTTTGCACAAAACAGTTTGGAGGCAGCAAAAATTCTGGGGGTAGAATTTCTGCTTTGGGCGCAATTGGCGTTTGGGCACAAATTGCGCCCGAAAATTGTGCTGGCTGGCGCTTAACGGAGCATAATCGTTTATCTTTTTTCTTCGCAATAAAAAATATTCATTGATAGTGTTTAAGATGTATTTAAGAGTGGTAACCTGGTGCAGTTTTATTAATACAGCTGAAAATAGGTTTATCACAAACAATAAGTATTTTTAATAAGTGTCTAGTCCTCCACCTGTGAGTAACCTGATTTTAAATCACTGAAAATGACTTTAAAAACTATATTGAACCATTTACTACTTTCATTGATGTACACTAGTCAGTTTCTCAGTAAATTAAATATTTTTTCATATTTAAAAATGATTAAAACATTCCTACTAGTGCCTTTGCTCCTAGGAAAACAAGCTTAATTTGGAGACCCTCCTCAAACGGGTGCAATCAGCAGAAACTTGTTATTTCGATCGGGGGGGGGAGGCGTGGCCAGTTTTGTGGGCACTGCCAGCTTCAGCACAATGTGTTTTGAGCCAGCGCAAAAGATTACGGAAACTCGAATTACGCTGGAAGTAATTTACGCCCAGTGTAAATAGAAATTCCACCATGATTTGCGGCGATTGTGCTGAAAAATCCAGTGCAATCGAGCGGCAACTCTACCCCTGATTTCTAAGTATATCTGAGTGGTAGCAAATATTTTGCTAATGAGTCACTTGCCCCACTCCTGCACAAAGTCAGAGGATGTCCCACACCCTGCTTAATCTAATGCAAATAAGTGCAAAATAGTAAGAGTGGCCATGTAGTATAAATGCATTTGCCTCTCAACCGGAAGGTCACACATTAACATCACACTGTCTGTCACTTCAATCTGCCCACCTTAGCTTTATGAATTTCATTGGTTCTCAGCTGGCACGTTACACCATTTGGCAGATTCCATCAGAGATTCCTCGTTGGGGTAGGAAACGCTGACATTGTCTGCCCTGCGCACTTTCTTTAGCACCTCCTACCCACGCTGCTCATAGAGCGACAAAGACTGTGGTCATGGATAGGTCCATGGCCTACTCTATCCGAACTCACAGAGTTTGATAATTGAATATCAGTGGTTGCAGGCTAGAATCTGGGTTTACCTCTGAAGGTAAGGTGGGAGAGTATTATTTGGACATGTGCTGCTCTTGGAGGTCATTTTTATGAACTTTCAATCTAACTTAATGCACAATAAAGGATTCTTTTCTCCTTATTTTGCCCTGGATGGAAAAATCACAAGACGGATATCATAGGATATGATTCCTGTGTTGAAATTTCGTTCTTAGCTGTATGAAATGTCGGTGCATCTACCAGGTTCTGTATTTAATAAAATTACTACTGGGACACCAATGAATAACATTCATTCAGTTAGACGTTATTAGATCAGGATTTAATTTTAATGTGTTTTATTGGTTGGTAGATATTACTCACAATAAACTCAGAATACTCATTGAACACTGAGCACTAATATCGTGCACTGTAAAATTTTAACACAATCTTTTTTATCTTCCTAGTTCCAATGTTAGCTGAAAAGAGAAGGTGAGATGGTTCACAATTTATATCTGTTTTACTGTTTGAGTCCAGATTTTCAAATGTTCAATGTAAAGTAAAGAAACCAACTTACAGTGATATATCTCAGAGAATTATGCTGTGATATAATACTGTGAGGAATGTTTTAAATGGCAATGTAAAATTATTATTTGGAATTGTCAAGCTTGCCAAACCTGATGTGATAATGCAAATTATTCCAAAACACATCATCATGTCATAATTGTATCATCGTGAAGAAAATAGGCTGTCTCGACCTCGTTAGTGATAAAGGCAGCCCTCTTTTAAAACAGGAAGTCTTCATGTCCATTTTAACTGGTTCCAGCTTCGACAGTCTTTTACGTTCTGTTGTCTTCTCACATTGTTCATTGAAGACTGCTCATCTCCTGATGTTAATTCGGAGACGGCAGCAAATATTGTTTTCTCATAAGTTTCAGCTCCTTGGGCAATCACACATAATATTTTAATCCAAGAGTCTGTA
Source organism: Heptranchias perlo (assembly GCF_035084215.1). NCBI lineage: Eukaryota > Metazoa > Chordata > Chondrichthyes > Hexanchiformes > Hexanchidae > Heptranchias > Heptranchias perlo. The sequence goes on from NC_090347.1 coordinate 16,284,699, forward strand.
CACAGTATGGAGACTTGGCAAGCAAGGAGTCCAGATGAGGTCATAAGCCACAAGAACAAACCTTAAATAGCTTATTACTTCACCTGAACCCTCAAAATGAGATTACAGCCTTGAAATCTCACCCAGTTATCTGTTTTATTTAAATACTATATACTGCAGAAGTGGTAGGGGTAGTTTTATTCTATTTTGGGTCTGTTTTGTCATGGTAGACACCTACAATCATTGTGCTCCATATTCTTTACGCAGTCTGATGCCCACACTGAAGGATTAACTATTGTGAGGCAAACAAGTGAGAATCTACAGTTGATTACTATGAAGTAATGCATTCAGTATAGTAATTAATAAAATTGTGTTGTAAATGCAACTTTTTCCTGTTAAATGATATAGATTTCTGTATTTTCTCTTTCATTAGTGATGAACGTGATAACGTCATGAACAAAAACTTCATACAGACGCAGATCACTCTGAAAAGTGCAAGCCAGTTTTTTAAAATAGCTGTGAAATTCATTCGGACTGCTGTTCAAGACAACAAGCTGTCTGGGGACAAAGGGAAACAATACATTAAAGAGGTTTTGATTTTGTTTTATAGTCACAATAGTAAAGTTTTGAAGGATAAAGCTCCTGTGTTAATTATCACTGAGTGACTGACATGATACTAATCAGCACTGAAAAAAGCATTTCAGAAGTTATTTTGAAAGTTACTTTCTGTACTTTTTCCAAATTACCACTTTACTTATCAAAAACTTGCTTCAATTTAAACCAGAGAAAATGGATCCTAAAAAGATATATTTGTTGATTTCAGTGTGATTTGTTGGGCAGAATACCAATTTAAAACCAATATAAATTAAGTGTTAAGAATGTATTTTTAATTTCTTATAAATGCTCAGAAAATTTAACTTAGTACTTCTATGAAACTTCTGTTTCTATGAAATTTGGAGACGTTATGCATCTTTAACGAGCAAACTTTTATGAAAGTTGAACAATGTAGTTCCTTAATACAGTCTCTCTCAACATTTTATCCACCCACTGTGGAACTAAAATACAGTTCTGTGCTCAAACTACATCTTAACTTATAACAGAACACAGAGAGTTGCTTGTACTGACTGAAATGTGTCATTCTTAATTTTGCAGATACTGCACACGATTCTTTTTCTCTGTCATATTAACCAGCCTTCTTTTGAGCCACAAGACATATTGGCAGAAACAATGGAATATTGGTCTTCCAAGCTCCCGGATGTCTTTGAACAGTACAAAACACATCTTCCAACTCGACCCCCTTACACAATTCTACTTGAAATAGTGAGTACAAGTGACATCAATCAGTGCATCTAATGTGTCACAGCACAATTGCAGATTCTGATCATTTTACTGGTCCCATTATTGCATAGCTTTATGCCAAATTTAAATAAATGTTTGGAAAATTCTTAACACAGTTTGATTTGATAGGATGGCATAGTAAGTGGGTGAAGTATTTTCTTGACACTTAGTGACCAGTCCTTGGTTCAGACCAGCAGATCTGCACCAGGATGTTTCCCCTCTCTGGGGGGGTCCAGAACAAGGGGTCACAGTCTCAGGATACGAGGTAGGACTTTAGGACTGCGATGAGGAGAAATTTCTTCACTCAGAGGGTGGTGAACCTGTGGAATTCTCTACCACAGAAGGCTGTGGAAGCCAAGTCACTGAATATATTTAAGAAGGAGCTAGGTGGATTTTTAGACACAAAAGTGCATCAAATGGTATGGGGAGAGAGCGGGAATATGGTATTGAGATAGAGGATCAGCCATGATCATATTGAATGACGGAGCAGGCTCAAAGGGCTGAATGGTCTACTCCTGCTCCTATTTTCTATGTTTCTATATCTCAGAAAGTAATTTGGGAGAGAGAAAAAAATGGAAATGCCTATTTTAGTGAGAAAGAAAAAGTTAATTCCACTGAAAGACACCAGGAATGAACAATGATGTACTGAATAGAGAACCTAAAATGAGACGTATAGGGGCAGAAATTATTCTGGGCCCATTTTCGTGAGCAGCGCACGCCCAAGCAACGAAGCCCGAGGTCGTCATGAAATTGGTCCTCAAGCCTCATTTACATACTTGGGCCGAGTTGCCGGTGCCTGATGTGCCTCCACAATCAGCTTGCCCCACGAGAGAAATCAATTTCAGGCCGTCATCAGCGGCCCACAGGTAAGTTCTGGGAGATGGGGTCGGATCAGGCAACAGGGGTTGGGGAGGTGGGGGGGAGTGGTGATCATCAGGACTGTGGAGCCAGGCGGGGTGGAGGTCCATTCCTACTACTCCTGACTCCACAGAAAGGTTTTTTAAAAAAAAATTAGCAGCGTCCTTCAACAGGCCCTTCATTAACATATTTAAGGGACCTAACCTGTTGTGGGTGTTCGCTCAGGATACCTAAAAAATATTCCTCACGAATTTAGCAGTGGAACCAACATGTGCACAGATTGGGCACAGCCTGTCCCACTGCTAAATTGATATGCTTCGTGTGAAAAATGGGTGCAACGCATACCAATTTCTAACCCATCAACTTTCATGTGGAGTAGGGCTAGTGAGCTTTTCCTTTTTGTTTAAAGCTGATGTGAAACATAATGTAAATAAAACTTTTACTATGTAAAACTACTATAACTTGGAAAATGTATGACATCGAACAATTCCTATTAAAAAAAACTGAACACCAGAAATCTGAAATAAAAACAGAAAATCCTGGATAAATAAAGCAGATCCAAAACATCTGCAAACCCATTTGTCCTCACCATCTATCACCCCATCCTTAACCTCCCTTTCCATGCTAAGATCCTCAAACACATCATCATCTCACAGCTCCGTACCATCTCTCTCAAAATGTCCTGGTTGAATCCCTCCAGTCTGGCTTCTGCCCTTCTCACAGCACTGAGGTGGCTTTGGCTAAGGTCATGAATGATTTCCTCTATGACTGTAACCATGATATGTTATCTCACCTGTTCTCTTTGACCTCTCCTCCATTGTCCAGGTCCATGGCACTGCCCTTGCATGGTTCCGTTCCTCCATATCCAAACTCAGCCAGCATATCTCCAGCAATAGATTTCCTTCCTGCCCCCTCTGCACCGTCACCTCCCTTTCTCATCCACATGCTGCCCAGAAATGACATTATCCGTAGACACGGAGTCAGCTTCAACGTATATGCTGATGACATTCCAGCAGTACCTCTCCACCATCTCTTTCAATCTCATAACCATCTCCATGCTGTCAGACTTCACATCAAATTATAAATGAGTAACAACTTCCTCCAATTGAATATTGGGAAGACCAAAGTCATCGCTTTTGGCCCTGGCCATAAGTTCTGCTCCCTTGTCATTGACTCCATCCACAGCTGAGCTTTAAACCTTACATCACCAAGACTGCTTATTTCCAACTCTACAACATTGCCTGCCCCTGCCCCTCTGCTACTAAAAGTCTTATCCACATGTTTGTCATCTCTAGACTATTATTTCAATGCTTCCCATCCTTTACTCTTCATAAAGTCCAACTTGTCCAAAACTCAGTTGCCCATCACCTTTCCTACATTATGTTCCAGTCACCCATCATTCCCAACCTCATTAACCTATGTTGACTCCCTTTTCCCTCAACACATTAAAGTTAAAATTCTTGTCTTGAATTAGCCTCTTACAGCCTTATACTGCCTCCCACAACATTTGGTCCCCTGACTCCGACCTTTTACGCTTTGAGTCTCCATTCATCCCACCATAGGTGGCAAAGCTATCAACTGCCTCACCTCTACTATCTGGAACACCCTCCCTAAACCTTTATGCCTCTCTATTTCTTTCTCCGTCTTTAAAAATGTTCTCAAAACCCAGCATTTTGAGTAACCGTTCAGTCGCCGCTCCTAATCTCCCCCTCCTTGGCTCAGCACCATTCCTCTATTTCCACTTGTGAAATGCTTTGGGATTTTTTTTAATGGCTATTTAAATGCATGTTACTGTTTTGTTAATGAATCAGCTATATATTTCCAGAATTTTCTGTTATAAGCAGATAGTTTGGTATTTAGTAATGTTACGATAATGAAACTGAGATTTAAAAAATAAGGACAACTAGTTTCTACTGTAATACTACTTACAACCTAGTTAAAAATTTACCACGACTTATTGATGTGACTGAGTGACACAGTAAATTAACCCACTGGCCTTTTAATTCCAGCCCAGATACAATGAATGTTTGTACAAAATAAATTTGGAAACTTTCAACCCACTTCTTACTGTATGTGAGTACACAATACAAAATGGCACTAAAGGGAAATCTTAGTGAGAGAGGCCTCAAGGACAACCTCTGTGGAAAATGGAAATTCCACACTAATGTGAAGAGAGGTGGAGTGCTCTTCTAAGCCAGGGCTAAGGCACATTATTGGTGCAGAGTAGAGGAAACTTACTTTGCAACTGGCATTACAATACCTACCTAGGAGTGCTTGAATCTGACACTGGGTACCTGAAATGAGAGACCCCAGTGCTAACATCCCACGCTTTTATGGGCACAAAAATTATCAAAGAAAAAGATTATTTTATGAGCCACTAAACAAAGTTTACGATGAGCTACAGAGATATTAGCCTAGAAATTAGTTTGTAATATTAGCATACGAATGCCACCTGCTGCATTAGTGGATGTGCTAATCTATTTCAAATAAATGTGTTAAGACCTCAGTTGATATAGTGGACGAAGGAATGTGATATAAACATGCTAAGTGCTCATCCACTAATATTGGGAAGTCATTTCTTGACTGTTTCAAGCTAAGAATTTTATCTTTTTTCAGATGGTTCACTGCGAAAGATCAGAAAACACTGTAAGAATTTTAGACAGCCTGTCAACGCTAAATAAAAAAATGACTTTGGAACAAAACACTGAAGAAAGCAGGAGGTGTGGAAATGGCCTTTGTTTTGTATCAACAGTTATCAGCTGCTGCTTCTTCCAGGACCACGAAACAAAAACCGACAATTATTTTGGTGCCTCAGTTTCATGTTTTGGAAAACATCAGAAAGAAATCATGATAGACATATTGTGCTGCCAAACATGGAATGCAGACATCAGCTTGGCAGTGTGTATGGCTTTAGAATGTCATGGACAGGCTATTAGGTTTCGCCCTAAGGTGCATTCTTTTGCTTACCCAATAAAGGATAATTCTAACACACAGAGAGGAGTGCGCACAATCAATGGTAAACATCAACAGTATTCTCCCATACCACCCTGTGGCAGATGTCTAGTCCTATTCCCAGACATAAAAGATGATCTACAACAAAAAAACAATAACCCTCAATTTTGGCAATACGGGAACTGTGCTGAGGTAGAATCTTTAAGCAGGCTTCTAAATGCCCACAGGGACATTTCCGAGAGATTACCTGCTCCTCCAGGGAATCAGTTCACCTGGAAATCTCTTATCCTTAAAAGAAAACAAAGACTTGTACATAACCTAAAATTATTCAAGTTTAATTTGGGAAGGGATCTTAAATTTTACAGACCTTCTGAGCCACAGAATACAGCTTAATGTACAAGTGATTGGTGATTGTTAATCTTTAAAGTACCAGCAGGTTTGAAGATTTTCAGGCTCCCTTAGCCAGCCATTATTTAAAGTTTGCAGCTCATGACAAACAATACTACATTAATAAAGCTATTCAGATGTCCGGAGTACCCATGTTACTGTAGTATTGAGCCTTTGCAACCAAAATAAACAATTAAAATACAATTTTAAAATTTAGAGTAAAATTGACATATTTTATACGTCAAACTGAGAATAATTTCTGAGTTAGCACCACTTTCAGCCCACTGCACGGGAAAAAAACAATTCATTCAAGGTGCTGTAGCGGTTAATTAACTGATATTGTTCTTTTATTTGTTTGAACAACTTTGTAAATGAACCCAAAAGAAATATTCAAAATAAACACCTGAATTCTGAGGCTGTTGCTTGATGATAACTAAATGAGAAAAGTCTTTCAAATTTCACTTGTGAATTTTTTGCTTTGACTATGAGTGAGGAAACCTAATGCTATGTTTCTGGGTTTCTTTGCCATTTTACATTAAATTCTTTTTGGTCTCTGTGCTTCCGGCAACTCTTATAGAGAGTATCCCCACTTCTAATATCCAGGCAAAATATTGTAGCACACTGAAGGTAACGAACAGAGAACCCGTTTTTAGATGATTTCAGGTACTAAATCTATCCTGTGCATGCATGGAATCCTCGTTGATTTTGAAAGTAGTAGAAAACCATTACACCAGACCTTGTTTTTGGCTTTAACTACCAAACAAATTCATTAAACGTTGTAGCAATAACAAAGCACACGTCTATAGCAGTGATTAAGCTTTGCCAGCTCCTCGCATTGTAGAAAGTAATAAATAGTTTACAATTGTGTGCTAAAGAAATGCTGTAATTAATTTTCTTATATAGGATTCTTCTTACCCTTTTTCACAAACTACGGAAGTTATCTACCTCAACGAGCTCTTCAGAAGTTTCAGACTAACTGTCTCCTTTTCAAAGGTTCCAGATCAAACTCACTGATTTGAAAAGTGCAGGGTAATATGTACCTTGAAATGATAACCGTGGCTACAAATCAAACACATATGTTGCACAAATCATGCAGAATATTTATAATTGAATTGAGTGGCTTGGCTTCCCTCCCTTGGGCACTTGTTTTACAGGCAGATTGTAACAAAATGTAACAAACTGAGCTGGAACATTCTTCTCTGAGTGAAACAAGGTCCAGTGGCTGCCAACCTACTTTGTACCACAACAGAATTTAAAAATCAATCCAAACTATAAAGCAAAAATGCATCATTTTTGTCACACATAATTCTGCATTGCCTACTCTTTAAACCATTATAATAATGGTTCTAAAATGATTGCACCTTTAAGGCAAGTGCTACCCCTATTGCTAAGTTTCTATTTACGTATTAAATTTTGTAGGTTTTTCACATGTTGTCATTATTGGATGAATGTATATTTTTACAATGGAATCAATTGTACAGGTTTATTTATTTTGCTACTATCATTATCTGCACTTTGAATTTTTTTAATACTTCTGTAACTAATGGAGAACAAAAATAGAATGGCTGGGCACTCAAAGTGTCAACCTGTCCTGTTTCTGACTAGAACACTATAATGTTCACTGTCTCCCATTTGTGCTGCTGGGGCAAACATCTTATAAGGAAAACTAAAGCTATGATTGTACTTGCCTGAGTGCAGTTTGTGGCCTCAGTGTTGTACCTGATAAAAAATGCTACACCTTTTGCTTTATCTTGTGTTTTTCTTGTTGATTAGTACAAATGCATTGATTCTGTGTTGGAATTCTTGTTACAATTTTGATGCTCGATAATTAATTCAGGACAGTGTGCAGTTTTAGAAGCAGGTAGGATTTTCCAACAAAGCTAGTTGTTAGACCCCTTAAGGTTCACGAGAACTATCTCTTAAATCTTTACAAGTGCTTATATACACACTATTGTCTTCTCTAAGGACATCAAGGGTAATTAAAGAGATGGGACAGGTGCGCTGTGAGCCCCTTACCCACATCTTCAGTAGTTTGATGGTCAGGGTTAGTTCCCTCAGACTGGAAGCCAGCTCATGTAGTTCCTATTTTAAAAAAAGATGGACAAATCAGAACCAGTGAACTACAGGCCTATCAGCCTGATATCCATTATTGGGAAGATGCTAGAAGAGATCATAAGAGCTGCCCTTTATGATCACTGGGAAAGGGAATGGGCCATTAGAAATTCACAACACGGCTTCTGAAAAAATAGGTCATGCCTAACAAATTTGATAGAGTTTTTTGAGGAAGTCACTAGGGTTGTGGAGGAGGGAAATCCAGTAGATATTATCTACCTGGACTTTCAGAAAGCCTTTGATAAGGTACCTCATCGATCCTCAGAACTAAACTTAGAGCAACCTGCCTGAAACCCTCTAATACCAATCAGTTGGTTACAATGTCTTGTTGCAATCCGTACTTTGCTGTGAATGTTGTGTGTGTGTGTAGATCTTGTGTTCGCATGCACCATACCTAATGTGTCAAAATAATTCTCCAGTGTCGAGATTAATGCCTTCTACCATTTTAATTCCATTTAGTCAGTCCGGTTATAAAATGGAGCTTTCCGCTTTGACCAATCAAATGCACCATTCGAGAAACAAGGAAGTCAACAGTAAGTTTCGTTTTCTCCTTTTTGCGTCAGAAAATCATCAGATTCACCGTCTAAACTCAGGAGAAGCTGCTTCCTTTCGATTGGGATGTGGGCTGATACTGGGGCACTGACTTCTGCTGACATTACTAGAGTATCAGGTAAAAGATCCCAACTCCAGCTGGACAGGCTCTGCCCTTCGGTACAGTCTGACGGTGAAGCCGCTCTTCAGTCTCGCCGTCTTTTTGCACGGAATTCTGGCGAGTTCTTCAGTTTCTATTAATCTCAATAAAAGGGATTGCACTGGAATAGACATTGAAATAACTGCTCCGATGTTCGGACTTTGGTCAAATGCATGTGGAAATGTTTAGTGACACTGGCGAGCAAATAGTTGTGAGGATAAGTAAGTACACTGTAACAATCCATATATTTTAATTTTAGAATTTTATTTCTGATCAAGGGAAGGGAGCTCAGTGCTGGGGAGTGCGATATTCATATCTTGTTTGTGAGTCAGAGGTGAAGTTATAAATAGTAACCAATTTGTACTAATAGGATTTGTATTCATAGTTCAATAGAATTGGATATTTTATTGTTTTCAAACGTACGGGTCAATATGTCCTTCTGTTGGATTCAACACAAACATTTAACTAGCAAATGAAGTAAGCTAGTAAACTAAATTGATTTATAGAATCATATAATGATGTAGCACAGAAGGAGGCCAATCAGCCCATCGTGTCAGCTATCCAAATAGTTCCACTCCTCTGCCCTTTCCCCATCGCCCTGCAAATTTTCCCCCTCCAAGCATCCAGCCAATTCCCATTTGAAAATTATTGTTGAATCTGCTTCCACCACCTTTTCAGGCAACGCATTCCAGATCATCACAACTGGCTGCGTAAAAAAAATTTCTCCTCATCTCGCCTCTTTTTTGCCAATCACTTTAAATCTGTGTCCTTCGGTTTCCGACCCTTCTGCCACGGGAAACAGTTTTCCTCATCTACTCTATCGAAACCTTTTATGGGTTTGAACACCTCTATTAAATCTCCCGTCAACTTCTGCACTAAGGTGATCAACCCCAGCTTCTCTTGCCTCCCCATGTAACTGAAGTCCCACATCCTTGGTATATATGCTGAGGTTTTATTGTAATTCTGAGGTACAGAAACCATTTAATATTAGAGTTTTGATGCAACCTTTATTCCCCAGACACCAGATAGAGGATACTGTTATTAAACATCATGAATTGGATTACTCTCTTGTTTTATATGTGGAATAAATATCTATTCAGCAGCTTCCTATGCAATATTCTATATTTACATAATATGAGTGTTCTACTTTATTAAAAATGTTAATAAACCAACCTTTTGGTAATTCATTTTGTACAGTTTGGTGCTCGCTGCTGAATATTGCAGTGCGGGAGAGAGAGGATGTCCTGGAGAGGTCAAGGACAGAATCGATTTGGTTAGAGTTAAGAAGCAATAGAGGCACCATTACACTACTGGGTGTTTTCTATTGGCCACCAACTAGTGGGAAGAATGTAGAGGGGCAAATTTGCAGGGAAATTACAGAGAGGTGCAAGAATTATAGAGTAGTGATAATGGGGGATTTCAACTATCCTAATATAGACTGGGATAGTAATAGTGTGAGGCATAAAGAGGGGGAGGAATTTCTGAAGTGTGTTCAGGACAACTTTCTTGATCGGTATGTTTCCGGCCCAACGAGGAAGGAGGCATTGCTGGATCTGGTTCTGGGGAATGAAGTGGGTCAAGTGGAGCACGTGTCAGTGGGGGAACATTAAGGGAACAGTGATCATAGTATCATAAGGTTTAGATTAATTATGGAAAAGGACAAGGAGCAATCTAGAGTAAAAATACTTAATTGGAGGAGGGCCAATTTCAGTGGGTTGAGAACGGATCTGGCCCAGGTAAATTGGAATCAAAGATTGGCAGGCAAAACTGTAATCGAACAATGGGCGACCTTTAAAGAGGAGATGGTTTGGGTACAGTCTAGGTACATTCTCACGAGGGGGAAAGGTAGGGCAACCAAAACCAGAGCTCCCTGGATGACAAAAGAGATAGAGAGTAAGATGAAGCAGAACAAGGGGTTGTATGACAGGCATCAAGTTGATAATACAAGTGAGAACCAGGCTGAATATAGAAAGTCCAGAGAAGTGAAAAAAGAAATAAGAGGGGCAAAGAGAGATTATGGGAATAGACTGGCAGCTAACATAAAAGGGAATCCAAAAGTCTACTTTAGGCATATAAATAGTAAACAGGTGGCAAGAGGAGGGGTGGGACCAATTAAGGACCAAAAAGGGGAACTACGCATCGAGGCAGAGGGCATGGCTGAGGAACTAAATGAGTACTTTGCATCTGTCTTTACCAAGGAAGAAGATGCTGCCAAAGTCACAGAAAAAGAGGAGATAGTTGAGATACTGGATGGGCTAAAAATTGATAAAGAGGAGGTACTGGAAAGGCTGGCAGCACTTAAAAAGTAGATAAGTCACCAGGTCCTGATGGGATGCATCCTAGGTTACTGAGGGACGTAAGGGTGAAAATTGCAGAGGTACTGGCCATAATCTTCCAATCCTCCTTAGATATGGGGGTGGTGCCAGAGGACTGGGGAAATGCAAATGTTACAGCCTTATTCAAAAAAGGGTGTAAGGATAAATCCAGCAACTACAGGCTGGTCAGTTTAACTGGTGGTGGGGAAGTTTTTAAAAATGATTATCTGGGACAAAATTAATAGTCACTTGGACAAGTGTGGATAAAGAAGGAAAGCCAGCATGGATTTGTTAAAGGCAAATCGTGTTTAACTAACTTGATTGAGTTTTTTGATGCGGTAACAGAGAGGGTTGATGAGGGTAATGCAGTTGATGTTGTGTATATGGACTTTCAAAAGGCGTTTGATAAAGTACCACACAATAGGCTTGTCAGCAAAATTGAAGCCCGTGGAATAAAAGGGGCAGTGCCAGCATGGATACGAAATTGGCTAAGTGACAGGAAACAGAGAGTAGTGGTGAACGGTTGTTTCTCGGACTGGAGGAAGGTATAGAGTGGTGTTCCCCAGGGGTCGATACTAGGACCACTGCTTTTTTAAATATATATCAATGACTTGGCCTTGGATTTACAAGGCACAATTTCAAAATTTACAGATGACACAAAACTTGGACATGGAGTAAACAGTTAGGAGGATAGTAATGGACTTCAAGAGGACATAGATAGACTGGTGGAATAGGCGGACACATGGTAGATGAAATTTAATGCAGAGAAGTGCAAAGTGATACATTTTGGCAGGAAGAATGAGGAGAGGCAATGTAAACTAAATGGCGCAATTCTAAAGAGGGTGCAGGAACAGAGAGACCTGGGGGTAGATGTGCACAAATCTTGGAAGGTGGCAGGACAGGTTGAGAGAGCGGTTAAAAAAGCATAAGGGATCCTGGGCTTTATAAATAGAGGCATAGAGTACAAAAGCAAGGAAGTTATGTTGAACCTTTATAAAACACTAGTTCGGCCACAACTGGAGCATTGTGTCCAATTCTGGGCACCGCACTTTAGGAAGGATGTGAATGCCTTGGAGAGGGTGCAGAAAGGATTTACGAGAATGGTTCCAGGGATCAGGGTCTTCAGTTATGTGGATAGACTGGAGAAGCTGGGGTTGTTCTCCTTAGAGCAGAGAAGGTTAAGAGGAGATTTGATAGAAGTGTTCAAAATCATGCCGTGTTTAGATAAAGAAAATAAAGAGAAACTGTTCCCATTGGCGGAAGGTTCGAGAATCAGAGAACACGGATTTAAGGTGATTGGCAAAAGAACCAAACGCGACATGAGGAAAGACTTTTTTATGCAGTGAGTGGTTATGATCTGGAATGAAAGGGTGGTGGAAGCAGATTCATTCGTGGCTTTCAAAAAGGAATTGGATAAATACTTGAAGGGAAAAAATTTGGAGGGCTACGGGGAAAAAGTGGGGGAATGGGACTAACTGGATTGCTCTTACAAAGAGCCGGCATGGGCTCGATAGGCCGAATGGCCTCCTGTGCTGTAACCATTCTATGATTCTATGCTACTGTTCTACATGTTTATTCAATTGCTGGTGGCTCCCAGGAAAGTATCTTTAATATGGACTGAATTCCATATAACACACATGTGAAATATCAACAAATATATGATGTTATTGCTACATACATTGCATAAGTCACATTATAATAGCAGTGCTTTAGTAAGATATAATAACAAATAATATATATATAATTTTTAGTCAAAATAACAACACAAATCACCATGGAAAATCACTTGGGGCTGGGCCAGGAGGGATCAGTTCAAGATGGACAGGTTGCATCTCAATAGAGCTGGGACCAATGTCTGGATCTAATTCTGGGGTATGAAGTGGGGCAGGTGGAGCATGTTTGGGTGGGGGAGGTTAACAAGTGCTGTGGGGGAGGGTTTAAATGAATTTGGCAGTGGGATGGTCACCAGGATGAAACATTAGAAAGGAGAAACAAGGTGCACAGAGGACTGAGAGGGATAAATAGCACCAGAGTAAAGAAGAGTTCAGAAATAGGAATGATCAGCTAGGGGGCAAATATGAGGCAATCTAAGATGAGTTTGGAGTGCATGTGTGTAAATGCATGTAGTGTGGTAAATAAGGTTGGTGAGCTGCAGGCTCAAGTTGCCACATGGGACTATGATATAGTGGCAATAACAGAGACTTGGCTCAAAGAAGGGGAGGATTGGGTACTTAATATTCCTGGCTACAAGGTATTCAGGAAAGATCAGTAAGGAAAGAAAGGAGGATGGGGTGGTGGTGGGGGTGATCAAAGAAATTATTCTAGAACTGGAAAGGGATGATGTAGTTGAGGGATCAAAGATAAAATCTATTTGGATGGAATAGAGGAGCTATTACACTTCTATGTATACTATGTATACTATAGGCCACCAAATACAGGCAAATTACAGAAAGATGCAAGAATGAGAGAGTAGCGGTAATGGGGGATTTCAATTATCCCAATATAGACTGGGATAGTAACAGTGTAAAGGACAAAGAGGGGGACATATTCCTGAAATGTGTACAAGAGAACTTTCTGGAACAGTATGTTTCCAGCCCAATGAGGAAAAAGGAGTGCTGGATCTAATTCTGGGGAATGAAGTTGGGCAGGTGGAGCATGTCTCAGTGGGAGAGTATTTGGGGAACAGTGATCATAATATCATTAGGTTCAGAATAGTTATGGAAAAGGACAAGAAACAACCAATGTGAAAATACTTAACTGGAGGAGGGCTAATTTCACTGAGTTATAAAGGGATCTTGCCCAGATGGATTGGAATCAAAAATTGGTATTCAAAACAGTAATTGAACAATGGGAGGCCTTTAAGGAAGAGTTGGTTCAGGTACAGAGTAGACCTATTCCTATGAGGGGGAAAAGAAGGGCATCCAAAGCTAGAGCTCCCTGGATGACTAAAGATATAGAGATAAAATGAAACAGAAAAAGGAGGCTTATGATAAATGTACGGTTCATAATATGGTAGAGAACCAGGCTGAATACAGAAAGTACAGAGGAGAGCTAAAAAAGGGAATAAGAAGGGAAAGAGAGAGAGTATGAGAATCGATTAGCGGTTAACATAAAAGGGAACCCAAAAGTCTTTTATAAACACATAAATAGTAAAAGGGTAGGAAGGGTGAGGCAGATTAGGGACAATACAGGTACTAAATGAATACTTTGCATCGGTCTTCACTTATTTTTTCAAACTAGAGGGTTGCTTTTCAAACTGGAGGACTGTGACCAGCGGTATGCCTCAGGGATCGGTGCTGGGTCCGCTGTTACTTGTTATTTATATTAATGATTTGGATGAGAATTTAGGAGGCATGGTTAGTAAGTTTGCAGATGACACCAAGATTGGTGGCATTGTGGACAGTGAAGAAGGTTATCTAGGATTGCAATGGGATCTTGATAAATTGGGCCAGTGGGCCGATGAATGGCAGATGGAGTTTAATTTAGATAAATGTGAGGTGATGCATTTTGGTAGATCGAATCGGGCCAGGACCTACTCCGTTAATGGTAGGGCGTTGGGGAGAGTTATAGAACAAAGAGATCTAGGAGTACAGGTTCATAGCTCCTTGAAAGTGGAGTCACAGGTGGATAGGGTGGTGAAGAAGGCATTCAGCATGCTTGGTTTCATTGGTCAGAACATTGAATACAGGAGTTGGGATGTCTTGTTGAAGTTGTACAAGACATTAGTAAGGCCACACTTGGAATACTGTGTACAGTTCTGGTCATCCTATTATAGAAAGGATATTATTAAACTAGAAAGAGTGCAGAAAAGATTTACTAGGATGCTACCGGGACTTGATGGTTCGACTTATAGGGAGAGGTTGGATAGACTGAGACTTTTTTCCCTGGAGAGTAGGAGGTTTAGGGGTGATCTTATAGAAGTCTATAAAATAATGAGGGGCATAGATAAGGTCGATAGTCAAAATCTTTTCCCAAAGGTAGGGGAGTCTATAACGAGGGGGCATAGATTTAAGGTGAGAGGGGAGAGATACAAAAGGGTCCAGAGGGGCAATTTTTTCACTCAAAGGGTGGTGAGTGTCTGGAACGAGCTGCCAGAGGCAGTAGTAGAGGCGGGTACAATTTTGTCTTTTAAAAAGCATTTGGACAGTTACATGGATAAGATGGGTATAGAGGGATATGGGCCAAGTGCAGGCAATTGGGACTAGCTTAGTGGTATAAACTGGGCGACATGGACATGTTGGGCCGAAGGGCCTGTTTCCATGTTGTAAACTTCTATGACTCTATGCTGCCATCGTAGCAGTAAAGGTGGATGTAGCAATATTGGATAGGATAAAAATAGATAAAGAAGAGATACTTTAAAGATTGGCAGTACTCAAAAGTAGAAAAGCCACTCGGTCCAGATGGGATGCATCCTATGTTACTGAGGCAAGTAAGGGTAGAAATTGCAGAGGCTCTGGCCACAATTTTTCTTTTTCGTTCATGGGATGTGGGCGTTGCTGGCTAGGCCAGCATTTATTGCCCATCCCTAATTGCCCTCGAGAAGGTGGTGGTGAGTCACCTTCTTGAAGCGCTGCAGTCTGTGTGGTGAAGGTTCTCCCACAGTGCTGTTAGGAAGGGAGTTCCAGAATTTTGATTTAGCAACGATGAAGGAACGGCGATATATTTCCAAGTTGGGATGGTGTGTGACTTGGAGGGGAACGTGCAGGTGGTGGTGTTCCAATCTTCCTTAGATATGGGGATGGTGCTGGAGGACTGGAGGTCTGCTAATGTTATAGCCCTGTTCAAAAAAGGGGAGAGGGATAAACCCAGCAATTACAGGTATGTCAGCCTAACGTCGGTGGTGGGGAAACTTTTAGAGACAATAATCAAGGACAAAATTAATTGGCACCTGGAAAAGTATTGGCTAATAAATGGAAGTCAGCACGGATTTGTTAAAGGAAAATCGTGTTTGACGAACTTGATTGACTTCTTTGATGAAGTGACGGAGAGGGTTGATGAAGGTAGTGCGGTTGATGTTTTGTATATGGACTCTCAAAAGGCAATGGATAAAGTACCACAGAATAGACTTGTTAGCAAAATTAAAGCCCATGGGATCAAAGGGATAGTGGAAACGTGGATACAAAATTGGTTAAGGGACAGAAAGCAGAGAGTAGTGGTGAACGGTTGTTTTTCAGGCTGGAGGGAAGTGTACAGTGATGTTCCCCAGGGGTCAGTATAGGGACCACTGCTCTTCTTGATATATATTAATGACCTGGACTTGGGTATAGAGGGTACAATTTCAAAGTTTGCAAATGACACGAAACTCAGAGATGTAATAAACGATGTGAAGGAATGTAACAGACTTCAGGAGGAGTAGACAGACTGGTGAAATCGGCAGACATGGCAGACAGAATTTAACTCAGAGAAGTGTGAAGTGATATATTTTGGTAGGAAGAATGAGGAGAGGCAATATAAACTAAATGGTACAATTTTAAAGGGGATGCAGGATCATAGAGACCTGGGGGTGCGCATACACAAATCCCTGAAAGTGGCAGGACAAGCTGAGAGGGCTGTTAAAAAAGTATATGGGATCCTGGGCTTTATTAATAGAGGCATTGAGTATAAAGGCAAGGAAGTTATGCTAAACCTTTATAAAACACTGTTTTGGCCTCAGCTGGAGTTTTGTGTTCAATTCTGGACACCACACTTTAGGAAGGATGTCAAGGCCTTAGAGAGGATACAGAAGAGATTTACTAGAATGGTACCAGGGATGAGGGACTTCAGTTATGTGGGAGACTGGGGTTGTTCTCCTTAGAACAAAGAATGTTAAGGAAAGATTTAATAGAGGTGTTCAAAATCTTGAATGGTTTTGATAGAGTGAATAAGGAGAAACTGTTTCAAATGGCAGAAGGCTCGGTAACCAGAGGTCACAGATTTAAAGTGATCAACAAAAGAGTCAGAGGCGACACGAGGAAACATTTTTTTATGCAGCAAGTTGTAATGATCTGGAATGCACTGCCTGAAAGGGTGGTGGAAGCTGATTCAAAAGTAACTTTCAAAAGGGAATTGGATAAATACTTGAAGGGAAAAAATTTACAGGGCTATGGGGAAAGAGCAGGGGAATGGGACTGAGTGGATAGCTCTTTCAAAGTGGCGGCACAGGCATAATGGGCCGAATGGCCTCCTCCTGTGCTGTAGCTACTATGATACTTCACGCAATATAATTGGAGGGTCTCAACCTGGCAGACTGTTAAACTTTGTATACTTCAAACTCTCAATACACCGTTTTCTACCTAAGATATGTTACTAGAAACCAAAAGCTAAAGCCAGAAATAAGAATACTTTATGATGGCCTCCGCTGACTCTCAGTATTGTTATTTAAAGAGCTGCATGTTGTAATTAAAATCACAAAAGCCGGAACAATTTAGAAGAAATTCTTTAAATTGGTTGTATCAGTACCATTCAGTCTTTAATAGCGTTTCACAATCTGCACCTTGTATGTCATTTTCTATTGGAGTTGATTGTCGAGCTGTCACTGCTGGAAGCAAGCCCTCATTCCCTCTAAAACAAAGTGTGATTTTATACACATAATACCTGATAATGTAGCCTTACCCAGGGTTGAACAAGATATTCTTGTTAGTGCAATATGCATAAAAGTCCTCTTGTGTTCGTCTAGTCTTTGGATAACAGAAGAAGAATCACTCTATCAGACTGTATGGATTAGGTCATGATCAGTGAATGGTGTATGCAATGAATTCCACTCTATCGAATCATGTGGTTTAGTATCTATGAATCAGGTTTATTTCAAAGTAAAATTTAAACAGTAGCAAAAGACCAACACAGTAAGTAACAACATTTAAATTCCATCTTCCTGGTTTACAAAATAATATAAGGCGCAAAGCTTTGCCATCTCTCCTAATAACACTGAACTTGACACAAAGTCTGTAATATAAAGTTTATACATGGAGTCAAAGCCCTCACAACACTTTAATGAGTTCACCTCTACATGGGGTGTGGAACAGTAGAACAAGAATTGCTGAACTGGCAGAGAGCTGCCAAGTAAATATCTCTGCCGGATCAAGGAACTGTCAATCAACTCCTTCCCCAGAAATAAAGGAAATAAAGAAAGGTATCTTTCACAATTAAAGAAAGTTACCAATCACAACAGGGTGTAAAGACTTACAGCTGGTCTCCAGCTGTCCACCTCCTTTTCAGAACAAAACCAAGCTGTGAGAGCCCGATGAAATTGCATGGTGAATACACTTCTAACAAATTAGCCAAACAAGGTGACAAGGAACAATCCCCCAGATTCAATGGAGGGATAATTATCTGGGCAGTTGTCAGCGAATGCTCCGATGAAGCAGTAACTATTTTATGACTGTTTTTGTGATTAAAATGTTAGCCTATTAAAGGACCAATTTGTCCGAATGTGCGTTACCAGCTTCGTCCACATGTTGCTGGCACAGTAAATCATGGTCCGAACGCCTGCTGTTTCCTGATATGTGCACGCGGAAGGTGAGGCTCCCCCTCAGAGTGTATTTGGAAAACTTACCCCGTGTGTCTCAATGCAGCTGACCTTAGTTGATTTGAATTTAGGGACAAATACACTAGTTAATAAATGTGCAGCTTCCAAACCGAGTGGTTTTTTTTAAGAGAATCTATTCTAACTTCTGTAATACTGTAAAGAAAAGGAAGGAAAAACAAACCATGAGCAAAATGCTCCACTTTTGTCACAGTGGATGTATTCTGAAACTGGTGCTCCAGTCAACCAATCAGTCTTATATTTTCTCTGTATTTTTTTATAACACCATAGTCATTTACATATATAATTATTAAAGGGTTTCTGATGAATATTAGCAGTAATAATTCCTGAAATTCATTCAGACTATTATAATATTTTTACTCCTCTTAACCTTTTGCAACCTTTGAAATATGGATATCAAAATACCATCAGTGTTACCTTGTAGCTTATTTTGAGCACTGGCTTTAGGTAGATGATGTGCTTAGGGATAAGGAATACTCATGATATTGTTTTTTTTTCCAGGAAAATATTAATAACAAAAATTAACAAAATAATGCAGGTAAGTTCTTTCGCTTATTGATTGCACTATTCAGTAGGAATCACTAATACCATTAACGGTCAACTGTAGGACCAGAATCATTATGGTTTGTGAAATTGTCCTGCAGGGTGATTTTGAGAACTGGTGGGGGGTCGGGAGGCACATGAGCACGATGACATAAAAGAGACAAGGACATAAGCGAAACCGAGGATTTAGCCCACCAAATTCTAACACTCAGTGTAGATCCAAATGTGTTTTGAGTGCCTCCAATATCTACATCTCTACTACCCTGCCTGGCAACTGATTTCAGGCATTTGTCACCCATTGAAGAAAGAAAGAACTTGCATTTATTTAGCACCTTTCATATCTGTATGGATGTTCCGAGCAATTTAAAGCCAATTAATTACTTTTGAAATGTAGTCATCTGTTTTGTAGGCAAACTCGGAAGCCAGTTTACACACAGCAAAATCCCATGGACAGCAATGAGATAAATGACCAGTTAATCTGTTTTTTGGTGGTGTTGGTTGAGGGAAAGATGTAGACCAGGACACCAGGAGAACTCCCTTGCTCTTTTTCAAATAGTGCCATGTGATCTTTCACATCCACCTTAGAGGGCCTCGGTTTAATGTCTCATCCAAAGAATGATACCTCCAACAATCCAGTAGGTGTAAGCCTAATTTATGTACTCAAATCTTGGAGTGGGACATGAGCCCTTCGGACTTAAAGGCAAATGTGCTATACTGAGCCAAGGCTGACACCAGAAGTTCCTCCTGATATCAGTTCTAAATTTATTTTTCATTAACTTATATTTTCATTAAGACCTTTTGTCCTACTGTAAGCATGGAAGATTCGAGTAAGAGCTCGTGAAGATACGGTGTACATATAATTTTAATTACGCTGCCTGGCAATGAAACAGATAAAACTAAAATGCTGAAGTCCTAGGTTATGTCTTTAAAAGAATGTAGTAAGAATGCTTTGTTGAGATAAGCTGCTCATGGTCGACCGGCCTTATCTTAATCACTGTAACTCTGGACAATGTCCTGTATCTTAAAGAAATTAGCCTGTTGAGATAAGCTGCTCATAGCTGATCGGCCTCATCTTTCTCCAGTCTAAACTCATCAGGCTGACAATAACCAATTAATCTTATCTTCCCTGACCTTGTTATGTTGGAAAAACAGCATCACATTTCGAGGCTCCAGGTGCAAGGGTCAGGCTTGTACCGACCAGTATAAGTACAAGTGATTGTAATAGGTCAGTAGTAGAGCTAAAGCTACAGAGGAGAAGAGAATACCGGTTGGGTTACCACTCTACTTAAGAAGGGAACGGCATAATTTCGTTCTGTTCTTATAACTATCGCTCGAGCATTGGAATTGTCTTAGTTTGTGCTTGGTTTGATCACCTCAATAAAGGATCTCGTCACCACCCATAAGGTGTCAGGTTCAGAATTATTACGCTCCTATCCTACCTTATTTTGAAGTAATATTCAGGGTTTTCCTGGTCTAATCCATTTAATATTTATATACTTCACCCAAGTCCCCCCCCCCCCCACCAACCAAAACCAATTTTTCCTTGCAGGTCATCTTTCTTGCAATCGGAATTATTCCTGTTGCTCGTCTCTGTGTGCACACCAATGAATATACATCTCTTTCGTAGTGTGGTGTCCAGAACTACACCTATGGCAGATGAAGTTTAATATTGGCAAATGCAAAATGTTACATGTTGGATAAAATAGTGTGCAACTTGCATAAAAAATGAATTAGTACAAGGATACTCAAAAAGGGATTGGAAAAAATAGTGGATTTGTCTTTAACACTATCTAGCCTACGAGTTACGGCAATTAAAAATGTTAAAATAATGAAAGCATATATAGCAAGAACAGTGGAATGCAAGTCTATTGAGATTCGGCATATTCTAAAGGGATAAGTGTGATTGATGGAAGGAGGTTTGTGTGATGTGATTTTTATCTTCAGAAGTGGGAAATGTAACTTGTAAGTGACAGGAAAACAGGAATAAAAACAGTGGAGTTTAACTACTAGATTTGGCTGGTCTTTATCAATTCTGGTCAATGATACGTATGTTTTTACTGCAGGGCTACAAGCTAGAAAACATTGACTGCTTCTGCTTCCAGTATACTCGCTGTGACACTGTAAGTTTGGTTTTACTTCCTATCATGGAGTTTATCTTTGTACATTAAAGTTTTTAAGTGGTAACAAACCTCAGCACGTAACCCAATGGAAAATACTTTTTGGATTCATCAGGGGAGATTTTCCTTTTCCTGCTGCTGTGTATGTTGCATTTCCTGGGTGGAGCACAGAGAAAAATTGGATGGGCGGATTGCACATCCATAAGGGAGCCCACCCAAATTACCATCCATTATTTTAAATGAAGATAAAATCGAACAGCATCCCTTACAGGCGTGCGATCCTCCAATCCAATTCTTCTCTGTGCGCTGCATCCAGGCAATGAAATATACACAGCAGCGGAGAAAGGAAAACCAGTTTGTGTCAACATGCATTCTTAAATGGGTCAGCAGTACAAAATTTTCTTGTGAGAGCAGAAACCCAAATTGCGATGGACTTTGTCTTTGGTCCCCGCCACAAACTCCATTCCCTAGCCACCAACTCCATCCCTCTCCCTGGCCACTATCTGAGGCTGAACCAGACTGTTCGGAACCTTGGCGTCCTATTTGACCCTGAGATGACCTTCTGACCACATATCCCCGCCATCACCAAAACCGCCTACTTCCACCTCCATAACATTGCCCGTCTCTGCCCCTGCCTCCGCTCATCTGCTGCTGAAACCCTCATCCATGCCTTTGTTACATCTAGACTTGACTATTCCAATGCTCTCCTGGCTGGCTTCCCATCTTACACCCTCCATAAACTTGAGCTCATCCAAAAGTCTGCTGCCCGTATCCTAAATCCCACCAAGTCCTGTTCCCCTATCACCCCTATGCTTGCTGACATACATTGGCTTCCATTCCTTGTTTTCAAATCCCTCCATGGCCTCACCTTTCCCTATCTCTGAACCTTCTCCAGCCCTACAACCCTCCGAGATCTCTGCGCTCCTTCAGTTCTTGCCTTTTGCACATCCTCGATTTTAATCGCTCCACCATTGGCAGCCGTGCCTTCAGCTGCCTAGGCCCTAAGGTCTGGAATTCCCTCTCTAAACCTCTCCGCCTCTAGACCACTCTCTCCTCCTTTAAGGCGCTCCTTAAAACCTACCTCTTTGACAAAGCTTTTGGTCATCTGGCCTAATATCTCCTTACGTGGCTCGGTGTCAAATTTTGTTTGATAACGCTCCTATGAAGCGCCTAGGGATGTTTTACTACATTAAAGGTGCTATATAAATGCAAGTTGTTGTTGTTGGACTAATCGTATAGGTGGAAATTTTCATCTTGACCACCTGGGTGGTAATCTGGTGGAGCAGATTGTCCGCCCGCTGTAGGACCCTCCAGATTTTTATTCCGTTGTAGAATGAAAATCAGGTGGGTTCTACAACAGACGGGCGATCCACTCCAGCAGATTCCCACCCAGGTGGTGAAGATGAAAATTTACCCCATTAGTCAGGGCTATTCCGCCTCGTAAGTGTGCCAGGGTGGGTGTTGTGCCCGTTCAACTCCCAAACATTTAACCCGACGAAGTTTCCGGCGTGAACTGTTTTGGCAGGCTCCCGGCGCTGTTCCTGCCTGAACTGGGGAGCCTGTCTGGGGCGAGGCCAGAAACTTGTTGCTGAAGTGCCCATACAGCTTAAATTTGCCTACAGTCTTCAGGATATCCAGCAATCGAATACCACTCAAAAAGTAATGTAAAGGTGGTGACGTTTAGTCCAACAACAACTTGCATTTATATAGCACCTTCAACTTAGTAAAACGTCCCAAGGCGCTTCATAGGAAAATTTGACACACTCATTTTGCAATCAATTATACTCAACAAGGGAGGAGTCTAAAGTTTAGAACCTTACCGCCAGCCTTAGCAATGCTGAACTCTAAAATCATGCTTATTATCATCCAGCGTTGCTATGGCGGTAATGATTGTAGATGTGACATATGACACAATTGCCAGCTTATTATAGTATGCCCACCCATATTTGGATCAAAAGTGATGCCAGCAAATGGATGCGGATATAAAAAAGAGTGGGAACCTGTTGGAATAGATCCCAGCTGAATTTGCCACCCTGGCTCCACCATTCAACTGAGGGACAGACAGTGGAAGGTCCTTCCTATTATTTTTCATTTAGCCTCTATTTCATCCTCCCAATATTTTCTCCACTTTCTGGTCTCCTTGGTTCATGCATCACCTGTGGCCAACAGGCCAGTTGTGCAGTATATTCCCTGGGCTGTTGATCTATCTGTCAGGAGATGTTTTGGCGTGACCCAGTGATAATACGGCCCATGATTTTTCTTCTCCTTGTGGAGATGCACTGGGCTACTGCTGTTCTCGTAGCAGCGAGACTGAGATTGAGAACTCAGCCAAATCCCACCATTCCGTGGCGTGAAAGCATTTCTCCACAGAATCCCCTTACCAAGGTAATTATTCACATCAGAGGCTTGAAAGCAAACAGAAGAGACTCAGAAAAGGCATGAGGTATGAAGAGTCGCCCTGAAATACAGGAGTAGTTATCGATTCTTTAGAGTCTAGATATCATGTTTTTTTTTCACTGCAGATTGGACCTTGTCTCCAGGGTTAAAAATTGTTGAATTGTTTTCCCTACGGGATAATAATTATAATAAGATAATTTGTTAGAATGGTGACTTAATTGATGTAGAACTAAACTCTTATTGGCTGCACAATGTTTTTGTAATGTTTTTGTTTCATCACGACAGAAAAGATGAAGTATTCTCCTGTACGTTACTGCTGTGGATCTTGAACCTTTCTTGTGAAGTAGTTTGGACATTCTTATCAACATGTAGTTTAGATATTCCATATTTGTTTCCACAGGGGCAGTGTAAATTTCAACATCGACAGAGCTGCAAGGAATCATCGGAGATCTGCCTGGATTGGTTTCGTCATAGGAGATGCAGAAACCAAATGTGTTCTCGGAAGCATTTAAACCATGAGGTCATTAAAAAAAGTTGAACCTTCCATCTTCCCCTCCTCCCTAGAATCCCCCACTATTTAGGAGCAGAAGCCCTTGTTAATTTTCTCCATCTCTAGCCCATGAGACAATTGCAGCAACCCTGCTGCTGTCTTGGCTGAGGTCATCCCACTCAGCACAACAACAAAATCGTGCGTTTATATAGCACCTTTAATGTAGTAAAACGTCCCAAGGTGCTTCACGGGAGTGTTATCAAACAAAATTTGACACAGTGTCACATAAGGAAATAGCAGAACAGGTGACTTGGTCAAAGAGGTAGGTTTTAAGGAGCGTTTTAAAGGAGGATCGAGAGGCGGAGAGGTTTAGGGAGGGAATTCCAGAGTTTAGGGCCTAGGCAGTTGAAGGCACAGTCGCCAATGGTGGAACGATTAAAATCGGGGATGCGCAAGAGGCAAGAATTGGAGGAGTGCGGAGATCTCAGAGTGTTGTAGGACTGGAGGAGGTTATAGAGATAGGGAGGGGTGAGGCCATGAAGGGATTTGAAAACAAGGATGAGAATTTTAAAATCGAGGCGTTCCCCGACCAGGAGCTGATGTAAGTCAGCTATCACAGGGATGATGGGAGAATGGGACTTGGTACGAGTTAGGACACGGGCAGCAGAGTTTTGGATAAGCTCAAGTTTATGGAGATTGGAAGATGGGAGGCCAGCCAGGAAAGCATTGGAATAGTTGAGTCAAGAGGTAACAAAGGCATGGATGAGGGTTTAGCAGCAGATGAGCTGAGGCAAGAGCGGAGTCGGGCGATATTACGGAGGTGGAAGTAGACAGTCTTGGTGATGGAGCGGTTATGTGGTCGCCAGCTCATGTCAGGGTCAGATAGGCCGTCGAGCTTGTGAACGGTCTGGTTCGGTCTCAGACAGTGGCCAGGGAGAGGGACGGAGTCAGTGGCTAGAGAACGGAGTTTGTGGTGGGCACCAAAGACAATGGCTTCAGTCTTCCCAATATTTAGTTGGAGGAAATTTTTGTTCATCCAATACTTGAGAGAGGTGGTGGTGCGGCAGAGCTGGGTGTCGTCAGCGTACATTTGGAATCTGACATTGTGTTTTCGGATGATATCGCTGAGGGGCTTCATGTAGATGAGAAATAGGAGGGGGCATTTAAAAGGAAAGGGGCAAAAATTTGCCGCGGCACGGCATCTAACACCTCTGCCGTTAGTTAGACTTGGCCCTGCACCCTTCAGCTCACAAAATGTTTGCCCACAAAGTTGCTGAAAGTGTGAGCTGATGACAGCGCAGTGAGAGAAACAGGGCATCTGGGACCTGAGTGAACAGGACAAGCAACAGGGTATCTCCTTAATCAATGAGATTGAAGGATTGGGAAATAAACACAGGAAGGACTGAGAAGGAGGGTGAATTAAAGGGGGTGAATTCAATGTCAAATCAGGTACAGAAAGAGGAATAAAGAGAACAAAAGAAAGATTGGATTAAGAGAGAGAAAAACAAGACAGAAAGGAAAAGTAAGGAATAACATTTTAAATTTTAAAATTTAACATTTTAAAAATCTCCCCAAACAATTCAAAACCTGAAGGAATAAGACTCCACATTTGTATTAGTTAATTTTCAGTGCCAGAGTGATTGATTGGCAGTAATTAACACTTATCACATCATTAAGAGTAATTATGCTACTAATTGCTAGCCCTAAATATCTGCAGCGGGTTTCGTTCGTATCGACCGCGCAAATACAGCAACTTCACGACATTCAGTGCATGTCAATGGTGAGGCAGACAGCAAAACTGATTTCAGGTCATATTTAAAGGATTTTTGTCACTGCCCACTCATCCCTTCAACACCAGAAAAAGCAGCCACCTTTTGAAATCATTCTTACTAGACAGCTTGAAAGTTACTTTGAATCGCCTTTAGGCCCGTAGCAGGGGGAGGTAAAGGCAATTATCTTGACCTTAGAAGGTGGGATCTGTTTGCAGTGTAACTTACATTATACCATCCAACTTCAGACCATCTACTATTCTGCTAACTCCTTTCAATATATTTTGAGACTTGTTGTTATACTTGCATGCACACGCGCACACACAAAACCCACAAAACTGTTATATTTTCTGCTAATGCATTGGCCTTTTTCAATAGAAGGTCTGACTGTCCTAGTTGTGAATCTTTCTAGAGCTGGCACCAATGCTGCTTCAGAGCTGACACAGCATAATCAGTTAACCATGCTCTGAGGGTAATGGTAATACCTGAGTGTAATGGTTATTGCATTGAGGATCCAGTGAGAATCATCAAAAGTATTTTAACAGTGGCTCTGAAACATATTTATACATAAATGTCTTCAACTGGCTCAGTTAATGAATCTATCTGTTGTTGTGTGGTTTTAAATAAGTAGTGATACTACCTTGCATAAAAGTCCATTCTCTTCTGCACTCCTCTGGTGTACTCAAGAGTTCATTCCCATCACCTCCAACCACATTGGAGGAAGTA
Organism: Heptranchias perlo; assembly: GCF_035084215.1. Lineage (NCBI taxonomy): Eukaryota > Metazoa > Chordata > Chondrichthyes > Hexanchiformes > Hexanchidae > Heptranchias > Heptranchias perlo. The sequence goes on from NC_090347.1 coordinate 16,310,895, forward strand.
TTTAGAAATGTAATTTCATATGATCATTTGATTTCTTGAAACAAAACTTGAATTTCTTTAATATGTCATTCATTTTTAAATAAATTGAGTATACAGGAGTAAATGGAGCAAGATTTCATTCCACTGATATCAATGTAAAAATAAGCACCTTGTACTTTGCTGTTAGAAATTACAAAAAATACACCAGATTTACTCCCAGAGGCTACAGAACAGACTCTAAGCAAAGAACAGGAAAGTCATTCATTTTTACCAGTTGTTATGTTTGTAGCCTAAATCGATGTTTGGCTGCGTAAGAAGAAAACAAAAGGCTGTAATGTTAGAACTGTTAATTCTGTTCCTAGGTAATGCTGGCGTATTTTCTATGTAGAGCAGAGAAAACTGAAAATCACTGTAAGCAACTAAACTGCCTCATGTACCATGAGAAAGCTCGTCAGTTTATTGAATATGGAACCATTCCACCAAACTCAGGTATGACTGCAGATGTATTTACTCTCACTTCTAGACCAGGCTCTCTGGGCAGAAATAATGGGGCTAACTTAACTCACACAGATGAATTCTATCTCTGAATTTTGCTTTCTATTTGACTAACAGTCAACTATATTTTAAGAAGGACATGATAGATTGGAATCTGTGACTAAACCATCAACCAGTCTACATTTAAAAAGAAAAAGATAGAAATTAGTGTTGGCAATATTCGTGGACAAATACTTAAAGCTGTCTAATCTGTTATTTTAACTGAGGCATTAAACCAATTAAAATAAATGGGTTAATGCATCTGTTAAAATAGTGCACAGAGGTATGGTGCTTTTGTTACGGTCAGTCATTTAGAGGGATAGTGTCAGCTCTTATTTTGTATAAGTTCTTGTATAACACACTGAAATTTCAAAGTCGAATTACAATATGTTTTTTTTCCTAGTTCCGATGGTACCTGCAGTCAGAAGGTAAGACAGTTTAATATTTACAGTTATTTTGTTATAGTGTTATTTATTTGACTTTACCAGCCTCCAGAAAGCCTACCTCTCTGACTGTTCCTTTAGTCTTCTCCCCGCCCACAAATTCCTATACTGTCAGTTTAGTGTCCAGCTTTCCTCCTTGTAAAATGTTCTTTAATGTGAGAAACGCTATGTAAATGCAAGCCATTCTTGTAATGGGTATCAGTGCTGGGGGACACTTCCAGACGGCAGCACAAAGCTGGCGGTATCGAATCGGCCCCCAGTTACACACCCTGTCTGATAATCCGTTCCAGTGAAACTTAATATCAGGGCGGGGCGTATAACGGGCGGCTGCTTCGATATTGCCCACTTTGCACTACTGCCTATTCTACCCCTTTGTATGAATAATCTCCTGACATCAGTCCTAAATTTACCTTTTACTATTTTGATCCTGTGTCCCCTTGTCCTACTCTCGCAATTTAATTTAAAATGATATTCAGCATTTGCCTTTTCCATTCTCTAAACTATTATATATCCTCTCAAACGCCTCCTTTCCAGACTGGAAAGCCGGGATTTCTCCGGTCTTTCCACATAAACAGACCTTTCACACTAGGGATCAATCTCGTGGCACTTCCTTGCAATACCTCCAGTGTTTCCCTCCACATCAACTCCTGTTCCTCCTCCAAATCCAGCACTGTCATTGGAAAGCCCATGTGGTGGATTATTGCCCAATAAAAGCATCGTGACAGCTTCCTGGGTATTGTGCATTAACGTACACGATAAGGTGATTGGTTTTAAACAGTGGCTGGATGTGGCCAATCTGTAGAATTGGACAGTTTCTTTGTTTTGCAGGTTCCATGGAGAAGGCCAATCTTAAGAGAGCACTAGTGACTTTATTTATACAATGGTGTGTTGTTGCCTGTCTTAATTGACAGTGGTAACCCAAGGCTGCCTGAAAAGAGTTAGTGGCAAAAATTTCACTACTCAACATCTTGGGATGTTTTACTATGTTAAAAGCAATTATATAAATGCAAGTTGTTGTTGCTACAGTCAAGGCTGTTCTCCTGGTGGAAGTGGGCTGCAGGTATTCACCCAGCAGCTGGCATAATTCCAGACTAGCCTCGGGGGACAGAACAGCCTTCTGAGGCACTAACAGCCAGAGAAATCTAAACAAGACCTTTTATGTCAGTAAACCCTGTGAAGTGGCCATCTATGTGTTGTAAACAAACATTTTCTGTAATGCCTCACTGTAAGTTCCTCTAATCTAGCCTCTTCCAATTCCCCCTTCACCCCTTCACAGGACAGGAAGGGAGGAATTCCCATTGATCCAATCCAAAAAATAACTTTCCCCAGTATTCAGTGTAAGTGGCAGGAAAAGTCTTTAGAAAAACTCCAGATCGGCAAACAGCAAGAGTCCAGCAAAGTTTCAAAAAGCTTCAGATATCACAGCCACAATGGCCCCCACAGGGATAATACTGTACTGCTCATGCCGCCGTCTATATATAGTGACAGTATTTTTATAGGTCAGGTTTGGGTTGGTAATTGGGGGAAATTACATGGAGGCCGAAGTCACATCCACCTGCCCTCATTTACATGTGGTGGGGAAGGCTCTGAGTGGGTCATGCTGCAGACTGAGGGGTTTTAAGAAGGATAATTTTGGCACAACCTTTTTGGGATGATAGTGCAATGGTCGGTTATAATGCCCTATTGTACTGGTCTTAGTATCCCAACACTGACCAATAACTGGCAGTAAATGGATGGAACATGCAGCCCAATAAGTTCAAACAAAAACAGCATGTTCCATTTCTTGCCGTTAAATCACCTGTTTAATTTACTTTTTGTGCTAGAAGGAAAATGGTGGATTGTGTGAAACGTGAAGTACCACAGGTACAAAACTTCATCAAGAGTGGAAATCATTTTTTGAAGATGGTTCGGCCATTCATCGCAAAGTCTGTGCGAGAACGAAAGCTTTCGCAAGATAAAGGAAAAGCCTACTTCAAAGAGGTATTTTTTTAACTTGTTCATTGAAGATACATAAAACTTGGGAAGTGGGTGATCCAGTTTTCCTGCTGAATAACAAACATACTGTTGAATTTATAACTTGGTTTTACTAATGTTGAAATATCTTTAATTTATATACATGTTGGAGTTTCTGCCATCATCCACCTGATTTTGTGGCACTAATTTTCAGACACTGATATACCTGTGCATATGTCTCACATTTTCCTTTTATTTCACTCTAACTCAACTAGTTTGACTTTAATACCTATTTTTGAATAAGTACATCTTTTTTAATGACTAAAAAGTTATGTGTTAAATTTTTTTTAAATTTTGCAGATATTGCATACAGTATTATTTTATGGTAGCATTAATTGGCCTAGTATTGAACCAGAAGAAATGTTGGAACAACGTGAATTTCAGTTATTATCTTCTAAGTATCCAGATGTCTTTCAGCAGTACAACACTCACCTCCCAACACGTCCTCCTTACACAGTGCTACTTGATGTGGTAAGTTCAATCAGTTCGTCCTGAGAAGCACAGTAAGTTAGAACACAGAAATAGGCCATTTAGCCAATGAAGTCTGAGCCACTTAGTCTACTCCCCACATCCTTTAATATTCCTATGCAAGTGTACAATGGGCCAAATTTTCCTCTGTGATGGGGTTACTGTTGGAAGTGCACTAGAACTTTACTTCAGCAGCCAATGTTACAATACAGAGAACTTCGTGCACCTTCATTAAAATACAATGTCTGAGGTTCGTGCTTCTTCAGGGCATGGAGCTCACTAATCTAAAGATTCTTCAGTTGAGGTGTTACTTTTTGTAATACAGCAAAAGAAGACCCAGTTTTTTGAACCCTCTGAGGAAAGAAGGTTCACAAAGGGCGTGATTATGGCCTTGTGGAAGGATGTGGTCTTGGCAGTGAGTATCACGTCCAACAACACCACCCCCCTCCCCACCCCACCCCATGGCTGCTCAAACTCAGAAAACATTAACTGACCTCTCCAGGACTTTCAAGGTAGCTGGAGGCAGTCAAACCTTGTAAGAGATAAACACTATAAACATATTTTCCAGTTTCAGCCACCAAGCCCTCACTGTATTGAACATCATCTACAACTTACCAGTAGTGTGCAGGAGGCACCGCAGTACCCCTCATAGTTCTCTCCTTCTCTAAAAATATTCCTTTATTCACAGCTGAACTTGTAGGGAAGCAGTGGAAAGCTTAGAAGATAGGTTTTTCATTACCAGCACCTGTTCTCACCCACGTTAAGAAACGTCTTAAGAAAGCCGAGTTGCATTTCATCTGATGGCACACAGAGTGCCTTCACTCAATACTTTCTTATTAATGGGAAAATGGTCCACAACCAAAGACAAAGAAATATCACCTCAATTTACCCAAGGCTCCTGCTACAAGTCATTGGCCAGCTCCCTCAGAACCTCCTACCACTGTAGGAGATTTAGAAGGCTAGGATCGATAGGGCACCTATAGTGGGCGCTCAGGGGAGACACAGTGGGCTTAAACAGTAAGGAGGTTTTTAGATTTGTTTTCACTGAGATACATTTGTCACTGAAGGAATATCTGTGGAATGGTCTGGAGCAATGTGGGAAAATGCCTAGGCAAAGGAGTTTCGAAATAATCTCCAAAATGGGAGCTTTGTTAGCTATGCCAAAAGGGGACCATGACGGCAGGATGGAATTTTTAAGAAATAGTTGCAGTTGTAGTCTTTGCTCATCAGAAAAGCCTGATGGAAGATCCCCTTTTCACCACTAGTTTCCAGTCTCTCAACTTTTCTTGCCTTACTTTATTTTATTGATACTCTCTGATAGTCAGCGTTCCTCTGAACATTCTTGTTCCTTCTAAGCTGTCATCTTCTATGCTCTTTCCCCTCCACACATCCTCACTCTGATCAAACCAACGTATCGACACGGTTTCCTATTACAACTCATCCTTTCTCAGGACCTCAAAACTGTAGAACTCCTTGCTACTTGTAGTTTTTCCCTCCTTTTGCAATCTTCAGGCATTTAACACCCAAGCTTTGTGTCACCTAATCATTACTAGGTACCCAATTTACCTTGTCTTCTCTTTCATTCATTTCACCCTTGATGGAATCTTATGCTGTGGTCCTTGCCCCTCCACCTTGAATTCTTTCAATAATAAATGAGATTGTTGAACTAAAGTCTCAATTGCCCGTCATGGGGATGCACAATGATTAGTACCTTACGTTTTTCTTCATTCACTATCTTTCATTTGCCAAATATTAGCTCACTACCAGTTGATAAATATCACAAGGACAATGACCCTTTAACATGTTTATAGTACCCAGATCCCCTATACATGCAGTTCATATAATTCACCCTTAACGTGATCGCCCATCATTGCCAGGAGTTTCTGCTTCTCTCCCCTGTGTGTTGGACAGTAAACTGGAATTTCAAATGAGAAAGAAAAACTTGTAGGCCTTGAAGAATGGTGTAATCACAGACTATGACCTGAGAAAATCCATCAACTCAGGACACTGACACAAACATTTAAAAAAGCTCTGAGGTGGTCTAGAGATTAATGCTTGGAGGAACATTAAAGATTCTGAGATTAATGAAGCTTTTGAATCTTCAACATGAATCTCAGTGTACAATGCAGGAGTTAAATATATTTTTAGGCCTCTGGTGAGGGGATAAATTTGGAGTGGAAGAGATAACAAGAAGTCTGCTGCTACCTATCTAGGGATTATTACACTCCAAGGCTCTGTACTATATTCATCATCATCGTAGAGTTACATCGAGTCTACAGCACAGAAACAGGCTATTCAACCCAACTGGTCTATGCCGGCATTTATACTCCAATAGAACCTTCTCCCTCCCTACTTCATCTCACCCCATCACCATATCCTTCTATTCCTTTCTCCCTCAAGTGCTTATCTAGCTTCCCCTTAAATGTATCTAAGCTATTTGCCTCAACTACTCCTTGTGGTAGCGAGTTCCACATTCTCACCTTTCTCTGGGTAAAGAAGTTTCTCCTGAATTCCCTATGGATTTATTAGTGACTATCTTATATTGATAACCTCTAGTTTTGGTCTCCCCGACAAGTGGAAATATTTTCTCCACGTCTACACGATTGAACCCTTTCATAATCTTAAAGATCTCTATCACCCCTCAGTCTTCCCTTTTTTAGAGAAAAGAGCTCCAGCCTGTTCAATATTTCTTGATGGACATAACCTCTCATTCTGGTAACATCCTAGTAAATCTTTTTTGTACCTTCTCCAGTGCCTCTATATCCTTTTATAATATGGAGACCAGAACTGTGCACAGTACTCCAAGTGTGGTCTAACCATTAAAGGTTTCTGCTAGTTGGACTTAAGGAAATGTCCTAGGTTAAGACTCTACTTTGTAAGTCCTTTAGGTTCAGTGTTCAAAGATCACTACACAGTGGCTGGCCATCCAATCAAGGCCATTATCTCTCTGGTGAGCCTTGCTGCTGAATCATGATTGTTTTTTGCTACATTCCCTCTGCTTATCAGCGCCGATTTTCCTGAGCCCCCTCTGCCCAGGAGATAAACAGGTGCAGCATACTCAAAGTGCACTGCACCTCTTCAGGGACAGGAAATTCAGAGCAGCTTCAGGCCTCTGAGGCCTGAATGTAGTTTCAACTTTGGGCGACTGGGGGAGAAAATACTCAGATCTACCTTCAGATCTTCGACTTAATTCTGGACCTCGGACAGCGAGGTTTTAGGGGCAGGCCATAGCACCAGCTTTTTCTGGATTTCCCTACACTTGGGTTCCCAGGAGACATTTTCACTACAACAGATGAGTTATGAGGCTGTGAACTCCCTCCTGCCTCATTCTCATTGCTCCATCTGGCCTGCACCTTCTGTCGGCACAGGTCAGGCTCTGCTCCCGTAGCAAAGCCCCAGGAATCTCGTAGCAACGTTAAAGGGGTGCTGACCCAGGCAACCAGGTCTCAACTCCTTGCACCCTGGGAGTACGCACTTCCCTGGGCACAAGGGCCAAGAAAATTGCCCCTATTGTATTCAGTATAACTACAACACCACACCTACCCCCACTTCAAAGATTGCATCTCTAATCAGGAGGCCAGAGGTCCTGTGGTGGGTTTTTAAAATGTTTTTTCTCAGCAGTGCGGTAGCCCAGCCGGTTGGGGCATGAACATGGTGCCACACAGTAACTGTAGATGGGTTTACACCTCACACGATGTTATTGATCTCAGTTCCGTGGGATGAAATGCATTTTCCCACAGGGAGGGAAGGGAAATGAAGGGACAGTTGCCCTGAGTTGCTTTTGTGCCCCATCCAGCAGGCAATGTCAGAGCAATATTGACAGAGACTGGGGAACAATTCCCTCCTCTCATCCTCGAGATCAGAGATGACGTGTGGAAACTCAACCCAGGGAAAAGGGAAAAAACTCCAAGATAAAGGAGTGTCTTACCCATAGAAATAAATAAAATCACTTTTTGAAATCAGAAAGGAGGTCTATTTTTCTCACGAACTCTCAGAAATAAGGACATTCTGGGGAACAGTCAGAATATTCATTTCAAGAAACTAGAAATCGATTGAGCATTCTAATAAAATAGAAAATGCTGGTCAGTCAATACATCAGTCAGCATCTGAAAGAAAATATGGGCAAATATAATGGGTGGAAACCCCTTGCCAGAACATGCATGTGTCAGCTTGGCTCAGTGGTAGCACTCTCACCTCTGAATCAGGTTATGGATTCAAGCCCCTCTCTGGTATATGAGCATATAATCTAGGCTGACACTTCAATGCAATACGGAGGAAAGTCTGCATTGTCAGAGGTGCAGTCTTTCAGTTGAGACCTTAAACTCTGCTGTTGAGGTAGAATGTAAAAAAATCCCAAGCCACTATTTGAGGAACGACAGACGTATTCTCCTGATATCATGGCCAACATTCATCCCTCAGCCAATACCACCAAAACAGATTAGCTCATTGTTTATCTCACTCCTGTTTGTGGGACGATGCTGTGTGCGATTTGCCATCTATGTTTGCCTACATAAGAATGACGATACTTCCAAAGTAAAAGGAGAAAATGCTGAAAATACTCAGCAAGTCAGGCAGCATCTGTGGCAAAAGAAACAGAGTTAACATTTCAGGACGAAGACCTTTCGTCAAAAATAACTCATTGACTGTGAAGTGCTTTGGGTTGTCCTAAGGACATGAAAGGTGCCATACAAATGCAAGTTGTCTCTTTCTTTATTGATTGGTACCTGTTTGTTTTACAGGTTGTTGAAATCATGGGAAGAAATGAGGAAGAAAAAGTTTTGAAATGTTTGTTGAGTCTGACTGAACAAATGGTTTTGCCACTTACAGATGATAAAAGCAGCAAAGTTGGAAATGTCTTTGTATCAACTGTCATCAACTACTGCTATTTTTGGGATAGTGATATCAAAAACGAGAAAACAGACAATTATTTTGGTGCTTCAGTGTCATGTAAAGGGAGGCAACAGAGACAAATTATGATCGATATATTGTGCTGTCAAACATGGCACAAACACATTAGCCTGGCAGTATGTATTGGAAATATGTATAAAAACCAAGCTGTTTGGTTTCCTCCTGAAGTGCACTCCCTGGCTTTTAATATAATTTTCAATGAAGAAAGCCCTCCTGCACCAAGTGCTACACCAGACAATCAACATGTTCTCACAGTGGTTGGATCAGCAGGTGTCCAGGAGCCCAACTCCTTAGAAATTAGCAGAACTCCTAGGCAACGTGCAAGCTTAATTCCCAGAGTTCCTTGTGAGAGGTGCCTCGACATGTTCCCAAACATTAATTATCATCCAAATCCAGAATACCATGGCCATCCATATTGGGAACATGGCAACTGTGCTGAGTGTGAATCTCTAAGCCAGCTTCTGTACGCTAACCAGCTATTGGCCATGAGACTACAGTTTTACGTACAAAGAACAATTCTAAGTTCTCCAACTGAACAAATTCATCTGCCTCATGGTCTGATTGGTAGGAAACTGAGAAGACTTGAAGATAATCTCAGATCATTAGGGTTTAATGTGGGACTTTTTTCATTTTATGATCCATCTGGTATAGAGAGTACTGCACTGGAGAGATTCCAACACTGAAATCACATTATATCGCTCACTATGTCATATACCTGGCCATCTAATAATCCAGCTGGATGAATACACCTGGGGAGTCTCACTCTTTGTACTATAAGGTACAATTTAATGGACAGAAAATCGTGGGGAACACTCCCATAATTTCCCAATTTGTGCTTCCTGAGGGTTATTGTCCACACCGGGAGTGTGTATTGGGAAATTCATCCCTGTGCAGAACATCAAACACAGTGTTTGCAACTTTGAAGGTAAAGGCCCCCAATTTCCTCTGTGCCACGATGGTGGTGGATCTCCAGCAAGGTGGGACTCCCACTCGCTCATTATTTATGCCCCTTTCCAGGGTCAGGGCCATTTATGTATTCTACCCGGGTGCCTCAGATGGGGTGGGGGTGAAAACTTGCTGCAGTGCCTTGCAGAAACATAAGTGGACCAGTTGTGACCTCAGAGGAAACTTAAAAAATAAAAAGTGCCCCATTTTCAAATAGGCTGGTTTCAATAATTCAATCAATTGCTCTACAATCAATTGCAGTAGAGAAACTGGTCTTTTAAGTTTTAAATAACCCCATATGCCCTTAGCAATAATAGATGCCCAGGCATCCCTCGTGCCCAGCATTGCTAGGATGCAAATGGCAGGAAATATGTAGTATAGCGTATTTCCCTCATTTGCATGGCATCATAATATGCCCGCCCCCAAATGCAACACAAATCCTGAACAGTGCAAAAGTAGAGCGGACTCGCACTTCAGGCCCATTTACAGTGTTTTTACACTGATTTAGCAGAGGTAATTCTAGACCCAAATTTCTATAACTCCAGGTTTCATATTGCTCAAACGAAACTAAAATGCTTAACGGCAACATAGTGGTGAAGCATTTAAAATATGGACGTGAATGATCTCCCGCTGAACCTGGGACAAATATGAACTAAAATCACTGTTACCTTCCTGGCTGAATTCCAGATCTCTACTCCATTATTGCGAACAATGCAAAGCAGAAAGATTGTGCTTATACAAGCCCAAATCTAGCAAAGCTTTGCTTTGGTTCAGTTTTGTAAAAGCTTACAGTTGAAGTACAGATTCGCTGTTTGTAACATTCATTTTACACCATCACAGTAAGAGATTGGCAGTCAACCCCAACTAACAGATGTTTGATCTATCTCTCAAGTAGGCTGCCAAGAAATAAGACACATGGCTCATCATCTGCCCTGCAGGCTGCTGAAACGTTGAGAAAGATAGGAACTACAAGGAGTAGGATTGTTAAAAAGGAGAAACTAGGGAAAGACAACTAGATCCAAACTAAGAATAACCAACTGGTAGGTAGTTATTGGAAAACAATGTGCTTATGGACAATTAAGTCACATCTGAAGCAAACTGGGCTGTGTGGAATTTGATAATTCTTGAACCTTTGAGACCATGGAACTGTCATGCAAAAGAAGACTAAAACTTGTCCAAGATACAGGACATTGGTACTGATAATACAACCTGTGAGCCATTTGCAGCCCGCCTTCCTTTCACCTGTGATGATCTGCTTCAGGTGTCATTGGGTCTTCATTCCTAGCTGACCTGATGTACTCTGCTCACTGAGATTGGATTCAGTGCTGTTCTCTCTCCTTTTGTTGTACTCCAGTGAAAGAAAGCAAGGGAATCCTTTTAGGAGGGAGAACTATGCCGGTTTCCATATAACAGGTAAATGGTTCCTATTGCAATAAAAATATTTAATAGTAGCCCTATCAAAATAGAACTTTTTAATATAATAATTGGTTCTATATATATTTTTCTATCTTTAAGAAAGTGCCTGATCCCCACCTGCTAACCGCCCATAGTGACATGACTGAAATCATGAGCTCACTCCATAGTGCCATGTGTTAGAGCATTCCTGAAAATGACCCTTGAACAAAACATTGGCTTGGATTATGGCCTTCAACAAAAGGTTAGTAAGTAGACAGATGTAGTATGTAGGGTCAGGTGGATACTCTGGACTGTTGCTTTATATCCGTTGAGGAAAGCAGAGAGAAACTTGCAGAACCTTTGGTCAGGAGATAAAACAGACTGGGTAGAATCCATAGTAAACAGACAAACACGTTCTATGTAATGAATAGGCAATATAGTCTTTTCTTTTTAACATGTTGTTATAACATTATAGAATTGGTTTTCAGGTGGAAAAGAATGATTGTACCCAGGTCCTAATTTGTTCTTCTGATTTGTGCCATTTGGAAACAAAATCAATACATTTTAAAAGATGTTGATGTTCATGAACACATGTTAAATATATTATAAAAACTGCAGACGAAAAACAAGTACTTGTAAATAAATCCCTAGCCTGGGACTGTGACGTGGTATACAATGCATGCATAGGGTCACTTTTTATCTTTCTTTTTAAATAAGATTTCTTCTACATTAATGTCACCTCCCTTAAAGTTAAGACAAATCCAAAAATTGGAATAAAACAACTTTGCAGGAGACTTCATAACATAATAATGTATTTTTAGATCTATTGCAACTGTGTAGGCTGTTTCCACACTTACCTGTTAAATTTTACAGAATGAAATCATTTCAGTTTTATATTCTGATCTGTGGCATTATTAAATACTTTTGCCTTCAGCAAAGAGTTTGACTTACCTGTCAACTTTTAACAACTATCAAAAGATTCTGGGGGTTAAGTTGGTTAACCCCCAAAATCAGACGCAGGTATCGCGATCTGCGATTAACCCGCGCTGGGTGCATCTGTCGCAGGTATTCGTTCTGCCTCAGCACTTACCGGAACACAACCTCCACATGAGGCCTTGACTCGAGGCCTTGACACGAGGATTGAATGACATTCACACTTTCCACCAGCAGTGGGAGCCCAAATCTCTTAAAGGCAGGCTGTCTCCCTGATCAGACATCACACACACACAGATGCAGGTCCCATCTCTATGTTTACAAACTGTTGAGTTATTTTAAAATACTGAATGAAGGTTGCCCACCACTAAATCCCACATCCTCCAATCTGCATGCCAGACCTCACCAATCTGCCGGTGCGAGTTTGTACCAGGTCTCTGAGAGTGCAGGAAGAAGTTCAATGCTTTGACACAAGTAGTCAAGTGGCATCTCCTACCAACTGCACCACTAGCCGCATCCATTGCTCCATGCACTACACCCCCCATCACCCACTTACCAACAAACTCTTTCAATCAGTACTCAACTCTTCCAATCAGATGCTTCCTCTCACCCTTACACATTACCACTGTTGCAAGCCACACACCCACAACTCCCAGGCCATACACACTGGCAGATATTCAGCCATGACAGGCACATCACCCAGACACACGTCCCGCTTTCTTGCAGGAGAAGGTGGCACATAACAGGAGGTAGCAAGTGGCAGTGGCTTTTAGCCTTTCGAGCATGTTCTGCCATTCAATGAGATCATGGTTGATCTGTAACCTAACTCCATATACCCTAGCCCCATATCCCTTAATACCCTTGATTCACGGAAATGTATCAATCTCAGATTTAAAATTCACAATTGAGCTAGCATCAACTGCCGTTTGCAAAAGAGAGTTCCAAACTTCTCCCACCCTTTGTGTGTAGATGCGTTTCCTAACTTCATTCCTGCACGTCGTGACTCTAAATGTTAGGCTATGTCCCCTCGTCCTAGTAATCAAATATAGGAGAACTCAAAAAAGTTACAAATGCATCAGCAGCCAGAAGCAATAATCCAGCAACTGACCTGTAAATCCTGCGTGGTCCCTTTAAATAGCGCTGTTGGGGGGCACTCCAAGGCATGTTTAGATGGTTACAATTAAGGCAGTGCATTGAGTGGAGCGCTAAGTGCCAATGGTGTGCATCACATTAAATCAGCATTGCACACTGATCAAATAAATTTTCACCCTACTTTACACGATACCGGCATTCGTTATTTGTGCATGTGCTAAACTCTTTACCAAAATGGCGTCGGGCGCACGTCATGCTAGATGCGTGCATGCGCATCCAAGACGCCATCTTGGATCTCCGAGCGGTCGCGTAGCACTGAAACAACGGGCGCTACACGACCCAATTTAGTGCCCTCTCAGTTTGCAGGAGAATTTACTAGACAAGACAGTTGTGAAAATGACATTTTTGTCTGCGTTGACAGTATTTGATGGGTTGGAACACAACAAGAAACTGATTATTTGAGTGATCAGAACCATGAATTGTTTGTAGATATCGGCTACACTGTATGTTGGAAACAATATTATGTTTGTCAGAAAAAAATGTAGAAAGGATATAACCAACCAGGAACCAAAACTTCCTGAATTCAATACACCGTGTTATTTAATCAAACTCAATGGAAATAAAAATTGTGCAAAGGAAATTCCAATTTTCAGTGTTTTTTATTTGAATAAATACAAACATGCAGTATGAACATGACAATAATATTGTCTTATTTTCTATTTTCACTCAGTTTGCATAGCGAGGTTCACACAATTATAAGGAAACCTTATAGACAAATACATACTCCAAAGATTGTTTAAAGCTGTGCACCGTTAGTGACTTAACAACATTTAGTTGCAATATTTTTAATTGCAGTAGCAACTATTTTTCTGGTAATTTGTAGCACTACAAACATTTTCTGATCAATTAAGACACACAAAACAGAATTTGTACATAAAGATTGGACTTAGATTTACTGAATAGGCAAAAAAATCCATATTTAAGTTGATGGATGACAGGTATACAAAGATTGGCTGGATCCATTATTTCTATGCTTCAGATAGCATAAAATAAAACGTTCTATTAATGGTAAGAGTGTTGTTGGACTGTGGGATTTCACCCTCATTCAATGGATAAATACTCACCCTTGCTCTATTTCAATAAACTGACAAGGTGCACAGAAAATCATTAATCGCGGTTGAATTGATTGAATTACAGAAACCAGCCTATTTTAAAAGCATATAATATCATAGTATGGTACAGCACAGAAAGAGGCCGTTCAGCCCATCGCGCCTGTGCTGGCTCTTTGAAAGCTATCCAATTAGTCCCATTCCCGTGCTCTTTTCCTGTAGCCCTGTAAAATTTTTTTCCCTTTAAGTGTTTATCCAATTCCCTTTTGAAAGTTACTGTTCAATCTGCTTCCACCACCCTTTCAGGCAGTGCATTCCAGATCATAACAACTCGCTGTATGAAAGAATGTTTCCTCATGTCGCCTCTGGTTCTTTTGCCAATCGCCTTAAATCTGTGTCCTCTGGTTACCGACCCTTCTACCACTGGAAACAGTTTGTCCTTATAATTACTCTATCAATCAGGGACCAGTTTCTCTTTATTTATTTTATCTAAACCCTTCATGATTTTGAACACCTCTATCAAATCTCCTCAACCTTATCTGCTGTAAGGAGAACAACTCCAATCTCTGCACATAACTGAAGTCTCTCATCCCTGGTACCATTCTAGTCAATCTCTTCTAAAATTGGGGATGCACAAGAGACCAGAATTGGAGGAGCACAGAGATCTCGGAGGGTTGTAGGGCTGGAGGAGGTTACAGAGATAGGGAGGGGCGAGTCCATGGAGAGATTTGAAAACAAGGATGAGAATTTTAAAATCGAGGCGTTGCTGGACCAGGAGTCAATGTAGGTCAGCGAGCACAGGGGTGATGGGTGAATAGGACTTGGTGCGAGTTAGGATACAGGCAGCAGAGTTTTGGATGAGCTCAAGTTTACGGAGGATGCAAGGTGGGAGGCCGACCAGGAGAGTATTGGAATCATCAAGTGTGGAGGTAACAAAGGCGTGGCTGAAGGTTTCAGCAGCAGATGAACTCAGGATTATTACTGGAATAATAAATGGGAAAGTTAGAAGAAATGTTTTCACACTGAGGCTGACCACCTGGGAGTCTGAGAGTTAAAATTCCCTGTTATGTCAAAAATATAATGAGAAATGAAAGTAAATAAAGAATCAAAAGTCTGTGAATATTGCCCACCAATAAGTTTACTTTTGAGTCAACAGATCATGGGTTCTATCCCCTCTCCAGAGACTAGAGCATATAATCTTGGCCTACAGCTTGCACTGCCCCATTTCTGCAGCCACCGATCTGCTGAATCACACCCTCAACCGTCTCCGCCCCTGCCTCAGCTCATCTGCTGCTGAAACCCTCATCCGTGCCTTTGTTATCTCCAGACTTGACTATTTCAATACTCTCCTGGCTGGCCTCCCACCTTGCTACCTCCATAAACTTAAACTCATCCAAAACTTTGCTGCCCGTAACCCTACTCGCACCAAGTCCCGTTCACCCATCACCCCTGTGCTCGCTGACCTACATTGGCTACCAGTCCGGCTATGCCTCAATTTTAAAATTCTCATCCTTGTTTTCAAATCCCTCCACGGCCTCGCCCCTCCCAATCTCTGTAACCTCCTCCAGCCTTACAACCCTCCGAGATCTCTGCGCTCCTCCAAGTCTGGTCACTTGCGCATTCCTGATTTTCATCGCTTCACCCTTGGCAGCCGTGCCTTCAGCTGCCTAGGCTCTAAGCTCTGGAATTCCCTCTCTAAACCTCTCCGTCTCTCCTCCTTTAAGTTGCTCCTTTAAATCTACCCTATTTGACCAATCTTTTGGTCGCCTGTCATAATATCTCTTTATGTAGCTCGGTGTCAAATTTTGTCTGATAATCGCTCCTTTGAAGCGCCTTGGGATGTTTTTACTACGTTAAAGGGCTATATAAATGTGCGTTGTCGTTGTTGCACTGTTGGAGGTGACGTCTATCAGATGAGATGCTAAACTGGGGTCGTTTGCCCTCCCAGTTGGATGTAAAAGATCCCATGGCACTATTCGATGAAGAGGAGCGTTCTCCTGATGTCCTGGCCAACATTTATCCTTCAATCAACACAACTAAAAACAACAGTTTAAGTGGTCATTTATCTCTCTGCTGTCTGTGGGACCTTGCTGCGTGCATATTGACTGCCACAACTCCCTACATTACAACAGTGTTACACTTCAATAGTAATTCATTGGCTGTGAAGCATTTTGGGACGTCCGGAGATTATGAAAGGTGCTCTATAAAGGCAAGTTGTTTCTTCTTTATTTAAGAAATGACATATACACAATCTTCCAAATAACCCTAATCAGTGCTGGCAACACACAAAAGACAAGCCATTAAAAGAGTACCATTTATATACCAATCTTTACGTACAATAGTTAAAGTGTGAGTTTCGCATTGAAATGTAAAAGATGCCTAAGAATAATGTGAAACCCTGATTGATGATTTTCTATATCTTGACAGTTCACTGAAACAGTGCAAGGTTGAGTATTTATTCATTGAACTAGAGTGAAATCCCACAGTCCAACAGCATTTTTACCATTAATAGAAAATGTTATTTTATGATATCTGAAACATAGAAATAATGGATCCAGCCAATCTATATATTACTGCCACTCGTAAACTTAAAATTGGATTTTTTTTTCCTGTTCAGTACATCTAAGTACAATCTTTATGAACAAATTCTGTTTGTGTGTCTTAATTGATCAGAAAATATTTGTAGTGCCACAAATTACCAGAAAAATAGTTCTTATGCCATTAAAAATGTATATATATATTTCGCTGTTCCTTCATCGTCACTGGGTCAAAATCCTGGAACTCCCTACCTAACAGCACTGTAGGAGAACCTTCACCACACGAACTGCAGCGGTTCAAGAAGGCGGCTCACCATCACCTTCTCAAGGGCAATTAGGGATGGGCAATAAATGCTGGCCTTGCTAGCAACGCCCACATCCCATGAATGAATAAAAAAAATATTGTAACTAAATGTTGTTAAGTCACTTTAACAATATATAGCTTTAAATATGTGCAATCTTTGGAGTATGTATTTATCAATAAGATTTACTTACATTCATCTGATCGGTTTCTCTGAAAATGTCACTTTGTTATTTATAATTGTGCGAACCTCACTGTGCAAACTGAGTGAAAATAAAAAATAATACAATCATTTGGATGCAAAAATATTGTTGTCATGTTCATATTGCATGTTTGTGTTTATTCAAATAAAAAATACTGAAAATTGGAATTTCCTTTGCACAATTTTTATTTCCATTGAGTTTGATGAAATAACATGGTGTATTGAATTCAGAAAGTTTTGGTTCCTGGTGGGTTATATCCTTTCTATATTTTTTCTGACAAACATATATTGTTTCCAACATACAGTGTAGCCGATATCTACAAACAATTCATGGTTCTGATCACACAAATAATCAGTTTCTTGTTGTGTTCCAACCCATCAAATACTGTCAACGCAGACAAAAATGTAATTTACACAAACCTGTCTTGTCTAGTAAATTCTCCTGCAAACTGAGAAACTTTTGATAGTTGTTAAAAGTTGACAGGTCAAACACTTTGCTGAATGTAAAATATTTAAAGATGCCATAGAACAGATCAGAATATAAAACTGAAATGATTTCATTCTGTAAAATTTAACAGGTAAGTGTGGAAAGATCCCACACTATTGCAATAGATCTAAAAATACATTATTATGTTATGAAGTCTCCTGCAAAGTTGTCTCATTCCAATTTTTGTTTTTGTGTTAACTTTAAGGGAGGTGACATTAATATAGAAGAAATTTTACTTAAAAAGATAAAAAAGTGACCCTGTGCATGCATTGTATACCACGTCACAGTCCCAGGCTAGGGATTTATTTACAAGTTTTATTTACTTGTTTCTCGTCTGCATATATTTAAAAATATATTTAACCTGTGCTCATGTATGTCAACATATTTGAACATTTATTGATTTTGGATCCAAATTACATCAGTGCATGGCAGAAATCAGAACAATTTGGGACAGGGGTACAATAGTTCTTTTCTACCTATAATGTCCAGAGAGACCTGGGGGTATATGCGCACAAATCTTTGAAGGTGGCAGAACAGGTTAAGAAAGCGGTTGAAAAAGCATACGGGATCCCGGGCGTAGAGTACAAAAGCAAGGAAGTTATGTTGAACCTTTATAAAACACTGGTTCAGCCACAACTGCAGTATTGTGTCCAATTCAGGGCACTGCACTTTAGAAAAGATGTGACGGTCTTAGAGAGGGTGCAGAAAAGATTTACTAGAATGGTTCCCGGGATGAGGGACTTCAGTTACGTGGATGGACTGGAGAAGCTAGGGTCATTCTCCAGAGAAGGTTGAGAGGAGATTTTATAGAAGTGCTCAAAATCATTAAGGATTTAGATGAAGTAAATAAAGAGAAACTGTTCCTATTGGCGGAAGGGTCAAGAGCCAGACAACATAGATTTAAGGTAATTGGCGAAAGAACCAAAGGCGACATGAGGAAAAACTTTTTTACACAATAAGTGGTTATGATCTGGAATGCGCTGCCTGAAAGGATGTTGGAAGTAAATTCAATCGTGGCTTTCAAAAAGGAATTGGATAAATACTTGAAGGGATAAAAATTTGGAGGACTACGGCGAAAGAGCAGGGGAATGAGACTAACTGGATTGGTCTTACAGAGCCGACACGAGCTCGAGGGGCTGAAAGGCCTCCTTCTGTGCTGGAACCATTCTATGATTCTATGTCAGAAGAACATATTAAAAAGAAAAGGCTATATTGCCTATTCATTACATAGAATGTGTTTGTCTGTTTACTATGGATTCTACCCAGTCTGTTTTATCTCCTGACCAAAGGTTCTGCAAGTTTCTCTCTGCTTTCCTCAACGGATATAAAGCAACAGTCCAGAGTATCCACCTGACCCTACATACTACATCTGTCTACTTACTAACCTTTTGTCGAAGGCCATAATCTAAGCCAATGTTTTGTTCAAGGGCCGTTTTCAGGAATGCTCTAACACATGGCACTATGGAGTGAGCTCATGATTTCAGTCATGTCACTATGGGCGGTTAGCAGGTGGGGATCAGGCACTTTCTCAAAGGTAGAAAAAATATATATAGAACCAATTATTATATTAAGAAGTTCTATTTTGATTGCAATAGGAACAATTTATCTGCTGTATGGAAACTGGTACAGCTCTGCTTCCTAAAAGCATTCCCTTGCTTTCTTTTACTGGAGAATAACAAAAGGAGAGAGAACAGCGCCAAGTCCAATCTCAGTGTGTAGGGTGCATCAGGCCAGCTAGGAGTGAAGACCCAATGACACCTGAAGCAGCTCGTTTGCAAAGGAAAGGAAGGCGGGCTGCAAATGGCTCACAGGTTGTATTATCAGTACCAATGTCCTTTACCAATGACCAGTTTTAGTCTTCCTTTGCATGACAGTTCCATGGTCTCAAAGGTTCAAGAATTATCAAGTTCCACACAGCCCAGTTTGCTTCAGATGTGACTTCATTGTCCATAAGCACATTGTTTCCCAATAACTACCTACCAGTTGGTTATTCTTAGTTTGGATCTAGTTGTCTTTCCCTAGTTTCTCCTTTTTAACAATCCTACTCCTTGTAGTTCCTATCTTTCTCAACGTTTCAGCAGCCTGCAGGGCAGATGATGAGCCATGTGTCTTATTTCTTGGCGGCTTACTTGAGAGATAGATCAAACATCTGTTAGTTGGGGTTGACTGCCAATCTCTTACTGTGATGGTGTAAAATGAATGTTACAAACAGCGAATCTGTACTTCAACTGTAAGCTTTTACAAAACTGAACCAAAGCAAAGTTTTGCTAGATTTGGGCTTGTATAAGCACAATTTTTCTGCTTTGCATTGTTCGCAATAATGGAGTAGAGATCTGGAATTCAGCCAGGAAGGTAAGTGATTTTAGTTCATATTTGTCCCAGGTTCGGTGGGAGATCATTCACGTCCATATTTTATTTGGCAGATTATGATGCCATGCGAATGAGGGAAATAGGCTATATGACATATTTCCTGCCATTTGCATCCTAACAATGCTGGGCACGAGGGGTGCCTGGGCATCTGGTATTGTTAACGGCATATGGGGTTATTTAAAACTTAAAAGACCAGTTTCTCTACTGCAATTGATTGAATTACTGAAACCAGCCTATTTGAAAACAGGCACTTTTTATTTTTTAAGTTTCCTCTGAGGTCACAACTGGTCCACTTATGTTTCTTTTTTTTTTATTCGTTCACAGGATGTGGGCATTGCTGGCAAGGCCAGCATTTATTGCCCATCCCTAGCGAGATTTTTACAACTGAGTGGCTTGCTAGGCCATTTCAGAGGGCAATTAAGAATCAACCACATTGCTGAGGGTCTGGCATTGCTGAGGGTCTGGAGTCACATATAGGCCAGACCGGGTAAGGATGGCAGGTTTCCTTCCCTAAAGGACATTAGTGAACCAGATGGGTTTTTACGACAATCTGGTAGTTTCATGGCTATCATTACTGATACTAGTATTTTAATTCCAGATTTTTTTATTTTTTTAATTTAATTAATTGAATTTAAATTCGCCAGCCGCCGTGGTGGGATTTGAACTCGTGACTCTGGATTTTAGTCCAGGCCTCTGGATTACTAGCCCAGTAACATAACCACTACGCTACCGTACCCTTCTGCAAGGCACTGCAGCAAGTTTTCACCCCCACCCCATCTGAGGCACCCGGGTAGAATACATAAATGACCCTGACCCTGGAAAGGGGCATAAATAATGAGCGAGTGGAAGTCCCACCTTGCTGGAGATCCACCACCATCATGGCACAGAGGAAATTGGGGGCCTTTACCTTCAAAGTTGCAAACACTGTGTTTGATATTCTGCACAGGGATGAATTTCCCAATACACACTCCCGGTGTGGACAATAACCCTCAGGAAGCACAAATTGGGAAATTATGTTTGTGCTCCCCACAATTTTCTGTTCATTAAATTGTATCTTATAGTACAAAGAGTGAGGCTCCCCAGGTGTATACATACAGCTGGATTATTAGAAAACCAGGTATATGACAGAGTGAGCGATATAATGTGCTTTCAGTGTTGGAATCTCTAGTGCAGTACTCTATATACCAGATGGATCATAAAATAAAAGTCCATGTTCCATATTAAACTCTAATGATGCAAGATTGCCCTGAAGTCTTGTCAGTTTACTACCAATCAGCTCACTTTGCAGTTGATTTTTATCAGTTGTAGAAATTAGAAATTCTAGTCTCAGAACAATTTGCTGGTTAGCACACAGAAGCTGATTTAGAGATTCACACTCAGCCTGGTTTCCATATTCCCAATATGGATTTTGTTGGACTACTGGACGTGGATCATGCTGAATGTTTGGGAACATGTCGAGGCATCTCTTACTAGGTGCTCTGGGCACTAAGCTTGCAAGTTGCCTAGGAGTTCTGCTCATTTCAAGAGAGTTGGGCATCTGGACACTTGCTGATCCAACCACAGCAAGATCATGTTGATTGTCTGGTGTAGCACTTGGTGCAGAAGGCTTTATATTAAAAGCCCTGGAGTGCACTTTAGGAGGAAACAAAAAAGCATGTGTATTATTCATGTTTCCAATACATACTGCCAGGCTAATGTCTTTGTGCCATGTTTGACAGCACAATATATCGATCATAATTTGTCTCTGCTGCCTTCCTTTACATGACAATGAAGCACCAAAATAATTGTCTGTTTTCTCGTTTGTGACATCAACATCCCTAAAATAGCTGTAGCTGATGACTGTTGATACAAAGACATTTCCACATTTGCTGCTTTTAGCATCAGTAAATTCCACAACCATTTGTTTAGTCAGATCCAGCAGACAATTCAACACTCTTCTCTTTTCAACATTTCTTCCCATGATTTCAACAACCTGTAAAACAAACATGTACCAATCAATAAAGAGACAACTTGCATTTGTATAGCACCTTTCATGTCCTCAGGGCAACCCAAAGCATTTCACAGTCAATTAATTACTTTTGAAGTATAGTCACTGTTATGTAGGCAAAAATGGAAGGAAATTTGCACACAGCAAAATCCCACAAACAGGAGTGAGATAAACAATGGGGGTAATTTTAATCCCCACCCCCCGCGATGGGGGGGAGGGTGGAATTGTTAAATATGTGAAACCCGACCCCAACCCGCCACAAAAGCATCTACTTCCGGTTTCACCACAGCGGGTTTGGGGGTGTCCGAGTAACCCGCTCTGGAGAGGCGGGGTCCGTGATTATAATATTTAAAGGAGGCTGCGTTCCTCAGAATTTGGCAGCCGTTTAAATTTAATTCCAGCACTGCCTGTGGGTCAAGAGAGGCAGTAGTGCTTCCCCGGCCCCCCAAACAAACCTCCTGCTGCGATCTCTTCCTCCCCGCGATCATCAGACCGCCACCGCCCCCCGGAGTCGGTCGCCCTCTCCACGATCTCTATCTCTCCTCCCCCATTCTCTCTCCCCCGCGATATCTCCCTCCCTGCGATCTCTCTCTCCCTCCCTCCCTCCTCACTGCCGCGCTCCAAGACCCCACCCATCAACCCCTGATCTTCGCCGCTTGCCGGGGATTGTCCCCAAGGGTCCCCGGCTGCAGCCTTCTACAGAATGCTCAATTGATTTCTAGTTTCTTGAAATGAATATTCTGACTGTTCCCCAGAATGTCCTTATTTCTGAGAGTTCGTGAGAAAAATAGACCTCCTTTCTGATTTCAAAAAGTGATTTTATTTATTTCTATGGGTAAGACACTCCTTTATCTTGGAGTTTTTTCCCTTTTCCCTGGGTTGAGTTTCCACACGTCATCTCTGGTCATGAGGATGAGAGGAGGGAATTGTTCCCCAGTCTCTGTCAATATTGCTCTGACATTGCCTGCTGGATGGGGCACAAAAGCAACTCAGGGCAACTGTCCCTTCATTTCCCTTCCCTCCCTGTGGGAAAATGCATTTCATCCCACGGAACTGAGATCAATAACATCGTGTGAGGTGTAAACCCATCTACAGTTACTGTGTGGCACCATGTTCATGCCCCAACTGGCTGGGCTACCGCACTGCTGAGAAAAAACATTTTAAAAACCCACCACAGGATCTCTGGTCTCCTGATTAGAGATACAATCTTTGAAGTGAGGGTAGGTGTGGTGTTGTAGTTACACTGAATACAATAGGGGCAATTTTCTTGGCCCTTGTGCCCAGGGAAGTGCGCACTCCCAGGGTGCAAGGGGTTGAGACCTGGTTGCCTGGGTCAGCAACCCTTTAACGCTGCTACGAGATTCCTGGGGCTTTGCTACGGGAGCAGAGCCTGACCTGTGCCGACAGAAGGTGCAGGCCAGATGGAGCAATGATAACTCGTCTCACAGTGGACGATAACTCGCAGTGGAAATGCCTCCTGTGTGCCCAAGCGTAGGGTCACCCAGAAAAAGCTGGTGCTATGGCCTGCCCCCAAACCCCTGCCGACCAGAGGTTCCAGAGTCAAATGAAGATCTGAAGGTAGACCTCCGTATTTTTTATCCCTCTCTCCAGAATTTTAAACTATAATCAGGCCTCAGAGGCCGGAAGCTGCTCTGAATTTTCTGTCCCTACTGCCGGCGTTAAGTCATGTCAGGGAGTGGGCCTGTGCCTGGGCCGGCCTCCGGCTATTTAAGTGGGCTGGGACAAAAAATAGAGGTGATCCCAGGGCTGGATAGGAGTGTGTATACTTTGGGTGTGCTGCACCGGTTTATCTCCTGGGCGGAGAGGGGCAGTTGCTGGAGGTGATACTCACTGCCAGGACCACCCCCTTCCACAAGGCCATAATCATCCCCTCTGTGAACCTTCTTTCCTCAGAGGGTACCAAAAACTGGGTCCTCCTTTGCGGGATTATAAAAAGTAACACCTCAACTGAAGAATCTTTAAATTAGTGAGCTCCACGCTCTGAAGAAGCACAACCTCAGACACTGCAGTGAGCCATACACAAAATGGCTGCCTTCGCTCTTTCAGCTGTTGCAGAGGCACTGGATTGTTCCCCCAGCCTCACCCCCCAAAGTGGGTTCCCTATAGAGGACACCAATAGTGCCAGAAACCTACTCTGAATTTTTAATGAAGTGGCTCAGACTTCATTGACTAAATGGCCTATTTCTGTGTTCTAACTTACTGTGCTTCTCAGGATGAATTGACTGAACTTACCACATCAAGTAGCACTGTGTAAGGAGGACGTGTTGGGAGGTGGGTGTTGTACTTCCGAAAGACATCTGGATACTTAGAAAATAATAACTGAAATTCACGTTGATCAAAAATTTCTTCTGGTTCAATTCTAGGACGATTAATGTTGCCATAAAATAATATTGTATGTAATATCTGCAAAATTTTAAAAAAATTAACAACTTTTTAGTGATTAGAAAAGATGTACTTGTTCAAAAATAGGTATTAAAGTCAAACTAGTTGAGTTAGAGTGAAATTAAAACAGAAAATGTGAGAAATATGCAACAGGTATATCCGCATGTGAAAAAGAAAGGACAGGTTAGGCTATTGGATCAAGACAATAAGGTAGATTTTCGGAGTCCTCCCCCACGATGAGGTAGCCTGCCCTCCACTAGTGAGTATGAATTGGAAACACATCCGCGATTTTCCGAAACATGGCAGGCAAGATACCTTACTATGGGTGAGGACGAAAAATCTACCCTAATCTGTGTAAAAAAAGAGAAGAAAAATAATGAAAAGGGGAGAAGAGCTAAATATTTCCATACTAATGCTATGAGGATGTGAAACAAGTTTGCGGAGTGAGAAACATTTATATTGAAGAAAACGTGCGATGAACTAGGAATAACAGCATCCTGGTTTAACCAGAATATTGATTGGGAGATTAAACAGCCTACAGAATGGATAGACACAACAAAGGAGATGGAGGTGTAACAAAGTGAGTAAGAGAGGACATTATTTCCATAGAAGGGAGTGTATTTTCAGCAGGGCAGGATAGGATGCGGATTTTTTCTGTAGATGCAGACACATTATCGAATAACTTTTTCTGCAAGTCTGAGCCAGTGTCCCACAACCAACGGATCAGAGCAAAGCTCTGTCGTCCTGCCATATCCAGTCGAGAATGGTGGTAAACCACCAGGCAAATAACAGGAGGAAGCCCCATGAATATTCCAAACCTCAACCAAGGTGGAGCCCAACATGTGAGTGCAAGAGATGAGGCTGAAGCGTTTGCAAGTGTCTTCAGCCAAAAGTGCCAAGTGAATGATCCTACTCAGCCTCCTGAGGTCCCCACCATAATAGACACCAGTCTCCAGCCAATTTGGTTCACTCCATGTGACATTACAACGGGTCTCTGATATAATATAAATGATGAAAGGAGTCATTAATTGTAGCATGAAGCAACACCTACTCACGAGTGATCTGCTCCCTCAGTTTGGGTTCCACCAACAATTTGATTCCAGACTTTATCATAACCTTGATCCAGACATGGACACAAGAGCTCAATGCCACAGGAGAGGTGAGAGTAGCTGCTCTTGACATCAAGGCAGCATGCGATCGAGTTTGGCACCAAAAAGTCCTAGCAAAACTGAAGTCAATAGGGGTCAAAGGGAAAACTCTCCAGTAGCTGGAGCCATACTTGAAGCAAAGAAAGATGGTTTTTGTTGTTGAAGGCCTCTCATCACAGCCCCAGGACATCAGTGCAGGAGTTCCTCAGGGAAGTGTGCTTGGCCCTTCAGATTCATCAACTTGCATTTATATAGCACCTTTAACAAAGTAACAAAGGAAAGACATCCCAAGGCTCTTCACAGAGGTGCAAGGAAAGCAGCAATTTCCTAGCTGCAATGTCAACACATGGAACTGATATAACATACAGGGAGAGTGAGGGAGGAAGAGTTAAGAGAGGAATAAAATGACCTTCCCTCCATCATAAGGTTAGCAATGGAGCTTCTCGCTGACAACTCCACAGTGTTCAGCTCCATTCACGACTCCTCGGTTAATAAAGCAACCCATGCCAGCTTACAGCAGGACCTGGAAAATATCCAGGTTAGTTCTGACAAGTGATTAGTAACATTCACACCACATATATGCCATGTAATGACCATTCCAAACAAGAGAAAGCCCAGCTATCTCCTCTTCACTTTCAAAGACACCACCATTGCTGAGATAACCATCATCAACACTTTGGGGGTCACCACTGAGCAGAAGCTGAATTGGACCAGACATATCAACACTGTGGTTACAAGAGCAGAACAGAATCTGGGTATTCTGTTAGTAGTGGCTCACCCCCTGACCCCTCAAAGCCTCTCCACCATTTACAAGGCTTAAGTGAGGAGTGTGATGGAATACTCACCACTCTCCTGGATGGGTTCAGCTGTGCCAACACTCAAGAAACTCATCACCATCTCAGAAAGAGCAGTTCGCTTGATCAGTGCCCCTGCCACTGGACTCAATATCCACCCCTTCCACCAATGGTGGGTTGTGGCTACAGTATGTAGGATCAAAAAGATGCACTGCAGCAACTCACCAAGATTACTTCAACAGCACCTCCCTCCCTTACTAACTCTACCACCAAGAGGGACAAGAGCTGCAATATTGTGGGATCACCATCACCTCCAGATTCCTCTCCAAGTTACATACTTGGACATAAATTGACATTTCTTCACTGTCACTGGGTTAATATGCTGCAATTCCCTACCTAACACCATTGTGGGAGCAAAACAAGGACTTCAGTGGATCAAGGAAAAGACCCACCACAACCTTCCCAAGACAACTAGGGTTGAGCAATAAATGTGGCCTTGTTAGCATCACCCACATTGTGAGAACAGAAAAAATCCATTGCAAATGAGTTTATTGGTTGTTTGTGAACAATTCCAGCAGTTTTACCTTTTCCTCCCCCTGCCCTCCTTTCCTCACTGGGTTACGGCTCCACAGCCTTGGGATCATCCTCTGGTCCAATGCCTAAATTGCCATTATTCATGTATGAGCATTGCAGTCATTGGAATCTCACCATTTGGGGGAAGGAAACTAGTAAGCTGCTGCAGGATTAAAAGGCCTGTAGCATTTAAAGAAGCCATGACAGCTAAAACTATCTTTGATGCACAACCGAAAGTTTGTTATTAAAGAATGTCTATGAGGTCTGCACGGTTAAGTGATGAAACTGTATAAGTACACCTGCATGAAGGTAGGTAGAGGAGGGAAGGTGCTGTGGGAGGAGATGGCCAGGGTAATCAGTGCCAACTCCAACATTCACACAAGTCGACTCAGTGCCTGGAAAAGTTTAATGACTTTACCAGGCTGGGAAGGTAAGAGTAACCAGTCATGCCTTCTAATAATGCACTGTACTAAGAACAGTGACTTCCACTCACACTGTGTTAAAATGCTTGAATGTCCAGTCAGCCATGTGGTGCCTTTCACATCCCCAGCCTTCACCTGGAACTGTTTCTCAACTCAGTCTTACATATAATTGCTCTACTAAAAGCCTCACACGGAATCTAACTGATTGGTGCATGCACCTGTAATCACCCCATTATGGGCTACCAGCTGACATGCGTTTTACTGCATCGCATGGTAAGCAAAAAGGTAATTCTCACTTTCTCCGAGGTCATGGCAGCCCATAACTATAGAGAGAGATTGGCAACCGGCGGTAGACCCAGAAACTATTGCTGCTGCTGCTCTCCTCGGGCTGCGTTGCTCTGTACCAAAGATCCCATCCCCCAGCAGCCTAAATTTATGCAAAAACATTTCTGCAGATTCTTCACTGAACCTGGAAACTCTCAGTCTTCCTGCAGACCTTGCAGACCAGACAGATGTTTAGTAACAAATTTTCAGTAGTGCTTCCAAAATCATTTTAGCATTCAGATCATGTGGAGAGAGCCCATAGAGGGAGTTGGAAATGGGGAAATAGGAAGACAGATACCAGGTGCAGGTTTGTAATGGCATTGTCGTCCTTCTCATCCTATTATATCCCACATTACTTGTCAGCAAATCTCGAAACCCTCATGTCACTACCGAAAGTCTCATGTGAACCCTGCTCCTCAGCAACACATTCTAAGCTCTCATCCCCTTTTCTTCTCTAGATAATCTCAAAGAAGCAGAACCAGTTCCTGCCAGCACTTCATGCCATGCACCGTCACTCACTGAGTGACACACAGAGCATGAGTGAGCAGGCGCAGCTGGGGTGGAACATAAGGAAGAAGATGTTGCTGACTGGAGGTGGAAGTGATGTTGTCCTGGGCTGAAGAGCCTGGGGATTCAGCTCTCACGGTTCTTGTGTTTATAAGAAGAGGGCGATGACAGACAATGTGCTGCATACGGCGGTTCGAGAGAAATTAAGGTGCAAAAGTGAGTGGGGGTCTGGCATAACGGATCCTCGCCCCTATCTGCCCACTCAATTAGTGCCACAAAATCAGGTGGATGATGGCAGAAACTCCAACATGTATATAAATTAAAGATATTTCAACATTAGTAAAACCAAGTTATAAATTCAACAGTATGTTTGTTATTCAGCAGGAAAACTGGATCACCCACT
Organism: Heptranchias perlo; assembly: GCF_035084215.1. NCBI lineage: Eukaryota > Metazoa > Chordata > Chondrichthyes > Hexanchiformes > Hexanchidae > Heptranchias > Heptranchias perlo. The sequence continues at coordinate 16,339,172 of NC_090347.1, forward strand.
TCCCAAGTTTTATGTATCTTCAATGTACAAGTTAAAAAAGTACCTCTTTGAAGTAGGCTTTTCCTTTATCTTGCAAAAGCTTTCGTTCTCGCACAGAGTTTGCGATGAATGACCGAACCATCTTCAAAAATTGATTTCCACTCTTGATAAAGTTTTGTACCTGTGGTACTTCACGTTTCACACAATCCACCATTTTCCTTCTAGCACAAAAAGTAAATTAAACAGGTGATTTAACAGCAAGAAATGGAACATGCTGTTTTTGTTTGAACTTATTGGACTGAATTTCCATCCATTTACTGCCAGTTATTGGTCAGTGTTGGGATACTAAGACCAGTACAATAGGGCATTATAACCGACCATTGCACTATCATCCCAAAAAGGTTATGCCAAAATTATCCTTCTTAAAACCCCTCAGTCTGCTGCATGACCCACTCAGAGCCTTCCCCACCACATGTAAATGAGGGCAGGAGGATGTGGCTTCGGTCTCCATGTAATTTCCCCCAATTACCAACCCAAACCTGACCTCTGAAAATACTGTCACTATATATAGACGGCGGCATGAGCAGTACAGTATTATCCCTGTGGGGGCCATTGTGGCTGTGATATCTGAAGCTTTGTGAAACTTTGCTGGATTCTTGCTGTTTGCCGATCTGGAGTTTTTCTGAAGACTTCTCCTGCCACTTACACTGAATACTGGGGAAAGTTATTTTTTGGATTGGATCAATGGGAATTCCTCCCTTCCTGTCCTGTGAAGGGGGAATTGGAAGAGGCTAGATTAGAGGAACTTACAGAGAGGCATTACAGAAAATGTTTGTTTACAACACAGATTGCCACTTCACAGGATTTACTGATGTAGAGGTCTTTTGTTTAGATTTCTCTGGCTGTTAGTGCCTCAGAAGGCTGCTCTGTCCCCTGAGGCTAGTCTGGAATTATGCCAGCTGCTGGGCGAATACCTGCAGCCCACTTCCACCAGGAGAACAGCCTTGACTGTAGCAACAACAACTTGCATTTGTATAATTGCTTTTAACGTAGTAAAACGTCCCAAGATGTTGAGTAGTGAAAGTGACCACGGATGTGAACTTTTTGCCACTAACTCTTTTCAGGCAACCTTGGGTTACCACTGTCAATTAAGACAGGCAACAGCACACCATTGTATAAATAAAGTCACTAGTGCTCTCTTAAGATTGGCCTTCTCCATGGAACCTGCAAAACAAAGAAATTGTCCAGTTCTACAGATCGGCAGGGCTCCCACAAGTAGAAGAAGCAATTGACGGAACACGTGACACCGAAAGCCCTTCATGACAACTCCCTCAATTTCACTAATAGGGAAGGCTTTCATTTAATAAACATCCATATACTGTGTAAAGCCAAGCACCTTATCATGTACGTTAATGCACACTACCTAGGAAGCTGTCATGATGTATAATATGCAATATTAGTAAATAATGGTAATGGTGAAAATAATGGGACTTAGGATAGTTAAATATCCAGGACTTGATGGTTTCCACCCTAGGATATTAAAAAAGTAGATGAGGAAGTTGCAGAAGCTTTAGTTATAATCTTTCAAAGCTCTCGTGATTCGGGAATTGTTCATTTAGGCTGGAAAATTGCTAATGTCACTCCATTATTTAAGAAGGGTGGGAGAGAGAAACCAGGTAACTACAGGCCTGTCAGTTTAACTTCAGTTGTGGGGAAACTACTAGACTCTGTCATTAAGGATAGAGTAGCTGAGCACTTGAACAACTATGAGCTGATCGATAAAGTTCCACACAAAAAATTATTGGCAAAAATGAGAGCACACAGAATTAGAGGTAGGCTTTTGACTTGGGTCATAAATTGGTTGGAAGGTAGGAGACAGAGAGTGGAGATAAAGGGTGGATATTCAGATTGGCAGCATGTGACAAGTGGTGTTCCTCAGGAATCTGTTCTGGGGCCTCAACTTTTCACAACATTTATTAGTGACTTGGATAAAGAAATAGAGAGCTGTATATCAAAGTTTACAGATGATATTAAATTAGGAGGGACTGTAAGTAGTGCAGATGGGAGCAGGAAGTTGCAAAGGGACATAGACAGATTAAGTGAGCGGGCAAAACTATGGCAGATGGGAGTTTAATGTAAGGTCATCCACTTTGGACCTAAGAAAGATAAATTGGACTATTTTCTAAATGGTGAAAAACTGGGATCTTAAGAGAATCAAAGGGATGTGGGAGTCCAAGTCCCATTCACCCATCGCCTCTGTGCTCGCTGACCTACTATTGGCTCCCGGTCCAGCAACGCTCCGATTTTAAAATTCTCATACTTGTTTTCAAATCCCTCCATGGCCTCGCCCGTCCCTATCTCTGTAACCTCCTCCAGTCCTACAACACACCGATATCTCTGCGTTCCTCCAGTTCTAGCCTCTTGCGCATCCCCGATTTTTATCACTCTACCACTGGCAGCCGCACCTTCAGCTGCCTAGGCCTAAGCTCTAGAATTCCCTCCCTAAATGTCTCCACCTCTCTCTCCTGCTTTAAGACACTCCTTAAAAACTACCTCTTCGACCAAGCTTTTGGTCACCTGTCCTAATATCTCCTTGTGTGGCTCAGTATCAAATTTTGTTTGATAACGCTCCAGTGAAGTGCCTTGGGACCTTTTACTATGTTAATGGTGCTATATAAATGCAAGTTTTTGTTGTTGTCCAAGTACAAAAATCATTATATAAATGATTTGGACTCAGGAATCGGAAGTACAATTTCAAAATTTGAGGATGACACCAAATTGGGGAGTATAGTTAATACTGAGAAAGACTGCGACAAAATACAAGAAGATGTTAATAAACTTGCAGAATATGTGTGTATATGGCAAATTAATTTCAATATAGATAAGTGGAAGGTGGTGCATTTTGGTAGGAGGAATGAGGAGGCCACATACTCCTTGGAAAATAAGAGTCTAAATGGGGTAGATGAGCAAAGGGATCTCAGGGTACAGATTTACAGATCATTAAAAGTAGCAATGCTGGTTATCAAGGCCACAAAAATGCAAACAAAGCACTGGGCTTCACTTCTAGAGGAACAGAATTAAAAAAGAGAAGTTTTGTTAAACTTACATAGAATCTTGGTTAGACCACATTTAGAACTGTGCACAGTTCTGGCCTCCAAAAAGGATACAGGGGCACTGGAGAAGGTGCAAAAAAGATTTACAAGGATGGTACCAGAACTGAGAGGTTATAACTACCTGGAAAGACTGAACAGGCTGGGGCTCTTTTCTCTAGGAAAGAGAAGGCTGAGGGGTGACCTAATAGAGGTCTTTAAAATTATGAAGGGGTTTGATAGGGTAGACATAAAGAAAATGTTTCCATCTGTGGGGAGTCCAAAACTAGGGGCCATATATATAAGATAGTCACTAATAAATCCAATAAGGAATTCAGGAGAAACTTCTTTACCCAGAGAATGGTTAGAATGTGGAACTTGCTATCTCATAGAATAGTTGAGGCAATAGCTTAGAAGTTGAGTTTCAGGTCAGTCATGATCTAACTGAATGGTGGAGCAGGCTCGAGGGGCTGAATGGCCTACACCGGTTCCTACGTTCTTACGATGCTTTTATTATTTGACAATCCACCACATGGGCTTTCCAACGGCAATGCTGGAGAAGGAGCAGGAGTTTATGTAAAGGTAGTGCAGAAAAGAGCCACAAGGCTGATCCCAAGAGAGAAAGGCCTGTTTATACGGAAACTGAACATTAGCCCATTTATTATAACTGGCTTAATCCCTCAGTTAAAATAACGGATAGAGAAATGTCATCCGACTGTGGTAAGTATTTCCTTCCTTATCCTTACAATATTAACTGGTGTTAAAAAAACATCACACTCAGTTTGGAAGCTGCACATTCATTAGCTAGTGCATTTGTCCGATAATTCAAATCAACTAAGGTCAGCTGCATTGAGACACACGGGGTATTACATAGAATGCACAGCACAGAAACTGGCCATTCGGCCCAACAGGTCCATGCCGATGTTTATGCTCCTCTAATTGGTGGATGGGGAATACAGGTATCACCCAATAACAAAGCAGAATCAAAATTCTAATATTAAATGGTTTCTGTACCTCAGCAATTCAATAAAACCTCAGCATTATCCAACAATACCAATGAATCAATTTATAGATTACTGGCTTACTTCACCTGTTTGTGTTGAATCCAACAGAAGGACATGTTGATCCGTACATATGAAAACAATAAAATATCCAATTCTATTGAACTATGAATACAAATCCTATTAGTACAAATTGGTTACTATTTATAACTTCACCTCTGACTCACAAGCAAGATATGAATATCGCACTCCCCAGCACTGAACTCCCTTCCCTTGATCAGAAATAAAATTCAAAACATATCTTAAAATATATAGATTGTAATAACATTCTTATTGCATTTACAATTTACTTACTTATCCTCACAACTATTTGCCAGTGTCACTAAACATGTCCACGTACATTTGACCAAAGTCCGAACATCGAACTAGTTACTTCAATGTCTATTCCAGTGCAATCCCTTTTATTGAGATTAATAGGAACTTCGGCGAGACTGAAGAGCGGCTTCACCGTCAGACTGTACTGAAGGGCAGAGCCTGTCCAGCTGGAGTTGGGATCTTTTACCTGATACTCTAGTAATGTCAGCAGAAGTCAGTGCCCCAGTATCAGCCCACATCCCAATCGAAAGGAAGCAGCTTCTCCTGAGTTTAGACGGTGAATGTGATGATTTTCTGACGCAAAAAAGAGAAAACGAAACTTACTGTTGACTTCCTTGTTTCTCGAATGGTGCATTTGATTGGTCAAAGTAGAATTATGGTGTAGAGGGGAAAGTTCGATTTTATAACCGGACTGACTAAATGGAATTAAAATGGTAGAAGGCATTAATCTCGACACTGCAGAACCATTTTGACACATTAGGTATGGTGCATGCGAACACAAGATCTACACACACACACAACATTCACAGCAAAGTACGGATTGCAACAAGACATTGTAACCAACTGATTGGTATTAGAGGGTTTCAGGCAGGTTGCTCTAAGTTTAGTCCCGAGGAACGATGATTTTCAGTGTGAAGTTCTACTTTTCCCATTGAGTTTAACCACACATAAAGTAGACAATTTGCAGAATATATTGCTAAGCACCAGAATTTGAAAGCCACGAGACAGGGGTTACAAATTCAGGTCTTTTCAACAAATGGATGCTTAAGGAAATTATTTTTGAAGGCTCAGTTGGTAAATGCACCATATGATGGGACTCTGAACCATACGGACCAGGAAGGCCCCATGTTCACTTTTATTTTTACAGGGTCTTCCCTCCAGTGGTTTTAGCAAACCTGCCAAGTTTACTTTGATGTTGCCATTGGCTGAACAACGCCTGCACACTGGGAGCCTGGAGCACTAAGTCGGATAAAGAAGCAAATTTAATGGACCAATGTGATTGTTTCTGGTTCTCACACAAGCCATATTTATGGCCTCTCTCTCCAAGAGTGCCAGCTTGTGCTAAATTACAGGTAGTTTTGTGTTCTGGGCCTGACCTCATTGGAAACTTGGTATAGACTGCCTAAATTCAATTCAGAAAAAGGAGACTTTGTGTACTGCGTTCAAACCCAAATCATAAAGATAAAGATGTGATCTTGTAGCTCACTCCACCTCCTCATAGTTTGTAAAGTTCGATTAAAAACGTTGATATTTCTGAATATTTTGCAGGATAATCCAACACGTATCATAATATAGTATCATAGTAGGTACAGCACAGGAGTAGGCCATTCAGCCCATCGTGCTTGTGCCGGCTCTTTGACGGAGCTATCCAAATAGTCCCATTCCTCTGCTCTTTCCCATAGCCCTTCAAGTTTATTATTCAAAATTATTTCCCTTCAAGTATTTATCCAATTCCCTTTCAGGCAGTACATTCCAGACCATTACAACTCCCTGCATAAAAAAATGTATCCTCATGTCGCCTCTGGCTCTTTTGCTGATCACCTTAAATCTGTGTCCTCTGCCTACTGGCCCTTCTGCCACTGGAAACAGTTTCTCCTAGTTTATTCTATCAGAACCGTTCATGATTTTGAACACCTCCATCAAATCTCCCCTTAACCTTTTCTGTTCTAAGGAAAACAACCCCAGCTTCTCCAATCTCTCCATATAACTGAATTCCCTCATCCCTGGCATCATTCTAGCAAATTTCTTCTGCACCCTCTCTAAGGCCTTGACATCCTTCCTAAAATGTGGTACCCAGAATTGAACACAATATTCTAGCTGAGGCCTAATCAGTGTTTTATAAATATTTAGCATAACTTCCTTGCTTTTGTACTCTATGCCTCTATTAATAAAGCCCAGGATCCCATATGCTTTTTTAACAGCCGTATCAACTTGTCCTGCCATCTTTAAAGATTTGTGTATGTGCACCCCCAGGTCTCTCTGTTCCTGCACCCCCTTTAAAATTGTACCATTTAGTTGATATTGCCTCTCTTCATTCTTTCTACCAAAATGCATCACTTCACACTTCTCTGCATTAAATTTCATCTGCCATGTGTCTGCCCATTTCACCAGTCTGTCTCTGTCCTCTTGAAGTCTGTTACTATCCTCCACTACATTTCCTTTCCTACATTTGCGAGTTTCATGTCATCTGCAAACTTTGAAATCCTGATAGGGTTAGATGAAATAGGGGGAGAGGAGGCTCATGTGCAGCATAAATATTGGCATAGGCCAGTTGGGCCGAATGGCCTGATTCTGCACTGAAGTTTCGATGTAATTCTTAAATTTTACGAACGCCTATAAACACCCTATTATTTTCTCTAAGTACAAGTAGATGAAAATATGGTAAAGATGAAACAAAATAATTTGGCACTTGGAAATGTATGGGCTAATAAATGAAAGTCAGCATGGATTTGTTAAAGGAAAATCGTGTTTGACTAACCTGATTGAGTTCTTTGATGAAGTAACAGAGAGGGTTGATGAGGGTAGTGTGGTTGATGTGTATATGGACATTCAAAAGGCATTTGATAAAGTACCACATGATAGACTTGTTAGCAAAATTAAAGCCCGTGGGATTAAAGGGACAGTGGCAGTATGGATACAAAATTGGCTGGCGGACAGAAAGCAAAGAGTAGTGGTGAACGGTTCTTTTTCAGACTGGAGGGAAGTATACGGTGGTGTTCCCCAAGGGTCAGTATTAGGCTCTTTTTGATGAATTAATGACCTGGACTTGGGTACAGAGGATATAATTTCAAAGTTATATTCCTTTCTCCCTCGTGTGCTTATCTAGCTTTCCTTTAAATGAATCTATGTTATTTGTCTCAACTACTCCTTGTGGTAGCATGTTCCATATTCTTATAACTCTTTGGGTAAAGAAATTTCTCCTGAATTCCCTATTGGATTTATTAGCGACTATTTTATATTTATGACCTCTAGTTTTGGACTCCCCCCACAAGTGGAAACATTTTCTCCACGTCTACCCTATCAAACTCCATCATTATCTTAAAGACTTCTATATGGTCACCCCTCAACCTTCTCTTTTCTAGAGAAAAGAATCCCAGCCTGTTCAGCCTTTCCGGATGATATCCTCGCAGTTCTGGTATCATTCCTTGTGAATCTTTTTTGCACCATCTCCAATGCATCTATAGCCTTTTTATAATATGGAGACCAGAACTGTGCACAATACTCCAAGTGTGGTCCACCCAAGGTTCTATACATGTTTAACATAACTTCTTTGCTTTTCAATTTTATCCCTCTAGAAATGAACCCTCGTGCTTGATTTGCCTTTTTTATGGCCTTATTAACCCGCGTCACTACTTTTAGTGATTTCTGTATCTGTACCCAGAGGTCCCTTTTCTTCTCTATTCCGTTTAGACTTATTATCCAAGTGGAATGCGGCCTCCTTGTTCTTCCTACCAAAATGCACCACCTCACACTTATCTATATTGAAATTCATTTGCCAATTACACGCCCATTCTGCAAGTTTATTAATGTCCTCTTGCATTTTGAGCATTCTTCCTTTGTATTAACTATAGCCCCAATTTGGTGTCGTCCCCAAATTTTGAAATTGTACTTCTGATTCCTGAATCCAAAGCGTTAATGTAAAGCGTTAATGTAACAGCGGTCCCAGCACCGATCCCTGCAGAACATTACTTCCCCACCTTTTGCCAGTCTGTGTAGATATCCTTAACCTCTACTCTCTTCTGTTTTGTAGCCAACTTGCTTTCCATTCTGCTAATTGTCCCGACTCCACATACTCTGTCCTTAGCCATGAGTCTACAATGTGGTACCTTATCGAAGGCCCTTTGAAAATCCAAATATATTACATCTACTGCATTACCCTTGTCTCCTATTTCTGTTACTTCTTCAAAGAATTCAATAAGGTTGGTCAAGCATGACTTTCCCTTCTGAAATCCCTGTTGACTATTCTTTATTATATTTTAGTTCTCTAGCTGTCTTCCTATTACATCTTTGAGTAAAGTCTCCATTATCTTAAGCTAACTGGTATAAAGTTCACTGGACTTGTTCTATCTCCCTTTTTAAATATAGGAATAACATTAGCTGCCCACAAGTCCTCTGGCACTAGTCCCTTTTGTAGTGAATTTTTATATTTATGTAATAGTGCCTCTGCTATCTCCTCCCTAACTTCTTTTAATATTTGCGAATGCAATCCGTCCAGACCAGGGGTCTTATCCTCCCCAAGTTTGATTAGTTTTTCAATTATCTTCCTCCTTTCTATCTTCAATGTTTTAATATCTTTTTTGAACTCTTCTAATGTCCTGCCCACCCTGATGGTCTCCCTGGTAAATAGAGGCAAAGTAACTTCTCAATATTTCTGTCATTTCGCTGTCGTTACCTGTGGGTTTATCATGTGCATCCCTTAGTGGCCTTATCCCTATTCTGTTTTTTTTTGTTACTTATGTGTCTGTAGAATACTTTACTTTTTTTTATATTCCTTGATAATTTAATCTCATAGTTCCTCTTTGCTTTCCTAATTGTTTTTTTGACTTCTTTCCTAACCTCTTCGTATTCCCTTTTGTCATCCTCTCCGTTATTGTCTATGCATTTAGAGTATGCCTTTTTCTTTAGTTTCAATTTTACCTGTACCTCTTTATTCATCCATGGTGTTTCATTATTGGCTAGTTTGTTCTTGCTTTTTAGAGGAATATACTTCCCCTGATCTCTATTGATCACCGTTTTAAATATTACCCACTGCTGTTCTATTTGCTTGTCTGTCAAAATATTTTTCCAGTTTACCTGCCCTAGTCCCATTCTCATTCCCTGAAAATTAGCTTTTCCCCCCCCAATCTATTACTGTGGTCTTTGTCTTACTTATGTCTTTCGCAATCATTATTTTAAATCTTATTATGTTCTGATTGCTATTGCCTAGATGTTCCCCTACGCTTACTTCTCTTAGCTGTTCTGGTTCATTTCCCATTACTAGATCCAGCAGTGATTCCTCTCTTGTTGGGCTTCACACATACTGGGTAAGGGTCATGTACACAATAAAAACTCCATTCCCTTCTCTCGTTTCCCTACCTCTTCTTGCCAGTTTATTTGGGGGTAGTTGAAATCTCTCATGATTATTATTCGATGTTTTTTACTCATTTCATAGATTTGTCTACATATTTAATCCTCCACTTTGCTTCCACTATTAGGTGGTCTGTAGAATATACCTATTAATGTGACCGATCCTTTCTTATCCTTTGTCTCAATCCATATGGATTCCATTTCTATCTAAATGTTACTTATGTCCCATTTTTCTATTGCTATTATGGTATCTTTAATTAGTACAGTTACCCCCACCCCCTTCTTCCTTCCCTATCCTTTCTAAATACATTATATCCTGCAATATTTAACTGCCAGTCCTGTTCCTTAGGTAACCATGTTTCAATTATCCTTACAAGATGGCTCTTGTGAAACTTAAGGGGTCTAAGAGCAAGCTTTGTTGGAAAATCCCACCCACTTTTAAAACTGCACACTGTCCTGACTGAATTATCGAGCACCAAAAAAGTAACAATTGAAGAATTCCAACACAGAATCAACGTATTCGTATTAATCAACATTAAAAACTCAAGATAAAGCAAAAAGCGTGTAGTATTATTTATTAGGTACAACGTTCAGTTAAAAAACTGCTCCCAGGCAAGTACAATCAAAGCTTTAGTTTTCCTTATAAGATTTTTGCCCCACCAGTACAAATGGGAGAAAGTGAACACTATAGTGTTCTAGTCAGAAACAGGGCAGATTAACACTTGCCCAGCCATTTGAATTTTGTTCTCAATTAGTTACAGAAGTATTAAAAAAATTCAAAGTGCAGATAAGGGTGCATAGTGGCAAAATAAATAAACCTGTACAGTTTAATACTGCACAATAAATTCCTTAAAAATATACACAATTATTTCTATAGTAAAATTATAAGTTTATCCATTAATGACAACGTATGAAAAACCTACAAAATTACAAATGTAAATAGAAACTTGGCAATAGGGGTAGCACTTGCCTCAAAAGGTGCAATCCTTTTAAAACCATTATTATAATGGTTTAAAGTGTAGGCAATGCAGAATTACGTGTGACAAAATTTAAGCATTTTTGCCTTATAGCTTGTTATTGTTTTTTTGAAATTCTGTTGTGGTACAAAATAGGTTGGAAGCCAGCTTCACTCAGAGCAGAATGTTCCAGCTCAGTTTGTTACAATCTGCCTGTAAAACAAGTGCCCTAGGGAGGGAGGGGCCAAGCCACTCAATTCAATTATAAATGTTGTGTGATTTGTTCAAAATATGTATTTGATTTGTAGCCACGGTTATCATTTCAAAGTACATAACACTTTTCAAATCAGTGAGTTTGATCTGGAACCTTTGAAAAGAAGACAGTCAGTCTGAAATTTCTGAAGAGTTCATTGAGGTAGATAACTTCCGTAGTTGGTGAAAAAGGGTAAGAATCACTACGTAAGAAAATTAATTATAGCAGAGGTTTAGCACAATGTTGCACACTATCATTTTCTACAATGCAAGGAGCTGGCAAAGCTTAATGACTCCTATAAAAATATGCTTTGTTATTGTTATTATTCACTTGCTCTATTGCTATTTAATGAATTTGTTTGGTAGTTTAAGCCAAACAAGATCTAACAGCGTAATGCTATTCTACCACTTCCAAAATCAAAGAGGATCCTGTGCAGGCACAGGATAGATTTAGTACCTGTAGTCATCTAAAAACAGGTTCTCTGTTCATTATCTTCAGTATGCTACAATATTTTGCCTAGATATTAGAAGTGGAGATACTCTCAAGGACATAGGGAGCTAGGGCTCACCTATAAGAGTTGTCGGAAGCACAGGGGCCAAAAGAATTTGAAATAAAACGGGCAACGAAACCCAGAAACATAGCATTAGGTTTCTTCTCTCATAGTCTAAACAAGAAATTCACAAGTGAAATTTGAAGGACTTTTATCATTTAGTTATCATTAAGCAATAGCCTTGGAATTCAGGTGTTTATTTTGAATATTTCTTTTGGGTTCATTTACAAAGTTGTTCAAACAAATAAAAGAACAGTATCAGTTAATTAACCCCTACAGCACCTTGAATGAATTGTTTTTTTCGAGTGCAGTGGGCTGAAAGTGCTGTAGAGGTGCTAACTCAGAAATTATTCTCAGTTTGACGTATAAAATATGTCAATTTTACTCTAAACTTTAAATTGTATTTAAGTTTTCATTTTTTTGCAAAGGGTCAATACTCCAGACATCTGAATAGCTTTCTTGCTGTAATATTAATGTTTGTCACATTTTCTGAAGTGCAAACTTTAAATAATGGCTCGCTAAAGGGTCATGAAAATCTTCAAAATAATTGGCACTTTAAAGACTAACAATCGCAAATCACTTGTACATTAAGCTGTATTCTGTAGCTCACAAGGTCTGTAAAATAAAAGATCCATTCCCAAATGAAACTTGAATAATTTTAGGTTATGTAAAAGTCTTTGTGTTCTTTTAAGGATAAGAGATTTCCAGGTGAATTTATTTCCGTGAGCAGGTAATCTCACGGAAATGTCCCTGTGGGCATTCAGAAGCCTGTTTAAAGATTCTACCTGAGCTCGGTTCCCATTTTGCCAAAATAAAAGGTCATTGTTTTTTTGATGTAAATCATATTTTAAGTCTGGCAATAGGACTAGGAATCTGCCACAGGGTGGCATGGGAGAATATTGTTGATGTTTACCATTGATTGTGCGCACTCCTTTCTATGTTTTAGAACTATCCTTTATTGGGTAAGCAATAGAATGCACCTGGCCTAAGAAGATCTCCACCTCTTCACATTAGTGTGGAATTTCCATTTTCCACAGAGGTTGTCCTTGAGGCCTCTCTCACTAAGATTTCCTTTTATTGCCATTTTGTATTGTGTACTCACACACAGTAAGAAGTGGGTTGAAAGTTTCCAAATTTATTTTGTACAAACATTCATTGTATCAGTCTGGGCTAGAATTGAACCTAGGTCTTAGAATTAAAAAGCCAGTGGGTTAATTTACTGTCACTCAGTCACATCAATAAGTCGTGGTAAATTTTTAATTTGGTTATATGTAGTATTACAGTAGAAACTAATTGTCCTCATTTTTTAAATCTCAGTTTCATTATCATAAAATTACTATACACCAAACTATCTGTTTATAACAGAACATTCTGGAAATACAGAGCAGGTTCAACAGAAACCATTAAAAAAAATCCCAAAACAGTTCACAAGTCGAAATAGAGGAATTGTGCTGATCCATGGAGATAGAAATTAGGGGGGTGACTGAAAGGTTGCTCATAATGCTAGGTTTAAGAAGGTTTTTAAAGATGGAGAGAGAAATAGAGAGGCATAGAGGTTTAGGAGGGTGCTCCAGATAGTAGAGGTGAGGCAGCTGATGGCCTAGCCACCAATGGTGGGATGAATGGAGAGGAGATTGGGAAAGGCCATAAAATTAAATTTGATGCTACACAATTAATCGTATATTATTCTACAAATTATAATACTTTATCCCTATAGGTCTCACACTGCCGGCCATGGTTCATGCACATTAATGGTGCCATAATACAGGAGAGTATTGTCAAGCAGTTTTGTAAAGAAAAATGAAGAAATCATGAAAAATGAGAGATACTATCAGTGGTGTGATGGGTGAGTGTATTGGAAAACTAATATACCGTGCATAGAATGGTGGAATGTCGATTAATGGCTGGAATCCCTACAGTGCTGAATTCCTGATTTCAGCCATGTTGCTGTTGGGGGTGTGTTAGCCAATGGGAAAATTGAAGGGAAAGTTAGTCACGGGCTGTTGTCATTCACGTTCTTGTGTCTGGTTTTAGAGCAACATTGACGGAGGTCTGGGAACTGGTTGCTTGCCATCTTATTGGCTGCAGATAGTGTGTGGCATGGGAAGATCGGCTTTGGGTAGGGAGCAAAATATCTTTAAAAAGAATACAGGTTCAAACTGTCAATATAAAAAAAACAATAACAAACAAATCATGCAGTACCTCTCGAACAGAGGTATATGTTTTTGGGAGCAGGAACTGTTTGTACACTTCTTTTGACGATGCCACTCTGGGCAGACATCTTCTGATAACTTACAGCTCTCTCTGTGTAGAAACCTACATTGCTCCTGTCAAATCAAACTTATGTGTTTAAGATTAAATGTTGAAACATTAAAGATATCACAGTACTTCCAGCCTGAAAATCTGCTTCACATTTACTCTGTTTAACAGAAGCAGTATAACACAGATTTAATTAAAACATTTTCGGTAACAAATTTATTTTTCAGCTTTCAAAATGGACAGGCACTTTTTTGTCATATACATGAGTGTATACATCTAACGTTGAATATTATAACACAGAATTGGAGAAATATACAGAGCAATAAACAACTCTTAATTTACTGAACACATCTTTAATTCTGTTGAGGTATCCTTAAGTAGTTTTCCAAAAATAGTCAAAATAGAATACAGGGATTGTGCAAAAAGTATACAAATAACTTTGATGAATTAAAACACAAATGTAAACTGCTTAGAGAAAGCCCGCCCTTCACTGCAGAGATTCTATTCCTCTGACATCATTAATGATGACAAGTGGGTTAAACCAAATGATCTGTTGGTGAAGACTCTTGATCATGTTACTTGTTCCTTCTTTGTCTCCCTTTAAAATTGGAAAGATTTCTGTAACACGTTCATGGATTCCACTGTCCATTTATGATCACTAATTTGTCCTCTAAATGCTTCAAAAAGTTTTATTAGACCAAACTAAATAAATAACTTCTTCCTCATTCCTATGCAAAATTTCAAATGAGTCACTCAGACTCTGAATAGAACTTTTACATTAAATTCATTATGGACTGTTGTGTCTTAGATGTTAATGTTCAAATTCTGATCTCCTGTTATTAGTGATTCTGGATTCCTTTTAAAAATGAAATAGGGTGCAGTCCTATTAGAGAGGAGCTGTCTCTTGGAAAGAGTGTTTAACAAAGGTTTTTATTCACTTGTTTCCAAGTACACAGCACAATACGAAGTAAATGACATAGAATCATAAAATGTTACAGCACAGGAACAGGCTGTTAGGCCATCAAGTCTGTGCCAACTATTCTAAACCATATCAATTAGCATTTATGTGCTGTGCTGTTACATGCCAAGGAGCGCCATCCTGTGGAGCAACTCTATTACATCAATGCATTTTTAAAATATTTAACTGATATTTTCAGCCCCACAGAAAGCACATTTAGTGCAGTTCAGTATTACTCGTACTGACTGAGATACCACATTATTCATTTACAGCCGCCTCAAATCAATTGATTTTGTGCTTATTAACGATAGTGATGAAAGTGCTGGGCAGTTTAGCTTTTTCCATTTTCTACACCATGAATCTTACAGTTGTCACTATCTGGTTTTGCACCAGACAGTCTCATTTTTAAACCAAAATTTGTATTTCCATGACTCTTTTTATCGACTGTAGCAACCTTTCGTATTTTATAATTTCTGTAACTTTTATAAATAAACAATAATAAAACAAATTATATATTTCACAATGACATGATTTAAGCTTACCTAACAAATTGATTGTCCTATCTTTGAATACCGTCACTAACATTTACTGAAAACCTCCTTCTCTTTGCCAGAAATTCCCTCCATGCATCAATCTGATTCTCTCAACTTGAAGTGTTTTTTTCTTCATGCTGTAACAAGATTTCTGAGTTTTTTGTTTTTCCAAAAGATTTGAAAACAAGTTGCAGAATTAATTTTAAGTCTTTTTCAGGTAAAGTCTCACATTATCAAGTGGATACATTTTTACTTCAGGGAGAGAGTATCTGTGCCATCATTAGCTATTTGTATGCAAAGTTCCATTACAGTATAGGGGAAAAGTCCTACAGAGTTGAACTGTTTTTGTATAAATCATGAACTTTGGGACCCCTTTATATGAGGTAAATTATGTTTATCTAAGGATAATTCTAGAAAAATGTTATGATTAACAGCAAGCCTTGCTGTTTGTAAGCCTGTCCCTTCAATCATCTTTCCAAGTCATTGCTTTTGGAACAAAGATACAAAACCATTTTCTGGCTTGAAAGCAAAAATGGTTTTATTTGATCATTTATACAGTTCATGTTGATTAAAACAGCCATATTAATATGTTTACTGTTAGAAAGAGCAAGCAACCAAGGCAAATGATTTACAGCATTGTTCTTTTTTTCATTATACTGTACTGAGAATTACAGTAATAGTGCTAGTTATACAAAAGCCCAGATATTAACTCAGAGCGGGCTTGGTGCGGGGGGAGGAACACTCGCGGACAGTTGAACGTGAGGCTCGGGCCATTTTAACTCCCAATTCTGGACTGTCTCCCGTCCGGAGCCAACAGGAATAACGGATATGCAATCTAACAGCACATGATGATGGAGTCAATGGAAATAGTAAAGAGGTAGAGCTGGGCGTCATCAATATACATGTGTATGTTGACCCCGTCCCTATAAATCCTGTAACCAAGGAGCGGCATGCAGATGAGGAGAGGGCCAATGATAGATCCATGGTGGAGAGGAGCAACATTGAAGCAGCTTGGCATGGTTAACCCTATCAAATAATGTGAAGTGATCGAGGAGAGCAAGGAGGGATAATGTATCATAATCACATCGACAGATAATGTCATTTGTTACTTAAACCAGGGCGATCTTAGTGTTGTAAGCAGAGTAGAAACTACTGAAAGAATTTGAACAGAGGGTCTGAGAGATGGATAGGGAACTGGGAGACAAGAATACCTCTGAGGACCTTAGAGATTAAAGGGAGGTTAGAGGTGGGGTGGGTTGAGGATCCTGATAATAGTACTTTTGAAAGGGAGAAGGACAGAGTCTGAGCAGAGAGAGCCATCTACAATGTCAATAAGCATGGGTGCTAGTTGGGGTACTTAAGTGGTCAGGAGTTGAATGGGGAGAGAATGAAGAGGCTTATCAAAGAGATGAGATTGGAGAAGTAGAGGGAGAGGATCAGCAGAATAATGGGGAATCAGGGGTAGAATATGATAGGGAATCAGGGGTAGGATAGGTGGGAAGCAGAGAGGAGGGATAAGAAGCGGCAGAGGCAGCTACACAGATGGTCTTAATCTAAGAGACAAAGAAATCAATGAGCTCTTTGCACTTGTGATTGGAATTGAGAGTGAAGGGGGTGAAGGAAGGGTTTGATGAGGCTGTTTATCATGAAGAAAAGGAACTATGGATTGGTTGTCCTTGCCAGCAGGAAGATCCTGGGGTAGTAAGAGGATTGGCTGAAGACAGCATGGTAGTGTTTAACATGATCAAAGCAGATTTGACAACGACTGACTAGACAAGTTGTGCACGAAGTGTGCTCAAATTTATGACCATGGGACTTAAGGGACGGAAGCTGGGGACCACAACAGTAATTTCAGGAATAAGAAACATTGAGTGATTTGGTGGGACAAAAGCATTGAAGACAGAATCAAGGGAACAGTTGAGCAGATCAACAGTGGCAGAGATGTTCTGACAAGTGGAGGGTAGGATGAGGAGTTAGAAGATTGATAGTGGGAGCTCACGGAGAGATTTTCCTAGCGTGCATGGTGAGGGTGGTGGGGGGATGGGAGATGTTGGAGGACTGAAAGTGCTAAGGAGAACAAGGAAGTGGTCAGAGATAAATGTATCGGTTAGCAAATCCTTAGAAGTGGAGGAGCCACAGGAGATGGCATGTCAAGGAAGTGGCTGTGGATGGAAGAGATTATATGAAGGGTGAGGCTGAGTGACAAATGGCATGCTAAGAGGCTTCTACCTATAGTACCCATGGAAGCATTAGGTGGAACTTTCTTCCTCAGGTCACCTGTTTTCAATATCACATCACATAGCTTTTCAGACTCCTCTATGGCCCATCCCTTCTACAAGGGATGACTGCATTCATATATATAAAACTGTATGATCATACTGACTTTTGACATAATTAGTTTCAGATCTTCCTAAAGTCAAGTTGGAACAGTACACCAAGCCTGAAAACAGTCCAGCACATCTTGCATTATTACTGGACACAAGAGTATATTTACCAATCTTGAGCTCGCAGTGGAGAGCTTCACTCAAAGGGGACATGGGTCAGAGAATCAGGCTGCAATGCTGTAGCCCTAGCTCTGAACTGCACTCCCTTCATGCGTGGCTCCCTCCTGGAAATGTAGGATTGCTGAATTTACCCAAAATGGTAAATGGGGTACCCCAACTAAGCCTGATCCTGTCCTCACCTAATGTCAGTGCAAGTAGTTTTCTGTGGATTAAATAAACATTGACATATGCACTTCTACAACTGAAGTTGTTGAAAATCATTTAGTTACACTGGGGAATGATTTTTAAATAATAACTTATCAGCCTGATTATATATTACAAATACAATATTTACCCTTAAATATCTGAGAAAAAACATTTATATCCAAGAGAAAATGGAAGATAAGATCTCACATGTTTTATGTAAGATTATCATAATTGCTTCAGGGTGAGTAGATTATATGCCTCCTACTTACCAAGTGACTGAGGTTCTTTTTCTTCACAGTCCAGACTTGAGTTATGTAAATGAAAAGATAGCCTGGAGGAACCAGTCAGAACAAAAGGCTGCTGTTCCTGTCCATCACTGGCAGTATTCATGATTAATTTCCTTTTGACTCTGTGGTCCAATACGTTCAGTCCAAATTCTGGAGTAGCTGAGTTTTTTGAATTATCCATCTCCTGCTTCAACTTAAAATCCTGCATCAATAGTGGAGACGGGAAATCCACATCATAGGACTTGTTAATAGATTGGTTTCGTGCAATTCTGTCCGCAGTCATATGGATGGTGGACGTCAGACTTGACATCTCAGGTATTGTTGTTATGGGACCATTCTGTACAAATAACTGTTGGCTGGGGTACTGCATCTTTTGTGCTTCAAAGGACTGTAATTTATTGGCATGAAATGCAGCAGGAGCACTATTAACAGTCTGTGGGATAGAATTTTCACGTGATAGAAACCTTACATCATTATGTACTTTATTCCAATGTAAGTCAGCTGCTGCAATGTCAGCAGTTTCATTATCTTTTTGTGTGCACTTGTTGCTCAAAGAGTCACTGTTTCTCTCCAGTGGAGTTGCTTCACAATTCAGCAACTGTTCATTTATTGTTACTTCACAGGATGAAGTTAATGCAGTTTGCAAACCTGTTATTAGAGCTTTTAGATTGGCCAAGTTTACCTCCAGTTCGGTAATGTATTGTGTTTGAGCTTGGTTGAGTTTTGGTTCATCTCTAGGTGTGTCTGAACTACTTTTCTTCTCCGGTTGTTCAATCATTTCACTACCTACATCGATTGGAGCATTTAATAGCAGCCTTTGTGATGGACAGGTCCACTTTTTTGAAAATACCGGACTTTTGCTCAATGTTAAGTTGGGTACCATGAAACCTCTATTTTGACTTTTTGCAGACCTGTTCATGTTATTACCTCCCTCCTGATATTGGGATACTTGTCCCCCAGAGTTTGAATGTACTGGGCTTCTCTTGAAGCAGTAACGTTTATTCATCACTTTAAATGGCTTTGAGAACTTGAAGGTATTCTTGGGATTCACCTCATCTATTTTGCTACCTTTATTCCCCTTAGGTAAAGTTTGACACTTGTGTCGCACTTCATTTGTTTTTTCTGTGTTCACATCACTGGCTATGAAAGTTTGGTTGTGTTCAGAAAAAGTATGGGAATACAGTGAGGAAACAGAATGCACAGCTGGATCAAGGTTTAACAAGGTGTTAGGCAGCATGGGTTTCCCTGAATCATTTATTTTTCCCCTGGTATTTTTGCTATCTTTAGTTGCATCCAAATCATTTTCCATGTCAGAAAGGTGTTCTCCTTGCATTTTGCATTGTACGGTTTTCTGCAGTTTTAGTTGTCTCTGCCTATCTCGATACTCCTTTGATTTTTTCAATAGGCTCTGTAGACTTAGTACATTGGTGTCAGGAGATGAATTCTGACTCATACTGGCCTCATTAGTAGGATGATGGAAGTGCTCTGACTTACTGCCATTGGTTTCATCTCTTGTGGATATTACTATAGAGTCATCACTCCCAACTTCACATAAATCCTCTTGCGTGTTGGTAGAATTGATTGGTATGTGCTTTGTTGTATCAATTATTTTATGTATAGCAAAGTTTTGAAGAACATGAACTGCTGTATTTTGAAAGTCATCTGATTTATCATTGTTTACGTGACTACTGGCCCTTGTATTATTACTTGCCACAGGACCCAAGCAGGAAGAACCGGCATGGTAATTTGAAATACCAAATTTTCTATCAATCAAATCGGAGGTCATTATTGCAGGCACATGGTCAGTCACAAGACTTGTAGTATATGTTTCTTCAATCTCATTAGATATCTGTGCTTTATATCTAGTAGGCTCAAATGTTAGAGACTCACTGTGTCCAAGTGAGGTTTTGTGCACAGGAGTTGCGTTGGTTGTGGTGTTCCAATCCTTTATGCATCCACTGTTCATCTCTTCGACAGGGTCAGCATTCACAGGCATGCCGGGCAACCTCTGAAATGAATAATTTTCCAGAATCTCCTGAATTGTTGGCACTTTAGTTAGCTATAACAAACAATTGAAAACCAGTCTGGGACTATAGAATTACCGATATATTCACATATCATAGCCCCCAACTAGAACTGTGCTCTTCTATGACTTGCTTTGTTCCATTGCTAATGACTCCTCGTTCACAGGGGGACCATAAAAATGTTCTTTCTGGATAGAGATTATAAAGTGTGTTTTTATAATATACCCTAAGAGTCATTATAGAGTTTCTACTGCAGTCTTTAGATTCCAAGTATTGATTTGGTAGTTTAATATCAATTCTTTTTAAATAAATAAAAACAAAAGCAGTTTTTTAAAAAGTCAAGTACATCAGTACACTGAAAGCGGAATGAAAGTCAGGAGGGAATTGGATGGGGAATATATTCTTTACAAAATCATCTTCACCTCACTTTTACAAAAAAAGATCTATAGCAATAGAAAGAGCTTGCATTTGTGTAGTGCCTTTCATGACCTCAAAATGACCCAAAGGACTTCATGGTCAATGAACTACTTTTTGAAAGTGTAGTCATTCTGCTAATGTAGGGAAATGCTGCAAACAACAAGATCAATGTCCAGATAATCTGTTTTTGGTTGGGTTGGTTGAGGGATAAATGTTGGCCTGGACATCGGGAGAACTCCCCTCCTCTTCTTTGAATAGTGCCATGGGATCTTTTATGTCCACCTGAGGGGTCAGAGGGGCCTTGGTTTAATGTCTCATCCGAAATACGGCACCTCCAACAGTGCTGCACTTGCTTAGTACTGGAGTATCAGCCCAGATTATGTGGTCAAGTCTCTGGAGTGGGGCTTGAATCCACAGTTTACTGACTGAGAGGCACGTGCTATCACTGAGCCAAGGCTGACAGCTTATTAACTTTTTGGAACATATCCTTGATTTTGTTATTTTTATTCTTTTGGAGATTAAAATTTCACATCTCCAGCTCCTTTCTCTGCCACTCCAATGATTTAGTTCACACAGTATATCTGCATGCATCGCGGAGTGGCTCCATTAACTTTAATAGGTGCCACAGAGCAGGCCATCCTGGGTGGCAGGGGGCTATGTAGTCACTTCTGTCATTTAAATTTTGAAATTTAGCATTATATTTTCTTACAATCTAGAAACTGCAGTACAGACCCCTATAGAAAGCTCTCTGCTGGCAGAGTATGCAACAGCATCCAGCCAGCAGTGTTTTGTCCATGCTAACAATAACAAACAACATCTTGCATTTATATAGTACCTTTAACGTTGTGACAACGTCCCAAAGCGTTTCACAGGAGCATTATCAGACAAAATTTCAGGCCGAGCAACATAAAGAGATATTAGGACAGATGAACAAAAGCTTGGTCAAAGAGGTAGGTTTTAAGGAGCGTCTTAAAAGGAAGAGAGGTAGAGAGGCGGAGAGATTTAGGGAGGGTATTCTAGAGCTTAGGGCCTAGGCAGCTGAAGGCACAGCCGCCAATGGTGGAGCGATGAAAGTCAGGAAAGCGCAAGAACCAGAATTGGAGGAGCACAGAGATCTCGGAGGTTATAGAGATTTAAAGCAGCAAGGCCATGGAGCGATTTGAAAACAAGAATGAGAATTTTAAAGTCGAGGTGTTGCTGGACTGGGAGCCAATGTAGGTCAACGAGCACAGGGGTTATGGGTGAACAAACTTGGTGATAGTTAGGATACGGGCAGCAGAGTTTTGGATGAGCTCAAGTTTACGGACGGTGCAAGGTGGGAGGCCAGCCAGGAGAGCGTTGGAATACTCGAGTCTGGAGGTAACAAAGGCATTGATGAGGGTTTCAGCAGCAAATGAGCTGAGGCAGAGGTGGAAACGGGCAATATTACGGAGGTGAAAGTAGACGGTCTTTGGTGATAGAGAGGATATGGGGTCAGAAGCTCAGCTCAGGGTCAAATAGGACACCGAGGTTCCAGTCTGGTTCAGCATCAGACAGTGGTCAGGGAGGGGGATGAAGTCGGTGGCTGGGGAAGGAATTTGTGGCAGGGACCGAAAACGATGGCTTCGGTCTTCCCAATATTTAATTGGAGGAAATTTCTGCTCGTCCAATAATGGATGTCGGACAAGCAGTGTGACAAATCAGAGGCAGTGTGGAGGAGTCAAGAGAGGTGGTAGTGAGGTAGAGCTGGATGTTGTCAGTGTACATGTTGAATCTGACATGTTTTCAGATCGCATCACCGAGGGGCAGCATATAGATGAGAAATAGGAGAGAGCCAAGGATAGATTCCTGGGGGACCCAAGAGGTAACGTAGTAGGAGCGGGAAGAGAAGCCATTGCAGGAGATTCTCTGCCTATGACTGGATAGATAGGAATGGAATCAGGCGAGGGCAGTCACACCCAGCTGGACAACGGAGGAGAGGCGTTAGATGAGGATGGTGTGGTCAACCGTGTCAAAGGCTGCAGACAGGTTGAGAAGGATGAGCAGGGATAGTTCACCACGGTCATAGTCACATAGGATGTCATTTGTGACTTTGATAACCTTACGTAGATAACCTGGCAGGTTCCCGTGGAATTCATTTTTTACAAACAACTCAAGCTTGGAGTATTGTGCTAAAAGGATTTGCCTGTTATGTTTAAAAAGCAAACAAACAGGAAGGCCTCACCTGCATACCGTTGAATAGTTTGTGTACCTCCAATAATTGCATACTTGTTTGTGCTTCATGCAGTTTGTCCTTTGAGGTTTCACTGTAGCTCATGGCCCTCAACTGGTATTCCTGCATCTCTTTCCTCTGTTCTGGGGAAAGCTGGAAAGAACCAGTAGGATTTGATTAATGTTTTTGATCTTGTTTTCTTCCTCTTACAGAACAATAACAGTAAAAGTTAATCTTTAGGAGCAATCATTAATATTGATCAGGCAATGTGACAACATTTACTCTTCTGTGAAAACTGTCCTTTTTTGCCAAACTGAATCAGTTTTCTAATGAAAACAAAAGATGCGCAGGAGTTGACCTCTGATCTTTATTTGTGTATGTTTTGATTGTTAATGATTGTTAAGTTACTTCAAGGTGACTTCAATTTTGTTTAGTCTGTATGTGATTTAGGCAGAAAACCAAATGACCATATAAACGGTAGGATTCTTATCAACTGTGTGGTGAGCCTAATAGTTATTATGGAAGACATGCAGGAAAATGTGGGTGTAGTACTGTAGTAAAATTGTTAATAAATTGCCAATCATTTTAATTATTTCATTGTTATCCATTACCCTGATAGAATACTAATTGCACAATTAACAAACATTTCTGAACATGGTCAATTTAGCATACAAAAACATGGAATTCATAGCATTAATTTAACCTCATCCTCAATAAAGTGTCGACGAACTAAAGCAATGAAATGTCATCTGAGCCCTGTCAAAATACAACAATGATGGTAAAATTCCAGATAACTTGCCTTTTCAAATGTTGTTATATTAGTCAAAAACTGCCACATACCATAATCATACAAGGCAAATACAACTACGGGACTTCAATGAATATACTGGCCTACGGACTACTGCATTGTTGAAGATGTATCCTTTAAATAAGACATTAAACCAAGGCTCTATCTGCTTGATCAAGAGGCACTAAAGATCTCATGGTTTTGTTTAAAAAAAAAGCTCTTCTGGCCAACATTTCTTCTTAGAATCAACATTAATGAAAATAGATTATCTAGTCAGTCATTCACCACATTGCTGTTTGTGGGATTTTACTATATGCAAAATCGCTTCCGTATTTGCCTACACAACGATGACTACATTTCAAGGTATTTCATTGTACGTAAAATTCTTTGAAATATTTCTGAGGAATGTTCTTTTACTGCTGTTAGTCCTCCAACTCACACACATTTAAGTGTGGTACAAGCATTTGGCCAGACAGCATCAAATATTCCCCACTCATTTTGCACTTAGAATTCCTACATAATTTTATTTTCTTCAGTTGAAAGGTTAGGTCTATCCAAATTTTGTTTCCCCCACTCCATTTCAGCATGTTGAGTCAAATTAGACATAGCAGGGCCATGATCACTTGCCAGTGGTGAAAGTATGGCAATGCCATGACACCGGATCAAAGAACCTCCGCAGTTTGTTGTCGGTAGAGAACTTTTCTCCAATTTAACCTTAGCTTTGATCTGAGCAAGGCGAGCTTTGCAGAATTCTTCATAACTCTCCATTCTGTAGAAAGAGAAGCACAGGAAATAATGCAATTTCATGAAATATCCGACATGGCATCATACAAATAAACTAAATTCGATGGTAAAAATACCAGGAAAGCACACTTTGATAGTTCCTGCTGGGGACGGTCCCTGACAATCGGAGAAGCTCGGGGGTTGGTGGGGGGAGGGGGATCTCGGAGCGCGGAAGCGAGAAGGGAGGGAGAGATTGTGGTGGTGGGGGGGAATTGCAGGGAGGGAGAGATCGTGGGGGTGGAGAGAGCACAGGTGGGAGAGATCTTAGGGAGGGAGAAATTGCGGGGAGTGGAGGGTTGGCCCATTATGGGGCGAGATCACGGCAGAAGATTTGCTTGACGGGCTGGGGTGAAGCACTCCTGCTCCAACTGGCTCACAAGTAGTGCTAGAAAAGGACTTACCTGCTGGATCCCGCCTCCCTTCAGCTGCCGGGTTTCCCGAGCCCTGGGAAACCCGGCCTGCAGCCGTTAAATTCAAATGGCACCCAAAATCTGAGGAACGGAGCCTTATTTAAAAATTATAATCACTGACCCGCCTCTCCAGAGCGGGTTACTCGGACGTCCCCAAAACCAGAAGTTGGCACGTTCGCGGTGGTTTGGTGTCAGTTTCACATTATTGCCAACTTAACTACCTCCCACCGCCTGCCCGTCATGGTGATGTTAAAATTCCCCCCATCGACTCAGTTCAGCAGAGAAAATGCTCTTCAACAGCAAAATGGGCACCTCTCTCTCACATACACAAACTTTATTCCCCTTCCTGAAGGCATTAGGCTGGGATATGTTTCCATGGACATCAAAAGTCCTCTGGTCCCTTATCCAAGTAGCCATTCTTCCCATGTGCGCCTAGACAAAGAGCAACCTTTTCCCAGGGGTGGCGTGGAGCATGACATCTGAGCCCAATCACTTCCAACAATAGCCACTGGATAGCAATTAGAAGCAGAAATTTTGGTTCATTTAACTTAAGGCCTTTGGAATTTGTATGATAAATGGGGAGAGTTGCATCTTTATTTCATATGGTCTTTCAAATAGCTAGAGTTAACATGAAAGCCGTCCTCATCAAGATTCAGAATGAAGGATCCCAGTCTCTGTGTCTATAAGAAAGCAGCAAATGCCTGTGTTCAGCCCAGCTAATTTGAAATGTTTATATATGCGGATTGACAGACAGTAACGCAGATGACTATCCAGCAGGGAAAAGCCGCTCGAGAATACTGAACCATTATACTGGGAAGATACAAACAAAATTAAGATGATATTCATTTTTCAGCCCTTTATACTGGGAAAGTGTGAACATCTCTGACTCGATACTTCTTCCTTGGACCATTAATACATGGTTTGCGATAATGTGTGTTTTCTAAGGATAATCTTCAAAGTGATCTGCTTTTTAATCAAAGGGAAAAATATATTAGAACCTACAAACTTTCTCACATTCTTTATACCTCTACCTGTGAGGGGACTATTAAAAGCTCCTTGAATAATCATCTCCTGCATAATCTACAATCTGAAATTGTTACTCGGGAGCTCCTGAAAGGAACTATAAGTATTTCAGGGTTTCTTTTTATTTATTTTGAAATTGTTTATAAATTATGCAAATTAAATGGAAAAAAACTACAAATGCTGGAAATCCTTGATGGTCACAGTAACATTCTACAGAAAGGCTACATGCTAAACATTAATTTTTGTTATAAATTGCACAAGTTTGGCTATTGTGCTTTTAGTATTTTGATTTATATTCTCACCTCTCATATTTATTTCACTTGTAATTAAATTTGATGATGTAGCTTCAGACTTGTACGTATTGGTCTGGCAATGGACTATTTTCCACCTTCGGAACTACATGGTGGGCATCCCTTGAATTCTCGAGTGAACTAGATACTGCTATTAGGGCTAGATGGCTAACCTGGGCATGTTAATCCATACAAAAGTGCGAATAACAGGGCAAGTTTGAGTTTATAAGGGCCTCAGTATGTTAATGGAAACTGATGTTTGGCCATTGGGAAAAGAGTCCTACCTATGGTCTGTGTGTCTGTGGCTGGCGTTGAGGGCATTTGAAGCAAGGAAATACTATTGAAAGATGGTAAAGCATTGCTGGCCAAAAGGCCATTCAGCTCCACAAATCTGCCCTTCCCACAGACCACGTACAACCTGGCCAGGAACCTCCACTTCCCCCGAGCAATTAAGTAAAAGCAACCCCAAAGTAAGTAAAATAGTCATCAACTCCAGCACATTTATCCAGCCTGCCCCAGACAATTATCCATTTGTTTTAGCTCAGTGCTTGCCATAGTGTTTTGTCTCTTTGATAACTTTGTGCAGTGGGTGTGACATAAAATGAAACACAAAATATTGGAAACATGTCGTTCCGCATCAATAATATTGATTTTTTTTTCCATAACCTCAGTGTTTTGTACACTTTAGAGTTACATTATTGACAAGTGTTATGCAAGGCTACAGACCGTCAGAGTGCCCTGAGACTATAACCGGACACTCGCAGTAACACCGGCTCCTCGCTCTATTCCTCCTCGAGCGTTCGGACCCAGTTAGAACGTTGTGAAATTTAAACTGGAGAGTGACGGTTACAATACGACCCTCGCGCCCGGACAGTGACCGACGCCCCCGGCTCCGGCTATCCGCTCAGCCCATGCAAAACAGGCGCGGCAATCTGCAAGCACTGGAGCTGGAGTTCCGCACAATAGGACTGGGTTCGCATTCTCATTGGCACTCCACTCACACTTACTGGAAGTGGATTCATATTCTCAAACACAGTAAATTGGATATATATATATATATATATATACACACACACACAATGGAACTACATTCACACTTAATGGAAGTGGGTTCATATTCTCAAACACAGTAGAACTGTATATATGTGTGTGTGTGTGTGGATATACACACGCACAATGGAACTGCTTTCACACTCCCAATGGAAGTAGGCTCACATTCTTAAACATAATGGTACTGGACATATATATAGAAACACACACGCAATTGAATTGGATCCACAAACTAAATGGGACTGGCACGCGCTTAATAGAAAGTAAAATGCTGCGGATGCTGGTTCTGATGAAAGTTTTCGAACTGAAACGTTAACTATGTTTCTTTCTCCACAAATGTTGCCTGACTTGCTGAGTATTTCCAGCATTTTCTGTTTTTATTACATACTTAATAGACATGAGTTCACATTCTTAAACACAATGGTACTGGATTCACATACATGCACACACACACACACAATGGAACTGCATTTCCACTCACGCAATAAGTAATCTTAGAGTGGAGAAACAGTGAAATCTAAGGATGCACGTACATAAATGGCAAATGGGTTTTGGGGGCAGGAGGGCAGGGGCATTGAATATAAAAGCAAACAAGTTATGTTGAATTTGCACAAGATAACAGTTAGGCTATGGTTGGAATATTGTGTGCAGTTCTGAACACCCTAATATTGGATGGGTATAGCAAAGTTTCACCAGAAAGATACTGGGAATTATATTTATGAAGAAAAGCTAAACAAAAAAGGGCTTTTGGAAAAGAGGTTTATAGGAGATCTAATAGAGATTTCCAATAATAAAAATTTTGAGAGGGCAAATAGTGAAAGATTGGCTTTGCTTGTTGGAAAATTGGTAGTAATAGGACATAGACTGAAAATGATCACTAAAAGAACAAAGGGGGAAGTTAGAAGAAATCTTTCCCCACAGATCATTAGGACATAGAATGCTTTACCATAAACAGCTATTGAGGCAGATACTATATCATTTAAAAGGGAATTCGATAGATATTTTTAAAATAATATAAAAGCATGTGTGACAATGAAATTAGAACAGAAACCTCCAGTAGAAGAGCTGGCACACGTGCAGTGGACCAAATGGCTATAAATTTCTTTGATTCTATAAACTAAATTCACAGACCACCACACCAAATAGGATTCACACAATGGGACTAGGTTCACATATAGTAGAACTGGATTCGCACACAAAATTGAGCTGCTTTCACATACACTTCCATAGTCTGTCTTGTATAGTCTTCGAATCCAATCCAGAATTTCCCTTTGTCCTAGTGAGAACAGGGAGTTGTAATATTTTAATGATTGGCCCTTACTGCAACACAAACAACTGCAGAGTGCCACCTATTACAAGGAAGACCTCAGTACAGCAACTGCATGTAGGGATATGAGACCATGCAGATTGAAGTTACTTTATTTTTAAGTTGTGTACTACAATATTGGTTATCCCTCCTGCTACATCTGTAGCATTTCACATGGTTGATCTCACCTTCCTTCTCCAATGTCTCTCCTCTGTCATACACCTCCATGGGACTGCCCTTGCATGGTTCCATTCATACATATCCAAACTCAACCAGCATATCTCGAGCATCCCCACACACATCCTAATGACTTTCTGTGAAAAGATTTATTTCAATTTCCCCCTGTTTTAGTGATAATTCTTGATCTATTTCATCTCTGGAGTCTCCCAAGGCTCTATAATCGCACCCCCCACCCCACACTCTTCTCAACTATATATAACCTTTCAACAATATCTTTAGGCTCTGAGCCAATTTTCACATGTACGTTGATGACACCCACCTTTACCTCTCCAGCACTTCCCTTGACCTCTCAAATGCTTCATGTTTGTCTGACATCGTCCTGAATAAGTTCCTCCAGCTCAAAACTGGGAAGACTGAAGCCATCATTCTCAGCCCCTGCCACAAACTCTGCTCCCTTCCCATTGACTTAATTCCTCATCCAGCCCTCGACTCAGGCAGAATCAGACCATTTGCAACCTGAGTGTCCTTTTTTTTCATTCGTTGATGGGATGTGGGCGTCGCTGGCGAAGCCGGCATTTATTGCCCATCCCTAATTGCCCTTGAGAAGGTGATGGTGAGCCGCCTTCTTGAACCGCTGCAGTCCGTGTGGTGACAGTTCTCCTGTTACACCCCAAGCTTAGCTTTAAACTTTATATTTAATCCAGCACCAAGATTGCTTACTTTCAGAGCAACAACAGTGCCTACCCCTGTTTTTATGTTAGCCCCTCCGCTGTTGAAATCATTTACATAACTTTATCACTTCTAGACTTGACTATTCAATGCTGTTCTTGCTAATCTCCGATTGTCCTTCCTCCATAAACTCCAACTTGTCCAAAACTCTGCTATTTATGCTGTCCCACACCAAGTCCCAATCTTCTAGCATCCCCATTCTTGCTGACTTTTACTGGCTTCCTATCACATTAAATTTAAAATCTTCATCTCATCTATAAATCCCTCCATGGTCTTACTCCAACCTACATCTATAAGCTGCTCCAAGACGATAATCATCTAGATCCACTGATTCCACCCCTCTGTTCTTTACTCTGTCTTTCACCCCTCCATTGGTGGCAGAGCCTTCAGCCTCCTTTATCCTAATCTCTAGAATTCCTTCCCTAGACCTCTCTGCTCCTCCATCTCTGTGTTTAAAACCTTCTCAAAACCCATTCTTCAATCAAGCTTTCTGTTACATCTCCTAATCTGTCTCTTCCTGGCTTGGTGTCCATTTCCATTTCCATTACTCATCAGTGAAGCTTTTTGAGATGCCCCTTACAATAAAAGGTTCTATATAAATTCAGATTGTTGTCTCATCTTAAAAAGTGCCTTGAGATTGTAAACAGCAGTACTGAGTCTGTAATAAAAACAGAAACGGATGGAAATACTCAGCAAGTGAGGCAGCATCTGTGGAGAAAGAAACAGAGTTAACATTTCAGCTCAATGACCTTTCATCAGAACTGGAAGAAGTTGAAGATTTAACAGTTTTTAAAGCAAGTACAGAGCCAGGGAAAGCGGGGTGGGGGGCGGTGGAAGATGGGAGGGGAGGAATGAACAAAAGGGAAGGTCTCTGGTAGGGTGGAGGGCAGGAGTGATTAAATAACAAAAGAGATGATGGTGCAAGGCAAGGAGGGTGATAATGGGACAAGTAAAGAAACAAAAGATGGGTCTAGATGTAGATAGCAACAACAGAACCATTACCAGCACCCGCTGTCTGAAAAAATGGGAGCAGTGGTTATGATCTGAAGTTATTGAAATCAGGGTCGAGTCCAGAAGGTTGTAAAGTGCCTAATCGAAAGATGAGGTGCTGTTCCTCGAGCTTCTGTTGAGCTTCGTTGGAACATAGGAGGCCGAGGACAGAGAGATCAGAGATCCACAGACGCTGCCTCACTTGCTGAGTATTTCCAGCATTGTGTGTTTTCCAGCAGTCTGTATTGGCTTAAGGAATGAATGGCAGATTTGGATGAACAGCCAAGAAAGAAAGGGAACTGGTCATCATACGGTTAACTGGTTGCTTTCTAAGCCTGTGGATGATGTCAGTTGAGTGACCATACCCATCCTAAAATGTCAGTTCTCATTCGGAACAATTTAAACGGGAAGCATTAAAAGGAGAAGTACTTTGCATTGAAAATACTTCCCTTTATAGTCAGTCCTCTTCCCCTTTGAGAGATTAATATGAATGGTACAAGTGACCTCCCACTGTAGCAGGTTGAAATAGCAACATTTCCACACCTAGGTTTAGCACTTATTAGAGTAGAATACCCATTCGACGTCTGATTGCTTTCATGACTTCAAGTTTACAATCTTTTAAACTCACTACCACACAGAACTGAGGAGTTGGATATCACAGCTTTAACTGTACACTTCAGTTGGTCTTTTTTAGTATGTTAAATGTACCTTTATACCTCTGGAGAGGGTACTTACAAAAATCATGGTTACTCAGGTACACTTTGAATCCATCAGTTGGAGTGATAGGCACAATTGTGAAGTTATTGCAGATACCATTGACCTATATGTTGCCTCAGGAACTCAGTCATCAGGCAAACCTGATGGGGTTACAGGCGTGCTGCTTCACTCAAATTGGCTTTAAAGAATTCAATTATATATTTTGAATCAAAAGTTTGTTGATAGCAGAATTTCAATGCCAATGTTAGCTTCTTAATAGCTTAATCTGGTTCTTTGCGTAAAGGACTAAAAGCCCAGTTTACTCCTATTTCTTCATTTGTAAATGTGACTTGTTTAATGACTATATTTATATGCAAATCCCTCTAATTTGCATGACATTATGTTGTACGCTGTGTTCCTGCCATGGTAAATAAAGGCCTTGACAAAGCCAACGTCTCTTCTCCTCTTAAGCCACCTGTTCAAACCAGTACACATTAGAAATAAACCAAAGTCAAATTGGAACTTTTGTCATTTCAGGGCTCTGCATTAGTTTAATCATTTCAGTTACAAGTGCTTGGCCCAAATGGTAAATCTAATACAACACAGTAGGTTGACACAATGCAGCAACATCCCTATTAACTGCATATGCAGCCAGATTACTCTACCAGAATTTTTCAGTTCTTACTTTGGGAAATTGGAGGGGCGTTCTGGGCAATTTGTACCAGCAATTGCATTTCCTCACGTATACAAATGTAATTTGCATTGCAGAGTAAAAATAAATGTAAAAAATTACCAGTCCAGAAAACGAACCAGTGAAAAATGTACAAATTATTTTTATATTATGAGAGATAGCAGTGAAATATGAACTGACATTTTGCCACAGTAGTATTGTAAAACAATCCCTTTCCTCTCAGCTGTTCGTAAAAAACACAGACTGGTCCTTTTAATTCAAAGTTGCTTCATTCAAATGATGTAGAAATGTTGAATTATCACCACTGAATTCCCACTTTGCTGTACTATTTACATTGCTTCATTCAAATCATTGAAAAGTTCACATTTCTTTTAGTGCAAAAAATCAACTTCAAATTATCAAGAGTAGACTCAATGAAGGAAAGTATTATTTGGGCTTAACGATGAAAAAGCCAATATAATTGAATACTTGATGGCCGAAAAGTGGGCTCTCTTATAAGTAAAAAAATCCTTAATTTTATCCATGACCTTTTTAAAATATATATCTAACATATTAACTTTTCCTCTCAAAGAGGATCTGGCCTCCAGGTGGCAGGGCTGGCCTTACCATTATCCAGATTGTACCACCACATCAGACAATCTGGAAAATCTTATCTGATAAATTTGTAAGATGGGTTTTCCTTTGGTTATAGTCTTAATTTCAAAAATTATTTAATGATCATTTATTTAATGAATTTTTTGTAATTTTATGTATCCAATATTGCTTTGTCTTTTTATATAAATATGGGCAGCTTCTAAATAATTTTTGAAAAGAGCAATATAACAAGAGAAAGCATTTTTCTCAGTCTTAGCATTTCTTCCAAATACTATTTTCCCAGCGTGAATTAAAATACATCAACCACTTTAAAACCTGTCCTGTGTCCCTGAGTTACTATGAGGTACTCTATGTAACCAGGGGAGCAATGGGGCAGGTTTTAAGCCCTTAATTAGGGACTAATGTGTCATTGTTAAGTGCAACAATCTCTCTGAATTTGGAAAAGAGCATCTTTGATCAGGAGATTGGCCACAGGTAATATTTTAATATTAAAGGCTAACTGGAATACAATTTTTATCCCGCCTGTCAATAAATCTTTATAATTCATGGGTTACCTAATCTATTTTAATTATACAATAAAAAGATATCCTTCATATGTAGCAAAGCCTTATAATAAGAATATTTCCATTATCAAACAAAAATAGTTTGGGGAAAAATGCCCTTATGACAGAGTTGCACTGTGTTGCAATTCAAACATGAAAATGCAGAGCCTGGCTAAATTAATTATATAACGCTTTAAGGCACTTGTCATTATTCAGTTTACAAAAATCAAACAATTATTTATAAATTTGATATTTTTCCTTCTAGGCATTTGTTAGAATTATTTCAAAAATCACTTTTCTGTCCCGAGATCCCCTACAACTTAACGGGCAAGCAACTAGCCAGAGACTAGAGATTTTTGTAGCCTGACTGCAAATATTCATTTAATATTGCAAAGAATTAAAAAAATACTACTTTTACACAGAAGTATATAAATAATAATCCATTCATAAGTAATAATCTAATGAAGTAGCTTTCATTTCAGTTATATAAATGGACACAGTGTAGTTCAAGCTTTATTTTGTTCAGATCCAGTTTCGATACTTTAAATCCTTTTGCTAATTTTCTTCAAGGTAACTTCTCCATCGGTCAGAGTCTAAAAGAAATCACACAAAGTACAGAAGTGAATCACTTCAACTTTATAGTAGGCTTTACATTCATTCACCTTATCAAAGTATCCCATAGTGTAGGCTAGTCAGAAATACATAGTTGGTTGCCAGTAGGTGAAAAGAGAAAAGATAGGTTAATGTTTCAATGTAGGCAACCTCAGCAGACCTGGAATCTAAAAGGTAAGCAAGGTTCTTTATAGGACTGTAAAAAAAAACAGGAGGAAGAATAAGAACGGCTCCAAAATTAAAAGTAAGGATCCTATAATATCAGAGAAGAAAAAACCTAGAGGATTTCTATCTACTGGTATTTGGAAGCTATTGGGATTTCACGACCCCATTGAATACTGAATGTCCTTTGGCTGATTTCTATACATATTTCTTGTGTTAACTTTATATGTAATTGCCCATAATGAAATAGTTAATGAAATAGCTAATATGAAATACTTGCAAAAAAAAATTCAAAGAGCTATACAGAAAATCTTTTAAGTAAACAAAAGTAGTTATCGGGTATTTTGATTTTGGTGTTGAAAAACTGCTGCAGCAAGTGGTCACAGACGAAGATGAAAGGTAGCATTTTACTAGGAGTTGAAGAATCTCAGAAGACACATTATAAATCCTCTGACATTGCATGACGTCACTGAAGTTGGAAATGATAAATCCTATAAGATTTTACTTTACTTTCCTACGTTACGGTGACTACACTTCAAAAAGTACTTAATTGGCTGTAAGCAACAACATC
The DNA here is from genome assembly GCF_035084215.1 of Heptranchias perlo. NCBI lineage: Eukaryota > Metazoa > Chordata > Chondrichthyes > Hexanchiformes > Hexanchidae > Heptranchias > Heptranchias perlo. Next base: position 16,373,217 of record NC_090347.1, read on the forward strand.
TTGCATTTATATAGCGTCTTTAATGTCCCAAGGCGCTTCACAGGAGCGATTTTCAAACAAAATTTGATACAGAGCCACATAAGGGGCTATTAGGGCAGGTGACCAAAGGCTTGGTCAATGAGGTAGGTTTTAAGGAGGTCTTAAAATGAGGTGAGAAGGGTGGAGAAGTGGAGAAGGTTTAGGGAGGGAATGCCAGAGCTTAGGACCTAGGCAGCTGAAGGCACGGCCGCCAATGGTGGAGTGATTAAAATCAGGGATGTGCAAGAGGCAAGAATTGGAGGAGCGCGGAGATCTTGGACGGTTGTAGGGCTGGAGGAAGTTATAGAGATAGAGAGGGGCGAGGCCATGGAGCAATTTGAAAACAAAGATGAGAATTTTTAAAATTGAGGTGTTCCTGGACCAGCAGCCAATATAGATCAGCAAGCACAGGGGTGATGGGTAAACGGGACTTGGTATGAGTTAGGATAAGGGCAGCAGAGTTTTGGGTGAGCTGAAGTTTATGGAGGGTGGAAGATGGAAGGCCGGTCAAGAGAGCATGGAATAAGTCAAGTCTAGAGGTAACAAAGGCATGATGAGTGTTTCAGCAGTAGATAAGCTGAGGCAGGGGCAGAGACGGGCGATGTTACGGAGGTGGAAGTAGGCGGTCTTGGTGATGGAGTGGATGTGTGGTTGGAATTGCTTTCAGCCCGTCTATCTGGCACGTGGGAAATCCAGAATCACAAATACTTACCTTCAGTTGAGTTGCGATCGCAGATTGCAACGCACTCATTGGGCTTCCGGGTTCCCCACGCGAATATCTACGCACGAGCTGAGTTCCTGGTTCCGAACTAAAATCACGCCCCTGGTGACTTCCCCAATATTTAGCCTTTAGCCAAAGTGGCTACACAGGCTTCAGTTTAGGTGTCAGTTTGTGTATAGATATCCAATCAATAGACCGAGTTAGTATTTAATTTGGAAGCAGGTTCATCATTGCTTTGTCAGTTAGGGAATTTAAGCATGCCAATACCAGTGCTTATGCCTAATGTATCATGTTATTTTAGGTAATTTGGGATGTTCATCATAACCCTTTGCTGGTCTGAGTGTGGTATCTATGGCCTTTATGTCATTCGTGTTGTGGTTCAGTAATTATAATGATAGTATCTCCTGTTTAGTTTATAATAGCAGAATCAACTCCAATGTTATTTTATTCTATTTTGGTTTTTAAAATGCACACACTGATTATGTGTGCATCTACTCACTTGACATATAAATACAGGACATAACTAACTTAAACTTCAGAACTGAGTACTCAAGTCCATGATTTAAGAGAGAAGTTTCCAGAAATCTTCTAATGTAATCAGATTTCCTGGCACTCACAGAATCGTGCCATTGATAAGACTTTGAGCAATCCCAAAGAGCAGCTCCAACTCCTTCAGTAGCAGTGCCAAAAATAACAGTAACTTACTTCAATCATTTTGTCTCCACTCAGCTCCATGACTGCAGTCAGTCCCCGCATTGTGACAACAAGCTTATTCTCACCTTCCAGCTTCGCCAAAGCCTAAAACCAAACAACAGGCTGATGTGAAGTCTTTTTTCAAAAGATTGATTTTTAAAAAAAATATATATATAAAAGGAGTGTCCCCAATATTGTCAATCATCCATGAAGAATTTACAAAACCAATCATTAGTGCTGGCCCAGACAATACTGGGGCACAGTGCTGCATTTTCTGATACTACTGATTTATCCTTTATCTTTTGCCCTCAATGCTTGACATCAGGAGTTAGTCCATGTACTTAGGATAGTGTGAATGCTCCATGTGACTTTAGACCCGTGTCATTTGTGGTGTGTGCAGAGTTTTTACCAGCCTAGGACTGGGTGTGCAGGTTACCGATCAAAGTTTTAATGCTCAAATGACTCCATTAACATCTTCATGCCTGGCTATTTTCCAGCATATTGTGGCATTCTGATGCTTTTTAGAATATGTAGCAAGTTTGTTGGAGCCCCACAACAATGCCAATGCTAAAAATAAAAATTAAAACTTAATGTTTCATTTTAGCAGCCGGTAACAAAACTGTTGCAATGACAGAGGGTTTCAAAATCTCTGGGCAATGGGAGGCACAATTGCCGCTCAGTGATAGTTTGGGGGGGGGTGGGGGAGGAGGATGTGATCTACACCCAAACTGGGAGGAAGAAAGGTTGGAGTGATCTCTGTTCAGTGTAGGAGAGGGGAAAAGAAAGCGACCACGACCTCAGCTCAGTAAAAGAGGATGTCTTTAATAACGTCTATCCGTTACTTAACCTTAGTTCAGCAAGATGGCCTGAGTCACTACTCTTTCAGCCGTAAAGATATTCAATGTTCTCTGCTCAGTGGGGGGAGGCTGTTGTGATGTCTGCTTATTGAGGAGGATAGGTTGTTATGAACTCTGGTCAGTGCAGTGAGGGGTGTGATCTCTGGTCTGTGTTGGATGTGTGGGGATGTTTGGAAGATGTAATGTGCAATGTTGCTTTGTTCTCATTTTCAACGCTCCTCCTTGTCTATTCTACCATTCCTCAGCTCCAGAGAAAGCTGTGGAGGCCAAGTCACTGAATATATTTAAGAAAGAGATAGATAGATTTCTAGACACAGAAGGCATCAAGAGATATGGGGAGAGAGCAGGAATATGATATTGAGATAGAGGATCAGCCATGATCATATTGAATGGCGGAGCAGGCTCGAAGGGCCGAATGGCCTACTCCTGCTCCTATTTTCTATGTTTCTAGCCATTTTCAGTACATCTGCCAAAGGACCATTATTATATCAACATCAAAGAATTGTTGAAAGAATTTACTGGCTTATTGGTCTCATGTATTCTGATTAATCAAGTTGTTTTGGACTTTGGAATGTTTGTATGGCCAGTATCTGGGTATCTGCAACTGGGATTTTTTTTTCCTGGAAAGGGCTACCCGAGGATTAGAGGGTATAGTTTGAGGCTGTCACATAATGTTAGGTGCTGCCACATTGTAATCCCCTTTACAGGCATAGTACTTTTGGATTCCTGAGACCATTCACAATTTTTAATATTTAGTAGAAATTACAAAAAATAGCCCCAGCCCAACAGTACAGTTCATAGCATTACATAGAATTTACAGCACAGAAACAGGCCATTCAGCTCAACTGGTCTGTGTCAGCGTTTATGCTCCACACGAGCCTCCTCCCACCCCATTTATCTAACGCTATCAAAATATCCTTCTATTCGTTTCTCCCTCGTGTACTTATCCAGCTTCCCCTTAAAGGCCTCTATGCTATTCGCCTCAACTACTCCATGTGATAGCAAGTTCCACATTGTCACCATTTTCCGGGTAAAGAAGTTTCTACTGAATTCCTTATTGGATTGATTAGAGACTATCTTATATTTATGACCCCTAGTTTTGAACTCTCTCACAAGTGGAAACATTTTCTTTATGTCTACCTTATCAAAACCCTTTATAATTTTAAAAACCTCTTAGGTCACTCCTCAGCCTTCTCTTTTCTAGAGAGAAAAGCTCCAGCCTATTCAGTCTTTCCTTTCCTGATAGTTATAACGTCTCAGTTCTGGTATCATTCTTGTTACGGCCAGAGGGTTGTAAAGCATCTAATCAAAAGATACGGGGCTGTTCCTTGAACTAGCGTTGAGCTTCACTGGAACAGCTTAGAAGGCCAAGAACAGAGAGATCAGAGTGGAATGGAGAGTTAAAGTGGTAAGCGACAGGGAGCTCAGGGTGTGGATAGAACAGAAGTGAACAGCAAAGCAGCTGGTCACCTCGAGCTAGGCCTTCTTGGTGGCAGAGGCAGGGCACTTCCTCCTGTCCACCGGGTACAGCGTCTCCCTCATAAATTGTTGTTATTAAATGATTGACCTGTTGCACACTTCAGTATGCTCATCGCAACATTACTTCTGCGATGATTCTTAATATTGCTGTATGTTCTCTTCCAGGACCTTCAAGGAGTGAAGAAGTGGTTGAGGGCGATTCCTCAGAGGAGCGCCCCGACTCTGAGGGCACACCGTCACATCCAGCGAGCCATCTACCAGCGCAGATCCTCACAACTCGGTGGGTCGTATTAGAGAGTTAGTTGGGTTGACACCTGGTGAGTCACCACACACACAAGTGAGCACGAGCAGACACTAGTGGCAGGGGCAGCAGTGGGCACACACCTCTCCAGGTTCTATTCAGCTGGACGCAGATGCTGAACCCCGGGAGCCATCCTTGAAAAGGAAAATGATCGAGGTATAGCAGTGCCTTTGCGAGGTACTGGAAAAAGGTGCCCCGCACACTCTCCACAATAACGGAGAGGATAGACATCACCTCCTGCATTAGCGGAATGGGGACACAGGTAAGTGCGGGAATGTCTGCGATGGAGAGAATGGCAGCTTCCGTAGAGCTTCAAGCATGGCTCACAAATGAGTCCATTCAGGCCCTGACACCAGTGTCGCCCTGGAAGGATCCAGAGGGGTAGAAATTGAGGGCAGTGGTGACTTTAACGGAGACGGGCAATGTAATGCCACCAGGCCCAGCCAGGAGCTGCTCTGCATGAAGGAGCGGCAGATGTCCGCGACCACCTGGCGCCTCATTCATAGGCACTGCTCCTCAGAGGTCCAGGAAGCTCAGCCTCTGCCTGTAGACCCTCTCATGAGGGTAGTGCCTCTGGCGACGTCGGCCCCTCTGTTGGTCCCCTCTCTGCTCTTCTGCAGGTCCTTGTGTCGCACCTCTGTCTTGTGGAGCTGCAAGTCCCAGAACTGCACGCCATGCCTGCCGCGGATGGTGATGTGCCTCCTCCTCAGATGTACTGCTAAATAAATCCATTGCCCCCCCCCCCCACCATCCTGACGATGTCAGTTTGAGGGGGTCCAAAATGTAGGTAAATATGTCTGAACACAAGAATTCTGAGCGTGAACAAAGAAATCTCAGTCAAAACACAAAGAACTCCCAGCCAAAGGTTTGTCTGAGACGACTGCTTGCCCTGCTCTAAAAACTCACCTTTTATCCCCATGTGTCAATCACTTGATTAAAATGTCCAAACTGCTGCCAGCTGCAACTCGCCTCCGTTTCCATGGCGTGTTTCAGAGGCCATGGCAATTACGTTGAGGCAGAGTTAAAATCCTTTCCCTACCTCAATACACAAAAAATTAAACATTTTAATTGGTTCAACTATCCTAATTGATGGGTTAAATATCGGCCCGCTGGCTTTATTTGCCGGCGGGACTTCCGGCTTCCTGAAGCGCACACCCAGATGCGTCGAGGTCGAACGCGGATGTCGGCGGCTTGGAGCTGGGATTCATTCCCACTCCTAAATCCGTGATTTTCATTGCCTTCCCGCCCCCAACCCACCCGAACTTGGGGGCTAAAATCATGCCCTAAGATTTGCATATGGATCGTTGGAAAGAGTTGACTAAATGCCCTTTCCTTGTTTCATGCTTTCTTATACTTCCACAAAAATTAAGCACTCTTACCTTGACTCTGTGCCCCGTGAAAGTCACAAACTCGCTCTCCTGTCCAATGGTGAATTGATTTGTAATCACTCTGCTGCCGAAATTATAAATGAATTTAAACGAATTCCCATTTTGAACAAATTCAACAATGCTGCTTATGTCTTTATATTTCTTAATGACATCATCTGAGAATCCTAGCAAATAAAAACAAATGCACAAATAATTCAATATTTATCCAAGGTAAAAGGAAAGTCTCCTCAGATCTCCTATTCCAATAGTACTCAAGTAAAGGCCCAAACAGAAGATGTTTTCCTATTGCAACATGGAAGGAATACGAACTTCTTGTTCTGTGACTCAGTACATACAAACGCAGACAAATTCCTGTTCTCATCTGTTTTATCACAGGAAGTCTCAAAACAGGGAGGCAGAGAGTCACTCCAGAGTGCTCTAGCACAGCTGAATTAAGAACCGTATTGGCAGAGGAATGGTTGCAGGCTACGGGCCTGTAGGAGTGACAATCACTTAAATGGTTTTACAAATGCAGAATAGATTGATGCAGGTCACTGTTAAAAATGAACACAGCTCCTAATATTTAAATGGGTTTGCAATTTGTGTCAGTCTTGCTTGGTCACAGTTGTCAGTCCTAACATTTCCCTGATGTTGACATGGTCCTAGGAGAATAAAAGAGAAGACGAGGAAGTAAATATAAAAAGTGGAGGGGAAGGGAGCGTGTACACACACGAACGAGCGCACACATCCCTACTGAAATTCACCATGAGTTGTTTTATGGGAATAGAAGCTTCTTTAGCTTCATTTCCGTACAGCACTGTAATAAGTGCAGCACCTCAGATATAAAACAAGACAGGGGTTAGCACTGTGATTGGGCAAATTTTCATTTTCACAGTTCATAATTTATATACATATTACAAAATACAAACCCAAGCTGCTTACTGTCAACAATCAAGTTTAAACCCATTATAAGGATCTGTTCCACCCCCATAATTCCAATGATTTACTCCACTCCCATTATAAGGATCTTCTAGGGTTGTAGCTAGGAGGAAAACAGTTCGTTGTTTTCTTTGGAAAGGAGAAGTGATGGGACAGGTGCACCAGCACTGCTTAATTTGTCACCTACAACATTTGCCATAATCCCTTACAGATTTTGTCACAAACATGTTGTTTGGTGCAATCATTTATAAAATAGTGAAATACTGTTGCAACTTTAGTCTTTTTTTAAAAAAAGTGTTATTTTGTTTAAATTTCAGGCTAATCTCCCTCTAGTATTCTCCCCATTTTCCTCTCCTGGTCCCCCCATATTATACATCACTTGAATCCTACTCTGTACCTACTGCTAGGAATTACAAGGCATTGGCCTCTACCTCTGATTTTCCCTCTTCTCGGAAAGCCTCCATTCAGCATTTCCCCCATTGTGACGCAGCTCAGTGCAGGAACTTGGTACAGAGGGATTTAACCTGCAGTACAAGATACATCTGCATGGTGCCACGTCTCTGTGCTGCAACGTGCATCACCATTGATAAAAATACAAAAAAGTCAAATGTATGAATAAACAGAGGTATACTATTAAATGTATTGTCCTTCTGCAAATTGTCAGGAAACAAAGGAACTCTGCTGTAGTTATTAATTGGGGAAAAAAACCTGTAACCAAAAAATATAGAATTTGTTCAACTACATGGAAAATACTAAAAAGCTGAAATATGATGAATCAAATAAATAGCAATACGGTACAATGTTAATATTGTAGCTAACCTGCCAGACAAAAAAAAACCCTAATACTAAATCAGATTCATACAAAGAATGGGACAGAATCTCAAGCTGAATGATTACCTGGCTAAAAACTCAAGCAAAGGCAAAGAAAATTAGCAGATGTGGTTGTAAGGGTTTAAACAACAAAGAAATGGCACAGAAATTGGTGACAAGGGATTCAAGAGTAGCGTCAAAATATCAGGGGTCTTATCGTGCATTTCCTTTTTCAATATTTAATCACAATTAGGGTATTGTGATGCAAAATAGTGAGGTAATTAAAACAGGTTGTGTTGCAATTCATATTCATCCCTTTGCTGGGTCATTTAGTGAAAAGACCGTATTGCATTAGAGTTTTGAAGATTGAGAAGTTACAGTTCAAATTGCCTTTCATTTTGTTTGTGACTGGTACCCCAGAAACAGTTTTGCTCAAGTCTTTAGTATCCTGTCAAATAAAACACACATTTTTCAGCCACCTGGTTAAATGTGGTACCTTCATTTAATTATACAATTTTTCAAATCAATATTTACACATGCGCTGAGTAACATGGATAATAGTGCCAATCTGAAAATGTATTTTCAAAGTAGCTATTGTCCTACAGAATAAGGACACGCTTGGTTTCTTGCTTTAACTCCAATACAATGCAGCACCCCTCAACAAAAATAAGAAAAACAAAAAGTGCAACACAAATCTTTAAATCAGTTAAGTGAGCTGCTATTCAGCCTCTCTGTTTTATGCCCAAGTGGGAACCGCTTTTAAGGAGGCTAATTGACCATTGTATTGATTGATTTATGCCCAGCACAAAGGCATTTAAATACAAAATAAAATAAGATGCAGCTTAAACTTACCCAGGGCTTTCATGAGTTGTTCAAAGTTTTCCTGACTCTCCAATTTGTACTTTCCGTTGAAAGCCATTTGGAATTTATTTGCTGTCAAGTAGTGAAGAGCTGATTCTGGAGAGTATCGGCAATTCCTATAGAGCTGTCTTCAAATTAATTCTCAAAAATACAGTGAGTAACTCCTAGATAAGTAATATTAATAATGACTTACTACCAAGCACATGAATCAGTAAATAAGATGGTAATTTTCTGTTTATACAGGATTACCAGTGGTAACCCAGGGGACTGACAATGGAAAAACAATGCAGCTGAGGCTTGTTTTTGAACAAAAGCAATGAAAAAGAGCGTCACATTTTATTTATAGTGTGGCCTATAAACAACAACTTGCATTTATATAGCGCCTTTAATGTAGTAAAACATCCCAAGGCGCTTCACAGAAGCTTTATCAAACAAAATTTGACACCAAGCCACAGGAGGAGGTATTGGGACAGGGAAAGAAGTAGGTTTTAAAGAGCTTCTTAAAAAGGTAGAGAGAGATGTCGAGAGGCAGAGAGTTTAGGGAGGGAATTCCAGAGCTTAGGGCCTAGGCAGCTGAAGGCTCGGCCGCCAATGGTGGAGCGATTAAAATCGGGGATGCGCAAGAGGCAAAAATAGGAGGACCGCAGAGATCTAGGAGGGTTGTAGGGTTGGAGGAGGTTACAGAGATAGGGAGGGGCGAGGTCATGGAGGAATTTGAAAACAAGGATGAGAATTTTAAAATAGAGACTTTCTCGAATCAGGAGCCAATGTAGGTCAGTGAGCACAGGGGTGATGGGAGAACAGGACTTGGTGCGAGTTAGGATACGGGCAGCAGAGATTTGGATGAGCTCAAGTTTATGGAGGGTGGAAGATGGGAGACCGGCCAGGAGAGCATTGGAATAGTCCAGTCTGGAGGTAGCAAACGCATGGATGAGGGTTTCAGCAGCAGATGGGCCGAGGCAAGGGAGGAGACAGGCAATGTTACGGAGGTGGAAATAGGTGTTTTTGGTGATGGAGCGGAAATGTGATCAGAAGCTTATCTCAGGGTCAAATAGGACGCCAAGGTTGCGAACGGACTGGTTCAGCCTCAAACAGTGGCTAAGTAGAGGGACGGAGTCAGTGGCTAGGGAACGGAGTTTGTGGCGGGGACCAAAGACAATGGCATCGGTCTTCCCAATATTTAGTTGGAGGAAACTTTTTCTCATCACACAAACAATGTGATAAATGAGAGACAGTGGAGGGGTCGAGGGAGGTGGTTGTGAGGTAGAGCTGGGTGTCGTCAGCGTACGTGTGGAATCTGGCAACATGTTTTCTGGTGATGTCGCCGAGGGGCAGTATGTAGATAAGAGAATGATTATATTTTCTAGCTGATGATTAAGTCACCTGAACTTTTAAACTTTGCTGTTGAAGTTAGGTATAGGACCATATATGCTTTCAAAGTTAGTTACCAGAAACTCAAAGGCTCCAATAAGATTAAAAGTTTACAGTTGCTACTGGTATTAAATGTTATAGCTTTTTCACTACAATTTCTAAAAGGCCTTTATCACATGACACTTTTAAGGTTAAACCGTCCGTATTTTACTTCAATATGGGTAAAACAAACAACTGTGTCTCTCCACCCCTCACCCCTGAACACCTGTCTCCTCTGGGAACTTTGCTTTGCAACAAACAACAACAACTTGCATTTATATGGCGCCTTTAAAGTAGTAAAATGTCCCAAGGTGCTTCACAGGAGCGTTATCAAACAAAATTTGACACCGAGCCACATCAGGAGATATTAGGACAGGTGATAAGAGCTTCGTCAAAGAGAAGAGAGAGATCTAGAGGCAGAGAGGTTTAGGGAGGGAATTCCAGAGCTAAGGGCCTAGGCAGTCGATTGCATAGCTGCCAACCGTGGAGCAATTAAAATCAGGGATGCGCAAGAGGCAAGAATTGGAGGAGTGCAGAGATCTCGGATGGTTGTAGGGCTGGAGGAAGTTACAGAGATAGGGAGGGGTGAGGCCAGGGAGGGATTTGAAAACAGGGATGAGAATTTTAAAATCAAGGCGTTCCCGGACCAGGAGCCAATGTAGGTCAGTGAGCAGAGAGGTTATAGGGGAACAGGACTTGGTGGGAGTTAGGATATGGGTAGCAGAGTTTTGGAAAAGCTCAAGTTTATGGAGGGTGGAAGATGGGAGGCCAGCCAGGAGAGCATTGGAATAGTCGAGTCTAGAGGTAACAAAGGCATGGATGAGGGTTTCAGCAACAGATGACCACAGTCATACTGCACCCGATGCAAAATGATGTGAAACTACTTTCTGGAGGTATTCTCATACCTTGTGCCACCATGCAGTCAGATCAGCAACCTAACTCCCAAGTTATACCACCCATTGTGAATCAATGAGTGTCTGAATCTGCTCTGCATTGACATAAAGCCAGTAGTATAACTGGCCACCAAGCAATTACAGTCCCATATTTTCTGGTGAAAATGCTGATGCACCATTTATATTTGCAACATTACATTCGTATGAAACCACAATAATTGATTACCGTATTAGATCATTTCTCGAGCGTTATTAGCAACCATGCTGTAAAGTCTATTGATTATTTATTCTCCCTTGCGGTGTTCTTTTTCACAGCACACTAACATAGTCAATGTGTGATGTAACATATGTCATTTTTCATGATTCCTACCTTGCAATTTAAAAGATTGCATTTGGAAGCACTTGAGATCAGTCATTGATTAGATGCTGAGAGGGTGTTTCCCCTGGCTGGAGAGTCTAAAACTACAGGGCATGGTCTCAGGACAAAGGGTCAGCCATTTAAGACTGAGATTAGGAGGCATTTCTTCACCCAGAGGGTTGTGAATCTTTGGAATTCTCTACCCCAGAGGGCTATGGATGCTGAGTCGTTAAGTATATTCAAGGCTTGGATAGATTTTTGGACTTTAGGAGAATCAAGGGATATGGGGATTGGGCGGAAAAATGGGTTTGAGGCCAAAGATCAGCCATGATCTTATTGAATGGTGGAGCAGACTCCTGTTCCTATTTCTTACATTCTTATTGCATGCACAAACAGAGGAACAGCATGCTATTGAGAGGTTCCCCTATGAAATTTCAGGCTAAACAAGGATAAGAACTCATGGAATGTGATGTTGATTGCCGAGAGGATCTCCTGGTGGAGTAATGAGTAACATGGAGTTTAAGCCTCACTATAGGTTTCGACATGGGGCTTCCTAGTCTGTTTTGTATGAGAAGTATGTTCAACTTGAAGAATAACTTGCATTTATGTAACTGTTGGAATTTCACAAGTATTCACAAGGTTTTTTAAAAAAACATTTTCAAACAGAAAACCACATTTAAAAATGTTTTTAAAACTTTGATAAAAACCAAAGTTTACATTCTTATGGGTTTAAAAAAAAAATGTGGGCAGAAGGCTAAGGCAAAGTTTGATGAAAAAGAATGTTTTTGGGTCTCAGTTTTGGTAGAGAAACAAGTGTCTGTAGCAAGTGTACATGCTTTCTGCAAAGCATAAATCTCCAGTACAAATCATAGAAAAACTGGAACTCAATCAACAACAGCCTGCCCTGACTGAACTGTGCCTCTGTAACTCTCGAGTCCAGTCTGTAGCATTTAGATCCCAGTTTGAGTATCATGGAAATCCAAATTCTGATTTGGAAGTCCAGTCTATCAATTTCCAGATTTCAAGTTTGGATTCAGATTTCTTCAGTGAAGATGCTTCAGCTTTTGAGCGAAACAATCTGAAACTCCCAGTTTATCCTTATCTGAATCCTAGTAGTCTATTTTAATTTCAGAAACATAAAAATTGAATTGACATTGATCTAATTCATGAGATATATTCGGAAGAAGAAAACCCTTCAGTCCACATGATTCCATCCTTCCAGGAACACCAACCCTACAGTCTTCCCACTACTGATTTAACATCCAGTCAGACAGGATCTCAGTTTAATATCTCATCTTGAGATTGATATCGAAATGCTTTAGTGTCAATGGCAACCATCTTTGCTTCTGCTATAAAACTATAGCAAATCTGATGGTGCAGCATTCCTTCAAGTCCTGGCAGGGTCTCAAACCCTAAACTTTCTGACCCAGGGGTAAGGATGCTACTAAATGAGCCAAGCGGATACTGAAATATCAGATCAATATGGATTTTGAAACCACATTGAAGCACAGTCCTAAATCTGAATGGACATCAAGAAGTGAGCTATGGTCTGAACAGTGAATTTATTGACTGGATGGATTTGACTGAACATTTTGGCTTAGGTCAGTTCGCATAGAACTGAACTAAAGATCTGATCTATGGACCATCTACAAATTCTGGAATTATTCATCACTGACCAGCTTGTTTCATGTACACACAGCTGCTCCATATTAAACACTGGAGAATTTTCAAATGTGCACTTGCGTTCTATCCTATTACACGAACATGGTGATGACTCCCAAATTGCTATGAACCCTAGAAGAGAAATAGTTAGTTTCAATAGTCCCTTCCTAAATCTGTACCCATCACTGTATTTTGTAATTGAAGAAAACAAATGCTACCTTACACATCAAAAGGATAAAGAGAAGCAATCTTCAACAACATGAAATTTTAGCAAAGTCCACCTAATTTTGCTGGATTTCTCAATCTGACTGGAATGAATGACTTGACTTGGTGGGTGTAAGGTCCTCTGGTGATACAAAAAATCTTCAGCCACCACTGTCCATATATAATGTCATGGTACACTCACTTCAGTCCTTAGTGTCTGTTTATCACCTATTCATGTACACATTATAGATATTGAAATGTTTGGTGTCATTAGCAACAATCTTTGATGCTGTTATAAAACCACCTGGTTGTGGAGGTGAAACGAACCACTGTAATATTAAATGATATTAAACTGTAATATTAAGCTTCCTCCAGCTAACTCTTCTCTGTGTCAGTCCCTTTCCTCTCAGTACAAGTTACTGCACAAGGCAACTGCACATTATAGCAGCTGCCTAGCATGTCCATTTTGAGGAATTCCAGAGTCTCGGGGCGATTTTAACCCTATCTAAGTTAGCAGAAACTGGACAGGTGAGCAGTTAAAATCGCCCAGGTTAATTACCCAACCAGACCCCGCTAATCACAATTTTTACACAGCCTTCTGAAAGGGTAGCTAAGCAGTCTGCCCAAAGCCGGTGGGGTCCCTAAATATGCAGAGGGTCAAATGACGTCACTATGCCCCCAAATGCAATTTTAACTCTGACTGATGTGGCTTTCCCGCCAGGCTAAATCAGGTGAGAAGAGGATCAAGATGTGAAAAGGCCCTCCGGGTAACTTTTTAAAAAAAAACCTTTACTTTGTGGGGCCAGGAGGAGAAGTCCTCCTGCAGACCCCACAAGGAAAGTTTAGACCTCTACTGATCCAAGCTCACCCCATCCCCTCCATCACGTGACCCTCCGGAGCCCTCTTTCTCGTGACTGCCCGAGTGCCGGCGGGCAGTCAAGGGCCACCTGATTTTTCTGGAGGCCGGCAGCCACTTCCCGCCAACTTCCTGCCAATCTAGGCTGGTAGCAGACCAGTGTCATATTAATGAGGCCTGGCGGTTAAAATAAGCGTGGCCTCATGCGGCCACGAGTGGGCAGGAAACTAACTGAAACCAACGGGTTCCTGCCAGAAACCCCAATCTGTTGCTGGTATTCAAATTATATAGCGTTACATTACCTGGAGTACTGTGAGCAGTTCTGGGCACTGCACCTGTATAAAACTGGAGCTGTATAAAACACTGGTTAGGCCACAGCTGGAGTACTGTGTGCAGTTCTGGTCGCCACACTACAGGAAGGATGTGATCGCTTTGGAGAGAGTGCAGAGGAGATTCACCAGGATGTTACCAGGGCTGGAGCGCTTCAGCTATGAAGAGAGACTGGGAAGATTGGGTTTGTTTTCCTTGGAGCAGAGGAGGCTGAGGGGGGACATGATTGAGGTGTACAAAATTATGAGGGGCACAGATAGGATGGATACTAAGGAGCTTTTTCCCTTCGTTGAGGGTTCTATAACAAGGGGACATAGATTCAAGGTAAAAGGCGGGAGGTTTAGAGGGGATTTGAGAAAGAACTTTTTCACCCAGAGGGTGGTTGGAGTCTGGAACTCACTGCCTGAAAAGGTTGTGGAGGCAGGAACTCTCACATCATTCAAGAAGCATTTGGATGAGCACTTGAAATGCCATAGCATACAAGGCTACGGACCAAATGCTGGAATATGGGATTAGAGTAGACAGGGCTTGATGGCCGGCGCGGACACGATGGGCCGAAGGGCCTCTATCCGTGCTGTATGACTCTATGACCTTCGGAAGGACATATTGGCCTTGGAGGGAGTGCAGCGTAGGTTTACTAGAATGATACCCGGACTTCAAGGGTTAAGTTACGAGGAGAGATTACACAAATTGGGGTTGTATTCTCTGGAGTTTCGAAGGTTAAGGGGTGATCTAATCTAAGTTTAAGATATTAAGGGGAACAGATAGGGTGGATAGAGAGAAACTGTTTCTGCTGGTTGGGGATTTTAGGAGTAGGGGGCACAGTCTAAAAATTCGAGCCAGACCTTTCAGGAGCGAGATTAGAAAACATTTCTACACACAAAGGGTGGTAGAAGTTTGGAACTCTCTTCCGCAAACAGCAATTGATACTAGCTCAATTGCTAAATTTAAATCTGAGATAGACAGCTTTTTGGCAACCAAAGATATTAAGGGATATGGGCCAAAGGGAGGTATATGGAGTTAGATCACAGATCAGCCATGATCTTATCAAATGGCGGAGCAGGCACGAGGGGCTGAATGGCCTACTCCTGTTCCTATGTTCCTACATGAAGCGGATCGTTTCAACAACAAATGATCAGCTGTATATTAAAAATAAATTTTCCAAAATCAGTCCTGCACTCATAACATTTAGGTGTTTTTGCCTGGTTTTGATTTGGTGTCTGTTTCTTCAAACCCACTCTTAGTACAAAAGCAATTTAAAAAACATTGTAGTTCAGATTCCTGTATCAAACTTATCCTGCTACGATGTTGGAAGTTTGAGTCCGTTACAGACTGCAGGGAGGAATAATTCAAACTTAAACAACACTGTGATTAGTTCAATTTATATATTACCTTTTTAAAGTTGAGTGGTGGAATACTCAAAGTCCAGGAACTCTGTTTTGTTTAAATCCATAAGTCAACTTAGAGATTCTTTGAAAGAGAAATAAAATTAGTTTGAAATTTCCATGATTAGATTATTGTAGGTTTCCACAGTGATTAGGAATTCAAATAGGTAGAACAATTTAAAAGTCATTTGCAAAGAATTAGCTTAGTTCCTAGAGCTGCAAGCTTATTATTTTATCCAGTTACATAATGTACATTTTACTATAATTCCATAACTATTATGTTATTTATTTGCTTGTTCATCTTTTGTTAAATAGTTTTTAACTTAAAATTAGTTCTGAAGGTGAGCGACTATTTGCTTATTGAAGGCATGAGAGAGCCTACAAAGGCATCGGATAAGGACAGTAACTAAAAGCAATTAAGAGACAGGTACCTGGAACTTCCGTTGTTTGGGGGTGGGGGCGGGTGAAGAGAAAGAAAAGAGGGTAAGAGGGGTTCTCTGCTGTAACTTTATTGGAAACGCCGGAAAAATGGTGTAAACAGCTGGATGATTGGGAGAACCGCTGTGAAAATTCTACCCCATAGTTTTCTGTTTTGATATCCTGGGTATATTACCAAAAACTTACATAGATCTTGCGGTTAAGATAGACATTTTTGAGGGTAAGGGGAGTGGGACTTGCTCGTGAAAGTGATCCAAGTACGAGTGTTCTAAATAATTTAGAGTAAGAGAATAGAAAAGACCCAAAAACGTAACAAACCTTTAAGCCAATAACTCCCTGCAGGGACTCGATGTAGTGCAGTCTCAACACTCTATCTCCGTGCTTTTGAAGATAGTACAAATTGTGTTTTTAAAAAAAAATTAGTTCATGGGATGTGGGCGTCGCTGGTGAGGCCGGCATTTATTGCCCATCCCTAATTGCCCTTGAGAAGGTAGTGGTGAGCCGCCTTCTTGAACCGCTGCAGTCCATGTGGTGAAGGTTCTCCCACAGTGCTGTTAGGAAGGGAGTTCCAGGATTTCGACCCAGCGACGATGAAGGAACGGCGATATATTTCCAAGTCGGGATGGTGTGTGACTTAGAGGGGAACGTGCAGGTGGTGGTGTTCCCATGTGCCTGCTGCTCTTGTCCTTCTAGGTGGTAGAGGTCGCGGGTTTGGGAGGTGCTGTCGAAGAAGCCTTGGCGAGTTGCTGCAGTGCATCCTGTGGATGGTACACACTGCAGCCACTGTGCGCCGATGGTGAAGGGAGTGAATGTTTAGGGTGGTGGATGGGGTGCCAATCAAGCGGGCTGCTTTGTCCTGGATGGTGTCGAGCTTCTTGAGTGTTGCTGGAGCTGCACTCATCCAGGCAAGTGGAGAGTATTCCATCACACTCCTGACTTGCGCCTTGTAGATGGTGGAAAGGCTTGAGAGTCAGGTGGTGAGTCACTTGCTGCAGAATACCCAGCCTCTGACCTGCTCTTGTCCCCATCCTTGTGGAAGATCTAAAAAATTAAGGATGCAATTCTTTAATGAAAAGGGGTAGAATGCCTGTGTTTTCCATGATTAACAACGAGCTAACAAAACCATCCTCCCAGATATCCCCTTTGGAACATAGGAATTGCTAGACGAAAAACAAAACACGGTCCATCTAGTTCACCTTCTACTGTCCCGGTAGTCGCACGATAATGGAGTTGTTGACTAATCATAGCAATCTATCAAATAGTCTACAACAGACCCAGACATGACACGAGGAAAACCCCAGTGGCGGAGTGTTTTGGGAACCATAGGTCCAAAGTCACCTTTTCACTCCCAAGCACGCTACACTTCATGTCTCAAATTACTCTCATACAGTAGCCGATAACGTTATTTTCTGAAAGAAATCTATCTAACTTGCATTTCAATGAATCAATACTAACTGTTTCCACCGTCTCCCGAGGGAGCTTATTCCATAGATTGGCCTCTCGCTCACTGAAATATTGTTTCTGCAGATTAGTTTTATATTTACCCCTCTTCAAGCGCAGGCCGTGTCCTCTGGTTCTATTGTTCCTGCGATATTTTTTTAAAGCAGATTATTAATTACTAAGAATAACAGCCATTCTCTTGTTTTTCATTTTAAAAAACAAATTTGAGCCCCAGTCTCATTGTAGTGCACCCCTCAGGCTGTTAGTGGTCTCTCCTTCCCAATCAGGTAATGTCATTAACCCAGCACTTAATTTTGTCACACTCATTAAACAGGCTCAGTCTGCGAGTGGCTGGACATGTACATCTACTCTTTTCAGTGTGACCACATGGAATGTGGGAACCCAATAGGACAGCAGAGGTACTACTTTTATTGGAAACTTAACTGAAAAGAAATCTACATTATTTTTAATTGGGTCATTAGTATTGCATTCCAGCATTATTGGATAACCAACAATGCCAATGAAGGAAATTACGTTGTAGTATTAAAATCAAATTTACGTGCATGTCACATCACCAAATACCACAGATGGATTTCTGCAGATTCATAATCTACAAGGAGAAAATTTCACGTTACCTCTTGCCATTACTACATACAAAAGAACTTCATGCAAAGTGCTTGTGGAAATTAATTTGGTTTCATAATAACTAGATTTCAGGATATTCATACTAATTAACCTTAACAAGGATATCAATAGAGGCTAATCCTTCAGGACTTTTCCAATAGATAAAGTTTTTGGTATCAGCTGCAGAATTTTGGTTAAACGGAAATAATTCTACTTGTATCCACCATTTTTTGTTTGGCCCAGCTGGGTATCTGACATGCAAGTAAATCCATCACGTTGCTTAAAAGTTTTGAAATCCACCTACAAAAAGAGTTTCACTTGCCTGATATCAAGTCCACACCCTTTTCTGTAGGGGCGCATCGGACTTACTCAAGCCCGGAGAACTAGGGCGCACGTTGGAAAAATTCAAGCCTTAGGGATCTGAAGTGTGTGTAGGAGCACAGCCAGGGTGAAGAGTAACTGCCTAAAACCATGCAGTTTGTCCGCAAAGAGCGTTCAGGTTCATGCCATTTGTCCAGCTATCTGTTGGGACATTGGCATGTAGGATTATTTTGACATCTGTAAATTCTGTGTTACACAAACACATTTCAGGTTCTTTATTCACATGAAGAGGTGGCAGACTCATGTCGACGCATCTAAATTTAATTTTACCTCAAACCTGTTCAAAAATGCAATGGAGCGTTGCAAATGAAGGGCATTTTATTCCAAGAATGTTGATGTTAACTGAACTGCCCAGCAATGTAGTAATTCACTCCAGTTAATTATTACTTAATGGTTCATTTACTAAACAGAAATCATTTAATGTACATGATTTACCCATTGAATAGAATACTTACATGAGTAAGTTCTTTCAATAACTCAAAAAAAGGCGGTTATTCATCATGAAGCTTTAGAGCTTTTCAATACTTATGAAGAAAGTCATGCAAGACATAGACAGTGACCTTTTATTTTGTACTTTTTGCCCCGATTTTAATGTTTTATTAGTTCTCCCCCTTGTTAATCTGTTTCTAAAATCCGGTCATTGTTGTTCTGGAGCCAACTGCCATGAGACCTACATCAATCAGTGGCACAGCATATTGGAGCACAACCACTCCTGCTCTACTTGACCCACAAGGAAACGCAAAAAAAATTAAAATGTACTTTGTTGGTCCTGGCTGCTGTTCCCTAGCGGGTAAGCCACCACTGCTCTCCACTCAGGCCTTGGGTTAAAATGGCAGATCAGGCCCCGATGACATAGTTGGAGCCCGATCTGCGTACTTCAAGTGCCCTGCTGGTTTTTAAATTTAAGTTTGAAATTGCAGTCGGCAAGAGCAGGAGGGGAAAGAAGTGGGTAAGCCCCCAACCCCGTTTTATTTTAATTCTCCCCGCACCCCCGGCCTGGTTTCCCTCTGGGGGGGGGGGGGTGGGGGGAGTTAAAATCGAGCCCATGGTGTATGAAGTACCATAAAGCTAACTGAACGAACCCAAGAGGCAAATTTGTGCTGTTAGTGAAAAAATACATCTATAGATCCAAGCCATTTGAGTTCAAAAAAGACTTGTATTTAGAAATGTTTGCACTTCACATACAATGAATTACTTTGAAGTGACTATGCAGGCAAATGCAGCAGCCATATTGCTTAGAGGAAAATGTTTCCAGTTTATGTGCTGAATTCCTGTTTTGGGGCTTGATCCCACAACTTTTTGGAGGGGAAAGAACAGAAATGGAGCAATTGTACTGTCAGTGTCTTGGATTGAAGGATAAGAGAAAATGTAAAAAGGAAATAGGAACATAAGAACAGGAGTAGGCCATTCAGCCCCTCGTGCCTGCTCCGCCATTTGATAAGATCATGGCTGATCTGTGATCTAGCTCCATATACCTGCCTTTGGCCCATATCCCTTAATATCTTTGGTTGCCAAAAAGCTATCGATCTCAGATTTAAATTTAGCAATTGAGCTAATCAATTGCCGTTTTGAGAAGAGAGTTCCAAACTTCTACCACCCTTTGTGTGTAGAAATGTTTTCTAATCTCACTCCTGAAAGGTCTGGCTCTAATTTTTAGACTGTGCCCCCTACTCCTAAAATCCCCAACCAGCAGAAATAGTTTCTCTCTATCCACCCTATCTGTTCCCCTTAATATCTTATAAACTTCGATCAGATCACCCCTTAACCTTCTAAACTCCAGAGAAAACAACCCCAATTTGTGTAATCTCTCCTCGTAACTTAACCCTTGAAGTCCGGGTATTATTCTAGTAAACCTACGCAGCACTCCCTCCAAGGCCAATATGTCCTGCCGAAGGTGCGGTGCCCAGAACTGCTCACAGTACTTCAGGTGTGGTCTAACCAGGGTTTTGTACAGCTGCAAAATGTTGCAAAAGTGAGAATCAATTAAAAATAAAGTGGTGATCCAAAAGACTAAAAGGGAATATTTTCTACCAATACACCGGATTTCAAAGTAAAAATTCAAATTCCTCCTTGCAAACTCACTAGCTTAAAAATGATATTTTAGTTGTCACTTAATGCATTTACTAATCAAAGAAACTAAACTACTTCCTAATGGTCTGGTTGATGGGATAGGAGGTTAAATTAGATCACTGGACTTATTCTACACATTGTAAAGGATACATCTTTCATTACATTAGGTTAGATCACTTTAAAAGGTGTTTATTGGTCATATACAAAATAAAGTAAGCTGTATCTCAACAAACATACAGTATATACAGAAATAAATTAATGATGTGTCCAATGGAAACTGATACAGTTAATTTTCATGGCGATTATGGATACATACTTATCTACAGATCATAAAGTACAATAATTTAGGTAATAAATACTTATTAAATGGACTCTTTATACAAAGTACAACAACAGTGATTCATTACACCCTTTGGGCCAGAATTTGATACAGAGAGCATTCGTCATCAAAATAGCTTTAACTTTATTCACCTAATACTGCACAAATTTCATATCACTACATTGGTTGTATGCAACCTCCTCACAACAGCATTTCAATCCTCAATAGTGTGATTACAATGCTCCTGGGAAGTGAAAAGTAACTATGTTTTCCTTACGCTTTAAAAGAAACAGATTTAGATCTGTTAAGTACCCACACTAACATGCCATTACTTTGTACTGATGGTGCACGGCATTTTTTATTTTACAGTAAACACATTTAGACCTTGGAAAATCTTTGCAAAATATATTAGGTTCCAAAGATCTAGACAGATTGCTTGGAGGGGCAGTAAATTTAAATAGGCTTCAAGTTCAATCCAGTACCCAGCTTTGCATAAGTGTCAAGGAAAGTATTAGCTGAATCAGGTACAATATTTTGTAAGTACAGTGATAAACTAGCCAGCTGCATCAGAAAAACGCATGTCAAAAACCAAGACACGGCAGCTAGACTTTAGCCCCACGCAAAAATAAAATCTATAATAGCATTTTCTTCTGATGCACATTCACGTCCCAACTATTCTCCAGAAACAGGATCTCATTTCAAATGAACAAAGGGAACAAACCCTTATCCAAGTTCCATGTTCTAATTCTTTTACTAGTTCCTTATATTTAACTTCCCAGTGACATGCAATCACCCATTAATGTGCTTCCAATGGTCAGTATTGCTTCTGAAAATTTTCTAGCGTCTGGTCAAAGGGCTGTAATAAATGTAAAGCTGGATGCAGCACTCTGGCAACAGTACAACAGTAAAACAGAATAACTGCCCATCAGACTCCAAAAAGTGAGCACTGCTCTGCAACAAAACGGGGATTATACACCCTGGGTTAGAATCTTATTTACAAGAAAATGCAGCCAGGAGGGATGAGGATATTTCACTCCTTGTCTGGTCACATACTTCCATTAGCCCAAGTATCATTCATAAGCAAAGAGCAGTATGACAGAAGGTTTGCTTGCAAGGTGGGGAAGCACACACTAATAACTGGTTAGTCAAGTGTGAAAATCTGGTCATCAGGCTAGATTTTTGTTCCAATTTCTGATTAATTTGAATCTCTATCAGGTTAAGTCGTTGCAGGAAGTAAGAAAATATTCCTCAACTAACATGTCCAAAATATAATATTTAATGTGGGCTTCAAGCCTAAGGGTTTAAACACAACAGTGATGTTATTTTTGTTATTTGTGCTAATATTAACAAAAAATGACCTTTAGCACGTATTACTCCAGTCTATAACTTTGAACACTATAAAATACAGACACGCACGCACGCACAGACACTCCTGTAACATAAATAATTCTTTAGCCCTTATATCAAGACATTATTTGTACAATGGGTAGTCACTCTTGCTATCTGTAGGGCATTATTCCAGCACTGTTGCCCTGGATACCAATTGCTGCTTGCATATTTTAAGAACCTCACTTTACAACAGTCACCAAGCCGTACACACGTACGTCACACACCTCACGTACAAAGCACTTGCTAAAACAAGCACTTACACTGTTCACAGAATTAACGTCACAGGCTGACAGCATAGAAAAACAAATCACTACAGCATCTGAATGGGAATCAGAACAAGGCTTCAGTTATTATTCTTGTTATTTTAA
This sequence comes from Heptranchias perlo, assembly GCF_035084215.1. Classification (NCBI taxonomy): domain Eukaryota; kingdom Metazoa; phylum Chordata; class Chondrichthyes; order Hexanchiformes; family Hexanchidae; genus Heptranchias; species Heptranchias perlo. The sequence continues at coordinate 16,395,390 of NC_090347.1, forward strand.
GGGAGTGGAGGGGTAAGAGATTCTTTCACATACTGGTGATATATTGATCAGTTTGTACACAAAATGCCTTCTTTAAAAAAGGTCTTGACAATCAAAATAGTACTTTTTTTCATTAACTCCAATGGCATTAGACATGTGTATCTTGGGTACCCTCTTCTCCTAGTGATCAACACAGTGAGTACACTGCTTCTCTGTTTAGAAATGTTGAGTTGATGCTTTGTAAAAACCCTTGTGAAATAAATCTCTCCCCATACTGTAGTTCTAGTGCAATTTTTCTCTTGTCTGGAATATGACTCCTGCTTCAAATATAATTAATTGCTATGCTGCTTCAGGATTATTGTTCATGCCCCCTCCCCCAGTTACTTTTTAAAAAAAGTTATTGAAATTGTACATTTCCCACCAGAAACTACATCGTTCTTAGAACCAATCCTTGCTCGAGCTGGTATTGTGCAATCAAATATTGTCGTTAAAAAAATAATTCTACTTCTCCAAATGGATTTGAAATAGGCTTGTACAATTCAAAATCAAATGGGTAATTCACATATTTGGATAAAACACATCCCAGGTTTATAAGTGGAGGGAGGGGAAAAACCCACAAGATATACAAATGTACTTATATTAACTTAACATTTGTCTCAATTCAACTTTTAAACTCTGCTCTGTGATTGAATAAGCATATATTTTAAGAATGGAAGCCATGTTTGAGTTTAAAAGGCTTCTAGAATCAGGTGGTTTTGATTACAGCAGAGTTAGTGTTAAAAGCAATTAAAACTGAAGATTGTTAAGCATTTGCTTTCACTTAACACCCATCTACATGATTCCACATTCAATGATATGCTCATTGCCAGAAGACTAGACTTGAACTTCAATTTTAGCGATAAGTTGCTGTGTCTACATGTGATTACTTAATCACAACACAGCTTATGCGTTATTCAAAACATCTACACATGGCACTAAAGCTGGCCAAAGGCAGGCATGGTCTCAGCACCAGACACTCATCACCTCAAACTGGCATCTAGAGAGTACAGGCTAAATGTGGATGTAAAGTCCTGGGCTTTACATTATTCTGTAACCATATTGTGCGGCCTTGAAGCTAGTTTAACCAATATTCAGATTGCAGTTAGAAACTTTTAAAAATAGTTACACAATATCCCATTCAAAAATCCTACATGATCTTTAAGGTTTTTACAAATTAATAGATCTCCATAGGACAAGCTATAAATCCTATTTGATTTAATGGGGTTGATTGGGATTCTATTGCCGAATTCTTGGTAAAAGATATCATCAGGTGGTTGGGTGGATCAAAGGCCAGGTTGAGTTGAGATGCTGAGGTTATTTTGCACAGCCCTTTATGGCACAGATAGAAATTGTTTTTGACAAAAATAAGTTTCTTCTTACTGAAAACTATTGTGTAGAACAGCAATTACAATATCACAATTAAAGAAAGGTGTGCGAGAAACCAAGTCAGATATGCAGTTTAGCCAAATAGATTTGTACTTCAGACCAAACATCGAGTTAGCCATTTAGGAATGAACATTCAGCTACTCTAATAATAGCTTAACAATCGAACAGCACCTTCTATTACATATTCAACATAAAATTACACTAGACATTGAATATATTTTGGATTTCCAAATCTTTGTAATATATATTCTACTTCAATACTACTAAAGAATAAATCCCTTAATTTGTGTTGCAGTAAATGTGTACACATCAATGCAAAGTTCAGAAGATAAAAAAGAGACACCTTTTGGAGACTACTGCAGTATTCAAACCACCAAGAAGTTCTCAAAGAATTCAAGATTCATCATGAATTCATCCCCCATATTTTAAAAACTGCAGATTAAATGCAGATCTCAAACGGTTAACATTAGATGCTGTGCAATAGTTTGGTATTCCTGGCTTGGTTAAGATAGGCCGAAGCATATTTCAGAAGCTGAGACTGCTGATCAAACTGAACTTGTGGTTCACACACCTCCTTAAAATTTGTTGCATTTTTAAAATTCACATGTGCAGCAAGTGAAGAGGAAATTTGGAAAAAAATACACACAACATAAAACCCCATTGTGCTCACACACAAATAAATACAGAACTAAACAACTGTAAAATAACACTAAACTGCATATTAACACATCACAGATACATCACCCCGGATCCACTTAACACGCTGATTCACTAGAAAGCTATTGATTTCAATAAGCCACTCTAGAAACATCTGTAAAAGCTATTAAACACTTTTTTTGTGAAGTTTTTTGTTATATAAATATTGTATGATAATCTGTGTACTTATAAAAATTAAACTCGAATACCCTTACATGTTGACAAAGATACTTTGTATACATACACTAAAGAGGAACTTTTACTATCAAAGATTCTCTGAATAAATTTTCATTCATATGGTTAATCAGCCCCTTCTACTCACACTTGTTCTTTAGAAGTAGTTTCAAACTTCTGTAAAGGTTCAATACAGTCATTTTCAGTTTTTTTTTTGACTGCAGAGAGAGAGAAAAGGGGGTGGGAGGTGGAACAGCAGCTAGTTCTAGTCAGCAGGAAAAAACAATGAGCCAATTCTCCACATCTGACTTATGACAGTCAGAGAGGATTAAAACTTTTTCTTAAAAAGCAAAACACACCAGGTAACGGGGTTTTTGCTGAAATAGTGTTCTCTCTTCTGGTGTTTAGATTGTTGCTTTTCTTTTACTACTTCAGTTAGTCACTTGGGGAAAGAGGCACGAAACTGCAGCAAGACGGGAGGAAGGCATACAGTGGTGTTCCCCAGGGGTCGGTACTGGGACCACTGCTTTTCTTGATATATACTAATGACTTGGACTTGGGTGTACAGGGCACAATTTCAAAATTTGCAGATGACACAAAACTTGGAAGTGTAGTGAACAGTGAGGAGGATAGTGATAGATTTCAAGAGGACACAGACAGGCTGGTGGAATGGACTGACACATGGCAGATGAAATTTAACGCAGAGAAGTGCGAAGTGACACATTTTGGAAGAAAGAACAAGGCGATGCAATATAAACTAAATGTTACAATTCGGAAGGGGGTGCAGGAACAGAGAGGTATATGTGCACAGGTCGTTGAAGGTGGCAGGGCAGGTTGAGAAAGCGGTTTAAAAAAAGCATACAGGATCCTGGGCTTTATAAATAGAGGCATAGAGTACAAGAGCAAAGAGGTTATGATGAACCTTATAAAACACTAGTCCAGCCACAACTGGAGTATTGTGTTCAATTCTGGGCACCACACTTTAGGAAGTGGATATGAAGGCCTTAGAGAGGGTGCAGCAAAGATTTACTAGAACAGTTCCAGGGATGAGGGACTTCAGTTACATGGATAGACTGGGGAAGCTGGGGTTGTTCTCCTTAGAGCAGAGAAGGTTGAGAAGAGATTTGATAGAAGTATTCAAAATCATGAGGGGTCTAGACAGTGTAGTTAGAGAGAAACTGTTCCCATTGGTGGAAGGGTAGAGAACCAGAAGACACAGATTTAAGGTAATTGGCACAAGAGACAAAGGCGACATGAGTAAAAACCTTAACGCAGCGAGTAGTTATGATCTTGAATGCACTGCCTGAAAGGGTGGTGGAGACAAAGTCAATTGTGGCTTTCAGACAGGGAATTGGATAAGTACTTGAAGGGAAAAAATTTGCAGGGCTATGAGGAAAGGGCGGGGGAGTGGGACTAGCTGGATTGCTCGTGCAGAGAGCTGGCAGGGACTCGACAGGCCAAATGACCTCCTTCTATGCTTGTAACCATTCTATGGGTCACTACTATTGGGGGGCGGGGGGGGGGGGGGCAGGGAGGAGTTGAGGCAGGGAAGTCACTTAAAACCAGTGGTAATCTGAACATTTGTACACCACAACTTCCAACTTCCACATTCAACAGCTGTACGATTAAACACTATCTTGTGGAAATCAACATTTCATTAAATCTGTAAACTTTAAACTCCAGACTTGAGGTTTGTCTGTATGATATTCAAAAACTGTACATTACATGATTTAATAAACTATAATTAAGAGATTCAAAAAAGGGATAGGGTTCTCAGAAGCTGCCAATTGGAAGTATCCAACATAGCAGTGGAAAGCATCAAAGAATTAAGCTTCTGTATGAAGACTGCACTTTTGAAACGATTCAAAAGCTTATTGTACAGACTGACATTTCACTGCCTTCTTTGGATAGTGACAAGCAGATGGCAGGGTTACTGTAACAACTTAGTGTTACAAAGGGTGCTATAGTTCTGCCTCCTCCCATCTCTGCAGGGTTTTAAATGCTGTGCATTGTCCTACAATAGGTATTAGTTTTTAAAAAGATGTACAAATTAAAACGAAAAATTCTAATTTGCGCTATAAATTTGTCATGAAGGACCCATTGTATATGAATAGAAAGGAATACTTAACCATATGAACAGGTCATTTGAACTACCTTACTCCATGGTGATACGGTACACCGTGTTCAGATGTGCATGAATATGAGAAGCTGTTAACTGGTCAGTGCACAAAGTTAGCCACAAGGTTTCAATCTGAAATAAAATGTCCAATAAAAACACATCCCACTGTACTCACAGACTGTGTTACAATCTAATTGGTTCAACTACTACAGCACCATACAATATTGGGTTTTGCTTAAACATGTCATGATGCCACTTCATCCAAATGCAGAGAAACAAACCTATTTTTTGTAAAGTTTGTTCAAGTTACTTCAAAATCAATGAACTTGTCCTTTAGGAAGGTTGTGGAGTCACCAGGGTTTGGTCTGTGTGACATGCTGTCAAGCAACAAGATATCAATACAGTATTCAGTGCTAGTTTGTTACTGAAATAAATGTATGACTTTCTATTAATTTTGATTTCACACAGTTCAGTTAAAACTGGAGACCTCTACAGGAATTGCTATAGAGATGGACAAAATAAAGCCCTTAATATTAAATTCTTAAATTGATTACCAGACTAAAGTCTTGGTTGCAATAATGAACTAGGTTGACTATTTTATCTAATGCTTTGCTTATTCATCGAATTGCCACAGACCTGTGCATATTTTTCTCCTGTGGAAAAATACATTTCAAATGTTTGTTTGGGAGGGGGAAAATTTTAAAAACCCCTTGTGTTTAACTCCATGAATTGACCAGTTTTACTACAAACTAGGTTGGCTCTGGCCGGTGTCTACAGCAGTATGTACTAAGATCTTGCATCGGTTTTGGATTTGACTATTGTGATGACGCTGGTGGTAGCCACTTTGCCTGGCATAATGGGGCCAATGGCAGAGATGATGGGACCTCTGACCGGCAGGACAGGTCCTCTGGCCACGGTCCTGGCGAAGCTCTGTAAGGCCTCATACTTGGATCGGAGGGCATCTAGCTCCAATTTCATGCTAGCATTCTCGGATGCCAGCTTCTCTACCTCTTGCTGAAGTTCTGCTTTCTGCTTCTCTAATTCCTCCTTCTGAGTCACCCTCTTGACACGGCAGCTGGCTGCGTAGCCACGGTTCTTGAGCGTTCTGCGACGCTGCTTCAGCCGGATGATCTCCTCTTTGGTTAGGCCTCGCAGATGTTGGTTCAGTTCTCGAACAGACATGGAGACAAGCTCCTGATCTGTGAGACTGGCTCCATTTTCACCTGGCTCCCGCTTCACCTGTGAGGGGCGGAGGGGGTGGGAAAAAGGAGAAAGCTTTCAAACCATAGCATCAACTTAATAAAGGCATTTAGAAATTCTGAGTCGTAGGACAGAAGTTCCCATTTGATTGTGTTTAACGTTAAACACAGTCAAATGAAGGTATGGGGGTCCAATACATCTTTTCCCAAAACTGGGGGAAGATTTTCAACATTAGCATTTATCGCAAAATGGTAACCACATGTATAAAGAACTGGTTTACAATTCACTATAAATAGCAAATAGTGGAAGTGTTAAAGACAGTTTCAAAAAGGTTATTTCTTCATAGAAGTGTTCAATATGAAGGTTGCTCCTTTGACACCATAAAAATATTCTCACTCTATAACCTATGCCACTCTTATGCTTCCATCACCACTTTTGATACACCAAAAATAGCTGTCTGTACACAATTTCTAATGTTTAACCAACTGGCCTATCTTACTTTAGATTAAACAAATGACCTCTAAAGCCACTGTTAACATTTAATATTTTCACATTTGCTTCTAAATAAGTTGAAGTGTTCCAGTACAAGGGGGCACAAATGGTAATTAGGAAGCAGGGAAATCAACTTTTACACTTAAAAAAATAGTAGAGATGGGAAATAAATTAGCGGGGAAGGCCTTTAAAAGCAGACAGTATAAACGGGGATTCCAAGAGGGAACTCGATGAGAGAACAAAAAATGAAGGGATACGATAAGAAAGTAGGCAAGGAGGCTGATCTATCAAAACGGGAGCAGCTTGTTATGTAGATAATTTGCAGGGAACAAATGCCAAAAATTCCTAACTGTACCATTCAAAGCTTCATTTATGCTAAAACCTCAGCTGATTCGTGGAAAGTTCTTCATATTTCTCGCACTGCAACCATTCCAACATAGTATTTTGTTATGTGCCCTAGTTGATAGAAAAAAAAATAGCTGAAAATCAGACTTGCACAAAAAAGAAATGGTTGTTGTATATTAGCAGTGCTGAAGTTCGGAACAATTTAGGACTTAACTATTTGTTTCTATCCAAAACTTTGTCGCATTGAAATTGGAACTATTTTGTCACCTTCATTGTGGTTTTGATTCCGTCACTCAGCTAACTCATTGTACAGTTTTATTACCTTAATGGTCACTATAATGTCAGATTTTTAAACGGCTGGATGATAATTAATTTTCCAGACAAGTTACATTAAGCATAATTTTTTTTTAAACACACAGCGAATCAATTAAATAGAATGACTTGTGGCTCGATAATTATCTTCTTACAAGTCAGTCAATGTAACTGCAGAACTTCCAATGGGTTTTAAATAAAAATATTTATCATGGTCCTAAAATTATTAATAAAGCCTGGCTCTTGGTGAACTCCCAGAATCAATGTTTTGGGTGGCAGTGCACAGCACATTTGGAAAAAAACCTACAAGTCTAGCCCTTATAAACCAAAAATGAATGGCTGCTGATGTTCAGGAGGAAGCATTATATACACACAATTAATGCAGTGTGAACATTAAATCAATTTTTTTTTATTTTTTTATAAGAGTTAGCTGCAATATTTACTAATTTTCAAGAGTAAAACTCAAATGCTATGGATGGAGCAATGTAAATGTACTAAGGAAAGTTAATTCTCAGTTTAAGTAGTGTGCAGAGCTATGTAAGAGGGCATACTCAGGTTAGTAGATTGGGTAGATGATATCAAATGAAGTGTACATTTTGAAAGAAGGACTAACATTTATATACATTGAATCGTGGTATTTTAAAAGGAGTAGAGGAACAGAGAGATTATGGGGTTTAGATATACAGATCTTTAAAAGTGGGCGAGCAAGATGATAAAGCTGTAAAAAAAAACCACAATGGATCATAGGTTTTATAAAGTAGGGGAATGGAGTACAAAAGCAACAAGGTAATGTTATACCTATTAAATCAGTAGTTAGGCAGCAGTTACAATACCCTTCTTGGGTACCTTACTTTAGGATGGATGTCAATGCCATGCAAAATGTTCAGTGATATTAGTGATGAGAGGCTTTAGTAATGAGGAGAGATAAATAGAAACTGAGGCTATTTTCATTAGAGCAAGGGTCAAGAGGGGATTTGATTGAAAGTTTTGATTACATAGGTCGTGGGTTCAAGTCCCACGCCAGAGACTTGAGCACATAACCCAGGCTGACACGCCTGTGCAGCATTGAGGGAGTGCTGCACTGTCGGAGGTGCCGCCTTTCGGATGAGAGGTTAAAATCGAGGCTCTGTCTGCCCTCTCGGATAGATGTAAAAGATCCCATGGCACTATTTCGAAGAAGAGCAGGGAGTTATTCCTGGTGTCCTGGTCAATAATTATCCCTCAACCAACATCATTAAAACAGATTATCTGGTCGTTATCGCATTGCTGTTTGTGGGAGCTTGCTGTGCGCAAATTGGCTGCCGTACTTCCTACATTACAACAGCGATTACACTTTAAAAAGTACTTCTTTGGTTGTAAAGCACTTTGGGCCATCCCGAGGTCGTGAAAGGCGCTACATAAATGCAAGTCTTTCTTTCTAAATAGGGAAGAATTATTTCTACTGGTTGGTAAGTCAGTAACCAAAGGGTATAAGCTTAAGATAATCACCAAAGAACTGAAAGTAAAAGTTAGGAGAATAACAGCGTTGACACGGAATCCCTGCCCTACCAGAAGCAGGTAATTGAAGCAGAATCTATAATAGCTTTTAAAAAAGTGAATAATTTTTTAAAAAAAGAAAAGCTTAAAAAGGGTATGGGGAAAAAGGGGCCAAATGGACAGCTCTTTCCGAAAGTTGGCACAGGTGTGATGGAACGAATGACCGTCTGTGCTGTAAAATTCTAGATACGGCCATTAAAAAGGCAAAAAAAAAACTTGAAGTATATATAAATCACACTATTTACAGAGTTTTAAGTGTAGATCAGTTTCATCGAGCGACATATCAAACACAGATTATACATCTCAGTAGCAGAATTATTTGACAAAACAGGAAGAAAGGTACATTTTATTTTCTGAAGACAGATAAAGCATAAAAAATTAAAGCTCAATATGTCCCCACTCCTGCAAGTGGGAACTTCAGAAGTGACAAAAAAAACTACTGAAAATAAGCCATTAAATAACAGGGAAAAAGTACATCAGTTTCATTAACCTTTGACCAGCCTCCTTATGAGAAAATAAAGAGCATTTTGCTGAAAAAAAATCAGAGGAAGTTTAGTTCTTCGAGCAAGGCCCCAATAAATACTGGAAACGTCCAACTAATTTGAGTTTGCTCTATTGTATATTAGATTTGATGCTTTTGGGCAGATGTAGAATTATCAAGACACATCCAAAAAAAAAACATTTCCTGTTACATTTTAAAACAAGAGAAGATAAACCAAATCATTAGCACTCCCCATTTATGTTTATAAGAGTAGTACACCCGGAAAAGCACTTCTCATTTTCTCATTAAATATTTATCTTTACTTTCTCTAGGGAGATAGAGCCATTGACTCCCACTGCAAATAATGTGCGAGTTCTCAAAACCCGCAGTCAGAAAAGGCTTAAGCCAGGATTTGTCTTTGCATACCAACACAGTTTCTACTAAGTTTCCAATTACTAACGTGTAGGTTATTCACTACACATTCTAGGGAAGTCTAGAAAATTGTGGAAAGGTTCAGCAGCATGAACATTTTAACCAAATCATTGTGCGGACAGGTCTCGATGGTGGCACAGAAAAAAGTTGCTTTATTTTAATATTTAGAAGAATGGAACTATTAAAAGACACGGTGAGTAGCCATTAAGACCTCAAGTGACAAAAAGTCTTGGATAGCTCTGATCTGCAGAAATGAAGAGAAACTACAGATAGCATCGATATAAAGACCATATGCACCATTAGACAGCTATATTTACATAGCTCACTGAGACCCTCAAGGGACAGCAATGTGTAGTACAACAGGATACATGTTATTTTTGTCACCGCACTTGGGTATTTTTACTAGTTCGGCCGCTGAAACAAAATCTCTTCACAGGAAAGGAGACCAGGAACCTGAAGTTTAGTAACCAGTGACGAATTCTATATTTTATAGATGATAAATTATGTTACAGTAAATGGAGATAGGTTTGACCACAAAAAAAAGTTTCGGGTAGAATGTGATCTCAATACAGCAGAAGGTTCAATCCTATTTGTCTACATATGAAAACATACAGCAGCTAGCATTTTCTGGGAAAACCTCCATGCATTCTTGCAATGAAGACTTTCATTAGGTCAGCCAAAAAAACCTGATAAGTATAAATAACAACAGGGAGAGATGTAGTGATCTATAACAAAAACACAACATACATTATGAATAATGAGTATGCTTATTTTGCTGCAATTTCATTTTTTTTTTAAAAAGGGGTACGGAAACACACCTGGAGGACAAATCAAGCTGTGGCAATGTTCCGACATTCCCTACTGTGAACTACATTGTAAACAGGACGGCTCCAAATGAGTCCGTCTAGTACCTGGAGCAAATTATACTGGAACAGCTCCAGGAACCAGTATAAAAATAAGGTTTAGGATTTTCCCCAAGTGTTATACGTCAATTTATCACCGGGTTTCTGAATATTTACTCTGCTTCACGGATTACGCACTTTAAAAAGGAAATGTTGGGGAATTTTTAAATTAGTTACAGCAATAGAGGACAGTGAATGTCTGCTCAGAGTAATTTTAGTGAAGAGAAAGCTTTGTTCCTACTTTGTTGAAAAATTATCATTTGTCTTTAGAGGGTTGGTACTGAGTGTACTTGCACTGCTCTCCAAAAGATCACAACTATTAGAGATTTTATTTTTAAATTAGATTTTTTTGTGAATTTTGTGTTAATCAACACAAAGCATATTAGTGCTGGGAAATGGGAGCGTTCCATACCAGACTCTCAATGTGATAATGCAATCACAGGTCAGGTATAGTAAAGCTCCCTCTATTCTTCCCCACAAATTGCCTCTATGCGAATCTCCCATCCCCACTGGCACCTGTATCATTTTTCCATTTCCCACACCAGCCAGCCTGTGGCCTTTCTTAATGAAATTGCAAATTTAGTGCAATTAAAACCGAATTAGAGGCAGTTTTGTGCTGTCGGCCTGTAACGACTAGCAATTAGATCGAGACTGGGCAAATTTGCAGGCATCAGACATAAGTGGCTTTCACTCCATCACACTGGGCTGAAAGGCCAGTGTCTAAACTTGATTGTTTATGAAGAAAAGCTTTGAACTGCACTTTCTATAAAGCACTTCTCCACTACCACACAAAATGACCAAGATAGTTCCCATTTATTCATAAATATCCATATTTAGCATCCACAGCCTTTTGGGGAAGAGTTTTCTTGATTTCCGCTACCCTGTGTCTGAAAAAGTGCTTCCTGATTTCACTCCTTAATGACCTGGCTCTAATTTTATTATGTTCCAGATTCCCACACCAGAGGAAATAGTTCACCGTCTACCCCATCAAAGGCCTTTATCATTTTAAAGACCCCAATTAGATCCTCCCTCAACCTTCAAAACTCAAGGGAATACAAACCAAGTTTAATCAACCTGTTCTTATAATTTATCCCTTTAAGCCCCAGTATCATTCTGCAGAATATGCACTATGCCTCCCCTAAGGCCAAAATATCTTTCCTGAGGTTTGGTGCCCAAAACGGAACGCAATACTCCAGATGGGGTCTGACCAAGGCTCTGTACCGCTGAAGCATCACTTCCTCATTTTTGAATTCTAACACCCTTTTCTATTAGCCATTTTGATTTTATTTTGTACCTGTGCACTAGCTTTTAGTGATCTGTGCACGTGGACATCCATGCCCCTTTGCTCCGCCACAGCTCCCAGCCCCTCACCGTTTAGAGAATATTCCGATCAGTCTTCCTCGGTTCCAAAGTGGATGGGCTCACACTAGCCACGTTGAACTCCATCTGCCGGTTTTATCCACTCACTTTGACTGTTTATGTCCCTTTGTAACGTCTTTCTCCTATCTGCACAATTTACTGTGCCTCCTAACATCCAAGCCATTAACATATATGGTGAAAAGTGGAGGCCCCAGTACAGGCCCATGGGGAACATCACTTGTCATCTCCCACCAATCAATCAGAGATTGTTCCTTTGTCCCTACTCTCCGTCTCCTACTTCCCAACCGATAACCTTGTGACATGGGTTGGTAATCTCCAAGTCCATGCGCTTTCATTTTTGCTAATAATCCTAATCAAATGCCTTCTGTAGTCCATAGCGACAACATCCGTAGACTTGAAGTAGAAAAATTTGCAGGGCTATGGGGAAAAAGCAGGGAGTGGGACTAACTGGGTAGCTCTTTCAAAGAGCCGGCACAGGCACGATGGTCCGAATGGCCTCCTCTTATGTTATATCATTCTATGATTCTATGATTCCACTATCCACCATGCTAACGGTCTCCCGGAGAAATTACAGACAGCCAAGCACTTGGATTGTGCCGTAAGCTAATCACTGAAGCAACTCAGAATTGGATCAGATCCAAAATAGTGGATCCCCTATTTGGCAGAAAACAGATCGTAAAAAAAAAAATTGTACAGAAAATACTCCCCCTCAGCCTCTCTTTTTTTGTATTTATAACTGCAACTCTCTCAACAATCCACCAATGAAATAAATTAAATTGTTCAAACATTTACATGTACAGTCATTTCATTATTACAAGTGCATTGCAAGTCGTCTAGAACTGACATTTGCCATTTTAAAGTTTTAAAGAAAAATTCAGCTGTCACAGCTTTCAGGCACAGGGTCCCCAGAGTTTCAAAATGCATTCATGAAAAAGACTGTAAATGAAGAAGATTCTTTGGAGCCGAAATTAAGCATCAACTGGTGCTTAGTTAAGTTCTGTATGGAATCAGATTTACTTTATACTAGTGAATTCCTTGTGGCATTGCTCAAGGTTAAACTGGATGTTACGCTGTTTTGTAATGACAGGAGCATTATACCATGACGCACATAATGTATTATTCTGCTACTAAAAGTGGAGCTCTGTTCTAGTTGGCCTGTCCTTTTAAGGTCACGTAGTCTAATTGTTGTGAAAATATACAAGCCTGAGGTCATTTAGAGTTGAATTGCAGTTGGTCAGGAAAGTTTGCGGATTGCCAAGTGTTTGTAAATTTCCAGCTGCAAGCCTCTCTCACCGACAGCAAACAACCTTCTTTTGGACTGCAACTTCAACTTCAAAAAAACTATACACACACAATAGATTTAAGAACATGCAAACACAGTAATATGTAGGATCAGAAAAAGACAACTGTGGTCCATTTCACCAGTCTCAATTTCTAAGAAATATCATATCTCAAGAGGTCTACCAAGTTTTTCACCAGGTATTAATCCAATTCTCTTGAATTTGCAATATAAATAGACCTCCCTGCCCCCTTGGACCATTCCATACAGTTACAATCCACTACAAAAAGTAGCTATATTTTACCCTCCAAGTTTAAGATCATGTGCTCTTGTTGCAGAACCAGTGACTACGTTAAATATACTGACATTCATTTTCTCTGTATCCTTTAGGGCCTTGAGTGCTTCTTATAAACACTCTGGATTTGTTGAAAATAAAGTTGATTTAATCATGGCATATCAATCAGTGATTACATTTGGCTTCTCCACTTAAGGGAAATGGGTTGAGAGTGCTGACAGGAATCCCTCCTGCTTTCTAATGAAGTGTCGTTTGGGGAACAGTTTTGAACCATTAAAACACTTCGCCTAAAGAAGAATGTCCCCAGCAGTGAAACACCTCCCCTAAACTTTGCACTGGGTGTGTTATTATGTGATAGATTTCAGCTCATATTCCAAAGGGGATCTGTACACACAGAGTTCTGGTCCAGCTTCTGATGGCAAAATTTCTATTGACTTTCTGCTGCTGCACTGTCTGATATTGAATCAACTTCCTCCATACGACACCGCAAAAAACATTTTCTGCATATTAGTAATCACAGCCCAGAGTTGGCCAATAAAAAGGATGACTAATTGCTACGGTTCATAAAGAATAAGTAATGATGAGTAATTTCTGGAAAAGTGTGTTTTTTTAAGTTTCACTTTTTAGTGAGATGGTGGATTCCGTGTCTGAAATGATCAAGCTAGCAATGTTCCTCAGAAAACACTTTAAAAAGAAAATTATTGAGTGCTGAATGGTACAAGTTACTGTTGGTGATATTAGGAGACGAACCTTTAAGCCTTTGCATGGTGTTCCTTTAGCTACTATTTTAAAGCAGGTATTAACCAATGTATTTTAAATGTCTCTACTAAAAAGAGCATATAGAACATCATACAGACACATTAGTTGTTCACCTGCTAATACTGTAACATTAATTTCTAGGCTTATATTAGGAACCACGAATACAGTTTATAACATTAAAACAACTCATGCTAAGATAACTCAAATGAGAAACCGATGTCAGTACATCCCAGTCCAACATAGTACCAAATTTATTGCTTCTCAGTCTTGATTACTGGATTATTTCGCTGTTTACAATGTTCTAGTACACAGGACTCCATGGAACTGAAATAATACAAGTGACTTTTCTTTCCGTATAGCACCCAATGGCAAATTTGATATGATTTACTTTGAATTATGGAGTCATGTAGCATCACTCACTACTAGCAGTATCTGGAACTCAAATTGCCTTGCAACTAGAATATTTCATCTTTACTATTTGGACTTTTAAGCTGGTGGACAGTTACACCGGGACGTATATATGTTCTGCAGGGCTTACTAGTTTGCCAATCCAAATTCAAAGCATGAGTTAAACACAAGTATAATCTATATTCATATATGCCGGTTACTGTGAACCAGGTCAAAACCAAAACCTTTAAGTTGTTACATTTATATGTATATGTGGCCAAGGTAGTACCAGGAGCCAGATCTCAAAAGGCATATTTTTAAATCTCCACTGTGATATCCCAAATACAACAATTTTCATAAGTCTATCCTGTAGGATACATAGCCCGTAGGGGCAAAGAAAATGTTTCTGCACTTGTCTTCTATCTAGTAATCCCTGCGAGGTGCACATTGTGTGATGGCAGCATGAGTGTTGATTGTGATGCTTCCCATGGTCAAATAGCCTGCCAAAACTCTCACACAAAGAATGGCTACTTAGCCGAGGGACTGAAGGGCACCTGGTACCTTGAATCCACACTGCAGCAAGCAGTCAAAACCACCCAAGGAGGGTGTGTTGGGGGGGGGGGGGGGGAGAAAATGGAAGAAAATTAGCAAAAGAGGAAAAAAGCCAATAGATTAAAAGAAATCTTAAAAACAAGAACTCAGGTAGATCTTAAAGAAAAATCTCAGTGAAATATTGGCTATTCTTTTCATGTACTAAATCACTTGGAATGGTTTCTAGTTCCTTAACTTGAGGATGAAATGAAACCACAGATACAAATTCAGAAACTTGGAAAATAACTTAGTGGATTCCAGGTAGTGTTATTAACTTAAGAAATTTTGACCAGCAGGATCAAGATCAGTATTAAAGATATTGGATTCTTTCCTTTACTGGAACTTGGTGCCTGTGCACTAAATGTTTACAGGGATATCAGTTATACCTTTAAGGCCTTGTTTCCCTTGTTAGTAGTCGTCATACCACGGCACACTTTCAATCACGCAAACCTATGGAAAAAGAACAAAAATGTAAACTTTTTTGGGGCAATTTTTTGTGAATAGCCAAGGAATTAAATATCTTAAATCCAGATGCAGCTTCCACTTGGAGTCATCAAAGCAGCCTATTAACACACATGTTCAATGAGCTTATTCAATGAGTAGCTGAGTCATGAAGTCTAAAGACATGATGCTTGACAGCTGGTCTGTGCTGAGCAGTAGGGATGCTACAGTTGACCTGTATGCCAGACAAGGTCAGGGTTGGACTTAGCTGTGATGCTCCCTATGCTTGAATAACTTGCTAATACTCAAGACCAATGTTCATGCACAATCGCCATTTGGGCGAAGTACCCAAGTGTGACCAGATCTACAAAGTTATGTCCCAGATGGAGCTAAATGACTTCAGGAGAGATGGTCGGAGGAGAAAATTGTCAAGAAATAATAACCTGTTGCCATCTGTATGGAACATCAGCAAAGGTGGAAGTGGCATGTGGCATTTTTAGTTAAACATTTTTAGATTAATGTTAGCAATACATTTTCATATCACACTTGCACCAACAGATACTGCAAGCTCTGGGGAACTAAAGAGACTATGTTTTTATCAGCATTGCCCCAAATTACACTATAATGCAGAAAATCTTCAGAATTTTTCTGATGTCACCAAAGAAATTTGTTTTCCCTTAACTAAGAAAATTTGAGGAAAAAGAGGCATAGTCTTACCTACACAGATAAAACACACAGTAGATACAATTCAACAAAGCAGTCTTTTGGAATATATTCAGGAGAATATCAAAAGCAGCAGAGTGCTGTGACCAAGGTATTCGGGACAAAAATTGAAGCTCTCTAACGATTTAGCAGAATTGCTCAAATGTCTATAGCAGCAGGGACTTCCTATCAACGTATACGTCATCACAACCTCAGAACAAAATGATGCCCATAAGCCAGCTACAAATGGGAGATTCATGATGAGTCAGCAAGTCTGAGTACAATACTGACAAGCTGACCACAATCATAGCACCACCGTGGATCTGTGGTAGTAAACCCATTATTCTGCCTTCTCAGATGTGCCCAAAAACAACATTTAAGCAGTTCCCCAAAGCACTTGGATGCAGGCTTCCAGCAGTCACCTCAATTTTGGCTTGTATTTTTGTATCTCAAATCTGCAGGATTTTTTAAAAATATTGTTATTAAAATGAGATATATGGGAAAGATTGTTTGATGTCAGCATGGATGAGGAGCTGTTTGCATATTCTAAAGGTACAAGGACAACGTAGGAAATCGCAAGGCAAGAGGAGGTTAAGTTTATGTTAAACTCAATGCGACAAATTGGCTAAATTATCACCGTAAAGCCTGGAGCAAACACACCTTGAAACATGGCACCTGCCTCATCAGCAGCCATGTTTATAGTGACAAATCTTTTCTGCAGGTGACCATAACATTCACTGACTGCAGCTTAGAAATCCAAATTCAATAGGAATGGGTTTTAAGCTTTTACCATCTAGATATTTAGCAGTTGTAACAAATTTGAGGCCCACTGGGATTGCAAAAGCACAACTGCATTCTCTGGTGTAAGAAAAAAGGCTGGGTGTACCTTATTCTGACAGGACTGTAGGCCAGTCGGGAACCAATGCAAAGACATCACCTGTGACACAAAGTAACTAGATGAATTTCACCGTAGTGTTATACAGCTCAAAACACTACCGAATTTAGAAAGACAAGATCTTATATTGTTTTATGCTTTATTAAAATCCGGGCAAGAACACTGATTTGGTTTAATTATTAAAATATTACCACCAATTCAGTCTCTCAGAGTAAAGAGATTATGTGAAGTCACACTGTATTAGTAATTTTAAGACTGTTTCAGAGTTGATACTAATTCAGGCTCTACTTTTCAGTTGCGTTACTGAAACCCGACTGCATTATTTTCACAACAAACATGATGAGGGGAAACCCCAGTGCAGGGAATAACTGCATGTTTCCGAGTCTATTGTAGTACTTTCCAATTTTAAATATCTACAAGTGTTTTAACAGTTAAATTGGGTGTCTAATTTTTCCATTATTCGATACACTTGTCACATAGCTTTCCATTTACTGTACAGTGCAATAAATGTTGTACCGTGCTCTGTTTAAAAATAGTTTTTCCTCTTTCTCTCTTGCCTCCTGTCCCCACCGTACCCTATTCCATGACAGGGAATGTTGGTAGGTGACCTACTCCCAGGTATCTGCTGAAGCTTCTTTGTAATAGGAAGCATGAAAGAACAAAGGGATGAAGTCTTGCATCAACATTCCCTTCCCAAGTACTTCGGCATCATTTGGTGCACAGCTCACATCAGGAATGCACAGAGTGTGAAAGCTTGTCTGTTGGGAGGGCCAACGGAAATTAGTGCAAAGAGGCTGGGTTTAAAAATAGCTAATGGCAACATAGGCCCAGTGTGACGGAAAAAATTGCAGGGTACTTCTCAGATTAATGGTGGGGCATATGCATGAATTTGACATGAACAACTTCCAAGTTGCTCATGAGCGACATAGCTTGCTCATTTTTGAATCCTACAGAGACGCACCAACATTCCATTTAGACTATATCAATATTATTTAAGAAACCTGCTATAACTTCATATGTCTCCTTCAAAAAGGAAAGGCATGTCAGTTCTGAAGAATTGAGAATTTTGACACTTTTTACACACTGTAGCAGCGTAGGTGCCCTAGGCTTGCAAAGTAATACAAACCTAGTCATCTACTAAAAAGGTGCTATCTAGGTGTTAAAGCATTCAGGCAGCTAAAGCACTGTTCTCCCATGTCACATCACAAATCAAGTTCCCTCTAACTAAACAAACCCACCAGTGTGCCTTAAACCCTAGGTTAGAAGAGTTTCTCCCTACTTCAGCAATGCCTTGTGCCAATTTGTACCATAGATTCACCTACCCACTAGGAATGAAGGCTGCTCAAAAGTATTTCATTTTGGGCCTGACATAATGTGCAGTTGGGTTGTATACTGGAAGAAATGGTCTTATTTAATGTGGTTGTCGCTATTCATGGAGAGAATCTCTTTATAAGGTGTTAGATTTTTAGATTTCAAGACCGGTTTGGTCCTGTTTTTCAAGCAGTGAGGAGAATAATGGTTACCAACAACAACATCTTGCATTTATATAGCACCTTTAATGTACTGAAATGTCCCAAGGCGCTTCACAGGAGCATCATTAAACAAAATTTGACACCAAGCCACCCAAGGAGATATTAAGCAGGTGACCAAACACTTGGTTGAAGAGGTAGGTTTTAAGGAGTCTTAAAAGGGGCGAGAGGAAGAAAGGGCGAAAGGGCGAAAGAAAATTCCAGAGCTTAGGGCCGAGGCAGCTGAAGGCACGGCTGCCAATGGTGAAGCGATTAAAATTGGGGATGCGCAAGAGGCAAGAATTGAAGAAGTGCAGAGATCGTGGAGGATTGTAGGGCTGGGGGAGGTTACAGAGATAGGGAGGGGTGAGGCCATGGAGGGATTCGAAAATAAGGATGAGAATTTTAAAGATCGAGGCGCTCCTGGACTGGGAGCCAATGTTGGTCAGTGGACACAGGGGTGATGGGAGATTGAGACTTGATGATAGTTAGCATACGGGCAGCACAGTTTTGGAACAGCTCAAGTTTATGGAGGGTGAAAGATGGGAGGCCGGCCAGGAGAGCGTGGAATAGTCCAGTCTGGAGGTAACAAAGGCATGGATGAGGGTTTCAGCAGCAGATGAGCTGTAGACCAAAGTCTACAGTACATTGTTTGGCCATTGTTTTCAGTGATGAATGTGTGGTTACGTTGCATTTTACACTGTGCATTTATGTCAGCTGCTAGAAATATTGTCAAACAGGTAGCTTGGTTCTGGGTGAGGCAAGGTTACTGAAAAACATAATGCAGAGAGGTCGTTTAAGCTCAGGGCTGTGGGCTTGCATCTGTGGTTGAAAGGTGGTCGCTGGTTACCCAGGTTATTTAACTCAAGTGTGAGACCACAGACACAGCATCAATCACTATAAATCAAGATATCCTTAAATGGAGCTCAGAATGGGTGAATCAGGCCACCCAAGACTTCTTCAGCAGGGATGAAAATTCTTGCCCACCTTGTTCAGGATAACAAAAAAAACTGATGCAAGGATAAGTTTTAGCACCACTTGCTCGTGCTATTGTTAAAGCAGGCCAGGCCCTCATTTTCTGGCACACATGGGAATGAGAAGGATTAGACATTCTCATAAAAGTTAAATAATTCAAATTTACGGAATGTTTGAATCAGAGAAAGATTTAGGCTTGGTACATTCTACAAAGTTAGCAGTGACTTGCAATTTTTTTTTTCTTCCTTCCCGTGTCCCGCAATGATATTTGACACATCAGAAGATGCACAGTCTGTTCCAACAAGGATCAACTGGCCTTTACTAATTTAACACAAGATCATAGATTGTAATCTAGACTACAGTACTACAGATCATTTTGTGAAGGCTACATCCTGCTCTGAAATTATTTTCTATGCAGTATCTCCACATCTGACAGCAGTTCAGTTCTATCTAGGCCAAGGAGAATTTAACTGGGACAAACTGCTTTCTTTCGAATCATACGAGTGCAGGGAGTTTGGGAGCCCAGCAATGCCCTTTCTGCCCCGTCTCCCACTCCTCGAGAGCAAGGTCAGTCTTCTTGATTTCCTACTACTTCCCACTCCCACCAAATCCTGCATTCTAAAGTTATGAACAGTACAATTACTGATTTTTCTTTTTTTTTTAAGGAAAAAGGTTGGCCTGAAGAAAAGATACATAATTTGGAGGGGGAAAAATGCAAAGTTTGTCTATTTATATGCCCAAGAAAATGGTCCCAGGACTCTTAAAGGGGTCGCCTACTTACTGTCCCATAAAAATGCTGCCAACTGTAGCCCCTGCCCTGCTCAAACTTTAGACATGCTATTTCTAGTTCCTGCCCCACTAAGGATTTTTCAATAAATAGCATTAAAATGCAAGATTCATGATGGGAGCATCTGTTTTTTTTCCCCCCCAATTGTTTGATCATGGTTTATGATCACATGGCTGGCAGGGGGTGGGGTTAGGGGAAAGAGGAATTGAAGCGAAGAGGAAAGAGAAAGGAAGTAGTAAAGGTTTCTTTGCTTGGACAAAGTGTTAAGACTCCCAGGAAGAAGAGGGGTTGCAAGACATACAGGAAGACAATCTGACAAACTGTCATTTTCTAATGCGGAAGACAGAACTAGTTCTATGGTTTCCATGACCCTTTCGCTGCCAATAGCTGCTCGGAGACTGGCCTCATTCATACTGTAAAAACATTTTAATTTAAATCAAAAAAAAATCGTGCAATTGCTTTTCAGAGGATGATAAAAAAACATTCTCACTTAGTGGAAATTATTCTAATTCCAAGGAATTCACATTGCAAATGCATTACACATACACCTGGAAATGTCTCACCCACATGTCCGTTCAGATCATCAATCAGATTTACTTTATTTTCAGATCAACCACCTGGGATGAGACTTGCAGCTAAGATGGTGATTTGCTCTCAGGCCACTGCGAATACTCCTGGCAGTTGTCAGCCAGGGACCACCCGGGCATGTCTTCAATCATCCCCCAAGTCTGTCCCTGTTCTATGGCACGAATTGTTAACATCTTTCTCCCTCCCCAAATAGACAACACTTTGAAATGAAACTTTTAATAGACTTTTAAGGGAAGCTGATTTTAGTAATATTTATAACCAGAGAGATCAACAGCAGGACTCTTGACCACCACAGCAGTTCCGCCAGGAAATGACGGCAGCACTAACACAAACTGAGCACAAATCACGGCTCAAAGTCAAAGATCCAATGGAACAATAGTACACTGATAAGGAAAAGATGGCATTAGTCACTAAGGACGACCTGGCACCAGCCACAGGGTTTGTCACGACAGCACACTGCATCAGTATACACAAAATCAAAGTCACCAAACACTACAGCAAGTCACATTCATAATCTGGTGCAAGGCTAGAGGATGTCTTCACTGTGAAATATTAAAAAGCTGTCCAATGCTGAAATAGGACGCCTGTAAAGTCAAGTGCATACTGACTAGGATGCCTATAAATCTGTAAAAATAGGACATTGCAGGTTTGAGAAGTGGGTCAAGGTGCTTTTAGTTTTGAGCACAGGCCGTTCCCAAATGAGCTCTTATGGAAAGCACTGAATGGGGAGAATTTGCATCAGTGCAGGGGAAAGAAAATATATTCACATCACGGGCTATAATATTAGCTTTTGCACAGACTCCTAACACATTTTTAAACAAATGAATAAGGTTTGAATTAAACTAGGACAATAAGCACTCATTAAATACTTTAATGGGAGAATTAACAAAACCACATGTGGCTATTTACCTAGCCGACTTGAAGCTTGAAAGCAATGATGAGAGCCAGGTTTTGAAGTGCATCAAACTAAAGCAGACACCCAGGATAAGGTCCTACAAAGTTCTCAAATGTTCAGGAAAATTGCCACCTCGTACAAAGTCTTAAAAAAATTAGTTTCCTTCTTACAAACCTTGGGAAAAGAACCAGAGGGGAGATGAGGAGAATTTTTTTTTTAAAAACACAATGAATTGTTATGATCTGGAATGCACTGCCTAAAAGGGTGGTGGAAGCAGATTCAATAGTAACTTTCAAAAGGGAATTAGATATATATTTGAAAAGGAAAAATTTGTAGGGCCGTGGGGAGTGGGGCTAATTGAATAACTCTATCAAAGAGCCGGCAAAGGCATGATGGGCCTAATGGCCTCCTTCTGTGCTGCAAGATTCTATGAAGTCACCATACGGTTGGATTTCAATGAGCAGCACAGGTTACTGAAAATATACGTACATGCAATGCTTTCGTGCCTATACTTTGAAGTTCAGCAAATATGGTGACTCCCATCGTACAGAGTTTCAAATATAAATTTTAAAATTGGATGCAGGGCTGTATTTTTCACATGAATACTTGGGGATAAGGGCCTTATCCTGAAGAAACTCCTTTAAAAGTCTTATGTAACTATCAACCTGTGAAATCATTTGCCAACTGAAATGCAATGATCTCGCCATGAATGTAGTATGGTAACAAATCCTGACCAATAGTGCAGATATTGTACCAATTTTCAAGAAATGATTGTTATATTGTAAAACTGAAATGCAATAGGTTGCATTTATTGTGAATTAGTTAACTGAGCTCACAAATATAGATTGTTTTCTATAGGCTGCATGAGCTCACTTGAAAAGGCACTGTAGATAACACCAAACATCTGTGTGAAAGGGACACCCTCATCAATTACAAAAAACAATGGAACAGAACGATTTTTTCCAAACACGAGAGGGTCTGAAACAATCTTCCAGCTGCACAGAACTCCATGAAATCAACTGATGTGGGTCAAGCAACTACCTGAAAGCAATATATTGCAGAATAGATCAGTGTCAAGTCTTTTCTAGTCCCATTTGGAAGAAAAGCATTTCTTCAAAGTGGGCTTTTAAGAATTTTCACATCATCAAGATCGCTAAATACTTGTGTGTGGTCCTGATGCAATTTAAATTGTAACTCGGTGACTGAAATTCGAGTCCTAGATTTATTGGTTTTATGCTCTCAAAGAGCACTGCTATCTTCGCCACATCTCAACTGTTCAGGCCAAAAATTACCAGGAACAAGTGCCCTGTGATAAGAATATTGACACGTTATTGTACTGGTCTTGTTGTGTATCAAGTTACAATGAGACTGTTATAGTCTTTATTCATTAATGTTAAATACCCAATTGCTCAAATGTCTATTAAAAAGCACTTATGGCCATGTGGCTGGAAGGGACACAAGTGCAGTTAGCATGGTGTAGACTGTGGACACAAAGAAACTATGCAGCACTTTCAGGAGCCATATCCTCAGCTCCCACCCTCATGTTCACTGTACACCAGCCTCCCTTTTCTTTATTAGAATCTGCAGCAACAACATCAGCAAAGCCATTATAACAGTGACTACACTGCAAAGTACTTCATTGGCTGTAAAGCGCTCTGGCATGTCCTGAGGTCAAGGAAGGTGCTATATAAATGCAAGTCTTTCTTTCTTCTTTGAATGGTGCCATGGGAGCTTTTTACGCCCACCTGAGAGGGCAGATAGGGCCTCGGTATAACGTCTCATCCGAAAGACGGCACCTCCGACTGTGCAGCGCTCCCTCATTACTGCACTAAAAGTGTCAGCTTAGATTCTGCACTCAGGTTTTGGAATGGGGTTTAGTATCATAGTATGGTATAGCACAGGAGGTGGCCATTCGGCCCATCGTGCCTGTGCTGCCACTTTGAAAGAGCTATCAATTAGTCCCATTCCCATGCTCTTTCCCCTTAGCCCTGTAAATTTCTCTTCAAGTATTTATCTAATTCCCTTTTGAAAGTCACTAATGAATCTGCTTCCACACCCTTTCAGACAGTGCATTCCAGATCATAACAACTCACTGTGTAAAACAATGTTTCCACATGTCGCCTCTGGCTCTTTTGCCGATCACCTAAAATCTGTGTCACAATACTCCAGTTTGAAACCGCAATCTGCTGACTCATGGTAAAAGTGCTATCGCTGAGCCAAGGCTGACACCTCGATAATTTGAATTAATTAACTTTGAATTAAGAGTAGATGGCACACACCTTTTAAAATAAAGAAATTTTGAAGGCCATCACATTACAAAATGTATCTATTCAAAAGCAAAAGGGTACTGCCCTCACCCAAAGCTCTTGAGCAAGTATGAGAAGTGCAACCTTGTGGGTGCTCAGATCAGCTTCAAATACCTAGCTGCAATGGTAACTAACACCCAAGCTCTCAGCCTGATGCACAGTCATTTACACATGGAAAACAAAACCTCCTTGAACCATGTTCTGCTGATTTAAGATTTTCTTGTGTTCACTACAGGGCTGAAGACAGACAAGTTGATACAGATTAGCATGGCTTTAACTTGAAAAGAAAATGTGTTTCAAAATGTCCTAAATCACTAACAAAATGCAACAATTTAATTTTAACCAACAGCTTATGAATAATAAACAGTCACATAATACCCAGTAATCTAGATGAATACCAGCAATGTACATGACAGGAAACCAATTTCCTGCACACCTAAACCACTGCACAAGTTTATCCTCAAAGTGAAACAGCCCTCTTCCTTGTCATACTTCTTTATTGTTCAAGCTTCTTCAGGACAGGTTCAAATCCAAACTAACAACCTCATCTAAAAGTGGCAAAAGGCAGGGTGGATAGTTCCCTGGAAAACTGCATGGCCAGCAAAGTTTAAGGGGATACTACAGTACAGTAAACAAGAGAGTTGGCCAGGATAGAGCTACATATTAGTGCACTTTCTGAGGAGGTCCAAGACTTTACGGTATGCACTGTACATATACCAACACTATCACAGTCCAAACACCAATCTTTTACTGTACATTACACTGTACAGCCTGATTGAGGGGGTGGAGTACGAGGTGGTATTTGTTGAATTGTGAAATCCTGATGAATCAGCAACTCTGCCTGATAATACTATTATATTCCCCATTTACTGTTCCGCTACCACACAAACATAATCCATTCTTTCCCCTGCAGTACCAGCACATCTTGAAGTACAGTTTTGAGTTTAAAGTATATTCCCAGCATAATCATAAAAAAAATACAAGGTGCCCTCATAGCAAGGATTTAAAAATATTTCTCTTCCTTCCTCCCACGCAAAGGTTCTGAGAAGGCAAGGAATCTGGCCTCTGCAGCTCTATAATCTAACCACAGCAAGTAAACAAAAACAGCCCAAGTGTCTCTCCATTCCTGCTGTGGGGCAAATGCCTTGCCTCTTTGTCTCTTCATATGCCCCTTCCTCAGCTGAGATTGTGTGGGATTTATTGTAGCGGCAAACTATACAATTCTGACAACACATTGGTATGCCAACCCTTTTGGGAAACCTAGAATAGATTATTGTTGAAATGCACTTCAATCTAAACCTGCTCAGCCAATTCTTCTCATTACAGAAAATTACAATAAACGCACATCAAACCACGACAAAGTCACTTCCATTTTACGACACACTTTAGAATTCATTTTTCCAACTCTGAGCTTTCTCAGTGCACCACAACTTCTCAAGTACACCGATCACGGAATTTGAAACATGGCGCGGTGAAGCTCGACAGCTGAAAGCAGGTCTGGCAGTTGGCATTTGCAAGATCAGTGCGAGTGAGTAAAGGACGGCGGCTTCAAAAGCTGTGCATGAGGGAAGGTCTGAGCAGAAAGCCACAGCCAAGAGTCTTTGCCAGCCCATCCTCACAATTTACTGCGAATGAGGGCAAAGCTGCAGGTAGAGGTAACATTAAGAGTGCGTGGGCAGAAAACGGAAAAGGGCATAGGTGTGGAAAGAGAGCACAGGCATGGAATGATCCATCTGGATAGTAAACAATAAAGCAGCACAGATACCATTCAGCAGCTACAGCTCTGCATTTTCAGTTTTTATTTGTGAAAAGAAGTCCCAGGAACTTCCCACGGTTCACGATGGACCTTTCACAGTTAGAAAACAGAAAAAAAAAATCAAAAGTTGAGTGAAAAGTCAGGAAAAAAATTCCTTGTGGTTGAAAAATACATGTGATAGTCATCAGTATTCACTGTGTGTATTCTCTATAATGTGTGAGTGTATAAAGTGATACACTAGGACTCCTCAACATAATCAGAATGCAGGCCAGAAAGAGAAATGCAGATTTTTGGGATTCCAGAAACATCGTAAAGGCAGCTTTTTAAAACGAGGGCATAACGGGAACCAGGAGAGTGAGAAAAAAAAAAGTGGAAATTCGAGGGTTGGGGGGAGGAAACGAATGCCCCGAGGGGGAAGTAGAAATTTTCCTCCCAAAAAAGCAGCAAAACTGAAAATGTGGAGCCTTAACATTCGCACATACAGTATCTGTAGCACAAACATGCAAAACCTCGGAACAGAAATTGCTATCTGCTGTTCAGGAAGGAAGGAAGAGCAGAGAGGGAGTTGTCAACTGCACATAAAAGTCTAAGTCTTGTGTAGTAAATATCAGCAGCAAGTTCTGTTTTTTTTTAAAAAAAAAAGCATTTCATACACTATTTACTGTTTATTCTATTTTGGAGGAATATTGTACAAAGGCTCCATCAAAGGGTTTCTGAGCTGCTGGAAACAACTCTTTAAAAAACAAAAAGCAGAAAAACTGCAGATGCTGGCAATCGGAAACAAAAACAGAAAATGCTGGAAACACTCAAAAGGTCAGTTAGCATCTGTGGAGAGAACAGATGTGTTACCCTTTCAGATATTAACTCTTCAGTTCTGAAAAAGGGTCTGTACCTGAAATGTTAACTCATCTGTTCTCTCTTTTCCACTCAACAGCTCTTAGCTCTCTTTATTAAAAAAAAGTCCATCCAAGTCTCAAATACTGATCCCAATATGTGGGGAGGCTCTTCTGTCATTTCGCGCTACTAGAAAGGATACAATAAAAATCTTCCTTCATTCACCACCAGCATCTCAGTCAGAAGATTTTGTCAATACAATTATGACTAGTGCTCCTCTGAATTTTCCTCCCTTGTCCTTGTAAGCTTTTCCTCCTCCCTATGTTGAAACCAAGGCTCATTGTATAGACTCCTACACTAACCCATTCTTTCCCAGGACTTCAAAACAGTGCAACGTCTTATCTCCCTTTTTGTCCCCAGTGCTCAGGCTTTTAAAACCCAAACTTGGCATCATTATTTCCTGGTTTACTCATTTCATTTCAACTTTGGTGGTGTTCTGCACAATAGGTCTCACTTTTGTTTCTCAATAAAAACTTCTGTACAAGTTAAACGGTAAATCAGTAGTTCTAGCTTGTACTGTACCAGCATATCAAGTTTTACTGAATTTAAGAGTCCATTTCAAGCTATCCTAATCATGTAAGATTGTTTTAAATCCAGAAACGACATGTGTGTGTTTGAGTTCGAACCTTGTTACCTGTATTTAAAAGTAATTGTATAAAATGCAAAAATTTCCTCATTTAAAAAAAATCGCTAATAAAACATTGGAAATACCAATTTTAGTTTTAGGCACAACATTTGTGTGTGATAAAGTAGTAAGGGTGTAACTAAAATCAGGAGTTCAATCACCTTGCCCCATAACCACACAAACTAGTTTCAGGAATTTGGCAACTATGCATGTGGTAGTTATACATAGGCCTACAGTACGATCAGAATACCAGTGCATTACTGAAGGAAGGACTGAGGTATTGACATGAATATTGCGTCCTGAGAATTATAGCCATAATTCAGCAGCTTCTCGCCACATTATCTGATTCCAAATGCTGTCCAATCCACCCCAAAACTCTAAGTAAATACTTGATTAGGGATGGAACAAGTTCTGGTTGGAACTGTAATCAAAGCTTTAAAAATAAATTGTAAAAGTTCATGCCACTAATTATATATATGAGACAAGCATGGCCAATATTGATTTCTGAAACAACAACTTGTACAATTCTGATGAATTAGTAATTCTATGTTTTAAATCAGAAAGAACAGTACAGCATCAACTGTCAAGTGTCAACATAAAAAAGTTTACGTGCATGGTGGCAGTGTTTAAAAGGGCTGTGTAGAAGTGATAAATTACCCGGAATGAAACTTGATCTGTTTCTACCATAACTGAACATGCTTAATAAATCTGAAGTTTTTTCTTTGCTGAAGTTAAAGTTTTGTGTCAAGCACAGATAAGTCGGTAAGTTTCCATCTAGTGCACAGACACAGTACTTATAATACTGTTGCAAAGAGGAAAGATACTTGAGAAAATTTACACAGCTGTAATTCACTCAGTGGAAGGGATCATATCAAACTGATGAAGTGACGCTCATGCAATTTACCAGTGTCAGCAAAATCCAGAGATTGAATTACAGCTACTAAACCTCCCCAACAGGGTTGGGTATTTTAAATATATACACTGCAGTCTTTTACAGTTCTGTAATACAACTTTTTAATTTGCCAAAGTTACACACAAGGAGAATTATTTGAGTGGGACATTTGTTACATGAAAGGCACTACTGTTATTGAGTGGTGTCTCAGCAGCTAACATGGCACTGACCGATATCAGAAAGGTAGTAGAATCCTCTGTGAAATAACAACTTCAAAATTCATGTAAAAAAAAAAGTAAAATCATTTTACATATCAATGACCAAGAGAATTCACCACACAGTATACTTCCATTACTAAACTGGTACAAATATAATCTTTTTCATGTATCATATAATAAGCTACCTCCCTGGTTAAATTGGAACACCATGGTGGTTTAGCCTCTCAGTTCATCTTATCATCTCCCTTGCTGCACCATTCTCCCATTTCTCACACATTGCAGAACATCAATTCTTACCTTTAAAAACAAGCTCCAAATATTGGCCCTAATGAGTCAGCAGCTCTCATGTACACCTGCAAGTGCAATATTTATACAAGGCTTTTATTACAAGACCATTAAAACAGAATTACTATCCCACCTTCCACCATAATGCCAGACTAATAATTCAACAACTGGGTTGCATACTCCCATTGTTTTTCTCTCTACCCACTCCAGATGATCAGTATGAGACCCTAGAAATGAATCATCAACTCTCCCTCTGATAGGCACACACATATTTCCACCAATAGCATGATATGCCTACAAACCACCAGTCTTACTGTATCCATTACGTGGATTTTTCCACACCATTCACCTGAGGAAGCTTGTGGAATTTAAAATAAATTTGTTGGACTATAACTCGGTGTTGTAAAATTGTTTACAATGTATCCATTACAGAATACCACTTTTGTATACTGACTAACTGGAGCTGAGTCAGCAGATCTAATTTGCACACATATTCATATGATTATTATCCTAGCCCTGTTAAGGCCCATCCATTGGCCAGTCTTTCACAAAAAACAATTCCTGAAAAAATATTGTATTTTTCAAAATTAAAGGTAGGATTTTTGAAAAAGAAAATAACCTTCTGCTCTTTCTTAAGGAAACAAAAATTATTGATGACCTATTACTTTCCAAACAGTCCCTCATCACCAAATTACCTAATACAAATATAAAAAGCTCAGTCAGATGCACAAAGTCACCAGTGCATATAATCATACCAGTGTGATCATATTCCTCTTACTGTCCTTTAATAAATCAGTCCCCTTTTATCCAGCACAGGGCACCAGTCTGCTGCCAGATGGTGTACCCTGAGTCAGCAGCTCTCATATATACACACACATTATATGTATATATTTTCAGACAAGTGCTATCATATTACACATTGTCTCGTTATAAACCTGTCCTGTTCTCTCCATTTAAGAGCAAGGATGGTGCCAATTTCACAGTGTGGGGACCCTGAGTCAGCAGCGCTCTTATTCATATATATATATATATATATATTTGTGTGAAGCTATTGCACCGCTCCCATTCTGAAGCAGTCCCATTCTCTTCTTTCCCTCCATTGCAAACCCCAGTGCCCAGGCTGTCTGACTCAGGCTGGTATGACCCTGCTGATGAGTCAGCAGCTCTCTCATACATACACACACACTCATTGCGTTTGCACACTCAGCAAAACACGGCCCCTTTTCTGCCCCATTTACCCCGCCGAACCCGACCTTTTTCTCACTCACCGACTCCTGGGAAACTCCCCGACACGACGGCGTAGGTTTGAGACAGAAATAGGCAGGAAAGGGGCCTGTTTTTCCCCCTTTTAGAATTGAAGGAATTTCCCCCCACTCGTTGTTTGCGCTTGTGCCGAGGCCAGACGTCAGATGATGTTTTGTCATGTGGCTTCATTCATGAAGCTCTACGCAACGGGCAAACTTTTAAAGGCACAGGCACAGCCCACTGAGTGGGCAGGCATTGCACACCCGTCTTACACCAACACTGTCAGCATTACCAACAGACACATTTCCCAGCTCTTTTTTTAAAATGAAAACAACCAAAAAATAAAGAACTCTGCAGACTTTTTTTTAAAAAAGTATTCACAAATTAAATGCAAATGAGAAAACTTACATAAAATCCATCTGACAAGATCCAGATTATGAACCCCACCTGCTACTTTTATACCAAGCATCTATGGGAAAGTCAGCCCTGGAGGTGGTGATCCACCCCGATCAGACCTGCGCCGTACCCGGCAGGAAGATCTCTGATAGCCTGGCGCTACTCAGGGATACGATTGCCTACGTACAGGACAGTGGGGTGAACACCTGCCTGATCAGCCTGGACCAGGAGAAGGCCTTTGACAGAATATCCCACACGTACATGATGGACGTGCTCTCCAAAATGGGGTTTGGGGAGGGAATCCGCAATTGGATCCAACTGCTCTACACAAACATCAGTAGCGCAGTTTCAATCAACGGGTGGGAATCAGAAAGCTTTCCGATCAAATCTGGAGTCAGGCAGGGCTGTTCTCTCTCCTCCGTCTTGTTCGTGTGTTGCATCGAACCCTTTGCCGAGTCCATCAGGAGGGATGCGGGCATAAGAGGGGTGACGATCCCAGGCAGCGGAGGCACTCAGGTCTGTGTACAGTTCTGGTCACCCTATTATAGAAAGGATATTATTAAACTAGAAAGAGTGCAGAAAAGATTTACTAGGATGCTACCAGGACTTGATGGTTTGACTTATAGGGAGAGGTTGGATAGGCTGAGACTTTTTTCCCTGGAGAGTAGGAGGTTAAGGGGTGATCTTATAGAAGTCTATAAAATAATGAGGGGCATAGATAAGGTCGATAGTCAAAATCTTTTCCCAAAGGTAGGGGAGTCTATAACGAGGGGGCATAGATTTAAGGTGAGAGGGGAGAGATACAAAAGGGTCCAGATGGGCAATTTTTTCACTCAAAGGGTGGTGAGTGTCTGGAACGAGCTGCCAGAGGCAGTAGTAGAGGCGGGTACAATTTTGTCTTTAAAAAGCATTTGGACAGTTACATGGGTAAGATGGGTATAGAGGGATATGGGCCAAGTGCAGGCAATTGGGACTAGCTTAGTGGTATAAACTGGGCGACATGGACATGTTGGGCCGAAGGGCCTGTTTCCATGTTGTAAACTTCTATGATTCTATTCTATGATTCTAGGTCAAGGCCTCCCTGTACATGGATGACGTCGCCGTCTTTTGCTTGGATCAGCTCTCGGTCCGCAGATTGATGAGCATCTGCGACCAGTTCGAACTGGCCTCGGGGGCCAGGGTAAATCGTAGCAAGAGCGAGGCCATGTTCTTTGGGAACTGGACCGACCGATCCTTTGTCCCCTTCACTGTCAGGTCGGATTACCTGAAGGTGCTGGGGATCTGGTTCGGGGGGGCTGGGGCGTGCACTAAAAACTGGGAGGAGCGCATTTCCAAGGTTAAGCAGAAACTGGGACTGTGGGATCGACGATCCCTCTCGATCGTGGGCAAGAACCTGGTCATCAGGTGCGAGGTGCTCTCAGTGTTGCTGTACGTGGCGCAGGTCTGGCCCATACCTCGCTCGTGCGCCGCGACAGTCACCCAAGCCATCTTCCACTTTGTCTGGAGATCAAAAATGGACCGTGTCCGCAGGGTCACGATGTACAAATCTCCAGAGAAAGGGGGGAAAGGCGTGCCCAACGTGGCCCTCATCCTGAGGGCCACCTTTGTGTGCGGCTGCATCAAGCTGTGCATAGACCCTCGGTACGCAAACACAAAGTGTCACTACATGCTGAGGTTCTACCTGTCCCCGGTGTTGAGAAGGATGGGCCTGGCCACGCTGCCACGGAACGCTCCGTCCAGTTGGACCGTTCCGCCCCACCTGTCCTTCGTGGAAAAGTTTGTGCAGAGAAACACCTTTGACCACAAGGCGATCAGCAAGTGGTCCGCACGTAACGTCCTCGAGACCTTGAGGGAAAAGGAGATGGTGGATCCTGTCGGTTGGTTCCCCGGGCAGACTGTCAATGTCATTTGGCAGAACGCCTCATCGCCAGAGCTTTCAAACAAGCACCAAGACCTAGCTTGGCTGGTGGTGAGAAGGGCCCTTCCCGTCAGATCCTTCATGCACTCCCGGACTCTCAGCACCACCGCGCGCTGTCCCAGAGGAGGCTGCGGTGGAGACGAGACCATCAGCCATCTCCTTCTGGAATGTGCCTTTGCAAAGAAGGTCTGGAGAGAGATGCAGTGGTATCTGTCCAGGTTCGTCCCGAGCAGTTCCGTAACACAGGATTCTGTGCTCTACGGGCTGTTCCCGGGGATGCACACTGAGACGGACATCAGCTGCTGCTGGAAGACCATCAACTCGGTGAAAGACGCCCTTTGGTCTGCCCGAAACTTGCTGGTCTTCCAGTACAAGGAGCTGTCCTCGACCGAGTGTTGCAGACTGGCACATTCCAAGGTCCAAGACTACGTGCTGAGGGACCCACTGAGGATGGGTGCGGCCGCCGCAAAGGCTCTGTGGGGAAAGACAACCATTTAGAGCCTTCCCGCCATTGTATACCGAGGGGCTGCAATCAGGGAAAAACCCCCTCGGGCAGAATGTAAAATTCTAACTGATGTAATGTAACTGTAATGAATCTGTAATGAACCTGTAAAGAATCTGTAACGTACCTGTTATCAAAAATGTGTATTGAGTGTATTGCAATGAGGCACCCTAGAGCGTCATGAACTGTAATTATGTCCAATGTGTTCATTGAACTGTACTTGATGTAACCTGCAAATTGTATAATCTGTATTGTGTACGTTTGGAATGTGATATGACAACTGTATTGTATGTATTGCTGCAAATTTTATGAATAAAGTATATTTTTTGGAAAAAAAATCTATGGGAAACTCACAATTGTTCTGCATAAGGTGCAACACATGGTTTGCAGGTCATAAAAACAGGCAGGAAAGTGTGACACATACACAGATTTCACAGTTTATATCAAACAGATTCCTGTTGGTAACTTGCTATCACAAATAATACTTAATAAATGATAATAAGTAGTATGCCTGAGCCTTCAGGGCAAACATCATTATCGGGTTTATTACTCTTCCTCATGTTACACTGCCTATGTTATGTTCTTAAGGTGTTTTTGATTGTGTCTTTGTGAAGCAACTTGAAACGTTTTTCTACACTAAAGGTGCTACATAAGTGCAAGTTGTTGTTGGGGGTTGTAATATGCATCACAAACATCTCTTGTTTATTCCACCAGAACTCTTCAACTGCATTGAAGTCCTATAAC
Source organism: Heptranchias perlo (assembly GCF_035084215.1). Lineage (NCBI taxonomy): Eukaryota > Metazoa > Chordata > Chondrichthyes > Hexanchiformes > Hexanchidae > Heptranchias > Heptranchias perlo. Next base: position 16,428,746 of record NC_090347.1, read on the forward strand.
ACTCTGACAGGTATACATGCTGTCCTATATTTATTTCACGTAGAGAAACACAAGTGAAAATTTAAAAATCACATTTTGTTGGTATAAATCATAAGACAGAGTGATCCAAGAAGGCTGTTCTTGTTCTTGCTTGTATCGATATTTCTTCCCTCTCCCTCCCCCTCCCCCAGCCCCCAGCCTCTACCCACTTCTGCTATTTTATATGATGACAAATGGAAAATCGGAGGAAGACTCATCCAGACCAGCTCTGGCACAGAATGGTACTGGCCGGGGCCTGGGAAGTGGCGGCATGTCTTCATAATCATAGTCAATATGTGGTTGAGAAAGGTTAAGGGAAACTAGGTAGAACATCACTAGTAAACATCTTCAGCATACATTGTAAAGTCTGGTGTGTGTATCATGCTTTTCAATGAATTTATATAACCTGACAATCTGGGAATGTGACTTATGCATCACAGTTGAGATTTTTCTGGCCAGTTCTTGAAAAGTAGTCACTGCAGGTAATAATACTGGACTTTACTATATCAGTTTACACATAAAGTGCAACACTGATGATGATTAAGTATTCTCTGTAATGTTTCTTTGTCAGCCTTTTATTTTTACCTCACTTTACACATTGTTAAATGTCTTCCAGTACAGGTGTTAAGTTTTATTCAAAATCAAAATACTGCAGAAGCTGGAAATCTGAAATAAAAACAGAAAATGCTGGAAATACTCAGAAAGTCAGGCAGCATCTGTGGATAAAAAAACAGAGTTAACGTTTCAGGTCAATGACCTTTCATCAGAAAGTAAACAGTAAACTGATATAGTAAAGTCCAGTAGTATTACCTGACGAAAGGTCATCAACCTGAAATGTTAACTCTGTTTCTTTATCCACAGATGCTGCCTGACTTGCTGAGTATTTCCAGCATTTTCTGTTTTTATTTTATATTATATATTGTTAAGTTTTATTGCCTGGCCTCACTGAGAAACCTGTATCAACAAACCAAGGTTCGAAGTGATTCACCAGGTGAGATTATTCAAGGGAGTATTATTCTACACAAGTTTATAACATATAAATATAACAAGAGCTTTGTTATGGTGGTTGTGCTATATGTTGGCTAACACACTAATATACTGGGTTCTCAATCTCTGCCTGTGCTAATTGATGAAGTGAGACACTAAGGAAAAGTATAGTGCTTCCCCCAAAGAGGGAGATATGATTAGAGGAAGGAATAAACTGGTGCCACTCAGGCATAGTTCCTATCGGCCAGGAACTAGGTATCATTGACAGGTCAAATATGGGTGAATAGCATATGGAACCTCACGCAGGGAAGACAACAGTTGGGAAGAACAAAAAAATGTTTCAAAAACGTTGGTAAAGTATTAGAGTACAGAATGCATTACCACAAGTAGACATTGAACCCAGTTTAATCACAACATTTGAGAGAGAGTTAGATAAACACTTAAAGAAGAAAAATATTAAAAGGTATAGGAGAGAGCAGGGAAATGGGTTAGAGCAGACAGTTCCGCTGTGGTGCTAGTCCCAACACAGGCAAGATGGCCCAGTGGACTGCTTTTGTGCTGAAGTTTCTAGGATTCCATGATTCCATCACATACCAGCTGTGGTACATGATTGTTATACGACCCAAAATGCTGACCAGTATAAGCAACTCACGCTTTGTCATCTGTTGATTATAAAGACTGGTTGGTTTGTGGTATGATCATTGTGTATAATTGTATCCGACATTCAAAAAATAATAAAATACAAATTTAATCTATATCATATGCAATTAATATGTTATTTCCCCATTTAAACATGCATACAGTTCCCTTTGATACAGCAGCAAGTTTGCAATTTTAGTTGATGTTTTTTGCAACTAGTAAAATGTCATTATTGTCTGCTACCAAGTAATTTAAAGTGACAGTGGAGTAACCCTAGCCTAGCTTATAACTGAAAAGATAATTAGAGCCATATACACTGCCTTGTCCAGTATTTGAACATCCTTTATCCAAATGTAGTAATTATCCAACTACTCTCTTATTACAAGGCAGCCTTTCATTTTATTTCTTCTTTTCCAACAGTTAACAACTAGGAGATTAATCATTTATAGGAGAGTAAATTCATATTGGAAATTAGGGCTAGTCTGGAATTAACTTCTGACCCATGCATGTTATTCATAAACCTACATTTTTAATGATTCCCCCCCACCCCGACCCCGAGTTTCTTCCCTTCCCTCCATGCCTAAAGGCATAGACGTCTTCTTGGAATACAGTTCCACAGGCCCAGTTGCCCTCCATTACCTCATCCAAGTGGCCATTAATCATTATGAGTCCTGATAGTGAACATTGGAAGACTATTCAAGCTGGGGCATCTAGCTGAGTCAAATTCTGTCCTCACTTGATATCTGCTCATGCACACTTCCAGCAGGGTTTGCTGGATAATGACTAGGGGTGGGCACCCTGCCTGGTTTATTCCTCCCTGAGGGGAGCTGAGGCCAAATTTAGCATCCTACAGTTTTTCTAGCTGTGATTGGCCAACTCAACACAGATGGAGGATCAAACCTGGTATCTTGCAAGGCCCAGCTGCTCAACTGAATAAGCTCATAAAGCTATCAGAGGAACATGATTTTATATATCTAAATGTACCTCAATCAGAAGACATTTGGACCACTAATTGAAGAGGGTCCTATTTTATTAAATTTTATATTTTAAAAATTCAAACTAAAAAAGCTACAACAAATGAAATCTGATTGTTATTTTCAAATGGGTTGAACAGTTTTTCACATTGTTGATTTAGACAATTGTCGTATATAACAGCAATTCTGAATTTGTTCAAATTTAACAGTGGACTAACTCCAGAGACTTGAGCACATAATCCAAGCCGACACTTCAGTGCAGTACTGAGGGAGTGCTGCACTGTCAGAGGTGTCGTCTTTTGGATGAGACGTTAAACCGAGGCCTCATCTGCCCTCTCAGGTGCACGTAAAAGATCCCATGGCACTATTTTGAAGAAGAGCATTGAAGTTCTCCCATGTGCCTTGGTCAATATTTATCCTTCAACCAACATCACTAAAACAGATTACCTGGTCATTTATCTCATTGCTGTTTGTGGGACCTTGTGTGCAAATTGGCTGCCATGTTTCCTACATTACAACAGTGACTACACTTCAAAAGTACTTCCTTGGCTGTAAAGAATTTTGGGACGTCATGAGGTTGTGAAAGGCGCTATATAAATGCAAGTCTTTCTTCTTTTTTAGATGCGGATTTTGGTCTGAAGGAACTATTAAGCAATAAAAACAGAAAATGCTGGAAATACTCAGCAGGTCGGGCAGCATCTGTGGAGAGAGAAACAGAGTTAACATTTCAGGTTGATGACCTTTCGGCAGAAGTGGAAAATGTTAGAGATGAACAGTTTTTAAGCAAGTACATAGCTGGGAAAGGGGAGGAAAAAAACAAAAGGGAAGGTCTGTGAAAGGGTGGAGGGCAGTAGTGATTAAATAACAAAAGAGATGATTGTGCAAGACAAGGAGGGTGGTAAAGGGACAACTAAAGAAACAAAAGATGGGTCTAGAGTAGCTGTAAATGGCAACAACAGAACCATAACCAGCACCTGCTGTCTGAAAAAATGGGAGCAGTGGTTATGATCTGAAGTTATTGAAATCACTGTTGAGTCCGGAAGGTTGTAAAGTGCCTAATCGAAAGATGGGATTTTGTTCCTCGAGCTTCCATTCAGCTTCATTGGAACAGTGTAGGAGGCCGAGGGCAGAGAGATCAGAGTGGGAGTGGGACAGAGAATTAAAATGGCAAGTGACCAGAAGCTCAGGGTCACACTTGCGGACTGAACAGAGGTGTTCAGCAAAGCGATCACCCAATCCGCATTTGGTCTCCCCAATGTAGAGGAGACCGCATCGTGAGCAGCGAATACAGTATGCTAACTTGAAAGAAGTACAAGTAAATCCCTGATTCACCTGGAAGAAGTGTTTGGGGCCCTGGACAGTGGGAAGGGAGGAGGTGAAAGGGCAGGTGTTGCATCTCTTGCGCTTGCATGGGAAGGTGCCATGGGAAGGGGAGTGGCTGTTGGGGGTAATTGAAGAGTGGACCATGGTGTTGCAGAGGGAACAGTCCCTTTGGAATGCTGAAAGGGAAGGGGAAGATGTGTTTGGTGGTGGCATCATGTTGGAAATGGCAGAGGATGATCCATTGAATGAGGAGGTTGGTGGGGTGGAAGGTGATGCCAAGGGGGACCCTATCGAGGTTGTGGGGGGGAGAGAAAGGGGTGAGGGCAGAAGTGCAGGAAATGGGACTCACACGGTCAAGGGCCCTGTCAACTACAGTAGAGGGGAATCCTCACTCCCTTCTAACAGCACTGTGGGAGAACCTTCACCACATGGACTGCAGCGGTTCAAGAAGGCGGCTCACCACCACCTTCTCAAGGGCAATTAGGGATGGGCAATAAATGCCGGCCTCGCCAGCGATGCCCACATCCCATGAACGAATATTAAAAAAAAGCACTGGTGTGGAAGGTGGCATCGTCAGAACAGATGCAATGGAGATGGAGAAACTGGGAAAATGGAGTAGAGTCCTTACAGGAAGCGGGGTGGGAGGAAGTGCAATCAAGGTAGCAGTGGGAGTCAGTGGGCTCACAGTGGATATTGGTTGACAGCCTATCCCCAGAAATGGAGATAGAGAAGTCGAGGAAGGGAAGGGAAGAGTCAGAGATGGACCACATTAAGGCGAGGGAGGGGTGGAAATTGGAAGCTAAGTTGATGAAATTTTCCAGTTTGGGGCGAAAGCAGGAAGCGGCGCTGATACAGTCATCAATGTACCGGAAAAAGAAGTGAGGGAGGGGACCTGAGTTGGACTGGAACAAAGCTATTAAATCTTGTTTTTCAGGGTGGCAGAGGGGGTCATAATACTGTACATGTGATATTCAAAGGTTTCTGCAAATTAGCAAATTAGAGCAAATAGAATTAAAGGAGCCTCTACTTCCTGTTAATTAATTATCCGGACACAATGTAAAACCAAGAGATCCACAGTGATGAACATTATATTCCTGACAATGTAGTCCTAACCTCTATGATGCATGAAAGATCATTTAGAAACCCACAGGGAAGGGCTTGTTATTGCACACCCAGTCTAAACAGGCAATGGTACACCACTGGAATGTACTCAAAGGGGGCCCAAATCCAACTCTGTCAACTCACATTCTGCCTGTTCATGTTGATTTTTTTTCCCTCTAGTTCTTTTCATATGAGTGCACCAGATATATAAGGAATCTCCCAGGCATTCATATCACGTTGTAAGCTTCAGACGATTGTTGGCCAATTTAGAAGAGATCTTGGTATCCAGTTCCTCACAACTCAATTCTCCCAAATGGCAGACTTTCAGAACTTTCTTATGACAATCAATTGTGCACGTGACCATCAGTCCAGAGCTCATAAGAGTGAATATACAAGGTTCTCTGTGGTTCTGAATATTAAAATCATTTCAACAACTGTACCCTGATCCATAATGATTTTGCTACAAGCACTACTTCTCTGATTTCTTGTCTAGTTATTCTAACTTTTCTGGACATCTATAAGGGGGACCCTGCCTGCCTCCCCCCCACCCCCCACACACTGCTTGCAAGAATGCATTAAATTTCTGATAGACTTCTTCCAAGTTGTGTTGTTATCTTACTAAGAGAACCTGATTGTGATACCAAGTCAGCTGAGACATTCATTTCATTGTAAAACATTTTGCTACCCTTTTCTGCAGTGAGAAATTATAGCAGCCAAGTATGCTACCCAGATGCAAACACCCACTGATCTGTTAGTTGCACCTCACAAAATATCTCTGTAAAAGGTTTGTGAATAGTAAGCTAGTCATTATATCTGGATGTTTTTCTTTTTATTAATAAATATGGTTTCAGCAGCAGTGTGATAACAACATAGAACTACATTTATACTACAAGCCACATTGCTCCACAACCACAGACCATACCAGGTTAAACCAAGAACAGAAAACATAACCTGCAAAACAAACACCTGACAGATACAAAAGAAAAGTTTACAAAACTTGTAACTTTTTTAAAATGACTTTTTGTGTCTTACTTTGCTTTCCTCTGACTTAGCTCCTTGAACTCCACTGATGCTATTCCTTTATTTCTCTCCTCAGTTTCTTCCCCTACATTCTAACTGTGTTTTATTCTGATGAAAAGAGAAAATACTAGAAATGAGGAGTGGGCTAGATTTTCTGCCCATTGATTGTGATTGGGTGGTCAATCTAGCCCATCATATCAGCATTTGAAAAGAAACAAACTGCAATTAAACTATTAATCACACTTTGAAAGGCTGTAAGTATGGGTGTTGCAGGAAATGGAAGAAAATCATGCTGGTGTTGTTGGTAGAACTCTCCTGAGGTTAGAGTCAAGGCACATTATTCACTCTACAATTACCCTATGCTACAACTGACCTAGGAGTGCTCATGCTGTTACTGGGCACTTGACATAAAAAGGTGTTTCAGCACCCACATCCCTCACCTTAATGAGTATAATATTTCACAAATAAAGCACACAAATAATTCCACAATCCCTAAATGTTACAAAAATAGATCATTGGATATCTGAAACATTGGTACTATACAACACAACTTATGATGGCTGTTTCCCCAGTTGGGCACTCCCTAAACCTCTCCGCTTCTCTACCACTCTCTCCTCCTTTAAGATGCTCCTTAAAACCTACCTCTTTGACCAAGCTTTTGGTCACCTGTCCTAATATCTCTAACTGTGGTTCGGTGTCAAATTTTGTTTGATAATGCTCCTGCAAAGTGCCTTGGGATGTTTTACTACATTAATGGTGCTATATAAATGCAAGTTGTTGTTGTGGGTGAGGAATGGTGTTCACAGGGAGCACTGATTTTCCATCCACTAATTTATATGAACAGATAATCAGGGGCTGATGACCCACAATTTCTCAGCCAGCACTGCCTGTGAGCATCATTCCTTGCTGGAAACATCTGATTAGGGAATCAGCCCAATGATCCCAACTTGACATAACACACTCAAGACTTTGCTTCTGTGTTATGTGGTCAAGTCCACACTTTAAATGTATCTTACCAGTGTGTTAACTGCAGTTACTGACCCAACATATTGCATGAGGTCAGTGGTCAGGAGTGAGTAATTATCTCGACACATGAGGCTGACCACATACATCAATAAGTGACAAACTCTCCAGTGTGGATTATTATTACACCACAGTGCTGCATGTGACATGTTCTATCCATGCTGCAGATTTAAAATTTATTTTTAATGGGGAGAGAAGTAGGAACATTTGTGGAACAACTTTCTCAAAGCATCCTTTCAATAAATTTTAAACAGGTGTTTGTTTTATTCTGTCACAGATATAGAGATATGAAATTTTTTGCAGGGTACCCAAGACCACATATATGGTATATAACTTTAATGTATTCTTTTATTTATAATTTAATTTTTAATTTATGCTGTTAGTTACTAAGTATTATGATCAAACAGGTGTGTACTGTAGAGAAACAGAACAATAAAGACTCATTATGTGTTTAATATCAGCCCCAAATGGATGGTTTATGTTTTTAAATCTCAGAGCCACCTGCCATTTAAGCACATCTGCCAGTGCTGGGAGTTTCACCCACTCTCTATTGCCTGTTGGATGGAATGCTTCAGTCATACTATCTTTGCTGAAGGTAAATGGGAAAGCTGGCATAGCACAGCCCACTGTTGGCTGGTCACTGAGTAGTATTGACGAAGATTGTATCTGCAGCCCAAATCACACCATCCTAGCCATTGTGGTAGCAATGGATTCCTGCATGAAAATAAAGAGAAAATTTATGCACATACTGATGACCGATATAGATATAGATGCTGCACAACAACAGTATTAGCTAGTTAAATCTTATTTATAAGAATAGACAGATTAATTCATACGAACCCAAATTTGACAGTACTTTTTCTCCTTTTGGCAATTAATAATATTTTCGCCTGGACAAATGTTTCAAATTCACTAAAAATGCTAAATTTTCATTGATTTTATTTACACAGCCATCATCTAAGATCTGATGTAGAGTTTCACATCAGCCCAAAGCATGTTTGGGCAACTACAAAACTCCTTACAATTTTCTACTGAAAATGCATGAGGCAGAGTGCATACAGTGATGCATTGAAGAAGGCATCTAGCCGAGCAGTTAGAAATTAATCAATATTGATAGATGTTACACAGGGAGAGATAGACAACACAAAAAGAAAAATTCAGGCCAAGCTTATTACAAAGAGGAGTGGGAGAATCTGCTAGGAAAAGAAAACATTACAAGAATAGTGGGAAATTGTGATCCCGGCTCCGCCAAAAACAAACTGGGTTTTGTGATGATTAGTTGTAGAAAATAATAACCATGCGAGTGTGATAAATTACATCAAAACAAGACTTTCAAGGTGGCCATTTCAAGTCTAGTTGTTCTAATGAGCCAAAAAATTGCGAGACATGTTTAATATGTAATAATGAATCTCAATTTGACCTGTAATGATGAAAAAAATTAGAGAGTAATAAACCACTTCATGTTATTATTGGCTCCGGCCACATATCAAACCTGTCTGACAGATACTCTAAAGCACATGCATCAGATTGCAGCGATGTTGAAATGAATGATGGACTGGTACATAGTTGTAGCAAGTCAATCCAGAAAGTAGCCTCATTGGGGGTTCTCCATTTTAAATTCTGATGTTGTCAGACTTTACAATCAACCCAGTTCCAAATGAAAGAAACAACTTACATGCACGTAGCGCCTCTCACGATCTCGGGACGTCCCAAAGCGCTTTCCAGCCAATGAAGTACTTTTGAAGTGTAGTAACTGTTGAAATGAGGGGAGTGCGGCAGCCAATTTGGGCACAGCAAAGTCCCACAAACAGCAATGAGATAATGACCAGATAATCCGTTTTAGTGATGTAAGTTGAAGGATAAATATTGGTCAGAACACCAGGGAGAACTCCCCTGCTGTTCTTCAAATTGTGCCATGGGATCTTTTATGTCCACCTGAGAGGGCAGTCGGAGGCTCAGTTTAACAACTCATTCAAATGACGGCACCTCCAATAGCGCAGCGCTCACTCAGTACTGCACTGAAGTGTCAACCTAGATTATGTGCTCAAGTCTTTGGAGTTGGACTTGAACTCACAAGCTCCTGACTCAGAGGTGAGAGTGCTACCACTGAGCCAAGGTTGACACCTTGAGGTTTTAATTTTCAGTTTTAATGTACTTATTATTGCGCAGTTACCATATATTTTAACGCAGGCACATAAATTAGGAAATTTTACTTTCAATGTGTGTGTTTTATACACAATGTCATACTTCAATTTTTTTTCAGATGGGGAGGGGTGAGAGTGATTCATTGCCACTCAACCCTTTTCTTATTTTAGCATTTGGGAAAAAACAAAATGTACAAACATTTTTTACATGTAAAAAGGCATGTATATTTTATAATAGTTTATTGTACTTATATATTTTAAATCAATGACTTGATATGAGGTTAAGAGTAACATAAGAAGTAGCTACCAACCATTGGGGGTAACAGATAATGTTGAAATCCAAAATATTTATTTCCAATGATTAAGTTTCGCTGACAGATAACACAGGGGTAGAGAGGAGAGCTCGCCGGCCCAGTGATCCATCTCCCCTTTAAGAGAATTATTACTGTACTTGGTGCAGCAGTGAGCGCTGTTTTGACTCCGGCCACAGGGGGAGCTGTGTGGCGGGAGCGCACCCTGGCCGCGCCCTGGTGGGCCGCTCTCTCCGCCGCGCTCTCTCTCTCTCTGTTTAAAGGGCCCGGTCGGTGTAGTCAGCGGCTGCCCGCGCCCCTCCCCCTCCCTCCCATGGCCGGTGTGTCTCAGAGGGAGGCCCGGAAAGCGGCTGATCGGCGGCAGAAGCGAGTGGTGGAGGAGCAGAGGGTCAGGATAAAACTGGTCAGGTTTCCGGCATTTCATCTCCTTGGTGTTCGCCGGGCGTTTTTTTTTACACACAAACAAGCTGAGAGCGGCTTCACTCGGGGGCGGGCCCCGGGGTCGGGGGTCGGGGGGTCGGGGGCCTGACTCGGGCCCCTCCACCTCGCAAGTGGGTTACAGGGCAGCCCTCCCACCACCTGTGCGATTCAGTACAGCAACTTAACTCACGTCAAGTCACTGCAGGGAGTCGGCGCTCACACCGTGTCTGCCCCAGCTCATCATCTCCCTCCCTCCCTCCCCAACCCCTTGACTGTTACTAGGGGTCGGTTGGCGGGGCGCGGTCTCCAGGCTCCCGGCGGTACCTCGCTCCCAGTGACCATTCTTCACGCGTCAATGAATCCCGACAGAGCACGGCCAACCCAACCCTCTCTCCTCGCCGGACATCCGTGCGTATGCATTTCCAACAAGGGTTCCTGGATGGTGACCACAGGCGGGAAGGCTGGGTGATTTTTTTTTTTATTTCTCCTCCCCCTCCTCTTTGCTAATCCAGAGGTGCTGAGGCTAATTGTAGCTCCTTTTTTTTGCTGAGATCAGCTAATTTGGTACACACCTGTGGCCCCCCCCCCCCCCCCTGCTCTGTATACTTCAGTTCTGGGCTGGTGTTTTACCCCACTAGGTTATTTTGGAAATAATTATTAACAGACTGAAAAGTTGCTATGACTATTGCGGGAAGGGGGAGCCCCCACATGTCATTTGCTATGCTGGTGTTATGTACAAATGAAGTGGTTCCTGTCAGATTTGCAAAATAATTATGGATGAGGAAGGCCATTTGATTAGCGAGAGAGATCCTAAATTCCACCCCCCTCCCCCATTTCATTATCCAATCTTTGTCAAAAGATTTGTAGAAGACAAAAGAAAAAGTTTGTTAAACACTTTTAAATAAAGATGCTGCCCGTTTCAGTTCCATGCCACATTCACACAGAAGAAGTCACATTGTTGATGGTGTATCATTTTCTTTCATCTGTGGGAAAACAATTATTAATGCACAGACACAACTTCCAGGACCAGAAGTAGTGTAATATGACTCCATTGGCACAGGATTGAGTGGCTTTGTTTATTGAATGAGTAGCTGAAGTGTACAGACCAGAATGCCCAGGTTTCATTTTCCATTTGTAAGTGCAGTAGTGATCTTAGTGGGGTGGGGATAGGTGCTGCAAATGGTTCTGAGATTACAGAGGGGAAAACTGCCAGGGTTCTAGATTGCTCCTTTTGGAAGTCTGTTTTTGGAGATGACTTGTGAGGACAGAATTGGGCTCAGCAGTGATGCCTCCTTGCCATGAATAATAGCCACTTGGGCAAGGCAGCAAAAGGTGTCTGGCACTCATTGATTTGTACTCCAGTATTGAGTCAGTGCTTTTGGGAAAGGGGGGGAGGGAGGAAATTGTTGAGGAAAAGAAAAAAAATGTGCCAATTATATATAGTTTATTACGATCAAACATCCTGCCATGTTGCATTCTCATAAGTTATCTGTGGCTGGCACTGCCCAAATAGTTATGGTGAGTGATATAGCACAGCATTCCACAACTAGTCCTGTGAATCTTTGCAGCCCCTAATAAGTAACCCAGTTTTGCATTTAAAAAAATCTTGGAGGCAGTAAAATGCCATTTTCTAAGTGAAAACAAATTGCTTTCCCTACAAATGGCATGCTGTATACTGCTTCTATCCCCATTTGAGGGTTGCTTATAATGCACAGGTAGGATATCCAGTATTATGTGGGCATAAGTCAATTAACAGTTCAGTTTGCTGCATCACGCACCTATAACTAGGATGGAGACAACCAAGGCAAATGCCTAGGTAAAAATATTATGTACCAATAAATTCAATAAACTATATTAATGTTTATACTAGAAAACTTCTTAGTGTATTTTTAGTGCATTGAGTACATCTTTAAAGCCCATCAAGTCTGGCCCATGAATAAACAGCATATTGCACTTTTAATGAGGTATTAATGGCATTCTTTCAACTTTGTCAAAGATTAAAACTTCAACTGTCTTTGCAGCACTGACTTTCTGTGGCATTCAGTAGCATGTGGTGGCTGCACCATTAAATATTATTAAATTAAACGTTTTACCATGTCCATATACTCCATCATCACCAGAGGTTACGGTGTATTAAGAATAATATTGCCCCATGTTTCACAGGAGATTATTACAAAGAGATTTTTCAGTTCCAAAGCAAAGTTAGGAGCCTGGTGTATTAAATTGTTGATATTTTTACTGTCCAGGAACATGAAGATCACAATAAAGATGGAAAGGAAAGTAAACTGTAGTGTTGTGAATAGGATTTTAGCAAAGTGTAATAATGGGCGTGTGAAATTTGATCAATGAAAAACACTCAACTTTACAATCAAATTATAGTTTCTGATATCTTCATCTGTGCACTAGCTTTAATGAATATGTAAGTTTGTAAACATGTTTACGATTCTTTAAAACAATCGCACAAAGGAAAATATCAGGGCTTGTTCTAACAAACTTGGAATGTGCCTAGAGAGAACATTTTGATTTGTATAACACTTATGACAGGTTTGGTAATTGTGGAAGCAATTTGAGGTGATAAATGAAGAGTATTACACAAGAACTGCATAGGCACAATGATAAAATGTGTTAGCTCAAGTGCAATTTGTCCTTTATCGGTACAGGAGTTAAGACACAGTTTCAAACATCTATTAGGCGATGTTAAATTAATGCAGTAAATTAGAAAATTTATTCTTCACATTGAGATTTTACATGCCATTCTTTCACACATTAAACAGTATTCAGTTTAACCATGGATATGAAGAACTGCTGCTTGCTAACATTAAAAATGTATCTGTTGAAATTAAAGTTTGTGAAAAAATCCCTCAGTAAATGATTTTAAGTCTTGCTGAGGAGTATTGCCGCTTGATCCACTCTGTAGCTATATATTCTAGTCCCATTTTCCTGCGCTTTCTATGTACCTTTTAATATTTTTCTTCAAGTATTTATCTAACTCCCTTATAAATGTAATTGAATAGGCTTCAATAGCAACTGGTAATAATGTGTTCCACATTCTAATAGCACATTTCTTCTAACCTCCCCATGACTGAATCTCCTGCAGGTTTCGAAAATCCTTCAAAAGTCAGAAGAACTACGAACAAAGGATGACCTCACTGTGCTTGCAGCGTGCGTTGACACTGTGCAGGAGTTGGAAAAGCGAAAGCAGAAGAGTGAGGCACGAAAGAGGAAACTGGAAGAGGTGGGTAACTTACACAGTGCAATGTGACTGACTGCTGAGTTTCCTTATTAGTCAGTTATATACAGCAACAGACTTTCTCACTCAGTTGATAGTGGTTTAAATCAGAGAAACAATTATAACAAAACTTAAGATCGGAATTGTAATACTGAACTGCTATTATGACCAATTTCTGCAGTTCCTTCTACTGAATACAGTACAATAGCCCACTCTCGTGTGTTAATGATTCCTCTTTCAATACCCACTGAGGCAGCTGTCAGATTTCCTTCATCCCTTGCCTTTAGAGTGCTCTATGCCATGCATCATTTTTTTGGCAGGCAACCAGTTCTTAGGCCTATGCCAATTTCTAAACCAGCCACTAGGAGGCAGTTAGAAGTGTAGGTGTTTCCCTTTCTCTTCGGCGAAGCACCTTGTCTCAGCTCTCATCTCCTTGATGCTTTGAGCATTATTGGCAATTCCACATGTTAAGAAATCACAGACATGAACCCAACTTCTTTCACTCTAGCAAAGCACATTAGTGAATTAAATCATTGGGCTGCTTATTATGATGCCAGCCTTGGTTCAGTGGTAGCACTCTTGCCTCTGAGTCAGAAGGTCATGAGTTCAAGCCCCATTCCAGGATATGAACAATAATCTAGGGTGGAACTTACTCCATTGTAGGAAGTGCTGTCTTTTGGATGAGATATTAAAATCGAGGTCCTGTACGCCCTCTCGTGTGGATGTAGAAGATCCCACAGCACTATTCGAAGAGGAGGGGAGTTCTCCCACTGCCCTGGCCAATAATTATCCCTCAACCATTACCACCAAAAACAAATGAACTGATCATTTGTCTCATTGTTGTTTGTGGGACCTTGCTGCGTGTAAACTGGTTGCGTTTGCCTATTAAAAATAACAATGACTACACTTCAAAAGTAATTTAATGGCTGTAAAACACTTTAGGTTGGTCTGAGAACGTGAAAGGTGCTATATGGATACAAGTCCTTTCTTTAATAAGCTTGCAGTATTAAACTTACAAGTTAAAACTCTTTACTTTAACGGAACAAGACTGGCTCACTATTGTACAAGTCATTTCAACCATCAACCTTTGGTGGTGTAGATACCAGCAGGATCAGCCAAAGTGAAAGTATTCCATTACAATAAACATTTTTAAAAGTTAATTCACGAATAGGCAAAATAACTTGGATTCAATATTCACTTCAGGACTTGACCATATAATCTGGGCTGACACTTCAGTGCAAGACTAAAGCAGTGCTGCATTATCAGAGGTGCTGTGCTTCAGATAAAATGTTAAACCAAGGCCCTCTGTGCCTATTGCGATGAATGTAAAATAAGAGTAGGAGAGTTCTCCCAGTGTGGTGGCTAAACAACACCTTCAGAACAGATTAATTGACCATTTATCTCATTTGCTGAAATTGGCTGGTGGATTTGCCTAAATAACAGAAGTGACTACATTTCAGAAATAATTTATTGGCTTTGAAGCAGTTTGAGATGACCTGAGGACGTGAAAGGCATTGTATAAATGCAAGGTTTTTCTTCTTTCTTCCTTTAAACAATTTGTAGAACATGGAAGTGCAGAGTGGATGCATGTCAAATGTTCATTTTTCACTCTGAGATCTCTGATGGTTTTTCTTCTTATCAGGTTATAGATGAGCCTGAAGAACTAAAGAGAAAAATTAACCTGCTGGCAGCAGCTATTCAGGAAGCACAATATCCAGTGATCTATTCTGGCGCAGGGATCAGCACGGTAAGGCAGTACCATAGCCAAGCCAGGAAGAAATGAGAAACATAATTAGCAAATCACAAACCTCTTCTGCATAGCGGTTTGAAAGCATGTGTAGCAGACTATGAAACAACTGTTTGTCGATGTAGCAATATTAGCTTGGCAAAATAAAAACATGTTATTAAAGGTGCTAACGAGATTTTCATAACATCAATTTGAGAACGTGGTCCCATTGACAGCCAAAGGAAGCACCAGAGGGTACTAACAACGCACCTTTTCCTGAGGTTCCATTCCATTGCTTTGAATAGTGGAAGTCTCCATGCAGCACCCAACACTATAGAACAGTTTAGTTTCTTTTGATATGAATTGTAATCTATTCCATACAGAAACATCATAAGCAGTGCATGTAAGTGGGAAATGCAGCAGATGATGGATAACTGGTAGCTGTGACACAAAATCCCCACTGGGTAACTAATGATGACATTTATCACATCTCATGCCTGGCTATATCAAAGCCTCTATTATATATGCTAGTATACTAAGTCTTCTTAAGAAGGCCAGGATTGAAAATAACAAAGGCAGCTAATGTGATGAAGATGATTCAGAGAATGGTGGAAAGGGCATCAGGGTGGATTACTTGCCGTCAATGAGAAAGGTTTCAGGGCAAGCATATTTTCTGGTTTTATTTCAGATTTCCAGCATCTGCAGTGTTTTTCTTTTGTTTTAGTTATTGTGTAGGGACTGGTGGAGAAGTCTGCTGACACCCCCACTATCTGCCCTCCTCCAGGTTGAACAGTAGCGTTGTAGGGAGCAAAACTGCAAGGAAGCTTGACAACCCTGATGGGCTACGTGGTTAAAGAAGCAGCAATTTTTTGCTGTTTGTGTAATATTTACTAACAATTTTAATGTTACTCAACATTATTTACTCCTCATTCTATCAGAAAAATTATCTTTCTTCAAATCTGAGGTTGAGGCAAGAAAGCGTGATATTCATTCAGGAGCCTCAGCTCCTAGCTTTGTTTGCTGCTTAACCAAGGTAGAGTCAGAATGGCATGTTTCCACACACCAGCCAGCGAATTAGGAGACAGGTCTTTACTTTGAAAATCTAGAGAGACTAAATATATCTTCGCTGCAACAGAAAGTGCCTCTTATTACATCACAATGATGTCCGTATTGTCCATGCTTATGAGCTGGAGGGAGGTTTTCCCGCGAGTGCTGAGTAACAGGCAGCCTTGTGGACAGGATTGAGAGTGTCCATTTCTTTCATTTAGGATCCTCAATGTTTTTCAGAGAGGAGATTTTAAAGCCATTGATATGGGTGAAAACAAGAGGTGAAAACACACAGTTGTAACTCAATGCATATGCAATGATGTACAAAAAAGAAATATAATTCTTTGTTGTTTTTATTATCACACTTCTAAATGCAGCTCGCTTAAAAATATTCTAGTTTAAATCATCCAAACCTAGGACCACAGACTTGATCCAACTACACAATGGGAAGACCAAAGCAATCGTCTTTGGCCCCACAGACTCTATATCCTTGCCACTGATTCCATCCCCCTCCCTCGTTACTGTTTCAGGCTGATCCAGACTGTTCACAACCTTGGTATCCTTCTTGCCCCCAACCTGAGCTTCCACCCCATATCCTCTCCATCACCAAGACCGCCTATTTCCACCTTTGGAAGATCGTCTGCCTCTATCTCTGTCTCAGCCCGTCTGCTGCTGAAACCCTCATCCATGCCTTTGTCATCTCCAAACTCAACTATTCCAATGCTCTTCTGGTTGGCTTCCCATCTTCCAGCTTCCATTAACTTCAGCTCATCCAACACTCTACTGTCCGTATCCTATTATCCACCAAGTCCTTCTCACCCGTCATCCCTGTGCTCATTTACTCCTGAGTTCCCCCAGCGCCATAAATTTTAAATTTTCATCCTTGTTTTAAATCTCTTCATGGCCTCGCCCCTCCCTATTTCCGTAACCCTCTTTGAACTCTCCTTTCCTCTTACTCTGGCCTCTTGTGCATACCCCTCCCTTTGCCCTACCATTGGCGGCAATGTTTTCACTCACCTCACCTCGCACTCTAGTCCATAAACCCTTTTGCCTCTTCCTTTAAGACCTTCCTTAAAACCGCTTTGACCAAGCTTTTAGTCACCCCTCCTGATATCACCACCTTTGGCTGGGCAACCATTTTCTTTATTAGGCCTCTATAAAGTGCTTGGGATATTTCTTCTAGGTTAAAGGTGCCGTATAAATGCAAGTTGTTGTTGTAGATAAACATCTTTACTGCATCAATTTCCAAAATAGAAGAGTTAAAGAAAAGTCAGCAAACCAATTTCCTTCCTTCCCTGCTTTCCTGATTCAGCCTGCTTGTTGGTGTACTGTTAAAACACTGCCAGGTGCTCTCCAGTACCTTGCCTTTGTTACCTCCAGACTGGACTCTTCTAGTGATCTCCTGGCTGGCCTTCCACCCTCCATAAACTTGAGCTCATGCAAAACTCTGCTGCCCATATCCTAACTCACACCAAGTCCCATTCTCCCAACACCTCTGTGCTCGCTGACTTACATTGGCTCCCGGTCTGGGAACACCTCGATTTTAAAATTCTCATCCTAGTTTTCAAATCCTTCCATGACCTCACCATTCCCTATCTCTGTAACCTCCTCCAGCCCTACAAACCTCTAAGATCTCTGTGCTCCTCCATTTCTTGCTTCTTGCGCATCCCCGATTTTAATTGCTCCACCATTGGCGGCCGTGCCTTCAGCTGCTTAGGCCCTAAGCTCTGGAATTCGCTCCCTAAACCTCTCTACATCTCCTTTAAAACACTCCTTTGACCAAGCTTTTGGTTACCTGTCCTAATACCTCCTTATGTGGCTCGGTGTCAAATTTTGTTTGATAATGCTCCTGTGAAGTGCCTTGGCATGTTTTATTACGTTAAAGGTGCTATGTAAATGCAAGTTGTTGTTATTGTTGTCCAATTGGTTATTATCCATATGTGAGCCTTGACAGCGAGTGTTGGTGGGCTATTCAACCACAGAGGTCATAGTGGATGTAGAATCTAACCTCGCCCATACAATGCACACTTCCAGCAGGGAGCAGGAATCCTTGACAATTGATATTCTTACCGCTGCTCTAGAAAGCTCATCACAGACCAGAGAATGAAGTTGCAACTTTCCTGGTCTGTAACAGTCACTGCTTAAACTCACTGAGCCATCAGGAGAGCCTTGCACAGACAATATTTTTAAAAAATTGATATTATGATGAATTATTTTTTCTTAATCAGCTATATATAGTTTTGAACCTGAAGAATATCAATGTCATGTCATGTACAGTAGTAAAGCATTGTACCTTATTGTGGACTAATACAAAGAACACACACAGTATATATGATAGTGATCATGTTCAGTGTATATTTGTATACTGGTTATTTCCATCCTGTATTTTTAATGAGTAGTATCAGTTTCACTGGGACTTGTTATGATCAACACTTAATGTAGAAATGTTAGTCTTTAAACTGGAAGGCTAACCATGCAAACTAACATACAGGTTTATATTATTACAAATACACTTTCTGCAATTTTACTTTGTCATGATATTAAGACATTACCCTTGTTTCCACTTCATACAGGCTGCATCTATCCCAGATTACAGGGGCCCCAATGGGGTGTGGACGTTATTACAGAGTGGTAGGGCAGTGAGGTAAGAAAAATAAAAGCTTTATGCAGGTGAATATGCCATATGATATAGCTAATTCTATCAGGACAAAAATATTGCAATTTTATATGGTATGGGTAAGGAAGAATATTAACCGTTAAAATAAGTGTTGTAGAATGCTCCACAACATTAGATATAGGCATAGGTGCAATTTAAATAATTGAAAACAAAAGTCGTACCTTGTTTATGGTGGCAAACAGGTGCTGAGTTAAACAAAACATAATTCAGTCCATTCAAAATTATACTCAACCTTTTGGTTTATTCCAATTTTTGTGAAGTTTGAGTCACTGCCAGGATTGATGTTGGTATAGTTGAGTTTTCAGTAAATTACCATAGCTGCTGCCAGCCCTCCTGGCAAGACCTATTTAATATACTTTTCAAATGAGGATTTTCTTTCACTGCCTATGTAAATTATACCAAGAATGATGTATACGGGTAGGCCCCAATTAAGCCACTTGAAGGACGACCAGTCATAAGTGGGAGTTAGAAAAGAGCAGCGTGCTTTTCTCACTCCCGCTGGTGAAACACTTGTAGATTTATAAGTGGCTTCATCAGCACAAGGAGATCCGAAATGCCACATTCCAAAGTATCCCTGCACTAGTATCAGTTCAAAAGAATATTTTCATGATTTTTGTAAAATAAAGCACTTCAGCTATTCATTGCAATGTGTATGTGCTAGTATGTGTTCACCTGTAGCTATTACTGATCAGATCATGTGTTATTTGCCCATAAGAAATACTGAATAGGTTTTTAAAGTTTCCAGCCAATAGTACAATCAATACTTTCTCTTGCCTGAGACAAAATGTGACAGTTTGTATATTTGTTGATGTCAAGTGTACTTATTCTGCTGAAGTATGTGTGTTTGCCTTTTGTTATAAAGCACAGCAGACCTCAGTGAGGCGGAGCCGACCCTGACTCACATGTGCATCACACAACTTTACAAAGAAAAATTGGTAAGAACTATGATTTTTATTCTATTGCATTACAGTGACTGATCCTCAGAACAGTGTTGTTGGGGTAAAAGTTGGATTTAAAGAAACAAAGAAATAAGAAATTGTGTTTGACCTAATTTTTAAAAAAATAATTAAATTGCTATATTGTTCTGATAAGTGGATACAGTATGGAATTTTCAGTGTGGTCAGGTTAAATTTGTAATTTAAAAAAAAACTTATTGCTGGCATAAAGAGGTGCATTTGTAGCTGATTTTTAAAATTATGATTTTAAAAATTGTAAAAAAAATTTTAAATGAAGGTGAACAAAGTTTTAGTTAAATTGAGTACCACAGATGCAGTAGATGTTAGAACCTTCCAGAATCTCATTTTAAGGCTTTGTGCTGAGACATTATTGCCATGTTATGGACTAGCCACAGCACCTAACCCTCCTGTAAACTGGAGCTAAAAGATCATATGAAGAAAGAATAATAACGTATTAAGTATTTCAGGCAAGAGAAGATCAGTGGTTCATATAGCCAATTTCTCCTTTCTTTTCTGTGGGACAGGTGTCCAATCTGAGCCCATGGTCCATATGCAGCCTCCAAGCTCTGACAATTCGGCTCAGCCAACTCAGTCAAATATACCATCCCTTTCCAGTGCCAGAATAGTTTATTTGATCAATACTGCCAACCCACATCTATCTTTCTTTCTTTCTTTCTTTCTTTCTTTCCTTGGCCCCAGCTCACCAACCTTATTTACCACGCTTTGTGCATTTACTCACATGCACTCCAAACTCATCTTAGTCTGCCTCGCATTTGCCCCCTGTCTGATCCTTCCTATTTCTGAACTCTTCTTTATTCTAGTGCTATTTGTCCCTCCCCGTCCTCTGTGCACCCTGTTTCTCCTCTCTAATGTTTCATTCTGGCGCCCATCCCCCTGCCAAATTAGTTTAAAGTTTCCCCTGCAGCAATAGTTAACCTCCCCATGAGGACATTGTCCCAGCTCTGTTGAGGTGCAACCCATCCATCTTGAATAGGTCACTCCTGCTCCAGAACTGTTCCCAATTCCCTGGGAATCTGAAGCCCTCCCTCCTGCACCAATTCTCCAGCCATGCGTTTACCTGTCTTATCCTACTATTCTTACTAGCACCTGGCATTGGGAGTAATCCAGAGATTACTACCTTTGAGGTCTTGCTTTTTAACTCCCCCACCAACCCCCCCCCCCACCCACCCACCCACCGCACCCCCCCCCCACCGCCCCCCCCCCCCCACCGCCCCCCCCCCCCCACCGCCCCCCCCCCCCCCACCGCCCCCCCCCCCCCACCACCGCCCCCCCCCCCTCCAGCTCCTGAAACTCTGACTTCAAGACCTCAACCCTTTCCTTCCTACGTCATTGGTCCCACATGGACCACGGCTTCTGGCTGTTCCCCTTCCCCCTCAAAATATTCTGCACCCTCTCAGTGATGTCCTTTACCCTGGCATCAGAGAGGTAACACGCCATGTGAGACTCAAGTCGGCTGTTGGAGAAATGCCTGTCTGTCCCCCTGACTATCCAATCCCCTATAACAAATATATTTCTTTTGCCCCCCTGTGCAGCTGAGTCTCCTACAGTGCCGTGGATATATCGTAAAAGAATGGTTCATTCCCCTCCCTCTATCCTGAGGAAATCCTGAGACAGCACCAAAAAGTGCCTGAGATATGGTTAAGGGGCCTTGGGCCACTTTTATTCTCTGTAAATTAATTAATTAGCTCCTGCCTTTTACAAATTGATTTATGAACAGTATACTTTTTATTAAAATATAAAAAACTCAGATTGACATTTGATTGAGTGCCTTTCACATACTTTCTATAACCAGCTCAGAATGCTGTGAGATCATAAACTTTAGAAGTATCCTTGTTATATGTCTCCTTCCAGGTGCAACATGTGGTGTCTCAGAATTGTGATGGATTACATTTACGTAGCAGTTTACCCAGGAAGGCACTTTCAGAACTGCATGGAAATATGTACATAGAGGTAAGGTAATGGAGGAGGCAGGCATGCAACTTAAGAATGTTTTAGTATTATTAATCTCACTATTGGAATGTTAGGATGGCGCTCATAATTTATCATGTGAAACATAATTTACAATTGGTCTGTTTTTCTGCCCCTTGAGAATAGTTGCTGATATCAGGCATTACTAATTGTGTTCCAGTTTCTGATACCATTTTTAGTTTATGCATCGTTTCCTGTGGCAATTTACAAAAAGGTTACGACGTCATTTTTTGGAATTTTTTTTTCTATCAAATTTCTCCCCTTCTTCTCCTGATGTCATTGACTCCTTACTGCTAAGATTCATACATAAATAATAGCCACTTGGCAAGGTACTGCAAAATGACCAATAACTGTGTAACTATACCTCAGTAACGAGTCAATGCCTTCAGGAGAAGAAGGGGAGAAATTTGATAGAAAAAATTCTGAAGTATATCCTCACTCCAATATGCACTTCCAGTATGGATCTCTGAATATTGATCAGGGGCACATTTCCCCCTTTGTAACCCAGGGCAATAAGGCCGGTTGTATTCCCCTCACTGACGACTGAGCTGAACTAACTTAGTACGTTGAACTTGGGACCTTCATGGTCTGTGTGGCTTAGCTACTTACTGGAAAAAAATCATTGTGCCATTGAGGGGAGGCTCATCTGAACTTCCAAAATTTTGCAATGCAAGAATTCAAAATATTTATTTCCCTAGTTTTAGTTGACTCATTTCAAAAGAGGAAATTTTGAGCAGAAATGTCCTGGGTATAGCTCAAAGGGCAATACGATAAGAGTTTCTTGCGTCTCCGAGTAATACAATTGACTGAGCTACTTATTTTCTAACACCGGGGGTTTTCCACATATAGACACAGATTGAGCAGACTGGGGTTCTTCCTCTGTAGGAGAAGACTAAGAGACCTGTTGAGGTCTTTAAAATTATGAAGGGGTTGATAGGGTGGATGTTGAGAAACTGTTTCCTCTTGTGGGTGAGTCCAGAACAAGGGGGCATAAATATGCGATAGCCAGATCAAATCAAGAATTTAGGAGGAATTTCTTTACACAGAGAGTGGTGAGAATGTGGAGCTCACTGCCACATGGAGTGGTAGATGCAGATAGCACCAACACATTTAAGAGGAGGCTTGATGTATACATGAGGGAGAAGGAAATAGAGGGATATTGGGTGCAAGGAGGGAAGAAGTAATTAGAGTGGGAGGAGGTTCTTGTGGAGTGTAAACACCGGCATGGACAGTTGGGCTGAATGGCCTGTTTCTGTGCTGTAGATTCTATGTAATAAAAGTTCACATTAGTCTTTGGCCGTCAAAATAAAAGGCTACTAAATTTCAAAAGAAATTGATTTCTCATCTGTAGTAGTTTTATTTGCCAACTTTTGCTCCACTGCACTGCATTATGGAATGATGGGACCCTACATAGTGAGCTCTTGATTTCAAACCTGCCACTGTGAGCAGTTGCCAAGCAGAGGCCAGGCACCTTCCCACAGGAAGGTTTTCACAGAACGATCAGTCCTTTAGTAAAATAGAAGCCAGGGTTGTTTTATGAGTAAAACTGTCCTGTAGTGTTAAAATGGTTCTGGGCACCACACGTTAGGAAGGATGTCAAGGCCTTGGAGAGGGTGCAGAGGAGATTTACTAGAATGGTACCAGGGATGTGGGAATTCAGTTACGTGGGGAGACGAGAGAAACTAGGATTGTTCTCCTTAGAGCAGAGAGGGTTAAGGGGAGGTTTGATAGAGGTGATCAAAATCATGAAGGGTTAGAATAAATAAGGAGAAACTGTTTCCAGTGGCAGAAGGGTCAGTAACCAGAGGAGACAGATTTAAGATAATTGGCAAAAGAACCAGAAGCGAGATGTGGAAAAGAAATTTACGCAGTGAATTGTTATGATCTAGAATGCACTGCCTGAAAGAATGGTGGAAACAGATTCAATAATAACTTTCAAAAGGGAGTTAGATAAATACTTGAAGGAGAAAAATTTGTAGGGCTATGGGAAAAGAGCAGGGGTGTGGGACTAATTGGATAGCTCTTTCAAAGAGCCAGCACAGGCAAGATGGATCGAATGGCCTCCTTCTGTGCTGTAACATTCTACGATTCTAAAATGGTCTCTCAGCTTCTCATATATATAGTTAAAATGGATTTTTTCTCCCTGATATAATTACCCATGGTGGTTAATGTCTGTCAGTATTTCACTTCATTATGATGATGTGATTTTTACAGGTTTGCACATATTGCTCTCCTAACCGAGAATACATTCGTCTGTTTGATGTCACTGAACGCACATCGCTACACAGACACAATACTGGAAGAAAGTGTCACAAGTGTGGCAGTGAGCTGCGAGACACAATAGTGCATTTTGGGGAAAAGGGAACACTGGAGCAGCCACTGAACTGGAAGGGAGCAGCCGAGGCAGCCAAGAAAGCTGATGTCATCATTTGTCTCGGATCCAGTTTAAAGGTTAAGCATTGTTTTCCAGAAACTTCCTTTGTCACTTCAGATACTTGGTTGCTTTTGAAATACTCATGCCACACCCCATTGTACATGTTTTGTAAATGAGAGTTTCTAGCAATTTCTTTTATTGATGGCTATAAAAGGTAAGTAAGGCTTTGAATAAGGAACTATGAAATCCACAGTAATCTCCATATAATTCAAAATTAGTAACCTTTTAAAAATATTTTTTAATAAATGGAGAAATACTATGTTAAAAGATTTTAACTCTTTGAGAACAGCATCTGACACAATTCTTATATCTAAAGGCTAAGAAGCAATTTTCTGTAAAGTTGTAATAACGTACAGTACAAAGTAAAAAGAACATTGGAAACAAGCTAAAAGGTTGCAGTCTTGTTAGTATTTTTGTAGTGGTGCAGAAATATTACTACTGACTATGGAGGACTCTCTCATTTACTGCTCCCAGATAGTGAAGTGACCATCCTTTCTATATAATTGGATTTATTTTTGCATTCGTCAAAATGAGGGAAATCATTGCTGAGGATTCCAAGCTTTTCCACTTTTTGCACTCAGTTTTGGCACCAGCCATAGCCAGATTAGATTAGATGCAGATTGAAACACTCTACTCTGCCCCAACAGTATGCTTTAATCTGAGAATAGTACCACATACTAACTTTCATTTTCCAACACTAACCACCTTTGTGGTCTCTGTGAGTGTTAACTTCTGGAACTCTTAGGAGCTGGTTTTATGAGTGCCCGAATCCTTTCAGTTGAGGACGCTTATAGACATCAAATCCAATAACCCATGAGTAAGAAAACAGTATTCTGCTCCAATGATATGTGCTTGAAGGGAACAGGTACATTGGATGTCTACTGAGCGTATTTGGACTGTGGTACATAGGGCATTCTGCCAGTTCACAATGCTGACTCTCATATTTGCTGATTCCTATATTTAAAAAGGGAGATAGAAGCAGCCCAGGGAACTAAAGACCAATTAGCTTAACATCGGTGATAGGAAAGATAATGGAACCCTTACTCAAAGATGTAATAGAAAAACATCTAAAAACCAAAAATATAATACAGAATAGTCAGCATGGATTTTAAAAGGGAAGGCCAACCTTATTGAATTCTTTGAAGAAGTAATAGAAATTGTAGTAGATGTAATATATTTGGATTTTCAAAGGTTTCACATAGTAGACTCATGACTGAGGTCAGAGCATGTGGAATCAGGGGATAAGTAGCAGAATGACTACAAAACAGAAAACTGGCTACAAAATGGAAAAGAGAGTAAGGGTAAAAAGTAGTTACTCAGACAGGCAAAAGGTGGGAAGTGGTGTTCCACAAGGATCGGTGCTAGGACCACTGTTCACCATTTACATAAACGTTTTGGACTCTGGAATTGGAAGTACAATTTCAAAATTTGCAGGAGACACCAAATTGGGGGTAAAGTTAATACTGAGGAGGACTGTGACAAAATACAGGAAGACATTAATAAACTTGCAGAATGGGTGTGTAATTGGCAAATTAATTTTAATATAGATAAGGGTGAGGTGTTACATTTTGGGAGGAAGAATAAGGGGTCACATACTGCTTGGATAATAAGAGTCTAAATGGCGTAGAGGAGCAGAG
This sequence comes from Heptranchias perlo, assembly GCF_035084215.1. NCBI lineage: Eukaryota > Metazoa > Chordata > Chondrichthyes > Hexanchiformes > Hexanchidae > Heptranchias > Heptranchias perlo. Next base: position 16,454,401 of record NC_090347.1, read on the forward strand.
GGATCAATGGGTACAGATACACAAATCATTAAAAGTAGCGACACAGGTTAATAAGACCATAAAAAAAGCAAACCAAGCACTGCGGTTCATTTCTAGAAGGATAGAATTGAAAAGCAGAGAAGTGATGTTAAACTTGTATAGAACCTTAAGTTAGACCACACTTGGAGTATTGTGAACAGTTCTGGTCTCCATATTATAAAAAGGATATAGAGGCACTGGAGAAGGTGCAAAAAGATTTATTAAGATGATACCAGAACTGAGAGGTTATACCTATCAAGAAAGATTGAGCAGGCTGGGGCTCTTTTCTCTAGAAAAGAGAAGACTGAGGGGTGACCTGATAGAGGCCTTTAAGATCATGAAAGGATTTGATAGGGTAGACATAGAGAAGATGTTTCCACTTGTGGGGGAGACCAGAACTAGGGGCCATAAATATAAGATAGTCACTAATAAATCCAGTAGGGAATTCAGGGGAAACTTCTTTACCCAGAGAATGGTTAGAATGTGGAACTCACTACCACAAGGAATAGTTGAGGCGACTAGCATAGATGCATTTAAGGGGCAGCTAGATAAACACACGAGGGAGAAAGGAAGAGAAGGATATGCTCATAAGGTTAGATGAAGTGGGGGGTGGGGTGGGGGGAAGGAGGCTCCTGTGGAGCATAAACACCGGCATGGACCTGTTGGGCCGAATGGCCTGTTTCTGTTCTTTACGTTCTGTGTAATATTTGTTCAAACTGCTTCTTTGTTACAAAAATAGCATCACATTTTTACTTGCTGCCAATCTGAATTTTTATTCTGCCTGCAAGCAGAATTTAAAATGTGAGCAAGTTCCATCAAGCTCTTTTTTTTAAAGCAACACTTTTCTTATTACAGGTTCTTAAAAAGTATGCCTGTCTTTGGTGTATGAGCAGAGTACCTCACAAAAGGCCAAAGCTGTACATAGTAAATCTACAGGTAAGAACCAGTTTTTCTTTATTCATTCTCGTGATGTGGGTGTTGCTGGCTAGGCCAGCATTTATTCCTAATCCCTAGATGCCCTTAGAAGGTGGTGATGCAACTGAGTGCTTTGCTAGGCCACTTCATAAGGCTGTTAAGAGTAAACTATGTTGGTGTGGAACTGCAGTCACATATAGGCCAGAGCGGATAAGGACGGCAGGATTCCTCCCCTAAAGGACACTAATGAACCAACAGCTTCATGGTCAATTTTACTGATACCAGCTTTTTATTTTCAAATGTTTAAAAACTGAATTCAAATTCTCAAACTGTCATGGTGGGATTTTAACTCACATTCTCTGGATTTTTCAAAAACATGCTCATGTGACAATGCCTTTAAGACTGCTTATATGCCCACTGATATACCTGAAATTGTAAATAAGCCTCAGGGATCAGAGAACCTGGCATTCGGACATACATGAAATGAAGCCAATCAGCAATTAATGACATGATCTGCAGTACATTTTATTAATGGATTAAATAATCAACTATTTTGCCTCAGAATGAGTTGAACATTTGACTTCAATTCATACTGAATCTAACTTCCTCTTGACTGGGTGGTTTCTATTTTTGTGTTAACATGACTGGAAGTAAAATTGTGTGCAGTTGTGAGAAAGAAGCGGTCTTTATGATTGATCTGCCTTTGTGTAAATTAAGCAGTAGTAACATTAAGCAGCAGAATATATTCATGATTGAATCCACTCCTTATTTTGTTTTTATTCCAGTAAATTTTAGGCTACGGTCAATGGTTGTCTTTCTTGTTTTGCATCTGTAGCTATGACATCTGGCAATTCTGCCTTCACTTTAAATAGAGCCAGGCAGGATTAACTGCTTGTAAATTTTAGGGTCCAGGCAATGACTGGCTTGCTTGTAGATCATTTTACATCTGAGGCACAAATTTCAGTGTGACAATTGAAGTGTAACAGAACAATGAGGTGGACAGAAAATGTCCATTTTTATAATATACTGCTGGAGTAAGGCTCTGTGGGGGAGTAGTGGAAGTTTGTAGGGAGGAGTAAGCCTTGCTGAGAAAGTAGTGGATATTAGGGAGTTGTGTACTATTGAGAGATGGGTAGTTGTGGGTTTAGGAGAGGCTGGAAGAAGAGTGGAGGAGGGATGCAGGGAAAACAAAAAGACTTGTCTGTCACCCTAGTTATTGCCGATCTCCATTGCCTCCCATTCCTCATTGCAACAATTTCAAAATCCACATATTCAAATCCTTTCAAGGCCCTTCTCTTTTCTAGCTTTGCAACCTCCTCAGATCCTATGCCCAGGCCTACAATCTCCACTCTTCCAATCTGGTCTACAGCACATTGCCCTCACCCTCTGCTCTATCTTTGGTGACGGAGCTTGTAGCCATTTTTCTCCATACTCCGGAACTCTCTCCCCAAACTTCTTTGTCTTGCTTCATCTCTCCCCTATCGAACAGCACTTTCAGTGCTCTCCCATAACTCCCTTCCTGTTTTGGTCTGACTCACAACTGTGAAGCGCCCTGGGACGTTTTTCTATTTTAAAGACACTAAATAAATGTAAGTTGTAATTTGTTGCTCCCTCCTTATCTTCTACAGTGGACACCAAAGGATGATTTAGCTACACTGAAGATCCATGCAAAATGTGATGATGTCATGCAGCTGCTAATGGAAGAGCTTCGCATTGAAATTCCGCACTATGTCAGGTATAGACTGGGAATTTCACTTTGTCATCTCTCCTCTGATTTCACTGCCCTCCAGTCCTTCTTAAACCTCTCCTTCCATCTAAACTCTTCTACCCATATTCCTGACCAGCCCCTGGACCTTGCCATCTCATATGGCCTCTCTACTCCCATAGTTTCGAGCACAGATAAGGCCATCTCAGACTACTTCCTTGAATCCCTCACCACCCACACCCACCTTCCAACCCTGTTTCCCTCCATGTTTGCCCTTGGAATAAACTCTTTCGGCCCCAAATCAACTCTTCCCACCACTCCCCACACCCCCCCACCCCCAAGTCACTTACAACTGCACTTTCAAGCTCCCAACTGTCTAGCTTTTGGCACTCCATTCACCACAATACTTCTCCAGCTGTTGATAGGCTCACCCATTCCCCCACCTCCACCTTTTGATGCCTTTGTCCCCAGTAAAACTTTTAATCTCTCCCATGCTGGTCCTTTCCCTGGAATGGCCTCCATCTTCACTCTATCAAGTCCAAGGGGTGCAAATTTGAACCACATCAAGCACTATCAGGCTTTGCTCTCTGGCCAAAACCACTCCCTACTCTAGAATCTCCCAGGATCTTTCTTTGGCCCCCTCCTGTTTCTCATCTGCATGAAATCCCTCGCGACATCATCCAAAGATATGGGGTCATCTTCCATATGAATGCTGATAACACCCAGCTCTACCTCTCCACCACCAGCATCTTTGGCCCCTGCCACAAACTCCATACCCTCACCATCTGATTCAGTCCCCCTCCCCTGCTATTGTCTCAGGTTGAACCAGACGGTTTGCAACCTCAGTGTCCTATTTGACCCCCAGCTGAACTTCCAACGCCACGTCCTCTCCATCACAAAGACTGCCTACTTCCACCTTCGTAACATCACCCATCTCCTCCTTTGCCTCAGTTTATCTGCCACTGAAACCCTCATTCATGCTTTTGCCATCTCCAGACTCGACTATGCCAATGCTGTCCTGGCCGATCTCTCATTCTGCAGCCTCCATGAACTTGAGCTCATCTAACACTGTGCTGCCTGTATCCTATCATCCACCACGTCCATCTCACCCATCATCCCTGCGCTCACTAACTTACATTGGTTCCTGATCCCCCAGCACCTTAAATTTCATCCTTGTGTTTAAATCTCTTCATGACCTCGCCCCTCCCTATCTCTGCAACCCCACTCGAACTCTCCGTTCCTCTGACTCTGGCCTCTTGTGCATCCCCCCTCGCTTTGCCCCACCATTGGCGGCAATTACTTCAGCCGTCTAGGATAAGTTCTGGAATTGCCTTCCTACACTTCTCCACTTCTGCCTTCCTTTAAGACCCTCCTTAAAACCACCTCTTTGAGTAAACTTTTAGTCACCCCTCCTAATATCTCCTTCTTTGGCTCGGTCACAATTAAACTGAGATTATTCAGACTGTAAAAGAGGTAATTTAGTAAATTATGCTTGAAGTGGAGAGAGTAAACTTGATTGGTTGAAGGATTTTCCATTTTTTTCAATATCATGCAAACATCTCAGATTTCTTTTGTTGCCAGTTTTCTCCCTATTTCTCACCTCCTCTCCTGAAGGCATTGATTCCTGGTGGGCTACAGTTTCACAGTGTTCTCTAGCACCTCACCCAAGTGGCCATTCTTGTATGATCTAGACGGTGAGTGTTGGCAGGCTATTCAACTGGGGGTGGGGGGGGGGGGTCGGGGGGGCGGGGAAGGGACCTTTTCAGCTGAGTGTCATCTTGTTCTCACCAGACACGCACACTTTCAGCAGGAAACTTTAGATAGCAGCCAGGAAAAAAAAAACTCTGCCTAAATTTCCCCTCCATAGTCTGGGGGCATTGAAAGCAATTGTAGTACCGCTGGCTGAGATCAGCTAACAGTACAGACTGGGAAGCTAACCTAGAACCAGTCATTAGAACTTATTTACATACTGTCTTTACCAGTTGAGCTGTCAGGAGACAGATGGTTTATATGGTCATTTGTTGGTGAATAATAGTTGCTGAGACTAGATTATGAAGCTGTGGGACTGGCACTATCTTTATCCGTTAATATGTCAAATTGACTTTCACTGTGCTGCCTGGTTCTCTTCAAGGTCGAAAGATCCTATATTCAGCCTAGCTACTCAGCTGAGGCCAAGTGAAGAAGACAGTTATAGTCGCAAACTACTAACCAAGGACAGCCCAGGAGGTGTGGGCTCCACTGTCTCCGGCGGTTGGTATGGCAAAGGTTGTGCAAAAGGCAGAAGAAAAAAGAAAGTCTCAACTTAATCTGGGAGTGCTGGTTGTCATTGTTTACATTTTTTCTGACTTTTTTTTTCCCTCCTTCCCCATGCAACCTCTGCCATCTTGGGGAGGGGACAGAGTTAATGGCAGATTTCTGCAAACCCTGATGCCAATACTGCGTAATGCTGAGTCAGTAGGCTGCGTGCTGGCTGCATGACTAGAAGTTCCTTTTAGCATATCAGGTTAGTCCAAACTGCATCCTGTGATCACTGGCTTGTGATTTGAACTAGTCTGTTAATATGAGTCCCCAGGGTACCACAATATTAGTTGGGCTGCTAAATTTCAAACATTTGAAACTTAGTGGACTACCTGGTTTAAAATCATGATATTTGGTTACTGAATGTTCAGTATGATGTATTGCAAAAATATTCCTGAGATAAATAGTTTTTAACAACATGCAAAACAAGGAGAGTTGAAGGACTAAATCGGATCCCTTATGACCTTGGCCATAAAGTATTGACAGGCAGCAAATATGATTTGGGCCTACTCACTACCAGTGAAAAACCAAATTATCTCTCCCTGGAATGCCCCATATTTATTGCGATATAGGAAGTGAAACAATGCATCTGTTTAAAACAATTGATCATTCACCATCTATTAGGAAGAATTTTGCAGGGAAGGTTAGTTTCAAGGCGCGTACTCTGGGTGTACCTATGCTGCTGATAAATACACTCTGCCCATGGTTTCCTGCAATGAGAACACAAAATTTCAGGGTGAAGAACAGACAGCGATGTGAACATACAAGCAGTACATTTCTGACATTGACTACCAGTGCAAAAACATAAAATATATTTCTAGAGTATCGAAGTGAGAGGAAGTTTTCAAGCAGGTGGCCATTTTCACATGCTGCCATTGCATTAGCAGCAATAGTTCTGCGACAGTGTATATTCACCTGAATAGCCTGAAAATGTTTCAATCTAGAAATGGAGGCATTGATCTATTTAAAATAAACAGGTAACTTCTAGGGTTTTGTCTTTTTCCTCCCAATATTTAAAAATTTTTTTTTAAACCTATCTCCTCTCTCTATGCAATTGATAAAATGAGCTCTCCGGTCTTCTCATTTTTAAACCCTCGACCCTCTTCGCTGCCAATAGTAACGCTGGGCACCAGGAAAGTTTCAGATTAAATGACAGGAAATGTCAGATGAAATATGTCTAATTATAACGTGCCCTCCCATATTCGGATGGACATACTTGGGGTAATTTTCGACTTTGGCTGGGTTGGAAAACTGGCGGTAGCGGATAGGCCATTTGTTACAATCCCCTTTCCAATGATTTCAGTGGGAAGGAAAATTGAACTGGATGTTTAATGAGCGGCCAAAACCGCTACCGCCAGTTTTCCAGACAAGGGGGGAGCCAGTGAGGCTCCCGAGTAGTTTTCCAATGAACTCTGCTCAAGTTATGCCCAAGAGCTTATGTGTAATGCGAGTGGAAAATCTAGACCCATATCTGTAAATTCTCTTTATGAAGCAGGGTAATCTGAATAAGTCTCTCACCAAACTTGATTAGTGATTTGCTTTTAAGTCAGCTTCTTGATTCTTTTGAAAACGCAAACCCATTTCAGCGACTTATATGTTGTCATTAAAAGACAGAGATTGTAGCTGTGTGCCGAATAAGCTTTTGCAGATGCACTTGCTTGTGTCAAATTTCAGTGGTATTTTAAAATTGCAATTTTGTCTGCAGAACAATAACTCGCAGCCACTTTCCATCATCAGTAATGGCATCAGAGCAGATAAAGCAGCAAACCTGTCTGTAGCTCTGGTGGTGCTCTGACAGGTTTATCTTAAATCAAAAGCAAAATACTGCGGATGCTGGAAATCTGAAATAAGAACAAAACGTGCTGGAAATACTCAGCAAGTCAGGCAACATCTCTGTGGAGAAAGAAACAAGAGTTAACGTTTCAGGTCGATGACCTTTCGTCAGCACCTGTGAACCCAGTTCTGATGAAGGGTCATCGACCTGAAACGTTAACTCTGTTTCTTTCTCCACAGGTGCTGCCTGACTTGCTGAGTATTTCCAGCATTTTCAGGTTTATCTTACATTTTGAAAAAGTTAGAGAAACAACAGAAGAAAATAAAGCTTTTGAGTATATTTTGCACTAGTAGATGTTTCAACTTACAATGCCATTTGTATGTCTTTGTTTACTTTTCTTACATATTTGGACTACTTCTTTAAGGATTTTCAAAACCACCTCTATTGACTCTTTTACACAGGGATTTTTCTAATGATTGCTCGCTTTTCTAGTTTTACTACTCTTGCTCATTGTTGGAGGCCTCTAATATATTTGCTTAAGGTTTACTGTGATGTTGCAAGCTAGGCTATCGATGGATTGATCCTGAAATGATCCCACCATTATCTACACATTTAACAGCTACTTATCAGGGAGACTGCCCCACCCTGATGTAATCCTTGGTTTTCTCTATTCAGCAGTTTCCTAATGTACCCGAATCACACTGTCCGGCTGCGAGCAACAGGGATTATACACATTGCAACACTTGTTAATCAGCAGAAGTTTTAAAGTAATATTAATGTAGATAATTTCCTTTGGGGGAGAAAAGTAGAATCCCTGTGCAAATTCTGCAGTTATGTAGTTTGCTGATACTGGAATATGGTATGTTCTAAATATGCACAAAAGGACATTTTGATGAAGTAGTTTTTGTTCTGGGGGAGAGAGGCGAGTGCCAAATCTTCAATTACACTGCATGCATGCAAAGGGTCTGGCAGCTTTTCTGAAAGTACTGGTAAATGTCCTAGAGTCTAACAGTGTGATTGCCTGGAGACCAATGATTCTCCCTTGTGATACTGTCTGTGTACAGTATGTCATTGACTGGGTGTGTTTCTGAAGTGCTTTTCCTTCTCAGCCCTCTAGCCTCTTTCATTCAGTTCCAAATCACAGAATGAAAAAATTGTTGTTTCAGGATCAATCTATTAGCCGTGAGACAATACTGAATGTTGTGGCTTGTTTTTAATACAATTTAACTCAGTTTTTACACCAAAACCATGTAAAGACATGTATAAAACGGGTATTTTCTTTTTAGTTGTTAAATAGATTGAGTGTTAATATCCTGACAGTTAACGAACGAATTGAGTGTTAGTACCTCGAAAGTGAATGAACGGATTAAATGGTAGAACAAAAGCAGAATACTGCGGATGCTGGAAATCTGAAATAAAAACAGTGGATTAAACGGTAGTATCCTGACAGTGAACGAGTAGATTGAGTGGCAGTATCCTGGAAGTGAATGGATGGATTAAGCGGTAGTATCTTGATAGTGAATGAACGCATTGAGTGGTAGTAGCATCCTGGCAGTGAAAAATGCATTGAATGGCAGTATCCTGACAGTGAATGAGTGTGATAGGATGTGTGTTTTGTTGAAAGATGCTGCTGTTTTTGTCAGATTGAGACTGTTTTTATTTTCCCTGTTTGATAGTTTAAAACATTGTGGCAGTCACTAAACTCGTTCTTACATCTAATAATGGTGAGTGAATTAAGCCCAAGGATGGCTTTTCAGGTTAAAAATTGAAAAAAACTCTTTGGCAAGTTTGTGAGGACAGGGCTTGGGCTGACTTATAATAGCTCTTTTAAAAATTCCTGACCACTGTCTTATGTCATTCTTGATGTTTTGTTTTGTACTGTTATGTGATGTAAAGATGAAAATTGTTCAGCTCTCCAGCATTATCAGCCTACGCTTTTAAACTTGCAAAAAAGTGAGGTTCAAACTTGTGGTTGTAAATTTAACGCCTGGGTTGTTCTTTACTTGTGTATCATTGGCCGTGTGATTGTCTCCCGTGTCTGTGTTACATTTAGAAGGATAACATTTTCAGACCTGTCAAATGCTGTGTGCCTATAAAGTCCCAAACAAAACTTTGCGTAACGCCATTTCACTTTACAGAAGCAAGAAATCTTGTAACATTACTAGGAGATGAACACACAATTAGTGACTCGCTGGTAGAGAACAGCCCATCTGTGGTTGCACTTTATTTGATATAAGTTGTCAATCATTTTACAACAGAACTGTAATTATCATTTTTTAAATAAACAGTCCTAAATGGAGACCCCGCATTCTTATTGTTCAATGTAAATTAGTTCTGTTATCACCAGGCAAAAATCTACATTAGCTGCATAATTTGCTGTTTTGCATACTGATGTGAATCTTCCTTGGAAATATTTGGGTTTGATTTACTGCTTCGGCTGATATTTGGACTTCCCAGATTGTGAGTTGTTGATGTCGGGCTTCCTGATGAGATTGACAATTGGCAGGGTTCCTAACATGGGTCTTACTTCAGTTCCTCTTCTAATTAACTAACCATAACTGGCATTGATAGTAGCTATAAAGACGTCTGTAAGAATTGACCTGCGCACTCAGCATAAGACCAGGATGTGCAGTCACAGACAATAGAATGGGAGAAAATAAATTATTAATAAATATTTGGAGAAGATAAGATATTTATAAGAAACAGTTCTTCCTTTATTTGTGGAATTTAAAATGGGGTAAATAGTTTGTATCTGTGATTATAACAACAGACTTAGGGGGGGATAAAACAGTATTGAACGATAAAAGGGCATTTGATCATAAGAAATCAAACAAAACTGCAGAATATTCATCTGTCCCCACAACTGCATCATTTAGTTCTGGCCAGCTACCATCCACAGACAAAACCCTCCCTCCCAATGGCAGCAGCACGGGAACTATTATGTCCTGCGAGGTATTTGATTAACTAAGCATATTTGACTTTTGTCCCATCCCCATTCAGATTTTTATCCAGCCCTTTTTTTGAAGGATGTTAATGAGCAGAGCATCAGCTGCTTTTACTGGGATTCTGTTTCCCATATCCATTGCTCTTCTAAGCTTTAGTCTCACTTGAAGCTTAAATTTGAACCCGTGACCCCTCCAGTTCTTTGATCATCTTCCAAATCCAATAGCCTGTTAACATGTACACTATCCATGCCTCTCAGCATTTTATAGAACGAGATCATGTCTCTTTTACCCCATCCCCTTTCAGTCTTTTCTCTGATGAATATAATTTTAGCTCTGTGAATCTGCTCTAATAATTTACAGCCTGGAATCAACCGTATCATTTTCCGTGAACCCTCTGCAAAACTTGTGACAGCAAAGCCGCATCTCTATCATTGTAGAACAGGGATACCCAACTAGACTGGAAGTCCACTTACTAAAAATATTAGTGACCCAAATAAATAGTACATTGAAATTGCATTATACAGCATTAGCAATGTTATGTTAAGTTGTTTTATTTTAATTCAGAACTACAAATTCCATGAGGTAAGTGCTCTTCACAACAGAAAAAAAATGCTCTTTCCCACCTGTTTGTCTCCGTTCAAGCTGCCCTCCCACATTCCTCACTCCTCTTATTTAACCCTAGTTCACTGAGGCTCTCTTTGTATGTTCCTCCAGTTCAGGGAGGCACTCAGAATCATAGAATTTTACAGAACTGAAGTAGATCATTTGGCCTATTGTACCTGTGCTGCTCTCTGAAAGACTCTGACTCATTCCCTTGCCCTTTTACCAAACCCTTTTATATTTTTCTTTTTAAAAAATGTATCTATTTCTCCTTTAAAGCCTACTATGGATTCTGCTTCCACCACTGCTTCTGTATTCCACGTCCTCTGCGGCAAGGAAAAATTCTCGTAACTCCTCTCTTGGTTCTTCTGGTGATGATCTTAAATTTATACCTTTAGTTACTGATTCAGTGCAAATAGTTTTTCAAGATTTACTTCATCAAAATTTCACATAATTTTGAACACCTCTTAGATCGCGTTTTAACTATCTTTGTTCTAACGAAAAGAGCCCCAGTTTCTGTAGTCTCACCTCATACCTAAAGCCTCCCCCCATTCCTGGTATGGTCTTAGTGAATCTCCTACTCCATAACCTTGACATTCTTCCTAAAGTAAGACACCCAAAACTGGAAGCAATATTCAAACTGTGGTCTAATCAATGATATGTTTAAGTTTAGTATTACCTCTGCTTTTGTACCCCATTTATAAAACCTAGAATCCAATATGTTTCTTTTTTAAAGCTTTACCAATGTGTACTCACACTTTTTTCAAAGATTTTCTCTTCTTTGCCCAACCTCCCTCCTACCCACTCCATAAGAGCATAAGAGATAGGAGCAGGAGTAGGCCATTCGGCCCCTCAAGCCTGCTCCGCCATTTAATGAGATCATGGCTGATCTGATTTTTACCTCAACTCCACTTTCCCGCCATTTCCCCATATCCTTTGACTCTGTTGCTGATCAAAAGTTTGTCTAACTCAGCCTTGAATGTATTCAATGACTCAGCCTCCACAGCTTTTTGGGGTAAAGAATTCCAAAGATTCACGACCCTCTGGGAGAAGAAATTCCTCCTCATTTCCGTCTTAAACGGGTGACCACTTATTCTGAGACTATGCCCCCTTGTTTTAGATTCCCCCATGAGGGGTAACATCCTCCCAGCATCTACCCTATTGAGGCCCCTCAGAATCTTGTACGTTTCAACAAGATCTCCTCTTATTCTTCTAAACTCCAATGAGTATAGACCCAACCTGTTCAGTCTTTCCTCATAAGACAACCCTTCCATACCCGGAATCAACCTAGTGAACCTTCTCTGAACTGCCTCCAATGCAAGTATGTCCTTCCTTAAATAAGGGCACCAGAGCTGTACACAGTGCTCCAGGTGTGGTCTCACCAGCACCCTGTACAGTTGTTGTATGACTTCCCTGCTTTTATACTCCATCCCCCTAGAAATAAAGGCCAATATTCTGTTTGCCTTCTGGATTACCTGCTGCACCTGTATGTTGACTTTTTGTGTTTCATGTATGAGGACACCCAGATCCCTCTGTACCACGGCATTTTGTAGCATTTCTCCATTCAAATAATATTTTGCTTTTTTATTTTTCCTCCCAAAGTGGATGACTTCACATTTTCCCACATTATATTCCATCTGCCAAATTTTTGCCCATTTGCTTAACCTGTCATTATCCCTTTGCAGATACTTTGTGTCCTCAACGCAACTTGCTTTTCCACCTATCTTTGTATCATCAGCAGATTTGGCCATTAGACACTCTGTTCCTTCATCCAAGTCATTGATATATATTGTAAATAGTTGAGGCCCCAGCACTGATCCCTGCGGCACCCCAATAGTTACAGATTGCCATTTTGAAAATGACCCTTTTATCCCGACTCTTTGTTTTCTGTTAGTTAGCCAATCCTCTATCCATGCCAGTATATTACCCCCAATACTCTTATCTTGTGCAGTAATCTTTTATGTGGCACCTTATCGAATGCCTTTTGGAAATCCAAATATACTGCATCCATTGGTTCCCCTTTATCCACCCTGCCCGTTACTTCCTCAAAGAACTCTAATAAATTTGTCAGACATTATTTCCCCTTGATAAAACCATGTTGACTCTCCTTGATTGTATTATGAGTCTCCAAATGTCCTGCTACTACCTTAATAATGGATTCTAGCATTTTCCCAATGACAGATGTTAAGCTAACTGGTCTATAGTTACCTACTTTCTGTCTCACTCCCTTTTTGAATAGGGGTGTTACATTTGCGGTTTTCCAATCCGCTGGGACCTTTCCAGAATCTAGTGAATTTTGGAAGATTACAATCAATGCATCCGCTATCTCTGTAGCCACTTCCTTTAAGACCCTCGGATGCAAGCCATCAGGTCCAGGGGACTTGTCAGCCTTTACACCCATTAGTTTACCTAGTACCTTTTCTCTAGTGATAGTGATTGTTTTTAGTTCCTCCCTCCCCTTTGCCCCTTGATTTTCTACTATTATTGGTGTGTTATTAGTGTCTTCTACTGTGAAGACAGATACAAAATATCTGTTCAATTCTTCTGCCATTTCCTTGTTTTCCATTATTATTTCCCCAGTCTCATCTTCTAAGGGACCAATGTTTACTTTAGCTACCCTCTTCCTTTTTATATACTTGTAGAAGCTTTTACTGTCAGTTTTTATATTTCTTGCTAGTTTACTCTCATAATTTATTTTCTCCCTCTTTATTATTCTTTTGATCATCCTTTGCTGGTTTTTAAAGTTTTCCCAATCTTCAGGCTTACCAGTAATCTTTGCCATGTTGTATGCTTTTTCTTTTAACCCGATACCATTCTTGACTTCCTTAGTTAGCCATGGTTGGTTCACCCCTCTTGTGGAATCTTTCCTCCTCACAGGGATATATTTTTGTTGCGAGTCATAAAATATCTTTTTAAATGTTTGCCACTGCTTATCCACCATCATACCATCTAATCTGTTTACCCAGTCCACTTTAGCCAATTCCACCCTCATTCCTTTATAATTGCCCTTATTTAAGTTTAATAAAGTAGTTTCAGACCCAACATCCTCGCTCTCAAACTGGATGTGAAATTCTATCATGTTATGATCAGTTCACAGAGGCAATTTTCTTCTTGCCCCCTCTCCCTCCAGTTCACAAAGGCACCTTTCTACTGCCCCCCCCCCCACCCCACCTCATTCGCAGCGGCACCTTTCTACTCTACCTGCCCCCACCGCCCTCCCCAAGTTCACAGAGGCACCTTTCTGCTCCCCCCCCCCTCCCCCAGTTGGAATCATAGAATCATAAGGAACTTACGGCACAGGAGGTGGCCATTCGGCCCATCGTGTCTGTGCCGGCCGAAAAAGAGCTATCCAGCCTCATCCCACTTTCCAGCTCTTGGTCCGTAGTCTTGTAGGTTACGGCACTTCAAGTGCACATCCAAGTACTTTTTAAATGTGTTGAGGGTTTCTGCCTCTACCACCCTTTCAGGCAGTGAGTTCCAGACCCCCACCACCCTCTGGGTGAAAAAAATTCTCCTCAACTCCCCTCTAATCTTTCTACCAATTACTTTAAATCTATGCCCCCTGGTTATTGACCCCTCTGCTAAGGGAAATAGTTCCAACCTATCCACTCTATCTAGCCCCGTCGTAATTTTATACACCTCAATTAAATCACCCCTCAGCCTCCTCTGTTCCAATGAAAATAACCCAGCCTATCCAATCTTTCCTCATAGCTAAAATTCACTATTCCTGGCAACATCCTTGTAAGTCTCCTCTGTACCCTCTCTAATGCAATCACATCTTTCCTGTAATGTGACCGGAACTGTACACAGTACTCAAGCTGTGGCTAACTAGTGTTTTATACAGTCCTAGCATAACCTCCCTGCTCTTATATTCCAAGCCTCGGCTAATAAAGGAAAGTATCCTGTATGCCATCTTAACCATCTTATCTACCTGTCCTGCTAACTTCAGGGATCTGTGGACATGCACTCCAAGGTCCCTCTGTTTCTCTACACCTCTCAGTGTCCTCCCATTTATTGTGTATTCCCTTGTCTTGTTTGCTCTCCCCAAATGCATTACATCACACTTCTCCGGATTGAATTCCATTTGCCACTTTTCTGCTCACCTGGCCAGTCCATTGATATCTTCCTACAGTGTTCAGCATTCTTCCTCACTATCAACCACACGGCCAACTTTTGTATCATCTGCAAACTTCTTAATCATGCCCTCTACATTTAAGTCTAAATCATTGATATATACTACAAAAAGCAATGGACCTAATACTGAGCCTTGCGGAACCCCACTGGAAACAGCCTTCCAGTCACAAAAACACTCGTCGACCATTACCCTTTGCTTCCTGCCACTGAGCCAATTCTGGATCCAACTTGCCACTTTCCCATGGATGCATTTTACTTTTACTTTTCTGACCAGTCTGCCATTTGGGTCCTTGTCAAAAGCCTTGCTAAAATCCATGTAGACTACATCAAACACCCTCATTGACCCTCCTTGTTACCTCCTCAAAAAATTCAATCAAGAAAGTCAGACACGACCTTCCCTTAATAAATCCATGCTGACTGTCCTTGATTAATCTGTGCCTTTCTAATTGACGATTAATACTGTCTCTCAGAATTGTTTCCAATAATTTACCCACCAAGGTTAGACTCACTAGCCTGTAATTACTCGGTCTAACCTTTTCTCCCTTTTTAAACAACGGTATAACATTAGCAGTCCTCCAATCCTCCAGCACCACGCCTGTAGCCAGAGAAGATTGGAAAATGATGGTCAGAGCCTCCACTATTTCCTGCTTTGCTTCTCTTAACAGCCTGGGATACATTTCATCTGGGCCTGGCAATTGATCTACTTTCAAAGATGTTAATCCCCTTAATATTTCCTCCCTCACTATGTTTATACCATCTCATATTTCACACTCCTCCTCCTTAATTACAATGTCTGCTTCGTCCCACTCTTTTGTGAAGACAGATGCAAAGGATTCATTAAGAACCATACCCACATCTTCCGTCTCCACACATAGGTTACCTTTTTGGTCTCTAATAGGCCCTACTCTTTTGTTAGTTATCCTCTTGCTCTTTATGTATTCATACAACATTTTTGGGTTTTTCTTGACTTTACTTGCTAGTATTTTTTCATGCTCTCTCTTTGCTTTCCTAACCTTTTTAATTTCAACCCTGCATTTTCTATACTCCTCTAGGCTTTCTGCAGTATCGAGCTCTCGGTGTCTGACATAAGCTTCCCTTTTTTGCCTTATCTTACCCTGTATACTCCTTGTCATCCAAGGGGTTCTAGATTTGGCATTCCCACCCTTTTTCTTCGTGGGAACATATTTGCCCTGAACCTTCACTGTCTCCCCCTTGAATGCCTCCCACTGTTCTGACACTGATTTACCTTCAAGTAGCTGTTTCCAGTCTACTTTTGCTAAATCACTTTTCAGCTTAGTAAAATTGGCCTTTCCCCAATTGAGAACTTTTACTCCTGTTCTATCTTTATCCTTTTCCATGACTATGCTAAATTTAACTGAATTATGATCACTACCACCAAAATGCTCTCCCACTGATACTCCTTCCACCTGCCCAGCTTCATTCCCTAAAACTAAATCCAGAACTGCCCCCTCTCTTGTTGGGCTCGCTACGTTCTGGTTAAAAAAGTTCATCTGAATGCATTTTAAGAATTCTGCGCCGTCTATACCTTTCACACTGAATCTATCCCAGTTAATATTAGGGTAGTTGAAATCCCCTACTATCAATTCCCCATTGTTTTTGCACTTCTCAGAAATTTGTCCACATATTTGCTCTTCTATCTCCCTCTTGACTGCTTGGGAGTCTATATTACACTCCCAGTCGTGTGATTGCCCCTTTTTTATTCTTTAGCTTAACTCATATGGCCTCATTTAATGATCCTTCTAATATATCATCCCTCCTCACAGTTGTAATTGTTTCTTTAACCAATATTGCCACGTCCTACTTTTTTATCCCCCTCTCTATTTATCCCCTTCTCTATCTTGTCTGAAAACAGAGGTACCTTTCTACTCCCCCCGCCCCCCCACCCCACCTCCAGTTCACAGAGGCACCTTTCTACACTCCCCTCTCCCCCCCACCCCCTCCAGTTCACAGATGCACCTCTCTACTCCCCCTCCCCCCCACATCTCCAGTTCACAAAGGTGCCTTCCTTCTCATCCCTCCTTTCTGTTCACAGAGGAACCTTTCTAATCTCTCCCCCCACCCCACCAATTCACAGAGGCACCTTTCTTCTCACCCTTCTCTTCCATTTCACCGTGTGTCTTCTATTTCTCCCCATGAGAACCACTGTCCTTCTTCCCCTGATTTGCTACTCACTGTTGCTACTATCCCCTTTTGCTGCTGGTGCTTTGCTCAGGAAGTCAAGTCTGCAGCACACTGTGAGCATTAAATCTTGATCTTGTAAAACTCAGGAGATCAAGCATTTACACCCATAACATAAGAACGGAAGAAATAGGAGCAGGAGGAGGCATACAGCCCATCAAGCCTGCTCCGCCATTCAATAAGATCATGGCTGATTTTTTACCTCAACTCTACTTTCCTGTCCGATCCCCATATCCCTTGATTCCCCTAGAGTCCAAAAATCTATCAATCTCAGCCTTGAATTATACTCAACGACTCAGCATCCACAGCCATCTGGGGTAGAGAATTCCTAAGATTCACAACCCTCTGAGTGAAGAAATTTCTCCTCATCTCAGTCTTAAATAGCTGACCTCTTATCCTGAGACTATGCCCCCTAATTCTAGATTTTCCAGCCATGGGGAAACAATTTCTCAGCATCTATCCTGTCAAGCCCCCCCAGAATCTTATGTTTCAAAGAGATCACCTCTCATTCTTCTAAACTCAAGAGAGTATTGGCCCATTCTACTCAATCTTTCCTCATAAGACAACCCTCTCATACCAGGAATCTAGTGAACCTTTGTTGCACTGCCTCTAGGGCAAATATATCCTTCCTTCGAAAAGGAGACCAAAATTGTACTCCAGGTGTGGTCTCACTGTACAATTGTAGCAAGACTTCCTTACTCTTGTACTCCAACCTCCTTGCAATAAAGGCCAACATGCCATTTGCCTTCCTAATTGCTTGCTGTACCAGCATGCCACCTTTCTATGTTTCTTGTACAAGGACACCCAAATCTCACTGAACAACAACATTTAATAGTTTCTCACCATTTAAAAAATATTCTGTTTTTCTGTTATTCCTACCAAAGTGAATAACCTCACATTTCCCCATATTATACTCCATCTGCTGCCTTCTTGCCGACTCACTTAACCTGCCTATATCCCTTTGTAGACTGTGTCCTCCTCACAGCTTACTTTCCTACTTAGTTTTGTATTGTCAGCAAATTTGGATACATTACACTTGGTCCCTTCATCTAAGTCATTGATATAGATTGTAAATAGCTGAGGCCCAAGCACTGATCCTTGCAGCATCCCGCTAGTTATAGCCTGCCAACCTGAAAATGACCCGTTTATCCCTACTCTCTTTTCTGTCCATTACCCATTCCTCTATCCATGCTAATATATTACCCCCAACCCCATGAGCCCTTATCTTGTTTAACAATCTTTTACATGGCATCTTATTGAATGCCTTTTGGAAATCCAAATATACTACAACCACTGGTTACCCTTTATCTACGCCGCTAGTTACATCCTCAAAAAACTCTAATAAATTTGTGAAACACGATTTCCCTTTCATAAAACCATGTTGACTCTGTCTAATCATATTATGATTTTCTAAGTACCCTGTTACCACTTCCTTAATAATGGATTCCAGCATTTTCCCGATAACTGGCCTGTAGTTCCCTGTTTTCTCTCTCCCTCCATTCTTGAATAGCGGTGTTACATTTGCTACCTTCCAATCCGTTGGGACCGTTCTAGAATCTAGGGAATTTTGTAAGATCACAACCAATGCATCCACCATCTCTGCAGCCACCTCTTTTAGAACCCTAGGATGTAGGCCATTAGGTCCAGGGGATTTATCAGCTTTTTGTCCCATTAGTTTCTCTAGTACTTTTTCCTCTACTGATATTAATTATCTTAAGTTCCTCACTCTCATTAGCTCCTTGGTTCCCCACTATTTCTGGTATGCGTTTTTAACATGCAGCAGACTTGGATTCTCAAGCAAAGGGACAGCAGGAAGCTGTGGAAAGCGCAGGTGAGTGGCAAATTGAGAAGCAAAGGACAGTGGTTCTCATAGGGAGAAATAAAGACACACGGTATAGATAACGGCTTCCTGGTCCAGATGCTTACTCTGTCCACCATTTCAGTAATATGGTTCTAGAGAGTGAAATATGAACATTATTATTGGCTGCTTAAATGGTTAAATTAACTGAAATGTACACTTGACACAGAAACCATACAATTCCACAGTGTTAAACACACACATATACATACCTATATGGATAGATAGACGAACACATCAGTGATACAACTAAATAATATTATATACATTCGTCTTTTTGCCATGGATTTGCACATGGGAGTCAAGACTAAGTGTAGTCTTCAGGTGAAATGGGGTTAGAGGATGGGGGATTATTCAAACAGGCCATGCAGATCTGCTGTCCTCATTTTAAAGTCATACATTCTGTCCTTATTTATATATTTGTATTATAAATTCCTCTGTCCATATTTATGATCTTACAACACCAGGTTATAGTCCAACAAATTTTTTTTAAAATCACAAGCTTTCGGAGATTATCTCCTTCGTCAGATGACGAAGGAGATAATCTCCGAAAGCTTGTGATTTAAAAAAAAAAATTGTTGGACTATAACCTGGTGTTGTAAGATTCCTTACATTTGTCCACCCCAGTCCATCACCGGCATCTCCACATCATATTTATGATGGAAATGATCTATATAAACTGTCACGGTGTAATTACACCCTCCTGCCATTGGTGGCATTGCAGTGCCTCAACTGGTGGTAGGTTGTAATTACAGCATGATGAGCTTACATAGGCAGTTTCTATGATAAAATATTAATTTTTTTTTCTAATTGTTTATGAATTCATCATTTGAAAATTAGCACTATGGATTGATCTAGCACTGAGATAGCCAATGACTAATATTCTGGATTGGCATAAGGGAGTGAACAGGATGTCAGTCCTCATTCAGGCAAAGGAAGCGGTTATCTGACTCAGAGCATAGTTTATGTACATGTAAGGATGAACCAGCCACAGGGTTTCCACTTGAACTGATATGTTTGTTTCCTCTTGAACTGATATGTTTGTTTCCTCAGGGATAGAATAATGCTGGTAAGAAGGATCACTCATTATACTTGGGAGATTTTTAAAAATCTATTTCCACAAGAATCGGTGCTGGGACCACTGTTGTTCACCATTTACATAAACGATTTGGACTCTGGAATCGGAAGGACAATTTCAAAATTTGTGAACAACACCAAAGTGGGGTTATAGTTAATACTGAGGAGGATTGCGTCAAAATACAGGAAAACATTAATAAACTTGCAGAATGGGCATGAAATTGGCAAATGAATTTCAATATAGATAAGTGTGAGGTGGTACATTTTGGTAGGAAGAATAATGAGGCCGCATAGTCCTTGGAAAATAAGAGTCTAAATAAGAGAGGAGCAGAGAGGTCTTGGGGGTATAGAAACACAAACCACTAAAAGTAGTGGCACAGGTTAATAAGGCCATAAAAAAAAACCAAACACTGGGGTTCATTTCTAGAGGGATAGAATTGAAAAGCAGAGAATTTATGTTAAACTTGTATTGAACCTTGGTTAGACCACACCTGGAGCACTGTGAACAGTGCCGGTCTCCATATTAGAAAAAGGATATAGAGGCATTAAAAAGATTAACTAGGATGATACCAGAACTCAGAAGTTATAACTATCAGGAAAGATTGAGCAGGCTGGGGCTCTTTTCTCTAGAAAAGAGAAGACTGAGGGGTGACCTGATGGAGGCCTTTAAGATTACGAAGGGGTTTGATAGGGTAGACGTGGAGAAGATGTTTCCACTTGCGGAGGAGACCAGAACTAAGGGCCTTAAATATAAGATAGACATTAATAAATCCAATAGGCAATTCAGGAGAAATTTTTTTAAACCCAGAGAGTGGTTAGAATGTGGAACTCGCTACCACAAAGAGTAGTTGAGGCGACTAGCATAGATGCATTTAAGGGGAAGCTAGATAAACACACGAGGGAGAAAAGAATAGAAGGATATGTTGATGGGGTTAGATGAAGAAAGGTGGGAGGAGGCACGTGTGGAGCATAAATACCGGCATAGACCTATTGGGCTGAATGGCCTGTTTCTATGCTGTACATTCTATGTAATTCTGTGTAAAATAATTCACAAAATTGAGACATAAAAGGTCCCCTTTAAGAAGATGTCCCCTTCAATATGTACAATCCCCCTTTCTTCAAATCTGTTTTTAAAATTGTAATTGTGCTGAATAAAGCAGTCTAGTGAGATTACACTGGCCAATCATAATGCAGGATGTCCTTTTTCACTTCCACCGTATTATCACTCTCGTGCAGTTATCACAGCTCCGAGTGTGTGCCAGAAACTCCCACTCGGGTGTGGGTCACTCAGCCATCTGCTAGCACAAGGGAAAAAACACATTCCATTGTCACCACTGTGCTTGTTGAAGATCAAATGAAGTAATTTGAATTTACTCTGTATACTTGGTGTTCATTGATTAACAGCAAATTACAACACAGAAAGGGGATAACTTGTTTAAGAAAATGAGAATCTACTACCTACTATTTCTGTTTGGTGAGTATTAGTTTTACAGTTGCCATTTTAAAAGAAGTGAGAAAAAATTGAGTATGAATATAACACAGTATATTATAATACTCGTTCTTTTTAATCCCCTCATGTTGGATTACAGAGCATGTTCTGGGGGAGTGCATATTCCAAATAAATTGTTTCCCTATGAGGAATCATAAAATAATCAAGTTTTCTCAGAGCTCATTTTAATTTGACAGTTTTGTAAAAGGGCTCTGTTATATTTCTGTACATACAGGCAGTTCTACTTAAAGGCAAGTATACTTAATATAAAAGCATAAAAGTCCTGATAAGAGTTTTATTGTTCAGTTCTATAATTCAATGGTGACAGCAAGCAAGCATTAACAGAGTATGATGTATAATTGTTAACATTTTATTAGATCTCTCTAGCATTTAGAAAGCTGCTACACCTAAAATCATGTGGTTTAGAAGCAGTTTATCATCAATGTACCAGTTATAGGATTAATAACTGTGGAAAAAGTCAATTTTTGTTCAGAGTGATCCTTTAAGCAAAGTCATTTGTTGGATAATTGAACTTGCACTAAATAGAAATCCACTATTAGTAGGCTTTCTAATATTCGGGCTTTTCTTTTCTTTAATGTTGGTCAAAGTATTTGGTGAAATTAACTGTGAGCAATTCCATTCCCCTTTAAGTCAAAAATAAGACAGAATGGTTGTAATCAGAAATGTTGGGTATAATCAACCAAACAATTTTGGAAGGACTTAAATGAAATATTTTAAGTAATAAATGTTTACAACTATCCTCACAAGATATAATGCTAAAAGGAGTTGATGGATATCATTTGCATCTTCTCCCCCACGCAACTTAGTTCAGCCACTTGTAAAGTGACTGAAGGTATGCTGAATATCCCTGTTGCCCGTTACATGGGGAGAAGGTAAACAGTTGTCTGCATCACACCAGAACTGAGTCTGCCAACATTGATCCCTCCAGGTTTATTGTGTTTAACTTAATTTTGAAATTCATCTTTTAGGGTGTAATTATTGGGTTTAATCCTAAAGTAAGATTTAAACATCATGCATCACACATACACTCACATACCATAGGAACAAAAATTGCATAGGCATCAGTGTAAACACTGGAATGTATAAATGATATTCTCTTCTTACAGTTTTGGCTCAATATGCTGCATGCCAAGAACATTCAGGTGAGTACCATTGTATTATATCACTAGATTGCATTCAGTAAGTGTACAGTGTAATTATGCCATTGTAATTTTGGTGTTCAACTCTATTACCATAATCATTTGAAAAATATCATGGTAACTATTGAGAGAGAAAATATTTGTACCAGTTTGCGTCATATCACAACTTCTGAACTGTTTAGTGAAACGAAATGTTGAGGTGTTATGCACGGTTTATCTCAAACAACTATACCAGATGTGTTATAAAAGTAAAGCCACACTGCTCAAAAGTTCTAGGACCTTAGTTCTCATTGAACTCAGTCCTAAAGCTCAGCATTGGTCTGAGTCAAAAGAACCTGTACAATCCAGTACTCTATTATAGCTGTCATTAAAGACTAAGAGGGCTCCTACTTCCCCAGTAAAAAGTGTTTCTTCTATACATTTCCATTTAGGTTATCCATAACTGTAGCAGAGTTGCATTTTTGGTTTGTTACAAATGTGCTGAATAAGAGGGAGCTGACATAGTGAAATCACTATTGACGTCATCTGAGCTATTAGACGTTGTTGCCGAAACCAGATAAGAGAGAGATATTGGATATCTTTTCGCTACCAATATTCTTTCACGAGTAGGAAGAACCATAGTATGTGACGCCGACAGTGGGCTGTAAGAATCTTTCGTGTGACTTAAATAATGTCCAAAACAAAATTATAATCGAACATATATAGCATTGTAATCCTGAGAAGAAATAGTCTATTCTCAGTGAATTGGATTGAAAGTGTCTGTTCTGTCAAAAAAGGAGCAATGAAAAGAAAATAGTAATAAAAGAAAAGGAGAGAAAATTGAGGAATGATAAGGGATCTCAAAGAAACAGATGAACAAAACTATACTACATTTAAAAACAAATTACAAAGGAAGGAAAAAGAAATGAAAGACAATGATCGCAGCTTTCTGCTTCAGTGCTTCTAGCACATGCCGGAAGCATGTATTGGAAAATTCCGCACACTTGATTTTCTGACCATTTATTTTAATGATTGAAAAATAATTGGGTAGGGATGCAGAATTTCCCAATATGTGCACCAGGAGTGCGCCAGTTGCACTGAACAGGAAAATCTCAGTCAAAGTGTAGGTAAAAATGAGTGTGAATGAAAATGCAAAGTAGTGAATAAGTATTAAACAGGTAGTTATTAATGTACTGGCAATGTAGCAGTTTAGAATGTAAATGTTGAGTGTTGGTAAGGTCATAAATGCTATGGAAAGAAAATGTTACATTGTGAGAAATTAAGAATCTTAAAATGGCTGATGAAGATTTCAAATTAAATGTTAGGAAAGAGAAAATTAATGGTCTTCCTGTGGGACTTAATGGCTCATTCACAGATTAACGCAAAGGTATGAGACTAAAGATGGCTCCCAAAGTCTGAAAATTATAGATCAGTCACTCCTGACTCCTCCCCCCACCCCATTGCTTTGGCAATGGATTTTGAGAGAATTTCTTCAGGAAGAAACCATTGTAAGACTGCTGTGACAGTGCCTGATTAACAATCTAGAAACAACATGGTGCAGAAAACCCAAGTGTAATTGCAAATACACTTTCAAACTCTTGAATTTGAGTTCAGTTTCTCTCTCATTATACAACGGAAATAAAAATCTAGACTTTCCAATCTGACAGAAATCCCACTGGATCAGTGACATTGAAACGTTTGCACTCATCTTCCAGTCCTCTGATCCCAGTGGATTTTCCAGAGAGAGGCTCATTTGGATTTTGGTAGTGGGCTCCTGGCGGTATTTCCAGGACAGACCATTGCTGCCATGAAGTAGCATGGTCGGCCAATCAAAGAGAAACATTTATTTAAATCTCCCACATGGCCTGCTGCGATTGATCACTTTGCAAAGACATCCTTTCATTTCTGGACCCGTCCCCGCTACCTTAGCAACGCTGGATGCCAGCAACACAATGACATTTTTGACACCCAGAAAACCCACTGGATGACGTATTCCCAGGACTTCAAAACTATGGAACTCATTATCTCCTTCAGCCTTTCCTTCTTTCTACAATGTAAAGCTTTATATCATCTAATCACCACAAATTGATTTCCTTGTCTTCTCCTTTACTACAACAACACCACTATTTATATAGTACTTTAACATAAAGAAGAGTCTTCTGGCTCTTCACAATTAGTCATAAGGAAACTGATACTAAGCTAGGAAGGGTGTGATTGGGAGAGGCGACTGAATGCTTGGTTGAAGGGATGGGTTTTGGGTAGGTTTTTAAAGGTAGAAACAGAGGTGGAGAGGTTTAGGGAACGAATTCCAGAGAGGAGCCAAAGCGGCTGAAAACTCTGCCACCAATGGTAGGGTGAAGTGAAGGTGGGGTGCACAAAAGGTCAAAAGAAACAAAGTGTTTTGGTAGCAGATGTAGGTCTGAAGATCTTTGCAAAGATACTGTGGGGTAAGGCCATGAAGGGATTTAAAGACTAAACAAGGATTTTAAATTTAACGCACTAGGGACTGAAAACCAATGTATATCAGCAAGAATAGGGATTGATGGACAAGTGGGATTCAGTGCAGGACATTATACATATGGAAAATTGAACAAATTGGAGTTTATGGAAGATGCACGAGGGAGATTAGGAAGAAGAACATTGGAGCAGTCAGGTCTGGAGGTGACAAAGGACATAAGTCAGAGGCAGAGACAGGCAAAATTGTGCAGGTGGAAGTAAGTGTTCTTAGTGAGGGATAGTATATGGGGTTAGGGTTGAACAGGACTCCGAGGTTGTGAACATTCAGAATATCACATTTTTGTCTGGACAGATTTGGTCTGGTGGCCGTTCCTTTAAATCCAGTCATAATACATAAGTAGTTTACAAATGACTGCAGTTCAAATTCTTGTATCAACCTTGACTTAATACAATGTTGCACGTTTTATCAGTTACATGGTTGACAGAATA
Organism: Heptranchias perlo; assembly: GCF_035084215.1. Classification (NCBI taxonomy): domain Eukaryota; kingdom Metazoa; phylum Chordata; class Chondrichthyes; order Hexanchiformes; family Hexanchidae; genus Heptranchias; species Heptranchias perlo. Next base: position 16,479,498 of record NC_090347.1, read on the forward strand.
ATTCAGATGTGGTTATTTCAGTTTGTTTATGACCGACAGTTCATTTTTAAATTTGAGTGGTCAGATATTCAAAATCCAGGAAGACCCAATAACTCATTTCTGGGATATAATAAGAGTTGTTTTGTTTGAATTGAGGAGTCAATTTAATAATCTCTGAGAGAAGGAACTGGTCCGTTTGAAACTCTTGAGAGGGAGAAAACTTGTTTTGAAACTTCTAAGAACTAATTTAGATTAGTGCAGGCTTTTGCAGCGGTAAGTAATTTAAGAAAAGAAACACTGTATATAAAAGATATACTAAGGGTTAGCTTAGTACTTTAGACCAGTGTTGTCCAAAACTCGTCACGTGTGGCTAATTGGTTATCCAGATGTAGCTAAGTGCATTTCTGATTAACAAATAAAAAATGAGTAATAAAGACTGTCATTGGGCATTTGATCTCAATACTTTTATCTGCACAGTGTATGCATGGGTACTGTAACCTTTTTGTGCGTTTGTTGCTAAAATGGTAAGACAAAAAGCAGAATGTGCGATTGATTGTCGGTCTTTGAGTGTTTTACTTCCTTCGTTACTGAAAGGTGGTAGATGTTTGTTCAATAAATATACATCTGTGAAGTACATTTATCTGGATTGTGTGGGGTTTTCGACTAAAATTAGTGCATGTGGCTAAAACGGTGTCACCATAGCCACATCTGCTTTAGACGTGATCCTTTTATCATTTTCCTGTAGCAGATTTCTACTGTAAAAAATTATAACTATTATATGACTTGCGTATTTGCTGGTTCATCTTATGTAAAGTAAATTTGTTTAATGGTTTTAAACTTAAACTTAATTTTGAAGGTGTGGTGCTCTATTTGCTCATCGAAAAAGAGAGTCTGATGGAGGCACAGAATAATTCCAGTAGCTAAAAATATTGAAGAGAAATGTTTTTCTGTTCATCATCCTGAGGTACGCTACTGAAAGCTTACCTAGATATGGAGGCTAGGGCAGACACTCTTAAAGGTATAGGACATTTAGGAGAATGAATATGGAAACAGAGTAGAAGCTAGAGTAAGAAAGGTAGAAAAAAACAGAAAATATAACAGCTAGGACTTTATGCTGTGTTTATGTCCATAGCAGTGTAACACGACTTGACATTGTTTAGCATAAACTTATGAGTAGTTTTTTTGATGTATGTTTGTGACATAAATTTTTCATTAAGCAGGTCACTTAACACAAAGAGAACACCACATTGTTTACAGTTTCCTGTAGTAGTTGAAAATAGCTCTGTTAATATAAATTCAATTTCCTGGACTTTTATTCTTTTCTACGTGTGGTTCGATATCCTTGGGTGGAGATGCGGTGAAAAGGATGAAGATTGTGTTACTTGAAGGGAAGAAGGTCTCCTCTCTCTGATTGATTTGCAGGAAGCAGAAGGATATGAGCTACAAAACCTATTGTCACTAACTATTGGTGCCTAGATAGCAGGCACTTTTGTTCTCCGGACTCAGCTCCATTAAAAACTGAGACCCTTGACATTCTTCAAAGAGAAAAAGGCTTAATTTTCTCTGTCTGGATAGATCCAGATTCCACAGGCAAAAAGATAGTGTTCAAACAAACTCTAATATTTGAGCTGTTCAGATGAACCGATAATAATCAAATACTTAAACTAAGAAAATATACACAATCCATGTTACACAACAAATGCACAAAACAAAAACACAGTAAAATAGTCCAAAATATTTTATCACTTGAATAAAAATGGCATGGTCAATGAAATTGGAACTCACCTAGAACTTCAATTAATTCATAGAATCATAACTGCACAGAAGGAGGCCATTCAGCCCATCGAGCCTGTGCCAGCTCTTTTATAGAATCATAGAAAGTTATGGCACAGAATTCCATAGACAAAAGGACAGTGTTCAAACAAATTCTAATATTCTGTGCCTCCATCAGACTCTCTTTCAATGAGCAAATTGAAATCACACCTTCAAATTTAAGTTTAAGTTTAAAACCATTAAACAAATTTACTTAACATAAGATGAACAAGCAAATAAGTAAGTCATATAATAGTTGTATTTTTTACAATAGAAATCCTTCCACCTAACTCTGCTACACAATTCATACAATGTAAATTCATGAGGAAAAATTCTCCTCTGCGATCATGCCCAAAGTCAGGCAGAGAATGATGGAAAATCCAGGCAGTGGGGCCTTGATATGATCTTGGTCTTCAGTGGGAGCCTTGATCTGATCATGGAGCACTTCTGCCCCTTTAAGGTCCCTTGGCACCTCTTCAGGTGCTGCAATGGCCGGAATCCTGCTGGGAGCCCACCGTGCATACAGGATGAACCCAGGAAAATGGGTAGGGGTTTCGGCAGTTCCAGAGGGGCAGGAGGAACCCTGCCCTGAAGAGGAGAATCCCTGCACACATTTGCTTAATCCAAATCCGACTAAAATGTACTGTGAGTTCAATATGCTGCATTGGTGCTCTGATAGCTGGATGCTGATTCATGTGTGCAGTTCCCATGGCAACTTCTGTTTTTGTCATTATTGCCTGGGTATTAAGCATTGTCTGAGCAGAGAGGAAAATCAGGAGGGGAGCAAGATACAATGCCCGTAATAGAGTCCATCTAGTCCAAATGTCCTCACTGAAAAGTGTTTACCTGATGATGAGGACAGGAATGGTTTCAGATGTGATTACCCCAGTGGATGAATAACCAGCAATACCATTATTCCAGGCTTGGCCCAAAGAATGGCAACTTGAGAGTGCTGGCAATGTCCATGATTGTTTGGCAGCAAAAGTCAGCACCGTTAGGAGAAGAGATATTTTTTAAAAATTCTGACCTGAGGGTAGAATTCCATCTTACCTTCCCTAGTAGATATTCTGATCCAAGCAGACCATGTTATCGATAGATTTATGGAGGGTGTTATCGATAGATTTATGGAGGGTGTTATCGACAGATTTATGGAGGGTGTAATCGATAGATTTATGGAGGGTGTAATCGATAGATTTATGGAGGGTGTAATCGATAGATTTATGGAGGGTGTAATCGATAGATTTATAAGAGGGTGTTATCGATAGATTTATGGAGGGTGTAATCGATAGATTTATGGAGGGTGTAATCGATAGATTTATGGAGGGTGTAATCGATAGATTTATGGAGGGTGTTATCGATAGATTTATGGAGGGTGTTATCGATAGATTTATGGAGGGTGTAATCGATAGATTTATGGAGGGTGTAATCGATAGATTTATGGAGGGTGTAATCGATAGATTTATGGAGGGTGTAATCGACAGATTTATAAGAGGGTGTTATCGATAGATTTATAGAAGGTGTTATCGACAGATTTATGGAGGGTGTAATCGACAGATTTATGGAGGGTGTAATCGACAGATTTATGGAGGGTGTAATCGATAGATTTATGGAGGGTGTAATCGACAGATTTATAAGAGGGTGTAATCGACAGATTTATAAGAGGGTGTTATCGACAGATTTATAAGAGGGTGTTATCGATAGATTTATAGAAGGTGTAATCGACAGATTTATGGAGGGTGTAATCGACAGATTTATGGAGGGTGTTATCGACAGATTTATGGAGGGTGTAATCGACAGATTTATGGAGGGTGTAATCGACAGATTTATGGAGGGTGTAATCGACAGATTTATGGAGGGTGTAATCGACAGATTTATAAGAGGGTGTAATCGACAGATTTATAAGAGGGTGTAATCGACAGATTTATAAGAGGGTGTAATCGACAGATTTATAAGAGGGTGTAATCGACAGATTTATAAGAGGGTGTAATCGACAGATTTATAAGAGGGTGTAATCGACAGATTTATAAGAGGGTGTTATCGACAGATTTATAAGAGGGTGTTATCGATAGATTTATAGAAGGTGTAATCGACAGATTTATAGAAGGTGTAATCGACAGATTTATGGAGGCTGTAATCGACAGATTTATGGAGGGTGTAATCGATAGATTTATGGAGGGTGTAATCGATAGATTTATGGAGGGTGTAATCGATAGATTTATGGAGGGTGTAATCGATAGATTTATGGAGGGTGTAATCGATAGATTTATGGAGGGTGTAATCGATAGATTTATGGAGGGTGTAATCGATAGATTTATGGAGGGTGTAATCGATAGATTTATGGAGGGTGTAATCGATAGATTTATAGAGGGTGTAATTGATAGATTTATAGAATTGTTATTGATAGATTTATGAGGTTCAACTACATTAAGTGTCTTGCCATAACCTGAAAGAACTAATTTTTATCTTTATTCTTTTCCTAGACCAATTATCAAATCCAACTATCCAAGGTCCAGAAAGAGTTCAATTAAATGACCTGATAACAATTTCCTGTATGTCATCGGGAGGAATGCATTCAATAACGTACAGCTTATACCGAGAGAAAACACTTGTTCAAGCACTGAATGTGTCAGCATCTAATCCAGCTAACTTCTCAGTATCATTTCACAGTGAAAGCGAAGCAGGGGTATACAAATGCAAAGCTGAAAATGATGACTCCACCCAAGCAAAATACAGTGACAGCATTAAGATTATCGTACTAGGTATCATTGAAATTTAACATTGTAGAATTTTTCCTGTGGAGGAGGGTAAAGGGAGATTGATATTTAGTATTACAACTAAGCATTAAATTTCCTGAATCTTATGTCCATTTCAAACATTTTAAATGGTCCCATTCAACAAATTCCAGGTGGTCAAATACCACTTCAAACCTTAGTCTGATACTTGAACCAAGTTAGAGTCCAGATAACTCACAGGCAAATGGACTTCGCTACAAGTCTCCTCTGCCCAAAAACACAGTGACCACCTCTCCCAATTCCTTTCCTGCTCCCATAGCTGTCTGGCACACTGCTCACAGTGGCATTCCCCCTTCTTATCTTGGCCACTGCGCTGAGACCAGTTGAAGAAACATGGCTGAAATAAACTGGTCAATATAAATGACTACATGAATGAGCAATATGTGACTCTCTTCATTACTGTTTTATGCCTATGTTAGTATTTGGAATTTGCTTTGAAATTTAACACTTGTAGGTCCTGAGTTTGAATAGCTCTGTGCAGGATCAAACAAATAACATAATCACAATCCTGAAAAGAATCTTCTTTAAATTGTGTGTCCTGCACCAGTTAACAGGAATTTATATTCTGCAGAGAAAATGCATCGTATCTTTATACACACAATATGCCAGGTCCCATATGGAATACAGTGAGGGGACCAAGGAGCAATTTAGGGGAGATGTTGTTGTATCTGTTGAGCACAAACATATTTATTGAAAATATTGATTTATTTCTTTTTCATCCTCTATAAATTTTGATATGATGGGAGACAAGAGAGCACAAAGTCACAGAGAATTTGTAACAAAAACAGAAAGTGCTGCAAATACTCAGTAGGTCAGTCAGCATCTAAAGGAGAAACGTAGGTTGATTTTTCAGGTGTAATGTTCCATCTGAACTAATCATAACTCAAAAGTTATCCTTTCTTTCCAGCATTTTAATTTCAGATTTTCAGCATGTACAATTTTTTCTTTTAACACAGAGAATCAGTTTTTACTTGTTTACAAAGAATTACTACTTGCCTGACATGCAATGCTGGTTTAGCTGTGACTTCCTCAAGCTGAACATTGGGAAGACTGAAGGCCCTGATTCCATCCCCCTTCCCAGCCACTGCCTCAGGCTGAACAAGACTGTTCGCAATCTCTGCTTCCTGTTCTGCCCTGGTCTGAGTTTCCAACTCTATGTTCTCTCCCTCACAAAGACCGGCTACTTTCATCTCCATAACATCCATGCCTTTCTTGCCACTAGACTCAACTATTCCACAGCTCTCCCGGCTGGCCTCCCATCCTCCACCCTCTGTAAACCAGCTAATCCAAAATTCTGCTGCTCGTATACTATCCCGCACCGAGTCCTGCTTGCCCATCAGCCCTGTCCTTCAAGGTCTACAAAACTTCAAAATTAAGATTCCCATTCTTGTGGTTAAATCGCTCTATGCCTCACCCCTCCCTGTCTCCGTAACCTCCCCTAACCCTACAACATGCCTCCCCCGAACTCTCTGTTCCTGACTCTAGCCTCTTGTGTATCCCCTCATTCCTTCACCCCAACATTGACGGCTGCACCCTCAGCCACCTAGGCTGCACCCTCTGAAATTTCCTCCCTAAACCACTCCTCCTCTTTACCTTCCCCTCTTCCTTTAAGACTCTCCTTAAAGCTCACCATTTTGATGAAACTTTTGGTCACTCCACCTAATCTTTCCTTGTTTGGCTTGGTGTCTGTTTTTTCCTCACACGTCGGGAAACTCCTTAGGATATTTTTCTATATTAAAAGGTGCTATATAAATACAAGCTGTTGTTGTAGTTCTTAGATGGCAGGGAGCAAGCCCAGATCATCATCATGGCCTAATGCCTGCTTCCTAAATAATGACTACTTTTGAATAGAACTTCTGCATGCAAGGAAATAAAACTAACAATTTATTTCTTATTTCTTTTTAGCTCCAGTATTGGGAGTTATGGTAAATTCAACACCTGACCCACCTGTCCTAGAAGTACAGAGCAAACTGACTCTGAGTTGCTTTGTAAAACAAGGTTCTAATGTGACCTACCAATGGTACTTTAATAACCAGAAAATAAGCTTGTTATCTCCTTCAGTCAAAATAAACCAATCCAAACTGGTTATTAATGATGTGAGTCTCAACGATACTGGTGGCTATCAATGTGAAGCAAGCAATCAATTCGATATGAAAACATTCAGGATTACCAGCAATTCCACAGAAGTAACTGTTAAAGGTAACTGATTTCCATATTATTTTATTCATCTATTTTCAATAAAAAAATGCTAGAGTTTATTATAAAACTTGGAAATATTACATTTGGTTCCCTCATCCAAATCATTAATTTATATTGTGACTCGCGGGACCCAAGCACTGATCCCTGCGGTACCCCACTAGCCACTGCCTGCCACCCCGATAAAGACCCATTTATTCCTACTCTGTTTCCTGTCTGTTAACCAATTTTCAAACCATGCCAGTATATTACCACCAATCCCATGTGCTTTAATTTTGCACACTAACCTCTTATGTGGGACTTTATCCCTTATCTATTTTACCAGTTATATCCTCAAAACACGATTTCCCTTTCATAAATCCATTTTGACTTTGTCTAATCCCGTTGATATTTTCTAAGTGTCCTATTATCACACCCTTCATAATAAACTCTAGCATTTTCCCTACTACTGATGTTAGGCAACCGGTCTGTAGTTCCCTGTTTTCTCTCTCCTTCCTTTTTTAAATAGTGGGGTTACATTTGCCACCCTCCAATCTGCAGGAACTGGTCCATAATCTATAGAATTTTGGAAGATGACAACTAATGCATCCACTATTTCCAGGGCTACCTCTTTTAGTACTCTGGGATGCAGATTATCAGGCCCTGGGGATTTATCGGTAGGGCCTGATAATCAGATAGTGATAAATAATGATAAACGAAGGAGGGCAAAGGGTGGCTCATCAAAGGTAAGAAGTCATGAATTTGAAAAATTGGTGCGAACAGTACCAGGGTAGATTTTAACTTTCAGTGCTGAGCAGAAAACCAGTGGTAGTGGATCGGCCACCTATTATACACCCCGCCTGATTTCCATTGAAGTCAATGGAAAGGAAAATCACGCAGGGAATATAACATGCAGCTGACCCGCTAGCGCCCTGGAGATGAAAATTAAAATTTACCCCACAACCATTTGGAACTCTCTCATTCTTACAGCATGTGACTTATAGACCCTTCACACTAATGAATGGAAAAACACCACCATCAGTACAATAGTCTGTGTATGAGGCCAAAAAGTCACTGTGTGCAAACAGCTGCACTATTTAGTATATTACCTTTCTTGCTACAAATAGAGTGCTGAATTTTCCATTCACTGCTCCGGGTACAAATATAATACAAAGGCTTTCTAGTTGCATTGGAAGTTCAATCTGCGTCCCCTCCTGCTGGTTAGAATTAATTCAGACCAGATGGGGCACAGCTACACATCTTCTGTTGGGCTCTGCTGGCTGTGCTGGAATCATCCCAGTTGTGAAAAGATTGGACATGGTTTGTGACAGCAGCGGGATTTCTCAGAAAGCAAACTCCTTGACACCTTTCAGCACTGATTCTTTTACAACTTGTGTGAGTTATATTTTTAGAAGGAAGTTAAAACTATAATTTTAAAATGTTATTTATGCTTTTCATTTTGTTTTTTAAGTTCCGGTGTCCAATCCCGAGATTTCTGCCAAAATTGCCTATACCGATGGAAATAGAGTGATGACAACTATTTCCTGTTTATCACATGAAGGAACCTTGCCAATAATATACACATTGTATAGAAACATGAGTTTGGTGGAAAACTACACTGCACAGAGTCGGAGAGCAGCTGAAATTATTGTGGTGCTAAATTACACTCAACTGCAGGACACCCTCAAATGCAAAGCTGAGAATGGATTTGTATCAAAATACAGCAATGGGCTGGTTATAGGTATGGAAAAGCCAATGTTATAATCTAATTTTTTTTCTATGTTATTTCTCATTTTATTCTCCTTTCACTTTAAAGGGAATCCTCATGTAACATGTTTCACTGAGTATACCTGCTAACCTAGAAAACTAGTAAAAGGTGACATAGTCCAAAGACATAAGCCAATGGTCCTGAACATAAGCCAATGTATAACATGTCAGAACAAATAATTACACTGACAGTGCAGTGGGACGCACACTCGTAGTTTAAGCTGTAGACATACCCAACATGCTTTCACTTGTATTGGAGGGGAAAAAAACAGCCCACCCAAAAGATTGCTTCTGGCCACTCCCCTCTTATTTTTCAAAGTGCCGCTGACAGCTTCTCTTTCCCTCCAAAGCGTTGCTTCTGTTTCTGCCGCCTTTCTTCCTCCCTCCAATGTTCCTCCTACCCAAATCCTACCTGCTGCTCTGAGTGATCCCAGGGGTGAATGGTGCTACTATTACTACCACTCTCATTTTCCCTGACAAGACAAGTCCCCAGTCCTAGTCTTGCCATCGTGGAAAGATGCTTAGTGGAAATCAAACATTTCCCTATGTAGAGAGAGGGGAAATCAGAGGGTTAGTCACCCTTGGCTGTTTGCACTACTGAAGAGCAGCACCGGCAGCTGCTAGTTGCCTGCTCTCTAAACCACAGAACACTATCTGTACACAGAGACCTTCCCAGGACTCGAGAGTCTTAAGGATTTCTTTCGTTGCATTCATGGATGCAAAGCTTCTGTTATGATACCATGGGGTGCAAAATTATCAACTATGCTTTGGAGCTTCCAGTAATGCCAGTTGTAATTTGTTTAATATATAGATTTTTTTTACATCTTGAATCCAATTTCACTGGTTATACAGCATTCAGAAATTTCTGATGTGAATTTCTTTTTAGATTTGTCTGTTAAATTGACGTCAAATCCAGATCCTCCTATTCTGGGCCAACAACTCACACTTATTTGCAATGTAACTTATAAAACCGAAAGACCCTACACCTGGCACTTTGTGCAACCTGGAAAGAATTCGACCGTAAACACAGAACAGAATCAGTTCATTGCAGTAGATCCTGGAATGTATTACTGCTCAGTAAACGGACAGATCAGCAACAGGATTGAAGTACCAGGTCAAGGTGAAATGCTTTTGTAGTGTTATCATCAATCGTGTAATAAGAGTTTCTTCTATTAGAAAGATTTATGTTTGTATTTTTTGTATTTGTAAAGGCAAGGAATGACAATGCTGTAAAATTAAACATTTTCTTCTTTTCTCATTATCAGCCATTTCCAGGTCAGGTATAACAACTCAGACAGTATACAGAATTCCCAGTGCGTATCTCGGCCCCAGAGCATCACGGGCGAGGCTGTCAATGCACAGTCACATTAGTGTAAACTGAGTGTCCGATTTAAAAGAAGTAGATTTTGAAATTTTTAAAAAGTGTCCAAATTAGGCTGGGGTCCTATGTATATCATGGGACCCCGATTTGCATATTAAAAGGGCCTACAGCCTGACTCAGGCAGGCACTCTGGCTGTCCAGCGATAGGCCCTTGGGAATATGGCATCGGAGGGAACAGGGCGGTGAGCCATACCCTCACGAATGTATAATCCTCCCCGCCTGATTTTCCTTTATTCATTGTGCCCAGGCAATCCAGTACGCTCAGGGTAGCAACAGGAAAATCTGCCCCTTGCTGTTTCAATATTAGTTAACAGCGGCATTAACCTGCTTAAAGTAACAGGCAAAGGAATTGCATACAAATACATTAAGGGTTCATATGCTAATTGTTGCAAAATGTAATTTCAAGGCCATTGAGACTTAACAACAGAGTGTAGTGAATTTATTAAAATGTACATATTACATTTTATGCAGCAAAAAACAATAATTACTATGGTTCTACTTTCCAGGTTCCGGTTTCCAACCTGTGACGACTGTTATCAGTGTAGCAGCCACTCTACTGCTCATTTTGGCTGTTGGGTTGATTTGTTATTGCACTGCAAATAAAGGTATGTAATAAGAAGCGATATGTTCATTGACTTTAACAGCAGTTAATTTTAGTCGCACCTGAAAGGAGCTATCATAGATGACTTTAGCTGTAACCTCGATTTTATTTTCAGATTTTTATGATTAACCATTACCTTAAGAACAATCAAGGATGGCAAAAGGCCATCTGGCCCATCAAGCTCATCGCTCGAGGACTCCCAGCGCAGCATTCGCCTACATTTTCAATTCCCCCACTACCCCACATGGCAGATTATTTTAAACATTTATCACCCTTTGAGTTAAAAACATTTTTTTTTTACCTGTTTTAAATGTACTTTTCATTGACCTGATTTTATACTTTTTGGCCCAGCTAGCCTGACTTGGCAACATAGTAACATAAAATACTAGTTACTAAAACCAGAGATTTTTTCACACAGTGACATAGGACTGGACTGAGTTCACCAAGCTCAGAACTAGGATTGTTAGAAAATAATTATTACAGATTATAGATGGATGCCAGCACGTTTGTCTTTAGAGCCAGTGATTCTGATATTAATAAACATCATATGAATATTGAGTCTCCTCTCCATCTCATGCACTCTTATTTACTTTCTATAAAAATAGTATTCTATCTACGTGCAGAACATTATTTAAATCTATACAAAACAATTTAAAACGCCAATCTCATACTATTTTAATTTTCATGTAAAAATGCTGCTATAATCCTAAATAATCACGGAAGCTGGGGTTGTTCGCCTTAGAGCAGAGAAAGTTGAGAGGAGATTTGATAGAAGTGTTTAAAATCATGACTGGTTTAGATAAAGTAAATAACCATTGGTGGAAGGGTCGAGAACCAGAGGACACAGATTTAAGGTGATTGGCAAAAGAACCAAAGGCGACCTGAGGAAAAACTTTTTTATGCAGTGAGTACTTATGATCTGGAATACGCTGCCTGAAAGGGTGGTGGAAGCAGATTCAGTCGTGGCTTTCAAAAAGGAATTGGATAAATATTTGAAGAGAAAAAATTTGCAGGGATATGGGGAAAGAGCGGGGGAATGGGACTAACTGGATTGCTCTTACAAAGAGCCGGCACAGGCTCGATGGGCCGAATAGCCTCCTTCTGTGCTGTAATAATTCTCTGATTCTATAAAAGCAGTGCAGCACCTGTCACCCATTCAGAAGGTATGAGTTTGAGTTCCAGTATTGTCTGTCGCTTGAATCTGCTGATCTTGGCTTCCTCATTTTGGCTGTTTGGTGGAGCGCAAGTCATAAATGAGGCAGCTCACCTCAATGAGAGGAAAGTCTGACATTGACTTGCCCTATTAGAGCTGCACATCCCACAGGACAACCCTGGAGTCCCATTAACAGTGATCAGAAAGACGTCAGTAGCCCAGTGTGACCCACCTTTCCTCACAGCTGAAACAGGACGTATGGTGCCGAACAGGCTCCAAGAACAGAACTTAGGGAGGTGAGAGAAAAGTAAGTATTAAAAAAAGAGACCAATATTATTATATAGTAAGTGAGCTGGAAGGCTGTTTATTTTTGCAGTCATTGTTTAGGTCTCGTTACGCAGTGTTCTCTGCTGTAGGAATTCCACACTGGCTGATCCACTTCCTGAAGAATAGGGCGTGTCACTACTGGCTTCTTCAGTTGGAATACTGTAACTGTGGACAAAGATTTCTGGCACGCTCTCCCCTTGCAGTCAGGGTTTACTGTTGTACCCAAGGAAATGCTTGCAACTGAAAATTCTGTTTTTTCTTTATGTACTTATAGTACGCTGGCACTGGAAAATTACACTTAAGTACAAGCAAAACAACTTACATATGCACTGGAGGATTTACAAAATGTCAATGCAAGCAGTTCCACTGAAAAGCTATCTGGACAAGAAATTCCACTTAATCTGCGTATTAATCTTCCAAATAATCGAGTGGAATTGCACTTCATTAATGTTATATTCCATAATTAAGTTGATTGAGAAACTGGGAGAAAGGGATATAGTCTTTACAGGAAGCGGGGGGGGGGGGGGGGGGAAGAAGGATGGTCCAGGTTTTCGTGCTATTTTCTGCTCTCGTTCTGATTTCGAGAATTTCATTAACTATGCTTCCCAACTTCCACCCATTCTCACCTTCACAGGTCCAACTCTGACACCTCCCTTCCTTTTCTGGACTTGTAACTCTTACGTATTTCTATTCATTTATAACACGGAAACAGCCCATCTTCCTAACCAGTCCATGTTGGCAGTTACCCACCACATCAACAAATAGTCTTAATTACATTTATATACCCTGTTCCCTTATCCCTTCATGGCCTTTCCCCTCATCCAGCTATAATGTAATTTTGAATGTTGACATAATTTCTGCCTCAACCACTAACCCTCAAAGGGAATTTCACAGCCACACAACTCTGTGTAAAGAAGTTTCTCTTGCTCTCTATTCTACATCTCTTACATTTAATCTTGTAATCATATCCCCTCATTCTAGATCCCATAACTACTGGAAACAGTCTGCTTCTATCTATCCTGTCCCATCCTTACATAATTGTAAACCTATTATATTGCCCTGTAATCTGCGTTGTTCTAATGAAAAAAAAAGCACAGCTTTTCAAATCTTTCTTTGTATTTCCTCATTTCAGGCAGCAACCTAGTGAATCTGCATTGCACTATCTCCAAAGTCTTCAATATCCTTCCTATAGTGTTGAGCCTAATACTGCATAGTACTCGAACTGAGGTCTTATTAAGGGTTTATATATGCTCATCATTACCTCTTGGTTTTTATATTCTTTCCCTCTTGTAATAAAACTTAGAATTCCATTCGGTTTTTTTCAGCCGTATCAGCCATATCAAACTTCTGCCTTTAATGTCCTGTGAATCTGTGCCCTCAATTCCCTCTGCTCTTCCACCTCACTGAGACTACTTCAATTCAGAGTATAATTAGCAATATGGCTTATCAGCTTTCTTTGGTCTTCGGGTGCAAAACGGCGCAACGAGGCCCAATTTCAGAGACCAATATTCTGTGCCCCAAGGAAGCCTGAAAAATGTCCCACCTGAAATTGTCCCTGGTGGCCACCTGAAACAGGCGTTAGGCCCTTGCAAAGGTAAATGAGGGGCCAAACGCCTCATTTGAGCCTTCTCGTTGAAATTGGTCTGCGCCGTGTGGGGCAGGCGTCAGCAGCTGCCGCCAACGAAAAGGTACGTTTATAAACAAAAGGTAATAATTTATGAAACATTCCTGTGGAGCTAGGGGAAGCAGGAGTGCTTGCTATGGTCTCCTCTACATTGGAGAGACCGAGAGCAGATCAGGGACCACTTTGCTAAGCGTGATCTTGAGCTCCCATTGGCTCACCACTTTAACTCCCTCTCCCATTCCTGCCCTGGCTTCTCCATCTTTGACTTTGTACATTGTTCCAGTGAAACTCAAAGCAAGTTTCAGGAAGAGCATGTGATTTTATTTCCTCGATACTTTGCAGCGCTCTGGTCTGAACATTGACTTTATTAACTTCAAACTTTAGCTATATCCTCCATCTTGCAGCATTTCAGTTTTAATTCCAGACCTACATTTGCAGGAATTTTGTTTTTTTCAATTTTCCACTATTTTTCAACAATAAAATGGATATGCTTCACAGGAAAAATCATGGATTTATAAATTTAGGTACAATATATGTCTAAGATTCTGAAACTTTATAGAATTGAATGTATTTGGACCTAAGTGAAAAATAGCATTTTTTTTGGTCTATTTTCATTAAGGGATGCTTGTCTTAAAAGTAAATTTGAAATAGTTAGATAGTTATGGCTGCTCTATTAATTATGTTTTTGTTCAAAGATCATTTCTTTTAAAAAAAAACTTTTTTAGCCCGCAGGTTCAGTGTTGTCTAAGTCATGTGGACATGTGTCTGTCAGCAAGTTTCCGCTTTAAGTTATCTTCAATCACAAGACAATTTGACCCAAGAAACTCTCCACAGCCATCATGATCAATGCCTCATTGTTATTACCAGACAGTGTGGGTTCTGTTGCAGCAGCATGCTGGTCTATGATAAGTCTTTCCTTCCTCAGAGATGGAGCAATCTGCTACCTTATGTACTACCAAGAAGTCTGGTTGAAAACCCAAGTGTCAAACAAGACTGGAATCTGAACTCACAAGATTATAGGCTGGGAGCCCTATCCTGCACCACTGAAGCTACTAGACCGCCCTCAATTATTAAAAGAAATTGGATTAATTTTTCAGAATAAAATGGTTGTAGTTTAAGCTTTCCAATATCAAATATGCCCAACAGTCAGGTATAAGGGAAAGCTTTAGATCTGACCGACAGCATTTTCATGGTGTATCTGCACAAAGTTACATATTCAGAAGGGGCAGGAGGTATGCTCTCGAGATTAGTCTCCTTTCCAATATTTGTACACAATTTCTTACTTTCATAAAAACAAATCATATGAAAAAAAAATCAGTCCACTATCCCAGCTCTCCCATTTTGTTTGCAAAATGTCCATTGTGATGGGACCTGTTTAAATCAATTCCTTAAGTTTTGTGTAAAACATAAATGTCCCACTGAGCTACAGAGAAAACAGGTAAAGCTTGAGGAGGCAAAATAAGGAATGAAGATTCAGGGGAAGAAGGAATATAGTGAGAAATATGTGCTGAAGAAAGACACCCACTTTGGTAAAACCATTTAATTTTACCTGTTTTATATTGAAGCATTTTGACAAAAGTATTTAGAAATGAACATCTATTTTATTTGCTAGTAAAGCAAAGAAAATAGTGGCAATGATTATTTGTGCTTTTTAATGTACACAAAAATCCTGCATACCAATAGGGATTAGTGTTGGGGTTAATTCTGGTTTTGGATTCATATTTAGATTCAGCTTTGGATGGTCCTTCAAAGTTGAATATTAAGATGATACCATCCAAATCAAAATGGAGCTGGTTCCTACCCATGCTTGACATGGTTTTTCCTATTTTGGGTTAGAACTATTACCATGCTGATTCTCTTACCCTTTAGCATAAGTTTCAGAAGTTGAAGAGGCTGGGTGCGATTGGATGGATGCTCACCCACAGTGTCATCTCTTGTTGAGTTCTCCATACCAGACAGCACTGAACAACCCATGCCATTGTTGGTAAGAATGTAGCTCCACCCCCCACGTGCACACATTAGATTGCTAGGGATCAGATATCTGCCATTAAAACCCATATTTAACCATTTATGATAAAACATTATGTTACAAAAAGCTGTACATAGTTTTGTTTTTTAGAAAAGGCCTTTCCTTTGATGCGATGGCTCCACCCACAGATGTCCACCAGTTGCTATGGTGGTGTGAAACAGTACAGCTGTATAAGACATTTATTTATATAAATGTTTAAGCAGACTAAACTGTGCTATACCTTTCAAGGTGGATCTTGTAGAATTCTGCAGTTTAAAAAAGATAATAAATTACTTTGTCAATATTAGACCAAAGGTCTTTTGGTATTGGATTGTACATAATTCATTTCAGCTTATTTGCTTTCTGTATGTGAGGCTGTTCTTTCAAAGGTCACATGTTGTCCAGTAGTGGAAGGTATCAGAGTGATATGGCAAGAGCTTAAAACAGTCCAAGCTGTTACCATAGTGATTACCGTTCTCTTGAGATAGCATCGAAATGGAATTCTGCCGATATCTTTGAAATAATAATGCTTGTGAAGAGTTACAATAGTGCTATCCTTATACATATATCAGCAATTTGGCAGTTATACAAATAGAAATTTCAAACTTGTAACATAGAAATTCTGTGCAACACTGTCCCTTTAATAGAATGTGGTTTTCAACTTCTTAGACACATGTCTTTTTACAGTACTCTTTCTTACTGAAACATAAATGTTGTACCTCAAAATGTAGACTTCTGTGCCTGTGTACGATTTCTTTTACACAAATAGATATTGGATAAAAGTAAATTCATAAATACTGTACTCTGTATAGTTATTATAGTTTCCATGTCGACTCTTGTATCTTCAGTGTACATCTGCTGTAAATTGAGCTGTATTCCCACCACAGCAGCGCAGCCAGAGTTTGAGATTCAGAGAGGCTATTTTGGTGTTGAGGTCACAATGTTCACATGCCTAGCATCTCAGGTAGGTGCAGCAGTTGCACAAACAGCACATGACTCCCATATAAATGTGCACCAGTGTTAACTTGTACTCTGCCTAATACATTTGAGGTTCCTATTTACAGTGATTATTTTTTCCAGTTTCAATATTTACTTTAATTGATTTTTCCATTTGCATCAAATTTAGGGTTTGATTAGCATCTTTAGTTGCCTTACACTGATCCATTAACTGAATCTGAGTTTTGTTGGTATTTTCAATGAGAATTTTTTTTCAAATACTGTCTCCTGAGCTTCCTGCCGATCCGTCACCTGACAGCAATGTGACGTCCCCCCTGGGTGGTGGCACGTAGGACATTGTGCTGCACACAAATCTTTACAGCCTGAACAGCTAACAGTTGCTGTGCTGACAGCTCCTTCTCCACCCTGTCCCTCTCAATTCAAATCTCTGGTGCTAAAAACCCATGATTGGTTGAGTCAAGCAAAGAATTCGGTTTGAAGGAAGTGTCATTACCATTGAACAAGTTCAATTGAACAATGAAACTGTCCCTCCCGTCACTTTGAAGAAACACCGCACACAGGGAAAGACAGAGATAACAGGTGGGAAGGAGGGATAGCTTCACATGTTCAAGATAACTAGGAGTTTAAGGAAATTGGAATGATCAGCTGATTCCATGGTTGGGCATTCCTGGCGAAGAACGATGGGGTGGATGATGTGGGCCTTGTGCCGAGCTGTGGGGGCGACTGCTCCTTACACCCCCACCCCACTGGGCTGATCTCACTCGACAATGCAAGGTCAGGTCATTTAATTGTTTTTGCGGCGCTCCCAGTGCCCGATACATAAGTGCTTCAGGTACCACGAGACCAGGGCTGGAATGTTGGCCGCCAGCAGCTAGTAAAGGGCCGCCAGCAGCTAGTAAAGGGCTGCCGGCTGGCCTTCTAGTTCCATAATTTTTTTTCCATACTTTGTGACAGTGCAACCTTTGGGGATGAGTAGCCACGCGATGAAATTTGGGATCAGAGAAGATCAACAAGAATGATCCCAAAAGTAAAAGGGATGAGCCAGGAGGAAAGATTGAGAAGCTTAAGCTTTACAATCAAAGGTGGTGGTTAAAGGGGGGAGCCTCGTCAAGGTTCAAAGGGGTAAATTTTACAATTTAGTGCTCCCAGCTGCAACTTCAGACAATCAGGTAATATTGATCAGCGCGTGTGATTTACAACTCCTGATTTTTGGGTTATTAAAATCAGTAAGGGTGAGGGCGGTGAATCAGATGCGCTAACTTCCCCTCTCCCCGAATGCCCGATGTACCCTCCTGTCATGCAAGGCACCATGCTGGGAGCACTACCTCATAAAATTGACACCATAAGTTACTACATGATAAGGAAAGCCGAGAATATTACTTCAAAGTGAATCAGGCCAGCACGACCAGTGAGCATACATTTAATCTTGTGAAAAGTAAATTTAAAACAGATAATAGATCATTTTTTTTTTACACAGAATGATAAATGACTGGAATAGTCTGCTATGTAAGGTAACAGAGACAAACATTAGGTGCAATCTTAATGCAGTTGGATGCTGAGTTGGGTGAGTTGAAGCACCAGAGGAATTTTGCCCATCCTTGACTTTTTCTTGTGTTGTTATTTTTACAGTTTCTGATTTTCATTTTGGCGGGTTTTTTTTGGTGTTACATGAAATAAGCACTGACTTCAAATTTTAAACGCCAAAGCTGGCAGCCCCAACTGTATTCTGCTTGTTATTATCTGCAGCAAGAGCAGAAGCTTGTTTCTTCTGTAAACTGTTTATTGTATTCAACATTAAAAGGGTGGTTTTCTCGGGGCCTGTGGTGTTGAAAAAGTGAAAACCTGTGAATGGCACACTGTAAAAATGGTAAATTTATGGGATTAAAATTATTTTCAATTGCCTCACAGTGGAAGTTAGCATATGTGCAAAGCTTACTGTAGTGTGCCCTTAAGGGCAGCAGAGGGCAGCAAATAGCACCACAATAAAGAAGCTTTGCTGTCTGTCACCCAGTTTTACACCAGAGATTGTATTGCTTGATTGCAATGTCACACAGGTGGCATGCTGAGACAAGGGGGGGGCGTTGAACACAAAAGTGGTGTTAGCGTCAATGGCTCTACACTACACTCATGCAATTATTTAGGCTTTTTTCAGTGGGAAATAGTGAGAGCAAAGCAGCAAATATAAAAGGTCGGCAAAGAGGAAGAAGTCTGATAAAAGCCACAGAGGAAATGAGGCAATGATTGACTCAGCAGCTCTTTCTCTGGACTCAATCTTTCCTCCAGTGTCCTAACGTCCTATATAATTTGCTGTCTGATTCCCAATAGCAGCATTTATTTTCATTTTCCATTTAAGAGTCACCATTTTAGGAGTGAAAGCCATCCAAGTTAATTGAATAACTTATGTAAAATTATTCTAAAATAATATATTAGACTGGCATACATAATCTGTTAACTCATCTAACCTTTCACAGGCCCTGATATACCACAACCAACAATGTATTTAGGACACTGAATGAGTGATATGGATTACAGTTTTATAAATGTAATTACCAACTAACTGAAAGTTATAAGTGACTTACCATCAAATCCATCAATGGAAATAAAAGACACATAAAAGACATCCACTTTTTATTTAGTCTATAACGCACCTGTTGAATTTTCATTTTATAAATTAATTTCTAGCATGGAAATAAATTTCCATAGTTCTGGGATGATCTTTTCCTTTATTAAAATGTAGATTATATTGTTCATACAATTCAGTTCATTATGTTTCTAAGAGTTGCGATAAGGTGCTGTATAATGCAAGTCTTTTCTTAGATTATGTGATAAACCTTGTGATAATACATATTTGTTACAGCTCTGAAAAGAAAGGATTATAATAATTGTATTTTTGTAACGTCTTATTCTTCTCGCTGGATTTCAGGGGTTAAACTGTATTGAGAAGCCAATGGAAAAAAAATTAATTACAGCTTTGCATCATAACTGCCAGAATCTTCCAGCCCCATTCCACGTAATTAGGTTTCGATGATAAAACATAATGCTGAAAGTCACTAATAAACGTCTACCCTGCTTTTATAGAGAACGTTTTTTAATCTCGAGAAAGTATTATCCTCAGCAGATGTTCCAAGTGTTGAAAGCATTACTCAGATAAACAAACGTCACGGGGATGTCCTGCTATATTAATAAAACCATTGGGCCTTTTAAAATCTATTTTAAATGAAAAAATGAGGAGATTTTTGGTAACTATGCACCTGTGATGCATTCATGAGCTTGGTGTGCAAAAAGGCAGAAAATTCAGGGAACAGTGCGTCAAGAATGCGCGCATGGTCTTTTTTGACCAGGCTCCACTAGGTGCTCGAAGTTCAAGCTGCTAGTATGTGCGAGCCTCATTAAGGATTTGACAATCATGCAAATGAAGGCAGAGCCAGCATTTCCCTCAAAAGCTGTGTCATCACTGAGCGCAATTATAAAGCGGACTCTCTCGGGTGGACCATAAAAGCTCCCATGGCATTATTTGAAGAAGAGCAGGGTAGTTCTTTCCCTTAACCAACGTCACTAAAACAGAACATCTGGTCATTTAGCTCATTGCTGTTTGTGGGAACCTTGCTGTGCACAAATTGGCTGCTGCATAAACTCGTTGCTGCATTTCCCTATATTACAACAGTGACTACACTATAAAAGTACTTAATTGGCTGTGAAACACTTTAAGACATCCTGAGGTTGTGAAAATCGCTATATAAATGCATGGACCCTTGCCCACCAGAAGCACATATCGGGAAATGGCGGGCATCTCCCTACAATTTTCTGACCATTAAAGCGAAGCAGAATTCTGTAAAATCGTCCCTAATAAGTTGATAACAACAATGCAAACTTGCATTTACATTGTAACTTTACCATAGAAAAATGTCCCAAGGTTCTTCACAGAGGTGTAAAGAAAACTAAACACCAACTTAAAGGAGAGATTTAAGGGGTGACCAAAAGGTCGGTCACAGTGATGGGTTTTAAGAAGGATCTTGAAGGAGGAGAGGCGGAGAGGTTCAGGCAGGTAATTCAGGCAGCAATAAGAAAAATCTGACAATAGTAACAAATGGTATGGGCACAAAGCTAACACTTCAATGAAAAAACTTAGTAAGGGGTAAACACTGAATAATGCGTGTAATATGTAAAAATTAAAGGTATGTTAAAATCGCTCATTTTTAGGGGCCATTTTCTGCTTTGGCCTCCATGTGCACGCTGGAAGAACATTTTGGGAAATTGCGGATTCCCCAACCCACAATTTTCCGGCCATTTAAAATCACAGCGCAATTTTCTGTTACGTGCTCTCAGCGTGTGGCAGGAGCATTGAGTCGGAAAATTTCCTCAGAGCTCTGGGTTCAAATTGCAGATAAACTGCTCGAGCTTCACCCTCATGGTTTGTGTCACAGTCCTCGCCCTTCAGTGTGATATTCTGCACCCTTCACTAGCACACGCACTCTTACAAGAGCAAATGAGGAAGAATAGAGGTTAGAGGAAGTAGAAAGCTACTTTCCTGTGACATATTTCAGAAAGAAAAGGGAATTTGAAACACAGAAAGCTATGTGTCAGAATATAAAGGGCCTCAAATATTGTTTTAATAACTATCATTTTGTATAGGTGAGAAAGGGATCAGTGGGCCAGTGCACTGGTGCCTAGAGGCAGAAATACAATTGCGGGATAAGATGTACCTTATAGAATATGACTTAGCAAGAGCTGATGATGCTTAGGACTTAACCACATTCTCGTTTGGACATGAAAAACTTTTATTTTAATGTTTTTGACTGAATTTGATATTTTTATATAAAATATTACCGGGAGTGCTTTCTCAAAATAAACTGTCTGGAAGTCTGAGACCTCCACATATTGGTTTCCAAACAGACTGTAGCCCTCAATATTACGACATGGGCTCACATTTGTTTCTGACCTCAACAATCGTGCAACACTCCCAGTGGAGAGTGGAGTCCCACAGGAAGATATTGAAAATTGGTGGGTTGAAAAGCACAATTCTTTTTGATGGGTAAGATTGTACATGCATGAATCTTCTAGTTAGGTCAGAAGGCTGGACCTCAGATAGGAGTGACAGCACCTTCCCAAGATTTTACATACATTTTATAAATGACAATGTCTTGGGCAAAATGGGAAGACTCATATGTGTGCAAGGACATCATCACTACTGCCAATAGCATAAGGTCCAAGAGCAAAGCTGGCAGTGTCATCCCACTATGGTTTAAGAAGGAGGCCCACCACCACCCTCTCAGAGCAATGAGGGATGAGCACTGAATGTGGCCTTACCAATGTCACCTACATCCCAAGCACCAATAAAGAAAAATTTGGCCACAGATATTTTTTCCTCATTTTCTCCTCTCCTTGTTTGAAGGTGCTGACTCTTGATGGGAATGTTTCAATGGGCACCAGTAGCCCCCTGGTATATCACAAAGTGGCCATTCTTCATGCATGTTACTATTCAACTGTGGGGAACGGGGGCGTTGCAGGTGAACATGACCCAACTCCTCCTTATCCAACTCCAACAGTTGTGCACATTCCAACAGTTAGCAATTAGGAGCAGGAGCTCTGGCTCATTTTACCCCATCCTGGTCCAGGATGAACTGTAGCATTCCAACTGCGATCCCTGCTGAGACCAGATCACAGGCTGGGGTTTTTTTGGGGGTTCTTCTCCTCTGTATGGCTCAGGACCAGATCAACTGGTGATCTACCCACTAAGCCATTGGTAGTGAAAGTAAAGAAATATCAATCCAAATATTTTTTTCTCAACCAGCGAGTTAATTGTCAGGTGACATTTTCTTTTCTATTCATAATTCACAGACTGTGGCTATTGATTCACCAGTTATTAACGGCTGTAATATTCATTCCCATCTCTAACTGTTAGTAATTTGCCCTCCACACCCCTGGAACATGTAATCTCATCATTAGCACTTGTGTTTAACAAAGTTCCATTACTATATATTACATTAACAAGAGCTGATTAAAGTAACATTAAGCACACACTAGCATAATGGAGACTAATAAGACTGTTGATGGTCTGACCTCTGTTGTGCATAAACCATTTAATTGGATGCTTGACAAGTGAGAAACAAGAACTGCCTTATACATCTTGATCAGTTAAAGTAAAGCTGGTCACTGGCCAATTTCAATTTATTAGCCCTGAAAGTATTCACTACCACAATGTGTTTGCTGCAACAACTTACTTGTTATTGAATTTGAGTGAACAAAATTATTAATTCCAGAGTTGTGTAAGTCAAAGAAATAAAGATTATTCACCTGCCTTAAGGAGTTAAATAATTAGATCAAATCCATCATATGTTAGTGAGATTTTACAACTGAGTGGTTTGCTAGGCCATTTCAGAGGGCAATTAAGAATCAACCACATTGCTGTGGGTGTGGAGTTCCATATAGGCCAGACTGGGTAAGGATGGCAGGTGTCCTTCCCTAAAGGGCATTAGTGAACCAGATGGGTTTTTACAACAATCCGGTAGTTTCATGGCCACCATTACTGATACTCGTATTTTAATTCCAGATTTTATTTAATTAATTAATTGATTGATTGAATTTAAATTCCCCAGCTACTGTGGTGGGATTTGAACTCATGACTCTGGATTATTAGTCCAGTAACATAACCACTATGCTACCGTACCCCCAACCACTATGCTACCGTACTCCAATAACCTGCTCACCAATGCTCAGTTTGGGTTCCGCCAGGACCACTCGGTGCCAGACCTCATTACAGCCTTGGTCCAAACATGGACAAAAGAGCTGAATTCCAGAGGTGAGGTGAGAGTGACTGCCCTTGACATCAAGGCAGCATTTGACCGAGTGTGGCACCAAGGAGCCCGAGTAAAATTGAAGTCAATGGGAATCAGGGGGAAAACTCTCCAGTGGCTGGAGTCATACCTAGCACAAAGGAAGATGGTAGTGGTTGTTGGAGGCCAATCATCTCAGCCCCAGGGCATTGCTGCAGGAGTTCCTCAGGGCAGTGTCCTAGGCCCAACCATCTTCAGCTGCTTCATCAATGACCTTCCCTCCATCATAAGGTCAGAAGTGGGGATGTTCGCTGATGATTGCACAGTGTTCAGTTCCATTTGCAACCCCTCAGATAATGAAGCAGTCCGACCCCACATGCAACAAGACCTGGACAACATCCAGGCTTGGGCTCATAAGTGCCAGGCAATGACCATCTCCAACAAGAGAGGGTCTAACCACCTCCCCTTGACATTCAATGGCATTACCATCGCTCAATCCCCCACCATCAACATCCTAGGGATCACCATTGGCCAGAAACTTAACTGGACTAGCCATATAAATACTGTGGCTATAAGAGCAGGTCAGAGGCTGGGTATTCTGCGGCAAGTGACTCACCTCCTGACACCCCAAAGCCTTTCCACCATCTACAAGGCACAAGTCAAGAGTGTGATGGAATACTCTCCACTTGCTTGGATGAGTGCAGATCCAACAACACTCAAAAAGCTCAACACCATCCAGGACAAAGCAGCCCGCTTGATTGGCACCCCATCCACCACCCTAAACATTCACTCCCTTCACCACCGGCGCACTGTGGCTGCAGTGTGTACCATCCACAGGATGCACTGCAGCAACTCGCCAAGGCTTCTTCGACAGCACCTCCCAAACCCACGACCTCTACCACCTGGAAGGACAAGAGCAGCAGGCACATGGGAACAACATCACCTGCACATTCCCCTCCAAGTCACACACCATCCCAACTTGGAAATATATTGTAAACAATTTTACAACACCAAGTTATAGTCCAGCAATTTTATTTTAAATTCACAAGCTTTCGGAGGCTTCCTCCTTCGTCAGGTGAACGATGTGAAAATGTCACATCGTTCACCTGACGAAGGAGGAAGCCTCCGAAAGCTTGTGAATTTAAAATAAAATTGCTGGACTATAACTTGGTGTTGTAAAATTGTTTACAATTGTCAACCCCAGTCCATCACCGGCATCTCCACATCATGGAAATATATTGCCATTCCTTCATCGTCACTGGATCAAAATCCTGGAACTCCCTTCCTAACAGCATTGTGGGAGAACCTTCACCACACGGACTGCAGCGGTTTAAGAAGGCGGCTCACCACCACCTTCTCAAGGGCAATTAGGGATGGGCAATAAATGCTGGGCTCGCCAGTGACGTCCACATCCCATGAACGGATAAAAAAAAATGTTAGAAGTTAATGTCCTTTTTTTATTCTGTACTTTGGCCCCAAAATTCCATGGGATTAACCCCCAAGGAAATGGAGAAGTCCTGATTCTGCCAGTATGGACTTGCAAGGGGTGGAATTGAGATGCTTGGGTGGGGCCAGAGGTGGAGACTCCCTGAGCTGGGTGTTTGTGGTCCTGGCCGTGGATGGGAACACAGTGATTCTGTAGTGGCTGGTGTGTCAAATAAGATTAGGAGTTTTGCCTTCACATGTGCTCATATGGCCAGGCCAGGAAAGTGGTCTGGACCCTGAAAAGGAAATTATTTTTAAAAAACCTTAATCGGTCGCCTTACTTTGGCCAATATGAGCTGTGGCAGAATCAGGGGGTGGCCTCCCCCACAGGCTGTTCCAGTTTCAAGGTGCATGAAGCAGGCAGGAGCATAAAGAAACATCCCAAGTGGCACTTGTATCCGCCTGCTATTGACCCCATAAATTCCAGTGGGGTTCGGTGTTTGAGGGCACTGGCGGGCATGATCTGAGCATAACTGCCAGGATCGTGTTGGTGGAATTTCAGAGCCTCTACGTTCTTCAAGAGCAGGTTATTAAATTAGCCTTCAATCTCGGTATTTCTGATGCAAACCTCTCTTCACAGTCAGGGCTGAGTCTCCTCAGGTTGCTTGTGCTAGTCTCCCTGATGTCTCAACTCTCATTTCTTAAGAATTAAACTAGCATCAGTGAGGAGATGCTGAATGATCGAATGAATAAACATAACCAATAATCAATACTGCATCAAGATGTCAATCAGGTTCCTAGCTCAAAATGATTCTAATGAGTGGCCTGATCAACCAAAGAAAGATACGTTGCAGCCCAACAGCAATCATTATTGGGTCAATGTGGCACCAGAGTTGATGTCATTGTGGAACTCATTCCTGGTCCTGTTAATCCATCACATTCACTGCTTGATGAAACTTCTACCATAAACTCATATTACATAATTCACAACCAAATCAATACATTTAACTATACAGTTACCTCTGCTGTGTTTGAAAATCAGAAACATTTCCATCTTCAGTCCTGACCCTCTCCAAAGCCTGGGGTTTGCTTGGCCATGCTTTTCCCCCCTTTACATTGTGATCTCTTGCACGTTCATGGCCTTTGGTCTCACCATCCAAGCACGTGCAATTGGACTGCATATTCCATTGATTGTTTTTTGCTTTTGTGTTGCTGCATAATTTTATTTTTCTTTGATTTGTTTCGACCCTTTTTTGTTATTTGTGTAAATAAAACTTATTTAGTTTCAGAAGCATTCTTTCTTTTCTCCAGAAGTGATGTTACATTTAATGTTCAGAGGCTCGTCCCCTCTCCCCCTACATCTATACTCTACTCTCAGCTATTAATGCATGCTGCCAGAATGTCAAAAGCAGTAATTCTACCTAGTCCCCACCTTGTTTGACATACTGGGGTTGATTTTATTGTAAAAGCAGGGCTCTTTGTAAATCTGCATTATAAAATGTTTTGTGATAGTATAAATGTAGCGCTCCTATTTGCTTTTAGTTGTTCCAATAGCAGAAGGCAGCCGTGACAGCCTGCCACTATGCACAATTGTGAGAGATTGCCTCTAAAACCTGAACCAATGGCACTAGGTGAGTACCCCAACCTAATCATAATAAACAAGAGAAGCCACCAGTTTCTTCTCTCCATTCACTACATGCTCTGCTACTGCCCTTGAGTTTATTGGTCACTGACCTGTGCCCACTTCCACCCTCCAAGCCACACACTGATGGTGAGCAATGCCACAGGAGATCAACTAGTATTTTGTAAATAAGTTGAAAGGGAAAACGTTCTTACTGCCTTAGTAGGTAGGTGCAAAAAGGTGAGACAGTCAGCTTTCCCTTTTATAAATGCATCTTCTCCGACTAATCATGGGCCCAAACTGATGGCTGTTGTCAAGAAGCCTGACTCCCAGGTCATATCAATCGAAACTAGGTCTGTAGTCAGAAGTGACAAGTGGCCACAACAAGGAAAAGAAACAAGATCGTGGACAAAAAATAATTCAAGAAAATGAAAAGGTATTTGGGATGAAATAATTTCTTGGCTTGAAGCAATTCTATTTGTGAAACGTCATATCAAAATAGATGTACAGCAGTACAATAACATTAAACTGGTTTAGTCAATGACAGAGCGTATTAATCTACTGGATTTGATTTACGCAACCTATCATTTTTAATTAATTCCAATTATCAAGAACTGTAGTTTCAATCAGGCTTCACCAAGCTTACAACACTGGTAATTACCTTGCTGAAAGAAGATTAGTTGGAATTAAGCTCTCTGGCCACGTGTTTTGATTCTTTATGGGTGCAGAAACATAGCAAACTGCAAGGCACCTTAAGTGTTATATACAGTAATCAGTTTACTGGTTTACGGTAATTATAAAATCCTACTGTCCATTGAGAAAATAATAATTTTGCAAGTTCTGCTATTGGAGCATCAACATTTTTCCCCTTCATTTTTGTACCTCCAACATATAAGCCCATTCTATTTTTATATTGTTGGCAACATGGGGGCTGATTTTTTTGCATGGATGCTCTTGGTGGAAAATCATGTGGAGCATGCTCACAATTTCCCAATACGAGCTGGTGGGAGCAACAGAAGGAGAAATGTGTTGATAAGCTGTGATGCTTTTTAAGTGTACAAAACTCAAAGGACAATCTGATGACATAGTTTGGGGGGGATTCTCCTCAGGGTGAAGTTCCGACAGGGTGGAATTTCCGCCCACCCTTCCATATTCCCCCCCCGCCCCCAGCTCTGATCTATTTTCCTGGGTCAAGGCTCGTTACATCAGAAGGGAGCCTGCCACAGTGAGTGAGGAAACTCTGGTGCTGCTGCAGCACAGGTGACCCTACAGCACCAGAAGAAATGGCAAAAGACCTTAAAGGAGCCAACGAGCACTGAAAATCGGAAGGAGAGCTTTCATTGAAGACCTCAGCCGAGACCGAGGCCTTCAGCAGATAAGTGTCTTGGGCCAACTGGACGGAGAGGAGATCGCTACAAGGCCGTCACCCTCCTTTTGGGGAACTCGGGGACTTTACCGCTGCTTCCCAGATTTACAGGGGCAGAAAGGACCTGGGCCCCACCGCCGCTTGCATGCAGTGGGCAAGGAAGGGCCGGGCAGTGGCGGTTCAGATGGGGGTGGAGGGAGGGAAGTCTTGGTCTAGGCAGCGAGGCAGTGCTAGGCCTTACCACCCAAATTTTCTGAATTCTCCACTGTGGTCTTGCCTGATTTCGGGCAAGGATCGCAGAGGAGAACTTCCCCCCGGTGTGTATGTATGCACCAAAAAAAAAACAGGCCCTGAGCAGCTGTCCTTGCAGTCAACTGACCACCAATCATCCTCCTCTGACTGGGGAAAGTGCGATGAGCTGGACAGGGCTGGCAATTTCTTCCTGACCTATATCGACAATGTTCCACTGTTAGCTGATGGAAAGAGGATTTAACTGAGCTGAGACAAGCTACGTCAATGTTCCCTCCACGGAAATAGATCTTTGTGGTGCACTTCTACCCTTTGGTCTGACTGGAGACTGGTAAAAATTTGCTACACTAATGTAAGTATATTTGAACCATCTTAAACCTTTGGCATGTTAGCATCAAGTAGTTAAATACAGCTTCAGAAAAGTAGATAAATAAAAGGCATTCAAGTAAACTAGTTGAAAATCAGAATAAAAACATACACACAACTTTATTGACTGTCTCTGTTTTCTGAGAAAATAAAATTTGAACCAAGGAGAAAGTTTCCCACTGTGCACTGTGTGTAATGGAATCATAAGTCAATTTATAGAGAAAGAGTTTATTTTATTACATCTAACACACAGAGAAAGTCGTCCCTCAGGCTGTTGTATTGCAACATGAATATTTTTGAAGGCAGTTCAGTACCAATAAAATTCAGTGTTACAATATTACCACTGAAGAATAACTGAACTACCTGAGACTTACACAAGTTTTATTTTTCCATCAGGAATGACCTGTCTGAGGCCTCTGTTTGCAGCTCTTTTCTGTGATTCATTCAAGTTTGCATTGCAGAAAATGTGCAGAATGTTATTCTTTCAGCAGTCACGGTTTCCAGAAAGTTCAATCACATGGAAAAGGAATATTGTTGCAAATAACAACACTGAACTGACAGGTTTGGGTGTATTTTCAGCCTTGTGCTGTGCATGCTTTACTGAAATCACTGCTGTTGTTATTGTTTATTGATGAAAATGAGGCACAGATCAACCATTGAACAGTTAGGTGTCACAATTTCTAGCACTAGGGCCAATTATTTGGCTATGACCACATTAACTAGTCCCAAAAAGATTGCAAGAAAATTAAATAGAAAATCTGACAAAAAGACTATTCAGTCTTCCAGGCAAAGTAATCCAAGGTGAGACAACATGGTACACAGTACGGGTGTCCTGTGTATGGCATTTTAAAATTTCCTATTCAAAGACATGTCATTTTGGGCAGAGCACCTTACAGCCACATATGTGGAAAATCTATAATTTACCTGGTCATGTTTGACCTATTATTGTTGTTATACATTCTGAAAGAGTAAGATATCAGTATGTGTTCATCTGGCCAAAGTACCATCCCTCTGAGATTCACAATATGACACTGCTGCCTAGATTGATTTCAAATACATCCCTACAGACATTTGAAAAGAGCCAGACCAATAAAGATCATTGTTCGTCCAACCATTGTGTTTAGTAGGAAGGGCACAACTTCCAGCAACATTGGACTCAACATCTCCCTTTGTTTGATCAATTGTTCCACCCAATAATGGCCTGGATGTTCTTCTACATAGGAAGGTAAGCATCAGGCAAAGCACCCATTAGGTGGGGGAAGAGGAAGAAGGTTGGTAATCTCTTGCAGCCTGCTGTCACCTGTGCAACTAGGCAATAATTGGAGTAGAGTTCAGTAGCTTTGAAGCGTGGCAATTGCAGATAATGAGCGGCTATGGGTGGCTCCTGTCATTTATTTTTCCATTAAGTGCCATTGTGCAGATTTACAGGGGATGAAATTGGTCTTTGCCAGTGTGTGAAACTGGCTCACAGTGGTTCAGCAGCCCATTTTACATCGCAACCGATTTTCTTTTCCATGTTTTTGTCGTAAAAACCCAATTGGTTCACTAATGTCGTGTTGGGAAGAAAACCTGCCATCCGAACCTGGTCTGGCCTATATATGATTCCAGTTCCACACCAACCTGGTTGACTCTTTGAAGTGGCCTGGCAAGCCACTCAATAATATCAAACTGCTACTACAGCAGTTGAAGAAGCAACTAGGGATGGGCAATATACGACGACCTTGCCAGCGATGCCCACATCCCGAGAATGATTTTAAAAAAAGACACCAATCCCGCTACTCCTTGGTTAGCCTATCAAGAAATGTACTTCAGAAATGCCAATCTGTTATTCATCCTTCACCCACCCCCTCTCAAAACTCAACTCCGAGAGGAAGTGTAACTGGGAATGCCACCGAGGACTAAAATCTAAACTGAAGTTTTCAGTTGAGAGTCTAGTGCTTCAATATTACACAGACCTCTCTCATCTGGAGTTGGACTCACTCAGTTTGGTTTAAAAATCTAGCCTAGCCTGATGTATGTCACTGTTTATAAAATAAGCTTTGTTCCATATCTTTAAATGAGTCTACAATCTGATTTCAAGCTTTTTGATAGTAATTCTCACCCTTATTAGTTTCCTAGTATTGACAGCTCTGCTATTATAACTATTGAACTGTTCATCTACATATTTTTACTATATTTTGTTAAAAGAAATGAAATTTTTTTGTGATTGTATTTTATTTAAAAAGCAAAAATAAAATTGCATAAATTATTCCACATTCTATATTTCAGAAACAAACTGAAAGGCCTTTTCAGTTAGGTTTTGCTCTGCAATACAAAGCACTAAAAGGTGCCATCTAAGTCGAGGCTCAGCTTATGTTCTTCATATCAGCTTTTTATGCCAACAATTTTAAGCATCTGTTTGACAATGACGTTGTGAGTGTTCTTAAACTACAATTTACTAGCAATGGGTGTACAGGCAGGAAGTGAATGGGTGACCACCAGGCAGAGTAAGAGGTGCAGGCAGGTAGTGCAGGGGTCCCCTGTGGCCATCCCCCTCTCAAACAGATATACCGTTTTGGATACTGTTGTGGGAGATGGCTCACCAGGGGAAGGTGACAGCGGCCAGGTTCATGGCACCGTGGCTGGCTCTGCTGCACAGGAGGGCAGGAAAAAGAGTGGCAGAGCTATAGTGATAGGGGACTCGATTGTAAAGGGAATAGACAGGTGTTTCTGCGGACGCAACCGAGACTCCAGGATGGTATGTTGCCTCCCTGGTGCAAGGGTCAGGGATGTCTCGGAGCGGCTGCAGGACATTCTGGAGGGGGAGGGTGAACAGCCAGTTGTCGTGGTGCATATAGGTACCAACGATATAAGTAAAAAACGGGATGAGGTCCTACAAGCTGAATTTAGGGAGTTAGGATTTAAACTAAAAAGTAGGACCTCAAAGGTAGTAATCTCAGGATTGCTACCAGTGCCACGGGCTAGTCAGAGAAGGAATGACAGGATAGCTAGGATGAATATGTGGCTTGAGAGATGGTGCAAGAGGGAGGGATTCAAATTTCTGGGACATTGGAACTGGTTCTGGGGGAGGTGGGACCAGTACAAATTGGATGGTCTGCATCTGGGCAGGACTGGAACCAATGTCCTAGGGGGAGTGTTTGCTAGTGCTGTTGGGGAGGGTTTAAACTAAAGTGGCAGGGGGATGGGAACCGATGCAGGAAGTCAGTGGGAAGTAAAGTGGTGACAGAAACAAAAGGCAGTAAGGGAGAGTGTACAAAACATGACCGGACAGATGGTCTGAGAAAGCAGGACAAAGACCAAGGGAAGTCTAGATTAAACTGCATTTATTTCAATGCAAGAAGTCTGATGGGCAAGGTAGATGAACTCAGGGCATGGATGGGTACATGGGACTGGGATGTTATAGCTATTACTGAAACATTGCTAAGGGAGGGGCAGGACTGGCAGCTCAATGTTCCAGGGTACAGATGCTATAGGAAAGATAGAGCAGGAGGTAAGAGAGGAGGGGGAGTTGCATTCTTGATTAGGGAGAACATCACGGCAGTAGTGAGAGAAGATATATCCGAGGGTTCGCCCACGGAGTCTATATGGGTAGAATTGAAAAATAAGAAGGGAGAGATCACTTTGATAGGATTGTACTACAGACCCCCAAATAGTCAATGGGAAATTGAGGAGCAAATATGTAAGGAGATTACAGACAGCTGCAAAAAAAATAGGGTGGTAATAGTGGGGGACTTTAACTTTCCCAACATTGACTGGGACAGCCATAGCATTAGGGGCTTGGATGGAGAGAAATTTGTTGAGTGTATTCAGGAGGAATTTCTCATTCAGTATGTGGATGGCCCGACTAGAGAGGGGGCAAAACTTGACCTCCTCTTGGGAAATAAGGAAGGGCAGGTGACAGAAGTGTTAGTGAGGGATCACTTTGGGACCAGTGATCATAATTCCATTAGTTTTAAGATAGCTATGGAGAATGATAGGTCTGGCCCAAAAGTTAAAATTCTAAATTGGGGAAAGGCCAATTTTGATGGTATTAGACAGGAACTTTCAGAAGTTGATTGGGAGAGTCTGTTGGCAGGCAAAGGGAAGTCTGGTAAGTGGGAGGCCTTCAAAAGTGTGTTAACCAGGGTTCAGGGTAAGCACATTCCTTATAAAGTGAAGGGCAAGGCTGAGATTGAGAAAGAAGAAGGAGGCATATGACATGCATAGGCAGCTGGGATCAAGTGGATCCCTTGAAGAGTATAGTGATTGCCGGAGTAGAGTTAAGAGAGAAATCAGGAGGGCAAAAAGGGGACATGAGATTGCTTTGGCAGATAAGGCAAAGGTGAATCCAAAGAGCTTCTACAAATACATAAAGGGCAAAAGAGTAACTAGGGAGAGAGTAGGGCCTCTGAAGGATCAACAAGGTCATCTATGTGCGGAACCACAAGAGATGGGTGAGATCCTAAATGAATATTTCACATCGGTATTTACGGTTGAGAAAGGCATGGATGTTAGGGAACTTGGGGAAATAAATAGTGATGTCTTGAGGAGTGTACATATTACAGAGAGGGAGGTGCTGGAAGTCTTAATGCGCATCAAGGTAGATAAATCTCCGGGACCTGATGAAATGTATCCCAGGACGTTATGGGAGGTTAGGGAGGAAATTGCGGGTCCCCTAGCAGAGATATTTGAATCATCGACAGCTACAGGTGAGGCGCCTGAAGATTGGAGGGTAGCAAATGTTGTGCCTTTGTTTAAGAAGGGCGGCAGGGAAAAGCCTGGGAACTACAGACCGGTGAGCCTGACATCTGTAGTGGGTAAGTTGTTAGAGGGTATTCTGAGAGACAGGATCAACGGGCATTTGGAAAGGCAGGGACTGATTAGGAACAGTCAGCTTGGTTTTGTGAGAGGAAAATCATGTCTCACAAATTTGATTGAGTTTTTTGAAGGGGTAACCAAGAAGATAGATGAGGGCTGTGCAGTAGACGTGGTCTACATGGACTTTAGCAAAGCCTTTGACAAGGTACCGCATGGTAGGTTGTTACATAAGGTTAAATCTCACGGGATCCAAGGTGAGGTAGCCAATTGGATACAACATTGGCTTGACGACAGAAGACAGAGGGTGGGTGTAGAGGGTTGTTTTTCAAACTGGAGGCCTGTGACCAGCGGTGTGCCTCAGGGATCGGTGCTGGGTCTGCTGTTATTTGTTATTTATATTAATGATTTGGATGAGAATTTAGGAGGCATGGTTAGTAAGTTTGCAGATGACACCAAGATTGGTGGCATTGTGGACAGTGAAGAAGGTTATCTAGGATTGCAACGGGATCTTGATAAATTGGGCCAGTGGGCCGATGAATGACAGATGGAGTTTAATTTAGATAAACGTGAGGTGATGCATTTTGGGAGATCGAATCGGGCCAGGACCTACTCCGTTAATGGTAGGGCGTTGGGGAGA
The DNA here is from genome assembly GCF_035084215.1 of Heptranchias perlo. Classification (NCBI taxonomy): domain Eukaryota; kingdom Metazoa; phylum Chordata; class Chondrichthyes; order Hexanchiformes; family Hexanchidae; genus Heptranchias; species Heptranchias perlo. The sequence goes on from NC_090347.1 coordinate 16,513,308, forward strand.
GTTATAGAACAAAGAGATCTAGGAGTACAGGTTCATAGCTCCTTGAAAGTGGAGTCACAGGTGGATAGGGTGGTGAAGAAGGCATTCAGCATGCTTGGTTTCATTGGTCAGAACATTGAATCCAGGAGTTGGGATGTCTTGTTGAAGTTGTACAAGACATTAGTTAGGCCACACTTGGAATACTGTGTACAGTTCTGGTCACCCTATTATAGAAAGGATATTATTAAACTAGAAAGAGTGCAGAAAAGATTTACTAGGATGCTACCGGGACTTGATGGTTTGACTTATAGGGAGAGGTTGGATAGACTGAGACTTTTTTCCCTGGAGAGTAGGAGGTTTAGGGGTGATCTTATAGAAGTCTATAAAATAATGAGGGGCATAGATAAGGTAGATAGTCAAAATCTTTTCCCAAAGGTAGGGGAGTCTATAACAAGAGGGCATAGATTTAAGGTGAGAGGGGAGAGATACAAAAGGGTCCAGAGGGGCAATTTTTTCACTCAAAGGGTGGTGAGTGTCTGGAACGAGCTGCCAGAGGCAGTAGTAGAGGCGGGTACAATTTTGTCTTTTAAAAAGCATTTGGACAGTTACATGGGTAAGATGGGTATAGAGGGATATGGGCCAAGTGCAGGCAACTGGGACTAGCTTAGTGGTATAAACTGGGCGACATGGACATGTTGGGCCGAAGGGCCTGTTTCCATGTTGTAAACTTCTATGATTCTAATGATATAAGACATACATAGGTTTAAAGCAATACATAGGTTTAAAACAATACTAGCAATGATATAAGACATACATAGGTTTGCCTAAACGTACAACCTTAATTGCTGTGCCAGAGAGAAGGTGATCAGTCTTCCTCCTATCAGTACTCACGTCACAGAGTTTTGAGAATTCTAACTAACTGGGGTCTTTGGCTATTCTTATGTTGGGTTTATACATCATCCCCACCCCCCTTTCATCTTATTTAGTGTGCTTGTGTGACACCATCATTTTCAATATAGAGATGTTGTCCCTAATTCTTCTCTCATTCACCAGACAATGGATGCGGACAACCACAAGGCCATTTCATCACAAGATGTTTCAGACCTTGAAGCTGAAAGCAACAAGTCTGCAGTTTTCCAAAAGCTTTGTTGCAGTTTTAAGTTATAACTACACCCATTAGCCTTTGCTGCCCTCAGTTAGCCTTTTTCCCAAAGCATGCTGGATAATGATACTGGATTACTCTCTCATAGACGTCATCAGGATTAGTATGGGGCATGTGTGATGTCAAAATCCTATTATTCAATGGACCAATAAAAGTTGGTGTCTATGCACTAGAGAACCTAGAACTGCGTAGATAGAAACACAGAAGCAACGACGAGAGCTAGTTAGGGCTCTCGCCTTTCATTGGCGAATGTTCCCCTTTGCCTCCGCATAGTGGTAAGTACCTGGTCTCTTACTTCTCAGCAACACAGTACAAGCCTGTCAAATATATAACACATTTCATACAATTAGGTTGAGTACTAAGATATATGACACTAATTGAAAAAAATGTCCAGAGTTTAAGAATATTTATACTAATTGAGTCAATTAACGATGAAGAAGTGTTAAAAGCATACCTTTGAGTTAATTAAAATCAATATTTGTATAGAAAAGTGCTGGGACAATTATCCAATATAAAAATATTCATTGTCTGAATTGCAAAACTGCACTTTCAAATGACAACTCCCCATACTATTGTATACTTAACAGGCTTCTATTGCAATAAACTAGGAGAAATTATTTGTCTTTGAAAATGTCCGTACTTAAAGGAGGTGTAACCTTGATTGGCTTATACTTATGTTGAGCAGCCCTTAGTGTCAAATCTTATTGGAGTCTATTATGTTTACTTAAAAATGCTTTTATTATTAGAATAAGTTCTACTTACCATGAAATTGTGTTCAATTTTTGCTTTTCTTTGTTTGTTTGATAATTTGCATGTTGCTTATGTAAAGGTCAGAGTGCAAAATACTTATAATTGTTTTTACATTAAAAAATGCCAGAAATTATTTTCTCTGTGGAGATAAGTATTGTACATACTGTAGGGATAATGACATCAGCACATCAAACATTTGTGTGGATCTTAGTCATTCTATTTGTACTTTTTTATGATTAATTATACCAAAATATGGGGAAAATCTTCACACAAATGTTTCATGGTACATGTGTGGTAACTGATCAAATTGATCTAACCCCTAGATAATTAAAACACAGCTCCAATGAAAAGAGAAAAGACAAGTTAATGTTTTGGGATCTGAATATACATATTTAGTGATAATTTCCACTTAACACGTTGAACTGTGGCATATTAAAATCTATTTTATATTCGCAATCAGGCCTATGGGGTGGATTTAAAGTCAGAGCAGACTTCCAGAGGGAACACCGGAATGCAAAAGTCAAATGCAAAATGCTTAGTCACCACAAGAACAACAAAGTCTCAATTAGATTGTGAATGTCAGGTTGTTGGTCCAGTATTCTTAGCGTTTTGACAATTCAGCCCTACTGACTTGTATGTTAATCCTATAAAAACACCATCTCTGGCAAAAGATTTGTAGGTACTGATGTGCCAGTAGAAGGAGCTTCACCCAATGATGCTTTGTGATTTGTTTGGAATATTGTTGTTGCTTGGCTCCTCGAGCCATTGTATTTAAAATGAAAGGAAACATATTTCAGGGCTACGGGGATAGGGCGGAGAAGTGGGACAAGCTGGATTGCTCTTGCATAGAGCCGGCACGGACTCGATGGGCCGAATGGCCTCCTTCCCTGCTGTAACCTTTCTATGATTCTATGAAAATGTAGTATTCAATAAGTCACAGGGCTACTTTGCTTAATCATAGGTTGGATACTTCTAAACAAGAACTTTTTTTCCATTCTAAACCAACGCTTTCTGTCCATAATATAGCAATAGATATTGAAATATTCCCCATTAATGAAGCACCAATTCTGGGAGAATCAGTGACTGGGAGAACATTTTGCTCTTCTTTAAATTGTGTGATGAGATGTTCTACATCCATCTGAACAGGCAGATTGGCCCTTAGTTTAACATCTCATCTGAAAGATGGCACCTCTGACACTGCTGAGCTCTCTCAGTACTACTCTGAAATGTGCCCAATTTCTGGGGCGACTAGGTTTTATACATTGACATGTCCTGTTCCAAAATCTAACACGCTCCTATTGGGTAGGAGACAGCTATTATAAAGCAGATTATAATTTCAATTGAATTTGGTAAAGTATACCAAAGGAATTAGTTGCTTAAACTATTCATTCCTTCACCATCTGTCTGTGATTATGTAGAAACTCTCCATATAGCACTAGTTCACATTGCATCTATTGGTCACTCTTAGAATGTCACACTGATATAAAATGTCACTGAGGCACAAACATAAAGGTACCATTATTCAGAAAAGGATCTTAATCCAAATTAAACATGAATAGGAGAAGGGGTTAAATGTTTGTAAAGGTTGCATAAGCAAAGTAAAGTAAGTAAAGGGTTAATTTAATTATGGATGACGTGGGCCTTTAAGAAAGGTACATCTGGCTACAGTGCCCATATTAATTTGAAATGGTCACTTGACCAGTTCAGCTACTGAAGAACAGGTGGCTAAGTGTCAGGGATTTGTGTAAATAAGCCTCTTACTGATCTGTACTCCTGTATCAGCAAAAACTTAACTCAACTAATTAAAGAAAATGCAGTGTTAGTATGTTAGGGATGATTTGACCTTGAAACCCAATTTCAGGGCTTTCTTCAGTTAAAAGGTGTATTACTGCTGCAGTACTCTTAGGTTTGTTTGAAAACAACTACACTGTTCTAAATGAGAATGTTACAGTCAAAAGCATAAAAACAACGTAAGTTATTCAGTTTACATTTTAAGGGTTTATGTGTACTTTATTTATATCAATTTACAGGAAATAAAACAGTTTTGTTTGACTGCAATTCAAAATGATGCACTGGCATCCAGATTTTTAATTTTTCATTGTTTCTCTTAAAGACTTTAATAAATGTTTTATAAAGTCTTTATACCAGCAAGTAATTTCTCAACATTGTAAACCATAGTGGTTGAATTCTTAAGTATAATTTCCATCTTGCTCACCAAAACATATTTGACTACAATATGTAGCAAGGAAAAGAATTAAACATTTGGACAAAGAACTGAAAGGAGAATTTGACAAAAGCAGCTGTAAACAGTGTGTGATTGTAATTAAAGATCTCATTACAGTGACATAGCCTTCCAACCCTAGAAATGATATTGATCCAGACATCTATTTCAATAACTTTGAGCCTGTGATGAAAGACATGGACTGTATCAGATGAATAGTTGATGTAGTCTAGTTGTGAATGTCTTCAGAAAAGGGCATTACATATGGTTTCACCACTGGATAGTGTGTTTTAGAAATTCATTCTCAAAATATAAATTACAAAAATCTAGCATTGCATTGTGATACCGACGTGTTCTATAATATTAAATTGTGTGATATATTATTTACAACCAATATATTTATTCAGGGTTTTCATCACTGGAATCCTAGAACTCACTGCAATAAAACATTTGTCTTCCTTTAACTACTTTTTCTTTAAAAAACCATTTGAAGGGCAGGGAAGAGCAAAGGGTTAATTCTCTCAACCTTAAATCCTTTGCCATCCCCCTTTCTTCTTGCTGCACTCATTTTCAAATCCTATTACAAGCAGAACTATTGAAAATTAATCCCATTGTACCTGTCCTTGGGCCTCATACCAGGGATTAAGATTAGTCTGAGCAGGGTCGCATTGATTGTTTGATAATCTAGAAGATATGAAACAACCTCCCTATATTTACCATTTTATTAATCGGCAAATGGTTTCTTTTGAAATATAGTACCCTAGTGAAGTGTGGCACAAAAACAATAAATTATGGCGGCAAACCCCCTGGAAATTCAACCAAACTTGAAAGCACAAGAGATGGCTCTCTCTCTAGAACCACCGAAACATGTGGGAGAAATGAAGTCAGCCACAAGGGTAACTGGAGGACCGGCAACTCCTAGAAAAGGACCACCAAAGTTCAAACAGAGGCAAACAAGACAGTTTAAGAGCAAGCCGCCAAAGAAAGGAATACAAGGGTAAGAGCAAGAAAGAATCAATTTAACTAAAGAGGATGTGGCATCAGTAGAGCCATTGCGTAGAGGCATACAGATGGAATGAAGCCAAAACTGAGCTTAGATACTGTATGATGCCTAAAAATATGAACTGCATTGCAAAATAGTTATTTAGATGTTCATATGTAAAATAACAAACCTACAGCATTCTCAGTGCAGAATAAATAACACCAGCAGGCAATTATGACTGTTGCGCTTTTTAATAAGTATGATAGATGTGTAATCACTTCCGATCAAGTATCCTTTCACTGTTACATTAGTTGCCACAGACCTTCCAAATCCTTGCATAGATGCTTTGACATAGGCAGTTGTGTTTCAGTCCAAAGGCCCATGCTGGATTAAGGGAAAGGAGCTGATTAAAGCAAAATGCCAAAAAATTGTTTTAATATGCTCACAATTCCCTCACTAGACCATGTACACACAGATATTACTTCCATTAGAGTATAGCTGGACTAGAATGCAGAACACAACACTATGGAGCGGTGGGACACAAGCTGTAGCTTGCAATTTCTTCATACAATTTGTAGAGCTCTCTTGATGGCTCAAGGGATAAATGCACTACCTGGTGTTTACTAACGCTAAAATCTGGGAAGGTCCCGGGTCTGATCTCCAGTCTCCACTGAGTAAGCTAATCTTAGCTGGGCCATCAACTCAGCCATTAGAGTTGGCCTCAGGGCAACTGCACTAGGGACGGAAAAATCACCCAAGATTCCCACTCCCGATCACTATCCAGTGAATCCTGCTGGAAAGTGCACATGTGTGGACATTGGGTAAGTACAGAATCAGGTTCGACTGTGATGCTTCCCACTGTCAAATAACCTGCTAAAACTGTCTATGCTCATACATGAAGATTGATGTAAGCTTTTGACTCAAAGGATGTTTTTTATGGGTTTTTATGGCTGTTTCCGCCTCTCCCACAGGTTTGGTGATGACATTCCTGGAATGGAAGGATTAGGCACAGGTATGTTGATATTATTTTCATTAACAGTATTGTTCATTATTCTAGGCTCATGTTGCACATTAATATTGAACAAGCAGTTATTTCACAGCATACTGCTGCCACATATAATGCTATTCAACATGAGTCATAGGCTGGCAACAGACTTGTAGTGCAGTCTCACTGTACTGATGAATCACATTTAAAAATTGAAAAAAGGCACATTATGCAAATAGCAAAAACCAACCATAATACTTCAGACAAAAGTGTCATGAATGATGAATATTTGTTAGTCAACCCCTCACTAATTCCATTTGTGATAACCTCTGCTGAGTATTAGTGCTCTTCATTTGAGCTCCTGTGCGCTTTTTTAGCTGTCAATATAAGGGCAGAACGTGTTCGATAATAATTATTTCCTTGCAGACTAACTGAATGGTCTTTTGTACTCTACATTGTAAAGCATTGCCTCTCCATAGTCACCCATTTTGTCAATTACCCAGTTGAAGCTAAACCAAATTTTTCATATTAAGCTACTAAGGCAGTCAAGAAAGGTCTGGTAGGATTGCTTTTTGTTGATAAAATTTAACATATTTAAATTATTCAAGGACACCATTTGCAAGCACTTATTATGACAGCTATGGTGAATATATGCCTTACATAATATGCCTTACAAATATGCCTTACAAATATGCCTTACAAGAATCACACTGAACAGTCAAAGAGAAGCCCATATCTCTGACTCTTACCATTTTCCTGGTTGGAAACCAGGTCTACGTGGGCAAAAAGACTGAGGGAAAATAAAGTATTGAGCACTTAGATGGTAGTGGTAACACTGTGTTTACTGCACTCTGGATTAAATCGTCCTTCCTTGGTTTACAGATATCACTGTCATCTGCCCCTGGGAGGCCTTCAATCACTTGGAACTACACGAACTGGCACAATATGGTATCATCTGAAAGCGGCAACTGTCCCAGAATTCTGTGTGCATTTCTACTTTTCTCATCAGAAGAGTTTCCAGAACCCCACTCCACCACTCCCCCTCCATTTCACCAGTGGCTTCAAAAGCAGAAATGAGGCCAAGCCTCAAGATTGCAGACACTACTGCAAAAAAACATAATAGTGAAAAAAAAGTTTCCTTTTTAAACTCACAATTCCTTTGCAACCTTACTCCACTTAAAACATGAAGGCATTTTCCTTAAATGCACGTCAGAATTCTTGTCTCCTGTCTTCAACAAAGCTGAGCACTTTTCCACTGACCTTTGATACAGTTTCCAAAAATGTTAGCTATAAGCTGTTTGTATCTATGGGCATATTGCACATGTACTAGTATGATTTTTCAAAACACATCTCTATCGAAACATTATGACGGCACATATGCAAATTCATTCTGATTGTTGTGAATCTTTAAGCGTCGAACTTTGTAGGAGAACTATGTTGTGTGGATCTTGCAAATGTGCAAGGTGGAATTGAAAAATCCCCACAATCCGTCACACGTGCCTCCTTCTGAACAGGATACTCACCCAGTACAACGCTGCACTATCGCCAGTATCTACCGAGTTAAAGTACATTTTCTCTCTGACTTTTTGACAGGTTACATTTTTAGGTAGTCAAGCTTTTGACCTTTTTTTTGCCCCTAATATGAACTACTCAGGGATTCTTAGCAATTTTAGGATGCTAAGAGCTGCTTGAAATAAGTGTTTGCTGGAGATTTAAGTGATGTTTGGGTGAATGATTTTATTGTTAAGTGATTACCCTTTATCCAAGTTACCCACATACTTTCTTATTTTATTCATTTTCATCTTTTGTTTCTTTCCTTTGTTAGTCATTAATCTTTTTAATTTTGTTCCTCATTGATTGTAATTCAAATGCTACCTCTTTTATTTTCTTTATATTTTTAATTTGCACACGGCACACCATTTCATCTTCAGGATATTTCATAACTTGTGGTTTAAGATTATATTTGCTTTTTCCATATCATTCCATCGGCTAGCATCTCATTAATATATTCCATGCCATCTTTCATTCTATTTTTCGAAGTCGTGACCCATCATACCTTGTTATCCTCTGCTGTTTCATCAAATATTGTGGTGTTCAGCAGATCACTGCATCTATCGCATCCTTTCTATCAGTCCCTGTTTCTCTCTATCCGCTCGTTTATGGCTCATTCATTGTCTGCCTTTTTCTTATCCATCCATTTTATGCTTTTATTCCATCATCCCGTGGTTTTATATATCTTGTCTCACATCTTTCTATTTTTATGTGCTGGTCCCTTGCATCGCTTCTTTTTTTGCTCCACTAAATTCAAAATCCTCTTTTATCACCTCTTTAATATGGCACTTAAATTTTCTCCTGATCTCATTTTGATAATTATTGTTACTTCTTTTCTGAATTACAATTTCTGGAATTTATTTTTGGAGTGTAAATATTTTGTTGCTGTGAAAACTTTTTAAAAAGAACTTTAACTATGCAAAGTGAATGCTCCAATTTGCACTATATTTTCAAAGCTTTTATGTTTGATGTTTCTTTTCGTCATTTATCTTTCCTGTAATGTGCTAATTTCCTTTTTATCTTTACTATAAATTTCTATTATATTTTCCATTCCTAAATGTCACTATGCTTTTCCTTTAATTTTGGATTATTTCTTCAGTTCTCATGGAATACTGGACAGTCTATCAAATCCATTAGTTTTTTTTTTGCAACTTTACCCTCACTTTTTTAGTTTATTATTTTGAAAATACTCCAAACAATATATTTCATTAAGTCTTCCTTTCTTTTGGTTGCTGTGTTTTCTTTCTTATCGTTCTTACTTTGGGGTTTTCTATTCAGATATATTCTAGGGTAAAATCAATAGAAGGAGGCACGTTTATGGAAAATCTGCAATACATTGTGGGGTACATTAAGAAAGACCTTGATGGTTTGTTGTGTGTTTAAACCAAAATGTTGTCATCTGGAGATTAGGTTGTTCTCTCTACAACATATGTCTAATAAAGCTTGAAAAAAAAGGATTAAATGTGCAACTTGTTTTTTTTTGGATGTGTTTTATATCCTCAAGTTAAGCCCCATTCTCTCGACACCCTGTAGGGGTGGTGGTGTGTGTCAGCTTCACCTCTGACTTCTGAGCAGTTCGAATCGCTCCCACTCCCTTGGTTCTAGACCTTGGACTTATTTGGGGGTTGTGGCAAAAGTGCAGCAGACAACTGGTTTTGGTGCAAGAAAAACTGGGTTTATTGAAGTCACAAATGAACTTATAACATTAGGATTACACTGAGATTATACAGACATACAAAAGTACACTTAGTTAAGAATGGGGAACACACTGCATAACGAGAGAAAATCACGCTACTAATCCCCTTACCCTTGTTCCACCCCCAAAACCTAACTAAATTGAACTAGGAGAGGTCAGGGATCATGCTCACCAACAAGGGTTCCTTGACAGTTCGAAATCCAGTCAGGTAAGCCAGTTGCAGTTTTGGGGTACGCTCTTTGTGTCCTTTGGGGCCTGCCGTCCCCACGTGGTCCTGGTCTGTGGAATCTGCGAAGGTTCTTCAGTTGGGTGGAGTCCGCTGATGCGGTAAGGCGCGGTTGTGGGTGGTCGATCTTCGTGGAGGGCTGCGGTTGCAGCCTCGTTGTCTTCAGTTGAGCCTGCCACATCGTGCCCCTCACCGTGATGTTGCCTGCGGGCCTGTGAACCTCCGGATCTCCTCCCTCCGCTTAGCTCAGCTATCTCTCCCTGCTTAAACTCTGCTTAAAACTGCTCAAAACCTGCCCCCTTCGTAACTGGTGGCCCAGTTATACTGTTTTTCGAATTTCTTATCTGAGCGCCAAATCAAGGTTAGCTCTTTGTCTGATTTAGGTGGGCTTCTTCAGGTGATTATAGTTTTTCGCCTTAACTGGTTTTGGGGCGGTTGTCTCGTTGTTTTTAATAGGCTTGCATCATGTTTATCGTTGCCTTCCTGCCCCCGTAACTAGTCTTGAACTGAAAGCCATTGTATATGTGAAGTCTTGATGGGCTTGCATAATTGCTCCATTGTTGCCTTCCTGCCTTAGTAGCTGGTAGTGATTATTTATGCAAGGTTTTGATGGGCTTTAGTTTCGTGTAAGATGAAGTCTTTCTCTGGGTTGATTGTTTTAAAGGGAAGAATGCGTATTCTGTCTCCTCTCGTTGTCTGGTTTCAGGCAACAATCCACACTGCACCCAACAAGCCCGGGCATGTCAAGTCCCAGGCCCTCATGGGCCTAACCTCCTGTCTGCAGGATTCCACATTTAACCCAGCAGCTGGGTCCTCTGCCATAAAAGTCCAAAAGTCATATCCTCGTTGATGATATGAAAAATGTGGGAATTTTGAGAACCCTTCAACCTGTATGTTATGTCAAGTCAGAAAACAGTATAGTCTAATCCAAGGACAAGAGCCATTAGCCCCACTGTTTAGTTGAGCCACTCAGTAATAATCTGGACTAATGTGAGAAAGTGAAACAAAGGTTTCCACCTCCCTCCTCCAAACAACTTGGCCAAATGAACAAAAGGAATTATATAACGCCATTTCACTGAAGTTGAAAGGACCATTAGACCCATTGCACTGGATGGGGGCATTGCAAGATCACTAGATAGATAGAGAGGAGGAAGGTAATTTAGCCCATCCTAGTTCATCCATCCAGAAAGAACCGCTGACATTCCCATCACAGCACCCAGCCAGTTCCTTGAATGATTCGAGGGTTTCTGGTTCCACTACCCTACCCAGACCACCATTTCATGTGTTGCTAACTGTGAAAAAGGACTGCCCAATGTCATTATTGAGTTTGCCTTTCACTAGTTTGAGCTCCTTTGTCATGGAGACGAAAAGGATGGACTATCCACTATAAGATTGGAATTCTATAATAGTGATCGTGTCAAGAATTACTAAATTATGTCAGAAGGATAAGGATAAGGGACATCTCCTACCCACGTTGAACCAAGTGTAGTCTCAATGGTGTATATAGCTGAAAAGGATCTCTCATGCGTAGAAAGTACAGGCCTGTATATCTTTACAGAATTAATTTCATGATATTGGTTAAAATTTCTGGCCAAATGAAACAAGTGTGAGTGCCATAAGAGCAGGAGTGGTTTTATTCAAACCTGCAGCAACTTTGAAAGAATTGAACAAGCTGCCATCAGAGACAGTAGGAAGGTTAACACATTGTATAAACAATAATTACACATACTTTCAAAAATGTGACCAGAGTCCATAGAAGTCAGGAAGCCGTTGAATCACAACAATGTGTATAGTCTAGAGAGAGTAAGGCGGAAAAGGAATTCAAAGTATAGTAAGGAACAGGAAACACAAATCAAACAGGGTAATCAGCCATGAAGGTCAAAGGTTTGGAAGGGGCCATGCCAAAGCAAGGACACTTTTTATCCTAGAGGAGACAAGACTTCCCATGAGGATTATAAAGAGGAAATGTGAACTCAAAGTGTACGAGTGCAACAACCTAACCTATATTGAAAAACTAACAACGAACAAAATTTAAAAATTACTTTTTGAAATTTTTCCTTCAAACGCAAAAAAGAAAAATTTGTCTATAATTAATTACTTTTTTGTGACAACATTCAAATGAAGACAAATGGTTAAAACTGACTGTAAACATTCTATGTTACTTTATACGTATGGAGAAAATGGAATTGAATACCTGGAAACTGTTCCTAAAACACAGTCACCAACACCTTACATTCCAGGTGAATGTTTCAGGTTAGTCGCAGAGTTTATGCAAATATGACCCAGTCATCCTGGTTTGTGATCTGTCTCTCTGTGAATCTAGTCTTTGTTCATGTTGTTGACCTGAGTGCATGAATATTGCTTTAGTGATTTATACCAAAATAATTAATCACTTTAGTATCTGTCAGTTCTCCATACCCAGTAAATCAACCTCATTCTTTTACCATTCGGCTCTATTACCAACAGATACGCAGCTTCCTTAAGCTAAGCCAATGAGTGTTTGCTCTGTTAAAGTGCATCCCTCTTAAGAACATAAACAATAGCAATTATTTTTATGGCCTCAAAATTACTTGGGTCGCAATCATTGTGATTACGCTGGGATCATGGTCAACTGTGCCCTCCAGCACTGACCCCACCAGAGTTTGCGGGGTCAGTGGAAGGGCATCTCATTAGCATGGGTCATTCAAGCGCAAACACCACTTCAGGCACATCTCTGGTTCCCGCCTGCTCTATGCAAACTGAAAGTTCAGTCTTCGCCCGCCCTTGTGGGTGGGGAGGGGAGTAGTGGGTTGTCCAGTTCCCCTGCTCCAACCTCGACACTGGTTCCCAAGCAAGGGGACTAATCCATGAATTATTTTTTTTAAATTGCTAACGATTCAAGGATTCAGGCCATTTGCCTGACCTTGACCCCACAGCTGGAGCCCAAATCAAGGATAATAGCACTCTTTGTACTATAGATTGTTCTTTAGATTCTAGCTACATAAAGTAATAAGATTTCCAGATGAGGGTGAAAGGCTAATGACACTGCTACAAATAGCTAGGCTAGGCCACTTCATTTTCCTGGGGTCCACAGAAATGAACGGTATGCGTGGGCAGTGTGCTGGACTACTGGTGCACCTGATGCCACTCCCCTGTGCCTCAATTTCCTTTCAGAGCTAATCAGCATGTCACGGATGTTACGTGGGTAGGCAATAAGCCTCCAATGGGTGCAGTGGTGAAGGCACAGGAAATTAAAGTGCTGCTGACTTTTAAGGCCTGTGGCTGCTTAAAGGGGCTGCAGCATCTTGGGAAAGCCTGTGGAGAGATTCCTGGGTGAGCAGTTTGGATGTCCAAAACTTGCAAACAAACACCCTGGAGTGCTTCTGAGGAGTGATTTTTGTCAGCAGATAATTGTTAAATGTGGCAGTGCAAAGATGGAAGATTTTGTTGCTGCAGTTAAAAAATTTTTTTTACAATCCATCAGCAAAGAGGGTTGGTCGCAAAGGGCACCTAGCTTTGATAACGAGGCCAGGAAACAGGTGGTACAGGATGTAAAGCGGAGGAGGGATGCCCTTTTTCCACACCGTGGAAGGAAGATCATGAAGGCTTCGACAAGCATGGAATGGCAAGAGGTGACTGACCCGATCTACAACTGCAACAGCATCATGGTACAAGGCCCAAAAAAGCTTAATGACCTCACCAAGATGGGGAAGGTGAATACGAACTTTACACAGATTTAAAAATGTTTGTGAGCCTTGTGGCAACTGTCTAGTGTTTCCCATTACCCAATGTGATGAGCTAGTTAAAATAGTATCATGAGCTAGTTAAAATAGGATGGTACAGTCTCACGCGCAATAAAGATTGACTCATTAGTCACACTCCCTCCATACAAACATCTGCAATGATCTGATGCAGGAAAGTAAAACACCCACACAGTTACAGCAGATATTTCCAAATGCAAAAGGAAAAGGCCCCGCCAATGTTGTAGGGGTTCATGATGCGGCAGTAAGTCATCAAAATCTTGTATTTCTCTGCAGGTGAAAGCATTTAACAGGAGTTATGCCACAGCTAATAGAGGGGCAATAGAGCTCCAGCAACAGAATTTCAGAGGGGTGGCAGGAGATGGTAAGGTGGGTGTGCATGTCCCCACCGAGAATTAATTGTTCTCTGTCCTCCCGTCGTCTCCCTTTGTGCGATAGCGTAAAATGGGTGATAGCGAATTGACAGCCCGTTTTATATATCTACCAATTTTTATTTCCAATGAAGTTGTTGAGTACATAAGAACATAAGAACATAAGAAATAGGAGCAAGAGTAGGCCAATCGGCCCCTCGAGCCTGCTCCGCCATTCAATAAGATCATGGCTGATCTGGTCCTAACCTCAAATCTAAAATCATGTCCAATTTCCTGCCCGCTCCCCGTAACCCCTAATTCCCTTTACTTCTAGGAAACTGTCTATTTCTGTTTTAAATTTATTTAATGATGTAGCTTCCACAGTTTCCTGGGGCAGCAAATTCCACAGACCTACCACCCTCTGAGTGAAGAAGTTTCTCCTCATCTCAGTTTTGAAAGAGCAGCCCCTTATTCTAAGATTATGCCCCCTCGTTCTAGTTTCACCCATCCTTGGGAACATCCTTACCGCATCCACCCGATCAAGCCCCTTCACAATCTTATATGTTTCAATAAGATCGCCTCTCATTCTTCTGAACTCCAATGAGTAGAGTCCCAATCTACTCAACCTCTCCTCATACGTCCGCCCCCTCATCCCCGGGATTAACCGAGTGAATCTTCTTTGTACTGCCTCGAGAGCAAGTATGTCTTTTCTTAAGTATGGACACCAAAACTGTATGCAGTATTCCAGGTGCGGTCTCACTAATACCTTATATAACTGCAGCAATACCTCCCTGTTTTTATATTCTATCCCCCTAGCAATAAAAGCCAACATTCCGTTGGCCTTCTTGATCACCTGCTGCACCTGCATACTAACCTTTTGATTTTCTTGAACTAGGACCCCCAGATCCCTTTGTACTGCAGTACTTTCCAGTTTCTCGCCATTGAGATAATAACTTGCTCTCCGATTTTTCCTGCCAAAGTGCATAACCTCACATTTTCCAACATTGTATTGCATCTGCCAAATCTCCGCCCACTCACCCAGCCTGTCTATATCCCCTTGTAGGTTTTTTATGTCCTCCTCACTCTCTACTTTCCCTCCCATCTTTGTATCATCTGCAAACTTTGATATGTTACATTCGGTCCCCTCCTCCAAATCGTTAATATAGATTGTAAAGAGTTGGGGACCCAGCACCGACCCCTGCGGAACACCACTGGCTACTGGTTGCCAGTCCGAGAATGTACCATTTATCCCAACTCTCTGCTTCCTGTTAGATAACCAATCCTCCACCCATGCCAGAATATTACCCCCAATCCAGTGATTCTTTATCTTGAGCAATAATCTTTTATGTGGCACCTTGTCGAATGCCTTCTGGAAGTCTAAATACACTACATCCACTGGTTCCCCTTTATCCACTCTGTACGTTATATCCTCAAAGAACTCAAGCAAATTTGTCAGACATGACTTCCCCTTCGTAAAGCCATGCTGACTTTGTCCTATTAAATTATGTTTATCCAAATGTTCCGCTACTGTCTCCTTAATAATAGACTCCAAAATTTTACCCACCACAGATGTTAGGCTAACTGGTCTATAATTTCCAGCCTTCTGCCTACTACCCTTTTTAAATAACGGTGTTACATTAGCAGTTTTCCAATCTGCCGGGACCTTTGCCGAGTCCAGAGAATTTTGGAAAATTATTACCAAAGCATCCACAATCCCTACTGCCACTTCCCTCAAGACCCTGGGATGTAAGCCATCAGGTCCAGCGGATTTATCCGCCTTGAGTCCCATTAATTTACTGAGTACCAATTCCTTAGTGATTTTAATTGTATTTAGCTCCTCCCCCCCAGAGCCCCCCGTTTGTCCACTGTTGGGATATTCTTAGTGTCCTCTACAGTAAAGACTGAAACAAAATATTTGTTCAGCATTTTTGCCATCTCCATGTTTCCCACCATTAATTTCCCGGTCTTATCCTCTAAGGGACCTACGTTTGCCTTAGCCACCCTTTTTCTTTTTATATAACTATAGAAACTCTTGCTATCTGTTTTTATATTTTTTGCTAATTTATTTTCATAATCTATCTTCCCTTTCTTAATCAATCCTTTCGTTACTTTTTGCTGTCTTTTGAAGACTTCCCAATCTTCTATCCTCCCACTAAGTTTGGCTACCTTATATGTCCTTGTTTTTAGTCGGATACTATCCTTAATTTCTTTACTTAGCCACGGATGGCTGTCATTTCTTTTACACCCTTTTTTCCTCAGTGGAATATATATTTTTTGAAAGTTGTAGAATAACTCCTTAAATGAACACCACTGTTCATGTACCGTCTTACCCTTTAAACTATTTTCCCAGTCCACTTTAATCAATTCCGCTCTCATACCATCATAGTCTCCTTTATTCAAGCTCAGTACGCTTGATTGAGAACCAACCTTCTCACCCTCTAATTGGATATGGAGTAGTCCATCAAAGCTCCCTATCCGGCTCACACGTAAAGGATAATTACTTTGGTGAGGAAACAGTGTGCCACCACTGTCATGGAACTGCACACAGGATGCTATCTTAGGAGAGAAGTGGTATAAACAGATATTTTTTGAAGAGTTATATGTTTGGATGAGCTAAATACCTGACAGAAAAGCAGATGGTAATGGTTGTCGAAGGCCAATCATTGCAGACTCAGGACATTTCTGCAAGAGTTCCTCAGGGTATTGTCCTCCACCCAACTATCAACTACTTTATCAAGAGCCATCCTAAGGTCATGAGTGGGGCAGTGCGCTGATCATTCCACGGTATTCAGCTCCATTCACAACTCGTATCATGATGAAGCCCATACGGCCAACAGCAGGACCTGGATAACATCCAGGCTTGGGCTGATAAGCGGCAGGTAAAATTTCTGCCACATAACTGTCACACAATGATTGTCTCCAGCAAGAAAAATTTCAACCACCTCTGCCTGACCTGCAACAGCACCATCATCGCCGAGCTGCCCACCATCAACATCTTGACCGGAAGCTAAACTGGACCAGTGATATCAACACCGTCGGGGGGTTGAATTCAATAAGGCCCGATACCGGGCGTGGGGGTCACGGTGTGTGATTAACCTGCACCCGGTATTTCCGATGCAGGCAGCATGTGATATTTGTGCTGCATCCTCATTTCCATGAGTTGTACGTGCAGCCAACGCTACCTGCACAGTTGAGTGGCTGCACGCACCTGTAGGAAGCCGGCTATGGGGCATGGCCAGCACTTGTTAAAGGCAGCCTGCACCTCTTAAAGGGGAGGTGCACAGTCAATGGAAGCAGTGCAGGATGACAGGCATAATGGTTGGACTGGGAAGACAGTGTGCCCCGAGGTTTTCCGACCATGTGCTGGAGGCCTTAGTGGAGGGAGTGGACAAACAGAGAGCCATCCTGTACCCGCAGGGTGGCAGGAGGCCCTCCAGACACCAGCTGTGGAGGCAGTGGGAGGAAGTGGCCGTGGAGGTGAATGGCAGGAGTATAGCACCACACACGTGGATACAGTGCTGCAAAAAGTTCAATAATTTGACAAGAGTGGACAAGGTGAGTGAATGCAAGTGTCGAGTGGCATATCCTACCAACCATGACACTGCTCCACGCACGACACTCCTGTCACCAACAAACGCTGCCCATCCGTACGTAACGCTGCACTTTGGATACTGCATCTCACCCTCACATAGTAGCACACTTGCAATCCACACACCCGTCGCTCACAGGTCACACACAGTGGCAGCTATTTGACAATGACAGGCACATCACCCAAACATCTTGCAAGACACTCACTGACATATTTCCCTCTGTCTTGCAGGAGAAGGTGGCTCATAATAGCCGACAGCCCGAAAGACCGGAGGGAGGATAGGCACACCTACATGTCCTCACCCCCCTGGAGGAGACAGTGCTGCAGATTATTGGGCGGAACGTCACAGCTGCTGTGGCCACTGGAAGCTCCGGAGGTCCCGACAAAGGGGGTCTCTCCTCCTTCTTGTTTCCCACATCTCCCTCATTCCACAATCTATTCTGCCGCATGTGCTGCAGATGGTGTCAGCAAGCACGTCTTACTTGCTCCTATCTCCGCACCACAACTCAACCCGTCTCCCTTTGTCATTGCAGGAGCCCAAGAACTGGAGCTGGCATCGTCCAAGGTGGAGGAGGAGGAAGACAGTGATAATGAAGCCACACCGTCACTTGATCTGACACTCGCATCCACCAGCTCAGATACTGACACTGCCCGAACTTTAGAGGCTAGGTTGGAGGAGGGATCTGCATGTGGTGAGATACCGAGCACAAGAGTGGGGAGAATGGATACCAGAGGTGCCAGCTCACCGGAGGGCGAGGTCGCACAATGGTACTGCTGCTGAGGGGTCAGATGATGACTTCAATGGGCCAGTCTACAGACTACAACTGATGGGCATACACAACCAAATGTTTGGTGCACTGGAAAGCCTGTGCACAATGTCAAGGGGCATGGAGGAGTCCACCTCGAACTTGGCACAGGGCTTTGCGCAGAGCTTGGAGCCCATCCTTTCCCACATGGAACGGGTGGTCACCTCCATCAGCACATCTGTGGAACCCACCATGATGCAATGACTGATGACCAATGTCGTGGCTTCCATTGCAGCACAAACCGATGTCATCAAAGGTCTGCATGCTTCAGTTGAAGCTCAAACTGCTGCTATGGCAACTCAGATTGCTGATTTGGAAGCACAGACTGCTGCTGTCGTGGCTCTGGGGACCACTGTGGAATGGGGTTTCCAGGGCATCACAGCACTCCAGCAATCTGTTCTCCAGCTGATCACCAGGTTTGCTGAGGTGCTGTCCTAAGCGAGTGGCAGTGGCACCATGGCAGTCGAACCTGCTGTCCTCTCTCAGGATGACAGCATTCCTGCCCCCACCCCTGCCACTCCGCCAGTGCCCTTACTGTTGCCTGTCAGCCAGCCAGGCCAGACTGCCGTAGCCTATGCCGAGATGGTGCAGTCTGAAGCTGGGCCCTCCTAGCCCTGAGCTGCCGAAGTTGTCCTCCAAGGCCATCTGCATGCTCCTCAATTGAAGGCCAGCAGCCTCCTGCCACCCATACTCCAGCCACTGGGGAGGCATCTGGTAGAAGCACTAGGAAAGGCAAAGACACACGGACAACAGGCGTTGAGGGAATGCACAAGGGTGAATAGTCTAATGTTTTATGTTAATGTGTTTTGTTATAAATTTGGATTTGAAGTTGCAGTTGGTGATGGTTTTTATTTATGTGATGAGCTGCGGGAGGAAGCAATGAGTAATCATCTGGAAGGCGATTTGATGGTCATGTGGGAGAGGGCAGGTGGGGAGTGTAGGACTGTTGTTGTCTTGGGAGGCATCGTTGAGGTTAATCATATCACTCACAAACAATATGAGCACGCAGAACCCTGGCAGACAGGGCCTGTGCACTTTGTTGCCTCCTTGCGTCTTCCTCCACTTCCTCCTCCATCTCCTTGGTTACCTTGCAAGCCACAGGCAATGCTGACATTGCCCTGCTCTGAGGCTGCAGTTGTGGCTGCAGCAGTTGACATATTTCCATCGCGAACCGCAGCCATCGGATGCACTGATCTTTGCTCATGTCGAGGTAAGAGTATTGTTCCTCCGAAGGCCCTCATTGGATATGGCCTCCTTCTCAGTGCCCTGCACCTCCTCCTCCTCGTCCCTCTCCTCACAGCTTAACCTGCTCTGCATGGCTTCTCTGCATGCTCCCAGTCTTGTTCTATGCCCAGCGAGAGCCCTAGTAGGCCACCCATGGTTGCTGGGAATCTTGTGCAGCACACTGTTGTAAATGACACCAACAGTAATGTGGAACCTGCCAAACCACTCTCTATATACCATAGCAACTCTATCCAAGTGTAGGAAGCTTCAACAAAACGTCCAATTGTACCAGCAGCCAATTGTACCAGAAGCAATAATCCAGCAACTAACCTGTAACACCTGCATGATCCCTTTAAATAGCGCTGGGGTCCTCCAGGCCGTCTAAGAAATGTTCAGCTGTTCGTGGTTAAGACCGTGCGTTGGCTGGAGCGTTGAGTGCCAAAATGGTATCCATCCCTTTAAATCAGCGTTGCACACTGATCTAACACACCTTACTTTACACGATGCCGGCGTTCGTTATCTGCGCTTGTGCAAACGCCTTTACCAAGATGGCATCCGGTGCACGTCATGCTAGAAGCGTGCACGTGCATTCCGGACGCCATTTTGGGACCATGGAAGGTCGCACAGTGCCTGAAAAACGGCCGCTACACGGCCCAATTTCTAGCCCTGTGATTCTAAGATCACAACGGAGGCTGGGTACTCTGTGAGGAGTGGTCATCTCCTGACCCCTCAAAGCCTCTCCACAAGCCTCCACTCAGGAGAATGGTGGAATACACACCTGAATGGGTGCAGCCACTATAATACTAAAGAAGCTCAACAGCATCCAGGATGGAGCATAGGGACATAGGAACATGAGTAGGCAATTTAGCCCCTTGAGCCTGTTCTGCCAATCAATTAGATCATAGCTGATCTGTATCTTAACTCAATCCACCTGCCCTTGCTTCCGTAACCCTTAATACCTTTACCTAACAAAAATCTATCAATCCCACTTTTGAAATTTTCAATTGGCTTGGCCTCATCAGCTTTCTGGGGGAAGAGAGTTCCAGATTTCCACTACCATTTGCGTGAAGAAGTGCTTCTGACATCACCCCTGAATGGCTCAGCTCTAATTTTAAGGTTATGCCCCCTTATTCTGGACTCCCCCACCAGAGGAAATAGTTTCTCTGTAACTACCCTTTCAAATTCTTTAATCCTTTACAGCCAGCGAAGTACTTTTGAAGTGAAGTCCATGTTGTAATTTGGGAAATGTGGCAGCCAATTTGCACACAGCAAACTCTCACAAACAGCAATGAGTTAATGACCAGATCATCTGTTTTAGGCATTGGTTGAGGGATAAATGTTGGCCAGGACACCAGGAGAACTCCCTTGCTCTTCTTTGAAATAGTGTTTACATCCACCTGAGAGGTTAGACGTGGCCTCGGTTTAACATTTCATCCGAAAGACGGCACCTCTGACGGTGCATCACTCCCTCAATACTGCACTAAAGTGTCAGTCTAGATTTTGTACTCAAGTCTCTGAAGTGGAGCTTGAACCCACGACCTTCTGACTCAGAGGCGACAGTGCTTCCACTGAACCACGATTGACACAAAGAGAAAGGGAACATGTGTTAACACACGGTATGCAGCCAATGCCTCTGCACACAGTAGGAAGGCAAATTGTAGCATCAAAGGTTGAAGTGAACCCTCCTCTAGTTGGGCTGGCACGAAGCCACCAAGCTCTCCATGATGCACTCTCTTTGCCGCCTCCACACCGATTATTTGGAGGGACTCCTCCTTCTGTTGGTTGAGGCGGTGCAGGTAAGGTGGTCCTCCTCCAGTGCAGGTTCTCTCGCAGAGGTTGTAGTCAGCCTTATTTTACAAAACCAGCATTAGCTTGAAGTCCAGGTGCAACCCTATGTCCAGGCTACATTCCACCTCGTGTAAACGAAGGACTAAAGAGCATGCATATAAGTTTGAGGAGCCACACTGAACGGGTAAGCAAACATGCAGCCGTTCTTTGAATGAAAGTCTTGGCCTTCACCTGGCACCATCTTGGAGCTGCAGCTTTGCTGCCAGGATAGCAAGCATTGTGTGGGATGTGCTGATTTGAGCTAGAGCTTTGCAGGCTGACTTGCAGATGTGGTACCATGTGGTTGAGTGCTTGGTGCATGTATAGTACAGGCAATTCTTTCATTCGAATGGGCCCTATTTCTTCAAGTCCACATTAGCACTTTTTGCTCCCATGATATACGGGTGTGGGAGACTGCATTCAGTCTATTTGACATGCCGTGCCTGCTGGACAATAGCTCTGCCAGAAGGGTTCTTCTCTGCTCCAAAACGCCACCTCTTTCAGCAGCACCTCCAGGCTCTCTTCAGTGAAGGGAGGAGTTCTCCGTGCCCTTCCAGTCAGTCTCTAGCAAAGACCAAGTTGTGTCCACCTCTAAGTATCTATAAAAACTGCTGAACTTTGGATTTCCCACCTCCCTGGGGGATGCAGTGTTCCCTGTGCACATTAAAAATGCACAGCGAGCATATATAAATTAGCCAATCCTACAAAACCAGACAGCGTGGGTGCATGTGAGAGAGCGGAGATTGCTACCCAAATTTAATCCTGATTGGGGAATCAGCTCTAGTAACTCGTGCAGCCTTCCTTAGCAGCGACACAGGCGATTGCTCTGCGCGCTGGTCTGTGCCGGCCTGAGACCAGTCAAATTGGGCATCAGACCTCATTTGAATGGAAGAGGCGAGCTGCGGGTGCCAAACGAGCATCTTGATGCAGCTTGCTAGTCATGGCCTGATAAATTCCGTCCGGCTCCGACGATCGAGCTGGCCCGCAGGTAGGTCCTGGGGGGGGAAGGCGAAGCCATTGGTGTGGGTGGGGGGGGGGGGGGGGGGATGAGCTTGGGTTGGCAGCAAACCTCAGTATTTTTGTGGAGCCGGGAGGAATATGTTTATTAAATTTATGTGATGATCATTGTATTTTTTGAGGGATCCCTCTAATGAGCCGAGGGCTGATTCCCCAAATTGGGCGTGGAATGGTTTTCACACAGAGTGCTGGTCAGAAAATCATGGGTGCATAGCCCCTAAATTTCCTTCAATTAATTTAAATGATGCAAAATCAGGGGCTCCTGACCAGCGCTTCCTGCGAGTGCCATTCCCCACCAGGAACATTTGATTAGGGAATCAACCGTTCAATTCCTTTTTCTGCTTAGTGTATTTTTCATCAGTGAGCTCCACCTTGTGGCCTCAGTAAGTATTATTAAAAAAAAACCTTTGTTTATAGAACACCTTTCTCAAAGTGCTTCATATAATGAATTACTTTTGAAGCACGGCGACTATGTTTGAATTCCTCCAGTCTGGCTTCCACCCTTCTCATAGCGCCAAAATGGCCCCAGGAAAAGCCGTAAATAACGTCCTTTGTGACTGCGGCTGTAGCGTATTATCCCTCCTTGCCTCCTCCGCCTTTCCATAGCGTTTGATATGGTTGACGTCACAATCCACCTCCAACGTCTTCCCTCCATCATCCGGTTCCTGGGGACTGCCCTTGAATTGTTCCCTTCCTGCCTATTCGAACACAGCTAACGTCTCCATTATTCGCTTCTCTTCCCTTCCTTGCACCACCATCTCCGGAGTCCCCCAAAGATCTTGTATCCTTGACCCCTCCTTTTCGTTTCTACATACTGTGTCTCCTGAATGCTTTGTGTCCCTGACTCTGGTCTTTGGTGCATTCCCTTCTCCCTTGGCCCCGCCATTGATGATAGAGCTTTCATCCACCTTGATCCTATTATCTGGAATGCCCTTCTTAAATTACTCCATCTCTCTTTTTACCTTTACAAATTTTGTCAAAACCCATCTCTTCGGCCAAGCTTCCAGTTCCTCATCTCTCCCTTCCTGGCTTGGCATCCATTTCCTTATGTCTGTTTGTAAAGCACCTTGGGACACTTCGTAAAGGCGTTGTGTTGATCAAGTTGTTCTTCTTGAGGTCCTGCATGAGAAATACAATTTGCTTTATCAGATGTGTATTAGGGACAGAAACAAATGATCATTTGTCTATAAAATTTCAAAACTGAAGAAAATGCTTGAAGACGTATCTGTTCTTCAATTCAGTTATATAATGGGAGCAATTTTAACCTAACTCACCCGCCGGGAAACTGATAGGATCGGATGAAATGCAGGTTTAACACCCCGCCCGATTTTACTCTCCATTGAAGTCAATAGAGAGTAATTTTGTGTGATACCGGTGTGCCACCCAATCCCATCAGTTTCCCAACGGGCGGGTTAGGTTAAAATTCATGTTTCTAAGTAGCTAATTGAGCACTAACATAGCATTCTCACCCTTTGTCACATGCACACACAGCAATCTGATGCCAACAGGAGGTAGGAAAATTCACGATAAAGACACTGGCCGGCTTGGTGATCATTAGGCCTAGTACTCCAAATAAAGTTGTCTGTCTGGGAGAATTGCCTTCAGAACACCATAGAGTAGGATCCAGACAGCTGAGACCCTGGTATTGATGGTGGAGTAGAAGGATGGGATGATGCACTCGGCTCCCGGCTCCACAAAAATACTGATGCAATAAACTGTTCCATTCCAATTGTTGTGTCTTCCACTTCATCTGAATGTGGAGAAGTAATTATATTGAATATAAAAACTGATATATAACTGAATTATTATTCAGCCCTTTTTAATCCATCACCAAAGTTGTTTACTTCCACATCCAAAATATTGGCTGCCTTCGCTCTTACCTCATCCCCATCACTGATAAATCCACGTTCCATGTTTTCATTACCTCCGGGCTCAACCCATACAACATAATCCTCACCAGCCTCTTGGCTCCATTCTACATAAGAAAACAACTCGTCCAAATCTCCACCACCCACATCCTGCCCCTATGAAGTCCCGCTGCCCATCACCCCTATCCTTGCCAATATTCATTGGCTCCCCATCCCACAATACAATGAATTCAAATTCCTCATCCTCATTTTCAAATTGCTGCATTGCTTTATCCACCCTATCTCTGCAAGCTCCCACAGCTCCATATCCCAGCACATGCCTTTTCGTCTTTCAACCTTGGCCTCTTGTGCATCATCCCATCCTTCTACTCCACCATCAATACCAGGGTCTCAGCTGTCTGGATCCTACTCTTTGGAACTCCCTCCATACACCCCTCAGCCTTGCCAACTCTCTTCCCACCTTCAAAAGCCCCCTCAGTTCTTTGACAATGTTTTTGGTCATATATCAACCTAAATCTACTACTCTCGTCTCTCCTCTTAAGGTGTCTTGGGATGTTTACTATGTTAAAAGCACCATAATAGTGTCCTCTTTATTCAAAGTTATTTCAAATGAACTGATAATTTAAAAAAATGATCACTAAATTTCCATTTTGCCATATTATTTATGTTGTTCAATTCAAATTATTGGATATTTCAAAATTTTTAGCATAAAAACTGACTTTAAATTATTTGGGATAGACAGTAGATGCAAGTTGTTGATCGAATTTGACACAAGAGATGTACAGAGACACTGAATATATGTGACAAGCCATGGGACTGTTATCATTCGGGGACAGGATCTACAGAACCCAGGGAGAGGCTAGGCTGTAAGCTCACCCTACTGATACTAGGCTTGGCTCCTTTTCCTACTGTATAATATACTGATTATTTAATTTGTTTTAAAGTGGAAGCTGTAACCCTATAGATTACTGAATACAATAAACCCTGTTTTTAACCTGGAACATAATTGTCTCTGTGTCATTTGATGTGACAACGTAATCCGTCATTGTCAATAGTGAATTGTTTAGTATGTGGTGTGTATCCTAGATCAGTTACAATCCCCCCCGCTCCTCCTCACCTCCTGCTTTATGCTTGTAAAACCACAGGTGACATGACATGGTCTGATTCTTCCATGGACAGCAGCAGTCTTCTAGTACCTTGTGCAAAAGTCCATTCTTCGCGTGTCAATCCAGATAGTGTCAGTAGGCTATTGCATCGTAAATGAAGAGGCGTCACAGCCAAGCCTGATCCTGTTTACTGTCACTGGAGCGAAGTCAGGAATGGGAATCACACCAGTTCCCCCTCTCTAACCCAACAGTGCTAAAGCCATTTGTAGTGTCCCTTGCTGTTGTCCTGGATGAGTTTAGCTCACTCAGGACATACTGGAGATTGAATATTGGACCTTCTGTTCCTGTTGCTCAGCTATTCTACTAGAAAACATCACTGACGCATTGGAGGGATGCCAACATAATATTACTTTTCCAGTCAACTGCTAAACGTATCCTTAAAATCTATTCAAAAAGTTGGATAGCACAGAGTAGCTGAAATAACTCCTAGACAGACAAAAACATTTAAATGCATTACTCATTCCTGTTCCAGAATCATAAAATGTTAAGGCGGGAAATCAGGTCATCCAAACATCTGCTTTAGCCAGTGTATAGTTTACTTTGGCACATGGGCCAGGATTTTCCTCCCTGAAAATGGTGGTATCAGCCATAAGGTCTCCCTGTGGAGGGAGAGGGCATATAGTGGCCTCCTCTCCCTCCTGTCTGGCCCTCAGTACTTACCTGCTGAAGGCCCAGGTCTTAGCAGAGGCTATCTTTGGGACATGCACTCTGACCTTTGGGGTGCTTCTGCTCCTTTAAGGTCTCTTGCAGGCTCTTATGGTGCCTTAGCGGCATCCGCACTGCATCACCTTTGAGATTTGCCTATTTGCACACGTGTGAGCTCCCTCTTGGCAGCGGGAATCCTGTCAGGAGCAGGCCATGCATCTCTGATGACTCCCGACCAGTGAAATGGGTTGGGGTTGAGTGGATTTGAAAGGGCAGTTGGAAGTTTCGCCCTCCCTGAACTACGTCCTAACGAGGAGAATCACGGCCATGTTTTCTATAATATGCACATTACTCACATTACATCTTCACTATTTTGATTGTCAATAGATTTTTAATGGTTCTTGAAAATAATTAAGGGTCTGCACCAGAGAATACTCCTAAGAGCAATATTTGTGAGCCCTTCCTTATCATGTGCAGTTCTGAAGGTCAAAAATTCTTTCAAAATTGTGTGCAAGCTATTTTGTTTCTGAACCTTCCAATCACTCAGGATGAATATGACCCTTAGATGTTTCCGACACTCATTTTCAGTATTGTGCTACTCAAAAATAAAGCAGAGTGATGTGGGAATACTGACCACAAGGCTTAAGCACCTCTGTCTTAAGCACTGACTCTAAATATTATGCTATCATATCGTGTTGGTTAATGGACAGAAAACAGAGAGTAGGAATAAACGGGTCATTTTCGGTTTGGCAGGCTGTAATTAGTGGGGTGCCACAAGGATCAGTGTTTGGGCCTCAGCTGTTTACAATCTTTATCAATGACTTAGATGAGGGGACTGAGCGTAATATATCCAAGTTTGCTGATGATACAAAGTTAGGTGGGAAAGTAAGCCGTAAGGAGGACGCAAAGAGGCTGCAAAGGGATATAGACAGGTTAAATGAATAGGCGAGAAGGTGGCAGCTGGAGTATAATGTGGGGAAATGTTAAATTATCCACTTTGGTAGGATGAATAGAAAAGCAGAATATTTTTTAAAAGGTGAGAGACTAAGAAATGTTAGTATTCAGAGGGATTTAGGTGTCCTTGTACACAAACATGTTAACATGTACCTGCATGTTAACACACTGGTACAGCAACCAATTAGGAAGGCAAATGGTACGTTAACCTTTATTGCAAGGAGGTTGGAGTATAAGAATAAGGAGGTCTTGTTTCAATTATATAGGACTCTGGTGACACCACACCTGGAGTACTGTGTACAGGTTTGGTCTCCTTACCGAAGGAATGATATACTTGCCTTAGAGGGGTTGGGATTGTCTTATGTGGGGTTGTCTTATCAGGAGAGGTTGAGTAGAATGGGCCTGTACTCTCTGGAGTTTAGAAGAATGAGAGTTGATCTCATTGAAACAAATAAAATTCTTAGAGGGCTTGACAGGGTAAATGCTGAGAGGCTGCTTTCCCTGGCTGGAGAGTCTAGAACTAGAGGTCTTAGTCTCAAGATAAGGGGTCGACCATTTAGGACCGAGATGAGGAAAAATTTCTTCACTCAGAGGGTAGTGAATCTTTGGAATTCTCTACCCCAGAGGGCTGTGGATGCTCAGTCGTTGAATATATTCAAGACTGAGATCGATAGATTTTTAGACACTAAGGGAATCAAGGGATACGGGAATAGGGCAGGAAAGTGGAGTTGAGGTGGAAGATTAGCCATGATCTTATTGACTGGCACAGCAGGCTCAAGGGTCTGTATGGCCTACTCCTGCTCCTATTTCTTATGTTCTTATAAATAAACCGTCCTGTTTGTGCCTTTCATTACTGGCAAAGCATCGTAAATGTGACTTTTGTGAACCATCGCTGAACTATTCCTTTAAAAGATTAAAATATTAACCAGCCCCAAACTTATTTCAATATTTTACATTTCAGAGTCAATAATGTGCACTGTATTATAAAGCAGAATTAGAAAGGAACACACCCATAAACAGTTCAAAATTCACATTCCTTTTAAAACTATAAATGTAAAGATAATTGATGTTGCAATGTTCCTATGGGAACGAAAAAGTGTCAAACTATGTGTCAAGTTAAACTCACCTTAGACCCATCCATCCTCTGCAACTACAGTCCCATCTCTAACTCCCCATTCCTCTCCAACATTCTCAACCATATCCTTGCTTTCCAACTCCGTGCCTATTTCTCCCAAAATTCACTGTTTGAATCTCTTCAGTCTGGTTTCCATCCTTTTCATTGCACCAAAATAGCCCTCGCCAAAGTCATGAACGACGTCCTCTGTGTCTGTGACCATGGTGCATTCATTATCTCTTCTTGCCCTCCCCAATCTCTCTGCAGCATTCAATGTGGTTGACCATGTCATCCTCCTCCATTGCTTCTCCTCAGTTGTTCAGCTCCGTGGTATTGCCCTCATGGTTCCACTCCTACCTGTCCAAATGCAGCTTACGCATTTCCAGAAATGGCTTCTCTTCCCACCCCAACACAGTCACCTCTGGAGTTTCCCAAGGATCTTACCTGTGAAATCCTTCTCTTCCCAGTCAACATTGATATCATCTTCAGGCACAGGATCAGCTTCTAACTGTATGTTGATGATACTTAGCTCTACTTCTCCAGCACTTTTCTTGACCTCATGACCACCGCTGTGTTGTCGGACTGCCTGTCAGCTTAATATTGGGAAGACCGAAGCAACGTGTTTTGCCCTCACCATAAACTCCACTTCCTTGCCACTTTCTCAGGCTGAAGAAGATTGTGCAAAATGTTGCCACACTGTTCAACTCAGGGTGGAATGTCAAACCCACATTCTATCTAGTATCAAGACTATTTACTTTCACCTCCACAACATTGCCTGCCTCTACCGCGACCTCACTGCTCTACATTGGGTCGCTCTCTCCCAATGCATTGAAATTAAAATCCTCATCCTCGCCTTCATATTCTTCCATGGTTTCGGCCCAATTTTCTCTGCAACCTCTTCCAGCCTCATTTCCCTTCCCGCACCCTTTGGTTCCCTGACTTTAGCTTTTTGTGCATCCCGCCTTCCCTTCACCATTGGTGGCAGAGCATTTAGCTGCCTTAGCCCTACTCTGTGAAACCCTTCCACTTCTCTCCACCTTTAAAAACATTCTCCAAACCCCATCTTTTCAAGCAAGATTTTGGTCACCTATCCTAACTGTCCTACCATGGATCAACGCCTTTTCCTTTATCTATTTTAATTCTTTATTTTTATCTCCTCTATGCAGCGCCTTGACACATTTTCTATTTTAAAGGCACTATATAAACTGTTGTAAACTGTACAGACCAGAATGTCCCGAATCTGTGCTAAGTTTGTTCATGCCAGTTGGAGCAGCAATTTAGGTGCTACAATATCCCTCAGGATCCCTGGATTAGAGATGGAATGGGAAAATCAGTCAGGGTTCCTGCTCCTGATCAATATCTTTTGACTCCTGTGAACATGTGTGGACATTGGGTAAAAACAGTTCCACAATAAGCTCTCCAGGGTTGAATAGACTGCCAGCAGTCACTATCTATGCTGCACATGAAGAGTGGCTGCTTGGGTGCGGTGCCAAAGGACTGCTGTGACTTTGCACTATCAGGAGAGGGGGGAAGAAAATTAAGAGAAAAAAGCACAGACAATAGAAATAAAATCTATATTAGCAAGGCATTTATTTATTCCTTAATACATTCAAACAATGATGTTGTTGTACAGACAACGGGGAGCGGAATTCTCCTCCACAAATCGATGGCGGTGGATCATTCTGGAAAATTCGGGGACTTGGGACCATTTGTCATCTCATCGCCCCAACTGGATTTCCCTCCCCTTGACCCCTGTGACCACCCATTCCCCACTGGCCTTGTGCAAATTGCAGCTCGGGGGCAGGGCCCCGAGTCCGCAGTTGGTATCCCTCCTTTCGGTACCAGTTATCGCTACTTGCCAGGGCCTCCATGTGGAATGCAGCGGCGAAGGCCCAGAATTCCCCCAATAGAGAAAGACGGCCTGTAGTGATCGCCTCTCCCTCTAGTTGGTCCCAGAGATTGATCTGCTGAAGGCCTCAGTCATGGCCCCAGTTTCCTCTTTCATACTGGCGGGCTCTTTCTTAGCAGCAGGAGACCCGCCGAGAGCTTCCAGTGCATACGCAATAACCCCTGATCCATGAAAATGGGACGGATACAGAGGGGCGGGCGGAAGTCCCACCTGGTTGGAACTCTACCCCAAAGCAGAATCCCCTCCCCAGAGATCTAGAGGAGTGGGGACTCGTTAGTGGCATTACTACTACTTAGGTTTATCAATGAAATTGCTCCACATCTTAGTTATTTGAAGATTCTATAGGTAGGACCAGAATTAGAAGCAATGATGGCTACACTTATTGACTCGTAATGTATGCTTTCCTTTGTGAAAATATTGTATTTACTAACTTGCAAAGCTAAATGTTAAGCTTTTTTCCAAACCTTTTTTTTAGTCACTTCCTTTTCTAATGGAACAGATGTTTCTGGTGCTTTTTCATTCTGGTGCTGACTCTCATGAACTCCACCAAGGAGGGCGATGACTCACCTTTAATCATAGTACATGTAATGTGGTATTTATTTTACAGTATATGATTACTTAGTACATACAGACAGCATCCTTTCTCTGAATCAGATGTGGTTTCACTGAGCCTTGGCCAACAGTGACTGAATTGAAAAGAATTGTTGGGGGTTAGAGGAGAGAAGAACGACATGGCAACTACATGAACTCCAGCCAAATCCACACATGCAATGTCAGGAAACAGCTGCAAAGTTTAGGAATTACAATTTGAAGCTTTTTTATAAAATAAAATTTGGTAAAAGTTCTGCACAATACAGAACTTTATAAAAACTCGACAGTTAGCTGAGATTAAAGTTACCCCCTTTTTATTATAACAGTAAATATCTCAACTTTTAACTGTGGGTTTAATCATGAGAAAGTGAGAGCAGATGAACATAAACCCTGAACACATAGCACCTTTTCTGCTAATTCACCATCCCTCTGTGAAAATGCAAACTATCCTCATAATGGGTAGAACTGGAAGAAAATGTTTTAAGTGGCAGAATTTTAAAAAGAGAATTCTGGTTGTACATCAGAAATATTTCACGGTGTTAGGTTAGGTGCTATAGCTTTACTAGCAATCATAGATTCCTGATGTTATCTGGCTATGTCAATGCCCCAGCAATCGGGAAGGAGAGATCCGGGCTTGGTTGGGGGGGTGGGAGGGGTGAGGAGAGCGTGGCAATGGCGAGGGATGGAGAGATTGGGACTTGGAGGGGGGGGGGGGGGGGGGGTTGGTGGTAGAGCCCGGCAATGGCGAGGGAGGGAGGAGGTCACCGATCGTGACGACAAGTAGAGGCTGTGATCGGCAGAAGGGCTGCCGAAGATTTGCTTGAGGGGCCGGAGGGAGCACTCCTGCTCCTCCTGGCCCACAAGGAGTACTCTAAAATGTACTAACCTGCTAGAGCTGACAGCTCTTGCCTCCCTTTTGTTGCCGCACTGTGGGAGCCTGATTTAGATATGATAATGAAGTGTCCCGCCTCTCCAAGATGGGACACAGGCATGACATGCGACCCGTCACCGTAAAAATGGTGGCAAGCGTGTGCACGGTGGGTTGGGAACGGGTTTCCTGATTTTTAATTTTTAACCTCCCCCTCGACCATCTCCTGCCCGTCATGGGTTTCATATCGAAGCCATTATTTCAACAGTTAAATGTTATAGGGGTACATTTATTTTAGTGCAGTCTCTCACTGTTGCACGACTTGCTTGCTCCGGCCCGTAGCTAGGTCTTTGTTTGGAAGTTGCAGGTTTCGACATAGTTGGGGGGGGTGGGGGGGGATTTTTCAATTGGGTTCGCCTGATTGAGTGAACCACATTGGAAAAGTGGGCAGAGATCTAATCCGATTCATTTAAAGGACAGTTAAGTGCTTCTCAACCATTATACAACAGATTTTTCTTCAGGCTCAACCCGACCAGTACACAACCTTGATATCCTGTTCACCCGAGAGGAGTTTCAAACTCCATGTCTGTCTATCACCAACACATTGCTTGCCTTTGCCCTTACCTCACCCTCACTGCCATTGAAACCTTTTCCATGCTTTTCTAACCTCCCTACTTAACTTCTCTAACACTTTCCTTGCCAGCCTCCCAAGCTCTAACAGGCATCAACTCCAACCTATCTAAAACTGTGTTGCCCACATCCTGTCTTGTACTAAATCCTGCTTGCCCATCATTCCTATTCTCGCCACTCTGCATTGGTTCTATCCCCAACACACTGAATTTAAAATCCTCTTCCCTGTTTACAAATCTAATGCCTTGCCCAATTTTACACCTGCAACCTCCTCCAGCCGTGTCCCAGCTGATGCTCTTTAGTCTTCCGACTCTGGGTTCCTGCATATCCCTTAAATCTGTTCCACCATCAGTGGTAGCTGTCTCAGCCATACTGCCTTTAAATTATATCCTTAAACACCTCTGCTTTGTTACCTGTCTTCCTACGTGCAAAATCATTCCCAAAGTCTCGTTCTTCGACCATCTTCCCCAACTCTCCTATTATTGCTTGGCATCCTTTTCTCACCTGTGCAGCACCTTGATAAGTTCACCAAGTTAAAAGGTGCCATATAAATACAAGTTGTTGTTAACGCCAGCTGGCCTGAACACTGGCATTCTGCCAGCAGAAAAGACTGCCACAGATGTTTGCACTTGTACAGTGTCGAATGCCTCTCTATAGGAAAGCAGAGGGTAGTCTCACATTTGCTAATGAGTAGCTTATGAAGCATAGGAGTCATCTGATGTGGTGCTTCCTTGGAGCAACACGTCAAGTTTAAATCTTGTGCTGATTGTGCTGGCAGACACTGACTGTAGACAAGAACCAGACAAAATCTCAAGAAAATTTGACTTTTGCTATCTGGTTTACATTAAAATATAAAATGAACAGCCTGCTTGAAAATAGATTGTCTAGCCAAAAACTAGATGGGTGGTGACGCAGTGCTTACCACCCATTTGCATCAGTAAACATAGGTACAGTAGGTGGAATCAGAAATAACACTGATGCAGCTAATTATAACATTTCACTCAGTTATCAGCTGCAGTATCAATGGTGGTCAGTGTAAGAAACACCTCAATAAAATACACTGGCAGATCATTATAATCACTCCCTTTAGCAGAAATAACATAACCACTTGGGCAAGGCACCCGACAACTGCTGCCACTTGTGGAACCATACCTTAGTATGAATCACTGCCTTCAGAAGAGGAGGCAAGTACATAGTATCATGGTATGATAGTAGGCACAGCAAAGGAGGTGGCCATTTGGCCCATCGTGCTTGTGCCGGCTCTTTGAAAGAGCTATACACTTAGTCCCATTCCCCTGCTCTTTCCCCATGGTCCTATAATTTCTTTCCCTTCAAGTATTTATCCAATTCCCGTTGGAAAGTCACTATTGAATCTGCTTCCACCACCCTTTCAGACAGTGCATTCCAGATCATTACAACTCGCTGCGTAAAAGAATGTTTCTTCATGTCGCCTCTGGCTCTTTTGCCAATCACCTTAAATTTGTGTCTTCTGGCACTGACCCTTCTGCCACTGGAAACAATTTCTCCTTATTAACTCTATCAAAGCTATTCATGATTTTGAATATGTGTTTAAAATCTCCCCCTAACCTCCTCTGTTCTAAGGAGTCATGATGTGGAGATGCCGGTGATGGACTGGGGTTGACAATTGTAAACAATTTTACAACACCAAGTTATAGTCCAGCAATTTTATTTTAAATTCACAAGCTTTCGGAGAAGGAGAAAATCTCCGAAAGCTTGTGAATTTAAAATAAAATTGCTGGACTATAACTTGGTGTTGTAAAATTGTTTACAATTGTTCTAAGGAGGACAACCCCAGCTTCTCCAACCTCTCCACATAACTGAAGTTCCTCATACCTGGTACCATTAGTAAATCTCTTCTGCACCCTCTCTAAGGCCTTCACATCCTTCCTAAAGTGTGGTGCCCAGAATTGAACACAATACTCCAGCTGAGGCCTAATCAGTGTTTTATAAAGGTTTAGAATAACTTCCTTGTTATTGTACTCTATGCCTCTATTAATAAAGCCCAGGATCCCTTATGCTTTTTCAACAGCCTTCTCAATTTGTCCTGCCACCTTCAAAGATTTGTGTATGCACCCCCAGGTCTCTCTGTTCCTGCACCCTCTTTAAAATTGTACCATATCGTTTATATTGCCACTTCTCATTCTTCCTACCAAAATGTATCATTTCACACTTCTCTGCGTTAAATTGCATCTGCCTATTTCACCAGTCTGTCTATGTCCTCCTGAAGTCTGTTACTATCCTTCACGTTGTTTACTACATTTCCGAGTTTCGTATAATCTGCAAACTTTGAAATTATACCCTCTATACCCAAGTCCAGGTCATTAATATATATCAAAAAGAGCAGTGGTCCTAATACTGACCCCTGGGGAACACCACTGTATACTTCCCTCCAGTCTGAAAAACAACCGTTCACCACTACTCACTTTATGTCCCTTAGCCAATTTTGTATCCACGCTGCCACTGTCCCTTTAATCCCACGTGATTTAATTTTGCTAACAAGTTTATTATGTGGTACTTTATCAAATGCCTTTTGAAAGTCCATATACACAATATCAATCATACCACCCTCATCAACCCTCTCTGTTACTTCATCAAAGAACTCAATCAAGTTAGACAAACATGATTTTCCTTTAACAAATCCGTGCTGACTTTCATTTATTAGCCAATACTTTTCCAAGTGCCAATTAATTTTGTCCTGGATTATTGTCTCCAAAGGTTTCCCCACCACCAACGTTAGGCTGACTGGCCTGTAATTGCTGGGTTTATCCCCCTCCTTTTTTTGAACAGGGGTGTGACATTTGCAATCCTCCAATCTTCTGGCACTGTCCCCATATCTAAGGAAGATTGGAAGATTGTGGCCAGTGCCTCTGAAATTTCCACCCTTACTTCCCTCAGTAACCTAGGATGCATCCCATCTGGACCGAGTGACTTTTCTATTTTGAGTACTGCCAATCTTTTAAATATCTCCTCTTTATCTATTTTTATCCTATCCAATATCGCTACTACCTCCTCCTTTGCTGCTACAATGGCAGTATCCTCTTCTCTAAAGATGGATGCAAAGTATTCGTTTAGTACCTCAGCCATACCCTCTGCCTCCACAAGAAGATATTTTTTGTCCCTAATCGGTCTCACCCTTCTACCCTTTTACTATTTATATGTTAATAAAAGACTTTTGTGTTCCCTTTTATGTTAGCTGCTAATCTATTCTCATATTCTCTCTTTGCCCCTCTTATTCCCTTTTTTAGACTGCCTCTGTATTTCCTGTATTCAGCCTGGTTCTCTACTATATTATGAACCCTACATTCATTATAAGCTTCCCTTTTCTCTTTCATTTTAATCTCTATATCTTTCATCACCTAGGGAACTCTAGCATTGGATGCCCTTCCCTTCCCCTTTGTAGGAATGTGCCTGCTCTGTACCTGAACCAACTCCTCTTTGAAGACCTCCTATTGCTCAATTATTGTTTTGCCTGCCAATTTTTGATTCCAATCCACCTGGACAAGATCCCTTTTTAACTCACTGAAATTAGCCCTCCTCCAGTTAAGTATTTTCACATTTGATTGTTCCTTGTCCTTTTCCATAACTATTCTGAACCTAATGATATTATAATCACTGTTCTCCACCTGCCCCACTTCATTCCCCAGAACTAGATCCAGCACTGCTTCCTTCCTCGTTGGGCTGGAAACATACAGTTCCAGGAAGTTATCTTGTACACATTTCAGGAATTCGCCCCCCTCTTTGCCCTTTACACTGTTATGTCCCAGTCCTATATTTGGATAATTTAAGTCCCCCATTATCACTACTCTAAAGTTCTTGCATCTTTCTGTAAGTTACCTGTAAGTTTGTTCCCCTATCTCCTTCCCACTATTTGGTGGTCTATAGTATACACCCAGTAGCATAATAGCTCCTCTATTGTTCCTTAATTCTAACCAAATAGATTCTGTCTTTGACCCTTCAACTACATCATCCCTTTCCAGTGCTATAACAGTTTCCTTGATCAATACTGCCATCCTTTCTTTCCATCCCTATCTTTTGCGAATATCTTGTAGCCAGGAATATTAAGTACCCAATCCTCCCCTTCTTTGATCTAAATCTCTGTTATTACAAATATATCATAGTGGCGACTTGAGCCTGCGGCTCACCAACCTTATTTGCCACGCTACATCCATTTACGCACATGCACTCGAAACTCATCTTAATCTGCCTCGCATGTGCCCCCTGTCTAATCCCTCCTATTTCTGAACTCTTCTTTACTCAAGTGCTATTTGTCTCTCCCAGTCTTCTGTGCACCTTGTTTGTCCTCTCTAATGTTTCATCCTAGTGCCCGGCCAAATTAGTTTAAACCCTCCCCCATAGCAATAGTTAACCTCCCCGTGAGGACATTGATCCCAGCTCTGTTGAGGTGCAACCCGTCCATCTTGAACAGATCCCTCCTGCTCCAAAACTGGTCCCAATGCCCCAGGAATCTGAAGCCCTCCCTCCTGCACCATTTCTCCAGCCACACATTTATCTGTCTTATCCTACTATTCCTATACTCACTAGCATGTGGCACTGGGGGTACTCCAGAGATTACTACCTTTGATTACTACATTATCTCCTCCAAAAAGCTTGGATGATGGGTCAATTGAAATTTTCAAGATTGGGATCAATACATTTTTATTAAGTATGGGTATCAAGGGATATGGATTAAAGGTGGTGAAATGGATCTGAGGCACACATCAGCCATTATCGAACTGAACAGACTCAAGGGGCTGAATAGCCTAATCTTGTTCCTATATTCCCACATGTTCATTCTTCATGTGAGAGCCTGAGCAGTGACTGTCAGTAGGCCATCCAACCATCAGCAATAACAGAGCCAAGTCCAATTCTAACCTCACCTAACATGCACACAAATGCAATTTTTGATAAGGAGCAGGAACCCTCGATTGTTTTATCCTATCCTCAGCCCAGGGGATTTGAGGTCAAATTATAACATCTTAACTGCTACTTTGGTTGAGATCCAGTATCTGCACAGACAGGAGAGCAAACGTAGGATCTATATGGTTCAGTTGGTCATTGGTTAGTAGCTTTACCCACTCAGCAAACAAGGTGATGAAAGAAATTTCTACAGGATGCTGTTCTGACGAGATAGGCAATTTTGCATCTGAGCCAGGATAGATGAAGAAACTTCCTCGCGACATTTTTTTGTTTCCAAAAGCGGAAACATTGGTTAAAAACTTTTAAGATGCAACAAAACCACTATTTGCAACGTTATTTATTCTTGACAAAACAATGACACTTTCCGCGCCTCCACCGACTCACCAAACAGCAGCAAGAGACTTGATGGACGTAGAAGTTGACCAATGGCCAAGCTTTGATTCGCGACTACGGAAACGATCAAATGCAAGCCATGGGGGGAAAAGACCGAGTGATTACAACCAATAGGCGTCAGCCCTGCTGGAGGGAGGCGGGACTACCTGGAGGATCACACACCACGTGAGGCTTTCCATTGTCCAATGGGAATGGAATGTGACGTCAGTGTTTGACAGCTGTTACATTGTATTGATTGGGGATCCGGGTGAATCGGGAGCGATCGGATGCGCACCTTAGCCGGTTAGAGCGGGCGCAGAGCCAAGGGTTTGGATGCGGAGCGCCCAGAATGAGCGCAAGTGATCCAGGCGGAGAGGGAGCCTGCATCGCCCCTCTCTGCGCCTCCTTTAATCAGGACTGCACGTAAGAAACTGGCCGCCTCTCAACTCGGCTTTTTATTGTTTACAAACAGCTTCAGGAGTTTCCCAACCGTTTGGGAATGTGTCATCATCCTGCCGGGAATAGGCTGCATGGGGCTTCTTGAGGAAGGATCCGAGATGGACCATCTAAATGTCAGATTAGGACGGGTGGGGAGGTAGACCGCCAGTGGTCGTGGTTTGCCTGGAGGTCTTTTCTTTATTTTCAGTGTTGGAAGTAAGGGTCAGATTTTACTGTTTAAAAATATGCAGGTTATGAAATATTTTTCCAGTAGTAAACTATTTTTGAATTCAGAATACAATAACTTTGAGTACCACTCCATTAAAAATATAATGAATGGCGTTCCATACAGTATAATAACAATTACGTTACATTTACACTTTTAAAAATTGCTTTTGGTGGGACCCATATTATGCCAAACTTGAAATTTCAGTCAGAGATTGGCAGTGTTTCACTGCTAAAGTTTACAATAAAAAATACAATCTTCCAATAAATACTTTTAAATAAGCATTTCAATTGTCAAAAATGTATCTTTTTGTAAAAAAAAACTCAACAGGTATACAATATTGTTTCTGCACCCAACTTTGGTGTCACCCCACTCTGAGAAGCAATGTTGATGATATCAAAGTCATCATATCTGACTTGTATTTGAAGGATGTAGTAGTCCTGAGTCTCTCTTCCCTTTCCTTTTCAAGTTTTGTCAAGTGCTAACTCTGCTGAGTACAGTTCCATGGTCACTTGGAGCCTGCAGTTACTCATAGGGTGGCAATCTTTAATCTGTAAGCCTAGTGAGTGCTGATGGGCTATTTAACTATGGGCTTCGCGGCTAAGGCCGCCCCTGCCTTCACCTAACAGTCACACTTGTACTTCCAACAGGAGTCACAAGATAATGATCAGGATTGGGATCCAGGCTGACTTCCCCTCTCTTCCAGGCACAGGAGACACTGAGCCCAGTTGTAGCATCCTTCCGTAGCTGAAAACAGCTAAATACAAACCGTGGATTGAAACTGGAGCCTTCCTGCTCTTTACGGCTCAGTTTCAATGTATGTGATGGATATATCCACGAGCCATCAGGAAGAGCTCGACAGTGATGAGTTGAAGAACAATGAGATTTGAACAGTATTTCGCCAGAATTTTGCTCGTTGAATAAAACTCGTTTAGGTCCAGTGTTCATCTGCTATTGCTTTATATCTGCATGTATTATGTAAGCATCACAAGCTTCGACATGTCCAGAGGTGCTTTCGCGAGGTATGGCAGTTCTTTACAATGGCCAGTGCACCACAATTTTCATCTGAAGTGGTAACATTGACTCAGATGTAACTTCCCAGCTACCCTCCTTTGACTATCAAATGTAGTGCTGCAAAAGTCACCAAAATTCATGGGGCCCTTAGGAAGGAGACTTGCTTGAGCCGTGGATCAGTGTCAGTCATCTTTTCTGGTCACTGGCACTGTAATTTTAATCAGGAATGTGTTTGAAAGTGCCAAGTATTTTACCTAACCAGGAGTTAAGGTGGGTTGGGACAATCTAGTACACTGTACAGGTTCTTGTCTGGCTGGCTACTTATCAGATCGATTCTTCATTTCATCAAGCGGTTTTCAGCTGCTTTGTTTCATCTGCCGTTGGATCTCACGAGATCTTGAAAATGCTTTTTCACACCTGAACTGTTTTTGATTTTGGTCCTGTTTACAATTGCAAGTAAGATTATTTTGGCCTGCTGAATGAAATTAATTTCTACCAAACCTACAGCCTCTGCTTTTCCACTGCTCCCAGCAGTCTTGACACTCCCTCTGCTAACCCACCTTTCATGAGGGCTTCGATGCTCTTCTGCTTTCTTGCCACTCGCCATGGCCATGACACTCGTTCTGCTTTCCTGCCCGTCCCGATGTGAGTGATGCAAGAGGGATCTTGAGGCATTACTCTAGTGTGTGTCCTGGAAAAATGAACAGGAAACAAAATTGGTACCATCCAATATATCTGTGACCTAGACAATCCTTAATAAGGACAGAATGTGTGTGTGTGTGTTTGGGAGGAGTGTGTGGAGGGGCGGGGGAGTGTTGGAAAACAAAACAAAAGAAGCCCAAGATAAGTGCCATATGTACCTATCCTGCTTGGTTTGGGTGTGGAGGAAACAGCTTAAGCAGCATCTGATGTGTTGAGCTCAGGGTTCCCTTAAAGTGCTGCTTCTGTTTTTATTCTACACCTAATTCCATGCAGTTCATTTCTCATATGGCAGGGAAAAGCTCTGTGTTTTCATTCTTGTTAATACTGTTTTGTGCATTCATTAGGATGGCACTAAAAATAATTACATTTTCCCCAAACAAATCAGCAAGAACATTTTTAAAATCCTTGATACTGTCAAACTCTATCTTGTTGGTCAATTTATACACATATAAAATGTCTTCTGGGATTTGCCAATCAGTTTCTAGAACATTTATTTTTT
Organism: Heptranchias perlo; assembly: GCF_035084215.1. Classification (NCBI taxonomy): domain Eukaryota; kingdom Metazoa; phylum Chordata; class Chondrichthyes; order Hexanchiformes; family Hexanchidae; genus Heptranchias; species Heptranchias perlo. The sequence goes on from NC_090347.1 coordinate 16,553,347, forward strand.
TTAATATCACTAGTGTTCTCTGCCCGATACCAAGCAATTTACCTACAGTCAACCAATGTCCATTATAGTATTTGTACATCCAATGGAGATCGAAATAATTGTTACTAATAACTTCTAACAGCTAAATTCATTCTAAAAACAGGTTTCAGATTGTTTTCTCGGCTTTTTCTCATTTCTGAGTTTGGAATTCAACAAAAATATAAAAACAAGGCCAAAAGTATCATATCAACAACATATCAATTTACTTCCAATGTTTTCATTTGTGTGTAATGTTCATTGGATAGTAATACAGTTGATGTTTCAAATAACACAAATATAAAAGCTTTAACTAATTCACCTAACAGTGAAGGAAGTTACCAGCTGGTACAGTTGCCAGCTGATAATGCTCTCACCTCTGTCAGAAAGTTGTGGGTTCAAGCCTCACTACGGATTTGAGCATGTAAGCTAGGCTGACCCTTCAGTGCAGTACTGAGGAAGTGCTGCATTGTCAGAGATGCCGTCTTTTAGATGAGAGGTTAAATCAAGGCCCCATCTACCTGTTCAGATGGATTTGATAGGTTCCATGGCACTATTTGGTACTTTGGCCAATGTTTCTCCCTGGGTCTTGCTATTGCTTACCTGGATATTTTGCCAAAAAGTGCGCACACCGGGGACGTGGGGATGCGAGGTCTGTCAAGACACAGACTGTGTCGCCACTGACATCAGGAGTAGTAGTATCAAATCTTTATCAACAGCAGTATTAGAAATACCAGTATCATATCTGTATCAACAGTGGTATCACGAGTATTAGTATCAGATCTATATCAACCCTGTTATCAGGAGTACCAGCAATGGATCTGTATCAACCCTGGTATGAGTTGCAACATTATCAGGTATGTATTAACATTGGTTTTGAGAGTGTTACTGATTCAGCACTGATATTGTAAAAGTATCAGCACCAGGTATATATATCATTTGGGGTTTGAGTAAGGATGTTGGCGGAGGCAGATATTAAGGGGTAAAGGTAGCTGAACTATAGTGAAAATGTTATGAAGGAGGTGAATGAGAAGTTTCCTACCTGTACCTGTATTCTTACCTGCATGTAAAGAACGCTTAGCCTTAATGAAGGTAGCAATGGAAAAGCTTCTGTTAGACAACAAAGTCTGTAACGGGACATAGAATGAGAAGTATGCCCCAAGTTTAAAAATAAGGGGTCTCCCATTTAAGACGGAGATGAGAAGAATTTTTTTCTCTCGGAGGGTCGTGAGTCTATGGAACTCCCTTCCCCAGAGAGCGGTGGAGGCAGGATCATTGAATATTTTTAAGGCGGAGTTAGATAGATTCCTAATTAACAAGGGAGTCAAAGGTTATAGTAGGTAGACAAGAAAGTAGGGTTGAGGTCACAATCAGATCAGCCATGATCTTATCAAATGGCAGAGCAGGCTCGAGAGGCCAAATGGCCTACTCCTGCTCTTAATTCTTACGTTCGTATGTAAGTTACGTATGATATTGATTCTTATTTTGCATTTTGTTCTGTAGATCTCTGGCAGTCGGTACAAACTCTGGCTATAAACTTTTCTCTTTGGCTTCGGTGGACAGATTGGAGGAAATCTATAAATGCAGTGAGTGCCAGTTCCTTTAAAGTTATTCTATCCTTTATTAACCTTTTAGAACTGAATACCATTGCCATTTGTAATCCATGCTTTCTCTTGAAAGATTTTCTGTAAATGTCTAATATTTGTGGTATATGAAATAACACAATGTACATGATTCTAGGTTATTTTTTGTGGCACAACATCAATGTTTTAAAAATAGTCAGACTCATATGGTACAAAGGTAGAGAAGTAGCGCCTCTCCAGAAATGTCACTTATTTTTCTTGTTTTCATTGTATTATAACAGAAAGTGCCTGAAAGTATTCCACACATGCTGACTAAAATGAAGGATAGAGTATTGTGTTTTAGTTTGGTTGGGGTATTTTATTGTGGTCATGAAGGTTGTCAATGCTGGGGAATGGAACAAGTTTCCATTTTTTAGCACCCCAGTATCAAACTTTTCAAGGTAAACTGTAACATGTCCAGAAATAGAGTACACCCTTTTCTGCTCTGCCCCCAAAATATGCCAAATTGCCAAGTTCAGAAGGGCACCAGTACAAATTTCTTCATACCAGCCAATTTTGTGTTTGAGACTGGCCAAACTCTCAATTGACAGAAAAAGACAATGTTCAACACACCTCAAGCACTCAGTCTATAAGGTAGATCACTATCACCTTATCCAAACAGGTGAAGAATAAACATAAAAGTACAAAGATCCTGAGCAATATTGAAAGAAACAAAATAATGTGGGGGTGCTGTGTGTGGCGGGGAGGGGGGGGGTGGTGGCGGGGAGGGGGGGGGTGGTGGCGGGGAGGGGGGGGGTGGTGGCGGGGAGGGGGGGGGTGGTGGTGGCGGGGAGGGGGGGGGGTGGTGGCGGGGAGGGGGGGGGTGGTGGCGGGGAGGGGGGGGGGTGGTGGCGGGGAGGGGGGGGGTGGTGGCGGGGAGGGGGGGGGTGGTGGCGGGGAGGGGGGGGGTGGTGGCGGGGAGGGGGGGGGTGGTGGCGGGGAGGGGGGGGGTGGTGGCGGGGAGGGGGGGGGTGGTGGCGGGGAGGGGGGGGGTGGTGGCGGGGAGGGGGGGGGTGGTGGCGGGGAGGGGGGGGTGGTGGCGTGGAAGCTGAACTTAACTTTCTACTTTGTTGAATGTTTTTATTAATGTACTTCGGCACATAACAAACAAGTGGAGGCAATTGCCTAACTAAATTCCATGGTTGGTAACTGCTCCTTTGGAGGATGATAAAAGTGAAGGCAGGAAAGTGTAAAACTGCCGATGGCAAGTTAATCCAAATGCCACTCAACAAAGAACCAGAGTTTCAAGAGTCCAGTTTACCTGTATACACACCAATGAGTGGTGACTCAACTACAGGCACTTTTACCCAATATGAATGAGGTCAAGCTGCAGTTCATAGTGTAAACATGCCCAGCTCTCTTATCCTGATGGCGTTGTAGGCCCATGAAAACTTGGGTCTGCAATTCTGCCACTGAGATGGGGAACCAGTTTAGCAATGTAAATTAGTGCTGTCTGTGTGGCTCCATATTAAAATGGGGTCCAGCACGCCCACTGAGACTGGCCCTGCTCTGTCAATGTAAAAACGGGAGAGTGGTGCACAGATGTCACTCTCACAAAACTAGATGTAGTGCAACCATAAAGGTAAAAGCAGCATATGTTTATCTGGAGAATAATCCCCTGTTAATGACTTAGTTGCTCACAGATACTTTTTTCTCACAATGGACCACTTCCACAAACAAGCCCTTACTCCCCATGTCAAAGTATGATCTTATGTGTAAAGTATCTGATGATGTAGGATGGCTGGGTGAACATTAAACTCCTTATGATCACTGGAAATAGTATCTCTGAACCTTTCCAACTGGTCATAAATAACACGCTGACAGATGGTATATCTCAGGCTACAAACTAGAATCATAGATCATAGAAGTTTACAACATGGAAACAGGCCCTTCGGCCCAACATGTCCATGTCGCCCAATTTATACCACTAAGCTAGTCCCAATTGCCTGCACTTGGCCCATATCCCTCTATACCCATCTTACCCATGTAACTGTCCAAATGCTTTTTAAAAGACAAAATTGTACCCGCCTCTACTACTGCCTCTGGCAGCTCGTTCCAGACACTCACCACCCTTTGAGTGAAAAAATTGCCCCTCTGGACCCTTTTGTATCTCTCCCCTCTCACCTTAAATCTATGTCCCCTCGTTATAGACACCCCTACCTTTGGGAAAAGATTTTGACTATCTACCTTATCTATGCCCCTCATTATTTTATAGACTTCTATAAGATCACCCCTCAACCTCCTACTCTCCAGGAAAAAAAGTCCCAGTCTATCTAACCTCTCCCTATAAGTCAAACCATCAAGTCCCGGCAGCATCCTAGTAAATCTTTTCTGCACTCTTTCTAGTTTAATAATATCCTTTCTATAATAGGGTGACCAGAACTGTACACAGTATTCCAAGTGTGGCCTAACTAATGTATTGTACAACTTCAACAAGACATCCCAACTCCTGTATTCAATGTTCTGACCAATGAAACCAAGCAAGCTGAATGCCTTCTTCACCACCCTATCCACCTGTGACTCCACTTTCAAGGAGCTATGAACCTGTACTCCTAGATCTCTTTGTTCTATAACTCTCCCCAACGCCCTACCATTAATGGAGTAGGTCCTGGCCCGATTCGATCTCCCAAAATGCATCACCTCACATTTATCTAAATTAAACTCCATCTGCCATTCATCGGCCCACTGGCCCAATTTATCAAGATCCCGTTGCAATCCTAGATAACCTTCTTCACTGTCCACGATGCCACCAATCTTGGTGTCATCTGCAAACTTACTAACCATGCCTCCTAAATTCTCATCCAAATCATTAATATAAATAACAAATAACAGCGGACCCAGCACCGATCCCTGAGGCACACCGCTGGTCACAGGCCTCCAATTTGAAAAACAACCCTCTACACCCACCCTCTGTCTTCTGTCGTCAAGCCAATGTTGTATCCAATTGGCTACCTCACCTTGGATCCCGTGAGATTTAACCTTATGTAACAACCTACCATGCGGTACCTTGTCAAAGGCTTTGCTAAAGATCATGTAGACCACGTCTACTGCACAGCCCTCATCTATCTTCTTGGTTACCCCTTCAAAAAACTCAATCAAATTCGTGAGACATGATTTTCCTCTCACAAAACCATGCTGACTGTTCCTAATCAGTCCCTGCCTCTCCAAATGCCCGTAGATCCTGTCTCTCAGAATACCCTCTAACAACTTACCCACTACAGATGTCAGGCTCACCGGTCTGTAGTTCCCAGGCTTTTCCCTGCCGCCCTTCTTAAACAAAGGCACAACATTTGCTACCCTCCAATCTTCAGGCACCTCACCTGTAGCGGTGGATGATTCAAATATCTCTGCTAGGGGACCCGCAATTTCCTCCCTAACCTCCCATAACGTCCTGGGATACATTTCATCAGGTCCCGGAGATTTATCTACCTTGATGCGCGTTAAGACTTCCAGCACCTCCCTCTCTGTAATATGTACACTCCTCAAGACATCACTATTTATTTCCCCAAGTTCCCTAACATCCATGCCTTTCTCAACCGTAAATACCGATGCGAAATATTCATTTAGGATCTCACCCATCTCTTGTGGTTCCGCACATAGATGACCTTGTTGATCCTTCAGAGGCCCTACTTTCTCCCTAGTTACTCTTTTGCCCTTTATGTATTTGTAGAAGCTCTTTGGATTCACCTTTGCCTTATCTGCCAAAGCAATCTCATGTCCCCTTTTTGCCCTACAAATCAGATCTATTAAGAAATAAAATTAGCAAAAACAAAAGTCAAATAACAGAAGGAAGATAAATCATAGTGGTTCACTTAATTTACAAAGCTGATTTTAAAATAATAAAATTACTCAAAATGTAAATGATTCTTCACAACTTGGAACAAGCTACAGTGAGGTAAAGCTTATACATGAAATTGGATATTTCCGAGTGTTTCCACTAGCTTCTGCTTCTTCAACGGCCTGGCAAGGCAGCTAATCACCAGGTTATAATACCTCATGTAATTGTAAGAACACTGGGTTCCAGTATCCCAACAACTATATGCAAAGGAATCAGACCCTCATTTTCCCCCTACTAAGGAACCATCTGGGGTTTTACCATCCAGTTTTAGGTTTAGGAGTAAGTGCTGCCTAAGTCAGCTCGCCAAACTGCCCTTACATTAACCAGTTCGGATTGAAATGAATTTATTTTACCAGCCCTCTGTTAGGATGCCCACAAGCTGCTGAGTGAGTGCGTTAACTCTTTCTTGCCAAATTATCAAAGTCCACAAGTCAGGCCACAAATGATACACTAACAACTATTTACAAAATCAACAACAACTTGCATTTATATAGTGCCTTTAACGTAGGAAAAGTCCAAAGGCACTTCACAGGAGTGTAATCAGACAAAAATTGATATTAAGCCAAAGAGGGAGACATTAGGATGGGTGACTAAAAGCTTGGTCAAAGGGGTAGGTTTTAAGGATTATCTTAAAGGAGGAGAGAGAAGTGTAGAGGCAGAGAGGTTTAGGGAGGGAATTCCAGAGCTTAGCACCTAGATGGCTGAAGGCACAGCCGCCAATGGTGGGGCGAAGGAAGTGGGGGATGCACAAGAGGTCAGAGTTGGAGGAATGCAGAAATCTTGGAGGGTTGTAGGGCTGGAGGAGGGGCGAGGCCATGGAGGGATTTGAACATAAGAATGAATATTTTAAAATCGAGGTGTTGTTGGATCGGGAGCCAGTGCACATCAGTAAGCACAGGGGTGATGGGACTTGGTGCAGGTTAGGATACAGGCAGCAGAGTTTTGGATGAGCTCAAGTTTATGGGACGTGGAAGACGGTAGGCCGGTAGGTGAGCATTGGAATAGTCGAATCTGGAGGTAACAATAGCCTGGATGAAGGTTTCAGCGACAGATAAGCTGAAGCAAATGTGGAGACGGGCGAAGTTACGGATGTGGAAGTAGGCAGTCTTTGTGATGGAGTAGATATGGGGTCGGAAGCTCAGCTCAGGGTCAAATAGGACCCGAGGTTGCGAACACTGTGACTCAACTTGAGACAGTGGCAAGGGAGGGGGATAGAATCAGTAGCGAGGGAACAGAGTTTGTGGCGAGGGCCAAAGCTGACGGCTTCACTATTTCTAATGTTTAATTGGAGGAAATTGCGGCTCATCCAGGACTGTCTGTCTGTCAGATCAGCAGTCTGACAACACAGAGGCAGTGGAGGTCTTGAGAGAAGTGGTGGTGAGGTAGAGCTGGGTGTTGTCAGCAGCGTGTGGAACCTTGTGACATGTCTCTGGATGATCCAGAGGGCAGCATGTAGATGAGAAATAGGAGGGGGCCAAGGATAGATCCTTGGGGGACTCCAGAGGGTGCGGGGGCGGGAAGAGAAGCCATTACAGGAAATTCTCTGGCTATGACAGGATAGGTAAGAGTGGAACCAGGCGAGGGCAGTCCCACTCAGCTGGACAACGGAGGAGAGGCGTTGGAGGTGGATGGTGTGGTCAACCGTGTCAAATACTGCAGACAGGTCAGGAAGGATGAGGAGGGATAGTGCACCATGGTCACAATCACATAGGATTTAATTTGTGACTTTGATTAAGACCGTTTCAGTGCTGAGGCAGGGCGGAAACCTGATTAGAGAGTTTCAAACATGGAGTTGCGGGAAACATGGCCATGGATTTGGGAGGAGAAAACACGTTCGTGGACTTTGAAGAGGAGAGGGAAGTTGGAGATTGAGCAAGGACAAACCGATCAAGGGTAGGTTTTTTTAAGAGGGGGTGATGACGACAGATTTGAAAGGGAGCGGGACAGTATCTGAGGAGAGGGACTGGTTAACAATATCAGCTAACATGAGGGCCAGGATTAGGGCAGGGGGAAACTTGGAGAAAGCTTGGATTGGTGGGCAAGGGGGAGGGAGGGATGCAACAGAGGCAGCTGAACGAATAGCCTCAATCTTAGTGACAAAGAATCCATTAGCTCTTCGCATGTTGTTGGAGGTGAGGGTGTTAGGACCAGGGGAGAGTGGTGTGAGGAGACAGTTAATAGTGGAGAAAAGAAGCCGTGGGTTATCTTTGCATTTCAAGATGATCCTGGAGTAGTGAGCAGTTTTGGCAGAGAAGAGCAAGGCCGGATAGTGCTTGATGTGGTCCACCCAGATCTGGCAACGAATGGCTAAACCAGTTGTGCACCAGGTACACTCAAGTCTGGACCCCTTGGACTTAATGGATTGAAAATGGGGGCCATACCAGGGGGAACGACCAGGGTGGGAGAGAGTAATGGTTTTCTGGGGACAAGGATATCAAAGGCGGAGGTGAGGGTGTGATTGAGCAGATCGATCGCTGCAGAAGTATTGTGGCGAATGGGGGGCCAAAGGCTAGACAGTTGGGAGTTTGAAAGTGCCATTGTAAGTGACTTGGGGGAGAGATTTTTCCAGGATCGGATGCAAAAGGGGATTGGAAGGGGAAAGAGGGATGTCAGCGGTGAGAGATACAAGGAGGTGACGGCCTTGTCTGTGATTGAGATGATCGAAATAGAGAGGCCAGGTGAAATGACAAGATCGAGTGGGTCGCTGTGACTATGGGTAGGTGAGTTTATATGGAGGGAGAGGTTAAGCGAGGACGGGGGGCAGTGAACTCAGGAGAGAGGACAAGGTGAGTTGAGAAGGAGGTCGAAATAATTGAAAATGAAAAGTCACTTGGTGCTGAGGCTGAGGAGGGAAAGCAGTATCTCGGTGAGAATCTTGACATGGTACTTGGTTGGGCGGTAGAGAATGAGAATTTTAAAGGAGATGCGAGAGGGGTGGAACAAGGTGGGGTGTTCAAAGGAGGAGAAGGTGCCAGGGGAGTAGGGCAACAGACCAAGGTGAGATTTGGTAATAAGGTCCACACCGCCACTGTGATGATTTGGGCAGGACATGTGGTGGAAGGTATAGCCAGTTGGGGAGGCTTCAGTAAGGAGCAAGATGTAATCACCCGTAAGACAAGTTTCCATCAAGGCCATGATGTCAATGCAGTCATCCATAATAAGGTCATTGATGGGAATGGAGTTGTTTGCAAGTGTACGGACATTCTGGAGAGAGATGCGGAGAGGGGCGGTGATTGTTGACCCGCTGGCAGTGTCCAGGGGAGGTGGGATGAGTGGGCCGGGAAGGAGGTTGTCAAGATTAGCTCCCAATGAGTGTGCTGGGTTGGAAGAACGGCGAGAGAGTAGGATGGGACAGTTGGGGTTGCTGCTCATAAGAAGGCAGCAACAAGTGCCTCAATGGCCCCTTTGGAGAATATTGAGAGAGGCACAAAGGGAAGCTGTGGGCTTATCCAAGAGGGAATCAAGTCTGGGATGGCAGCAGGAGAGTAGGAAAGTCGAGCAATAGTGAAAGGTTGGGGGTGGGGGGGAATGCAAAGTGCCCTAGAAGGGAGCAATTAAAGGAAGCATGACTGGGTGACAGGAAAGAAGGGCCCAAGAGGAGCAAAGAGAAGAGAAAGAAAAGGGAGGTAGAAGTATTGGGCTCGGGTCCAGAACAGCAGCTAAAATGTGCACACAAATGGACACGGGAAATTCAGGTTACAGAGGAATGGTAAAGATTAGAATAGATAGAAATGGACTTCGGCCCAGGAGAAGTGGATTTCTCTCGATGGCCCACACAGCAGCAAAATAAAGCTGAGAAACCAACAGTGCACTGAAATACAGTCAGAAGCTCAATAGGTGGGGGGGTGGTGGGCTATAGGCTGGAAAAAAATAGCTTTAAAAACTAGTTTGCATCAAGATTCCTCATGGGTTTTTTCCCACACAAATGGGGAGATGCGACATCTTTATGTCTCATTAGTGTTAGTTGAAATGTTAGTTTTCCAAATGGTTTCACAACACCATTAATGCCTTGTGTATACACAAACCTTCCTGGTGTAAATTAAGTTAGAGGTTTTATGGCTTGATTATCTGGGAACTTCCACGGCTTGACCCACCTGAGAAAGCTATTAGCTTAGCCACATCCCAGCATTCAGTTCAACAGCTGAACTCTATTTTAAGCATGCCGCTTTCAAGCTAAGACTCCATTTTAGGCACATTTCAGGCAGTTTACAGGGCATTTCCCCCACGAATCAGTAATTTACGGGGCACTGTTCACAGTGTCTCTTTCAAAACAATGAAGGTAAAGAATTCTTTAGCAGCTCTCTGCAGTACTTTAAACAACTTGTGTCCTTGATAAAATGCTTTTATGTGAAAACTGATGGAGTCCTGTACTTGCCTCCACCCCAGCAGTAGCACCATGCAAAAGGGAACAGATGAACTGGGAAAAGCCTGAGACACTTATACCTAAATCGGGCAGCTTTGGTCTACAGAGCTGTCAGTCCAAAATATATCTCAAAGGTATCAGAGCCTATTTTTCCCAGGACCACTCTGGGCTGTGCATCTGATAACCACGACTTCCTTTTGAGACAGCTAATGTAGCTGGTGCTTTTTCAAAGGCTGGGTATAATAGTACATGAAATCGATTGTAAATCTGGGAAGAGCAGAGCCCCAATCCATATCAATCGTTTCTATCGCCTTCTCTCAACTATTGCCCAACTATTCATTCTACCTGTGTGGCTCCCATCTACACATGCCCTTATATTTAATTGACAACATCAGAGAAGAAAAGGAACTTAAAAGACACCGGGGGTTAAATTGGTTTACCCTCTGAAAAGGGGCGCTTAGATCGCGGTGTGCGATTAACCTGCACCCGGTTGTTAAGATTCGTGCTGCCTGATGATTTCAACGATAGCTGTGTGCAGCCAGTGCTACCTGCGCTGTTGATTGGCTGCGCAAACCAGCAGGGGGCCCCGATATTGGGAGTGGCTAGCACTACTTAAAGGCAGCCTGCATCTCTTAAAAGGGAGGTGCACTGTGGCTGCAGGAAGTGCTTTGGGAAGCGAATCTGTGGTGGAATATGCTGAAGACTGGCTGCGCCGGCAGCAAGACAGCATGTACCAAGGTTCCCGGACGGTGCACTAGAGGCCCTGGTGGAAGTGGTTGATAGACAGAGGGCCATCCTATATCCGCAGAAGGGCAGGAGGCCCTCCAGACATATGCTGAAGAGCCAGTGGGAGGCTGTGATGGACGAGGTCAATACCAGGAGCGTCATACCACGCACATGGATGCAGTGCAGGAAGAAGTTCAATGATTTGACATGAGTGGTCAAGATGAATGAGTTCAAGTTTCAAGTGACATATCCTACCAACTGCACCACTAGCCTCATCCACTGCTCCATGTACTACTCCCCCCATCACCCACCTACCAACAAACTCTCAATCACTACTCAATCCTTCAAATCACATGCTGCATCTCACCCTCACACATTACCACTGTTGCAAGCTGCACACCCACAACTCACAGGTCTCACACACACTAGCAGCTATTCAACCATGACAGGCACATCACTCAAACACCTTTCAGGACACTCACTGACACACTTCCCTCTTTCTTGCAGGAGAAGGTGGCGCACAACAGTAGGCAGCAGGAAAGAGGGAGGACAGGCACGCCTACATGTCCTCACCCCCAAGGAGGAGACAGTGCTGTCCAACATTGGACGGGCCATGGCCGAGGCCATGACCACTGGCAGTGCTGCAGGTATCGATGATAAGGGTCTTTGCAGACCTAATCCTCCTTCTCGCTTCCAACGTCTCCCTCATCCCACAATCTTTTCTGACTCACATGCTGCAGATGGTGTAAACACGCACTTCTTACTTTCTTCTCTCCCCTCACCTCAACTCAACCCGTGTTCCTTTGTCATTTCAGATACACAAGAACTGGAACCTGCACAGACAGAGGAGGCAGAGGCAGACAACAGTGATGATGAAAACACACCGTCACTCAATCTTACACTCGCAGTCACCAATTCAGATACTGACACTGCCCGTAGTTTAGAGGCTAGGATAGAGGAGGGATCTGCACGTGGTGAGCCAGCGGGCACAAGTGCACAGGAGCCGGGGTGGGGGGAACGGATACCGTAGGTGCCAGCTCACTGGAGGGCGAGGTCACACACTAGTTCTGCTGCAGAGGAGTCAGATGATGACTTCGATGGGCCAGGCTACAGAAGGAGGCTGATGGGCGTACACAACTAAATGCTTGAAGCGCTGGAAAGCCTGCCAGAAAGCCTGCGCATAATGTTAAGGGGCATGGAGGAGTCCAGCTCCAACTTGGCACAGGGCTTTGTGCAGAGCTTAGAGCCCATCCTTTCCCACGTGGAACAGGTGGTCACCTCCATCAGCACACCTGTGGAACCCACCATGATGCAACGTCTGATGAACGATGTTGCAGTTCCATTGCAGCACAAACATCTGCCATCCAAGATCTGACTGCTGCTTTGGAAGCTAAGACTGCTGCTATCGTGGCTCTGGGTTCCACTGTGGGGCGGGGTTTCCAGGGGTGTCCCAGCACTCCAGCAATCTGTTCTCCAGCAGATCACCAGGATTGCTGAGGCGCAGCCCCGGGATAGTGGCAGTAGTGCCATGGCAGACAAACCTGCTGTCCTCTCTCAGGATGACAGCATTCCTGTTCCCACCCCTGCCACTTCACCAGTGCCCTTGCAGTTGCCTGTCAGCCAGCCAGGCCAGACTGCTGCAGCCCAAACCGAGATGGTGCAGTCTGAAGCCGGGCCCTCCCAACCCAGAGCTACTTGATGTCGTCCTCCGAGGCCATCTGCACGCTCCTCAGTTGAAGGTCAGCAGCCTTCCACCACCCATAGAACCATAGAAAAGATACAGCACAGAAAGGGGCCATTCGGCCCATTGTGTCTGCGCGGGCTCAAAGAACAACCAGGTGCTCATTCTAATCCCACCTTCCAGCACCCATGCTCCAACCACTGGGGAAGCATCTCGTAGAAGCACACGAACAACAGGCACTAAGGGTATGCACAAGGGTGAATAGTCTCATTTTGTTTGAATCATTTTATGTGTAAATCTGTAAATGTGGTTATAAATTTGCATTTGGTGTTGGTTTTCATTTCTGCAATGAGCTGAGGGAGGAAGCAATGTGTAATCATAAGGAGGACGATTTGATGGTCATGTGGGAGAGGAAAGGTAAGGAGTGTGGGACTGTTGGTGAATGGGGAGGTGTCGTTGAAGTTCTGGTATCGCTCAGCAATCATCTGATCACGCAGAACCTGTCTATCCTGTTGCCTCCTTACCACTTCCTCCACTTCCTCCTTCTCCCCCACTTCCTCCTTCTTCTTCTCCACTTCCTCCTACATTTCTTTCTCCTCCTCTTGCTCCTCCTCCTCCCTCTTCTGACAGCTTGTGGCTTCTCTGCGTACTCCCAATCATGTTCAATCCCCAGGGGAAGCCCTAGCATGCCACCCATATCTGGAAGCAATGTTGTTCAGCACACAATTTAAATGCCACTAACAGCACTGCAAGACCACCCTCACCACTCTCTTTATAATAGTACAACTTTCTCCAAGTATAGGAAACTTCCACAAACACCCACAATTGTACCAGTAGCCAGAATAACTAATCCAGCAACTAACCTGTAACTCCTGAGTGCTCCCTTTAAATAGCGCTGGTGGGGGGGGGTCCTTCATGCCCTTTAACTCCTGTCCAGCTGTGCGAGGTTAAGATAGTGCGTTAGCTGGAGTTTGGAAATGTCGCCGGCTGCTTCAAATCAGCGTTGCACTCTGATTTATGTCATAATCTCCCTACTCTACATGCTTCCGGCGTTCGTTAGGTACACGTGCGCAAACCACTTTTAACAATACGGCGTCCTGCGCATGTCACGCCGGAAGTGTTCACACGCATCTCGGACACCATTTTCAGTGCTTAGATGTCCATGTAGCACCTACAAAACAGGTGCTACACATTCCAATTTAGCCCCTACCCTGTTTACATAGCTTTGAGCCACAGGATTTATTTCTTCCAGATGGCCAGCCTGTGTTCGGTCAGAGCAGCAACCAAATTTTAAATTCACCGCAGTCCTTGCCATCTATGAAGTCCCATGAAGAAATCTTAAAAGCTGTAAAATGCAGAAACTCTCACCAGAATGCAAGTAGGGTTGGAGACAGGGCTACAACATTGTAACCCCGATTTTGTGTCCTCTGCTCACATCTGCAACAACAACTTGTATTTATAAGGTGGCTTTAACATAGAAAACATCCTTCACAGAGGTGCAATCAAAAGAAAATGGGCACTGAGCCAAAGGAAGTGACATGGGGAGGCAAGGAGGAAAGCTTGGTCACTGACAGCCTAGAATAAATACTTTGTTCAATTTTTTGAAGACTGACAAGTGCAGTTCAATCAAAATTACTCAGCATCCTTACAGGGAACACTAAGCGCCTATTCCAATGCCAAGTAAGCTCTGAGGCATACAGGGATCCGTTGTAGCTTAATCTATCCAGCCAAACTTCTACTTACAAGGGGAATATTTCCAGTCCCCATCAGTAAGAAAGTCACAGAACCAGACTGCAACATTTGCCAGAATTCCTGAGCTCCATATGCCTTTTCCTCCGTGCTGCACTCTCACTGAGTTGAAGAATATCTTGTATATAGTGCCTTATCACGTCTCCCAGAAACTTCCCAAAGCGGTTCACATGAATTATTGAATGCAGTCACTGTTGTTATGTAGCCAGAGTTCAAAATAAGTCTTATAGTAGTTTCCTACTCTTAACTAATCTCTTCAGGTCTTTAAAATGGCAGAACTCCTTATGTCCTTCAGTCTTTCCTTCTACAATCTTCAGGTTTTTAAAACTGAAGCTTGGCATCACCTAATCACGACTGGACTTATGTTGTCTTCTCTGCTCCTCTTTTCAACCTTCAGGGTTTCCTGCAATATGATCCTTGACCCTTAAACTGAGTTTCTTAATTTAAAAAAGAAGATAGACTAGAGTCACTGATCACTGTCAACATCAAAATGAATGGTTATTGGCCTTACCAATTCCCGTTCCTCCATGCGGGAAGTTCTTGAACTTTGCTTCACCCGCTCACCTAATAACACCACAGGTGAGATCAGGTATTCATCATGTGTTAGATTGTAGATGCAAGATGTTGTCTTGCCACTCAGTGGCACAACACGTCACCTTAGTGCCTCTTCAAGTGGATTATGGTGCCTCCTAAAGCAGTAGCATGGCCTCATTTATCTTACAACATCTCCACGGAAATGGTGGCTACTGTTGGCAGCAGCACTGTAAGGCAAATGTACTGTAAGATTATATCCTGTTCACTACCCCTCAATTAGATGTAGTATGTTTGTAAAAGGGGTGTCTTCTTTTTGCATATCATTGGACTTGTGACTGCACATGCAAAATGGGGAAGAGGTGACTTTGTGATACACGATGATTCATAAGAAACCTTGAGTAAATATACTAGATAAAAAAAAAACAATTTGAAGTACAGCGCTTCTAATAGACTGGGACGCTCACTCTAAACTGGCTCAGTGCACTTAGAAGGTAGACAGAATCCAGTGGCAATTTGTGGGATCCTCGTTGGAATCAATATCATAAGTGCAATAGAGGGAGCACGGTGTACTCTTATAACTTTAAGGCAAAGAACATGAGTGATTGGGGGAGGGGGGAAAAGGCACATGGAGTGCTAATAGTGAGAAAGTGCTGGTGATAAGCATGAAATATTGAGAAGCTGTGGGAGGAGAGTGCAACTGGTTGCAAGAAATCATAGGTCTAAAGTGTGACTGATCATCAGAAGTTACAGGCAGAGTGCGGCTGATAGTGGGATACTGCAGGAGGGGAGTGCACAACAGTGCGACTCATAGTGACAAACAGTGACTGGAGGCTATGCCTGATAACAAGAAAGGGCAGGCGGAGCGTGTAGGTGGAGAGCATATCCATTAGCAAGAAACTACAACTGGAGAATGTGACTGATACTGAAATGTGAGCGGAGAGCACAACTGTTAGTGAGTGACTGTGAGTGAGAGTGTGATTGTAAGTGAGAAACTACAGGAGGAGGGCATAGCTGATGATGAGAAACTGTGAGTGAGTCGTGTCAACGTAGGAATACGCAGATGTAGGAGGTCTGGCAGGGCTATTTGTATTGGCAAGAAACTGCAAAATGAGGGGTTGTGGGTCTCAGCTGAGAAAAGGTAGATTCAGAGAGGATGTAAGGAGACAATACTTTACTAAGAAGGTAGTTAGTTATCGGAGCAGCTTATCAAGGAGGCAGTAGAAGCAAGTAGCTTAGATATCATAGGTATCTATTTGTAGAGCCTCACGACTAAACTCATCATTTCACTGTTGCTGTTGACCCATTTTCACTAGGATTTGCACAACTGCAGCTTGACCCTCAGATTTTTTGAAATTTACAAGAGGTCAAATGGCTCTTTAGCTGCATCGCAAGTACATCATGATTGGCTGCAGTTTTTGTTGCCGCTAATGGAATTGCACTGCTCATAGTGAGAACTTAGGAATGCCACGCACTCCTACGATTCAATTTTATTAAAATGGTTGAAACATGCTTTCTTCCATTTTTTGGAACAGAGGTATGTCAGTCCCTATATGATTTATTGAGAGTCTACTTATGTGCTTATTCAGATTCAACTGTGCTGACTCTTTCAGATATATGGTAGATCAGTCAAAGGTAACATCGAACAGGACTGCAGCAACCTTACTAAATGCAGCAACAGGACTGCAGTTGCTTTTTGCATGTCTCCAACAAAGCCCAGCAGCAGGGTGCCCTCCTTTTTATACTGTTTTGCTTTTCCTCTCACTATCCCTGGAGCTGTAGCCTCCTTCAGGTGGGAGTGAATGGGTCGAGGATGATATCTGAGCTGTAGACTTCTTTACAGGTAGACATGCGAGATACGCAGGGGGCAGTGTCTGCGCTGCAACTTCTGTGTTCAGAACAAGCCAACTATATCACATCTACTTCTAACCAAGAGAATGAAGCATCCTGTCGTAGCATGGAACTCCATGCAGTGCCTTAGCTGAGAACTGATAGTACATAGAATTTACAGCACAGCCCAACTGGTCCATGCCGGTGTTTATGCTCCACACTAGCCTCCACCCACCCTACTTCATCTAACCCTATCTGCATATATTTCTATTCTTTTCTCTCTCATGTGTTTATCTAGCTGCCCCTTAAATGCATCTTTGCTAGTCACCTCAACTACTTCTTGTGGTAGCAAGTTTCACATTCCAGCTACTTTCTGGGTAAATACGTTTCTCCTGGATTCCTTATTGCATTTATCAGTCACTATCTTATATTTGTGTCCTCTAATTTTGGATTCCCCCACATGTGGAAACATCTTCCCTATATCTACCCTATCAAACCCCTTCATAATTTTAAATACCTCTATTAGGTCACATCTCAGCTTTCTCTTTTTTTTAGAGAAAAGAGCCCCAGCCTATTGAATCTTTCCTGATAGTTATAACCTCTCAGTTCTGGTATCCTTGAAAATATTTTTGCACCTTCTTCAATAGCGGGAAAGTTTAACTGACAGGGAGCTCTGAGATCTGAATCCTTGGAAATCTGGTTTAGAGACATGTGCCCTGCTGCCTGCGTAACCAGGTCACCTCTGCAGTAACATTCTTGGTAGCCTGTTTTTTAGTACAACCTTCTTGTACCTCAGTTTCAGAGGCAATATTGTGTGCTTCCTGTAGCATAAATAGTGATTGGGATTACAGGCCTAAAGTGAATCTAAAGAATGTTGATATGGGTATTAAACAACATGGGGGGGTGTCAGAGTGCTGGACTGCATTTGTAAACCAGCATGTAGTGGCTTGAAGTGCCAAGGCGGTGGGATTTACAGCCTTGAATCCTGACATGGCCTATTGTTCAATCTCAGATTACTGTCAGCAGAAGCTCAGGAACATGTCCACCCTCTCATATGCTGGACGTCCTACAAAAGCACTCTGAAATTGGGACCTAAATAAAAATAGTATAACATTGCCTTTGCAGGACTTACAAGTAGTTATACCATGGTAGAAGAGCCACTGACATTCACTGTTTAAGATTAGTCACTTGGTTGAGGTACTGGAGGGCTACAGGAGCCTACAGAACTGTATTCTAACCGTGTTTTCAGGAGACAAGAGGGGATTTTTTTTTTAAAAAGCAGCAATGATTACAACTTGGATGTATGAGAATAGAGACCAGCATGTTTAGTGTGTGTTAGCCAGCACTATTCCTCCTTATTCACACTTGTGTTAAAAAGAAGCAGCAATGTGAGGTGCAGCACTGGCACCAACAGCTTGCACCATGGAATGGAAGCGGGATTGGGCCTGCAGGCCTCTACATGCTGAGCTGGAGGTCTCCCCCTGGCACTGCTCCACTGGGAGGGAGAAAACTGTCAGAGAAAGAGTGACCGAGTCATCCTTTCTTTCCTATTTAAAATGACTTATAAGCATAAAAATGTAGGGAGGAACTTTCCAAGGATCTGTGCCATGTACTTTGCACACAATGGGCGACTTACTGGAAAACCAGCAGTAAAAGGAGGAGGGGTAGTAGTTGTAGAATAACCTGTAGCCTTCTGTAGCCATGGTCTCAGTTCCATATTAGGTGATGTACCTACCAACTGAGAAATCCTCTGTTAATTAGAAACCTGCTCCTATCTAAGAAACTAGTTTGTGTGAAAACCATTAAAGCTGAATTAAAATTGATAGTGTCGTTCAAAAATAAAGGCAAGAGGATTGTTATTTTGTTGAATTTGAGGATCTTGTCAACTTGTTGTCTCACGGTTTGTTTAGTAGAACCACATTCAGGTCTTCTATTGACTGGATTACAATCCCTGTTTTTTAGTTGAAAGATATCTGGCTGTACAAATGAATTCAATAAAGCATGATCCATTTTGTCTCAGGACTATATTTAGCAACCCGTATTTGATTGAGTAAGCTTGAAAAGTTTAATTGTGTATCAGAATATAACTGTTGTGTATCACTATTAACTGTGCTGCAGTGTTTCAATTGTTTCAAGTTACACTGCTGGTAACTTAAGTTCAAAGACTTTATTTGATAATATTCCCTCTTTAGGGACTGATTCATATTGGAGCACGATTCCACAGATGATGACAGTCCTATAGTACCCAGATGTTTTACAGATGTATGAGCCTAGACAGTGAGGCCTTGAAATTCTGGGGGCTGGGAGGGCAAATGTTGGGCAAATTGCCCGTGGGTGGGCTGCAATTTGGGTGGAACCCTTACTCGCTGGGATTTTGCCCTGTTTAAAGAATGGCCCAAATTCCAGTGGGGGAGTCTTTCACCTGCATCTGCCCACCTCACCCACATCAGAGGACAGCTTCGGGAGCATGTCTTGGGGCTACCCCAAGAATTTTGCTCATTGCATCCTCCACAATTGAAGCCACACCAGTTGACAGCTGGCATGAATTCTGCAATGGACCTTTTAAAGGACCCAAAAGGTTCCCTTGAACACGTAACTGAACCCAGAAGGAATCAGCTACCTTACAATTGAGACCCATATTTCCCTTTAAGGAAATAAATTAAAATTTTACAACTAGCTATTCGGCCATTGGAGTCTCACAACATGCTATATAGAATATAAAAATAAGGACAGAATGTATGACTTTAAAATTGGGTCTGAATTTTGTCTGCGTGTCCTGGTCCACTTCTCCTGTCCTATAACTCCACTTTACCTCTTCACCTGAAGACAACACTTGGTCTTTATTCACCGCATGAAACCCCACAAGAGAGTGACTAGTAATACGTTCAAAATCTTACATCTGCATAAACTTCCTGTCAACTTTTTTCATTATGATTTCCTATGTCCACACTTACAATGGAACTGCTGTAAACTCCTTCTGTCAGTGGAGGCACTGGATGTAGGAATTTATAATTAGAAATATAAAAATAAAGGCAGAATATATGACTTTAAAATAGGGATTGAAATACATGTGTGTCTCATAGAAACATAGAAAATAGGAGCAGGAATAGGCCATTCGGCCCTTCGAGCCTGCTCCGCCATTCAATATGATCAAGGCTGATACTCTATTTCAATACCATATTCCCGCTTTCTCCCCATACCTCTTGATGCCTTTTGTGTCTAGAAATCTATCTAGCTTCTTAAAAATATTCAGTGACTTGGCCTCCACAGCCTTCCGTGGTAGAGAAATCCACCACCCTCTGAGTGAAGAAATTTCTCCTCATCTCAGTCCTAAATGTCCTACCCCGTATCCTGAGACTGCGACCACTCGTTCTGGATCCCCCAGCCAGGAGAAACATCCTCCCTGCATCCAGTCTGTAGCCCTGTCAGAATTTTATACGTTTCAATGAGATACCCTCTCATTCTTCTCAACTCTAGTGAATAGATGATGTGGAGATGCCGGTGATGGACTGGGGTGGACAAATGTAAGGAATCTTACAACACCAGGTCATAGTCCAACAAATTTATTTTAAAATCACAAGCTTTCGGAGATTATCCCCTTCGTCAGGTGAATGAGTGAAAGGTTCTCAAATCGCATATCTTATATTAGGCTGGGACACCATCACACCAATCAAAAGGTGTCGTTGGTGTTCAGACAGATTAGCCACGGAGAACAGTACGTCCCAGTACACTGGATATACATTGTTTCAGATTACACAGACAAGAGACCCAAATGGCAGAGAAAGAGACCCAAATGGCAGAGAGAGAGAGAGAGAATATTAAAAACAGATAACTTTTTTTTCCCCTTGCTGGTGGGGTTACGTGTAGTGTGACATGAACCCAAGATCCCGGTTGAGGCTGTCCTCATGGGTGCGGAACTTGGCTATCAGTTTCTGCTCGACGATTTTGCGTTGTCATGTGTCTCGAAGGCCGCCTTGGAGAACGCTTACCCGAAGATCGGTGGCTGAATGTCCTTGACTGCTAAAGTGTTCCCCGACTGGGAGGGAACCCTCCTGTCTGGCGATTGTTGCGCGGTGTCCGTTCATCCGTTGTCGCAGTGTCTGCATGGTCTCGCCAATGTACCATGCTCCGGGGCATCCTTTCCTGCAACGTATGAGGTAGACAACGTTGGCCTAGTCACAGGAGTATGAACCATGTACCTGGTGGGTGGTGTCCTCTCGTGTGATGGTGGTATCCGTGTCGATGATCTGGCATGTCTTGCAGAGGTTGCCGTGGCAGGGTTGTGTGGTGTCATGGACGCTGTTCTCCTGAAGGCAGGAGAACATGGCGTAGTTTCTCCGCTCCGGGGAAGTACTGGACGACGAAGGGTACTCTGTTGGATGCGTCACGGGTTCCGCAGCCTTCAACATGTCATCGATGACGACGAACACCTCGCTAAGGCCATCCCCACGCCTCCACTACTCACCTTCAAACAGCCACCCAACCTCAAACAGACCATCGTTCGAAGCAAATTACCCTGCTTTCAGGAGAACAGCGTCCACGACACCACACAACCCTGCCACGGCAACCTCTGCAAGACATGCCAGATCATCGACATGGATACCACCATCACACGAGAGGACACCACCCACCAGGTACATGGTTCATTCTCCTGTGACTCGGCCAACGTTGTCTACCTCATACGATGCAGGAAAGGATGCCCCGGAGCACGGTACATTGGCGAGACCATGCAGACACTGCGACAACGGATGAACGGACACCGCGCAACAATCGCCAGACAGGAGGGTTCCCTCCCAGTCGGGGAACACTTTAGCAGTCAAGGACATTCAGCCACCGATCTTCGGGTAAGCGTTCTCCAAGGCGGCCCTCGAGACACACGACAACGCAAAATCGTCGAGCAGAAACTGATAGCCAAGTTCCGCACCCATGAGGACAGCCTCAACCGGGATCTTGGGTTCATGTCACGCTACACGTAACCCCACCAGCAAGGGAAAAAAAAAGTTATCTTTTTAATATTCTCTCTCTCTCTCTCTCTCTCTCTGCCATTTGGGTCTCTTTCTCTCTGTCTGTTTAATCTGAAACAATGTATATTCAGTGTACTGGGACGTACTGTTCTCCGTGGCTAATCTGTCTGAACACCAACGACACCTTTTGATTGGTGTGATGGTGTCCCAGCCTAATATAAGATATGCGATTTGAGAACCTTTCACTCATTCACCTGACGAAGGGGATAACCTCCGAAAGCTTGTGATTTTAAAATAAATTTGTTGGACTATAACCTGGTGTTGTAAGATTCCTTACTAGTGAATACAGGCCTAGTCGACCCAATCTCTCATACGACCCAATCTCTCCTCCTGGACTAATTATCCCCCAGCCTCTAAACTCGTTTCTCCTGAAAACAAGGGAGATCAACTGTATATGCAAATAAATTCAGACACTGATAAGGCTAGCTCAGTTTGCAAAAGATCAAGTTGCTATTACAATAAAGGAAAAGAATTTTAATCTGAGAAGCTGCATTAACACCCAACAACTTATTACCCTTTTTTCTTTACCTTGTTTTAAATGCAGATTTTCAAAAGTATTACCAACATCCGTATAAAATCACAAAGTCAAGAGCGAATCAGGAATTTATTTTTTATATCCCTAATTAACGCAACAATTAAAAAAAAATTGAGAGTGCAGAGCAAAGGCCTCAGAAGAGGGCACCACACCCAGTCACACAGCCCAAAATACTTGTTTTTACAAGACAGAGCTACTGCCCAGATTACAGTGTGTTTAAAATGTGGTTGTGTTTAAAAATATCAGTAACAACTGGAACTTGAAGCAGAATGCAGCCGCTTCCTGCCACATTTACATTCAGTCATAACAATGTAAAGTGATATTACTCAGCTCCAACGTTCAGCCGTTGACCGTCTCAGCCCCAGAATTCAGTCCCTGCCTGGGCTCCAGCACTCAGTCCCCGATCCAACTCAGCCCCAGCACTTAATCCCCAATTCGACCCCAGAATTCCATCCTCGCCTAGGCCTCAGCACAGGGCCTGACCCTTTTTATAAATATATTATGAGAAAAACAGTGGTAAAGGAAAATGTGGGCCCACTAAAAACAGATATAGGCGAGCCAATAATGGCCAGGAAGGAAATGGCAGACTTGTTAAATGGGTACTTTGTTTTCACAGTGGAGGAAGAGGATAATATGCCAACGGTACAAGGGGACCTATAAATAAGTCAAGGGGAGGAACTTAGTGAATTTAATATGTTTAAAATGGTAATGGAGAAAATAATGGGACTTAAGATAGATAAATCTTCTGGACGTGATGATTTCCACCCCAGAGTATTAAATGAAAAATGTGAGGAAATTGCAAATGCGTTAGTCATAATTTTCCAGAGCTCTCTAGATTCAGGAATTGTGCCTTTGGATTGGAAAATTGCAAATGTCACTCCATTATTTAAGAAGGAGGGAGAGAAAAACTAGTTTAACATCAGTTATCATCATAGACAGAGTTACTGAGCACTTGGATGTTTTAAACTGGATAGTCCGGCAGTGACGGATAGAATACTAGAGCCTGGTCTTCAGTTACTTCCAAGCCTTTATTCACAGAGCTCCACATTACACACACCACACCCTAGATAAACTCTCTTATGTATGGATACGAGTGCCCCAATTGATATGCACCACCTGAATACAATTAACAGTAATTGATATAAATCACATGGATACAATTAACATTGGACAAGTATGAGCTGATCCTCATGTATTTATGAAGGAAAGATCTTGTCTGACTTATCTAGTTGAATTTTTTGAGGAGGTCACTATCATGATGGATAGATGGTGAATATATGGACTTCCAGAAAGCATTTGACAAGGTTCCACATAAGAGATTATTAGCAAAAAATGAAAGCCCACAGAATTGGAGGTTGACATCAGTTGGGAGGTAGGAGACAGAGAGCAGGGGTAAAGAGAATATTCTGATTGGCGGTATATGACAATTAATTTTCTCCTGGGATCTGTAGTGAGGCCTCAGCTTTTCAGCATATATATTAATGACTTTGATGAAGGAATCGAGAGTTGTGATCCAAGTTTGTAGATGGCACTAAATTAGGAGGCATAGTAAGTTGTGTGGATGGGAGCAGGAAGTTGCAAAGGGGCATGGACAGACTAAAGGAGTGGGCAAAACTGTGGCAGATGGAGTTTAATGTAGGGAAGTGTGAGGTCATTCATTTTGGATTCGAGAAAGACAAATCAAAATATTTTTTTAATGATGAGAGACCTGGAGCTGTGGAGGAGCAAAGACGTTTGGATGTCCATGTGCACAAATCACTAAAAGCTAGTGCACAGGTACAAACAGTAATCAAAAAGGCAAATGGAATGTTGGCCTTTATCTCAAGAGGGTTGGAATTCAAAAGTTGAGGAAATGATACTTCATTTGTACAGAGCCTTGGTCAGACCCCATCTGGAGTACTGCGTTCAATTTTGGGCAACAAACCTCAGGAAAGATACAGAGAGTCAGAGGTGCCTGCTCGCTCCCTCCTTCCATCAGCCATTTATTCCTCAACTTGTTCCACAGTCTTTGCAGCCAGAATGCACCTCCCCTTTAAGAGATGCTAGCTGCCTTTAAGTAGCACCCTGGGCTCCCATTATCGCCCCCCCCCCCACTTTTAGGCGCGTGCAGCCAATAAATAGCGTGGGTACCGCTGGCTGCACACACAAATCACTATAATTGTAATTAGCAGGCAACGCGGATATTTATGCTGCCTGCATTAATAGTAACAGGTGTGGGTAGTCCGCGCCCCACCCTCCCCCCAGACCATTTTTGGATGCGATCCAATTTCAAGGCCATTACGTTTACAGGCCAACTTTAGTGGCCTCGGTAAACAAATGACTATTTTATAAAGTTGACTATTTGTTATTGATCTCTATTATAAGTTATTCAGGACCGCAAAAAGTGCCTTTACCAGATAAATGATTGCTGTATAGAGGTTGGAGTAAGCTCATTTTGCACTGTACACTTCACAGTTTAACAATTGCTGTATTTGATATATTTTAGAATAAGGCGAAGAAGAGATTGTAGAAGGACTCAGGGCAGTAAGAAAGACTGTCCTATTCTGTGAATCTCTCAGATTTCTCGCTCATTCCCCTTTTATATATTACACTATTATCACCCTCAGCAGAAGCCTGTGGTGGGAAATATAAATAGCCTGTGCCAGTGCCAATTGACGTCAAATCGTCATCGGATCTGGCTGTGGGCTGGCTGACTCCCTAGCAATGTGCTTTTAGCACTGCTGGCCTATGTGGACCTTTCCCCGACATCAAGAAAGATACTGGCCAGGCTGGCAAAGTCACAAATTCGTTCACTACTTCAGAGAGACTGCATGTTTGAATCTCATGCACGCACAGCTTTCCATGATGCTGAATCTGTCCTGCAGAATAAACAGGGCAAAGGCAGCACAATAACAACTAACTTCCAGCGCAAGCAGTTCAATAATATGCTGTTAAAGAGATTTGGAAACTCTGACATGTTCTCCTGTAAATATGTTGGACGTTTAAAGTGTTTTGACAGTATTGAGTTACTTATAAGAAGTGCACCATTCTTACACATGCAAGCCTATATTTTAGCAATCTTCCACTGAGCAGCTATTGTTGCATATAACTTATAAATAGCATGCATGCATTTCTGCTTTGTTTCTTCAATAATGAGTGGTATGTCCCAGAGGCAGCTCTGTAATATAAAAGGAGCATTAAAATTATCAGCCCCTAATTGGTTCCTACCCTGGCAATATTCTAAAATAGAATTGGCTCATTATTTTTATATTATTGAAAATAATCTGTTCTTATCTTAAGTTTTTTGTATATTTCATATACAAAAGTTATGCAAAACAAATATGGATATTTCACGTGCTTAGGACCCAGCCTCCTCAGGTGCAGTAGACTGCAATTTCATTTCATTTTTTGTACCAGTTTTTTTCCCTGCCCCTCTCTCTTGAAGATGTTGATTTCTTGCTCAGGTACAGTTCCATAGGCACCAGCCCACCTTCTTCATGCGCAGGGTGGGCTGTTTAACTGTGGGGATCATTATATCCAAACCTGTTCCTGTCTTCATCTGCCATCCACACACAAGCATTTTTATTTTTATTTGCTCTCAAGATGTGGGTAATACTGAGAAGGTGGCATTTATTGCCCGTCCCGAGTCATGGCAGCAATTGTTTTCACAACTGAGTGGTTTGCTAGGCCACTTCAGATAATATTAAGAGTCAGCCACGTATTGTGGACGAGAGTTGTATGGAGGATAGATCAGGTAAGAGTAGGTTTCCTTTCCTGAAGGACATTAGGGAACCAGTTGGGTTTGTATGATAATTTGACAGCTTTCTGGTGCTAGTCCACAAAGACTATTGAATTCAGTTTCATAGCTTGCTACGGTGGGATTTTGAACTCACGATTTCTGGGTTGCTAGACCAGTATCATAACCATACTTGGTAGTGTAAAAGTTAGTCGTACTAGTTGTCATTCAATAGTGGCCAGAAATGAGAACTTGGCTTAGAGGTAGCGTGCTTGACTCTGAATCAGAAGGTTATGGGTTCAAGTCGTACTCCAGGATTTGAGCACATAATTTAGGCTGACACTTTAGTGCAGCACTGTTGGAGTTGCTGTCTGATGTCTTTCCAATGATATGTTAAACTGAGCTTCTGCTGGCTCAGGTAGGCACAAAAGATGTCATGGCACTATTAGAAGAAGAGCAGGGGCGTTCCCCTGGTGTCCTGGCCAATATTTATCCCTCAACCAAATTTACCAAAACAGATTATCTGATCCTTTATTCATTGCTGTTTGTGGGACCGTGCTTTGCATAAATTGTATATAGCTCTTGCCTATATAGCCAAAGTAACTACGCTCCAAAAGTAAATAATTGGCTGTGAAACACTTTGGGACAACCTGAAAGGCACTATATAAATGCAAGTTGTTTCTTTCTTTAACCCGTGTCAGGTTTTTTCCCCCTTGGGTTAGGTGCCAACGGTATACTCTATGGATGGAATCTGGGACCCCCTCGTTTACATGGCTCAGCTATTCATTGTCTTAATCTGCTGAGCCATCAGGGGAGTCCTCATTCCACCTCTGTAACTAGCTACAAGACAGTTGTTTTCCACAGCTGTATGGGTGACCTATCTGCAGTCAAACTTGCATGAAAATTCTCTCCAAGTGTATAACGCTTTTAATGTGTTCCTCTCTTCCCCCTCCCACCCCCCTTCTCCCCATGCAGCAGACACGCCCGATGTGTATATTGTGGAACGGCTGTTTTCCAGCAGCCTGGTGGTCATTGTCAGCCTCTCAACACCACGGAGGATGAACGTTTATCATTTCAAGAAAGGGACAGAGATCTGCAACTACAGCTATTCCAATACCATCCTCACCGTTAGGCTCAACAGACAGGTAAGAGGGGTCACAGCTCAGCTGGCAGTGGTTAGAATAGCGACAAAGCAGTTTAGGACTGAGCAGAACAGAATGAATGGAACATGCTTTGTGTGCACCACAACTAAGAAATAATGGCGTGTTACTCAATTTCTTGCCTTAAACACCTAGTATTCATTATATTTATTACAAATCTTCAAATATTGCACTAAAAATAATGTAAATTGGAGAAAGAGTCAATTGTAAAATCTGACACCTGGGACTAGGGGGCAAATGCGGGTGCGTTGGGGGTGGGCGGCTCTGGCAATTAAAGCCGGTGGGATAACAGTTAAAGAGCCAAATGTACCTCACTGAGGTACTTAAGGCACTTTACCTGTGACAGATGAAGGGATTAGAAAGATTTTTAACTTACCTGAGCAGCTTGCCCACCGCTTCTGATTTACGCCTAAGGGCCGGATCAGGGAAAAAGAAATTAAATAAAAAACCATGCAAGGAAGTGAAAACACTAAATGCACCTACCTTTGAAATCTGCTCTGATGTCCGATGTCCCCCCTCTTCACCCTCCCGATGTCCCCCCTCTTCACCCTCCCAATGTCCCCCCCCCCCCCCCCCGGGTCTTCCCCTCTCCCCCGCCCGCTAGTCCAGCACTGGATCTTCCATTCTCTTCCCCCCCCCCCCCCCGCCCCGGTCTTCTGTTCCAGCGCCGGATGACGTCTTGCTGTCTCTCTTTCTCGTGCCCCCTCCCCCACCCACGCGTTGCAGCTCCTGACGGCAGCCAGCCTGTCAATCAGGCTAGCCCGAAACCCAGAGAGGACGTTAACCATTATCAAACAACGTGCGATCGCGTCCGAAACTTTAAGTTTGGTTCATGCGGGTTAGCCACGCGCCCAGTTACTGCAGTGCTCAGGAATAAATCTTTCTGTTAGAGGTGTTAGTGGATTGAATAGCCAGCTGATGCTCATTGTCAAGGCATAACAATGAATAGTGGCCATTAATGGGTGGAGTACCCTAAGGCATCTCAATCCATGACAAGGAATTGAAGCAGTCAGGAGAGGAGGAAAGAAAATTGGTGGGAAAACTGGGTTGTACATGTTACCATGGTACCAGCACCCCATGTGCACTCCGTGTCAGTAACGCAGCTTCACATCCATGGTTGATGACATGGTAAGCTCCTGACCTCAGCCAGGTCACCAGGATACTCCCTGCAGACAGTAAGAAAAATCAGAGAATGAGCTAACTGGGACCACCTTCCAGTAATATACAGAGTAAACTTTATAACATTCAGGCTGCCGGTCAGATGCACCCAGTATTAAGTAGCTGGCTTTCTTTCTCAATTTTAAGATTGTTTTGCATACATAACAATATATGATGAACAAACAAAATACTGGGAAGTGAAATGAGGCTCTTTTATATTTTAGTGCCAGTTTTGGGAGGGTATCGACCCCTCCAACACTGTTCTCCCCATTCACATTTCTACCTGGCACTGTTCCCCATCAATCAAAGTAAGCCTGGCAGTTTTTATTTCTAACTACAGCCAAAGGCAAGAGAAGCCTGTGCTCGGCCTCGATTGCAGGCATGGCTTTAAAAGTTCAAGAGCCGAAACAATGGTATATTATCAGAGCTACAAGTTTTAAATATAGTGCATTAGACTGTAACTACCATTAGTACAAGTATACCATGTAAGAAATTTTGAAACTTAGGCCATCAATTTGACTTTTGGCATGCTTTGCTGAGAACTATTTTCTTGAAAGCTGGATTATCCAATGTTATGTCTCTCTTTCTTTCCCTGTCCCCACCTTGACTCAGTGGTAGCACTTTCGCCTCTGACTCAAGCCCCCCTCCAGGACTTGAACACATAATCTAGGCTGACATTCCAGTGCAGAACTGAGGGAGTGCTGCACTGTCGGAGGTGCCATTTTTCACTTGAGACGTTAAATTTAGGCCCTCTCGAGTGGATGTAAAAGATTCCACGGCAGTATTTGACGAAGAGCAGGGAAGGTCTCCCCATGTCCTGGCCAACATTGTGGAACCTTGCTATGTGCAAATTGGCTGCGGCATTTCCCCACATAATGACAGTGACCACATTTCAAAAGTAATTCCTCAGCTGGGAAGCGCTTTGGAACGTCCTGAGTTCATGAGAAGCACTATATAAATGAAAGTTCTTCTTTCTTTCATTCTCCCCACCCCCCTCAGTTGTCAGTGGCACCTCTTTGTTCTATAAACCTTGTTCTATAAACCACACCAGGTAACAGCAGCAGGCTTCCTTTACGCTGTAAGGGCAGGTGCGCCTTGCAGATCTATGCTAGTGGTACATATGATGCTGCTCCCTAATTGCTCCTTAGTAGTCCTGGGCCAGTTTACTGTTTGAGTCGAATGTGACTGGCAGATGCCACTCCCCAATATGGTGTTGTATTTCAGCTGAACGTAATTAGATTACATAGAGATTAATTCAAAATATGTTGGCAATCCTGGGCAGAATTGAAGGAAAACGAGCTGCTTTAATGTATCTGATTGTGTGCTTCATGTTCTAGAATCATAGAAAGGTTACAGCATGGGAGGAGGCCATTTGGCCCTTCGAGTCCGTGCCGGCTCTATGCAAGAGTAATCCAGTTAGTCCCACTCCCCCGTCCTCTCCCCAAAGCCATGCGCATTTTATCCTTTCAAGTACTTATCCAGTTCCCTTTTGAAGGCCATGATTGAATCTGCCTCCACCCCCGGCAGTGCATTCCAGATCCTAACCACTCGCTGCGTAGAAAAGTTTTTCCTCATGTCACCTTTGGTTCTTTTGCCAATCACCTTAATTTGATGTAATTTCGGAAGCAAATTACTCACTTCTGCTAAGGTGGACAGTCTAATGAGTGTTAGGTACAAATTTCACCCAGATAAGGAAACAACTAATACAAATCACCGGCTTTGATCTTCATACATTTACAGTCTATTATGTTTACTTTTCTGCAGGCCTTTGAAGGGCAATTAGTTGTGATAGCTGCCTCAACAAGGGGGTCCTGTTTACCCCGACAGTCAACTCTGCTGGAAGGTAGCAAATGTTACCCCGCTATTCAAGAAAGGAGGGAAAGAGAAAACAGGGAACTAAAGGCCAGTTAGCCTGACACCAGTCGTCGGGAAAATGCTGGAATCCATTATTAAGGAAGTTGTAAGAGGGCACTTAGAAAAATCATAATACGATTAGGCAGAGTCAACATGGTTTTATGAAAGGGAAATCGTGTTTGACAAACTTATTAGAGTTTTTTGAGGATATAACTAGCAGGGTAGATAAAGGGGAACCAGTGGATGTTCTAGTATTTGGATTCTCAATGTTATTCTGCATCTCTCAGAAATTACATAGATTTACATAGAAATTACAACACAGAAACAGGCCGTTCGGCCCACCTAGTCAGGTTTGGTGCTTATCACCCAGACGAGCAGCTTATATCGGGATTGAATGTGCAAAGAGCTGCACTTCAGCAGGATGCCTTGTGCAGTTTAGGAGATGCTGGTTGACTACCCAGTTCTAAAGTACAATCTAAGAAACACGACTTTTCAGTTTGTACAGGTATGCTGCTAATCAAGACCAAGAATGCTCTAAACCCCCAGATTATGACACTTTACTCCATTTTCCCACTACAGAGGCTGATAGTCTGTTTGGAGGAGGCCATTTACATTCATAACATCAAGGATTTGAAGTTACTGAAAACCATTCAAGATATACCACCGAACCACACAGGTGGGTGAAAACTAAGCTAATGGGACCTTTTCATCTCAGCAGCTAAAAGTCTGGACTCAAAATTCCAGAAGTTTCCTTTGTGTCACTTCAGCTTTGAAATTATGCTGTGGCATAATAGCATGAAAATGAGGAAAGCTATCATAAGATTGATTTACACAATTATTTGACAGACGTCTGTCTCTTGGCTGTTTTTTAAATGGCAGTCACAGCTGTTTTTCGAATTTTTTTTATTCCAGTGAGGAGAGATAGCAAATTAAAAGATTCTTCCACTTTCAGTTTTATTCTCAAAAGAGGAAGTAATGAATAGCAACTTCCTGGACATAGCTTTGACAGCCAAAGGCAAAAATGGTGTGATATAATTAAACCCAAGTAGTTTCCAACAGCCACAGTTGTGCTCAACTCAACACATGCACACTTCAATAGAACGGTACATGACTTTATACGCAATTATAATTTGTCTCGAGCTGTCCTTTGACGGTATGGATAACGTCTTGTGTTACTGTATTGCTTTGTCTTTTTTAGTGAACACTGTAGCCTATAAATGGTTGTGCGAAGTAAAGAAAAGAGAAATTTGAAGCACAAGTGATCTGGCTAATGTTTGCTTCAAATTCAGGGCTGTATTCCTAATGTCTGAAGTACTTTTCTTCATGTGTGTTGACATGCTAGAATCTATTATTAAGGACGTAGTAACAGGACACTTAGAAAATCTTAATATGATTAGGCAGAGTCAATATGGTTTTATGAAAGGGAAATTGTGTTTGACAAATCTGTTAGAGTTTTTTAAGGATGTAACTAGCAGGGTAGATAAGGGGGAACCAGTGGATGTAGAATATTTGGATTTTCAAAAGGCATTCAATAAGGGTCACACAAGAGGTTGTTACATAAGATTAAGGGTCATGGGGTTGGGGGTAATATATTAACATGGGTTGAGGATTGGTTAACGGACAGAAAACAGAGAGTAGGAATAAAAGGGTCATTTTCGGGTTGGCAGGTTGTAACTAGTGGGGTGCCGCAAAGATCAGTGCTTGGGCCTCAGCTGTTTACAATATATATCAACGACTTGGATGAGGGGACTAAGTGTAATGTATCCAAGTTTGCTGATGATACAAAGCTGGGTGGGAAAGTAAGCTGTGAGGAGGATGCAAAGGGATATAGACAGGCTAAGTGAGTGGGCGAGAAGATGGCAGCTGGGGTATAATGTGGGGAAATGTGAAATTATCCACTTTGGTAGGAAGTATAGAAAAGCAGAATATTTTTTAAAAGGTGAGAGACTTAAAAACGTTGGTAGTCAGAGGGATTTGGGTGTCCTTGTACATGAATCACAGAAAGTTAACATGCAGGTACAGCAAGCAATTAGGAAGGCAAATAGTATGTTTGCGTCTATTGCAAGGGGGTTGGAGTAATTATATAGGCCTGTGGTGAGACCACACCTGGAGTACTATGTACAGTTTTGGTCTCCTTACCGAAGGAAGGATATAATTGCCTTAGAAGGGGTGCAACAAAGGTTCACTAGATTGATTCCTGGGATGAGAGGGTTGTCCTATGAAGAGAGATTGAGTAGAATGGGCCTATTTTCTCTGGAGTTTAGAAGAATGAGAGTTGACCTCATTGAAACATATAAAATTCTTAGAGGGCTTGACAGGATAGATACTGAGAGGCTGTTTCCCTTGGCTGGAGAGTCTAGAACCAGTGGTCATAGACTCAAGATAAGGGATCAGCCATTTAGGACCAAGCTGAAGAAAAATATCTTCACTCAGAGGGTTGTGAATCTTTGGAATTCTCTACCCTAGAGAGCTGTGAATGCTCAGTCGTTGAGTATATTCAAGACTAAGATCGATGGATATTTGGACACTAAGAGAATCAAGGGATATGGGGATCGGGCGGGAAAGTGGAGTTGAGGTAGAAGGTTGGCCATGATGTTATTGAATGGCGGAGCAGGCTCGAGGGGCTGTATGACCTACTCCTGCTCCTATTTCTTATGTTCTTATGGTTTAATGAATTTGCTATAGGGAAATAGGGACTGTTGAGGTGAGATGAGGTGAGCAGAGAAGTACACATGCACAGGTTGGTGGCTGCAGTTGATGTGGACTAGCCTATCATTTTGCACACACTAGGGGGGATTTTAACTTCCAGGCAGCTGGCTGGCGGAACAGGCAGGCTGGCTGCCCAATACCTGCAGCGGGATGCCCAGCCCAGTTTGAGGGCCAAGCTTCATTTTTCTGGCGAGCTGTAGGCTCCAAAAATGCTTCCAACTACAGTCCTCCAGCTTTGGGTCTGCACAATATCAGGTCGACCCGGCCGGTAGAAAGATAGGTCCCGGTGGGGGGGAGGGGGGGAGGGGGAGGGACAACAGTGGTCCACATTATTCTTATGGAGCCCGGAGGAGCACTCCTGTTTCTAAGGCACCAAAAAATAATTTTAACGCTTACTTTTTTGGATATCTTCCTCTTGCCTGCCAGGTTTTACTGAGCAGAGCGCCCATGGCACTTGCCCCTACTTTGTGTGCTACGTCAGAATCCAGATCTTTGAATCCATGTACATAAGTCTGAAAGCCATTTTCTCTTCTTTGATGAAGTCTTTTTGTGAGGGAAGTGGCAGAAGGGGAGAAGGTTGAGGCAGAAACAAATGCTTATAATAATACATGCACAGAAACCAGGATACAGAAATAGAGACTCACCAAAAGAGAAAGAAGCCCTCAGAGAGAGAGAAAGACATGCTCACAGAGTGAGAACAAATGAGAGAGGTTAAACATTCATGTACAGAGAGACACTTCTGCACAATGCAGGCTCACTAATAGACTGGAGTGCTTAGCTTGTTCCTATATTATAATGGTATGAATGGCCACCTTCTGCGCTGAAATGTCTATAATTTAATGCCTCAGTTACAGGAAATATGAAACAGAAGTGCAGAGGAAACCTTGTTTACCCACATAAACCGGGTTAACGCTGCACTTCCGGTGAAGTTACAGCCGCGGAACGGGAGCAGCACCGAGGAAATTCCCTGCCATAATTTAGGCTGACACTTCACCGAGGGGAATCCTGCATTGTTGAAGGTGCTTTCAGATGAGATGTTAAACCGAGGCCCAATCTGCCTGTTCAGGTGGATGTAAAAGATCCCATGGCACTATTTGAAGATGAACAGTGGAGTTCTCCTGCTATTCCAGCCAACATTTATCCATCAACTAATACCACCAAAACAGATTAATCAGGCATTTCTCTCATTGCTGTTTGTGGGTCCTTGCTGTGCACAAATTGGCTGTCGTGTTTGTCTACAAAACGTAATTGATTACACTTCGGAAGTAATTCATTGGCTGTGAAGTGCTTTGGTGACATCCCCAGGACATGAAAGGTGCTATATTGATGCAAGTTCTTTATTTTTACTTACATTCACAATCCACTCTCATGTTAAGACCTTAATTGTTCCATACGCCACTCTGCTATAGCTGTTCACTATTATAACCTTATCCGTGATGCATTTGATGCTTTGTAATGATACTTTCACTGTTGCACTGTAATTTCAAATGGTCTACCCTCTCCCACTATTACAATTCAGAAGTTATTTATGCACCATTGAAAATGAGCCTGGTGTATCTCTGTGGTCTAACTTAGTCCTGATAGGTTCACATTTTTTTCAGTTCACTCTGTAAGTAGATTAAGCATCATCGATGTAATATCACGTGCTGCACATTCTAACATCCTGTTTTGCCTGTTCTTCCCAGGTCTCTGTGCACTTTCCATCAATCATTCCAACTCATACTTGGCATATCCTGGCAATGCCACAATAGGAGAGATAGTGATTTATGATACAAATAACTTGGTGAGTCTGTACTTAAATGGGAGACAGTAATGGTTTTCCATTTATACTGGTGTTGCAACTTAACTGAGCATTTTAAGCCTTGTAGTGAGTGAGAGAAAGAGAATCCTTATTTTCTACCATCGTGATTCTTCCTTCAGTTGGCATGATATGATGGTTTAAGCGTTGACTTCTCCATTGCAACCATGTTCCACCATCCGTAATCATGAATTAGACTTTAGTAGGGCGGGACTGATGCTTACCTCTGATCCTTGAGGCGTTAGAGATGGCAAGGAGTGCTTCATTTAAAGGCTTGACTGAGTGAAATTATGAAAACTTTACCCGTTGAAAGCAGCCTAGTTCCGGTGATATTTGAGGCCAGGATTCAAATTCAAGCCTTCTGCATGACGGTTCCATTAAGTTAGGTGTGAGCCATGCTCAGTAGTAGCGTTTCCGCCTCCGAGTCAGAAGGTTGTGGGTTCAAGCTCCACTCCAGAGATTTGAGCACATAATTTATGTTGACACTTCAGTGCAGTACTGAAGGAATACTCCACTGTTGGAGGTGCCGTCTTTTGGATGAGACTTTAATCCGAGGCCCCGTCTGTCCTCTCAGGTGGATGTAAAAAATCCCATGGAATAATTTGAAGAAGAGCAGGGGAGTTCCCTCTGGTGTCCTAGCCTATATTTATCGAACAAGCATCACCACTAAAACATGATATGATGGTTTGTGGGACAAATTGGCTGCTGCATTTTCCTAAAATACAGCAGTGACTACACTTTAAAAGTAATTAATTGGCTGTAAAGTGCTTCGGGACATCCTGAGGTCATGAAAGGTGCTATATAAATACATGCATCTTCTTTCTTACTGAAAACTATTGCATCCAATCTGAATTAGTAACTTCACTTAGTAACTTTAGTAACATGTCCAGCCCAAGTAATCTTATCTTAATTAGCTTAATTTGTAGCTATAATTTGTAGCTTTTTGATGTGATTACTTTGTATATTAGCTTTTTAATGCTCAAATTCTCCCATCAGCACAGTGTTTCCGTAATTCCTGCACATGATGGCCCACTTGCTGCTCTAACCTTCAACTCCACGGGTTCAAAACTGGCAAGTGCCTCAGAAAAGGTATTCTTACTGCTCAGCTATTTAATTGTGTATTCCTTGGCTCCATTTTGATTTTTGTTTTGAGAGGTGGTTGTACAGTACACCCTAACAATCATCTGGTGATAATTGTTCGGGTCACTTCAATAGAAATAAAAACCAGGAGAGATGTAAAACGGGCTGTCGACTCGCTATCACCCGTTTTACACTATCACACAAAGTCAAGATCTCCCCGTTAACTCTTATTTCCCCTTCGGTGGGAAAACATCTAAACTGGGTTCAGCAACTCTCTCTCTCTC
Source organism: Heptranchias perlo (assembly GCF_035084215.1). Taxonomy (NCBI): domain Eukaryota; kingdom Metazoa; phylum Chordata; class Chondrichthyes; order Hexanchiformes; family Hexanchidae; genus Heptranchias; species Heptranchias perlo. The sequence continues at coordinate 16,589,019 of NC_090347.1, forward strand.
TCTCTCTCTCAAGGGTATGGTTGAGGTCAGAATCGCTGAGGTTTTATGAAGGTGGAATGGCTGGAATTTATGTTCATTTTCAAAGACACAAAACTGTCGATGTTTATTTCTGCTATTTTGCCATTTCACTTCATACGGTCAAACTTCCATGTTGTCAAGTGGCATGTCTCAGCAATTTTTCTGCTCAGGGATTCCTCTTTTTGCATGTGACCTCCCCTCCCAGGTTAATGTTTTACCTATTTTTGAGTACATTCACCCACAGAGGTAGAGTTTGAGTTTTTTTTTATTCATTCATGGGATGTGGGTGTCGCTGGCAAGGGCAGCATTTATTGCCCATCCCTAATTGCCCTTGAGAAGGTGGTGGTGAGCCGCTGCCGTGAACCGCTGCAGTCCTTGTGGTGAAGGTTCTCCCACAGTGCTGTCAGGTAGGGGATTCCAGGATTTTGACCCAGCGACGATGAGGGAACGGTAATATATTTCCAAGTGGGGATGGTGTGTGACTTGGAGGAGAACGTACAGATGGTGGTGTTCCCATGTGCCTGCTGCTCTTGTCCTTCTGGTGGTAGAGGCAGCGGGTTTGGGAGCTGCTGTTGAAGAAGCCTTGGCGAGTTGCTGCAGTGCATCCTGTAGATGGTACACACTGCAGCCACGGTGCACCGGTGATGAAGGGAGTGAATGTTTAGGATGGTGGATGGGGTGCCAATCAAGTGGGCTGCTTTGTCCTGGATGGTGTTGAGCTTCTTGAGTGTTGTTGGAGTGCACTATGTGCATGTCAGAATGATTCATCACAAATGATGCTCATTGTTAGAATGTAATTCAACTCATCAGAAATTAAAATCAATTGCAGATTCGAAGGGGGACGGAAAACAATTAATTAAAGCAAGAGGCTTGGAAAAGTCAACCTTCTTATGAAAAATTTTGACTGTTTGAAGTGCTGATTGAGATCTTTGCTTTTATGACCTTTTCTGTGGCTGTAAATTGTGGAGCCTTATTCACTCTGAATGTTCTGCAGGGTACAGTTATTCGTGTCTTTTCCACCCCTGAGGGACAGAAACTCTATGAATTCAGGAGAGGAATGAAAAGGTAATTCCAGGCATGTGTTTGAAAATTATATAAAGTGACTTTGAGTTTGATTTTACTTTTTTTGTATTTTTTTGTCCCATTTATAAATTTATTTTATTCAGTTTTGTGTTCCTTTTTAGTCTCCCCACTGCATGTCTCACTGTTTGGCCTAGAGAGCAGGCACACAGCCTGCTCCGGGGCCAGTGACATTGCTTATTTGAGCTGACTGTGAAAGCTGCACAAAAATATCTGAGGGTGGCCTATTCTCTGATTTTCCCTCCCTTGGGGGAAAAATCTGAACCGGGTTACAGCAGCTCCCTTAAGGTGAGGAACTGCTCTCGTGAAGCGGTCATGGCCTCGAGCCTTCAAGGAGCAGCACGCTTTTACACCTATAAAGAAGCTGCTATATGTTTGAGTTCTGGAAAATAACTTTTCTATTTTCTCTACATTTCCACCAAATGCACTGAATGCTCCCAAGGTGGAAAAGTCTGAATGCCATTCATGTCCCATGTCAGATTTTGGACAAGTAGTAAGTGATCATCCGCACTGCGATAGGTCAGGCTCCTTCAGTGGCTCAGAATATTTATCTAGTCAGTAACTGAGCCACACAAATCAGAAAAGTTGCAGATTTGGTCTCTGGTTTGTGCTGAATTAACTGATCTCAACTGGGGGTCGCAATAGGGCACCACAATTGACCTCCGCTCCCCTGGGTTAGGAAGCGGTAAATCAGCCAGGATTCCTACACCTGATTGCTGTCTAGTGATACCCCTTCTGGAAAAGCGCATCTGTGACATCTGGCAGATGTTGGGGTAGCATCCACCTGCTCCGACAGGAAGGGTCGTAAAAAGCAATGAGGTAAGTTTGCTCCTAAGAGAGCGACTTGGAGGCATTTCAAAGGTAATCGATTAACTCCAGGATCAATCACCTTTATAGTTGGAGCTTCTGGGACCTTTTCTGGGCCTCAGCAGATTGCGTGCCAGTTCTCACCTGGCATGAGACTCGCTGAGGTTTTATGAAGGTGGAATGGCTGGAATTTCTCATGGAAGCCCAGGAATTTCCCTAGACACACTACCCATTGATGTAGTGGGGTGGGCAGAAGACATACCCACAGCCCAACTACTGTGTTAACTGTTATAAGTTCAGTGGAAACCCAATGTAACAGATTATGCCCTAAATTCCTGTCCCCCTTCAGGAATCATACAAATTCCCCTTTTGGTCCCAGGAATTTTGGGGCCAGGTTATTTTGTTGCTGCATTGCACATGTGGGTAATTTCATTCTGCACCATTTTTGTGCCCTTTATCGTTATAGCGTTATGATTTTGATACAGTCTAATTTTCTTCTGCAACAGGTATGTAAATATTGGCTCACTGGCATTCAGCAAAGACTCCCAGTTCCTGTCAGCATCAAGTAATACAGAAACTATTCACATCTTCAAACTTGAACAGCCCAGCCAAAGGTACAGTAGTCCCTCAAAATGTTCCCTGCTAGGACTGGACTAGACGTTCAGTCATTCACATTACTTTCTGTCAGACAGCCGGACTCCTAGGGAGGGCCAAAGCCAGACAGCTAAAGTTGTTATTCTTTCAACGCAGGCTCCACTTTATAAGTTTAGATATTTTCTACTTGACTCACTCATTCCTCTGTCATCTTGTTTAAACCATGACTTCAGCTTTGAGTAACATTTCCCACCTCCCAATCTTAGTACAAAATCAGTGACTTGCATCAGACTGTATAAATAGTCTATCTGGATATCTGGCCAATTTTAACCAAGAAAATACTAGTATATGTATTCAGGGCGTTAATGTGAAGTTAGTTTAACAGAAGGATTAAGCAAAAATGAACCTTTGGCAACACCATCTGAGTTTGAGTTATTCTGTCTGTGGTCCTGTGAGAATAATGGTTTAAGTGCTCAATTTATATTGTTGCTTTCCCAACAGTGACAGTGTAAGTGAGGTAGATCAGTACAGACTCAGCCCACCAGCAGTCAGAAGACGTGACCACCTCCGTTAGCAATTGCAGTTCTCTTTACTTGACTGCAAGGTGCTGTGATGTCTCTGTAGATGCCTGGAGATACTTGATATGGTGGTGTCCACGACCTATTGAGGCAAAAGGCCACCTTGTTGCATTGCTGTCTCACTCCTGCTGAACGTGTACATATGTTGGCATTGGGTGTGGACGATGGGCAGTGACATGATTGGGTTTGGCTGTGTTGGATCCATGTTCAAAAAGCCTGTGAACACTCATTGTTCAGGCTTCTAGATGATTTGGGCAAGATACCAGAAAGCCACCGATAATCCCGCTACCTTCAGGGGAAGAGGAGTAAATAAATCACAGAATCTTACTGCAGAGAAGGTGGCTATTCGGCCCATCATGCTTGTGCCAGCTCTTTGAAAGAACTATCCAATTAGTCCCACTCCCCTGCTCTTTCCTCAAAGCCCTGCAAATTTTGAAAGTTACTATTGAATTTGCTTCCACCACCCTTTCAGACATAACAATTCATGGTGTAAAATAATTTCTCCTCATCTCCCCCCTGGTTCTTTTGCCAATTATCTTAAATCTGTGTCCTCTGGTTATCAACCCTCCTGCCAGTGGAAACAGTTTCTCCCTATCTACTCAATCAAAACCCTTTATAATTTTGAACACTATTAAAGCTCTCCTTAACCTTCTCTGCTCTAAGGAGAACAATCCCAGCTTCTCCAGTCTCTCCACATAACAAGTCCCTCATCCTTGATACCATTCTCGTAAATCTCCTCTGCACCCTGAGTTCTTGTAGCTCAGAGACACAGTAGCTGAGAGATATTTTGAGGGGCGTTAGAAATTTGGAGGACTAATCCAAGTGTATAAAAGAAATAAAGCAAAATAGTCTCCCCTGGCCCCTCTACCATTTTAAAATATCATTCAAGCTGCAATGTTTAAAGTTTGCCAAGCCACACTCTCGAACCCGGATCCGGCATCTATGAGATTCCAAGCAAAAATGTTTTGAATTCTTAAACTGAAAATAGCAGTGTTTAAACTACGAGTTGGCGTTCCCTCATGCTAACCGCTGGACCATTTTTGCTGCAGTGCATTTTCCCACCACATAGAGACACCACACCACCTTTTATTTCATCTATTGTGCTGCATAAGTAAAACCCGGGCCAATAAAAATAAAATGAGCCAACACATCCCTTGACAGTGCTGATTTTTTAATATATTGTGCACACTGTTATAATCTTCCGGAGACTAATAGTACAAAGAATAGTTGTCTTTCATGTCTCGACCTCCCCTTTTATTGGGCTGTAAGCAAAACATTAGAGAAAGCAAGTCAACACAGGTAAACTATGAACATCTGTTTATCAGTTGGTTGCCTGACAACTTTCTAACTACACTGTTGGACTCCTGACACAAAAGCATCATGGCTGGAAATCCCAGCCTCAAATGGCATTCCAGTTCCCCTGACCACAGATCAGGCACGGCCACTGAGCAGGTTCCCAGTGTTCTCAGTCTGCTCGCTACACTGCTCTGCATCCAACCACCTTCTCTGCTCAGCACTGTCACGTTGGCCAGTCAAAGATGCTTTGAGTCTTTTGATGGCGAAGGCAAGTGATTAGTAAAAAATGCTGCAAAACCATTGGACAGGTGAGGGAAAAATGTGAAAATTACACAGCAGAATGAACATTTAATCCTATGCCTTGATAATGGCCCTTATTGATGATGTAGATGACGTGTGTCGTTTCTTTACAATTTTATCAACTATTATGTGGAAAGTGCCAAGTAGCATTAACTTACTGCTGCATTCCCATCACAGTCTGTAGGATAGATAGGTTTGGCTTTATATTAATTGAGCTGAAAAGATAAAGAATACTCAGGTAATAGACACTGACAGACACATATGTTGAGTCTCTGATCTCTGAAATGTAATCTTGATTACACCAGGCCCCAGGAGGAGTCTCCAACTTGGAGTGGATATATGGGGAAGATGTTTATGGCAGCCACTAACTACCTCCCTACCCAGGTGTCAGGCATAATGAACCAGGATCGAGCATTTGCCACAGTACGTCTCAACTTCTCTGGTCAAAGGAGCATCTGTATGCTCGCTATGTGAGTAGACATGACAGAAACATAATTAGAGTAAATAGATAGTTACCTGCTAAGCTGGTAGTTTTACTAAATGTAACTTATTAACATTTTGTGTCCACGGTATTTGCTACAAGTAGTTTCATCCATCCAGGGGGTAAGTGCTTAATAGCTTCAGTTCCTTTTATATTCTACCTGTCATTCATGGCAAACTAAAAAATCCTAATACAGTTTCCTGCCATTTCTACCGTGATCCCGCCTGAAATTGGGCAGGATCGTGGAGGAAAATACCCCTCCCCGTGCAGAAGCATAGGGCATGAAAATCCTTGAGGTTTCCGCTGGACTCTGTTTCTGGCCGTTTCCGAAATACCTTGTAAGTTATGGAATGTCCACCCACCCTCACACAGCAAACGTAGTCAGGGCGCAGAGCTAGGGGACAGGACTCCCTGCATTGGAGCTTCTGCTATGCCGAGTGAGCTGAGGTGTGCCAGCTCGCCAGTTCCAGTTAGTCGAAAGTGGGCCCTACCAGTGGCATCCAGGCCAGGGAAGCAACCAGAGCCCCCGAAGAAAGGGGGCATTTTTTTTTTAACTTTGTGGTCACCACCTCTCCCCTTGTACAGGGGGCTGAGAGCCACATGCTCGGGGTCAGAAGAGGTTGGGCCTGGGAAATCCTTCTCTTCCCACATGGCAGGCAGATGCCGAAGATGCACCCCCCTAGTGGTGTTTGCTTTTGTCTTCCCCATGCAAATTAGTTGCCCTCCCGTTGATTCTTCAAACTCTTATCGTATCCTGAGGAATTTCAGGATGACATATTTTTGGTATGGGTTGGGAAGAATGCCTCAGATGCTAATTTTTTTTTGTGCTGCAGATTAAATATAGCTGTTTGGGTTTTCTTCCTCTTCCTTAAATTGAATGGAGGAGGGATTTTTTTGGTCATTTGAATATCTATCTGAACAAACAGAAAACCATCAACAGGTTTGAATCCAAAAGCTAAGCTAAGCTACTGAGAAACCTACACAGGTAGAGGCCTGATATGCGTGCTCTTTTCCCTGTAGGGGCTCACTCTACTCTAGAGAGTTTAGACACAGGTTTGCACAAACAAGGCTTAAGGACCCCTGCAATTTGTGGGTTAAAACTCCATTCTAGGACCGCCTGTTTTGCTGTTCAGATGAAGATACCATGGCACTGTATGAAAAGCAGTAAGTTTTCTTGGCATCAGCCAACATCACCAAAAACAGATTAACTGGTTATTCATTGTTGTTTGCGGGATCTTGGTGTGCGCAAAATAACTGCTGAATTTAGTCTACATGACGACAATGGCTGCATTTCAAAGTAAGTAATTAGTCTTTGGAATATTTCTGACAAATGTGATAAGATGTTACATAAATGCAGGTCCTTCTTTCTCAAAAATGGAAAGATGAAAAATTGTAAATGGTTCTAAATCCAAGTTTATATTTTAATTATTACTAGTCGATCTCTTGTGGTGTTGCACATGTGAGGATCAAGACCAAATGTAGCCTTCAGATGAAGCAGCCCTAGAGGATGGGAGATAATTGGACCAGGACATCAAAAAGTAATTCATTCCCCATCTTAAAGTCTTAGGGGGTACATTTCATCAGAGCTGCTCCCATTCTGCCACTGTAACTTTGCTGGAAGTGTGGTAGAAACCCTGATTACACACATTAACAGGATTTCTGCCACACCTCCTGCAAAGTTATGATGGTGGAGCAGGAGCAGCCCCTAGGAAATTCCCGATCATACATTCTGTCCTTTTTTTATATAATATTTTGATATTATTATTCATAATTATATAGTAAAACTTGTAACAACTTGGGAAGCAGAAAAGTAGAATTGGTTGGAGCAAGGAGATTCTTTGCCGTACAGGCTGAGGAGCTGGGAGACGCAAAACTTTTTTTTTTATTCGTTCATGGGATGTGGGCGTCGCTGGCATGGCCAGCATTTATTGCCCATCCCTAATTGCCCTTGAGAAGGTGGCGGTGAGCCGCCTTCTTGAACCGCTGCAGTCTGTGTGGTGAAGGTCCTCCCACTGAGACACTACAGTGCCACACTGGTGGGAGGGTGTAATTACAACATGACAAGTTTACATAGGCAGTTTCCTTCATAAATGTGGACATAGGAACTTATAACAGTAAAAGTTGACATAGGAAGTGTGCACAGTTATACGATTTTTAAGGTAGATAGTTATGAATAAAGCAGGTATTGATATAGCTTAGTACATGTTAGCCAACCTCATTAGTCAGGTTACAAAATACTTGTCAGCAATTAACAACAACTAAACAGATTAATTGATCATTTATTTCATTTGCTATTTTGTTATTTAAAAAATGTTTTAAAAAAATTCTGTGTGTGCAAAATGTCGCCATATCAGCAGTGACTCCACTTGGCTGTCATTGGAACCTTCTGAGGACTTGAAAGCAAGCTCTTTCCTTCTTTTCATTTGTTCAGGAACATTTTCTCTTGTGCTCTATTTATAGTGAAATTATAAACATGTTCTTTAAATCAATCGGGAATAGTGCAATGAGAATACCTTCCCAGGCTATATTCTAAGCCACGGGTAGTCATTAAATAGTGATGAATATATTTCTGTGCTGCTTTGGGGTTTAGCAAATGTATTGTTTTGGTGAGCAGGATTCAGAAGTTACCTCGACTTCTTGTTGCCGCCTCAGATGGATTCCTCTACATTTACAACCTGGACCCTCATGATGGTGGAGAGTGTGTTCTCATAAAGAAACACAGGTGAATGTTTATTCCACATGTACCAAAGAGATTTTATAAATTTAAGGATTGCTGGTTTGGCTGCTGAGCGCCTGAAGAAACTGACTGCAGTATGCATGGTGCAATCTGAGGTCATTTACAGTCGAATTTCATAAAAGACATCAGGCCCTCAATTTGCATATGCAATGGGCCCAACGCCAGTTTCAGGCACTCGCCCTGGTTGCCTACGCTGGAGATCTAACCAATGTAAACCCTTAGGCACCCTTTTGACAACTGTTAAACCAGCGCAGCATGATCCAATTTCTAGACCCATGTGCTTTATGTGGCTTGCTCCTAATTTACATACAAATTGGCTCCGACAGTACTTGGAATCTGCGCAATGGTGGGCTGTACACATCCGGGACAGGGAACGAAGGCGGGAAAATGGGGTTGAAGTACAGATCAGTCATAATCTAATTCATAGAATCATATATCACAGAAGGAGGCCTGTGCTGGCTCTTTGAAAGAGCTAACCAATTAGTCCCTCTCCCCTGCTCTTTCCTCATAGCCCTGCAGATTTTTCCTTTTCAAGTATTTATCTAATTCCCTTTTGAAAGGTACAATTGAATCTGCTTCCACCACCTTCTCAGGCAGTACATTGCAGATCATAATAACTCACTGCATAAAAATATTTCTCCTCATCTTCCCTCAGGTTCTTTTGCCAATTACCTTAAATCTGTGTCCTCTGGTTACTGACCCTTCTGCCAATGGAAATAGTTTCTCCTTATTTACTCTATCAAAACCCCTCATAATTTTGAACACCTCTATTAAATCTCCCCTTAATCTTCTCTGCTCTAAGGAGAACAATCCCAGTTTCTCTAGTGTCTCTACGTAACTGAAGTCCCTCATCCCTGGTATCATTCTAGTAAATCTCCTATGCACCCTCTCCAAGACCTTCACTTCCTTCCTAAAGTGTGGTGCTCAGAATTGGACACAATACTCCAGCTGAGGCTTAACCAGTGATTTATAAATGTTCAGCATAACTTCCTTGCTTTTGTACTCTGTGCCTCTATTTATAAAGCTTTTCAACAGCTTTATCAACTTTTTCTGCCACTCTCAAATTGAATGACAGAACAGGCTCGAGGGGCTGAATGGCCTACTCCTGTTCATATGTTCCTCTGTTCCACTTTTTTCTCTTTAGCACTCTCAAACTCCCGCTTGTCTTATCTCATTCCTTGTTAGCTAATGCCCAGGATTTATGGGAGAAGTTGTGCAAGCAAGCACTGGTGGCAGTCAGAACAGAATGAATTTACAGCCTCCACTGTGCCAATACAGCCATGCCGTAATCTCTGTTGTATTTTATATTGGTGTTTGAAAGTTTAATCAATTATTTATTTCATATGAATCAAGGATACAGGACAAGCTGATTACTAAACTTCGACTTGCTCAATAGCTTGTGGATTGCATTTTTCATTGTTATCACCTTGCACTCAGGACCAGTGAAGCCTCACTGCGCCCAGTCTATGGCAGTGTCTTGGGCTTCTTTCAATAAGGCCTCTGTAGAAAATATTTGTTGTGCAGCTGTTTAGATTAGTTTGCACTCTTAACTAGCATTATTACATTGATTTAGCAGGGGATTCTTGGTACTTTGGATGCCCCCGTCTTACTGATGGGAATGTCAGCCTTTCTTCAGAAATTCCCCTCCTCGTGATGCATTGCAACTTGATTAACCTCCAGTTATGTGTGGAGGCTGAGAACTGTACAAGAAAGTAAAATTTGCCTACCAGGTAGAGTCTTCTTCCTTCTAAGGACCGTCCTGCATACACCCTGCTCCCTCCCATCTGGCCCCACAGACATTTGCAGAATCTTTTCTTTATTTTCTCGCTAGTCACATGGGGAGGAAATGGGCTTTCCGTAGGATCGGGGATGCAAAGGGCCATGTAAGGGTCACGCTCCTTTATGACACCATCATAGTAACTTTAAGTCATAAAGGGGTCACCCTTCACATGATTTCTCCCCCAGGTACAAAAACCCAGTGCCAGCTCTCTCCAGTGGTGTGTGGAAAGTGTGAACCGTACAAGAAGAATACTCTACAAGGTAGGTAGCCCCTAGCTTGTTACTTGGCAGCAGCACTGTGATATCATACTGTCAAGGTTTCCACATCACTCACACCCTTTTAACTTGAATCTTTTTAGAGAATTCAACAAAATTGGCAATTAACACCTCAGTTTCCGGTTCTTTTTCTGTTTTTTTGTTTTGTCGCCTCATCCACATCAGATTTTTAAAATGTCTCCTGCTTTTTCTTCTTTTTGTCTTTTGCATCTTTGTCAGAACCACTTTTATTACAAAATATGGTGAATGTTTGTCAGGTACTGGGTAAATTTCAGAATTCACTGGATTTTTTTCAATGTGACCTTCTTGGCAAGAACTAAACAAAATGGTAAATGTACTGCAAAGTTGTGATGTTTGAAAACTTTGAAGGGGAAATGTATTCTGCTGAATTGCACCTTCATTGTAAATATTATAATGGAAGTCATCTGTAAACGTACTAATTTCTCTGAATCACGACTTGCAAACTATTACATTTTATGCTCTATAATTGCTGGCTAGAGGAGACAGGCATAAATGTGACATCGTTAGAATTCTGCTCATAGTTACAATCTCACTTCAATGACCTCATGAATGGGAACAGTGGACATGGTGTTCTTTACTCAGTGTTACTGCAGTACAACTTCAAAGCAGGCATAGCATTGTACAAAATGCCTGTACCCAGTCTGTCTCTAATCAGTATTTTTAAAGTATAATCGATGGCGGGTCTGTCTGCTGTGTTCTGCCCTAGGGCAAGCCCTAACTCTAGACTCACACATGAGATTCTTGAGCCACTAAGTAGGGAAAAGTAGGTGAGGTAGTTTCCTGTTGCATCCTCGGTTTTTACCTTTGGGAGATCCTTCTCGTAGGTGGACTGCAATCAAGGCTAAAGAGTCCCATCTACCCTTTATGATGGGGGGGTGGGGGAGAGGGAGAGAAGGGGGCGTGCACGCAACCTTCAGATGCAAGTACCCCCACTGGACCTCAACCGAGTATTCATAGCCAGTGTCCCAGTCTCCACTAGCCGTGGCTGTCTGGAGTGCAGCCCGAACCCAACCTTTCTGACTGAGGCGGAATACTACCACTGAGCCAGTGGTCACCACATCCAGACCTGAGTACCCCGCTGGATGTTAACCCAGTATTTAGAGACCATATTGTAGTCTCCATTCGCCGGGGCTATCTGGAGTGGGGCTCAAACTCTTCACCTGCTGACTCAGAGACGGGAATGCCAAAGGCTCACTCCGATAGCAGGTTGTAAATATTATGGGGCCCCTTTAAAATATCTACAACACGTGGCAATTCAGTGGAACTTTCTTTAAAGGAGAACATCAAATATTGCAGCAGTCAAATCTAAACGTTTTATTTAGTACTGGTGAAGTTATTGTCGGCAATAACGATCCATTTCCTATCTGAATCGATGGGAAGTGAAGGCTCCCAAGCTGTAATGTGATGGTACATAATGAAATCACAGCATGCCAGAACTTCAAGGCAGGTCATTTTTGAGCAAAGTACTGCTGAAACTGTAAAGGGGTATTTCTGAAAATGCATTATTTCTCTTGCCATTGATGTTATACAGCTAATGGTAGAAGGGTATGTGAGAATGATCCAGGATCAATGGCCTCTTACCCTCCTCTGAGGAAGGGGCTCATCTCTGTGCACCACCACACTGATGATGTGGGCAAGATTAATAACTAATGAATGGAGGTGAAGATGCAAACCTCCATCCTACGTAGCACCAACATAATGCAACACCCTGAAAATGAAACATCTGCTACGAGGAAGCTCAGATTTTGACATTTTGTACTGCTGCCCTTTTTGTTCTGGTTTAGGCTACACAATGAAGATGACAGCAGTGACGCTACCAAATCTGACCTGTCGCCTTCCATCTCACCGTCCTATGCAGCAACTGTTGCCAAAACCAGCTCAGTGCCTTCGTCGTCAACAACACAAGGTATCAACTTAATCGCAGTCATTTGTAATGTTCTTTATTGACTGATCAGATTATCATGCCCTTTGTCCCAAACAGAACAATACAAAGGGAGCTCTATGGGCTGTACAATACATTACACAGGGAGCTCTATGGGCTGTACAATACATTACACAGGGAGCTCTATGGGCTGTACAATACATTACACGGAGCTCTATGGGCTGTACAATACATTACACAGGGAGCTCTATGGGCTGTACAATACATTACACAGGGAGCTCTATGGGCTGTACAATACATTACACAGGGAGCTCTATAGGCTGTACAATACATTACACAGGTAGCCCTATGGGTGTACAATACATTACACAGGGAGCTCTATGGGCTGTACAATACATTACACAGGGAGCTCTATGGGCTGTACAATACATTACACAGGGAGCTCTATGGGCTGTACAATACATTACACAGGGAGCCCTATAGGCTGTACAATACATTACACAGGGAGCTCTATGGGCTGTACAGTGCATTACACAGGGAGCTGTATGGGCTGTACAGTGCATTACACAGGGAAGTTTGATAGGTTGTACTGTATATTACAGAGGGGAGCTAAATGTGCTGAACAATACACTACACCAGAGGTAGAAGATCAGCCATGATCTTATTAAACGGCGCAGCAGGCTCGAGGCACCGTTTTGTCTACTCCTGTTCCTATTTCTTATGTTCTTATTATGGGCTATGGAGTAAATAGGCTGTCAGATGCATTATATAGGGAAGTGTGTGGACCGACCTCCACATTATGCAATATATCTAACTGTGGGAGATGGTCTAAGTAATGCAATATATTGAACATGTTTTGATTTAAATTATACCACATATCATCTAAGACACACTGTTATTTAATTTTCTCCTCCAGGATATTCTGAGGATGGTGGTGCTCTGCGAGGAGAGATCATTCCTGAGCACGAGTTTGCTGCTGGACCATTATTCCTGGATGATGAGTCTGAATTCCCTCCTGTGAGCATAAAGAATAACTAAAGCCTGAACCAGCGCTTTGTTACTCACAAGGGCAAGTGTTAATCTGAAACTGAGAAGAAAGTACTCCAGTAGCATTCACCTTCATTCTACAGTGAAGCTGACCCCTGTCATTTTGATTAACACTTTAAAGAGTGCAGTAATGTTGCTGCACTGCGTCCTAAAGTGTCACAAGTTTCAAACTGTCCTTTGCTTAGATTGTTTATTTTTCCTCATTGTATTTTATGGTATGCAGCATTAAGATCAGACAGTTTGGGATAAGAAAAACTGTTTTCTCCATAAATGGATGGTACACCTCAATAGTCAGAGGACTGAAACCTCTGAGTACTGAGATGTACCATCAGTTTATAGGTTTCCTGCACCTCTCCAAACAATGCAATACGTGGACAGGATATTGCTGTTGTTAAAATCACCAAAGTATGAGTCATTGCTCTGTACACAGACATCTTGGAAATCTTGTGATTGCATTTCATTTCACAACCTGTGCGCATCCATGCACAGCAGGAGTATTGGGAGCAAGGGGAGATCAGCCACCATCCCACCCACCCACCTCCCGCCACTGCACAGGACCTTGCGGATTTTGTAAGGAGAAATGAGAAAGATAATTAACACCATTGAGTAGTCAGTAGTTTAAAGGCTGTGCAATTGCCTTAAATATTAGTAAAAAAATGTAATCCAAATGGTGTAAGACTTACTTGGACTATATGTTTTTGCTATGTGTTTAGCAATTTTCACAGTAATGTGTTGACATCTTTTGTGTTGATCTTAGCCCTAAATATTTAATCAGTTCTTTCAGTAACTGATGGGACATTTTGATGCAGAAAGAATACAGCCTTGTAAACGTTTATCATCAAATTACTTATACAAGGTGAAGGACTGAACACGGGATACAAACCTCTGGTATTTTGAAAATTGAAGTTTTCATAATCTTATTTCTGCTACTTTATATGAAGCAAGTAAAAACATCAGAAATCAGTTCTGTGAAAGAAACTGAACATTTATTTGTGGCCAAATTTGAGTGTTTAATAAAATATCCTTTCTCCAAAAATCCATTTATTTGAAAACACGATAATTCTCCCAATTGACCTCTGGGTGTTGAAACATAACAGTTTTTCCCCCCATAAGATTCTCACATCTCTTTACTTTCACTGGAGGTACAGCATTGGGAACAGGGGCTCTAATAAACATGTTATGTTTCAGCAATCCAACTGTATAAATTTAGCAAACATGCCAGCCCCAGGCAGTTCATGCAATTTATGTAAGTATTAAAAAAAAAATTAACTCAGATATAATTGTTAACGGCCCGGAAATTGCTCTGAGCGGTGAATCAATGGTCCCAACCACTCATTAGACTTAAACTCACCCACTAAGTATCCGTGGGCTTTTCGGCGGCAATGGTGAGCTTAGACAAGTTCAGCGTTCTTTCCCGGGCTTCTCTTAGCTGTGTGAGCGGGGAAAGGATCGCTCTCTCACCTCAACCAATCAACTTGAAACATCATTGACACGCCGTGCAGTGAGAACCAGGAAGTGAAGCATCCTTCAAAAGCCGCGCAAACCAAGAACCAGGAAGTGTCAGTTAGATTAATAAATGCACTATAAAATCAGTTAGAGAAAGCAAAATAAAGGGAGGATAAGATTAAAAGATAGAGATAAAAGAGACAGAAAGAAAAAGTAGAAAACTATTAATATCAGGAGGAATGAGACTCCATGTTTTTAAAAGTTAATTTTCAGTGCCAGAGAGATTGTTTGGCAGTCATTAATCCTTACCATGCCAGTAAAAGTTAGATTAGACCTACTTGTGCCAGTTCAGAGCAGCACTAACTTTTTCAGTCTATTTTAGCGGTTACTCACTGCGTCCGAGCAGCAAGTTCACACTCCTCCATTCATTTCAATGGCGAGCCAGCTGGCAAGTTGTCAAACCGCGGAGTTTTTGGATCAGCAGGGAATCAGGAAGAGCAATTTCCGGATTTCCGTGTTTGACTGTGCATGTGCGCTCTCCGGAACTTGCTCTTCCATTTGCCGATAAAGAACGGTGAGCGCTGTTTGGCTCTCCGTTATTTTTGGAGCAATTTCCGGGCCAATAAGTTTTTTCCCCTAAGTTGATTTCTTTTTTAAAAAAATTAGATGGGGGATTTTCCCCTCACATTCAAGGATAGGACCTCAACCTGCAGTACTCCTTTAAAGGCCTCTGCTAAAAAGACCTTGGTTGTTACGATATGGTCTGTTACATTGACTTTGGAACATCCACGTTTTACAGTAACAGTGGCATAGTTTTGACATTATCTGTAGCAGTAAAAAGTGAGTGTGTGCATGATGTGGTAGGTGCACATGAATATGCCAGTGATAAGTCACCACTTAATGCTGGACCTTGAGCTGTCTATTTTCTTAATCAAGAAATTAGATTGTGAGCTTTATTGTGTTCTCCATTTCCATTTTTCTATCCGCATAATTTCCTGAAGACATATTTGAACTTTTAGCCACATCACGTGCACTGTTGTGGCTCTATAACTCGTTGACAATGTCTGGCACCATTAATTCAGATACACAGAGGCTTTCCAATGGTGGCATTGAATACACAGAACAGTCACTGAGTGACACAGTTGCGGTCAGGAAATAAGCTGAAAGTTGTTATGTTTAATGACCTTCATTTGCTGTGTTTTCTGCCTATGCCATCAATTTGCAGTTGAATATCAGCACTTTTTAATAGCTTCGTGAAAACAGTCTCTGTTTTGGTGCACGCAGTCATAAATAAGGATCAGTGGTTGATGAGGTCAGATTTGCAGCCTGTTGGTTGGTTGCTGTGGCACACTGCCAGGTCTCTGATTGAATTCAGTGGGTCCCAAGGTAACTTTAGGTTGGAAATGTATTTCAGCTGCATTTTTGTCACCAATCAGGATCTTTGCAGCAACTTTTAAAGCGCTTTTTTGCTTACCTCTTTATGTTTCAGTCTGGGCCTCCGAGTGCTGCTCAGCCCTGCTTTAGATTTGTTGTTGAATGCTGGTCCCTGTAGGCCAGCTGGGCTCTGTGGTGTAATATGGAAATCCAATTGCAGAGGAGTGCAGACACGTGGAGCTGGCTCCCTCCATTTAGCTTGCGGAGTGAGATGTAGTTGATCAGATGGCAAATTCATTGTCCCACATTTTTTGCGTAATGGGATATTTGTACTTAGAATTGCAGCCAATGGGAGAACTACAGAACTGCTTCACGTTGCTTCCCATGAATCGAATAACCCCCTTAAACTAACACTGGATCAATTCAACTTTGTGCAGCTGCACACAAATTTTGATTCAGCTGTGATCCCTTTGAACATTTAATTCTCTTTGTAGCTTGTAACATGATCCTGTATGAATTGTGAAAATCATTTAGTGTCTATTTGTACTGATGTTTTTTATAGTATAGAGTGGCAGGAGAGAAGAAGCTGCAGAACACTGTATCATAACAAGAACATAAGAATTTTTAGGAACAAGTAAACCTATCCTTTCTTACCAGAGTAATCTCTTCTTTCCAGAAACACTTCTAATTATCTCCCGGGTAACATATTCCATAATTTTATTACCCTTTGATCGACAAAGCTCCGCCTGGCTTCTTGTCTTACTCCTAACTTCTTAATCTTTAACCTGACTCCCTGATAATCGTACTCTTCATTGTAGTAAACCAGTTTGAAGTAATCTAATGTTCGATAGTGTTCTTTTCCTCCCCTATAATCACTTTAATCACTCTGACTTACAAAAGATGGCTCGCCAGCAATGCTGAGTTACAGCAGTTCCTTAACAATTGTGAACTATCCCCAGAGCACTGCAGATCCAAGATATTTAGAATGCTTCTCACAAGTAAATGAATGCTGGAACTCACTGACACCGGTGATGAGTTTCAGAATTACGCAGGTCCTTGTAGAATCTTAACTGGGTCTTCAAGTTCATTCTGCAACATCGTTCTGCAAAACTAATGCGAATTGTTAAAATGATAATTTGAATTAACGTTTTAAATTTCCACCCTTCAAAAGGTCAGGACTCTAAACAGCATATTTACTAATCATAGTCAGTGAATCCACTTCTTTGTTATCGTTCAGAAAGAAAGACTATAAAGCATTTATCTTGTGCTTTCACGACCTCAGGACGTCCCAAAGCGATTTACAGCCAATGAAGTACTTTTGAAGTGTAGTCGCTGTTGTAATGTAGGAAATACTACTGAAGCCTTCAAAGGGTTAATTATCTTGGGTAAGTATCTAGACTGTGTTAGTCTTAGTGGTCAATTTCTGCCATGCATGTCCTTGAGTGGCCAAATTTATTTGAGCTGATGGTGGATTTTAATCAGTAATGTGAACAGCATGGGTTTGGAGCATTTGGATCATATTTGTATTTAGAACATGCACTCATATCGGGCCATGGCACAAATGGGTCAGTGTCTGCTGTGAGATGTTGGCACGAGATCTGCTCCCAAAGCTGAGGCTCACTCACCTCCATCTGTCACTGTTGAAAGCATTTCTCTCATTCCACTTTCTAACTGCTAGAAAGAGGACCATGCTCCGGCAGCATACCACATCTCGAGGCAGCAAAAAAACTGACATAGCTCACCTCAGATTACCAGAGAACTGTTGCTGGCATCTATGTAGAAGCTTAGGCTAAGCCATCCTTCCCTTTAAGCTCAAAAAGGTAAGGAGCAGGAAACCTAAAGAAGACAAAAATATACCAGTTCGACAGTAGACAAAAAGTTGCCAGTTTCCTTCATCAGTAATCTCTCTATGACCTTTAAATGCAAAATTACACATAGCTAAAGTGAGAGTGACGTTAATGATACAATCGAGGACCTGCCTCCAGTAACTGGTGTCGTTCCTTATTTTTGATGTGTGATTTTGGTCAATGTTACTATGCAAGGGCCACTGATCATATACTAAGTAAGCTTCCAAATAACAATCAGATGTTTCATGTATCGCTATATTTTGAGATAAACGTTGCCAGTTTCCCATTCCACTTATCCATGCAGAGTCATCTGAAATCCCTGAAAAGTTAACAGGGTTGGCAGTAATTTTTATCCCGCTCAGGAAAATAGTGTAACCAGGTTTGTTTAAGTTTGATTCCAGCCTTCAATATGCTTTCATAATAAGATGCTGAAAAGCATTGATTTATCTTAGTCATGTGGGAATGGTCCCTCAGGTTGACAAGGGCCATGTTTTGCAATAAAACATTTCTGTTCCGAACTTAAAGTTTGCACACTAAATTTTGGCTCGTCAGTGCGATTTTCTCTAAACAACTCAGGTGTCATGGAGGAGGTGTATAGTCTGGGGAGGGGAGTATTCCTACTCTGTGATAGAGGAAAGGCTCAGGGATGAACGAAGCAGCAAATGTAAAAGCACCTGCAATGTAACAGGAGTTCCTCATGTAGATTGGTGTGAAGGAATACCACAATTCCTTGAAGCCACTCAACACTCTATCCGCTTCCAATTTTGCGCGACAGATTTAGCGGGTTGTTGTACATTACGCTTATCACCTCATTCTCCAAGACTCTGACACAATTGTTAACTTTTTGTGATCTTTGCATTTTAAAATAATTTTAATGCATTCTTTGCTGTTCTCTAAGTAACTACCTTGTCTATTTAGTAAGTTGTCAGACCCGTCTTCCCGCCCTCCCCCAAAGATGAACATTGCAGCACGTTTAGGAGATAAGACATTTTCTCTGCCACTCCATAGGAAATGACTACTTTTTGTTTGCATATTTATGACTAAACAATGCTCCTATTGTTTACAAATCAGGACAGAAAAGAGTTACTGAGGTGACCGACAGGAATGCCGCAATATTGGCTACAACCCTAGTATGAGTTATGCTTTTCATAATGCATGATAATGTTATTATTATAGCATACAATGTGCCATTGTGTTGCTGAATTAGTCACCCATTGCTTCAAAAAATTAAAATATGCAACTAGTTCACTAAATATCACTGTTTTCAAAATGTACGACACAAAGTCTAATACATCACTTATCTGGCAATATTGTGCAACTACCTTAATGTTCAGTTTTATGGCTTTACATATGAATACAGTAGCTCACCTGATGGTTAAGCCATACAGACCAGAATGTCCCTGTCTCAATCCCTGATCTGTGCTAAATTAGCTGATCTTAGCCAGGATGCACACTAAGGGTGCTACAGTTTACCTTAGGGACCTTAGGTTAGAAATGGAAAAGCTGTCCAAAATTCTTAGCCAAACCCAATGCACACATACAGAATCATTGGATATTGACCAGAACTGTGATGCTATCCATGATTGAATATCCTCTAACACTCATTGTTGAAGCTCTTACACATGATTAGTGAGTACTTGAGTAAAGTGCCAGAGGGCACCTGAGTCAATGTCTTCAGGAGAAGGGAAAAAAAAACTTACACATGAATGTAATGGCATCATTTCCATATGGTGAGCTGATAAAAAATTCTATGTTTAGATTTATGTAGCCAATATTTTGAACCCTAACTAGGCATTCATCAGTTTTCCCATTTCATTCACAAATTATTCTTTGTTCTCCAAATAACGATGAAACATACCAGAGTGCGACATTGACTCCTTTCTAGAGTAAAACTTCCATGGGCTCCAATCCATACATACACAATGTGCCTTCCCCAGCACATTGATTTTAAAATACCTGTGCCCATTTATAAATCTGTCCATGGCCTTAATCTACCCACCTCTGCAATTTCCTCTGGCCTTGTGCCCCAGCTCACACTGTCTGCTTTTCCAATTCTGGACTATTGTGCGTCCCACTTCGTCTGCTCAACCACCAGTGGCAAAGCCTGCAATTATCATGTTCCTAAACTCGGGAATTCCCTTCATAAACCCCTTTGCCTTACTATATCTCTTCAAAATCCTCCTAAGAAACTATCTTTTTAACCATGCCTGTGGTCACCTCAACCTAACCTGTGTCCTAACTGCTGTTCAGTGTCCCACCCTCCTGTGAAGCATCGTTGGACGTTTTTCTACATTACAGCTGCTAATAAATGCAAGTTGTCATTGCTATCTACCCTTGTTAGACAAGCCTAATAGAGGATGAACTTGCATCCCGTACTACCCACATCCTCTATCCCCTTCCAATCCCACTTCCTTCTGTGTTTGTCCCTGGTAAGAAACTCTCCTCAAATCACTTACAACTGCACTTTCTAAATTCCAACTGCTTAGCCTTTGGCCTTCCATTTGCCACAATATTTCTGCAGCTGTCGATCTGCTCAACCACTCCCTCATGTCCATTTTTTATTTCCTTTGTCACGAGCAAACATTTAATTTCTCCCGCCCCAGTCGACCCACTCCCTCTGGTATTGACCCATCTTCAATCCCTCAAGTCCAAGTGGCGCAGACTTGAGCGTAACGATCCATTACCAGATCTGGTTGGACTACGTCATTTACAATCAGGTCTCATTATCCTCAGCTAAAACCGAACACTACTCCGTGGTTACCCTCGAGTGCCAAAATAACTCCCAGCTTCTTTTCTCCACTACCAATCATCTCCTTAAACCCTTCTTCCTTTCCATTCTCACCTCCAAAAACAAGCATGGACTTCTTTGTCACTAAGATTCGGACCATCCGTACAGCTGTCCCTGCTGTTACCCACGTCCACACTAAGCCAAATCTTCCTCCTAGATCCCCCCTGCCCTAGCTCTGAAAGAGCCTCTTTCTCAAGTTTCTTTCCTATCTCCCCTCATGCCCTCTCCAAGCTCACCTTGTCCCTGAGACCCACCTCCTGCTCCCTTAACCCCGTTTCCACTAAACTGCTGACCACTCGACTTCTCTTCTTGGCCCCCATGCTAGATAACATTGTAAATGCATCCCTCTTCTCAGGTACTGTACGCCTCCCTTTCAAAACCACGTCATCAAACCACTTATCAAAATACCCAACTTCCATCCCTCCATCCTTGCAAAGTACTGCCCTATCTCCAACCTCCCTTTCTTCTCCAAAGTTCTTGAATATGTTGTTGCCTCCCAAATCCATGCCCATCGTTCCTGCTTAGCATCTGACCACATATACTCTCCATCACAAAGACCACCTATTTCCACCTACGTAACATCAATCACCTCTGCCCTTCCCTCAGCCCATCTGTCGCTGAAACCCTCATCCATGCTTTTGTCACATCCAGACACAACTGTCCAATGCTTTCCTGGCTGGCCTCCCATTCCCCACCCTCGATATTTCAGCACATCCAAAACTCTGCTGCCCTTATCATCCCACACAAAGCCCTGCTCACCATCTCTCCTGTCCTTGCGGATCTACATTGGATCTTGGGCACCAATGCCTCCAATTTAAAATTCTCATTCTTGTGTTTGAATCCTTTGATGGTTTTGCTCCTCCCTATCTCTGTATCATCCAGCAGCCCTACAACCCTCACCCCCCCCTCAAATTCTCCATTCCTCTGACTCTGGCCTTTTGTGCATCCCCTCATCCCATTGCCCCATCATCAGCAGCCTTGTTTCAGCTGTTCAAGCCCCATGCTCTGGAATTCCCTCCCTAAATTCCTTCACCTCTCCACTTTTTTCTCCTCCTTTAAGATCCTCCTTAAAACCCACCTCTTTGACCAAGCATTTGGTCACCCCTCCTAATATCTCCCTTTTTGGATCAATATCCATTTTTGTCTGATTTAAGCCTCTGTGAAATGCCTTGGTTTTTTTCTATGTTAAATGCATGTTGTTATTAATGACGTTGATGTTGATGGACTGGGACAATGTTAGTTTAAAAGTGTGCCCACTTCATAACGGTAATGCTATTTAGAGACTTGTTATTGTTTATCAGTCGCTAAGTATTTACCAAAACATCTAACATACTTGGCAAAAAAGACAATCTGTAATCCATCTCTAAAACAATCAAAGTACTTTGCTACAGAGCCACCGGCTGATTTGGGTATTTGACCAAAGATTAATTTCAACTGCGGTGGAACTGCAATAGTTTGAAGCCTCTGAAGTAATGGACCTTAACTGGTATTCGGATATTTTTGGGAGGGTCTTAAATTACCCCTCACAGTCAATGATTTTGAGTTTGATGTGACGCAATCAAAGAACTATTGATGAATAATATGATTTACACCCATTAGCAACTAAAATATTTTCAAAATTGGTGAGAAAGACTTGTTTGTAAAGACTGGAATTGTTGCAAGCTTACCTGTTCCTTTCTGTTTTTTCTGTCTTTGAGAGAAGTCACCCCTGCCCGGGCTCCACCACCCCTCCCCCGATCCCCCCCCCCCTTTCCTCACTTCGCTTGCTGGGGACCATTTCCGTGGGTCCCCAGGGTGGCCTGGACTCCAACCCCCCGGCGGTGACATCATTCCCACTGGTTTCAGGCGGGAGTCAATATTGCAGCATGCTAACTATGCCGGGCATTAAATCTCCTGGGCCTCATGCTCCTGGATGGGGTGCTGCCTGCTTCAGCCCACACACCCACGATTCCCACCACGGGTTATAATCGGGGCTGTAATTATTGCAGAGCATTGTTGTCCAATAATTAATATCCTGAGATATTGTAGGAGAAATGAAGAATCGTTTTTCGAACTCACAGGTAAAGAAGTAGCTGTAGAAATAAAAATATTCCCACTGGCATCACATCACAAAACAAATTAATATCATAAAGCAACTTGGACTGATTTAATTGGGCATCAAAAACTGTTTATGGATAAAAGTCTAGTCATGAGTAACTCTGCTTGTAAGGCAACCATGATTCGCTCGTACACTCATCATTCAGGAATAATATGCTCAGCCTCATTTGAGATATTTATCATTTACATGGCTGCCCGTGACACAGGCACCGTCTGTTAGTTATGTGAGTGTTTACTTGAGTGGGAATATTTTCTGTATTACCACAGTCTTGTAAACAGCTGACAAGACACTGGGGTTAATTTGCATTGGTGGTGCACTGATTAATCCATTGGTCTAAAATTCTTTTGTGCTATTTAATTGCTGTCATTAACCCATTTATGTTAAGCAGGTTAACAAGTGTTAAAAAAGAAATGTTACAGGAACATATTAATCAGTGTGCTAATGGGGGAAATTAAATCTCAATGTATCAAAACTCTAATTAAAATGAAACAAACTATAAATGACTAATTCAGATGTATTGTACAAGAGAATGTGATGTATCATTAGCATAATATAGAATATCTTCACTTCAGTCATTCATTAAAATATTTTGGTCCAGTTAAGATTGTTATGTATCACAATCACCATGATTTACATTAATGCTATTTTTTTGAAGAGG
The DNA here is from genome assembly GCF_035084215.1 of Heptranchias perlo. Lineage (NCBI taxonomy): Eukaryota > Metazoa > Chordata > Chondrichthyes > Hexanchiformes > Hexanchidae > Heptranchias > Heptranchias perlo. The sequence continues at coordinate 16,612,126 of NC_090347.1, forward strand.
GGGACAATCCAGTGTTTTAGATCATATTATACAATATGGTTTTGGTGAAAGGCTTACACAAGAGTAAAAAGTTTTTACTCAAGAGAAAGAATAGCAATAATATGCTGTTAACAGCCAACAATTTTTCCCCTCACTATTTTTCCACTTCCAGCCTTACCAGGCTATTTACATCGTGCAGCTGAAAGCATGGGTGGGTGACCTGCTCCCAGGCCTGTGTTGTGCAGGAGCCAGCTGCCATACGGAAGATAAGAGCAGCTCGATGACTCCTTGCTCTTCATTTGTTTGGAGGAGATATCTGGCCTTTTGCTTAGTGCTTCCCGTCAGCAGTAAAACTGGCATCAGGTGCTCAGCAGAGTAGGACTAGAGTGTATGCCCCCATTCCAAGTTCTACACATTAGCGTTGTAATGCACTGTGTCACCATACTTTTTAGGGTGGCATTCCACTGGTTCCATGGATACCGTGACATGTTTGAAAACATCTGGAATACATCACCCGCTGCAGTTCATTCAGCAATGTTTAATTTATACTGAACCATTCTCAGTTTCACTCCAGTGAATTACATCACAGGCATAAAAGCAGCATGGGCACCTGTAGAGTCATTGGGAGTAGAATATGATAGTATGACATTCATAATAAGCACAAATAGATGGAGGTTGAAATTCCGCAGAGTACCACTTTCAGTGCATTGGTTAACATGTTTCTGAGTGATATTTAACAAAGTTGTTCCGCACAAGTGCGTTAACTAGTGTGCTAAAAATGGCACTGAGGAGATTTTCACCCCTACTGAATTTTCACATTTGATTCACACTTTAGTGAGTGTAACAAATGTGAGCACTACTAATTAATAACCGCCAGGGCACAGCGCATGCTGTAGCTTCCTATTGTGCATGTGCAGCAGCCTGTTTATAACACACCCTGTCATTCCCTTTTAGAAATTAAGGATTTGTTTTGGTTTTGGTAGATTTATTCATGCCGTGGAAGCCACAGTGAAAAGAAGAAGAAGTTGTGAGACTGAAAAAAAAGGATTAGTACCGTGAGTGAAGATAGTGATTATAGACAACACGGTTTGAAGAATGAAGAGCCTGAAATCGGTACGCATGAGATGGAATAATTTTAAAACACAAATTGTTGCATTTTTAAAAAAAGAGCAAAATCCCAATTATTCAATTTTATATGTCTGCCACCAGCTTTAGTTGTTTCCAGGGAACCAAAATGGGTGTGTTATAAGGAAGAGCACATGACCGAACTAACCACAATTAGCATTGCCACTCTAAACAGAATTATGACCAATTGCCTTAGTATGGGTATTTAATCCTATTATTTTAAAAGGTTTTATAATAACAGCACTTAGTTTTGAAAATGTTGTCCATCCTGTATTTTATTCTGTATATATCTTAAACATATATAAATGTAGCAGTTAATCACCTCACATCATTGATTGGGTGATGTTCGCAGCTAAGCAGGCTGACTAAAGTGCCTGTCAAAGTATTTTAACACGTCAGAGTATTTTGAATGAAGTTGCACAAAACTGTAATGTACGCCAAATAATGTAGCAGTAGTAATAAAATGTTGCAATATATGTTGTCTGTTATTATTTAATCAGCTTTATGCAATATTATGTTTTATGGATGTGTTTACATTTCAGACATCACAAATAAATATTTTATACTATATTATATCTTATATTTAAAAGATAGTTTATTTTAACAACACCAAGCAAATGGAGCCCTGCAGCTCCAGAACATGAGCTAAATTGAGAGTGTGATGTATTAGATTCAATCACAGACATTTGGAAAAATATAAATATACAAATGTATTGTACAGAGAAAAAAACATGAACAAAGAAGTAAAACAGAAGGTGTGACATTAATATCAAACATGAAGATGACAGATCCCCTTTTTTCCCCAGACAATCAGAAAAACATTACAGGGGTAAAATTCAACTTTGGTCGGGGTGCAAAATGAGCGCTAGCGGATCAGCTGCCTGTTATACATCCCGACCAAAGGAAAGAAAATCAGCCGGTGTATAACGGGCGGTTGATCCGCTACCATCTGTTTTGTGCCCCCGCTAAAGTTGAATTTTACCCCCCTACGTTCAGTAGGCTTCTTTGCTCGTCTAACATTTTAAGAATGGCTGGGGTAGATTTTAACTTTTGGGCGACCAATACAAAAAGGACCGAAGCCATTTCAAGCCTCGGAACCCATTTAAATAGAACCAGCGAGCCGCCCACGCCAAACGGGTGTCCAAGGTCAGCGCAATATCAGGCAAACCAAAGGCTGCCCATGGGAATTGCCTCGGTGGCGGGGGGGCCGGAGCCTGGAGAGGTAGCTGCCTGGTTTATTTTTGTGGGGCCTGGAGGACCCACTCCTGCTCCTCCTAGCCCCAGGAAAATAATTTAAAACTTAACCTTTGTCGGTCGGCTGTACCGCCAATAAAACTGCTCGGAATGCACATGGTCCGCCCAGTTCTATCCTGAAATGGCAATCCAGGATATCATGGGACACGGATTTGCATATTAAAAAACAGGTGGGCACTTCGGCTGCCCAGCAGTAGACCCCTTTCAAAATAGTGGCAGCCAGACTGTCAGCATTAACGACACAGTAAGTCTATCGCTCCCATTCCAAAACCGTTACCACCTCATTAATGCCAAGTTAAAAATGACCTGATGTTTTTTTGTACCTTACAGCATACCCTATATAAGCCCATTAAAGCATAGGGCATGTTCTGGAAATCTTTTGCTGTATATGGCTTCACCATTAGTAAAGGAGTTATGCAAACCCTGGGCCCACAGTGACTAGCAGTCTCTAGCAAATGGTGGTCTGCTGTCTTAAAAATCCCCTCACTTGACCCATACATAAAACATACTGCACTCTGATATGTGCAGTATGGGGTGGGGAGTGTATATATTGTGATACACAAGGTATCATGATTGCATGGGACAGGCTGGATGGACCAGAGGGTCTTTTTCTATCCGTCGCTGTTCAACTGTTCGTATGTTCTGATTCAAGGTTGAAAACAAAATTTTTAAAATATTTTTTAGAATCAGTTTGCCTGTGGCACTGTAGGAAATTAAAATGCATGGTTACCATTTACAGAACTGGAGTAGTGACAATGGACTTTAATATGTGCAGCTGTCACATGCAGCATTTAAATAGTTTAGGTCTTTATACTGAGACATGAATGTTAAAATTTTGCTTTAGCCTCATGATTCTTTTGTGCAAAATGTTTTATTTTAGGCTGATGACCCCAGAAAGGGGATTTTCAAGATGAAAAAGCTGCCGCAGGGACTGATAACTGTGATATTATATTTTATTCCATGTACTTAAAGTCACTCACATGAATATGAATACAATTGTAAACACGCATGGTTGAACGTTTCCATTTGGACATTCGCAAACTGTTGTACTGTTCAGTTTTCATTCCCAACATCTGTGACCAATACAAACAGCTAAGCCATATAGGACAATTGCAGGAGTGTATTAACATAGTTCTGCAAGAAACTACAATGGAATCATGAAGGTCTTTCTTAAAGTGGGAACAAACAATACATTCCTTCTATTCAACAGGTATCATTCTGAACTGATAGTGACTTACTCAGTTATCTTATTATGTAACCTATGTACTTATAATTGATCATTGTTTATGCAATAGAAGTTATGCATTTCAGAGCAATGTTGATTATTGCGGCATGAGCTGTGTTGAAACCAAGATAAACACAACTTAGATCACTCGCCGTAGCCTCAATGGCAAATTGAACATACAGTGTGATAGTGAGCAATATTTAGCAGGAAGGCCCCCAGTTCAGATGCCAGGACAGCAATAGGGACATTTCCATTGGCTTAGGTGCCCCCTCAGAGTCATGCTTCTGATTACCTGTTGGAAGTGTGTGTGGTGAGTTGGGTGAGGATGGCACCAGGCTCAGCTGTGATCCCCCCCCCCCCCCCAAGCAAGTCGATGCTGCTGAAGGTTCACACATGAATAATATAGACTATTGGGTGAGTTAGCACAGGGTGACCAGCACCCATGGAAACATGTTTCAGCAAGGAGTCACTATCTTAAGGAGGGAGAGAAAATGCTGCAAGTATCTTTGCTGTTGGAATTTTATTATAGTGCACGAAGTGACTCTTAGCCAGTCAGAAAATGTTTTTAAATGGTAGCTTATTGACGGACTTAGTTAAGACTGCAGTTTTATCTCAGTACCGAACCAATTAAAGCAAAATTCAAGAAGAGCTTAGCCCAACAGGAGCAGCCTTGCCGATTCAGCAATACTCGACAGGGTGGACTGCTGTAAAAAGGAAGATGGAAGCACACCCAGAACCCACTTCAGGCACCATATTAATTGGGACCTTACCAAACAACATATTCTGATGGGGCAGGCTGGCCAATCTGCAATCCACCCCAGCATCAACAGAATAGCGTTGGTCTGAAGGATCCATATAGGAACTTATCGTGTCCTCAGGTTGTGTCAAAGCACTTTACAGCCAATGAATTACTTTTCAAATGCAGTCACTGTAGTTATGTATCCAAACGCAGCAGCCAATTTGTGCACTGTAAGATCCCACAAAGAGCAAATCAGTGAATGACCACAATCTGCTTTTGGTGCTTATGGTTGAGGGAGGAATGTTGGGCAGGACAATGGGATAGTTCGCTGCTCTTCTTCAAATAGTATCATAGGATCTTTTACATCCACTTGTGCAGATCGAGAGGGCCTCCGTTTAACATCTCATCTGAAAAATGGCACAATAGGGCTGATTCCTCAATCAGACACCAATAGTGAGGAGTAACGCTCGCAGGAAGCCTTGGCCAGGAAATCATGGTCCCATAGCCCCTGATTTTCCATTCATTAACTTCAAATTTAATTTATTAAAATGAGGGGCTGCGGCAGCCAATGTTCTAACGAGTGCCACTCCCCGCCAGGAAAACCTGATCATCATTCAGCCCTAATAGGTCCAAATATAACAACAGAGTAATTGTAGCAGTGTTTGCTCATGCAAAGGCCATGGAACCAAAATGTATAACTGCAACAATATGTATAACAATGTGAAATTCTGAACCAATAAAAAAAATTTAAAACGAGACTTGGCCAGGGTTTTACATTCAGTGGATGTTTTGATCTTCCATCTGGTGAAGAACAGTTACCAGCAGCATCGTTATTTTCTAACACCAACAAAAAAGCTCATTGTTTGAATTGTAAGAATTGTTACACAGGTGTGTCGATGTCTGTAATCAGCAGCAAAGGACAAGTTTGATGGAAAAATGTTCCCCCTTTTTTTTCAAACTTTATAATTGCAGTGCAGCTACCTTGGCAGGAGTCCTGATCAACCACAGGCACAACTCTATCCATGGACAAGAAGAGAAAAGAAGTTAATGTAGTAGTTCGCTTATGGAAAAGCTGCCTGCTGGCACTAATTCCAGTGTCCTTCCTTAATGGTTACATTTTATTTACGTTTGCAGTAAGCCATTTTTTCGCCATCTGGCTGCCAAGTTAAAATGGATTTAATGCAGTGGCTCTCAAACTTTTTGGACCCCACCAAAAAAATTCCCGTACAGTCTCTGTCTAATTAGCTAGGGATACTAATTCCAGTAAGTCCACTAGAAACTACAAAGCTTACATTTTCAACATTAAAAAAAGGCAAATTTAACCCTTGGTTTTGTATCTAGAGGCACAGAATACAAAAGCAAGGAAGTAATGTTGAACTTGTATAAGAACTTAGTTAGGCTCCAGCTGGAGTACACCTTTGAGATCCCATTATAAGGATAGATTTGCTGGGACGTTACCAGGAATGGGAGTTACAATTAGAGAGAGAATGGAGAAGATAGGACTTTTTATAAAAACTAGATTATGGAACAGTTCCTGCAGATTGGAGGGTGGCAAATGTAACCCCACTATTTAAAAAAGGAGAGAGAAAACAGGGAATTACAGACCGGTTAGCCTAACACCAGTAGTAGGGAAAATGCTAGAGTATTATAAAGGATATGATAACAGGACCCTTAGAAAATATCAACGGGATTAGACAAAGTTAACATGGATTTATGAAAGGGAAATCGTGTTTGACATACCTACTGGAATGTTTTGAGGATGCAACTGGTAGAATAGATAAGGGAGACCCAGTGGATGAGGTGTATTTGGATTTTCAGAAGGCCTTTGATAAAGTCCCACATACGAGGTTAGTGTACAAAATTAAAGCACATGGGATTGGCAGTAATATACTGGCATGGATTGAAAATTGGTTAATAGACGGGAAATAGAGTAGGAATAAATAGGTCTTTTTCAGGGTGCAGGCAGTGACTAGTGAGGTACCGCAGGGAACAGTGCTTGGGCCCCAGCTATTCACAGTATATATCAATGATTTGGATGAGGGAACCAAATGTAATATTTCCAAGTTTGCTGACGACACAAAACTAGGTGGGATTGTGAGTTGTGAGGAGGATACAAAGAGGCTACAAGGCGATTTAGACAAGTTGAGTGAGTGGGCAAATACGTGGCAGATGCAGTATAATATGGATAAATGTAAAGTTATCCACTTCGGAAGGAAAAACAGAAAGGCAGAGTATTATTTAGTATTATTTAAATGGTGATAGATTGGGAAATGTTGATGTACAAAGGGACCTGGGGGCCCTTGTACACCAGTCACCAAAAGCAAACACGCAGGTGCAGCAAGCAGTTAGGAAGGCAAATGGTATGTTGGCCTTCATTGCAAGAGGATTTGAGTATATGAGCTAGGATGCCTTACTGCAGTTATACAGGGCCTTGGTGAGACCGCACCTGGAGTATTGTGTGCAGTTTTGGTCTCCTTGCCTAAGAAAGGATATACTTGCCATAGAGGGAATGCAGCAAAGGTTCACCAGACTGATTCCTGGGATGGCAGGACTGTTGTATGAGAAGAGATTGGGTCGACTCGGCCTGTATTCACTAGAGTTTAGAAGAATGAGAGGGGATCTCATTGAAATGTATAAAATTCTGACAGGGCTAGACAGACTGGATGCAGGGAGGATGTTTCCCCTGGCTGGTGGGGTCTAGAATGAGGGGTCACAGTCTCAGGATATGGGGTAGGACATTTAGGACTGAGATGAGGAGAAATTTCTTCACTCAGAGAGTGGTGAACCTGTGGAATTCTCTACCACAGAAGGCTGTGGAGGCCAAGTCACTGAATATATTTAAGAAGGAGATAGATAGGTTTCTAGACACAGAAGGCATCAAGGGGTATGGGGAGAGAGCGGGAATATGGTATTGAGATAAAGGATAAGCCATGATCATATTGAATGGCAGAGCAGGCTCGAAGGGCTGAATGGCCTACTCCTGCTCCTATTTTGTATGGTTCTATATTTCTAAAGCTGAAAAGGTTAAGGGGTTGACCTGATAGGGGTCTTCAAGACTATGAAGGGTTATAATAAAGTATATAGTGCTGGATTGTTTCCACTGGCTGCTGAGATGATCACAACATGACACAATTTTAAGATAATCACAAAAGGAATTAAAGGGAAGGTTAGAAAAAATTCTTTACCCAGAGGCTGGTTAGAATGGGGTAGGGAAAGCAAGCAGGAGAGTGAGAATAAACTAGGTGGCACATATGGAGAAAAACACCAGCACAGATTTGATGGATCAAACAGTCTGTTTCGGTGCTGTGACATTCTATGATTCTATGATCTAGTCTTTCCTATCTCCACTAATGCCTTCAGTGAACTCAAAGAACCATAGAACCATAGAAAAGATACAGCACAGAAGGGGGCCATTCAGCCCATCGTGTCCGCGCCGGCTCAAAGAACAACCAGGTGCCCATTCTAATCCCACCTTCCAGCACCCGGTCCATAGCCCTGCAGCTTACAGCACTTTAGGTGCAGGTCCAGGTACTTTTTAAAAGAGTTGAGGGTCCTTGCTTCTACCACCAATTCGGGCAGTGAATTCCATACACCCACCACCCTCAGGGTAAAAAAGTTTTTCCTTATGTCCCCTCTAATCCTTCTGCCAATCAGCTTAAATTTATGTTCTCTAGTTCTTGAACTCTCTGCTAGGGGAAACAGGTACATCCTGTCTACTCTATCTAAGCCCCTCATAATTTTGTATACCTCAATCAAGTCTCCCCTCAGCCTCCTCTGCTCCAAGGAAAACAACCCCAGCCTATCCAATCTCTCCTCATAGCTGCAATTTTCAAGCCCTGACAACATTCTTGTAAATCTTCTCTGCACTCTCTCCAGAGCAATTACGTCCTTCCCGTAATGTGGTGACCAGAACTGCGCACAATACTCCAGCTGTGGCCTTACCAGCGTTTTATACAGTTCCATCATTACATCCCTGCTTTTGTATTCTATACCTCAGCTAATAACGGAGACCATTCCGTATGCCTTCTTCACAACCTTATCTACCTGTACTGCCAACCTCAGGGACCTGTGCACATGCACTCCAAGGTCTCTCACTTCCTCTACCCATCTCAATATATTCCCATTTACTGTGTATTCCCTTTTACTGTTCGCCCTCCCCAAGTGCATTACCTCACACTTCTCTGGGTTGAACTCCATTTGCCACATTTCCGCCCACTCCACCAACCAATTGGTATCTTCTTGGAGTCTACAGCTATCCTCTTCACTATCAACTACACGGCCAATTTTTGTGTCATCTGCAAATTTGCCAATCATGCCCCCTACATTCAAGTCCAAATCATTAATGTATACCACAAACAGCAAGGGGCCCAACACTGAGCCCTGTGGCACACTAGAAATGGATTTCCATTCGTAAAGACATCCATCGACTTTTACCCTTTGTTTCCTGTTACTGAGCCAATTTTGGATCCAATTCGCCACATTTCCCTGTATCCTCATCTTGTCCCTGAGATCCACCTCCTGCTCCCTTGACCCTATTCCCATTAAACTGCTGACCATCCATCTTACCATCCTGGCCCCCATGCTAGCTGACATTATAAATTGTTCCCTCTCCTCAGGTACTGTCCCTCTCCCTTTCAAAACTACTGTCATCACCCTCGCCTCAAAAACTGCACCCTTGACCCCTTTGTCCTTGCAAACTACTGCCCCATCTCCAATTTCTCTTTTCTCTCCAAAGTCCTTGAACGCATTGTCACCTCCCAAATCTATGCCCATCATTCCTACAACTTCATGTTTGAATTTCACCAGCTTTCTGCCCCTGCCACAGCACCGAAATAGCCTTAATCAAAGTCACAAATGACATCCTCTATGACTGTGACCGTGGTGCATTATCCCTCCTGGTCCTCTCTGCAGCCTTTGATATGGTTGACCGTACTATCATCCTCCAAAGCCTCTCTTTATTGCTAGTGTGTTACTATGATACAAATATAAATCTTTACAATTGGAAAATATTGATAATCATAAGTATGTTTCCTGTTAATCATTCTACTGACATAGACATACACAGGGTTTGAACAAGCTGCACCTTAAATGGCATTATGTTTTGGTTTGTGCTATCTTTATAACTTCTTTTGCATTTTCTGAAAGCATTGAATATAAGTTTAATTTAGTTAGAGCAATAACAAAATATAAAAACATTAAGCTGCTCCGATGCATTGCAGGTTGGATCCCTGGTCCACACTAAGTTATTGTAAAAAGAATCGTTAATTTTTCAGAAATATATCTCTGTAATATTCTCACATTACTTGAGTTGCACGGAATATTTACTTTTATCATTATTTACTGCTTAGGTAGAAATACATATTTTATTTTAAAAACAGCATACGATGGCAGTAACTTTGCAGTGACATGAAATAAAAAGGTATATTATTGTAAAAATACTTAAAGGTTTTATTGCAAGCAGTTGTCATGCCTCTCATTGATACTAATCAGAGAAAACTTTATGGACATGGCATGTGTTGGCATGTAAATTCATTCGGTGTGTATGCAGTTGTTTTAAGGATGATGTGAAGATCAGCTTTGATTTTTGTTTGCAGCCTCTACAGACGGGTGAAGTAGCTCAGTTAGTCCCATCTACTTCCTTGCTCTGTGATCCTGTATTGACAATTGCATAAAAATGTATTCAAGTGGCCAGGTCATGCAAAATACACATGAATTGATCTCAGCTGGGATAACGAGAAGGGCCTGGTAACTGGTCTCAGTGGCTTAGGGCTAGGGAGGGGGAAGAAATCATTCTGATCACTATCACGGTCTAGCTGTAAAATGTGAGTGTATGGATGAAATGTAATGTATGCAGTTTGGGACAGGATTGTGTTATCCAGCTGTTGTTGGGCGTCATAAACAAAACGATCACTAGGAAACCTCAGTTCACATCTTGTCCACCCAAGTGTTAAGAGTGGCTTACATTTTAATTGTCTGACTATTGACAAGAAATCATTTGATCTTCGAAGGAAAAGGTGCTTTATAACCCATACTTTCTTGGGGTCTTCAGTTTGTGTTTTGCTGTTAGCATGTGCAATAAAAGTTCCACATAATTTACCACCCAGTCCACATTTCTAGGATCTCACTTCATGGCGCTGTGAGAATTTGGGATTGTTTCTTTTGTTCTAAGAGTCTGATCAGTTCATATACATAGTGGCCCTGAAATTCCACAGTGGGTTTAACCGGTCTTCTGGCATAACTTTGGCGGGAGACCAACGGAACCCCTAAGGAAACAGGATTATGTCAGATCAAAAGCAAAATACTGCGGATGCTGGAAATCTGAAATAAAAACAGAAATTGCTGGAGAAGCTCAGCAAGTCAGGCAGCATCTGTGGAGAAAAAAACAGAGTTAACGTTTCAGGTCGAAGACCTTTCGTCAGAACTGGAAGATGAAAGTTCTTTGTCCTGAAACGTTAACTCTGTTTCTTTATGCTGCGTGGCTCACTGAGTTTCTCCAGCATTTTCTAGGATCATGTCAGATCTCTGCCATTTTTGCCAGTTTCCGCACAGGCTTGTATGGGACAGAACTTCCCTCCTCTCATTACAAAGTAATTAATGGGCAGAAGCAGGATCAGGATCAGGGTTAAAGATTCCCTAAGTTGGGAGTTCCCAGTCCTGGCCATGGATGGGGACCCAGCGTATCAGTGGCTGCCAGTATGCTGAGAAAGATGTATCGGACTCGACAAGGGCACATGTGGGCCCCATCAGTGTGGTCCAGGTCTGGCAAGTGGGCAGGACCCTTGAAGAAGATTTTTTTTTAATTCTTGGATTGACCTTCTTGCTCGGGGACCGATTGAGGCAGTGGCAGGGTTTGGGGGGAGGGTGGTTGGCCCTACACAAATTCACCCATGGGGAAGCTGAGCACCAGAGTGCCCCAAATGGCCCCATACAAATTAGGTGCCCTCCTACTGACCCTGCAAACTCTGGTAGGGGTCAGTGTTGGACAGCACCTGCAGGTGCATCTTTATCACCACTCTGTACAGGTTAACATGCTCATGTTTAACAATGAACTCTTAATTGCAGCATATGACTCACAGGAGAATAGGGAGAATGACCATAACATTGTCCTGTGACCTTTGAAGGTGGAAAAAGCAGATGAATGCATAGAGTTTAAAACTTGGTCATATTTACATACAGATTAACATGCAGAAGGAACCACAGCTTGTGGGATTTTGGGGCCAGTATCTGTAAATTGGGTTGTTGTACTGTTTTAGTATCTTGCTTTGTCTTTTTGTTTCTGCAGATTAGTTAATGTGTAAGTGAATCTATACGGATTGATGTGGCAATGTGCTTTTTCCACCTTTGCAGGTAATAGGATGATGTGATAGGCATTCCATGTATTCTCCTGTAAGTGATATGCTGTGATCAAGGGATCACTGCTAAACATGAGCGTGCTAATCTGTACACAGGGAATAAAGGGATATGGGAACAGGGTGGACACGTGGGATTAGGAGTGGTGAATAAAGATGCAGATTTTGTTGGATAAGGGACTTAGTCGGCTTATGAAAACTGTTTTCTAGCTGGGAACACGAGAACAAGTGTGAGGAAAAGTATATAATGTAAAAGTCTGTACATTTAATGTAACTTGCAGAAGGATATTACATTTTGTAAATTCCAGAGCCTGAAAAAGGGGAAAAAGAAACAAAATTTGTAAATGGAAATGAAAGCTACAATGGGCATTCTTTTGCACATATGTCATTATTAAATGGAGACAAAAATGTGAATATAACATGTGCTTTTACTACACACAAAAATTCAAAATGCCAAAGGAAAAGCTCAAAGCTCTCCAATTTTATATCTTGCGTGATAGTACTGTTGACTCATTGTTGTGAGAGTGAGTGAGAAATTCCCAGATGTAGAAAAATATTATAACAAGGAGACTGGAAATAAGTCCTTCCACTCATCTGTACAGCTCCTTTACAAAACCAACCTCTGAATCATAATTATATTCTGCAGATATAAGAGAATAATATTAAAAACTATAAATAGTCAACCTGGAAGATTTCCTTTAAAAAAAATTATTTTCTAAAGGCACGGACTCTTGCTGGTGTAAAATTCCATGGGTTTGGCAGCTTTCCAGCACCCCACCCAAGTGGCCATTTCCATATAAATTGTGAGTGGGAGAATGACGTTTGACCATGGAGGGATCACTATTGAATCTGAATCTGTTCTCACCTGACAATCCACCCACACACGGGAACTCTGGCTGATAGTTTCTTTCCATAGCCTAGGGTACTGATGCCAATTGTAGTTCCCCTGATGCTCCCTGTTTGAGATCAGCTAACTCAACACAGAATAAGAATCAAACTTGTGATCTCCTTCTCTGTATGCCTAAGGTGACACTTGATCCACCAGCCCATCAGGGATCCTTACAAAAAATAATTTATTTATTAAAACATTGTAACCTTAGAGAATATAATTGATAAGATATGCCACATAAAAGAATGTAGGGCTGCATGTGCTATGTACGGAAATTGGCAATTGTGTAACAAGACCCACAGGACTTTCCTGGCAGGCATGACAGTGAGCCTATTGCAACTGTTACACTTACTGTACACTTGCTGACTAGAAAATGGGAGCAGATTGCAGATAGGCAAGAACACACAGCTGCAGTATGTTCACTTATCCCACCCACCTAGAAAATGGCAATATTGTCATTGCAGCAGTAGTGCGAGTGCGGGGGAGGTGGGGGGGGGGGTGATGGGGCAAGGGCAAGGAGGACAGGGTAGCTGAGAAGCAGAGTCACCAATACAACTTCGCATAGCAAGAGGAGGTGCACCAAAAAGTCTGAATTTAAATTTTTTTTTAAAGAAACTAAGCAAATTTAAGTTTAAATTCAAAGAAAAAGTGCAGCCTTGCAAAGGGCAATCTCAGCACCAGAGGCAACTCTGATGGGTCCAACTTCCACTTTTAGAAATCAGCAAGAATTCAGCATCTGTGCTGACTAGGATTTCCCTATGCGAGGCTCCATCGATATATACTTTTTATCTTTCACTAGTTTGAATCTGTGTCCTTTTGTTCTACTTTCATGGTTTAATTTAAAGTAGTGAATTAACTTTTTGCATAACATTTACTATCTTATACAGCTCTATAAGATCACCTGTCAGACCTTCCTTTTCAAGCTGAAAAGTCCAAATCTCTGCCGTTTTCTCTCAGAACACAGTCCCCTGACACTTAGGATCAGCCTCCGGCACTTTGATGTCTCCTTTGTTTCCCGTGCACAGTACTCAATGCGCAGTCTGACCATGATTTCCTATGTTTTGGTTATGTAGTTCAACATTCTACTGGCTTTATTGATTACTGCGCTGCATTGGTTAGACATGTTCAGCGTTGAGTCTACTAAGAATCCTAGGACTTTTTCAACCTCAACCTCAGCTATTTCAACGCCATTCATTCAGTACGTGTCGCACATTTTTCCTTCCTGTGTGTAGTATTTTATGCTGGTCATCATGAAATTCCATCTGCCATTATTCAGCCCGCTCACATATTTGGTACAGCTCATTCTGTAACATCTGGGCTGCCTCCTTTGATTCCACTGCTCCTCTGAGTTTGGTATCACCTGAAAATTGACCAATTGGTCTTGAGATTCTGAATCCAAGTCATTGATGTAAATTAGAAACAGTAGTGGTCCCAATACTGAGCCCTGGGGCACTCCACTCAGTACTTCACCACATCCTGTCATTATCTCCTCTATCCAGAACCTGTTGTTTACCACCCACTAGCCAATTTCTTATCCATACCCAGCTTTTGCCCTGCTTCCCTACAGCTTTGAGCTTAATTAGTAACCTTTCATGTGGAACTTTATCAAATGCCTTTTGGAAATCTAAGTACATGACATCTTAGCGTTTACCACAGTTGACTTGGGTTGTCATTTCCTCAAGGAAATCAAGGAGGTTAGTCAGACAGGATCTTCCCTCGTGAATATGTAGAGGAAGTAATATTTCCTATCTTGCTTTGTTATTCCCTTTCATTATTTTAAACACTAGAGTCAGATCATCACTTAACCTTTTCAGTTAACCTTTGCAATCACATAAGAGAAAAGCCACCAACACATTTCAAAATACATTTATTACTCAAAAGGATGAAAGCCTTCTCCTACACTAGATTTGAATGTGAACATCAATGACTCTTACTGGAGGGTGACGCATATAATGCCAAACATAGCTCAGCTGCCTAATATTTGCCATAAAAAAAACTCACTCCACCCTATCTACAACAATGGACAAGCAGATCTATCAGTTGCAATCAAATCATTCTGAATGAGCTCATTTTAGGCCTGGCATCGGGAGCTTGCCAAAGGTGGCTGGTGTGGGAGTGGGAACTTATACGCAGGGCTGCAGCTAAAATTTAAAGGGATGCAATCAAAAAAATTGTTTCAGCCTTTTCAAGGGTTGTATGGGGCTGGCAGAATAAATGTAGAGAGAGAAAATGGATCTGTGCACAAGTGATGGAGTGACACCTTGTGATGACTGGTTCAGTGGAAGTGTTGCTGCATGAGATCGATGCGAGGAGTGTTGTCTTGTTTGGCACTCCAAAGCAATGCAGTACAGACTGACTGAAAGGGAGTGGCGATCAGAATCAGTGCTATGTACTGTACCTGCAGGACGTGGGAACAGATGCAGATGATGATGGCACATCTATATGAAGCTGTCAAGAAAGGACTATCTCACGGTACCATTTACCAGGTAGAAGGCCAAAGAAAGCATGTCACAGACTGTGGCCTGCAAGCTTGTTCCATATTTACTGCTGGTCACTGTCAAGTCCTCACAGGACCTTACAGTCTACAAATCATGGACTGTGTGTGCTGCTGGCAGGTGAGCCTCCTGACAGAAGTGCAGACTCATAAAATTGCCTTTCTGTTGTTAACTTTACTCTTTTCAGATTAAAGATGTCTACCTAGAGTAGGTATTGTGTAACTTTCCACATCCCACAAGGTCAACTTCTTTTACCTCCTAATTGTCCCTGGCATAAAGAGTTATGCCACTTCATTTCCTGCCTACTCTTCCTGAACACTTTATATCCCTGTATGTTCTATTCATATCATCTTCTGGGATCTGCTATGTTTCTGATATTCCTATGACATTGTAGTTTCCTACTATCACAACAACCTCCATCTCAGGCATCTTATTCCTATTGCTTCTGGTGTTTATGTATATATATATCTTGTAGATTGTCAGCCTATTCATGGTTATCTGTTTTCTGTATCTCTCTAACTCATCGCATTCATACCCACCCGTTGACTGCTTTCTATTCCACGATCAATCTCATCTGGGATCCAATTTCCTTCAAACTTTCCCCTCCTCTACTCCAGAAAATTATGCATGGTCATGTGACATGCATATTAGTTCTATAGCTGAAATCAACTAATCAACATTTCTGAAGAGCATTTATTTTGGTCACTCTGCCATCTGCAGAGTCCACCATTGTGTGCAGGGTAATGTTTAAGTCCAATGTTAAAATGCAACCATTAAGGAACCTCTTCTGCACAGCTTAAATTTCTGAGTTTCCTCTGTTTTGTATGCAATCTGGTTCAGCTAAATCAAAGGGAATTGTTTCCGTAATCCTGTCAAAGGCCACTTTTACTGTCAGTAGTTTTTGGTGCATCATGCAGTAGGGTATTCAGAAGAGGATGGAGTCATTGGGGTCAATTTTAACTTGCGTCACCTGGCAGTCAGTACCGCCCCATTAACCCTGATGATGCGACTGGCTTCATAAGAGGCATTATTGCTGAGTGCCTCCATCAGGTGTAGACCCATTTTAATATACAAATCGGGGTCCTACGTCTCTGACTGCCATTTTTAGTTGAAAATGATCAGAGTGAGCACGTTGCACACTTCGATCAGCTCCACGAGCAACAGAGGAGAAAAGGCTCAGCCAAGGTAAGTTTGTTATTATTTTTGTGGGGCTAAGAGGAGCTGGAGTGTGGAAATGAACAACGCCACTGGCCACTTTTCAAATGAAATGGTTCCAATAGAAGGGACCAATAAAGTAATGGTCACATTTTGTATCTGTGCCCGGCTCCTTCTCTTAATTAGGGGCAACTTTCAAGTCTTAGAGAGCAGATACTGCTAAGCTCATGATCCTCCCATATTCATTTGGGAAATTAAGTTTGAATTTTCCACTAACTACTTGTTTTGTCTTGTTTCCTCCTTTCCACTTCCAGGTGATTTGAAGAACAGCGTGTCTGGTTTATCTAGGGCTCCATTTGATCTGCCACCTTCCGTCTGAATTCGTTCCCCCTAATGTCCCTATCAAATGTTGATATGGAATGTCTGTTTTATTTTATAATATTATGACTGCTGCTTTGGCGAGTGGAGACTGCAATATGGTCTCTAAATACTGGGTAGACATCCAGTACTCACTTCCGGACGGAGTGACCTCTGGCTCAGTGGTAGTATTTCCTCCTCTGAGTGAGAAGGATTGGGTTGGGACCGCACTCCAGACAGCCCTGGCAAGTGAAGGACAAAAAGCCAGCTCTGAATATGGATTGACGTCCAGTGGGGATACTTGCGTCTGATGGTTGCGCGCCCCCCCACCACTACCCCCCTCCACCATTGTAAAGGGTAGATGGGGCTCTTTAGCCTTGGTTGCAGCCTACCTAGGGAAAGGTACTTCAAAAATAAAAACTGTGTGGAAGGCAATGGAAACCACGTCAGCTACTGTTCCCTAATAAGTGGCTCAAGAATCTCATGTGTGAGCCTCGAGTTGGGACCTGACCTAGGGCGGAACACAACGGATAGACTACATGTACTACCGAGTGTTTGATGCATTGAATATCCTTCAAGTCACATCCTTATACAGTACCAATGTCCTGTTGAGGTGCAATTGTCAATGCGTCACGTCAAGTGCTCAGGGGATGTGGATGTCCTTAGCTGGTGTGCTCCAGGAGCTCTCTCTCTTATTTAACAGAACTAAAAATCGCACTCCCACAAGACAAAATAAAAATGACTTCCTGAAACATGAATTCTCACATCAAACCTTCTAACATCTTGGCCAAATTAAAAGACCTTGGCTCTAAATATTATGTTAATCCAGGATACTTTGACAGAGCAGGAAGTGAAAATGCTAGCGAGTGTCTCTCAGATTTTCCACTTAGTGAGCTGTACCATGTGATCACATTTCACACTGTTGCTATCACCAGCCACTGGTGACTCAATTTCAATTAAAAACAGGAGCGCCACCATTTATCTATTTTTTTTCTTCATTTACAATATTGTTTTAACAACTAACATTACCATTGAGAAACTAGAGTGCCACGCAGATGCTGTGTGATATGGCATTTTCATCTGGAAATTACTCTGAGCAATGTGATTGTGCAAATATATAAAGCATTCATCTCAATTTCTTCTCTCCACTAGTTTAACAGAAGCATTAACCCACTTAAAATAAAAAAGTAAAATAAAACACAGGAAGAAAGACAATTATTTGCAATGTATAGGGAAGCTCCCCAAGCAACAGAAAGTGCCTTATTGGTACAGTTGTCAGAATATCTGTAGCATGTGTTTGATCTTAGCAATCACACTTTTAAAAAAAGAGGATAAAAGCCTGGGTTCTGACCAGTCTGTGATTTGCAACAATCTTCCAATTTGCAAAACTGCTTCACCAAAGAGCAATTAAACTCTTAATGAACTCGCCCTATGCATATTTACCTTTGGGCACAGCGCCACTGTAGCAACACATTGTGCATTTTTTTATGAATCCTGCCACTGGATCACAAGATAACTGTGGATGAGGAAGGCCATTCAGCCCATCTTAATTCATCCATCCAGAGAGATCCTAACATCCCCCATTGTAGTATCCAATTGTTTCTTAAACAATTCCAGCGTTTTTGCCTCCACTACTCTATCTGGAAGCCTATTCCACAAATCGATCACTCTGTGTGAAGAATTTTCTGATATTGATCCTAAAATGACCTTTTACTAATTTGAAACCTTGTTCTACTCCTGTAGTTTAATTTAAAGTAATATTCTAGGTCAACCTTTTCTTTACCCTTAACAATCTTATAAGCCTGTATAAGATCATGGGCCCGATGTTAGCAGGGCTGTGGGTTCTCGGCAGGGGGGCTATCGGGCGCGTGGGTAACGCGCCCAGT
The DNA here is from genome assembly GCF_035084215.1 of Heptranchias perlo. Lineage (NCBI taxonomy): Eukaryota > Metazoa > Chordata > Chondrichthyes > Hexanchiformes > Hexanchidae > Heptranchias > Heptranchias perlo. Next base: position 16,630,579 of record NC_090347.1, read on the forward strand.
GAAATTAGTCAGTTTCCCGCGCGATCGTAGCATCCATTCCACTAATTGGATCCACTTACCTGGTCCTCCGGGTTCCCCACTGTTGATCTGCGTGTCGGGCGGGCTGCGCATGCGCAGTACGATCTGTCAGCTGGAGGCGCTCTATTTAAAGGGGCAGTCCTCCACTGACAGATGCTGCAACAAATAGCAAAAATGACAGCATGGAGCAGCCCAGGGGGAAGGCTGCTCCCAGTTTAATGATGCCTCACTCCAGGTATCAATACATGGGGTGAGGAGGAGGGGGAGGACAGAGATCTTCCTCCCGGCGTGCGGGAGGAAGCGGCCTGCCTCTGCCACCAGGAAGGCCTGGCTCGAGGTGGCAGAGGAGGTCACCAGCGCAACCAACATATCGCCCACCTGCATACAGTGCAGGAGGCGCTCCAATGACCTCAGTAGGTCAGCCAAAGTGAGTACACGTAGTCTTTCCCCTACACTCCGTCTGCCACATCACTGCCCCCACCCCACATCTCCTTCAGCACTGCCAACACTATTCTGTCACATCACCCCTCATACCCACTCAAACCTCATCCTCATCTTACCTGCACCTACTCACCTCGCCAGTACTCATCCCGCCACTACCACTCAACCCAATCCTCATACAATCTCATGGCTCTCTCTCATACTCACCCTCTCGTGCATCTCTTTCATGGCCAGTCTCACTCAACCTGCCACTACCTGTGCTGCAGCCACAGGGCATGCATCACATATGTGCAGTAGGCAGCGTAAGGCAAACGTGTCGTGAGCATGAAGGGGATGCACAAGGGTGTTTAAGGGTTTGTCATGGGTGTTACTTATATTGAATTTCTGACCAACTCACATTACATATTATATTGGCACCACTACTGCCATGTCTTCGCGAATCCTGTCTGGTTTGTGCAATAATGCCCTCTCCTGAGGATCACTATGAGGACCCACAACTGATGCCACCCATTGTGTCACTGCAGAGTGGGTGTAGGTGTATTTGCAGGGCTCTTTTGCGCAGACGACTGAGAGACATCGGCGATGTCCCCGGTTGCACCCTGGAAGGATGCGGAGGAGAAGTTGTTGAGGGCAGTGGTGACTTTGACAGCGACAGGTAAGAAGATGGTGCTCGGGCCAGCCAGGAGCAGCTCGGCATGAAAGAGGCTGCAGATGTCCACGACTACATGTCGGGTGACTCTGAGCCTCCATGTGCACTGCTGCTTAGAGAGGTCCAGGAGGCTGAGCTTCGGTCTGTGGACCCTGTGGCGAGGGTAGTGCCCTCTGCGACGCATCTCTCTCTGTGGTAGCCCTCCCTCCTGCTGTACAGGTGGATGTGTCACAGCACTCTGTTGTGGAGCTCCACGTGTCAGAGGTGGACGGCGTGGATGGCGAGGCTGGTGATGCTGTTCGCCCTCCGAGGAGGTCATGACTGCAGCTACGGCAGCCCCCATCCACAAGATGTACATCTGAGGGGGTCCGCAAGGTAGGTACATGTCTCTGGACCCCGGAGTAAGTGTGCAGGTTGGTGGAGGCCAAACTTTGTCCCAAGTGACAGAGTGGCCTCCTGCAATGGGTGAGGGTCTCCCCCCCCCCCCCCAACTGTCAAATGGACCTTTGCAGCTGCCACAGGCTGACAGCTGCAACACGTCCATTTGACCTGGGAGTGTTTCCCCCAGTGTGGGAAACAGTCCCAGTTTGCTCTAAAATCCCACATAATCCCTTAATCAGGTCAGTTAATGACCTGAAATACCTAAACAAATACCTTCAAGTGGAACCCCACTGGCTTTAATTGCCTGCGGGATTCCCACCAGCGGGGGTTGCGCGTGCACGCCGGCGCGTCAGCGGGGAACCCGGACGTGCGCGGGTTTGGGTCGGGCTCCGGTACCGCGCCGGGATTGTCCGATTTTCGGAGCCCCCCGGCAGGAACGCACCCGATAGCGGGTGCTAAAATGACGCCCCACCTCTCAGACATTTCAGGCATGATTTTAGCATGGAGTCAGAAAATGAGCGGGTGGGGGAGATTATCACGTGCGAAATCCAGAAGTCAAGTGAGCACGCTGGAATCTGCGATTGCAACTCAATTGAAGGCAATTGATTTTACTTCTGGGTTTCCTGCCCAACAGCCAGCCAGATTGACAGGCTGGTTGCCTGTCAGGAGGGACAGCAGACGGGGAGTGGATGCCAGATAAGTGTGAGATTGCGAGGGGAGGTGGGGGGTGGAGTTCTGCCGTTGCGGGGGTGGGGTCTCGGGGTGAATGTTAGTTTATTGGGGGGGGGGGTGGGGGGAGGAGGGGGAGGGTTTGACATTTCTCACAATTATTTTTACCAGAATTCAAGTTCACAACTTTGTATTTGAACTCACGATCAGCGGATTTCTAGTCCAGGACCACAACCCTCTGTTCTGACATACTCTTACAGAAAAATTGAGAGGGTGGCAGGAAGTGTAATAAAATGAGGTGCTGGTCGGTTACTGAATAACACTGCTTTTAGTGAGTTCTCAGTCTGTGTCTGCCAGCACACTGTGTCACTCATTTGGTTGATACTAATTTATGCACAACCTCGTACAGAAAACCTGCTGTTTAACTGTGCATTTCAACCGGATAAGGAGGAAAATGAACAGCCTTATCTCCAGGTTTCAGTTGGGGAAAAATTACAAGGAAGCAAAATGAAAATGTAGTGCCGTGCAAATTGATTTAGATTTCTGACCAAAAAAAAATGCTGGGTGTCCATGAAGTTTAGATTGGATTCAGAATTCTGCTTTGCTCAGTTAAGCAAACAGTGTTGAGAAAGACATTACAGCAGAACTTCCATTATCTGCACTCCAGTTGTCTGCCTGCCCAATTATCGACCAGAATTCTCATGGACAAACGTGAGATGTTAGGTTATTGTGCAGCCAGCTCATATTTCATTAGTTATTTATACTCGGTGTCTTTTTTTGTTAAATAAATGCTACAATTTTTTTGACTTGGCATTGTTTGCATCCCTATCACTAGGGTATTACGATGCAAGATAAACATTTGTAGTCATTCAATTATCCACCGATTTCTATTATCCATGCCGGTCTGCATTGAGGCTGCACAGGGAGGAGGGCATGAGGAGCTGGCTCCAGATTCAGGCCAGGAATAAGGAACATATACCAGGGTGAGCAGGAGAGAAGCGATTTGATGATCAGTGCAATATAAGTAACATTCATATTTTGAACTTCCTAACAGCACTAGCATTAGCATTAGCATTAAAAAATGAAAAGCATAACAGATGTCCCTGGCAGTTATTTTCTGCTGCATATGGGAATTGTGGTGGACCCAATCAAAGGGCCTGTCAGCCACTACTGAGGGAAGACTCAGCTGAGGAAAAAGGACCTTTAGGAATTCTGGTGTGGAAAGTAGATTTATTAAAGCGGATAAAACAAGAGAAGGACAAAATTAGAGAAAGGGATAAAGTATTTTCTGGAAATGGGGTGGGAAGAAACATAATCCAAATAATTGTGGGAGTCCGAACTTGTAATAAATATCTATGGAAAGCCTATTGCCAAAGACGGAGAAAGCTAGAAAAAGAAGGGAAGAGATGGACCACACAAAAACAAAGAATGGATGACAACTGGAAATATATTTGGATTGCTCTAATTTATATTAGCAAAAGTGCCAAGTTGTTGTAAATTTTTATGATTATTTCAAGTAACGTTGAATAGTCCAATATTTCAGATTTTGTCACTCTTAAAAATATACGCTTGTGCACGTACTCAAAATTGATTCAGGATGTTAACAATTTATTATGTTCTGTATATTTAATTTAATTGAGTAATGACTGGAAGAGTGAATGGAGACCCAACACAAGGTTGCCTGAGAGAACTGAGAGACCAGCTACAATCCCTGAGCTTTTCTTGAGATGTGTCAATCACAGGTTTAAAGGGCCAAATCAACTTCTGCAGTAATCTTGCCTCCATTTCACTGGTGAGATTGAAAAGCCATGGGAAACCCGTGCTGGTAAGGTAAAATTAGTTTCAGGTTCAGAATCCGTAAAACATTACCTACCTTAAGTATTTCAAGTCGGTAAATTGCACCGTTAGTCAATCCACCCGCCTGCATTAATAGGGGACGCGGCTTCTGGGTTTCGGCTGCGCGCCTGCATCCAAACGCGCCTGGGTTAAACCCAGAAGCGGGTGCGTTGGAGCGGGTTACGGTCCCGCTGATGAAATCTACAGTTTTGACCAACCACCCGCACCCATGCCTCCCTGTTCTTGGGAGTTAAGATTACTTTCATTTCCAGGCTGAAATACCTGTTTCTCCAGTCTTTTCTTGTAACTCAGAACCCTGACACTAGGGATCAGCCTTATCTGAACAGAGCACTATAAAGTTTGATCATTACCTCTTCTGACTTACATTCCGCTGTTTTGACTATGTAGTTCAATATCTTATTGGCCTTGTTGATTGCTGCTCCGCATTGGTTGGATATGTTGAGCATGGAGTCTCCTACATGGCTGTCAAATTCACCCGTTGCTATTTCAACACCATTCATGGAATATGCATGTCATCAATTTTTCATATCTATGTGTAACACTTTACACTTATCTTCATTAAATTTCATCTGTCATTGTTCTGCCCACTTTCATATCTTGTCCAACTCATCCTTTTTTTCTGAGCAGCCTCTTCCAGTTTCAGAGCATCTTTTAGTTTGGTATCATCTGCAAATCTGACCATTTTGCATTCAGTTTCTGAATCCAGGTCATTTATGTAAATGTTTAAAAGTAGCGGTCCCAACACCGAGCCCCGAGGTACCCCACTCAGTACTGCCCCAACCCCCATTCTGACATAACACCTCTAACAAGTACTCATTGTTTCCTACCAATCAACCAGTTTCTTATCTATTCCCAAGGTTTACCCTGAATCGAAAAGGCTTTTGATAAAGTTCCACATAAAATGTTATCAATTGTTAGCCTTTCGTGTGGAACTTTATCAAAAGCTTTTTGGAAGTCAAAGTACACCACATCATGGGACTTTCCACAGTTGGTTGTCACTTCCACAAAGAAGTGGAAGAAGTTGTTCCCCTTCCAGCATGTTAACTGCTGTTTACTAGATTGTTATTGTATAGATGATCTTTAAGTTTTCTCTTGATTATCAATTCCATTATTTTACTTGGAATTGAAGACTAATAGGTCTGTAGTGTTTGTGTTTGTTTTGTCACCCTTTTTAAATATGGACACTATATTAGCCTATTTCGAATCTACTGGTACCTTTCCAGTTTGCACTGACTTCCTCATATTGATTGTCAGTGCCTCACAAGGTTCACCCTAGTCTCTTTGAGCAGTCTGAGATAACTACCTGGGGCTTTATTTGTTTTGAGCCCTATTAGCCTCTTTAGGACTTCCATATTATTTGTAATGAAGTCATTGATTTTATTTGGGACAGCTTTGTTTGGGGAGGGCATGTAGCTCATCTTACCTTGTGAATATTCGGAGGAAACAGTCATTCAGAATATTTGCTATTTTGTGCTCATCCTCAGTTTCAAGCCCACTTGCCTGTTTTATGGTTTTCACCTCTTCTCTGACTGCCCTCTTGCTACTGTGGCACTGAAAGAGTTATTTCACTGTTATGCTTAGCCTCAGTTGCTAAGTTTTTCCTGGATCTATCTTTGCCCCTCCAATCACCCTTTTAATGCACTGTCTTGTATTCACCCTAGTGAGCCCCTCCTCCTTCATCCTGCATGATTTTTACAGGTCACTTATACTCTTTGTCTCACTTTTAATTTTTGTTAATCTATTTAGGATCATGTTTGTTTAGTCTGAGCGTGTGAATTTTGTGAATGTTATTATGCTGCATGCTCAACATTATACCTTTAAAAGTGTTCCACAAGTCTTCTACTGAAGTGTCTTTGAACTTCCCCCTCATCTATTTCCTTTAGTTGTTCCATTCTGGTCTTGGGTATTTCTGACACCCAGATCATGTTAGACTTTGTTGTTCTATGGTCGCTGTCTGTCAGGGGTGCTGTGATTTCCATCTCACGGTACACTTTTTTTTACGAATGCCAGATCAAAATGTGTATTGCCTCTCATGGCTTCCTTCACATATTGGGTCAAGAAACAGTCATGCATTACATTTAACAATTCAAGGCTAGAAATTGGTCTATGCTAGTTGTCAGGCAAAGAACAAGTCGGGAACACTGAGCGTGCATCACAAGCTGAAGGCCTGAAGTTTACCTGAAATTGGGGATTATCTATGTCTGACACAAGCCGACTGATTTCAGTAGCTCCTCCACTGCAACCCATCTCAAGGACTTAAGATACCGCTTTAGTTGACCTTAGCAGCAACTGACTCAGACAAGAAGCTATCGCGGATTCTCGAGGGGCGTCTTGAATCGAGGGGCAGAACAGCATAACTGGAAGTGTGAGTCAAACATGTGTGGGAAGAACTGGCAGTGCTGTTTTTTCTATTACTGATTGGTACATCAGCTGTTACCGCCAGTGGATTTTTAGAAGTGAGTTTTCATTCGATAGCATTCCCCTCATTCATCCATGGCTCTGCCAGGGCTGAGACTGGGTGTAACCTCTAAGGCCTGGGGCAGCCATGAGGATTTTGGTTTTAAAAAGGTGTCAGCAGCATGCACGTGCTTTTGGTGCTTTGCACGAGAACACGCATTCTTCATTTTCGGCTTCCGAATGCAGGTCCTCATCTTAGTCAGGCCGTGAAATACAGGAGTGCAAGGTAAGTCTGATGCTATGTATGAGGGTATATGCAAGGTTGAGATTGTTGATGAGGTACAGTGGGGTCTGTTGGGCCACACAGGGGAGCAGCTGGAAAGTGGAACGGCTAGGATTGTGGTTTTTTAAATGTATTTATGTGAGAGGGCTGTGACACTCTCATGATAGTTGATATTTTTTTGATCGCTGCCCTTTCCTTTCCTATTGATTGAGTTTCTGTCACATCTCTTACCCAATCGGTCCACAACCCTGTCAGTGAAACACGTTGGATCAATCAGAAAGTTCAGAAATTATACCATGGATACATGTTCATATGATTGCTGGACAGACCGACTCAATATATTTTATTATTTAGATAGTTAGATCTAATACATTTAAATCTACCTGATAATATATAAAGGAATATTTGTTGATTTAAAGAGGTACTTACCACATACACTTTTTATTTGCTCATTTTAGCAGTTACTTCCTACATTTTATTGAAGCTTGGAACATTTCTGTCATTTCACCAACCACCTGTTCCAAATAATAATAATTAAAATAAGGAGAGGGGATTCAGGTCCTGTTCTCACACCTACACATGACATGCTTCGGTTGGCAACATAGAATCACAGCCGGATCGTGTGAATAATCTGCCATGGAGATGTTATCTGTTGAGATGTCCAAGAGGATGTTGTTCAGTGTCACCTTTATCTGCGGCAGCACAACATGGTACTCAGGAGTAACAGGATCCAAAGGTAGGAGTTCAGCAGTGTCATTCAACAAATTGAAAATCAGAGGTGGGTCATGTTGTAGCTCTGGCCCTTTTTCACCTTTGCAAGTTTTGGCACCACCTAAAAATCACAAGAAAACAATACGTTGTGAGCTTTTTTCCACATCAGATTTACAGCTATGACCTGCTGGAACGCATTCAAAAGCCATCCAGGTAGCACGATGGTTATGATGACAACTTCACAACTCTACCACCCCAGTCTCAAGGCTTCCTCAAAGCCAATTCTCCAAAAATATGATGCACCTTAACTGTCGCTTTTTATCAAGTGATGATTTCAGAAGCGGGGAGTTTCTTCTGTGCAGGAGAAAGCTGACACATTGCCTTAACCTGCAATAAATGTGGCCCCTATTGGCTGAGCACAGTGGCATTGGGGTTTGAAGCTGTGGAGACTGCTTGGCTTGCTTTTCCACACTCTCGATTAATAAGGATGCATGGATATTGCAGTCTATGAAACTGCGTAAAAATCTGGGTTCAAAAAAGTACACAACCTCAACCGGTTTGATAAACTGTATAGGTTCTTTGAATCATTGAATGCATCAACTACTGAAAGGAAAGAACTGGAGTGAGGCTGTACCTCAAGCCCCCCTCCAAATCAGTGCTGCAGCTTGTAGCTTTTTAAACCTGTGTGAATTCACTTTGTTTTTTAAAAACACAACACTTAAACAAAACATAACCCCAAATCCTCTCTGTGAAGAGAAAATAATCAAAACCCCCGAAACGTGACAAACGTGAGGAACAAATTAGAAGTTGTTAAAAGATTTTTACTTATAATCAAAACTCTGTCATAACTTTGTTTATAATCAAAACATTTGGCTGTTACTTGTACCACTGTGTTTTCTTCAATGATCGTTAGCCCATTATAGTACTCTAAAGTCAATCCTGAGATAGAGCACTAAATAAAAATGTTGTATTTGCTGAATGCGTGGGCTATTCTCTATACCTGTGAGGTAGAAAGCCTTGTATTGCTTCAGACGTATAGTCTTCAGATCCCCAAATTGTCCAGCTGCTCCACTGTTTGGATGGAAAAGAGCCTGGAATGTCATGAAGAGCCAGATCATCATTATATATTACTCAATTACATTTCTAAACTATTTTACAACACCAAGTTACATCACCGGCATCTCCACATCATTTCTAAACTAGGTTACAACCCAGATGCAGTGGCCTACGGTAAATATTGATTCAATGCATTTATTGATTCAGCATCTCCTAACTTAAGGACAGAAATGCACTGGCGCATTATACATTCTATCGCACTAATGTTTATCAAAATTGGGATTTATTCAGTGCATTTGGATTTTGTCAGAGAATTAAAATTAAAAATATACAGGTCATTCACTGCTCTGAGTGAAGGCGCAATATGGGGGCGGGGGGGGGTGGGGTGATGGGAGGAAAGAGAAGAGAGTAAAAAATGCTTTATTCCTGAGATGCACACTTGCTGCAGTAATCACTGCAGATGAGATGAGTGCACATGTTGGATTAGCAGATCCAGCAGCTAATGGTATACAATGTACCTAATTTCAGACAAGGATGAATAGTTAGGACATTCCATGTGCTATTGCTATAAATAGAATACATCATCATAATCAGATCTGGGAGGGAGTTCTTCATATGCAATATACTTCCTAAGAAAAACAAACAAAACTTGGTTCCAATAATAGCTTCCTAACATACTAATGGGATAGGACTGAGGGCTGCTTCCGTGATGTGTCTGACACACAAGGCAAAGCACTATTTTTGCTTTGCTTTGTTTAATTACTTCTTTATTTTAGGTGGACAGGATGCATGCCAGTTAGTGGTGAATTACATCAAATAAACCAACTAAGTAATGGCAGGCTGTACAATTCATATGTTCTTTAGGGGCGAGTGAATTGTATGATTACATTGTAAATGGTTTATCTTCCAAGATTCCTCACTACAGAGGCATGTAAGCTCTGATATATTGATTATACCATATAATCCTGATTTTTAAAAAATATTTATTTTTGAAGTTTCAAGATTGAACAAAGTGCAGTGAGATCACAGCAGTACAAAGAATCAAGGAATGTTTGGTTAACCTTAACAAAAATCAATCAATCTCAGATTTAAAATTCACAACTGAGCTAGCATTAACTGCCATTTGCGGAAGAGAGTTCCAAACTTCTACCACCTTTGCATGTAGAAGTACTTCCTAACTTCATTCCCTGAAAGTCCTGGCTCTAATTTTTAGGCTATGTCCCCTAGTCCTAGAGTCCCCAACCAGCGAAAATAGTTTCTCTCTATCTACCCTATCAGATCCCTTTAATATCTTGAAAACTTCGATCAAATCACCCCTTAATCTTCTAAATTCCACGGAATACAACCCTAGTTTGTGTAATTTCGCCTCGTGATTTAACCCTTGGAGTCCAGGTATTCTAGTAAATCTATGCCGCACTCTCTCCAAGCCATATATCCTTCATAAGGTGCAGTGCCCAGAACTTTTTTAAAAATTCGTTCATGGGATGTGGGCGTCGCTGGCATGGCCAGCATTTATTGCCCATCTCGAATTGCCCTAGAGAAGGTGGTGGTGAGCCGCTGCCTTGAACCGCTGCAATCCGTGTGGTGAAGGTTCTCCCACAGTGCTGTCAGGAAGGGAGTTCCAGGATTTTGACCCATTACTGAACACAGTACTCCAGGCGTGTCTAACCAGGGCTTCGTATAGCCCTTCAAGAAAAGAAAAGGGCTATACAAAGGGGACTTAGCCTAAAAATTAGAGCCAGGGCTTTCAGGGAGTGAAGTTAGGAAGTACTTCTACATGCAAAGGTGGTAGAAGTTTGGAACTCTCTTCCGCAAATGGCAGTTAATGCTAGCTCAGTTGTTAATTTTATATCTGAGATTGATAGATTTTTGTTAAGGTTAACCAAACATTCCTGAATTTCTGGTTAGGAATGGGGATGATGATTATAGGGGCAAGTACAGACATGGATAATCATACATTTCATAGGGCATGTTGGTTTTTGTGCTAAAGGGCTTTCTGGCTGCTGTAGGGATCATAAGGATAGTGATCAGGCCTGCCACTGTGCTTCTGTTTCTGGCTGCCTGGGCAGGCCTGTACTGGGATGTGATTGGGGCTCGCTAATAATGCATAGAATCATACAGCACAGAAGGAGGCCATCCGGCCTATCGTGCCTGTGCCAGCTCTTTGAAAGAACTATCCAATTAGTCCCACTCCCCAGCTCTTTTCCCGTGGCCCTGCAAATTTTTCCCTTTCAAGTAGTTATCCAATTCCCTTTTGAAAGTTACTACTGAATCTGCTTCCACCACCCTTTTAGGCAGTGCATTACAGATCATAACAACTTGCTGCGTAAATAAATGTCTCATCTGTCCTCCGGTTCTTTTGCCAATTGCCTTAAATCTGTGTCCTCTGGTTACCGACCCTCCTGCCAATGGAAACAGTTTCTCCCTATTTATCAAAACCTTTCATATTTTTGGACACATCCATTAAATCTCCCCTTAACCTTCTCTGCTGTAAGGAGAACACGTCCAGCATCTCTAGTCTCTCCAGGTAACTGAAGTCCCACCTCCCCGATTCCATTCTAGTAAATCTTCTCTGCATCTTCCCTAAGGCCGGTCGTGGGTGGCGCACCCAGAAAGGTTGGGGACGTGGAGTCCCTGCTGATTTTAACACCAGGGCCTCATTAAAATAAAACTTCCCGGACTCCCACCCGACCAGATTCACTATCTGGCTGGCGGACGTGGGAACTTGGTCACAGAAGTCCACAGCCAGGGATCTGTGGGAACGGTCCCCGGCAGCCAGTGGATGGAGTGGTTCCAGAGCAATCATGCTGGGATTGGGGAGGCTAGGGATTACCTCGCGTTTGGATCACCGAGAGGCAGAGGCTGGGGAGGCTCCTGGACTCCTTGAGGGGTCTGGGTGGGAGCACTCCTGCTCCTCCTGGCCTATAAGGAGATCAAAAAGGAAGTTTTTAAAACTTACCTTGGCCTCTTCTGGCCAGTCGGCTTCTCCCGCCATGTGCCTGCTACTTTGCTCCCTTAAGTAAACCCCCTGCCTGCTTTTAGCTGGAGCCTCGTCAAGGGCCTGAATCGTCGCGTTAATACTATGGCAGGCGGGAACATGGTGGGTTGAAGGCAAGATTTCTAATTTCAAGATTTTAACCCCTTGCCCGACACTTTGCTGCCCATTGGAAGGGGGGGGTGGAAAGAGAGAGGGGAGGCGTTAAATTGAGGCCTAAATTTCTAACTTTTCAAGACAGCTTGTGCAAAATGTATCCAGGCATGTGCAGAGTTCCCTCCTAAAATGATAGCTAATGTTCCAGTCAGGCAGGAGCCGTGCAATGCAGAGTTCTGCCTGTCTGGAGCCCAAAATGCAGCTACCGGTTTCAGACTGGTAGCTGTAGTGTAAATGCACCCTAAGAGAATTTGCTACGTCAGAAATTCCTGCAATAGGCTTAACTTGTTAAATGATCCACACTCGCTATGGGTTGACTTGGGAGAGTGCCCAAAATAAGGGCCAACAAGCAAAGGTTTACTTACCTAAGAATCTGTTTTCCTTTGGGTAGCAAGGGTGTACCTACCTAGCCACCAATCTTGTCATAGCCGTATTCTTAATGGTGCTAAATTGGGCAGGTTGTATGCTCATGGAAATGAATGGAGTTAAGTATGCATTTGGCAGCGGTCATTCCAAAACCTTCAAATCCTATGGCAATTGCAAATGTATAATATATTAAAAACAGTAAGCGGCTGCAACACTCTGTTGGTATTATGCCTGCAAGTGGCTTTGTGAAGGTCACACTATGTGAACTATTAAGTACAGTATGGCTGGACTAATGTTATGTGATAGCCCCTTTCCGTCAATTGGAAGCAGAAAACAATATACAAAGAATAATAAAAGAAAGACTTGCATTTCTATAGTGCCTTTCACGACATCAGGACATTCCAATGCGCTTTACAACCAATGAAGTACTTTTGAAGTGTAATCACTGTTGAAATTTAGCAAATGTGCCAGCCAAATTGTGCACGGCAAGCTCCCAAAAACAGCAATGAAATAAATGATCTGATGATCTGTTTCAGGTGTTGACTGAGGGATAAATATTTCAAAATAAATGAGCCTATTCACCACAACTACAGAAAAGCAGGCCATCCTTTTAGGATAATAGATTCTGGTGCGTTTTGACATGGACTATCCCTATTTGTGTCACAATGTGTATATGACAGGTGAAACTTTACACTTGAAATTGTCTCAATGTTTATTTTGCAATGTGTTCTGGATGTTAGGGATGCTGCATTTTTATTTATCCGTCAGTACAAAATAAATAATAATGAATAAACCTGCATCTAGAATTGAAAAAAAATGACTAAAACACTGATTCAAGTGCTTTAGTTTGTATAAAAGACATCAGGTAAATGTAAATTTTTATACATCATATACAAAAGTCGTGACTTTTGCTTTTGTGAGAAAATGCCTGTTTTCTACACAGCCTTATTCAATATTGTAGTTGGCAGTATCATTCTGGCCTCCATAAAACCAGTTCCGTGGCTGAATAAAAGTATTTGTTTTATCCACACCTTACTGACTCCTGTACCTAATTGCATGTGCAAGAGAGAGAGAGGGAGAGAGAGATATGTCTGTGTACTAAAAAAGGTAGAAAACTAAAACAGCTCCAGAAACAAAAAACATATTTGTATGGAAATGTTTGGTTTTGTAGTGGAAAGTATGTGTCTTCTACCTGCGACATATGGACATACCATAGAACCAAAGAAAAGATGCAGCACAGAAGGAGGCCATTCAGCCCATTGTGTCCGCACCGGCTCAAAGAACAACCAGGTGCCCATTCCAATCCCACCGTAGAAGCACCCGGTCCGTAGCCCTGCAGGTTACAGCACTTTACGTGCAGGTCCAGGTACTTTTTAAAAGAGCTGAGGGTCCTTGCCTCTACCCCCAATTCGGGCAGCGAATTCCACAAACCTACCACCCTCTGGGTAAAAAAGTTTTTCCTCATGTCCCCTCTAATCCTTCTGCTAATCAGCTTAAATCTATGTCCTCTAGCCCACTAGGGGAAACAGGTACTTCCTGTCTACTCTATCAATATGATCAATGATGGACAGGAAAAGATCCTCTGGTTCATTCAACCTGTCCCACACAATTGTGATACCTTGTGTATCACAATATATACACTCTCCATCCCACCCAAAACCATGTGATCTCCTGGGAGAAGCAAAAAACCAGATTAAAAACCCAGGCTAATTTGGGGAAAAAATCTGGGAAATTCTTTTCGGAATACTTTGGTGATCGAAACTAGTCCAGGAGATCACTCTGGCCCTGCTAATTTTATGCATTACATTACCTGCCTTTTGTAAGAGGTGATCTCCACTCCAGCCAGAACCATGTCCAGCTCTCGCTTGAAGGAATTCAGCGAATCGGCGTCCACCGCACGAGCCGACAGCCAGTTCCAGAGGTCCACTATTCTTTGGGAAAACCATCTTCTGACATCTAACCTAGATCCAGCCTTAAACAACTTAAAATTGTGACCCCTGGTCCTCCCGAACCTATTTAATTTGAACAAACTGTCAACTTGAACACAATCTATTCCTTTCATCATCTTATAAACCTCGATCAGATCACCCCTAAGTCTATGCTTCTCTAAAGTGTAGAGTCCCAGCTCTTTATTATTAAGGATGTAAATTTTTCTTCCTACTGTTTTCACAGGCAACACACCATCAGTTACCGACAGGACAGACAGGTGACCTGCTCAGTGGCCTTCACTAAAGCCACTTTGAACTGGTCACAAGGAGGCATTTGAGAGCAGCCTGGTGGACAACTATTGCCCTGATTTTCCCTTGCTCCAACAGTAGGATGGTTAGCCTCCATTCTAACACAAAAACATGGAGAATTAAAACTACATCCCACCACTCTGATACTGTGTACATGCACCCCACATATCACAGATACGTTCGTGGCTAACTCTGGTAACTTTGATATTATTCCTGCCCAGGACATGGATAGCATGGCTTCTGGCCTACTGGGATTCTGCAGCAAAGACATTAATTTTACATGGTAAACATCATTCCAATTTTGGCCCAATAAACATATTTTTTATGTTTAAGTACAGAAGAAAAATGACTTTGGATAGCTGTTTTATTTTACCACAAAATTCTTCTACTCATCATGTTTCAAAATCATATCTTCTATTGTATCTTCACTTCTGCAAGTGTTGTTACCCATGCTGCCTTTGTGTAGCTGAAATTTGCTATTAACTTATGATCTATAAGCATTAGTATACATCTTCACCACAAAGCAGCATTGGTAAGGACTTGTGCAATTCTGACTTCTATGGTATTATTTCTAAGCGCAGATGAAATGCTTATACGGTAGTTCTCTGACATTAAGCAGCATGAGAAAGAAATCTTACCGTTGTAACATATTTAAACAGAACTGTTAATTTAATGATTAGTCAGTTGCAGGAAACATAAAAATCTGATAAAATGTGCCCATTATTGGCGGGGGGAGGAGCGGAGAATTCTATTGTGTCACACTGCATTTGACACCCACAAGTGAAGAACGGCCACTTTGTTGAAATAGCAGAAGTCTGCCACCAACCACAGATCTACATCCCAACAGGGGTGTCACCTTCAGGGAAACACAGTAATGGGAAAATAGGAGAGAGAAACAGAAACTTGTAGCATAATTGCATAGAACAGTAAAAAATGAGATGGGTTGCAAAAAAAAAGAATGACTGTTCTGAGTTGTGGACAGGATTATAGCTCAGAGTCGGGAACCCAGTGCGTCTGTAGATATTCGCGTAGGGAACCTGGAAGCAAAATGGGTGCATCGCAATCTGCGATCATAATACAATTGAAGGTAAGCATTTGTGCTTCTGGGTTTCCAATGTGCCGTGCAGCCAGATTGACAGGTTGGCTGCCTGTCGGGAGGGAAAGGAGCTGCAAATCAAAGAGGGAGGATGAAGGGAGATATAATGGGCCATGGAAGAAATAAGAGGGGTGGAGGGAAGTGGATGACATCAGATGGGCCTTGGAGAAGATCGGGGGTCCAGCAATGGGGGGGGGGGCGGTGGGGGAGGAGGGGGGCCGATTGCGAGGGTCTGATCATGCCAGGTGAGCTTGTTGGGCCTGGATGAAGCACTCCTGCTCCTCCAGGCCCACAAGCAGTGCAATAAAAGCACACACCTCATGGATGTGGCCTTTCCAACCTGCTTTCACCTGATGTAAATCAGAAGCGATGGGAAACCCAAACAGGTAAGGTTAAATTTGTTTTAGGCTTCTAATACACAAAAAATAAGTGCCTCAACTATCGCATTGCCCCTTTAAGTATCGGCCTACTGGCTTTATGTGGGGATGGGACTTCCGGGTTTCTGTTGCATGCGTGTATCCAAACGCGCCTGGGTTAAACCTGGAAGTGGGTGCATGGAGCCGGGATGCGGTCCCGCTCCAAAATTCAACTACATTTACTGCCCACCCGCCACTAGCCCACCCGTTCCTGGGACTTAAAATTACCCCCCCATGGCATCTGCAAACTAGATTTTGACTATAAATTGGTTTCATTTAGAAGCCTAATCAGTATTTTGAAAACAAGGAGACACTGGCCTCTATTTTGGCCTCACTCTTGCCCCGATTTTCAGTGGGTATGGGATAGTAGTGAGATCAAAGTTGCAAATGTCGACTTCCCACTGACTTTCCACCCGAGGCCCAAATGGAAATGAAAGTCGGAAGAGATGTATAACAGGCGGCTGAATCGATATCGACCGTTTTACACTATCACCCAAAGTAAAAATAAGTTTCTCTCCCCCCTTCCAAACATGAAATACACCAGAAAGATCGCCCAACCAAAAACTGATGGAATATATTTTAATGAGGAAAATAGATATCGAAACTTGGATTGAAGAGCTTCTGATCAAAAAGAAAATACTCAAGCACTAAAGCGTCAGCTTGATTCATTTGATAGCTGTTTCACCTCTGAGTCAGAATGTTGTAGGTTTAAACCCCACTGTAGCACATAATTTTGTAGTGCTGAAGGAGTGCTGCATTAGTGGAAGTGTCTTGAGTTGAGATGTTAAACTGCGGTCTTGCTTGTCTATTCTGGTGGCTCAGTCAGATGTAAAAGATCCCATGGCAATATTTGGAGAGCAGGAAATTCTCCTGGTGTCCTGGCCAAAATTCCACCCTCAAACTAACACCACCAAAAACAGATTAACTGGACATTCATTTCATATAATTTCATTTTTGTGGGACCATGGCTGTGTGCAAATTGCCTGCTGCATTTGCTTACATGACACTTCAAAAGTAATTAATTAGTTATGAAATGCTTTTGGATGTAATAATGCACTATAAAAATTCAGGTTTTTTCCTTGCCTTCTTTCTGGTTTATGTTAAAATATCGAACATTACCTTGTGACCATGATGTGAATGGCCAAACAGCACCTCTGTTATATCCAAACTATCATAGTGTCTGTTTGGAGGCAGGCTTGCATCTGCCAGTGAAATCAGGGTAGAAAATATATCTAAAGTGCTGTAAAAAAGATATATTTTTAGAATGAAACATTATAAATTTGCAAGTTCACAGACACAGATTTTTAATCATAATTTTGGAAAGCATATTTTTGCGGATTGGAATAAACTGCAAATTGACAACAAGAAGAAACAGTTGATGTTAAGCAACCTGCCCTTGATGAAAGTAGCGAGCATGTTTAGATTTTTTTGGGGGATTTTGTACGGACTGTATCTCTAATCAAGTCTATATTTGAACTTAGGTCCAAGAGATACAAGGCCATACTGTCATATCTCTACTGAATGAATGAATTTTGAGTGAATTGTCAGATAAATACAAATGTAAAAATAAAGGGACAGTTCAAATTTCAGAGAATTCTGATGTCAGGAACTGCAAAAAAATAAGCAGATATCCAGGAGTGATTACAAGTCAGTATTCTCTGATTTTTTTGCCAGCTTTCTCCCCCTTGTTCCTGAAGCAAGATTCCACGAGTACTGGCACCTTTCTGGTATTGTGTTTAAGTAGTTATTCTTTATGTGGGAGCCTAGACAATGAGCGTTGACAGACTAATCAACAACTATATAATATTTTAGTGGATCATCCAACTGCAATACTAAGTTCACGTTAGTGTCTTTCTATATGTAGATTTATTGCTGGTTTAGCAGGCCTCTGTAAAGATCAGTAAGTTCTAGGCCAACTTGTTAAACATCACTTATTTTGAAAAACATTTTGGATGATCCTATTCTCCTCTACCCCAAGGTCAGTGCAACTTCTGTAAACACAGAGGCAGTAAACTCGACCACTGTTGTTCTTCTCCTACCTAAGCAGTGAGCTGCTTGTGCTATTAGCTGGGATTTTTTCTGGCCAATATGCTATTGCTGGCACTCGATGGCCACCTTCCCATGTAGTCTTTTTTGCTGAACTTCCACCTAAATCAAAAACAAAATTTTAAAAATTGTATTAACCAGTATCGCAGTCTACGGACCAATAATAAGTTCCTGTATAACTTTTAACTACAACTTCTCAATTTATCAGAACATGATATCACAGCGTACATTTATTTCCTGAAAATCTGCAGTTGAGTTTCTCAACAATTTTCTCCCCTCCTCCCCTTGTTTAGCTGCCAAGTAATTGTAAAATCGGGGCTACAACCTCACTGAGGAGTATGGCTTAGCTACTCACTGGGTATACTGATTGATCCATTGACAGGGAGTGTTCCTCACAGTCCCCAAACCTCTGGCATGACTTGGGTTCCCAATCCTTCCGGGAGTTTCCTGGAATCGGGGATACTTCCCCCAGGCGCTGCATCCAGCAGCCCGAAGATCTGCGATTTAAATTTTCCGCCGCAGTGCCCCCGCCACACCCCACCCCACCCCACCCCACCCACCCCCTGCTCCTGCTCCATGATGGGCTTTTGTTATAGAGGCCTCTGGTTTGGTGACGTCACCAGCAGACAGCCGTGACCTTGTGGTGCGCAGCCGGGAGGGGGCGGGGCAGTCAGGAATCAGGTGGCTAGGGAATTGCGGGTGTCAGCATTTGGGAGGGTCTCAGCAACCGGGGATGGGAGGTTCTGAAATGGGGAGTCTCTGAAATTGGGAGGTTCGAAAGTGGGGGAGGGGAAAGAGATGGAGAATGGGGGTTAGGGGAGGAGGGATGGGGAATGGGTGCTCAGGGGAGGTTAGAGGGAGACTGGGGAATGGGGACTTGGGAGCGAGGGAGACTGGGGAATGAGGGCTCGGGAGCAAGGGAGACTGGGGAATGGGGACTCGGAGAGTGAGAGAGACTGGAGAATGGCGGCTCGGGGGGACTGGGGAATGGGGGCTCGGTAGGGAAGAGGGAGACTGGCGAACGGGGGCTCGAGAGGGAAGAGGGAGACTGGGGATGGCGGATTAGTGGATGGGAAGTCAGGGGAGAGAAGGGGACTGAGGTCAGGGGATTGAAGCTCAAGCGGAGGGGGGTAATGGATTGGGGTAGTTGTGGGGACCAGCATTTCCCGCAGAGCCAGGAGCAGCCGCAGCAAGGTGGTGAGTGGGAACGGCACTGAGAGGAGCATCCAGTAAAAGGGTAAGTGAAACCTGGGGACTTTACTGTGGGTAAATAGTGAAGATTATTTCCACAGGGCGAATGGGGAACTAGGGAACGGAAACCAAGGATTCTCCCTGGAAGAACCAAGGGGGAAGGGAGAAGTGAAAGTTATTGAACTGAGGGCTGTTAGACCATGGGATACTTCGCCATATGTGGCTATTGGGGTACAGACTAAAACTTAATTTCAAAGGAATGAGATACATATTTCAAAACGAGTAATATAAAATGATCTATGGTGGGGGGAATAGTGTTACAAGGGGGAGCACCAGCACCGAATGGCCTCCTCCTGTGCTGTAATATACTATAATTCTATGAAAACTTTCCTTTATCGAGTCCGAGCTCAGGGAGTGGTTTAGAAATGTTGGTGGTGAGCTGAGTTTAGGACGATGTGCCCTGTGAGAATTGCCCCAAACACTGAGCCCACTGCCCCATGTACAATCTTTTGGTTTGGTTCAGGTCGGTCTGTGCTGGCCGGTTTTGACGTGTGAAATCCAAGCACAGATCAGCTCTGACTGTGGTTCGCAGTTCAGAGTTGTCACCTTCACACGGAACCGGAGTCCAAACCAGAGTCGAAGGAGATAGGGAGAGAGATGGGGCCTATCAACTGGGGAACCTGACCGCACCTTGTGCAGTGTAGGGGGATTCTGGGTTTCACTCCCTACCTTCAGATTCCTCTCTCCCCCACCCTCTGTTTCCCCTCTCCCCCTGCTCATGGGTGGCCTCCTGGTTCTTGGAACTTGTCGCCCAGCAGCTGCTGGCACAAAACCATGAGCAAAAGCACTCAACTACAGGGGACCCAACTGTTATAAGGTAAATGCAATAACATTTGTACAAGTCGTGTGATTCAGCATCACATGGTCATGTGTCATCTAGTCAGAATGTCAAGTGATCAAACCTCCAACCAGAGTTGGCAACCCTAGTCATGACACTGTTACATCAGCACCCAACAACCTGATCTACTTCTGCTGCTGGATGAGCATTTAGAAGGAACAGAAAGTTACAGTACGTGTCCCCCAGTATCACTAGGGAGACACCGGCTGCTAAACACGAGTTCTAAGCACACACAGCATTAGTTTTAAGGCAGAGAAATTTGGTAACACTGAAGTTCAGGTTTTATTGCTATCGTGTTAGATAATATGTCAAAAGGTGACAGGAATGGGATCCACGGCAGTGGAGCTGAAGCTAAAGGCAACAACCTCTCCTGAAGGGACTGACTCTCTCAATGGGGTAAAGTTCCTGGTTTGTATGGTGCAACTACTCACAGGGTAAACTGACTGATGCATTAGTAGGGAGTGTTGCTCAGTCCTCAGTCTCTGCTCATGACACGAGTGGAGCTTCATGGTATTACGCTAGCAGAAGTCCTGCACAAAATGTCTGATTCTAGGAGCCTTCTAATTAGCCATTTTAAAGTATAAAACATAGAAACAAGAAACAACAGAGACACATCAGGATGTGTAGATATATCTCTGAATTAACATTTAAAATTATGGGACTTTTCAGTTAAATATACCCCCCCCTTTATGAATAGCAGTTTCTTCTTTTGCCAATTATTAATCTGGTTATTACCTTTTCGTGTCTGCCATGCTCCCACAAATGGGCCAGCAGTTCCAGAAAGCTCGCATTTCTCAGACCAAGGACCATTGTCACCTATATGGGAAACAGATTTAAAAAGTGACATGAAGAGGTTTGTAAAATTGAAACTGTTCAGTCACTGAAGTCGTATTAATACAGGTGGCTCGGAGACAAAACACATTGGTGCCCTACTGCACAGTGGTAAGATGCAAGCTTCTATCTGTGATTTTTCATGCAGTGAGTTTCCAAGCTTTCAGTGGAAGACATTGAAGGAAACTGAAACAATAGAACCATCTCATGCTGGTGTGGATTTGGACACATGCCAGTGTGAACTGGTGCCAGAATTATGTTTGAATTCTTCCTATACCAATCACTACATTCCAGAAGTATTGCCATTGTCTACTCTCACTACTGTTTTAATAATACTGCGACTCCAAATTTAAAATATAAATATGACCACAGATGGAGTGGCCCATTGATATAAACAGTACAGGGATACCTAATCTGTTCGCAGAGTTCTGAATGCTGAATCTGAATTATGGTGCTAGATCTTAGCGTGGCAAACTGTAACATGGATACTGAATGTTGTTTGCACCTTAATGAGAAGGATATGCTATTGGAAATCTGTCAAATTTGTTCTTATTAAAGGTCACAATATTCTGGTTTGAATTCTTCTGTGGCTATAATAGATCTTTAGCTATGACCAGGCCAAATGCTTGCCACAAACATGTGGATCTTTGTAACAAGAGAAATTGGTTGTAACATAGACACTGGTCTTTTGAGCTGAAGTAAGAATCAACTGTACCCTGGCTAGCTTGTCACTCAGAATAGCTGTAAACAGCTATCATATGATTCCCCAAATTAGGCAGAGGCAGCATTCCAACAGCTACGTAAATTTCAAACTTCAGCTGCGTGTTAGATATTATAATCAGATTTTGGTGCAGTACATGGCATGGTGCTTTGGCGTTCCAAAGAACTGCACTAGGGAGAGGTAGGATGTTTGTTGACACCCATGATTCTCATGTAGTAAATTCACAATCTCAATCAGTCGTCATTCAATGGCCAGATCCACAGGGAGATTGGTGAAATTGAAGCACCAGACATACTAATCCTCTCCTGCAAACCTTCAGTTTGTCATGTCTTACAGCTGCCCCAATTATTTATAACACAACAGAGGTAATTTATGTGTTTTTGCTTCCCGCAGGGAGCCTCATCTGCTGGCAGTGCATATTGGAAATGTCGGTGTGCACTGCCAACGACTTTCTGACTATTAATTTAAATGGCTCGAAAATCGTGGGCACTGCGGCTAGGCGAGATTCCCCACTGATGGTTCAGACTCTGAAAACTACTCCTAGAATGTTTCTTCATAACCTATTACTCTTTCACCTCAGCCCCATACAAAGCACTCAGTCAACCTGACAGCGATTTGAATGGTGAACGTGCATGGACATCCTGTAGCAGGGCACAAACTGAAGCTGCAACTTACAACTGAAATTGTTGTCACACTGAAATATTATAGGGGCTTTGTACGGCAAATCCTGCTAACACAACCTAGCTGCATATTGGATTTACATTTACTCATACACACAATAGGCTGCATGATATGTGTCATTATTTATGCTCTTTAAACCTACATATCTCAATATTACTTCTCTGCTTGCAGAGCAAGATTGCGAATAACAGAAGGGAGCATATATAAGCTGCAGGAGGGCCCAGAAATTTCTCACCCTTGATTCCCTTTGAAGAGGGCACACTGGACATCATTGGTTATGACACCATCGAGGTAGTGGGGGTAGGTAAACTGAACACTTCCCCTAATAACATGGCCAGGACCATCTTGCTCCTATGTTTACTCCCTCTACTCACATGCTTACTAGCATACTCTCAACTTTAAAGCCATCACACACAGTGGGGTAGAAATTGAACCTTGTGCCCAAAGGACGACTGAAAGATGTCCGACCCGATATTGGGTTCGGCCATTATTTTAGGCGTCCCTGGCAATCACCTAAAACAGGCATTAGGCCCCTTACATTGTAACAAACTACAGTTAACAAGGTGTGCACTGAACTCTACCCTCCCACCATAAAGTTTTACAGTATTCGTGTTCAGGCTGTGCATATTATTTGAGGTCAGTGAAAAATAGGGAGGTTCAATGAGATAAGGAGAAGATATAAAGAAAAAATAAAATGGAAGCAAGAAGCAAAAAGCAAAGTTTAAAAAAACAATAAAGAGGGAGACTGTCATACATTTAGGAACAGTAATAGCAAATTATTTAAACACACATCTTAATTATTTCTACGGTCTTTCAGAAATGATGCAACTCAGTGAAATTCTCATATCGTCTGCAATACTGGATTAGTATTTTTAATACCAACGAATATAAATTTCTGGAATTTGCATAAAATTATGAACTGCAATTTGTAATGAATGTTGTATCAGTTAGGGCCCAAGAGTGGGCCAAGCAAGTTACCCTGAGGGATCCCTATGTAGGTACTGTCAGGAGATGACTAACACACATTCATTTATTATAATCAAATGTTTGTGCCATCTGTGGAAAACCACAATCTCAGTTCATCGAATATGCCACAAGTGGCCAGCCTGAAGGAGCTGGGCTACCTTACCTCCCTTTCCCTGGCTCTGTACTTGCTTAAAAACTGTTAAATCTTTAACATCTTCCAGTTCTGATGAAAGGTCTTCGACCTGAAATGTTAACTCTGTTTCTTTCTCCACAGATGCTGCCTGTCTTGCTGAGCTTTTCCAGCATTTTCTGTTTTTACTTCTGGGCTGCTCTATCCTTTTTGTTGAGAAAACTAGGTAAAGGGCCAAGAACCATAATGCAGGTCACAAGCAAGGTTGAAAAGAGTAGAAGAGAACTAAAAAAAAGCTGTAGGAATATTGAGAACTACTGCTCCAATTTGGTGTTGGATGATGACAGAAATCACTTATTTTTGGGCTGGGTAATTATAACACAAGAAGTAAACCAATCTGTTTTGAAGGTAAATTAGTGAACAGACAGCAGGTTATTGTGATTGGGATGTTGCAACAGCTTCTCGTTCACTACGAGTTCTATGAGCTTTG
Organism: Heptranchias perlo; assembly: GCF_035084215.1. Classification (NCBI taxonomy): domain Eukaryota; kingdom Metazoa; phylum Chordata; class Chondrichthyes; order Hexanchiformes; family Hexanchidae; genus Heptranchias; species Heptranchias perlo. Next base: position 16,654,261 of record NC_090347.1, read on the forward strand.
ACTCAAATGGCAGTAGGGCTGTTGGTCTGTAGTTTTTGGACACTAAGGGAATCAAGGGATTATGGGAGTAGGGCAAGAAAGTGGAGTTGAGGTAGAAGTTCAGCCATGATCTTATTCAGGCTCGAGGGACCATATAGCCTATTCCTGCTCCTATTTCTTATGTTCTTATGTTATCAAGGGCTGACTTTAATCTCTTGTAGATAAGCACAAAGTTTGTTTGTTACCACTTGAACAGGACAACATTGGTTGAAAGGGGCATTCAAAAGGTGGCCAGCAGAAAAGCTAGCTTCCTCGATGAGCTTTTGAGAAACTGGCATCTCAGCCATGGGAGCAATAGCTTTTTTGGGGTCCAGATTTTGAAGGAAATGTACTTTTTGCGCCTCATCTCGATTCACAAGACAGGGTCCTGCACTTCATTGGGTTTTTGGAGTCTCTCCTTAAGTTTTAGATAATTTTTCCACAAAGTCATTGTATTTTTCAGGAGAAGGGATATGGAGTTGGGGCTGATGTTGAAAACACATTCAATTTAATTGCAATATTTGGCTTTTGAAGAGTACTTGAAGTATTTGATTATTATACTTTTAATAAGAAACCCACTTTTTCCAGATTATAAAAATGTTTGCTATTAATTATTTAGCTTACGGATTCATTTCAAGATTAGGTAAGAAGTGAATGAGGCGGGAAGTGAATGAGGCAGGTTTTTAAGTGTAATTTGGTCGTTAGGTGTTTTTCTGTTTCCATGTATACAACATTAAAGTGTAAATTGGCCATTCTCACTAAGTCAGGTACAATTTCATCCAAACTTTATTTCTATCTGGCATTGAACAAAGGAATACAGTGAGGATAAGAGTGAGGATAAAAGTGAGCATACAAGGGTTGATGTTCCAAGTACCTGCCCATGGCAGGTATCTGGCCAGCCAAGAGTGCAGTTTGGAAAATCGCGGATGGTGTGCTGCTCACATATCTATCCATTGATATCAGCGCAAGCCAGGTACCTTGCCATGGGCGAAGACTCAGAAACCTATGCAATAAAGTAGATAGGTATGAATACAATTTTTGCTGGATCTACTAGCCTAGATTTTCTGATTTTAACACCAACAGTAGTCCATTTATTTTAAATAGATTACTAGCGGCATTCCAATTAGAAAATACAGGTCACCATGTTTGAAGGCACACAGGGATTAGCACCACATGGACCAGAAGGCCGCAACATAAAACACATAAGAAATAATCTTCTAACTTTGTAGCCCTGATGGGAGCCTCACCCGCTTGGAGCATGTAGCAGAAATTTGGGCAGGGAAATGGTTGGAAAATCATGTGAAACACACACCTGAATTTCTGGAATGCATTACCGGTGGGCATGGCTCTCTGCTGGATGTACAAAGTCACAAATTACTGCTAAATTGGCCCAGAATTTGCGGTCAAAATAACGGTGAGACCAATGGCGCTCGCCGTTATTGATGCACAAATCGTACAGCAACTTCAGGCGAGGGCAGGTACCCGGTTAAACACAGAAATCCAAAAGTTGCTGTCTGAGATGTGCCGCTCCGCCGTTAGCTTTGCGAAAACAGCATCTCACTGTCTGCCTCACCATTCAAATGCATTGAACGGGGTGAAGTTCCTGTATTTGTGCGGCAGCTACGAACTAAACTTGCAACAAAAAGTTAAGTCAAGTTATTTCAAGTCTAAGAACCCTTATAATGACGTGATCAGTGTTAATTACTGCCAGTCAACTTCTCTGGCACTGAAAACGAACTATTCCGAGTGTGGAGGCTCATTCCTTCAGGTTTTAATTGTTGTCGGAGATTTAAATAAAAAATTTACTATTAAATTTTTTTAAATACTTTTTCTTGCTGTCTCTTTTTTCCCCCTCTCTCTTAATCCAATCTTTCTTTCCCTCTCATTATTTCTCTTCCTGTAACTGATTTGACATGGTGAATGCACCATTCTATCTTACACATCCTGCTCAGTCCATGCGCTGTTAATTGCACAATCCTTTAATCTGATTGGTTAAGGAGATACACAGTTATTTGTCCTGTTCACTCAGATCCCAGATGGACTTCCAGCAACTTGCGGCGCAAAATATCATGGCTATGAAATGGACAAGGGCAAGTCTAACTAACGCGGGCATCGCTCGTATCCCTGCTACAGCAAATTGTTTTAAAATTTATTAAGGGGACAAAAATGGAAAAATATCAGATGGTGATCTTGTGTGAAGAGTTTGTTTTTCAAAAATTGTTCTTTCTAATTTTAAAGACAAACAAAAAATGGCTCATTAAAAATTACTCATTCTCATACGGGTCTAACGAGTTAACGTCCTCAACTCTTATAAAAAGTACCTGGACCTGCACCTAAAGTGCTGTAAACTGCAGGGCTACGGAACGGATGCTGGAAGGTGGGATTAGAATGAGCACCTGGTTCTTCTTCGAGCCGGCGCGGACACGATGGGCCGAATGGCCCCCTTCTGTGCTGTACCTTTTCTATGGTTCTATGGAGTTCTCACTTAGTACCACTCACATTGACCTGAAAATTCCTCATTGAGATGTACATTGCACTGACCTGATCTGATCTATATCCTGCTGGATTTCTAGATACCTTCATGCTTGTTGGCGCTATAACAAGATATTCAAAGATCAGAGAGGCCATTCAACCCATCTTAATTCATTCATCTAGAAATACACTAAAGTCTCACTATTGCAGCATCCAATTGGTTCTTAAATGATTGCAGAGTTTTTGCCTCCATACTCTATCTGGAAATCCATTCCATGTATTGATCAATCTTTGTGTGAAGAAGAACTCCATATCAGTTCTAAATTTGCCTTTGATAGTTTGAACCTACGTCCTCTTGTCCTAGTCACATAATTTTCCGTATTTTTTTCCATACCGTTGACTATCTTACATACTTATATAAGATCACCTTTAAGACATCTTGGGGGTGAAATTCGTTTAGGCCTGTTTTCGGACCTGAAATGGTCGGCACACTGCAATGTACGCCAGAAGCTGAAGGCGCCTGTCGGGTCACCTGAGGCAGCTTGCTGGTTTTCTCTGGACCAATTGGGGCTAGCCGCGGTGCCAGCAATGGCCCTCAGGTAGGTCCTGGGGCGGGTGGGGGGGGGGGGGGTGGTGGTGGTGATGTAGGCGAGCGGGGTGGGGGGGCTGGACACTGGCCAGCAGCAGCCCACAGTGGTGCTCCCTCTGGCAACACATTAGGGTAAGCTAAAAAGAAAAAGTTTACCTTTCTGTTGGCAGCATCCAACAGTCCCTTTAGTCATAGAGAGTCATAGAGTCATACAGCACGGATAGAGGCCCTTCGGCCCATCGTGTCCGCGCCGGCCATCAGCCCTGTCTACTCTAATCCCATATTCCAGCATTTGGTCCGTAGCCTTGTATGCTATGGCATTTCAAGTGCTCATCCAAATGCTTCTTGAATGTTGTGAGGGTTCCTGCCTCCACAACCCTTTCAGACAGTGAGTTCCAGACTCCAACCACCCTCTGGGTGAAAAAGTTCTTTCTCAAATCCCCTCTAAACCTCCCGCCTTTTACCTTGAATCTATGTCCCCTTGTTATAGAACCCTCAACGAAGGGAAAAAGCTCCTTAGTATCCATCCTATCTGTGCCCCTCATAATTTTGTACACCTCAATCATGTTCCCCCTCAGCCTCCTCTGCTCCAAGGAAAAGAAACCCAATCTTCCCAGTCTCTCTTCATAGCTGAAGCGCTCCAGCCCTGGTAACATCCTGGTGAATCTCCTCTGCACCCTCTCCAAAGCGATCACATCCTTCCTGTAGTGTGGCGACCAGAACTGCACACAGTACTCCAGCTGTGGCCTAACCAATGTTTTATACAGCTCCATCATAACCTCCTTGCTCTTATATTCTATGCCTCGGCTAATAAAGGCAAGTATCCCATATGCCTTCTTTACCACCTTATCTACCTGTTCCGCCGCCTTCAGGGATCTGTGAACTTGCACACCAAGATCCCTCTGACCCTCTGTCTTGCCTAGGGTCCTCCCATTCATTGTGTATTCCCTTGCCTTGTTAGTCCCTCCAAAGTGCATCACCTCGCACTTTTCCGAGTTAAATTCCATTTGCCACTGTTCCGCCCATCTGACCAACCCATCTATATCGTCCTGCAGACTGAGGCTATCCTCCTCGCTATTTACCACCCTACCAATCTTTGTATCATCAGCGAACTTACTGATCATACCTTTTACATTCATATCCAAGTCATTAATGTAGACCACAAACAGCAAGGGACCCAGCACCAATCCCTGTGGTACCCCACTGGCCACAGGCTTCCAGTCACAAAAACCGCTGGTTAGGCTGCAGAAAGAACTGGAAGAAATCAGTGCAGCACTTCTGCTCCTCCTGACCCCACAAGGAAAGTTAAAAAAAAGTAAAGAAAACATACCTTTATGGGCCTATTTTGACCCAGACTCCCATTCCCACTAGATTGATTGCTGTTTATTAGGTTGTTAGTGTACTGGTAATCCTGAAGTTTACTCGTGATTATTGATTCCATTATTTTAAAGTCATTGGAATGCCATTTACAATGTCTTACTTTCTGACTTTGAAGGGTATAAAAACACAGTTCACCATGTTAATGCACCACTGTGCTGTACCACAGCATGGTAAGGGTTAGGTTTGCCCCCAACATTACCTACAATGCATTCCTGAACACAACTGTTGGAGATGCTCAGTGGAGTGCATGTATTTTCCACAAAACAACACAGAAAAAATTAGACGGCAACTTGTACACCTTCTAGTGAATAGTTAGAGGGTAATATAGGCAGGGAAAGCAGAGCACCAACATTCCTGTTGTACTGGGGAATGGTGCATGGCATAGGGAACACTAAAGAAAATAGAGAAACAATGTGCCAGTACCATGAGTGAAAATCAGGATCAATATTAATTTTATTATCTACCAATCATAAGATTTTAAAAGTATCAGAATTATAAACATGAATAAATCATTCCATACCAGCAAACCACACAAGTGTGTTTTTATGAAAATCTGTATTAACTGCTTCCAGTATCCGTCCAATGACATGATCCAGCTCTCGTAGACTGTCTCCATATGGACCACGTGTGGAGGTGTTAGCAAATCGAGAATTGTAATGCAAAGGAACGTGCATATGGGCTGGGGCAAAGTACAAGAAGAATGGGTTTATACTCTCCCTAAGAAAAACAGAACAGGGAAATCAACAGGAACATGAGATAATAATATATTTTTTTAAAAAGTGCAATCTGATAATGCAGCCACTAAGGCGTTGATGGTGAAGACAATCTGTAACTCAGCGGGTTTGCCCAATGCTCAAATCAGCCTTTTTACTTCTCAAACATCAGGTCAAATTAAGCTCAGTTTGACGCTACAAAAACCTCTGATATCTTTTAATGGTCACAAGTTCCAGTATTCCTAAATTAAATGAGTTTGGGGAGTCTCAGACCACTTCTGTATAAAACAGAGATCAGCTAACTTATTATAGATCTGGAGTCAAATTTTAGAGCTTCAACTCCGTGTAGCTCAACAAGTTGATCAAATGAGTAGCTGAGCCACGCAGACCGGAAAGATACCAAGTTTGATCTCAATCAGGGCAGCAGCAAGGGCACTTTTTAGGGAACTGTGGAAAGAAAGTTTGATAATTGGTCTCAGTGATTTTTGGGTTAGGAAGGGGAAAATCGTTCGGGGTTCCCACTCCTGATTGTTAGGCAGTGACCCTTGCTTGAAGTGAGTGTGTGGGCATCAGGTGAGGACAGAATTAAAGTCAGCCATGATACCCTTATAGTCAAATAGCCTGCCAAGGCACACGTTTGAATAATGGCCACTTGAGTAAAATATCAGAAAGTCCCCAGCATACGAAGAATCAGTCCCTACCAAGGAATCAATGCCTTCAAAGAGGAGAAAAGGGAAGGGAGGAGAAAGGGGAAGGGAGAACATTTGGGAAAAAACTTTCTTTCCACAGTTCCCTAAAAAGTCCAACAACCACAATTGTTCTTTATACTGATGGTTACTGTGGCACTTAATGGAATATGGGCAATACAGAGAAAGAAGCCACCCAGAAAAACCAAACAATCACATGCAATCTAACAGAGTTCATGAGGCATTCTTCTCCTAATCCTCCTTTCCTCAGTACCACGGCCTTAGACTGGGTTAAATTATTAGTGAAGAAAAAGTGGGCAATTAACTACACTGCAACACCAAATGTAATTTTTATTATGGACATTTAATAAGATCTTCCCATTAATTTTTCTTTTGTGCACTTGCTAGAATTCAATCCTCCCTACGACTTTGGACAGAAAAGTTACTGCCACAGAGGCCTGCATTGCCACATTCTAAAAGAAAAATATGTTCCACACACTTCATATACAAAAGAGGGTCAAGCACCCTGACAAGGTTGGACATCAGGTGAGGACAGGCTCAGTTTTGGCTCTGTTGCCCTGACCCCATGTTAAAATTGCCTCTCTAGTCTCAGTCTCTTGGTTGGAGTATGGAAGGGCAGCTGGCACCTGTGGAACTCTATCCCTAGGAGGGGAGAAAATTTAGACAAAAATATGTCTTAAAAATCAGTTTTTAACGGGCAGATAAAATTTTGTAACCAAATTAAAATCTGTCTTCCACACACTCACTTTCTCCTTTACCCTAGTTGTTTGTGCCATATACTACCTCTGCCCTAGTGCACAGGCAGCTGATTTGATCCCAGCACTCCACCACTGCTACTGTGGGTGCCAATGCATGCCTCAAGTCAAAAACAGCAGTATGCCAGTCCTGCAAAGCACTGCGCTACCAATACCAGTAGTATATCAGTAGCATAATGACCCAAGTAAGAGATCAAATTCATGCACTGGGTAGCTTTGAGATTTTTATTTTCTTTTTGTATCAATTAATAACAGCTAAGGGTGATGATTACTCTTGGGTGAAGGTTATTTTCATGAAATTGCAGTATTAGGAGTCATCATCATCTATCCTCAATGACCTACAGGCTCCCACTCACCTGGCCTTCTGGATGAACTGTATAGCCTTTTCTGCATATCTCTCTGTCAGGCTGCTGAGATTAACCGGCTGTTCTACAATCCTTTGGTTTTCGAGGAGAGGCAGTGCCACATCTGTAGTACATGGTTTGTGTTCAGAGCTAAACAGAAAGCACAGCAAAACACACGCTGGTTTGGTTTAGACATCAGACAAAAATATGAACAATTCAGGCAAAAGATTCTGGAAAACTAGAAATACAAAACATTTACCAAATAGTCTCTGATGCAGTTACAAAGAAAATTGTTTTTCAAAATGCCGTACAAAGATGGGTTATTCCCTTCACTGACAAATACAAGGTATATATAGATTGGAATACTTACGACCATATCTTCAAAACTTGCTGCCTTATTAGTGGTAGCCAGTAAGTACCCACCAGACACCTGTCAGTTTCTGAACAGCAACTAGCATTCTGGTTGGTTTGTGTGTGTTGCGGGCAGGTTGACAATAATGACCACATGAACTCAATGTTTCAATTTAAGTTTTGTGGCTCTGGTAAGGCCCCACCTCCCTCTCAACTCCATTCTGAACATTTAAAAATTATACTGATTGCCCATGAAATTGGCTGGAATTTTGTTAGCAGATGACACTCCAGCTTTGCATTTTCTTTGCAACCAAGGACTTTATCTATCTATTATAACTAATCTAGCTCATGGCACACACATATTAACCTTACTTCATGTATTATGATTTTATAATGTAAAACTCACATGTCAACATGGAAAAATCACACTGCAATATAATGGAAAAGCCCTATCAAAAATGACATTTCACCAGCATGGTTCATTGATGAACCAAATAAATTACTTTTTTTTTCTCAGTAACTAACATTTCTAATGACCAAAATAAAGTTAAAAACAAAACAAAAAAAATACATATTTCATAATAGCATGATTACATTTTTCTACTGAATTATTTTTGTGTTTTTTAATACCTTTATTAAAGTTTTTCATTGAAGGTCCCATCCTTTCCAAAAGCCTGGGCTTGGAATTGATATTTTTGCCAGAACAGTAACACTGGTACCTGAAGAGAGTCTTTCAATCTGAGCATGTGCAATGTGAACAATTTCCCAGGATGCATCAGTAGGATTTAAGCACACCAAATTATGGAATGCTTTTCTCTCAGTATCTTATCAAAATCTACATGATTGTTTTTCAAAATGATTTGAAGAAAAATTTCAAAAGACTTTAAATTCAGGGAAGCAGAAAGGTTGTGTCAATGTGCATGAGACATAGAGTGAGAGGGAGAAATATGACAGTCTATAGCTTTGGTTGGTGTTTGAATTACATTATGTAAACTTCAGAGTGTATCAAGCCCAGAGACATACACAGTGGCTTCCTTCATCCTAATTTGAGTTCATTTTAAAACAACAAATGAGTTCAGTTTTGAAAGTAAAGAGAAAACATTTAATTATCACCTGTATTTTACTGGTAGAGAATGTAAACATTGTAATTACTAATACCTGAGATAATATACTACAGTCTGTAAGTTTTCAGAACCTCAGTTTGGCAAGACTTATCACTACATCTTAATTTCCCTCATTTTCTTCCCTACTCTTTTCAACCTGGTACTGTTCTATTCACCTTAATTTTTCACTATACATATTTTAAAAGTATATATAAAACTTTACTAAAACTGTAAAGATAATAAGAGACAATCCATTGAATGAATATACTTAGAATCACCATCATGTTAAACTATTGTTTTGGGATGCATTTTTTAAAAATATAAACTAAACCTATATAATAAATCTCTCTGGAGTTACTATACAACATGCATTTATATAAATATGTCAACCTTAGCTCAGTGGTAGCACTTTCGCCTCTGAGTCAGAAGGTTGTGGATTCCAGTCCCATTCCAGAGTCTTGAGCACATAATCTAGGCTGACACTTCAGTGCAGTACTGAGGAAGTGCTGCGCTGTCGGAGGTGCTGTCTTTTGGATGAGACGTTAAACTGTGGCCCCATCTGCCCTCTCAGGTGAATGCAAACGATCCCACGGCACCATTCAAAGAAGAGCAGGGGAGTTCTTCTGGAGCCCTATCCCTCAACCAACAAAACTGTAAAGCACTTTGGGATGTCCTAAGGTCGTGAAAGCCGCTATATAAATACAAGTTGTTTCTTTATATAGCTCCTTTAACATAGCACAATGTCGCAAGGGACTTCGCAGAGATGTGAGGAAAATGAACATTGAAACAAAGGAAAGTTTAGGATGAACCAAAAGCATGACCAAAGAGATGGGTTTTGAGGAGGATCTTAAAGGCAGAGAAGGAGGTGTAGAGATCGAGGTTTTTAAGGAGGGAATTATAAAGGCAATTCTAGGCAGCTGAAAGCATGCTCACCAATGGTGAGGTGGAGGGTGAGAGATGCACAGGAGGCTGAAATCAGCGGAATGGAGAGTTCATAGGGGGCTGTAGTACGGCTGGAGGAGATTACAGAGATGGGAAGAAGTAAGGTCATGGGGAATGTAAATAAAAGAAAAAGGTTTTAAAATTTGAGTATGGAGGGACCAAGAGCAAACATAGGGCAGGTCAGCTGCTCTGATCTGCTTCCATTGGACCTTAAGCAAATTAACTCCAGCCAGAGGGTCTGGGAGATTTCAGACTTTGAAATATTGTTTTGTATAGCAAACAGCAAGGATACTGTCATATTCTTGATGAAAATAAGTCTTCAAAAGTATGATGCGCTGATATTGATTTGCAGTAATCACAATTCATCTGCTATCATATAAAGCAAATGTTTGTCTGAGGGAGGTTATTAAGTCAAACACAAGAAATTACTCATAAAAGTGTAAGACAGTAACCATGGATCAATGCCCAAACATGATCACTGATTTACCGGACTGGGAGCACTTACATACTCACTGTACTACTGCTAAATTCAATCTAGCCTCAATCCAGTGGACCAATATTGAGAGACTTACATCACTGTTATATATCATGACACAAGAGTTTTCTGAGTGGCACACGAACAACTGAAAATGGATTTACATGACAGCACTTCTGGATTCACCAGTAGAAGTGAAGTTTGTTGTCTGCCATTGAATTGGATCAGATGCATTGCTAAAGGTAATTGCATGAGACTTGGCTGTAGGCACAGGGACTCTTGAAAATACCCTTATAGCATACATATTTCACTAAGTGAAAAGGCAGTATGTTTGGAAGATAATGTTAAAAATGCTCCTATTGGTTTGATATTCATTTGAAAAATACATGGTTGTGGCACAAATAACCCAAGTAAGTACACTGTTATGCTATCTTTGCATTGTTATTGCAGAAGAGACTCAGTCACTACAAGTTGCTCTATCACATTGGGGGTGAATTTCCTCAGAGCTTCTCCCACTCCATTGCCGTAACTTTGCCGGAAACCCCTTAACCGTTTGACATCTTACATGTGCAATCCTTGGAACTGAAGAAAAAAACTTGTTTATAAGAAAGGTTACTCCTATCAAGAACTTAATAAATGGTCACTCATAGAACACTTTAGCCTTTCTCTTGCAGCTTCTGACATCAACAGATCACTCAACTGAAGTACAGTCTTGTAATTTGTCTCAAACTTCATTACTGATTACCCAGACCCTGTGAAAGATAAACTAATAATGGAGATGTTTCTTTCATGGAAATATAATCTTCATCTAATTTAAAAGACTTCATTAGAATCTTATGCCTGATGGCTTATTGGGTGCTTGGTTAGTGGATCTCAGCCAGGGTATCAGTGGAGGCACGACTGGTCTCAGCCCCTGGGAGGGGAAGAGTTTGTTAGCATTCCTGCTCCTCGTTCATTATACTATATGTGTGCAGACATTGGGTGATGACCAGATCACATGGTTGTGATGCTCCCTCATTGTTGAATTACCTGTCGAAACCTATGGTCAATGTCCACAGATGAAAAATGGGAACTAGGATGAAGTGCCCATGAAACCATACTCCTGTATGAGTTAGTACCTTCAGGAGAAGATATTCCTATGGCCTGTTTTATTCCTGCCACTGTGATAAATGTAAACCATAATAATTACAATTAACATAAAATAATTTATAATTATTGTAATCATTATTATAGTTCACAATTATCGCAAAAATAAAACTGTACATTACTAAACTTATACACCCAATATATAAAGGATACCGCATAAAAAGCTGTTAAATATGTTCATTCCATTAGTGAAAGAGGCCTTATGATTTGCCAATAGCAAGGTCATGCGTGATTTCTTCGGGTCTTTTTTACAAGTGGAAAGTATTCAACAACTTGCTATGTAGTATTCTGTTTATAAGACACATGATAAAAAGTTTATTTAGGAGGTTTTAAATTTAATGCTTAAATCTAAATAGAGGTATAAATTTTAAAATTTAGTGCTCCCAGTGCAGAGCTTCAAACAAAAGGAATGCTATCGGGAACTTAAGTGCATAAGTCAGTGTGCCCAATCTATGACCCGCACCATTTTCAGTCCATTTATAGAGTTGGCACTGCTAGTGGTAGTCAAGGTTACCATAATCTTCAATTTTTATGCTTCTGGCTCCTTCCAGGGGTAGGGGACATCAGCACTATCAGCCAATTTGCTGTCAACACAAGTATCAAACAGTTGGCTGATACTTGTTCAGCCATTTTGACACTTTAATCTGCCCAAATTCACTGCACTGCTGGATTTTCAAAAGTACAGGGGGTCATTGATGGTACCCATGTGGCCATCCAGTCCATTACACTCAATGCCATGAACAGAAAGGGATTGCGCTCAAAGTTCAGCCAGTCAGTGACTACCAATACCGTGTTATCAGTGCATGACCACTTCCAAGCAGATGTCACAATGCTTTCATGTTAAGACAATATCACTATGCTAGGTATAAGACAATCATTTCTGCCAGGTTTATGTGAAAACAAAGGCAGGCTGAAAGAATAGCTCCCTCGAAGCCAAAGCTTCCGTCCTTAGCCTTGACTAATAATATTTGTGGCATATCTGGACAGAAGCACAATGCAGACATGCGGTCCACTGACATGTTGGAACAGTGCTTTAGACAAATCGGAGGTACCTTACAGTACAGCCCTGCCACAGTCTCCATAACTTTGCAATACAAAAAGGCCGAATAATGGAGAAGAAGGTTAACTCGCAAACAAAGCCAGAGCCAGACACAGAAACTAATCAAGAGGATGCTGTTGCAGCCAGGAAGACTGATGTGCAAAGCGCTTATCTAAGAACCATTTAGCTAAGTGTCTGAGCTATCCTTTTAAGGGACCATGATGTCCTATGGTATTGAGAAAGTGGTTCTAAGTACTGTCCCCAACATTACATTTACTAAACTAACATCAAAGTCCACCTTTGTGATGTTGCTATCTTCTTCTACCCTATAAAAATGAAACTCTGAACAAAATTCAATACAGTCCAACCAATTTATTAATCTAGTTTAAGCTCTGTATGAATGATGTTACTGATTTTTCCCATAGTAATTTTCCCGACTGCTGTGTTCAATTTGTAACCCTTAACCTGTAACTTGGTCTAAGTGATTCTCCAGTGGAAGGTGTTCTGGCTGGCTGCTGGGTTTCAGTGGGAGCCAGTTAGGATTCAGATGGCCGTGTATGTCCTTGTAGATAGCCCTGCAACTGATTCAGCCATGTCTACCCCTTCTGATGGTTGGCTGGTCTTATCAATTTCTGGCACATCTACCATGGGAGGGGCGGGGGGGGGGCTCGATGAGCCAGACGACATCGCCTTAAGAAACAGTAGCCTCATCCGTGCCTTCTCCAACCAAGCTCAATCTGGTGACCACTGCATCAGCATGGCCCCTGACCTGTACCTGTGTGGAAGCACACCTGAGATCGAGGAAACTTGTATTTAACAGGGTAAATGTACCCAAATAAATTAAAATGCAAATTTCCTTGATCTTTTCAGCCCAATAACGGCAATACAGTGTAAGTGCTTAAGACAATGAGGTAATTTAGGGCGAGAGACTTTTAACTTAACTTTCATAAAGAGGTGACTAATTTCAAAAGAAAATTATTCTTTTCTAACCATCAATAAAGACCCAAGATCACAGATGCTGATGATCACAGGTGTTGTTTGTCTGAGCAGTTAATAATAGAAAATAACATTTGTTAAATCACTTGCCCGAAATAAAAATCTTTGAGGATTCAATCTCCAGTTTCTTTCAGTCATTTGCCAACAAGCTTTTGAGAACAGACTAAGGCCTTTAAGTAAAAACTTTAATAAAGGTATAGAAGGATACAAAAGACAATGTGGGAAAATGTAATCATGTTTTGTGAAATATATAATTAAAAAAAAAAATTATTTTGTTGAAAACATTATTTTGGACAAAAGAAATTTCAGTTAATGAGAAAGCACTGAGGACACCGTCCAACGTGTTGTGTGGCACTACCACCGTGCTAAATGGGATAGATTCAGAACAGATCTAGCAGCTCAAAACTGGGCATCCATGAGACGCTGTGGGCCATCAGCAGCAGCAGAATTGTATTCCAGCACAATCTGTGATCTCATGGCCCGGCATATTCCTCACTCTACCATTACCAACAAGCCAAGGGATCAACCCTGGTTCAATGATGAGTGTAGAAGAGCATGCCAGGAGCAGCACCAGGCGTACCTAAAAATGAGATGCCAACCTGGTGAAGCTACAACTCAGGACTACATGCATGCTAAACAGCAGAAGCAGAATGCTATAGACAGAGCTAAGCGATTCCACAACCAACGGATCAGATCAAAGCTCTGCAGTCCTGCCACATCCAGTCGTGAATGGTGGTGGACAATTAAACAACTAACGGGAGGAGGAGGCTCTGCTCTGCAAACATCCCCATCCTCAATGATGGCAGCATGCTGAGTGGATGATCCATCTCGGCCTCCTCCCGATATCCCCACCATCACAGAAGCCAGTCTTCAGCCAATTCGATTCACTCCACGTGATATCAAGAAACGGCTGAATGCACTGGATACAGCAAAGGCTATGGGCCCCGACAACATCCCGGCTGTAGTGCTGAAGACTTGTGCTCCAGAACTAGCTGTGCCTCTAGCCAAGCTGTTCCAGTACAGCTATAACACTGGCATCTACCCGTCAATGTGGAAAATTGCCCAGGTATGTCCTGTCCACAAAAAGCAGGATAAATCCAATCTGGCCAATTACCGCCCCATCAGTCTACTCTCAATCATCAGCAAAGTGATGGAAGGTGTTGTCGACAGTGCTATCAAGCGGCACTTACTCACCAATAACCTGCTCACCGATGCTCAGTTTGGGTCCCGCCAGGACCACTCGGCTCCAGACCTCATTACAGCCTTGGTCCAAACATGGACAAAAGAGCTGAATTCCAGAGGTGAGGTGAGAGTGACTGCCCTTGACATCAAGGCAGCATTTGACCGAGTGTGGCACCAAGGAGCCCTAGTAAAATTGAAGTCAATGGGAATCAGGGGGAAAACTCTCCAGTGGCTAGAGTCACACCTAGCACAAAGGAAGATGGTAGTGGTTGTTGGAGGCCAATCATCTCAGCCCCAGTGCATTACTGCAGGAGTTCCTCAGGGCAGCTGCTTCATCAATGACCTTCCCTCCATCATAAGGTCAGAAATGGGGATGTTTGCTGATGATTGCACAGTGTTCAGTTCCATTCGCAACCCCTCAAATAATGAAGCAGTCCAAGCCCGCATGCAGCAAGACCTGGACAACATCCAGGCTTGGGCTCATAAGTGCCAGGCAATGGCCATCTCCAACAAGAGAGTGTCTGACTACCTCCCCTTGACATTCAACGGCATTACCATCGCCGAATCCCCCCACCATCAACATCCTGGGGGTCACCCTTGACCAGAAACTTAACTGGACCAGCCATATAAATACTGTGGCTACAAGAGCAGGTCAGAGGCTGGGTATTCTGCAGCGAGTGACTCACCTCCTGACTCCTCAAAGCCTTTCCACCATCTACAAGGCACAAGTCAGGAGTGTGATGGAATACTCTCCACTTGCCTGGATGATTGCAGCTCCAACAACACTCAAGAAGCTCGACACCACCCAGGACAAAGCAGCCCGCTTGATTGGCACCCCATTCACCACCCTAAACATTCACTCCCTTCACCACTGGCGCACTGTGGCTGCAGTGTGTACCATCCACAGGATGCACTGCAGCAACTCGCAAAGGCTTCTTCCACAGCACCTCCCAAACCCGCGACCTCTACCACCTAGAAGGACAAGAGCAGCAGGCACATGGGAACAACACCACCTGCACGTTCCCCTCCAAGTCACACACCATCCCAACTTGGAAATATATCACCATTCCTTCATCGTCACTAGGTCAAATTCCTGGAACTCCCTTCCGAGCACCACTGTGGGAGAACCTTCACCACACAGACTGCAGCGGTTCAAGAAGGCGGCTCACCACCACCTTCTCATGGGCAATTAGGGATGGGCAATAAATGCCGGCCTCGCCAGCGAAGCCCACATCCCATGAACGAATATTTTTTTAAAATGATTTCTTTCAAAAAGTAACGATTGGTTACCAAGAAACCATGACAGATGACTGTTGACATATGGTTTTACCATTATAAATGTTCATGTACAATTTCCCCATTGTAAATATTGACATAAAAAATGTTACAGGAAGTAGGTTTTGTGAATGCGAAGTGTGCATCATTAACCAAGATTTTTAATATACTAGCAGATCTCCTATGGCATTGCTCATGGTGAGTCAGAGGTTTTATAAGAACAGGAGTCTTATGCCAAGTTGTGTTACCAGGGACACTGACTTATCAGCTCCTGGAATCTGGGAGCACTAGCAAGGGGGCCCGGAATCTGGCAGCACAGGGATGGAATCTCAGTATTTATCAGTATTTTGAGAGGAACTCCTGGAGTTTAGAAGCACGAGGGTTGAAGGTCTGAGGATTTCAGAAAACTGCAGAGGGAGATTCTAGGAACACTGGGGAAGATCCTGGGATTTTGGAGCACTGGGAAAAGGCTTCTGGGTTTTTGGGGCATTGTGGTGGGAGGTCACAGGGTCTTGGAGCATTAGTGGCAGTTCTGGGATCAGAGAGCACAGAGAGGTGATGTTCAGGGAGGCAGGATTGGAGGTGAAGTTTTGGAGCATTGGGGAGACCAGAATATGGCAGTATTGGGGGTTATTGGGATCTGGCATACTAGGGGAGGAGCTAGGTCTAATGGCCTTGTGCGGGCAGGCGCCTAGGAGAATGGGAACCAAACGGTCGTTGGCCCCTTTTCAATCATTAGGTGCAACCACCCATGTCTTTCTGCCCATCAGCCTCCTGCTCTGACCTATCTGCAGACCCTTTTGCACCCTCAGTTATTCCCACCACAAGTTTACCCATCGCCAGCCAGTTTCTAACTTTATGTTCCGACCTTAAAGCATTTAAGAGTAAATTTTCTGCTTTTTAAAATTAATGGATAGAAAGTCATGAGCTGGACATGCAAAATTTCCTAATAAGCACTCCTGCATGTGCCAAGAGCACAGAAATGGAAAAGTTAGTACACGGTTAGAGAATTTTGCTGACTTATACAGTCTTTAATAAGCAAACATAAATGTCTATAAAGCAAAAATTAAATCATAAAATGCTCAAAAAATTCATCATTTATGCAGTTTCCAAGTTTTACACAAAGAAATGCCTTATTCCTTTGTTGGCAGACAGGAGAATACTTAATGACCAGCATATCCATCATCTGAGAAATAATGGTCACACTGCACTGATAGTCAGCTAATTCTCTTACATTCATGTTGCGGATATAGTCAGGAAAAGCAAGGGTGTCCTCTTTAGATTATTTTTTGTTGTGCGCTCACCTTCCTGCTTCAGCCATATCATGCCCTTATTAGTCAATAATCCCCAGGCAGAAGCAGGAATTACATTGCAAGCAATAAGATGAGGGATCAGAGATGCTAGATATTCTATTTTAGATAAACCATCATTCAAAACAACATTTAAGCCTCTGTTTCTAAAAGAGTCAATACTGCATTTGATGTCATCAACTTTCTGTATCATAAAAAAGGCAATATTTTTCCAGCTATGCAGACCATGTCATATAAAATTCCCTGATGCTCTGTAACAATTTATCTGGTGGTTTCTGGAAGTAGAGTTACAAAACGAGAAACATTCCAGAGTACCAACTGGAAAGTTATAAATTTCTCACATCTACGTTTTAATAACGCTGAACCACCAAGCGATGGGTAACTGCATATCTGAACTGCAAACCAGGCAGAGCTCCAGACAACACTGTCTAAAAGAGAGATTTACAGATAGGACAATTGTGCATTAGCTACTTTACCGTTCCATAACAGAATCCCTAGGGCATGGTGGACATGGAGGAATATTGTACCCAGGATCATCTGTGCAACCCATGTCATTACTGTAAGGGATTCCAAAATAGTAATCAAAGCCTGTAACAAACCAAAACAGAGTAGTTACCAAAGTTAACCTTACCTTATAATTCTTCAAAAATGTTGCTGTCTAGACCTCTTTTACATTAATTTTGATAGATTTGTATAGACTGCGTATTCATCAAGTATATCCTTGGATTGGTGTATTTGGTTTAGTTAATTTTAGAGGTCAAGTTGCTGTAAGGAACAGCTTTTTTTATTACCAAATTGCATTCCATAAGTTTATTTTCTCAAAAATTAGCAGATGCAAACCAGCAGTGGGAAAGTTAATAATAGAAAACTGAATAACACAAGGTCAAAAAGACTTTTACCAAAACTGTTAATACTGGATTAAGCTTAAATTCAAGATTTTTAGTCACAAGTCAGCTCCATGGCCTCACATTAAAATCATAGTCATGGATGTACAGCCTAAGCCTTAATCTAAGTGTGTTATCAGGTTATTGATAATGTAGCTACTCCGGGCCACTGATTTTCTGCAGTTATTATTAGTAATTGAGTCATCTTCTGGTTACTGTGAAAAGAAGTTCTTTCAGCCAATCACTTATCAGAATTCACCGAGGGGGCTCTCACACCGGTAAGAAATGGGCGTTGGCTGTGGTATAAACGCAGCTGGTATGGAGTCCAACCAAAAACATATTCTTTTAAGGTTAAAATAAACTTTGATGGCCTTCTGTAACACCAGCCACACTTTAATGCCTACAAAGAATTGAATATCTAATCAACTATTTTGGAACATTAAAAATCACACTGGCAGTGGGAGGCTGATAAGCAGCACTTCTTGCATGTGTTTCAATACCATGCATGGAACCCTTCCTTCTCCAACTTCGCAATGATGTGAGGGGGCAGTAAAAACATGGCTACCACTTGCACCACTCAGAAAACAATGCCTCTTTTAGTACAGCGTAAAAACTACATTCATATATTTGTTTTCTCCCCATTCGCATCTCTACTTTTACTTCTGTTTTCCCTTTCTTTACAGCCTATCTGACTGAGGAGATTTCTGGATGCCACCATCTAATTCACTCTTGCTTTCTCTCATTCACTACACAAAGCAAGAGAAAGGTATTGAGGCCTATTCTAGCATCCAAAGTGCTAGATCTTTCTTTAAAAAAAACTAGGGAACAGAAATTCCAGGGTCACTCTGAAGCTTGGCGGAGTGGAACTCTGAGCCGCCTGCAGCCAAGAATATGGACCCCATCCCAAGTGGTGGGACAAGGTCATTTAAATATTTGGAGGAGGCAGTCCATGCCTATACGGATACAAAAAAGGCACTCTCACCAACAGCCAGCCAGAAATCCGGAGTGTTGCTCACGGTTGTTCCGATGGCAGAGAGTAAGATCTTATAGAGGCAAAGAGAGAATGGCAATATTGTTTAAAATTTCCCCTAAGGCATTAATCTTAAGGTAACAGATCCATGTGGGTTAACTGAAAAGAGTCAATGAGGTAGTCATTTGTCTTCAATCATTAAAATGTGAATGGTGGTACGGCATTTAAATGTTAAAACAACTTGCATTTATATAGAAAAAATGTCCAAAGGCATTTCACAGAGGCATGACGAAAAAAATGGGTGCCAAGCCAAAGAGGAGATACAAAGCAGGGGGACCAAAGGGGAAATGTTAGTCTAACCTGTCCAGGGGGAAACTGTCAGGACTGGATTGGGTGCCTGTTTTACACTCCACCTGGTTTTAAGTAAAACTTTGCAGTGTAAAATGGGTGCTCGACTGATCTTGTCAGTTTCTGGTTGGGTGGGTTAGATTAAAATCACCCCCTAAAAATTTGATCAAAGAGGTGGGTTTTAAGGAAGATTTTAAAGGAAAAAAGGGAGATGGATGGGGTTGTTGTAGAATCACATTCCTGTAAGACTTTTCACCTTTCCGATCTCTTCCCCTCTGTAGATCACGTTAGAGGCTCAATACTGCTACCTTTACAGTGGTGGTCATTTTCAAGGATGGTAAATAGGCGGAAACACAGGGAAATCTCAAGGGCACTTGGCCACGTC
Organism: Heptranchias perlo; assembly: GCF_035084215.1. Classification (NCBI taxonomy): domain Eukaryota; kingdom Metazoa; phylum Chordata; class Chondrichthyes; order Hexanchiformes; family Hexanchidae; genus Heptranchias; species Heptranchias perlo. Next base: position 16,673,645 of record NC_090347.1, read on the forward strand.
TTCCTGCTTCATTTAAATGCAGTGTGGCGAGCTTCCGGTGGGCAGATCAGGGTCATGGCAGGAAAATCGTAGCAGCCATTTTTAAGGGCAGAGATTCGGCAGAGGACCTCTCCGCCCATTTATTTTTTACCAGAGCGCCTCTACACCAGCCAAAAGTGGGAAGTTTCCTTGTGGAAAATCCAGGTCCGTGGGTTCATTTCTGCACTTTTTCTCTCTTTAAGGGACTTTGGGGAATGGGGAAGCAACTGTTAATACTAGGGTTGAGACTTTTTTGCTCATTTAAAAAAAATTAGGACAGGGTTTCACTCGGCAGCATGCTTGGTGAACTAGGGGTGAGCAATAATTGCTGGCCTTGCCAGTGAGGCTCACAATCTAAAAATTAATTTTTGAAAAGTTTTGGGCTCCTTGCCAGAACTTGCTGGCTGGTTGTTCACTTGTGCACATTTTCATTTAAATTAGCAGATTCAAATTTTCTGTCCTCTGCGTAGCTGCCTCATTAGTCACCATGGCTCCCCATAACACAAGAAAGTTGAATGCAATGATTTAACTGCAAACGTGATTTAAATTTTCCATGCTCTGCAGAGCCGCTTTCTCCGTCACCACCACATTCCAGGAAATTTTAATCATTTTAATGCATGCACTGCCACTCATAACTTTCTCAGTCTGAATGTGTTATGTGACTCAGTTGTGCTCCCCCTGTGTTGCAAGCAAGTTGGCACCTAAGCATAATTCACTAGTGGCTGTAGCTAGCAGACACAATGGGCTCGATATTAGTAGGGCGGCGGGTTCTCAGCGGGGGGGTCAACTGGGCGCGTGGGTAACGCGCCCGGTGCAATCAGTGCGCTCCGCACGCAATTACAGGATAATTGGAGCCACTTACCTTTGCTTCCGGGTTTCCCGCTGGTAAGCTGCGCGGCGGGCGGACTGCGCATGCGCAGCAAGGTCTGTCAGCTGGAGGAGCCCTATTTAAAGGGGCAGTCCGCCAATGCTCCTCCTGCAGCAAACAACCAATGCTACACCATGGAGCACGCCAGAGGGAAGGCTGCCCCAAGATTTTCAGGCTCCTCACTCCAGCTGCTGCTGGATGGGGTGAGGAAGAGGAGGGAAATATTTTTCCCGTCCGATGGGTGGAAGTGCCCTCCCTCCACCACAAAGAAGGCCTGGCTGGAGGTGGCCGAGGAGGTCAGCAGCAGCGGCAATGTGGCACGAACCTGGGTCCAGTGCCGGAAGAGATTTAATGATCTAACCAGGTTAGGCAAAGTGAGTATACTTACGCATTCTCCCACACTCCGTCTTCCACATCACCTCCACCACTACACAACCCCTTCTGCACTGCCACCACAACGCTCTCGCATCACTCCTCACATCCACTCAACTATCATCCTCACCTTGCCTGCACGTACTCACCGCCCCTGTCCCCATTCAAACACTGCCACGTAACCCAATCCTCATACAATATCATGGCTTTGTTGCACACGCACCCTCCCATGCATCTCCCTCACGCTCAACCCCACCCACACCAATGCATGCAGCGGCTCACCATGCAACCATCACTCAATCACGCCTCTGTGTTTTGCCTTGATAGGAGAAAAGATGCCAGAACGCACAGGAGAGGGCACGGACCGGAGTGGGCCCGCCACACCAGGTGGTCCTAATGGACGTGGAGCAGCAGGCATTGGACATCAGCTGCACGCTGGAGTGCCTGTCCGCGGCGGATGCCGAGGCTGGGATTGCACAAGCGGCCGGTGACAGAAAGCTAACACTCAGCACTCATGATAGCGAATGATCTTAGCATCACTTTGCATCTGCAGCACCTCAACATCTGTCCACATGCCTAATATTGCTTTCTGTTCTCTTGTAGGGCCATCTGCGAGCGCCATGACCATGGAGGGCGATTCCTCAGAGGACCTGCCGGTCTCTGAGGGTCCATTGTCACATCTGAGCCATGCATCCACCAGCGCAGATACATACACCTCGGTGGGTCCCCGTCCTCACTTAGCTGGGCTTGCACATGGTGAGTCACCACGCACATGTGAGCACGCGCAGACCCTGGTGGCAGGGGCAGCCGTGGAGAGTCCGCGTCGGTGGGAGCACTCTTCTCCAGGCTCTGCTCGGCTGGACCCAGAGGCTGAACCCTGGGGGCCAGCCATGAAAAGGAGAGTCATCGAGGGACAGCAGCACACTGCCGAGGTGCTGGAACAGGTGCCACGCGCACTCTCTACAATCGCGCAGAGGATGGAGGAGTCCAACTCCTGCATGAGGGGAATGGTGGCACAGGTACAGGAGGGTATCTCCGAGATAGTGTCACATGGACGCGAAGGCATCTCTGAGATAGTGTCGCGGGTAGGTGCGGGAATGTCTGCAGTGGAGGAAAGGCTAGCCTCCCTCGAGTGTCAAGTACGCCTCAACAACGAGTCCATTCAGGCCCTGACAACGGCCGTTCGGATTCAGGGTGAGCAACATTCTGTCGCCTTGAACAGGCTGACAGATACTTTACAGGTGGCTTTCCAAGGCCTCACAAAAGTCCTCCAAACTGCCGTCCAGCAGGGTGGAAGGAGTGATGTGGGCCTGGGCCACGAGAGGGATGATGGTGAAAGGGGACATGGACGTGGGGACGCCACTCAAAGCACCCCCACATCTCACCCCTCTCAACCAGTACCTGCAATGCTGCCCCCTCTCCAAGTGGCCCAGTCTGCCCCTGTACAGGTGCAGGTGGAGCAGTCTTTGGAGGGGCCCTCACGGGCACCCAAACCCAGAGGGCGTCGGCCCAAAGCATCTCATCGGTCAGGGCATGGACAAGAGCAACCTGCCACTACCTCTGCTGAAGCCACAGGGGTAGTACCACGTAGGGGTTCCCAGAAACACAAGGCGAAGGTTTTGTGAGCACAAAGGGAATGCACAAGGGTGTCTGACGATTTGTCATGTTTTTCATTTCTTTCGTTTTGTTTCACATGCACAATAAATATTATTATTATCACCACTACTGCCACGTCTTGCCCATTCTTGACTGGCTTGTAAACAATTTTACAACACCAAGTTATAGTCCAACGATTTTATTTTTAATCCCACAAGCTTTCGGGGGCTTTCCCCTTCCTCAGGCGGTGTGGAAGTGACAATTTCGAATCCTTCGCATTTTAAGATCACATAACAAAACTGGTGATTACTGCCCGTTGCCAAGGCAATCACAGTGAGCAGACAGAAAGGGGTCATCTAAAAGGCCACTGAATATACCTTTCTGTCTGCTCACTGTGATTGCCTTGGCAACGGGCAGTAATCACCAGTTTTGTTATGTGATCTTAAAATGCGAAGGATTCGAAATTGTCACTTCCACACCGCCTGAGGAAGGGGAAAGCCCCCGAAAGCTTGTGGGATTAAAAATAAAATCGTTGGACTATAACTTGGTGTTGTAAAATTGTTTACAATTGTTAACCCCAGTCCATCACCGGCATCTCCACATCATGACTGGCTTGTGCAATAGGTCCCTTTCATGGGGTTCACCATGAACACGCACACTTGATGCCACCCATTGTGTCACTGCAGAGTGGGTGTAGGTGTATTTGCAGGGCTCTTTTGTGCAGACGACTGAGAGACGCCGGCTATGGCACCCTGGAAGGATGCGGAGGAGAAGTTGTTGAGGGCAGTGGTGACTTTGACAGCGACAGGTAAGAAGTTGGTGCTTGGGCCAGCCGGAAGCAGCTCGGCATGAAGGAGGCTGCAGACGTCCACAACTACATGTCGAGTGACTCTGAGCCTCCATGCGCACTGCTGCTCAGAGAGGTCCAGGAAGCTGAGCCTCGGTCTGTAGACCCTATTGCGAGGGTAGTGCCCTCTGCGACGCATCTCTCTCTGTGTTTGCCCTCCCTCCTGCTGTGCAGGTGGATGTGTCACAGCACTGTGTTGTGGAGCTGCACGTGTCAGAGGTGAACGGTGTGGCTGGTGATGCTGTTCGCCCTCCAAGGAGGTCATGAGGTCATGACTGCAGCTACGGCGGCCCCCATCCGGAAGTTTGAGGGGGTCCGCAAGGTAGGTACATGTGTCTGGACACCGGGGTAAGTGTGCAAGTTTATGCATTTGATTGTTAGGAGGAGGGTGGTGGAGGCCAAACTTTGTCCAAAGTGACAGAATGGCCTCCTGCAATGAGTGAGGGTCTCCCCCCCGCGCCCCCCCACCAACCTGTCAAATGGACCTTTGCAGCTGCCACAGGCTGGCGGCTGCAACACGTCCATTTCAGCTGGGAGTGTTTCCCCCAGTACGGGAAACAGTCTCAGTTAATTGCAAAATCCGATCCCTCCCAAAATATTAGGTCAATCAGGTCTGTAAACAACCTGAAGTACCTGTTCAAGTACTTTAAGTGGCACCCCGCCGGCTTTAATTGCTGGCGGGAGTCCCACATGCGGGGCTGTGCGCGCATGTGAGCGCGTCACTGGGGAACCCGGAAATGGGGCGGGTTGGAGCCGGGCTCCCGACCCGCCCCGGGAATCCCAGATTTTCGCAGCCCCCGGCCACCAACGCACCCGATCGCTGGTGCGAAAATAGAGCCCAATGTTGCTTAAACTGCTGCCTTGGGTTTTCTTATTATTTATCCCACATACTCTATTAAAAATTAGGAAAAGCTGAGTTCTGCATTGTGTTAACTTGTGTTTGAAATGTAACCCTTTGCAAATTATCAATATATTTTTCAAACAAGAATGTGTGAGGGATTTTCTGTAAAGCTGCAATGCTAAATATCACAAAGCACGTATATGGCACAATAATGCACTCAATGAATATTCATTCTTTGAATTCATCCAAGCCTATACAGGACACAAGTTATATAGATCAGTCCTCAAAAACTCAGCTTTGTACTTAATTTCTGACAGAAAGTTCTTTCTTACCGCGAAAGTTAGGGTGGTAATGGCCATGATGTCCAAGATGCCATTTACCTGTGAACAAGAAATAAGTGTATTTGAAGTCATTTTTTTTTTACAAATTACAAATCAAGTATTTCAACTTTAACTACAGAAAAACATTTTAGTTTTCAAAATATAGATATATTTTTTCAAATACCATCTGCAAAAAATGATTTTCTACCCATTTTTAATGAATATTACCAAGTAGAATTAGACATATACACAAAAGCAAACAGTATTAATTAACACAAAGTGCAGTGGAATTCTTTTATGGTGAAGTCTTGCTTTCCATGATAACATTTCCCTAAAGCGGGAATGGGCTAATTAAGCATTACGGCAATTTTATTGACAAAACTTAAGCTTGTTGCTGTGTTGCAACAATGTCAGTTAAGCTTAAAATTGCGAAATTCTTGAAACTGATCCCAAGTGACTCAAAGGTTTCTTGAGTTACAAGCCTGAACTAAAAACTGATGGTAATGCTGATTGCTGTAGCTGAGTTAGAAATGTTTTAAGTTTTAGTTCATTGTGCAGAAGAACATTAACTTCTTCATTACTATTTATTATTGGAGGTATCAGTATCCATTCATATGCACATTCCTCTACTCTTACGGGCCAAATAGTAAATAGAGAGAACACTAGCACCATGATAAATGGATAGTATCTTATAGAAAGAGTGCTAATCAATTCAGTCATATGGCAAGTGAATAGAGACAATGGAACTTTACCATTACATAAAATTATGGTGAGCCTCTCTCTGCTAAAGATACAACTTTTATTATTTGTACGCCCAAGTGTAATATCCATTGTATGTTATTATGAAGGTATCGTGAGTGAATTTCTTATAGCATCATATTACAATGATTTCATACATTATAGAATAAAATGATTAGTTAGTGGTTAATTCAACAACTTACATTTATGTGGCCCTCCTCGCATAAACAAACTTCTCAAAATGTTTTGCAAGGCAGGGAGGCAGACGCAGAGCAGGAAAAAGGAAAAATTTCGGTGGTAGAGGGGGGTATCTAAAGGAGAGTTCAAAAAGATGGGCTTTCGGGAAGCTTTTGAAGATATGGAGGGAGGTGGCAAAGAAAAGTGGTTTTGAAGAGAATTCCAGGGAGCAGAAAAGTGACTGAAAGATCAGCCTGCAATATCACAATAATAATGAACAAATGCATCAAAATATTGTCAAATAACTACCATCTAACAACTTAAAAAAAATTAAGACAGGGTATTATTTGATAATATTTACAAAGCTTCGGAGATGGGGGTCCAGGTTTTCTACTTTAGCGAAATTAGAAATTCGCCTGTCACAAAGATGTGCCCCAGACACCAGTTGATTTTGTATTCTCAAGGTCATTTGTGTAATTTCAGTAGGCTTCCCCACTTCTGCCAAGCAGTCCACCTGGAATGAGGTTGGAGAATTGCTATGGCAGACCTCAGGGGCTTGCTGCAGAATAGGCTTGCCATCAGTTTTTGAGCTGTTGGTTAAACATTGATGTGGAGATGCCGGTGATGGACTGGGGTTGACAAATGTAAAGAATCTTACAACACCAGGTTATAGTCCAACAATTTTATTTGAAAATCACAAGCTTTCGGAGGCTTTCTCCTTCGTCAGGTGAATGTGGGAATCCTTGAACGTTTTGCATTTATATTCAGAGAACAATACCTGGTGATTACAGATAATCTTTCCAACTGCCCGTTGTCAAGGCAATCAAAGTGTTCAGACAGAGAGGTGTTACCTACAGGACCACCGAATGCACAAACGGCCAGAACACAAGACAGACAGAGAGAGAGAGGGAGAAACATCCGAAAGGAAGAGAAAGACAGAGAATGACCCGTTGTATTAAAAACAGATAACTTTTATTCGCTGGTGGGGTTACGTGTAGCGTGACATGAACCCAAGATCCCGGTTGAGGCCGTCCTCATGGGTGCGGAACTTGGCTATCAATTTCTGCTCGACGATTTTGCGTTGTCGTGTGTCTCGAAGGCCGCTTTGGAGAACGCTTACCCGAAGATTGGTGGCTGAATGTCCTTGACTGCTGAAGTGTTCCCCGACTGGGAGGGAACCCTCCTGTCTGGCGATTGTTGCGCGGTGTCCGTTCATCCGTTGTCGCAGTGTCTGCATGGTCTCGCCAATGTACCATGCTCCGGGGCATCCTTTCCTGCAACGTATGGGGTAGACAACGTTGGCCGAGTCACAGGAGTATGAACCATGTACCTGGTGGGTGGTGTCCTCTCGTGTGATGGTGGTATCTGTGTCGATCATCTGGCATGTCTTGGAGGTTACCGTGGGAGGGTTGTGTGGTGTCGTGGACGCTGTTCTCCTGAAAGCTGGGTAATTTGCTGCGAACGATGGTCTGTTTGAGGTTGGGTAGCTGTTTGAAGGCGAGTAGTGGAGGTGTGGGGATGGCCTTAGCGAGGTGTTCGTCGTCATCGATGACATGTTGAAGGCTGCTGAGAACATGGCGTAGTTTCTCCGCTTCGGGGAAGTACTGGACGACGAAGGGTACTCTGTTGGTTGTGTCCCGTGTTAGTCTTCTGAGGAGGTCTATGCGATTTTTCGCTGTGGCCCGTCGGAACTGTCGATTGATGAGTCGAGCGTCATATCCCGTTCTTACGAGGGCGTCTTTCAGCGTCTGTAGGTGTCCATCGCGTTCCTCCTCGTCTGAGCAGATCCTGTGTATTCGCAGGGCCTGTCCATAGGGGATGGCCTCTTTGACGTGGTTAGGGTGGAAGCTGGAAAAGTGGAGCATCGTGAGGTTGTCCGTGGGCTTGCGGTAGAGTGAGGTGCTGAGGTGCCCGTCTTTGATGGAGATTCGTGTGTCCAAGAAACCGATGCTGAGGAGTAGTCCATGGTGAGCTTGCTGATGGGATGGAACTTGTTGATGTTATCGTGTAGTCTCTTCAGTGATTCTTCGCCGTGGGTCCATAGAAAGAAAATGTCGTCGATGTATCTGGTGTATAGCGTTGGTTGGAGGTCCTGTGCAGTGAAGAAGTCGTGCTCGAACTTGTGCATGAAAATGTCGGCCTATTGGGGTGCGAATTTGGTCCCCATGGCTGTTCCGTGTGTTTGGGTAAAGAACTGGTTATCGAAGGTGAAGACATTGTGATCCAGGATGAAGCGGATGAGTTGTAGGATGGCGTCTGGAGATTGGCTGTTGTTGGTGTTGAGTATTGATGCTGTTGCAGCGATGCCGTCATCGTGGGGGATACTGGTGTAGAGTGCCGAGACGTCCATCGTGGTGAGAAGTGTTCCTGGTTCAAATGGTCCGTGGGTACTGAGTTTTTGTAGGAAGTCTGTAGTGTCGCGACAGAAGCTGGGGGTTCCCTGTACGATGGGTTTCAGGATGCCCTCGACGTATCCAGAGAGGTTCTCACACAGGATTCCGTTGCCTGATATGATAGGACGTCCGGGTGTGTTGGCTTTGTGTATCTTTGGGACGCAGTAGAAGTCTTCCACGCGGGGAGTACGTGGGATGAGAGTGCATAGGATGCTTTGAAGATCTGGATCGAAGGTCTTCATCAGTTTGTTGAGCTGGTGGATGTGTTCTTTGGTCGGATCTGCGGGTAACCGTCTGTAGTGTTCCTGGTTGTCCAGTTGTCAGTATGCTTCTTTGCAATAGTCCGTTCTGTTCTGTATGACGATGGCTCCTCCTTTGTCCGCTGGTTTGATGACGATGTTGCGGTTGGTCTTGAGAACGTTGATGGTGTTGCGTTGTGCAAACATTGCAATGCCAAATGCCAGGGATGAACAGGTGTCTTTTGTGTTCAACATTTCTATAATGCAATGACGACTTATTTCCCTCAATTGCATATCAACCCATGTATGTTCTATGTCTTCCAACACTTCTGGCAGGAAACCCTGGAAGCGACTTGGAGAATTGCAATTGGAACCCAAAGGTTTTCACAGCATTTCTGCAAAGTTATACTAGGAGCTGGTGTAACTTGAGCAGAAAATTTAGGCCAGGGAGGCCACATCATTCATGCTTGGCCTGTGTGTCAAATATATGAACTATGATATCTTTCTGTAGACTATATTATATCTAACCCTAAGTGCACTTTCCCTTAATACAGATATAATCAACACTTCAGGTAAGCGGAAGCATCTATTAACTATTTAAAGAAATGTAGATATAGCCTTTTTGCAAGTTTGTTTCAAACCAAGCATGTTCTTCTCATACCCTTCTTCAGTGAAATGTGGCAATGCCCAGAGCTGCTAGTCTAGTTCTTCTTGAAATCTTCTCACCTTTACTTGTTCATTTATTGTTTTGATATGAGAATTGTACTTCTCCTTTTTATCTTGATTAAGGACAAGTTACTGCCCAGTGAAGAATATTCCTTGCTTATGTCCAGAAGCCATAATGATTTTATTAAAATAATGGACTTGATTGACATTTGGAGACAGCTGATTCCCAGATATTACATTTTATTATATTATTAAATCCCACTTTAGAATCAACTGACTTTTTATTCCTAAGGATTAATTACTTTAATCCATAAATGTAAAACAGATTCTATCTATATTTCATATCATGTCCCATTTTATGTAACAATTCAGATTTTTAACTTACTATCCCGTTTCTTATTTATGGAAAATAAAAACATAGTTCTTGAGAGATCAAAATTTTTGTTCAACGATGAGATCGAAACTTATAGATTATTCAACTATGAAAGATAATCTATTTACTTCCCTCATTTTGAGGAGAGTCCCTAGACAGTATTTATAGGATGTATATAATTTGTTATGAATCTGAAACTAATGACCTAAATTGGAAGAGAAACTTGCAGCTACATATGATGAATATGAAATGTAGGCAGTCTCAATCACAGAAACAAAATTGGTGTCTGTTTTGGATAGATTGGGTCGTTTCTTAGCTCCTAATGCTTTATTAAAAGACATTCCTAAGCTCAGCAAAAAACTGAGAGGTTGGGGTCCTTGTCCTTCGTCAACCTCAACAGACCCACACCATTCCAATTATTAGGGCTAAATACAAACATATAAAATTGACGGGCAGGAAAAGACCAGCTGGTCCATCAAGCCCACCCCACACTCATGATGGCCAGAGCATCTGGACTAGACACTTCCCACCCCGCAGCCATGTAAACTCCTTGGCAAAAAGAACAAAAAAATCCAAGGCTAATAAGAGAAAAAAAACACCCTGGAAAATTTCCCTCCAATCCACTCAAGCAATCGAAACCAGTCCAGGAGATCACATGCACTGTGTTATCTATAAAACCACTTACCAATGTGCAATGATGGGATAGTAACTTTGGACTGCATTGAAAATAATTAATGTTTACATGCAAATTAAAAATTTCCTTTCTATGTTACATACTTCAAAGATTCTATACTGTTATTAAATATCGTTATCAGTCCTAACTCTCAGGGCTCATTATAGAGCAGCAGCTCAATCACAATGACCACACACAACTGGGCTGGCGCTCCAGTCTCCACGAAAAGCTGGAGCACTTTATACAAGCACATACATGTTGCATCATATAAGGTGATATCCTGATATTGTGACATGATACTCTGCGAAACTAAAACAACTGTGCTCAGTTTAGAGAAATACATCAGATCTTGTCTGCTGGGGTCACAAAGTCTTGGGACTTTCCTAAACAGTGGGGGAACAAAACAGATTACCATCAATAGACAAAAAAAACTGGCAGGCAACTCACTTTGATACATAATTTTAACCCCCCTAAGACGGGCAGGTTAAAATGTCAAAATGGGAAACCAGATCCCAATCTCCTCACCGAAGATCAGTTTGGGTTCCGCCAGGACCTCTCGGCTCCAGACCTCATTACAGCCTTGGTCCAAACATGGACAAAAGAGCTGAATTCTAGGTGAGGTGAGAGTGACTGCCTTTGACATCAAGGCAGCATTTGACCGAGTGTGGCACCAAGGAGCCCTAGTAAAACTGAAGTCAATAGGAATCAGGGGGAAAACTCTCCAGTGGTTGTAGTGGTTGTTGGAGGCCAATCATCTCAGCCCTGGACATTGCTGCAGGAGTTCCTCAGGGCAGTGTCCCAGGCCCAACCATCTTCAGCCGCTTCATCAATGACCTTCCCTCCATCATAAGGTCAGAAATGGGGATGTTCGCTGATGATTGCACAGTATTCAGTTCCATTCACAACCCCTCAGATAATGAAGCAGTCTGTGCCCACATGCAGCAAGACCTGGACAACATCCAGGCTTGGGCTGATAAGTGGCAAGTAACATTCGTGCCAGACAAGGACCATCTCCAACAACAGAGAGTCTAACCACCTCCCCTTGACATTCAACAGCATTACCATCGCCGAATCCCCCCACCATCAACATCCTGGGGACCACCATTGACCAGAAACTTAACAGCACCAACCACATAAATACTGTGGTTAGAAGGTCAAAGGCTGGGTATTCTGTTGCGAGTGACTCACCTCCTGACTCCTCAAAGCCTTTCCACCATCTGCAAGGCACAAGTCAGGAGTGTGATGGAATACTCTCCACTTGCCTGGATGAGTGCAGCTCCAACAACACTCAAGAAGCTCGACACCAACCAGGACAAAGCAGCCTGCTTGATTGGCACCCCATCCACCACTCTAAACATTCACTCTCTTCACCACCGGCGCACTGTGGCTGCAGCGTGTACCATCTACAGGATGCACTGCAGCAACTCGCCAAGGCTTCTTTGACAGCACCTCCTAAACCCACAACCTCTACCACCTAGAAGGATAAGGGCAGCAGGCACATGGGAACAACACCACCTGCACATTCCCCTCCAAGTCACACACCTTCCCGACTTGGAAATATATCGTCTTTCCTTCATCGTCGCCGGGTCAAAATCCTGGAACTCCCTATCTAACAGCACTGTGGGAGAACCTTCACCGCAGCGGTTCAAGGCGGTGGCTCACCACCACCTTCTCAAGGGCAATTAGGAATAGGCAATAAATGCTGGCCTTGCCAGCAATGCCCACATCCCATGAACGAATAAAAAAAACCTCCCACTTCCAGTTTTAACGGAGGCGGGTTTGGGTGCAGCCGTGTAACCCGCTCTCAAGAGGCGGGTCCTCCATTATAATGTGTTAGTGAGGGCATCTTCATGAGATTTTGGCAGCGATTTGAAATTAACGCCTGCAGCACAGCTTTCCCAGTCAAGAAACTCAGCGGTAAAACGGAGGCGAGATTGAGCAGCACTTCGTGAAGCTGGTTAAAGGTCAGGTGTCCCAATACGAATAAAGGCTCAGTGCTCACATCTGCTTTCTCAGTTCCCTCTGGTAAACGGTTTGCTGAGAGTTCCTGTGGCGACAGACGTATTGGAGAACTTTGGAGGTTTTCAAAAAGAGAACATTAGGATGGGGGTTGCCATTGCTGCTTTATCTTGGACTTCGGATGAGGGAGACAATCACTCTCCACGGCAGCTAGGTTGTGCTGGTGTGGGAGCTGTAGGTGGACAACAGAGAGGGGGGAGCAACGGAGAGGGTGTACAGACAGAGCCTCAGCTTCTTTGACCTCTCTGAACAGCAGTTCTTCCAGAGGCTCAGATGGTCACGTCAGGTGGTCACAGACATCTGCAGCCACCTAGAAGAGGAGCTGCTCCCTGCTGGCCACGCATTGCCAATCGCTGTGAAAGTCACCACAGCCCTCAATTTCTTTGCCTCCTTCCAGGCTGCCACCGGAGACATATCGAGGGTCTCCCAGTTGGCTGCACATAAATGCATAAGGCAGGTGACGGATGGATTGTTTGCCAGGGCTGGGAGTTATGTAAACTTCCCATGTGATGACAATAGGCAGAATGAGTGGGCACTTGGATTTACATCTCTGGCTGGCTTCCCACAGGTACAGGGTGCCATCGATTGCACACACGTGGCAATCTGAGGACAACCAGTTCAACCAGGAGTATTCAGCAATTGCAAGGGATTTCATTCCATCAATATGCAGCTGGTATGCAACCACAAGAAAAGGTTCATGCAGGTGTGTGCCAAATTTCCTGGGAGCTGCCATGATGCTTCCATCCTGCGGCAGTCGAACATCCCTGACCTCTTCATGCCTGGAAGGAGACCAGGAGACAAAGGCTACCCCCTTCAAACTTGGCTGATAACACCTATGAGGATCCCCACCAATGAAGCCCAAGAGTGTACAATAAGAGCCACCAGGTGTGTCATCGAGCAAGTCATCGGCATGCTGAAGATATGCTTCAGGTGCCTGGTCTGGAGGCGCCCTTCAGTACTCACCAGCGAGGGTGTCTAGAATTATTGTAGTGTGCTGCATTCTGCACAACATTGTGCAACAGCGAGGATTAGAGGTGAAGGAGGAAGAAGGCACTCATCAGTCATCATCTGATGACGAATCCAAAGAGGAGGAGGAGGAAGATGAAGATGGGGCACCCAATGATAGACAAGCAGCTCACATTACTGCTAGGTGACTCATACCGGACCAAAGTAACTATCACATCTCCCAGAACTCCCACCCCACTCACACAAAGCAGTCCTTTAATCAACTATCCATCCACTGCACATCCACCAATTGATCCCGTCAATTCATGTATTCGTCAATCAACTGAAAAGGCGAATTGCCACTCAGCATACAAGAATGGGCAACAAAGGGCAGAGGGGGAAGAGGTGCAAATTAATACATTTTATGTGAGGTTATAACAAAAGAAAACTTAATAACATAACATTTTCACAAACACTAATGTGCACACCCTTAGTGAATTAAAATGTATTTTTCTTAGTTTGCCTACCGCTCCTATGTGGTGCAGCCATTGTGGCTTCAGCAGAGGTGGGGGCAGGCTGCTCAGATCCCTGCTTTGATTTGTGAGATGCTCTTGGCCTACGACCTCTGGATGTTGAAGCCCATGAGGGCCCTGCCAAGGACTGCTCCACCTGCACCAGTGTAGGGGCAGGCTCGGCCATCGGGAGATGCGGCAGCATGTCGGTTACTGGCTGAGATGGGGGACAACAGGTGAGATGTGGGAGCGCTTTGAGTGGAGTTTCCACTTCCAAGTCCCCTTTTGTCATCATCCCTCTCCTGGGTCAGCGGCACATCATTCCTACCACTCTGCTGGGGAGCTGCTTGGTGCAGATCAGGGAAGCTTTGTAAGGCCTCGGATAAGATATCTGTCATTCTGGTTAAGATGGTAGACATTCTGGCATCCAAAGTCTGCACGGCCATGGTTATAGCCTGCATGGACTGGTTTGATAGCCAAGCTTGAAGTACCACGGAGGAAGCCACTCTCTCCATGGCAGACATTCTTGCAATGGCCTGCAACATCAGTCCACAAATGATCGAGCTGGACTCCTCTATCCTCTCTGCTATTGTGGAGAGTGTGCGTGGCACGTCTGCCAGTACCTCGCAAATTTGCTGCTGTCCCTCTGTAATTCTGCTTTTCATCGATGGCCCCGGGGTTCAGCATCTATGTCCAGCTGAACAGAGCTCGGAGAGGAGTGTGCCCTCCGATGCAGACTCTCCACAGCTGTCCCTGTCACCACTCTCTGCTCGTGCTCACTTGTGAACTGTGAATCACCAGGTGAAAACCCAACTAGCTGTCTAACTGGACCCACCAAATTGTGCGTATCTGCGCTGGTACCTGGTAGTATGTCCTGTGATGGTGCACCCTCAGAAGGAATCAGGTCCTCTGAGGAATCATTCACAGGAACATCAATAGACTGCTGCTCTATGCGTGAAGGCCCTGGTGGAGAGAAGAAATGGCTATGAATTAGTACTGGCAATGTTGCCATCAGCATAATTACGCTTATCAAATTTCACTTGTTGCTGAAATCAACTCAACAGGACGGAGTCTTGTATGAGATGTGGGTGAGGGATATTTTTAATTCTGTCATCAGGCAGCTGTGAAGTCCCAGTCTCTCCATCTCCGATGGTCAGGGACGCAGAGATGCCACTGATCTCCATTGCTTCTTCCTCTGCATGTTAGCTGCACGATCTGTGGCGGGCCACCTCCAGTCCTGTCCCTCTCCCTTGTATTTTGTGCTCTCTTCTCTTGCAACGGGGGAAAGAACAGACATATGAGTGACTGTAAGGCATGTGTTCACCTAATGGATGCAGTGCATTCAGTGAGGGTGACTATCAGGCAGATGCGTCACATTGCATAAGGATCAGGGTGAGTGGCAGTGGTGAATGGATAAATGGAAAGGTGAGGAAGTGCACAGAAAGTGAACGATGAGTGCTCTTGAAACTTAAGTGGCTGTGAGGAGTGATGTGATGGAGTACGCTTGATAAGACAGAGTGAGAGAGGTGAATCTGCTACTGTCCTTACCTTTCTTGACCTGGTTAGGTCATTAAAGCACTTCCTGCACTGGATTCCGGAATGGGCCACAATGTTTCTGCTGCTCACTTCCTCAGCCATCTCCAACCATGCCTTCTGCGTGACAGCAGCAGGTTTCTTCCTCCAGTTGCTAGGGAAGATTATCTCCTTCCTGCTCCTCACTGCACCCAGCAGTACATCAAGTGAAGAGTTGTTAAATCGAGGAGCAGCCCTTGACCGTCCAGAATCGATGTTTAAACTTCCGCATCTCTTTGCACAAACTTCCCCGTCTCCTTGCACAAACTCCTAACTCATCCAAATTCCATCTTTGAATTGCTCCTTTAAATAGGACGAGTTGAGATCGCGACATATAGGTTCGCATCACGCCCGCTGAAATGCTGTCATAATTAGGCAGCCACGTTGAAATTGGACATTCTTTTCCAAGTTTTGCGCCTGCTATCACCGCCCTCCCCCCCCCCCCCACCCGGCTCAGAACCCACCTCTGCATTATTATTGGGCCCATAATATTAAGAACATGCATCCCCCCCCAAATCAGACAGATATGAACATACAGTCAACAGCAGTATTATGCTGTCCTTAAAATTAAAACAATTAGTGTTTTGAAATACATGAAGTGCTTTACTATCTTACTGTACTCAGGAACAGTTTATCTCTTTGCATTCTGAAAGAAAGAGCTGATAAAGCCACGAGACCAGGCTCCTAAAATTAATATCTCACAGCAGGACAGATTGTTCAATGGCTGAGAGGCAAAGATTTAATCTCTGAGCCATACAGGCCAAGAAAGTCCCAAATCGACTCCGGGTCTGTGCTGTTACCTGATCTCAGCTGGGCCCCAGTGTGGGCATTCCAATTGATTACAAAGCTTCTGGGTTAGGGAAGGTGAAAGATCCCACTCCTACAGGAAGTGTGCATTTGTGGATGTTTGAGGATTAGTCTGCGTGTTTGCGATTTCTTGAGATTCATTCCAGGAGTACAGATTGCAATTATGTATTCCTTTTCAGTGAAACAACTGGGGTGCACAGGGCTTTTTAAAAAATCTGATAATGAACAACTTATATTTGGGAAAGCCTGATAGATAACTTATTTCTTTGCACTCTGAAACAAGTCATTTTAATATTATGCTCAGCCAGCAGCGGCGTCAAAGTAAACTTGTCATATTTGCTAAGTCCAGTAACCGGGTAAGACACAGTTTTTACTGGACCCGGCTGGTGCCAGTCTTTGGAGTTCAATAGGGTTGAGTAAAAGTGCAGAGTCGGCTTTGGCAAGTTGATCTGCATCCTGACATCATGACTTGGCTGTTTATTGGTCTGCCATGCACTCTAAACAGCTGGGTCATCCTCACTCTTTGCCACATAATTGGTGCACAGGCTTCTGAAACACTCTGCAGGTAAACAGAAGGAAGCATTTACGATCCAATCAAAATTATTGTAAAATGAATCCCTGGATATTTCGGACATCGTGACGACCTGCACTGCTTGCATGTGCACTGGCCAGTCACAGATAGTCAAGCATGTGCAGATTGCAAGATTATGATCGTCACTTGTCTACATGGAGACCAGCTGCACTTCTTACACTTAAACATGGCAAAGTGGTGCACTGAGGTCATTCTCCTGTGACCCAGGGACCACAAAATATTAAAGTATGAGAGAGCGGCGCACAGCAAACTCCAGGTACCTTGGCACTTAAAACGTCTCCCCTCAGACCAAGAAAAACTACTTTTGTCCCTGAGGTTCTGCCATCTCTTAATTAAGAGATGACACAATAGTCTTAATGAGCAGTAAACAAGAGGTGGAGATATGGTCATTTGATTGTTTGTGGCAGGAGAGAGTTTAAACAGGTCATGTTGTCAATAATGCTGTTAAAGTTGGTGGTAGCCATTTCCCAATTTGTGTAAATTTAAAAGTACTGTTCAGTTAGCACTGAGATGGGTTGAGCTGTAACCATCATCAAGTCAAGCTACACCATGGCACATCACTTTGAAACATTACAGCATGTAAACTGGTCAACAACTGTGTTATTTTTTTAAATCATCAAAAACCAATACTGGAACTTTGGGAGAAACAGGAATAAAAATGCAATGTTGCTGTAGATCAAGAAACAAGTTATGTGGGGTAGGGAAGAGGTCACAAAGTTAGTTGCTGCAAGAATAAAACAATGAAGAATTGGGAGGTGGAAGAATAAACACACTTATCTGCAAGCTGGTATGGTACTTCGCTTTACAATTTAAGTGGGGTTATAGGCCAATTGCCTACTCATAGTAGCAAGTGTTCTTCATTTGGCTAAGCAAGGAAAGGCACAGGCATTGAAAATCAGAAGAATTTGTAATTATTCATCTGCACTTCCCGATGAAGAAAGGTGCAGACAAAATGGTTTACTGCGAGGCTTGATGATTAGCTAACAATGTCATTGCCTGTTAAGCCAATAATATAATTGCAAAGCATGTAATATAAATGAAAGTAACTTCTTGGATTATTCTTGTTTAAATTATTTACTGCTGTTAACCCGTGATGTCACAGGTAGCATTCCAAATCTAAGGTAAAAATAAGTAACATTAGTCTCTCTCTTCCAGAGTACACTTGGCTTTTTACCTGTGGTGACCGTAGGCAAGATGTATCTTTTATTAGTGTCACTTACAAATGTACAGAAGAACAGGGGAACATTGAGAAAGGAAAAAAAGAACTAAAAAGGTAAATACCAATTATTGCTGTAGAATAATTGGCTTTCTTTAGAACTTCCGCAAGCGTAGTTTCATTCAGCGGCAGGCCAGCAACTGAGCTTACAGCAAAATTATGGGTAACACCATTCCGCAACCCCAGACGCCCTGTCAATAACGAAGCCCGAGATGGGGAACAAGTAGAGGCAGCTGCATGGAAATCCTCAAATCTGAAAAAAATAACAAGGAGCAAAACCTGAAAATTATTACAAATATGCTGTCATATAGCGAGCTGGAAAACTGGCCTGCATTTTTTTCTTGTTGGTACTGCATGAATTTTTATAGCTGATGGTTACTGTCAGTGGAAATATAAAAGAACAATCAGACACAAGGCAGTGGAATTACTACCCCTCTTCCATTTTTTTCTCCGAAGTAGCATTGATAAACTGAACCAAAGACTGCCGTTGGTACCCAAAGCTATCAACATTGAGGTGTGAAATTTTCAGTCACACCTCAGCTGCCCACCTGAGCCACTGCCTCGCACAAAACACAGAAACATGGTTCAAAGAGACAAGCTAAATCCATCACACTCGTTGCAGGGGATGACCTTTATTTAAAGGTTTAAAGGGACAACACATCTCAACCTCATCATCATGGGATGCATATGCTCCTTTGGGGGAAGTGTGTACATCATTCACTTGCCTTTAACATTGTCTACTCTTCAGAGAAAAAGCTGGCCGGTAACCAGCACCAAAGAAATGCAACTGGGGGAAAAGCATCATCACTGAAAACCCTGAGTGCACATGAACAGGAAGCACTGAAAATCAGAGACAGACAGACAAAAGAAGCTGTGGGGCATGGCAAGGTTGGAGGCGAAATGGCAAGAAAAGACAGGTTAAAGCTGGGAAATGCTCATCATAAGTAATCACAGCCTTATATGCTTTCTCAAAGTTTTGAAATGCCCTAACTTTTAGCCACTATTTCTTCAAGGGCGGATGTTCTATGAAGGAAACAGGCTGAAGTCTTTGACAATGAAGGTCTTTGTGAGGGGGGAGAGCAGGCAGGTGTGAAGTGACTTGATTTGGCGTGTCAACTTTTATCTATTGAAAGAACGAGGCTATTAGTTATATACTCTTTCTCTGGCTGCTGGCTAGCCCATTCCACATCCTCTCCTTCCTGTCTAGCCTCCTCATGATGTGGAGTGTAAGGGACTCACCTCACCCTGACCGCCGCCGCCCCCCCCCGCTTCATTATCATCACCCTCAGGCAGCTAGTACTCAACTGTGTGTCACTGCTTCATAAACCTGAAGTATTAAAGTTATCATCATTAACCACTGTTTGAAAATCATGGGATTACCTGGGGGTGCAGTGTGTTTGAAAAGAGCACCTTTCACCCTTGAGACCATGGGTTGAATCCAGCCCAGAATGATGGGATGAAAGTCTCTTCCATCTTCTGATTTTAGGAGTCCGACTGAAATGAATTTTGGTAGTCTCAATTCAGCTCCTAGTGAACCCCCAGCATAAAATTGCCCCTATTTTGGCACTAAGCAGCATAGGATGGCTGCCTGGGCAGAGGTCATTCTTATGCAAAGGGAGTTCTCTTCTGGAGTTGGGGCTGAGGTACAGCACTTTATAGGTGCAGATTAAGTGAGCTTCACTCTGCATCTAACCATGGTCTTGGAAAGTACTTCATGATGACATTGCGTGTCTAAAATGTAAAGTGTTCCATTCCTCAGCACTAACATCTCCAACTTAGAGAACAAAATTCACAAAAACACTTTTTAAAAAGAAAATCATGCATTGAAATTCACTCTAAGACCAAAAACAACATTAATCCCCAAAATAAACCCAAAACCATACATATTGTAAGAGGTACTTAAGGGATTCATTGTTCTCTATTACTCTGACCACCATTGGCTGCAAAATTATTCTTACCAAACATTTGCAAAGAGGACTTTTTGATTGTACATTCTATTGCAGTGATTGAACTGACAAAAGTAATAATCATATCAAACATCTGAGTTATGGAAGAGCAATAGTGTTAACAGTCAAAAGCTCTCCTTACTAAAGGCAAGTAATATGCAAATTAGAGATTACATGAGGAAGGAATTGAAAATTAGTAAAGAAAATGAAAACCAATGTGGAAGAATGCAGGATCAAAAGGACAGTGTTTCTCTGCAAACTGTACAAAAATAATTATACCTCATTCCTTCCTTAGCCATCTTGTCCAGATTTGGTGTTTCCTTTGTCAATGGCCAGTTTGCACCAAGATCTCCCCATCCAATGTCATCAGCCAGGATTATGATAAAGTTTGGCTTTCCTGAATAGGCACCGATGTGAACTGTATTGAAGCCAATGTTGTAATATACAAATCCACTGATGAGAGCCGCAGTGAAGAAGACCATCATGGAGAAAACTTCCATTTTCTTATAAATCTAGATCAAAGCGTCTCCTGGTACGACCCAAACTTCTTAGCCATCGAATCATAATCACCTCTCTTTACTGTAAGTTAAATTCGACATTTAATTTCACGATAATCAATCACATTTGTTTAAGCATGATAAAAATTTCAACACAAAAGGAGGCTCATTCTGTCCACTGTGCCAGTGCTAGCCCAACATCAAAGTTATCTACTGTAATCCCAATTTACCGCTCTCCTTCAAGTGTCTATCTAATTCTCTCTTAAATGCTGTGACCGACTCGGTTCCAATAACCACTTGAGGTAATACATTCCATATTCTAATAACCTTTTGTGTGAAAATATTTCTTCTAACCCCCTCCCTTTATGCTTCCAGTATTTATCCTAAATTCATGCCCTCCTTGTTACCAATTCGCTAGCCAGTGAAATAATCTTTCACTATTTAATCTCTCACACCCTTTCAACATCCCCTCTCAGCTCCAGTGAATATAAACATATAGTTTTTCAGGTCTCTGATCATAACTAAATCCTCTCATGCCTGATAACATTCTAGTGAATCTACATTCCAACCATTCCATGGCTCCAAAATTCCTTCAAAAATGCAGCACCTAAAAATGTACATAACACTTCAGCTGAAGCCTAACCAATATCTTGCACAGATTAATTATCATCTTCTTGATTTAATTCTACCATATATAAAATCCTATTTATTCTTCTTCCATTTGCAATCCTGCTTTTAAAGATTTGTGTAACTGCATCCTAGATCTCTCTGTTCCCCCCAATCCATTTGAGAATTTTACTATTTAAAGTATATTTCAATTCTCCATTTCTTTTCCCCAAAATATATCACTTCATTTTTATTTCATTGAAGTGCATTTACCACACATGGCCCACTCCCCATCTATGTCCTCTTGCAGTTTGTTGTTTTCTCTCTCATAGATTGCCACGCCCTCTAACTTTATACCCTCAACAAATTTTGATAATATATATTCCTTCCATGGCCATGTCTAAATCATTTAAGTATATGGAAAACAAAGAGTCCCAATACAGATTTTTGGGGCACACCATTACTTACATTCATTTACTTGTACTCTTTTATATTTTTCAGTCACCCTCTATCCATGTGCCCTTTTAGGGGTAAAATTTCCACGCAGTGCTCTCTCTGCACTGTTTACGCAATTTTTCTGGGGTTTCCGTGATTCTTCCACTGAAGTTACGACAGATGAGCTGGACAGCCCCTATGGAAATGCATCCCCTTTAGTACCATTTGCCTTAAATAAGACTGCACTATATCTGACATTACAATAAATGCTGTCTACAATGCTACTAAGTCTTTGAGAGAAATTAAACAAGATGTTAGTAAAGACAATACTAAAATGAAATTTCTTTGCTATTTTAATAAAGGCATTAAGCCACTTAAATACAGCAGAGAGAAGGCAAAGGAATTTCATACAAAACGCAGAAATAGGGTGGTCGCTCCCTGAAAATCACAGCAATACACTTACTGCCCTGTTTCCGTACACTGGTATTTCTATTGGGGCCTACAAGTTGGCCCAAGCGTCCACCTGTTACAGGCGGGGCCCTACTTGCAATATGCTAATATGCAATTTTTTTACTAACGGGTAGAGTGGTCTAACCAGTGGTTCTTAAAGATACCACTACAGGCCTGTCATAAAAAGGACTTGGTAGACTATGAATGCTCCTCCTGGCCTCAACAAAACCTTCCAGCCCACTGCCGGCCGGTCCATGACCCCCCTCCCCCATTGCAGATAAAACTTCAGTTCAGCTCCCAGAGCCACCAGAATTCCCACCCTGCTGATTGGTGAACAACCTGTAGTAAGAAAATGAGGCTGGGCCTTCAAAATGGCTCCTTCCGCTGCCTAAACTCAAAACTGCCCCCAAGTCTTTCACGCTGGGCTGCACGGATACTCACAGAAACCACAATATACAAGGTGAACATGAAGTATTACATTTACTTGTTGAGAACTATGGGTGCACTTTTATACCAAAACTGTAGGACATATTTTCTAATGGCACAGTGCTATGAATGAAACATATCATTCTATCAGCATGGAATAAGCATTGGTGGCTCCTCTGCATTAGCTTTTTTGTTTGGTTGTTTGCTTACAACACGTTGATATATATTACATTGTGATTTTGAGTGGCTTGACCCTGGAGACGGATCCAGGGAGTTGAAGTGGTGTTACTGTGTACTGCTGTGCTTGCCTACTCTATTGGTCCCTGATGGATTTTGGTTATGCCACCATAGCTTTGCCCGGGGTGGGAGAAGGCGCAGCACGCTCCAGCTTCTTGGTGCACGATATGATCCATGTGTGGAATGTTTTGTGCCAACCAGCTGCTGGTAATGGGCCCGGATGGGAACAAGATTTCAAAGAATTACTGATTCAGGCAGTACATAACTTTCTCGAAATGAGCTATTTTCCATTGACTGGTTTGAGAGAAAGTCTTCCTTCTATTGCCACCTTAGTCTGCATTACAGTTTATAAGAAAGTTATCAGATTTATTTTGTTAAACTGTTGGATTAAGACAGCTCTGTGCATCAATGCATCAACATCCTATAGTATTGTATGTTAGTACACAGGGCCCACATCTCCCATTCTCCACCATGATGAGGTCTCAACTCCAGCCCGGAAAAGTAAAGAACAGAGGCTACGGAATATATTGGAGAGGCAGGAAATAATGTTGGAACAAATGAGCCAAGTTGATAACATCCCCCGATGATTGTTTATATATTGCCACTGACCTAGAAGCAGGTTCCCTGCTTATCATTGTACCTATTATAGACCTATACGTTTCAATTTGGCAGTCAAGCTTACCAAATATTGTTTAGGGAATATCCCATGGCATTGCTCATGGATAAAAAGTTATGGGTTTAATACTCAAAGGTAAAGCACCTCCTTTGTTCCTTTCATGAACCACTACCCATCCATGGCTCCTCTGGTCACATGGTCTAGGCTCTGCTGCTAAGCACAAGGCCCAGCATCTTCTCACCTAATTAATCCCAGTATTGGAGCTTAGTCTATGGCTAATCTTGATGGATGCATTGTTTCAGAACACAGACATAAGTCCTTGGCTTTTGCCCCTTTCATTAGCTGGGCTCTAGTTCATATCTATGTTTATTTTTGTCTTTCACTCTTTCTCTTTCTGTGTGGCTCTCAAACATTTACTCTCATTGTCATCTGTATACTTCTGTCATTCTTTCTGCAAGTTTATCACTTCCTTTATCTCTTCTGTCTTCCTTATGTGTGTGTAACTCTTTCGGTGTATCTCTCACAGATTACTGATTTACTCTTTTACCACTGAAAAGGCCAGGGCATCCAGCAAACTGTTAACTGATTTGTCAAAGGTAAGTATTGGAACCTACAAGCCTAACACAGACTGAATCTATAGGTGTTTCTTTAAAAAGATTTAAATTACAACCTGTCAATACAGTAATTATTGCTGTTTTTTTCTTGCAAACATTTGCAATTTTGCTTTTACTTGTAAAAATATTGTACCTTTCACATTATGGCATTTGTTCCCCTGTAATATTTGCCCTGTTTTGCTCTCTTCATTTTCTTGCCTTGCTTCAAAAGTTGGTAATGTTTATCTTAATGCATATACAACATTTTTGTTAAGGGATCAGCACTTTTGATATAATGGCACTTCTTGACATTTTTGCAAATTGATTATTTTCTATGCCATGCAGTCTTCTGTTAATCATGCTAATCTACTTAATTAGTATTTTTTTCTTTTTCTAATTTTAAAACTTTGTCTTTGTAAATCTTCTGCTCAACGAAGCGAGAGATGTTAGTGCTGGTGAATGCATTTCAGGTATTCAGTGTTAGCTTAAGCACTTCCAGTTTCGACAGTATTCCATGTTTTCATGAGTCTACAAAAATCTGCAGTCGGATCCAGAACCTCCACTCCTCATTCACTAAATACAATGAGCTGGGTTTGAGCGTCTTGGTGCTTGCACTACAATATAAAATATCATGATGCATGTATTGCAGATGTGCACAATAAACTCTGTGTTGAAAACAATGGTAAGCTAGAAAATCTGATCAAAAAATAACTTTTATCTTCTTTGCATTAAGCTCTTTTATGGGCTGTTTTACTTTGATCATTTTCCCTGCAACAGGAATGCAAGGGACCTGAAACAGTACATTATGCCATTCATGTGATGACTTCATAATGCTGCTTGCATGCACATTTGTATTTTCGCGATGCCTATGGTGAGAGGTGGAATTCTGAATAAAATAAAAGCAGAGAAGTGCATTATTACACCGTGCTTGGTTTTCAAGCTGCAACACAGCTGTTTGTAATGATGGTTTTAGTTTTTAGTAAGACACGCTGATGTGCACCATTGAGTTTGAGGTTGAGAAGTGTGAATCTTTGGATTTAGATAATGATCACAACAAAACAGAACTACGCCCAGTCTGAAAAAAGTTCCAAAACCATCCTCCTGGAGACCATCCATTAAGCTACCAAATACCCAAAAACCAGAACTAATGTGTAAGCGTATTCTTTCTTTGCCGTACTTTTTTACTGGATGTTTACTGATCAAAAGTGCTTTTGGCTTACAGTAGGCAGTGGCATGCCTCCAGCCCTGGACTTTAAAGATCATGAATTCACCATCAAATTGAAATAATCAGCACAGCAACAGAAATTTTAGAAAATTGTTACCCCTGTTTTAGGTCTTTTTATTCAAGTGATATTCCAAAGAATGAGATTCATGATATGCATACCACACAGCTGTCCCAGCTGTATTATGGATATGTTGCTTGCAATCAGACCCATGATTGTATTGATATACAAACAACTGCCCCAACTTCTATACAATCAGCATTCCAAAAGCGCATACTAATTCAGTCTGCACGCTCCAGTCACTGTAGAATGTCAGCAACAACTGGGGCGGACTGGCCATATGGAAAATTGGGAGATTTACTCAGTGCCTAGTGCAAGACAACAACAACCAGCATTTATATAGCATCTTTAACATGTAAAAACTTCATATTTCTCAAAGGCATAATCAAAAAATTGGATGTGATACCAAAAGCTTGGACAAAGAGGTGGGTTTTGAGGGGAGTCTTAAAGGAGGAGAAGGAGGTGAAGAGGCAGAGGGGTTTACAATGTTAATGAGGAGAAATAAAGCATCAAGAGAATTTTACTGCAACGCATAACTAGTAACACTTTATTCAGCTGAAAATAAGCAATATCAGGCATACAGGATTACAAAAATGCAAATCACACAGCCACTTATTGTTTGTTGAAATACCATAACAGAACATTATGCATTTCTCATGTGCTGTCAAGCATATAAAACCGTGCACAAGGCTCTGATGCAACTTCTACCAATTGTTGCATAAACAGTTCCTTTTTCTGGCAAACATTGTGTAGGGTGCATCATGCTACAACTAGAGTGAGCAAGAATGCGACTCCAGTGTCATTGTGTCTTGCAAGATATCTCCAGTGTCCTTTCAGTTGAATAATTACATTTTTAGTGAGTATCTAGGTACCGGACAACTGGAAAAAGAAATACTGCTGGTCTTGACTCAAAAGACTGAGGGAACAGTTTCATTATCAACATGGTGCAGATGTGGCATCTCCCAACAAGTAGTGCCAAAATCAGCATGAGTACCTGAGGCAAAAAGACACCCGTTGATGTCAATTCTGTCTTTACATACCAATTAAAGCAATTGACTGCCCCTGCACACAGTAAATGTAGATTTGGCACTGAAAATAGAAATGGACAGATTTCTGTTTCAGTAGGAGGAAAGAGTGCTATGAGCTTGATGCCAAAGCAGAAGGATAATGAAATGGTCTGAAAAGGACCTACACATGAGCTTAAATAATAGATTAACCAACTTTCTTAGGTTAGTAGCTGTGGAGAAGTTCACAGACCAGATCGCCCCATCCTCCCACCCATAGCATACTGCTTGTTAATAAGGGAATGAAAAATAAAGATGAAAATAATGGCCCCAAAATTCCATGTGGTGAGTAGTGCCGCATTTGTGCCAATTAAACATGAGTTGCACCTACCAATGGTCTGGAGAGCTAGTTGCACCAGAATGATGTGGGTCAGTTCATTTGTATATTCACTGGGGGAGTCATTGGTGTACATTCTGTGTAAATCAAGAGTAATGTGCTGTGGTGTTTGGAAATTAGTGTACAGCCTTTAAAATGCCAGTTCTGGCGTAAGGTTGCAGCAGCAGGTAAATAGTAAAGTGCTTGGCTTATTCATTTCACTGTCGAGTAACTTGACTGTACTTGAGTGTTTTGTGTCACTTTTCGAGTATGTCTATCAAAGGAGCAGCTGACAGAGGAAACCAGAAAAGGGCCAAAGGAATGCGCAGAGACATAAAAGAAGAGCTCACAACTCCAATAAGTCAGACCTGCAAACTCTCCTTGATGAAACAGGGGAGAGAAAGACATCTAGGTGTCTGTGGGACAAAGCCTCCAAAAAATGTCTCTTGTACCATGTGGATGGAGGTGTCACGGAGAGTCTCTCTCAGAAATAGGGACACTTTCCCTGTGACACTTCCCCGTAACACCAGTAAGTAATGCTCTAATAGGACTTCAAATGTTAATCACGTGTAATGTTTTGTGTAACACCATTTTAGTGCCCAAAAAAGCCCCAATTTTACGCAGATGAACCACTGAAATCGACATGGAATTTCAAGACCTCTGTACATCCTGTATCAAAAAAAACTATAGTACACATGAAGAATTTTAAAAACTGCATCTATAGAGCTGCATCATCTTTCATCTCCCTTTCCAGAATCAAGTTAGAAATTTCCTTTTCCACTAGATTGCTGGTGCCACAAAAATACAATATAGTTACATCAGCACCTTCTCCAGAATCAAATGGCCAAGCAGGAATTTTTTTTTTCCATTTGAGGGCTGGTACTGCAAAAATACCACAGACTTTGGAACTTATTACACCAATGAATTAATAAATCTTTTCATGCATATACCAAGAGCAGAGATGTTATTCAGTCACAAAGTCAGCACAATACTTAATGGCTAGGTTTAGAAGGCAGATAACTCAGCGTAAAAAGTACAGTTAGTTTCTTTATATAGCAGTTTATTTTATGGGTGAAATTTGTCAAATCACAAAGATTTGATAAACTATTTATGTGCAGAGGACTGGATGCTGTAATGGGTTAGCACAACATCTTTTCATATTTGAGTTTGAATCCAATCCAGACTGATGAAATGAAAGTCTCTTTTCACTATCAGCTATACGATAGTTATGCAATACATGTTTGGCCTGTTGACAAAGTTCTGAGCAACACGGGCCTGCAACTTAGCAGTCTCACTCAAAGATGTAACATGATGAATGGTGTAGGGCAGGAGTGTCCAACATCTAGCCCATTTCCTAATTTTGTTCAGCCTGTGGAGTATCTTCTCCCTAAAAAAATACTGCTCCACCTCATCTTCATAGGCAGACTACAAGATGCGCCATCAGATCTGGTCCAAATGTTTGCAGGATGACATTTGACAAGGATAGAGTCAGGATATCCTGTGGGGCAGTGGTAATTTGACTTGGCACTTTATATCAGTGTGGAAATTTACAGACCTGGCGCTCTTTCATTTACAAAATGCACTCAGCACAGGGACCCGATCACCCATCTGAGAAATTCTCCTTGCATACATTTCAACAGCCAGATGACTGGGCGAATCCTCCACATAAATACACATTTCATGAGGAAACGAAACACCAAAGTCCTTGGAACGAGTTCTGGTTCATCTGTACTACCATTGTCTGTGGAGTGCTATGACTGATATTTTCTGGACAAAAATGAATTGGTGACACATACACAAGAGAATGCCAAAGATCAGAAGGGTGCAGAGAGTAGCTTACCAGGAAGAGAATCAATTCCAGCTCCCATCCTAAACGCCAATATCTTCCTGCCGCTTGCTACTCAGCCCTACCACCACCCGCATAGTGGTTGTACCATTCCATTCTCGCCACGGCAGCTGGCGAATTTAAATTCAATTAATTAATTAAATTCAATTAATTAAAAATAAAAAAAAAATCTGGAATTAAAATACTAGTATCAGTAATGGTGGCCATGAAACTACTGGATTGTCGTAAAAACCCATCTGGTTCACTAATGTCCTTCAGGGAAGGAAACCTGCCGTCCTTACCCAGTCTGGCCTATATGTGACTCCAGACCCACAGCAATGTGGTTGATTCTTAATTGCCCTCTGAAATGGCCTAGCAAGCCACTCAGTTGTGTTCAAGAAGGCAGCTCACCACCACCTTCTCAAGGGCAATTAGGGATGGGCAATAAATGCCGGCCTCGCCAGCGACGTCCACATCCCATGAACGAATAAAAAAAAAATCACAGAGGTAGGTGAAAGAGGCAGAGAGAAAAAGAAAAATATCACTGGAGACAGATAATATCAAAATGAGGTAAAGAAAGAGATTAACAAGAGGGTGAATGCAAGAGAGCGAGAAACAAAAACAAATTGATTATCAAAAGGAATCAGCTAGAAGGAAAGAAAACTGTCTACAGCCTGGCTCTGGTATATAAATTGTCTATCTCAGCTATAATATGGCTGATCTGTACCTCAACTCCATTTACCCGTCTTTGCTCCATATCCCTTGATATTCTTATCTAATAAAATTCTGTCGATCTCCGTCTTGAAAATTTCAATTGATCCAGCATCCACAGCCTTTTGGGGGAGAAAATTCCACATTTCCACTACTCTTTGTGTGAAAAAGTGCTTCCCGATATTATTCCTGAATGGCCTAGCTTTAATTTTAAGATTTGTGCCCCCTTATTCTGGATTCCAAAAGAAATAGCTTCTCTGTATCTACCCTATCTAATCCCTTCATCATTTTAAACATCTCAATTTGATCAACCCTCAACCTTCTAAACTCAAGGGAACACAAGCCAAGTTTATGCAACCTGTCCTCATAATTCTGGCGAATCTGCACTGTACCCCCTCCTTCCTGATATCTATCCCCACCTATTCCCTCCCACTGCTCACCACTCCATCCTACCACCTCCCATGCCAAGCGCCAAACCTTCTCCCCCACACCCATACAATCTTACATCCGTTTGCTACTCCTGGTCTGAACACACATGCCTTCTCATCCATTCCCATTAACCACTTCCTTCTAACAGCCTCCTATCCCAAGGAGCATCACGTTCCAACATTCTTTGCTTTCCTTCTACCCTTTTCCAGCTCCCATCCTAAACGCCAATATCTTCCTGCCGCTTGCTACTCAGCCCTACCACCACCCGCATAGTGGTTGTACCATTCCATTCTCACCAACCACCTTTTCATCCTCTTGTCCTAAATGCCCATCCCTCTTCACCACCATACTGGCAGGCTCCAGCACCATCCTCCAGTATTTTCAAACCTAATACCACCCCCTCAGTATTACTAAAACCAACACCACTATTCCAGTTCTATCAAAACCAACACCACCTGCTCCCAGTGTACTAAATCTAAGAGCCCCACACTACTGGACACTCATTTAAAGTTTTCACAGAAAAATGGTCAAAGTTCTTGAATTTAATCTGCAAAACACTCTTGTTAGTCCAAAAATACCAAGGAATAAAAACAGGACTTCACACATTTCATCACTATAATTCAGTGCCCCTGCGAATACATTGTCCATTACATGGCATAATACTCTGGTTATAAAACAGCACATCATCTGACTCACTGTGAGCAATGTCACAGGAAATCTGCTAGTTATTAATAAATATAAATGAAACTATTACTGTGCTATATGGAGCTGCCATTAAAATCTACAGAAACCAGGCTATTAACATCCAGGAAATGCATTAGTGAACAAATAGAAATATATTTGAAATGTATAAATTTGTACATATTTTTCAGAGTGACAGAAATATAAAAAAAAGGTTTCATTTTTACATAAAAATGAGTGACTATACAAGCTTAAGGAGGTGGATATCTTCAGTAAAATTTGGAGCTGTATTCATTGCTATGCTCCGTCTGTATCCTTGTAGGGGCATGTGCTTTCTTATATTTTCTTTCAGCTGCAACTTATGGATTTCAGACTGGTGTGATGAGCCTCAGCTCAAAAGAGTAACCTGGGTCCTCCTGGATCCATCCAACTAGTCTTGAAATTCCATTAAATAAGGATGGCACTTTTGATTGCTGTGGAATAAATGCACTGTGAAGCTTCCAGGGTACTTTGGATCTAACTTCATGATGTGGCACTGATGGTCACATACAACCTGTACATTTACTAAATCAAGCAGTTTCCTATTCAGAGTTTATTTTGCCAGAGGAGAGGCGAGAGTAGCTGCCCTCAACGTCATTGCCATTGCAATCTTGAAAAGGGCCCTTATGGGCACATGGATTCCATCAATGAGGCCCTGCACTCTTGAGAAAAGGACCATTCTGAAAAAGAGCCATCTTCTGCTGCGGGTTGCTTTCACTTTGAAAAAATGACAGTCAGTGTTGCACTACGTAGTGGCTATACTGACAGATGTCATCTAAGGCACCTAAAAAGAAGCCACCGCACCTGCCCCCACCCCCGCTGTTCCAGTATAGCTTTGACATCGGCATACCCGATAATCTGGAAAATTACCCGGGAATGTCCTTTAGACAAGAAGCAAGATAAATCTAACCTGGTCAATTACTGCCCCATGAACCACCTCCCAATTATCAGTAAAATGCAGGAAGGAATCACGAACAGTGCCATCAAACAGCACCTACTCACCAATAACCTGTTTGCCAATTCTCAGTTTGGGTTTTGTCAGCACCATTCATTTTCAGACCTCATCACAGCTTTGATCCAGACATGGGCATAAGAGTTTATTTTACCAGAGGAGAGGCGAAAGTATCTGCCCTCAACATCAAGGCAGCATTTGACCAAGTAAGGCAACAAGGAGCCCTAGAAAAACTGAGGTCAGTAGGGCAAAACTCTTCAGTGGTTGGAGTCATAACTGACACACAGGAAGATGGTTAGGGTTGCCAGACAGCAATCATTGCAGTCCCAGGACACTGCCGCAGGAGTTCCTCAGGGAAGTGTCCATGTCCCAACCATCTTCATCAATAACTTTCCCTCTATCATAAGGTTAGGAGTGGAGCTGCTTGTTAACAATCCCACAGCTCCAGTCACAACTCCTTCAATAACAAAGCAACCCATACCAGCCTACAGCAGGACTTGGACAACATTCAGGCTTGGACATTTAAGTGACAGGTACATTCATGCCATCTAAGTGCCAGGTCATTTCCATCTCCAACAAGAGAAAGTCCAGACACCTGCCCCAAACTTCAATTGCCGAGTCCTCTACCATCAGCATCTTGAGGGTTCATCACTGATCAGAAGCTTAATTGGACCAGCCATATCAACATTGTAGCTACAAAAGCAGGGCAGGGGCTGAGTACTCTGCAATGAGTGGCTCATCTCCTAACCCTTCAAAGTCACTCTACTGTCTACAAGGCTCAAGTCAGGAGCATGATGGAATACTCACCACTCACTGAATGGGTGCAACTGCAACACATGCACTCCATGAATGGTGTTGAAATGGATTGCTATGGATGAGGTTGAAAGAGACTTAGAGGTCTTAGTAAACTCAATGCTAAACAGGTCCTACCAATGCAAAGCAGCAATCAACTAGGTCAATAGAACACAGAACCACATAGCCTAAACAGCTGAGTATAAGTCAGAGGAAGTTGTCAACGAAGTTAATAGAATGTAAAAACACAGCCAAAATAGTTGACTATAAGCCAGAGGAAGGCTTATCAAACCATACAGTGCTCTGGTCAGACCACACCTTGAATACCGCGTACAGTTCTGATCACCGAAATACAAGGGCGATATTCAAATGCTTGGAGGCAGTGCAGAGAAGAGCCACAAGATTAATCATTACAACAACAACTTGTATTTATACAGCACCTTTAACATAGTAAAATGTCCCAAGACGCTTCACAGCAGCGTTATCAAACAAAATTTCACATTGAGCAACATAAGGAGGTATTAGGACAGATGACCAAAGTTTGGTCAAAGAGGTAGGTTTTAAGGAACGTCTTAAAGGAGGAGAGATAGAGAGGCGGAGAGGTTTAGGGAGGGAATTCCAGAGCTTAGGGCCTAGGCAGTTGAAAGCACGGCCGCCAATGGTGGAGCGATTAAAATCCTGGATGCGCGAGAGGCAAGAATTGGAGGAGTGCAGAGATCTCGGAGGGTTGTAGGGCTGGAGGCGGTTACAGAGATAGAGGGGCGAGGCCACGGAGGGATTTGAAAACAAGAATGAGAATTTTAAAAACAAGGTGTTCCCGGACCAGGAGCCAATGTAGGTCAGCGAGCACAGGGGTAATAGGGGAACGGCAGTTGGTGTGAGTTAGGATACGGGCAGCAGAGTTTTGGATGAGCTCAAGTTTACGGAGGGTGGAAGATGGGAGGCCAGCCAGGAGACCGTTGGAATAGTCCAGTCTGGAGGTAACAAAGGCATGGATGAGGGTTTCAACAGCAGATGAGCTGAGGCAAGGGAGGAGACGGGCGATGTTACAGAGGTGGAAGTAGGCGGTCTTGGTGATGGAGCGGATATGTGGTCGGAAGCTCATCTCAGGGTCAAATAGGATGCCAAGATTGCAAACTGTTAGTTATTACACACACATCTGCATAATCTATCAAATAATTGTTTTATATCATTGTATATATCATAATCTGTAACCACAGGCTGTATAAATCATAAGCTTACAACTGGTGCTGTCCCTTAAGACAGTTGCAAGCAGTCAGCATATTAATGAGGGAACTTTAAGTCATCCCCTCCTAACAGGGTGGGATGTCCTGCCATTGTCCCATGTTGTTAACAACATCAACATATTGATGAGGGAACATTAAGCCTCTTGATGAGGGTAAGGGCTTTGCCATTGTCCCAGCAAGTTGATGATGTCAGCCTGGTGTCGGCAAGTGAGATCCTTTTGTCAAGCTGATGGACTACTGTCTGCCTCACTCTCTGGACTGGGGATGGGTAGTCAGCTGACCACAGGACTTCCTGCTAAACAGGGTATAAAGACACAGCTCAACCAAGAATCTTTGTTGGGGATCCCTCAAGAAGCAGTGGACAAGTTGTTAAGGTGGACAAAGTGGCACGAGCTCAACGCCCGTGTAGAAAGAAGGAAGAAATCTGCAAAAGACAGTATCCAAGAGGGTGGGGGCTGTGAGGATCGCGAGAGGCGAGAGGCGAGAGGCCAAGTTGTGAGCCCAACCCAGAGTGAAAGTGGGTAATATCTCTCCAGTTTCCATCCTGTAAACTGTTGCTTAAATACTGTGTGTATCAAACTGTTCTTCATAATAAAGTACATGCCACCGTAACCAATTAGGGTCGACTCGAATCTTTCGGAACCAGGAAGTAAGTAGCAGAGCGGGGGCTCCCTAAGACCGTATATATATAATCCCAATAGAACGGTCTGGTTCAGCCTCAGACAGTGGCTAGGGAGAGGGATGGAGTCGGTGGCTAGGGAACAGAGTTTGCAGCAGGGACCAAAGACAATTACTTTGGTTTTCCCAATATTTAGTTGGAGGAAATTTTTGCTCATCCAGTGCTGGATGTCGGACAAGCAATGTGACAAATGAGAGATAGTTGAGGGGTCGAGGGAGGTGGTTGTGAGGTAGAGCTGGGTGTCGTCAGCATACATGTGGAATCTGACATTGTGTTTTCAGATGATGTCATCAAGGGGCAGCACGTAGTTGTGAAATAGGAGGGGGCCAAGGAAAGATCCTTGGGGGACTCCAGAGCTAATGGTGCAGGAGCAGGAAGAAAAGCCATTGCAAGTAATTCCTTGACTACGACTGGATAGATAAGAATGGAACCAGGCGAGCACAGTCCTACCCAGCTGGATGATGGGCGTTGGAAGAGGATGGTGTGGTCAACCGTGTCAAAGGCTACAGACAGGTCAAGAAGGATGAGGAGGGATAGTTTACCATCATCACAATCGCATATGATGTCATTTCATAGAATCATAGAAAGTTACAGCACAGAAGGTGGCCATTCGGCCCATCATGTCCGTGCCGGTCGAAAAAAAGCTATCCAGCTTAATCCCACTTTCCAGCACTTGGTCTATAGCCCTGTAGGTTACGGCACTTCAAGTGCACATCCAAGTACTTTTTAAATGAGTTGAGGGTTTCTGCCTCATCTACCCTTTCAGGCAGCGAGTTCCAGACTCCCACCACCCTCTGGGTAAAATATTTCTCCTCAGCTCCTCTCTAATCCTTCTACTAATTACTTTAAATCTATGCCCCCTGGTTACTGACCCCTCTGCTAAGGGAAATAGGTCCTCCCTATCCACTCTATCTAGTCCAGTCATAATTTTATTTACCTCAATTAAACCTCCCCTCAGCCTCCTTTGTTCCAAAGAAAAACAACCCTAGCCTATCCAATCTTTGCTCACAGCTAAAATTCTCCAGCTCTGGCAACATCTTTGTAAATCTCCTTTGTATTCTCTCTAGTGCAATCACATCTTTCCTGTAATATGGTGACCAGAACTGTACACAGTACTCAAGCTGTGGCCTAACCAATGTTTTATACAGTTCTAGCATGACCTCCCTGCTCTTATATTCTATGCCTCGGCTAATAAAGGAAAGTATCCCGTATGCCATCTTAACCACCTTATCTACCTGTCCTGTTACCTTCAGGGATCTGTGGACATGCACTCCAAGGTCCCTTTGTTCCTCTACATCTCTCAGTATCCTGCCATTTATTGTGTACTCCCTTGCCTTGTTTGCCCTCCCCAAATGCATTACCTCATACTTCTCTGGATTGAATTTCATTTGCCACTTTTCTGCCCACTTGACCAGTCCAGTGATATCTTCCTGCAGTCTACAGCTTTCCTCCTCACTATCAACCACACGGCCAATTTTGTATCATCTGCAACTTCTTGATCAAGACCCCACATTCAAGTCCAAATCATTAATATATACCACAAAAAGCAAGGGACCTCGTACAGAGCCTTGCGGAACCCCACTGGAAACAGCTTTCCAGTCGCAAAAACATTTCCGCCAACCATTACCCTTTGCTTCCTGGCACTGAGCCAATTTTGGCTCCAACTAGCCACTTTCCCTTGAATCCCATGGGCTTTTACTTTTTTGACCAGTCTGCCATGCGGGACCTTGTCAAAAGCCATGCTAAAATCCATGTACACTACAACAAACGCGTTACCCTCATCGAACCTCCTCAAAAAATTCAATCAAGTTAGTCAAACATGACCTTACCTTACCAAATCCATGCTGACTGTCCTTGATTAACCTGTGCCTTTCTAAATGACGATTTATGCTATCCCTCAGAATTGATTCCAATAATTTACCCACCGCCGAGGTTAGACTGACTGGCCTATAATTACTCAGTCTATCTCTTTCTCCCTTTTTAAACAACGTGACTTTGTTAATGGCCGTTTCAGTACTGTGGCAGGGGTGGAAACCTGACTGGAGGAATTCAAACATGGAGTTGCGAGAAAGATGGGCATGGATTTGGGAGGCGACAACACGTTCAAGGACTTGAGAGGAAAGGGAGGTTGGAGATGGGGCGGTAGCTTGTGGCAGGGGTCAAGGGTGGATTTTTTCAGGAGGGGTGTGATGACGGCAGATTTGAAGGGGAGGGGGACAGTACCTGAGGAGAGGGAACCGTTAACAATAACAACTAACGTATGGGCCAGGAAGAGAAGTTGGGTGGTCAGCAGTTTAGTGGGAATAGGGTCAAGGGAGCAGGAGGTGGGTCTCACGGTCAAGATGAGCTTGCAGAGGGCATGAGGGGAAATAGGAGAGAAACTAGAGAAACTTGTGAGTTCAGGGCTAGAGCAGGGGGGAACCATAGGAGAAGCTTGGCCTGGTGGGCTACGGGAAGGGAGGGAAATAGCAGAGGCAGCTGAACAGATGGTTTCAATCTTAGTGACAAAGAATTCCATGAGCTCCTCGCACTTTTTGTTGAGAGGAGAAGCCGGGGTTTATCTTTGCATTCCAGGATGCTCCTGGCATAGTGAACAGTTTTGGCAGAGGAGTGCAGGGCCCAATAATGCATAGGGTGACCAGGGTGAGAGAGAGTAATGGTTTTAATGTGGACAAGGGCATCAAAGGGTGAGAGTGTAAATGAGCAGATCGGTAGCTGCAGAAATGTCGTGGTGAATGGAGGGCCAAAGGCTAGACAATTGGGAATTTGAAAGTGCCATTGTAAGTGACTTGGGGAAGAGTTTTCTCCAGGAACGGACACAGAAGGAAGTGGAATTGAGAGGGGGAAGGAGGATGTCGGTGGAGAGGGATACGAGGAAGTGGATCACCACCACCTTCTCGAGGGCAATTATGGATGGGCAATAAATGCTGGCCTCGTCAGCGACACTCACATCCCGTGAACGAATAAAAAAAATGTAAAGTCAATTAATGCTTTCTACTGACATTACACTATTTTTTACTCACATCTACTTTTTTTTCTAAAATTAAGTAATAAAGAATGCTAACTGCACTGTTGGATATTAAGGCAGGTTTTTACCTGAACCATACAGGTCTGCTTTGAGATAGCCTTAGCTAATGTGTGAAGTTGAGTCACAGTTCTGATGTTGGCTTCTTCTGCTCCTACCTGCATATGAGAGAAGAAGTCGTTGTGAACAGACACCAGTGCAGCTTAAAAGAAACCTAAAAAGTCTTCTGGGAGATAATGAATATATTAAATTGGGAAAAGGAGGGAGGGGAAAGACAGTTTAAACCCCGAAGAATACTCGTCAACGCCTCCTTTCTAATTTACTTCCTGAACAACTTCCTCCTAAGGTGGAACCATGTGTCGATCCGGTGTTTCTTAATATTTAACTGGAATAAATCCGCCCAACCTGGCGGCGACCGCGCGTGCACGCACACTCGCTCCCGATCTCGGGAAAGGTGGGCTTAAACCACCCTCCAGCGCGCGGTCACGAGAGCCGAAGGGCGCGTGCTTACCGCGAGGAGCCCCCCTCCCCCCACTCCTCCCGGTCGGCGCGCGTGTTCCTATCGCAGCGCGTTAATGAGGGGCACGCGCACGTGTGTGTGTGTGTGCGCGCGCGTTCCCGCGGCCGCAGATACCGGCTCCAGCCGGTATATATGTATATAATACAGCCCGAAGGAGAGCCAACGTAAATAATCATAGATTATTAGGCGACGGTCAAAATCTGGACTCGGGGCTGGATCACCGCATCACCAGCCGTTCAACATTGAACAAATAGGAGCAGTATTAAGATATTTAATCCGTCAATGCATCCGACCAGGCACCGGCAGACTCGACACACTTTACCTGTCTGGGGGAGACATTAAAAAAAAAGGCAAGTCTGTTACCGCAGAGTCAGTCCATCCGGTGCCCGGATTCTTGTTCAGATCTTTTGAAGTTGGTTTACATACATTTTGTACCATCTTATACCCTCAGTAAGACCGCCCTGAGCGTCGTGTGCCCCCATCCAATCGATAAATGTCACTTTGTATCGAGGGACTGACGTACAATATTTCTAGTTTTTTAAAGAAATTTTAAGCACTGGAAACTATTCTGATCAATTAAACTTTTTGAATGCTTATTTGTTACTGCATTGGGATCCTTCGGGCTTGTCCTACAAGGGTTAGCTGATGTCATCTCTCGGATCTTAACGCGTTCTCTTTTTTTTTTCGCTGAACGTAAACTAAACTGTTTAAACTTTTAAAATGAAATAGTTCATGTTTTTTTGGAAGGTTAATTTTGTTTTGTTTTGTCTCCACAGCCCCAAGAATCAGGTCAGCAGCTTGCGGCTATTTTGCGTGGCACTGCCGCATCTCAAGCACATTTAGAGCAGCGCTGAGACACTCGGCTGGTGAGTACAGTAGCAATCTTAATGGGTTCAAAATTGCACTTGCACTTCAAAAGGCTCAAAATACAGAACAAATTATACAACGTAAGAAATCCGCCTGATGGTATATATTTGGACCTGTCTGAAATCCCAACTTTACACGTTTAAAGAATTTAGAACAATTTTTGTAAAAAGCCAAAAAACCTTTGGGTGCGGTAATTCGGGACGCACAATCGGATTTCGATCCGGTTCGTTTCACGGCAAAGTGCTGATACACAGTCCGCTCTCCAGTAGAGGAAGTCTCTCAGCCGTTTACCGCATATTTCTATCAGGCGCTCTCCTTGGCACCGATTCCGCGCCTCTAAGCGGAATTAGTCTTATTTAAAACGTGAGTGTAAAATGATATAATTCTGATGTTTAAAATTACAACCTTATTAAAACTCAACGCTTTTTGTCATTGTTAAGTATCTTTCGGAAGAGAAGTGAATAATGTATCGACTGCAATTAAGAAACGAAAAGCTAAGTTACAGAAATACGCTGATTTAGTTGGTGCAGTGGGCTGCAGCTAGTGTCTGGGAGCGGGGGAATAGCGCTTTGCCACTAAGGTGCTCGGTGCTCCTCCAGCTGTTGAGTCACACTCAGTGCAATCGCTGTGAAATACAAACTGGCCGGCAGATGGTGCAAAAAAACGACTACTGTTCTTGTTCGTTAGATTGAATCTCACTGCCAGTTCCGGGAGTCTTGAACCTCGGTGTCAGGATGACAAGAGTTTAAAATGACGACATTGTGTAGATCGACGTATATAATTATTTAAAAGTTATATGATATGAGTTTTTGTTCCTTTTGGATTTGTCTACAAGATGACAGCTATTGGGACCTTTTATCCCCTTGAGACTGGACCTTCGCTTTACTTGGCTTCCACTGAATGGGCATCAGCGCCTCTGTGTAGTGTAACATTTGGCAATATCTTGGGGATCCCAGTTCTATCCCTGCCATATTGAATTAGCTAGTGCAAATAAAATACTTGGGGCTATGTAGCAAATGAGATGTTAAGCAGTTGCAGAGATTTTCCTCTGGAGTTACTCCTTAATATCAGTGGATGGAGATGCTACTTCCTTAAGGCCAGCTACCACATGTTTACATTTAGTTCCACTTTATCACCCCCAACTGGGGACCCGGTTTCCTTTTTATGCCTTGCTAACCCAAACATCAATGCTTTATGTGCAATTTTGGGATCATAATATTTAGCAGGCATAGGAACATCTTGATGCGGACTAGTGCCCAAAGTGGGCAAAGGGTCATGGAATGCAGATGCCTATGGAGTTGTGTAGTTAGAAATAGTATAAATGGGGTAAAATCTTAGCCAATAGGTTGGGCGATGAGCTCACCCAACTATAATGTGGGTATCTTCTGCAGCAAAGCATCCTTTGTAATCTTGATAGCCATGAGTATGTTGGTTCATAACCTTTAATAAACCTTCAAGTGTTTGACTGCATGTTGAATTCATCCTTGGCCTGCAGGTGCAGAGCTGTAGCCTTTGTCTATCATATTACAAAATTCACATTCGTAACACTGGGACAGCATAAAGGGGGTTGAGACTCTTATGTAATGGGTCTCTAACGCTTTTCCTTTCAGTGGCATCTGGGAACTGAGTGTTCTCCAGGAACTACAGAGACATCTATGTATTTTATTTGCATGGTAGTTTTAGGTTTTCATTTGACACAAGAGGTTCATATAACATAGCTGTTCTCCCTGTTTTCAGCAAAGTGTGTTTGCTATTATAAGGTCTGCACTGTCATGTGTGCACTTAACTCTAAATGTTAAAAAGTCAATATTAATATTATTCTGAAGACAAGTCAAGCACTTAGGCGGAATTACTAGTTTTGGTGTTTAAAAACTGAAACAGCTCTCTTTTTAAATGCAGTGAACAAATCGTGGAAATGACAATGTTCACGGGAAACATGAGAGGATGCACAACAAATGTTTACACAAAGACTCCAGATGGAGGCTGGGGCTGGATCATAGCCATTGCCTTCTTCTTCGTAGAAGTACTCACATACGGCATAATTAAATCATTTGGTGTTTTCTTTTACGACCTAATGATTTATTTCGATGAGTCCAACAGCAGAGTGTCTTGGATATTATCTATCTCTGTGTTTGTAATGATGTTTACAGGTAAGGAATATGTTCAATATCTATGGATTGATTTTTGGTAATGTTCACTTCTCTGGTTTTGGGTAGCATTTATTAAATGATATCCTTGACAATCTAGCAGTAGCCTATAATAGATTCCATTTACAGACAATATTTATATAATTGGGTTTGGCACACCCAAGAACAGTAATATAAGAAACTGGAAATTACAGCTGCAATCCCACAATTGTTACGGTTTGTTATAATTACGTTTTTAAAAATGCAGTTAGAATCATAAAGCACAGAAGGAGTCCATTCAGCCCATCGTGCCTGTGCCAGAGTCCTGGCAAAAATTCCAGAAATGCTAAAGGGTTTTCTATTTTTTTTTCAATGTCATTATCTGAAATTTAGATTGGAATAAATGTTTGTTACAGCTGCTAGTTGTCTTCATGGCACTAGCCTGAAACCATTATGGAAAGTTCTTTTTCAGCTACTTTTGTTAAGGCTTGAGGAAAAGGAAGAAACTTGTACTGAATAGAACCAAAAATTGATGCAGTAAGGATAAATATGTAAATATCAAATGATTGGAGAGGGGCCTGAGCGATTGATTTTAATCAGATGATTAACTCATTCTATACACTGTACTCCCAATAATTCAGTCATTTTTTATCCAGTAATTCAAATTATCCAACATAATTAAAATGGCAGTTTTTTTTGAAGTGCAAAAAATCCAAATTATCCAATTATTCAAATTAACTGACATCAAATTAAGAGTAGACTGTACCTTAATTTGAATAGTACAGGTTCTGGCATTTATTCTGCCTTAGTTCTGAAAGTGGCTTTGAGTACTTAAGCAACCCGAACATTTATGACAAGTTTAACCCTTATCTTTTGTGCTTCATAAATCAACAAGTTTAAATTACATATTTACTCAATATTCAATGCCATTTAAAAAAAAATTTGCATTAAGCATTTAATTATACTGCAGATAGAATGATCTCTAATGTGGTGGCAGAGAGGCAGATATATTGCATACTCCAAGACTCATAAGGGTATATTTTCCTATCGTTGAAGTTCAAATATGGATGTTAACGTGCTTGTACTACATTCCTCTGTGTGCTGTTTTTAGGAAGGGTGCTTAAACATTTATACATGAACTTCGCCAGTGGAAAAATTTACCCCACCATACTCTTATGTATTTCCCCCAATTAACTTAAAGACTTGAGTTCCTGTACAATGTGTATTTATATCCCTATGTTAAATATATTTTTGCAATTTTTCATTTTGTTTCCACATTTATTTCTCATCCTATTTGTTTTGAAACTTGTAACAGCAACATTAGTTCTAATTATCTTGTTAAAATATTTGGAGTTACATTCACCCTGTTTTCTATTTATATCAGTTCACTTTTCCATTTTGCATTTATTTCTTTTCAAACCTACTGATCTTTCATATTCTTTTATGTTTCCCCCTTTTCTCTTTTAATTAATTGTGTCAGCTCCAAACTGAATTTCAGACTCCAAGGATTGGAGGAAGATGTTGAAAGAACAAAGTTGCAACTTCCTTTCTTTCTCTTTCTCTCTCCTTCCCTCTTCTTTCTTTCTTTCTTTCCTCTCTCTCTCTCTCTCTCTCTCCAGCATCAGGCCAAACCCCACTAATTGCCCTCTTGAGAAGGACAGAATCACATGCCAAACTTCTGGATTAAATGGAGATGTTGAACACCATGATGAAAAGTTAGCTGAAATCCAAAGTTCAATCCAAGTGCAGTGACTCAACCAAATCAAGATCAAATGCTACAACAATAATATGCATTTATATATATATATTTTTTAAAATTCCAAGGTGCTTCACCAAAGCCAATCAGACAAACGGACACCCAGGGGGTGAACAAAAGCTTGGTCATAGAGGTGGGTTTTGAGGAGGGGCTTAAAGGAGGAGAGGGAGAGGGAGAGGGTGGGAATTCTAGGGCATGGGGCCTATACAGCTGAGGACATGGTGCGGCAAAGGGAAGGGGTTGCTCAAAACACCAGAGTCAGAGGAATAGAGAGTTTGGGGGTAGGGGGGAATGCAATGCTGGAGGAGTTTGCAGAGATAGGGAGGGGCAAGGCTATGAAGGGATTTAAACACTAGGATGAGAATTTTAAATTTTAATCGTTGAGGGACTGGGAGCCAATTTTCTTCAGCTAGGTTATGGGGTAATGGGACTTCGTGCATGATAGGATATGGGCAGCGGGGTTTTGGGTGAGCTGAAGATTACTGAGAGTGGAGAGTGGGAGGCCAGCCAGGAGAGCATTGGGATAGTGGCGTCTGGCAGTGCCAAAGGCATGGATGAGGTTTTCAGTGGCAGATGGGCTGAGGCAGGGATGGAGGTGGGCGATGTTATGGAGGTGGAAGTAGACAGTCTTTGTGATGGAGAGGATATGGAGTTGGAAGTTCAGCAGGGGGTTGACCAGGACACCAAGACTGCCAACAGTCTGGTTCAGCCTGAGATAATGGCTGGACGAGGTGGATGGAATCAGCGGCAAGATTATGGAGTTTGTGGCAGGGGTCTAAGATGCTGGCTTTGGTCTTCCCAGTGTTCAACTAGAGGAAATTGGGGCTCATCTAACACTGCATATCGGACAAGCAATCTGACAATACAGAGACAGTAAACGTGTCGAGAGAGGTGTTGAGATGTAGAACTGGGTGTCATCAGTATACATGTGGAAGTTGACCCATGTCTGTGGAAGATGGCAGCATGTAGATGAGGAACAGGAAGGGGCCAAGGACAGATCCTTGGGGGACTAAGATCCTTGAGGGTAACAGTGCTGGGGTGAAAGAGAAGCCATTGCTGGAGCTGCTCTGCTTACGATCACATGGGTAAGAGTGGAAACAAGCAAAGGCAATCCCACTGAGCTGGATAACGGAGGAAAGACGTTTGATATGGTTGACCCTACCATCCTCCAAGACTGCAGAGAGGTTGAGGAGTACAAGGAGGGATATTGTACCATGGTCATCGTCACATTGGATGTCATTTATGACTTTGGTAGGGCTGTTTCATCGCTGTGGCAGCGATGGAAACTTGACTGGAGATAGGGTGGTACTTTGCAAAGACAAAGGGATTGAGGGTGGGATTTTTTTTTGGGGGGGGGTGTGGCAAGTGATGACAACAGTTTTGAAAGTACCTGAGGAGAGAGATCCATTTACAATGTCAGCTAGCATGAGGGCCAGGAAGGGAAGTTGGGAGGACTAGCAGCTTAGTGGGAATGGGAGCAGGAGGTGGGTCTCAAGGAGATGAGCTCAGAGAGGGCATGAGGGAACATAGAAAAAGATGCAGGTACAGAGGTGGGGTGGGAGATCCTGCAGAGACCTTTGCCTTGGTGGGAAAGGGGAGGGGGAGAAGCAGCAGAGGCAGCTGAAAGTTAAATGTCTCCTTCAAAAGCTTCATCCTGGAAAACTCTATGCCATCTGGGCAATAAACGCAGGTTCTTAAAGCCAATTTTGAGGAAAGATGTGCTTACCTTGTCTGTGTCTTCTTCTGTCTCTTGTCAATTCCTGTTGTCCCATCTAAGTAGAAAGCGACAAATATTGTACCTTTCCACAGAAAGGGATCAGACAGACTCTTATAACTACAGCCCAGTGGTGGTTATGCTTGAAGATCACAGCAAC
The DNA here is from genome assembly GCF_035084215.1 of Heptranchias perlo. Taxonomy (NCBI): domain Eukaryota; kingdom Metazoa; phylum Chordata; class Chondrichthyes; order Hexanchiformes; family Hexanchidae; genus Heptranchias; species Heptranchias perlo. The sequence continues at coordinate 16,717,421 of NC_090347.1, forward strand.
TTTAGTAAATGAGAAGCTGCTGCAACATTTTAACAGCAACAATTTGTTACTCACTTGCAATCTGGCTGCATAACAACAACAACTTGCATTTATATTGCACCTTTAACGTAGTAAAGCGTCCCAAGGAGCATTAACAAACAAAATTTGACACCGGGCCACATAAGGAGATATTAGGGCAGGTGATCAAAAGCTTGGTCAAAGAGGTAGGTTTTAAGGAGCTCTTAAAGTTGGATATGTAGGCGGAGAGGTTAAGGGAGGGAATTCCAGAGCTTAGGGTCTAGGCAACTGAAGGCACGGCTGCCAATGGAGGAATGATTGCAAATGGGGCAACATAATATTATTCATTTCATGGGCTACAAATGTAATGACTTTTATTGCTAAATACAAATTTAGGAACTGTTTATGCTTCCAGAGCACTCAATAGGAACGTTCTGGCCTCATTGCAAATCTACTCTTAGGTTGTATCTGAGCTGTCAGTTGGAAATACAAATTTGTTAGAAGGCAGAACCACAAATAATGGTCTTATCGCAACATCTAAATAAGATCTTTATGGAAGTATGGTTGCTTCCCCCCATTCCTCCACTTGACCAATGAACTGGTGGATGTAATTTTTTTTTGTTTTTGCTGATAATACCATGCTATATAGAGTGGTTAATTCGCCATCTGTAACTGAATGACTTCAGGCTTAAATAGAATTGGATAATGTGCTGACAACTGGTGTATCCTCCAACACTGATAAAACCAAGTCAGTAACCCTCCCATGATGTTGCCTACCCACAACTCTTTTGTAGTAGTACTATGCTCTCTTCAATTATAAACATTCAGTTTTTCATCTCATAATATCAGGAACTTGAGAACTGCTGCAGCTGTACCTCAAAATTTTGCATCACCTAAAGTTCAAAACATCAGCACTGAAGCTTTTAAGTGTCATCTGCTCGCAGACAGCATTGTTTCCTGGAACATTGCCATTTGTATCCAAAAATTCAGACTGAGTTGACTTTTGCCTTGTATACCAGGATTGCAGCATACACACACTGGATTATTGGAAGATTTTGGTCTGTCCCACAAATCCCAGCAGTAATCGTCTAGGCTTTTTGTGCTTACCACAACCGCCAGGCTCATTCTGATGAGATTTCTGTTACTGTTGTCAATAGTTGTTAACAGTGATTTTGTAGATCCATAAAGATCCTAGAAGTTATTGTCCACAGGTTTTATCCATCTCTGTGTATTCTGATACAGAGAAAATATGTGGAGCAGAGAGCAAGACCTGAAGATTCATTAGCAAAGTTACAAGTCTGAATAAGTAAATATTTGGAAGACAAACCTTGGAGATGAGAAATTGAAGTTTTGAGTATTGGTGATTGTGTGATGACTAGGCATCATGCAGTGTGCATGAGTTCAATTTCTTGTGCTGCTGTGTTGCTAATCTCAGCTGGATTGCTTTGGGGAATTAAAAAGCAGAAGATATACACTTCCTCAGTAGAGTGGAGAAAAAAAAAGAGTTGTCCCTCTCCTGCAGACTGGCTCCATACTTGAGATGCTTTGCAGCAATTTGCTCATTTGTCAGCTTGCCGTTGTTGCATCCGTTGTTGCATAACCTTGGTGAGTTAGGGCACTGGAGACTAAATAGAAGGATTTTTTTTCCTTACAAAATTATAAAAAGAGTATTCAAAACACAGCTGGAAAATTGCATTACTAACCAAGGCTAGTTACTCTTCTAACTTTATCAAGCAGAAAAATAAAACAAACAACTCACTTAATGGGTGGACAGAGTGCAGCAAGTAATGGTGGTGAGTTTCTCTGTCTCCAAACCTTTCTTCTTTCTTGTTTTCCCTGCATTTGATCCCTTGTGGCCTGTTGCAGTTTCTCTTTATTCCACTATCTCCTTATCTATAAAAGCATATTTAGTTCCTTTTAGAGATTCATTAAAAGTACAAGTAGCAAGTTAAAGTCCTACTGACCATAAAAAAATTAAAAACACCAAGTAACAGTCACATAGGTTAATATTACATGCCGTTTTATGTCTCATGTTGATTTCTTGAGCAATAGAGAAATAAAAGTAATGTGTTCTACAGTGATGCACAATCTAATATCTTCCCATTGATTTTTCATAGCACTAAAGTAGGAAATAGAATAATCATAGTAATTAGAAATAGGAAAAACAGTATAATAGAGAACTATGACGACTTTAAAAATTCACATGCAGTTTTATCACATTACATATTAGCAACAGGTCTAATTCACTGCTTTCCTTCTGTACTTTAACACTTGTACATTCCTCAACTTTTCAAAACTGTACTATTTGTTGACTCTCATCACTCCATCCACAAACTTACAATGAGTCCCCAGGTTGGTGAGTTTCAGATACTAATACCAAGCAGATATGATGCTGAAAATTCTAACAATGCATAGTTTACCATCTCCACAAACAAGTGGGCTAGTTCTGCTTAACTCACCCTAGTGCAGTTCAAAGTATTATGCATTGTATTGCCAATGATTAATTAAAGAAGAACATATTTGCTTAGTTCTCAGTCAAAAGCAGATAAACTGTTTAGCCATTGCCATTATCGTGTACTCTTATCAATTTTTAGGAGCACATTATTTTGATATACATTGTTGATTCCAGTTAAACATTTTGGAGAAATGCAGCTTGAATTTTATCTGGCACAGGAAAATAATAACAGTGTAGATAGCTGTAGTGGTTAACATGGCTAAATCATTGTCATCATTGAATGGTGTAGTATGAAAATGCCACATGAATTACTTTCTTAGTCCTTTGATATTAAAAATATTAAACGTTACATTGCCAAGATTATTTATAAACATAAGATTTTGTTTTTTTTTAAATCTCTTTCCCACAGCAAAACAGGTTTCAGCTAGTGCCTGCTAAATATTCTCTTACTCCACTTCGGCTCAAGAATTTAGGTCACGAAAGAATCTGCTGAATCCAGTTAAAGTGAAACGTTAACAAACGTCGACACTGCCAGACAAAGAGAAGACCGAACAACACTTCTGTTTACCAGTACAGTACCTAATGAACCACATGCAAACTAGAAAAAAATCAAGAACAGCACAAAAATCAATGCAGTAATTCTGGCTGAGCTGAATTTGTAAAATGGAAGTCAGAGTTGAGCTTATTGTAAGTTCTAATCCTTAAATATGTTAATGGGTGGACAGAGTGCAGCAAGCAAGACCCATTCAAATGTTGCATGAAAAATGATGCAAGTTTCTAGTTTGCTGCCATTTAAGGGGTACAATTTGCAAATGTTTGGAACAACTTGGTTAAATAGAGGATTTTTACAATCAGCAATCTTCTTTAAAAGTTGTTACAATGCATTATGGTGTGAGAATGAGAGAAAAAAAACACACAACTAACATTTTGGTTTTAAAGAATGGATGCTGATGACTAGATATTTGCAGATATAATTAGTATAATCTGTTTACATCCCTGGTATGGTAAGGTCAGGGGGAGGAAGTAGCAAAGCTCAAGAAGATCTCTACCTGTGCTATAATGTTTCTGGCTGACTTGCCAGGAGACCCACTTCATTAATGCTGGAAAGACCCCCTCCTCAGCCAGTTTCCTCTCCCTCCCCAATTCATCACCTCAGCAATGGTTTAGCTAAAATTGGCAAACATCAGTTGAGACTGCAATTTCAATTGGTTTCCTGGTTAAGGAGCAGTACGAGAGCATTGTAGCTACCAAGCTGCTGATCATTCAGACTAAGAGTCCAGAGCTATGTATGTTGACAATTTAAAATGGGGCTAAAATGCTGTAGTTTGTGTACTTTTCCAAAACCAGTGGAGAGAGGTAAAAAATATACTTTTATCTAGGAGTAAGTAGGGAAAGGTAAGCAGACTGCTTTTCACTTGCCTTTCTCTACTCGCCATACAAAGCCTGGTAGTATTGTGATTGATCTAAATCTTTGCATTACAAAACAATGAGTAGAAAGAGAACCTTGATTTGCAATCTATGAATTAATAAAATCAAAATCATGAATGAATTATCCTCTAGAACCAATCAATAAGTAACAAGAACCTGTTTAGTGTTATGAAATTAAGTTACTGTCTTTGTTAGGGTCTTCTTTTTACTTTGCTCTAGAAATGCTACAAATGATAAATTATCCAAGACAATAATCAGAGACAAAATTAATTGTCACTTGGAAAAATATGCGTTGATAAATGACAGCCAGCACAGATTTGTCAAAGGCAAATTGTGTTTGACTAACTTGCTTGAGTTCTTTGAAGAAGTAACATAGAGGGTTGTTGAAGGTAGTACAGTTGATGTTTATTTGGACTTTCAAAAGTACCACATAATAGACTTGTTAGCAAAATTGAAGCCCATGGGATTAAAGGGGCTGAGGCAGCGTGGATACGAAATTGGCTGAGACAGAAAGCAGAGAGTAGTAGTGAACGGTTGCTTTTCAGACTGCAGAGAAGTGTACAGCAGTGTCCTCCAGGGGTCGGTATTAGGACTACTGCTCTTTTTGATATATATTAATGACCTGGACTTAGGTATACAGGGCATAATTTCAATGTTTGCAGATGACATAAAACTCAGAAATGTAGTAAACAATGAGGAGGATAGTAACAGATTTCAGGAGGATGTAGACAGAATGGTGAAATGGGTAGACACATGGCAGATGCAATTTAACACAGAGGAGTGTGAAGTGATGCATTTTGGTAGGAACAATGAGGAGAGGCAGTACAAACTAAATGGTACAATTTTAAAGGGGTTGCAGGAACAGAGAGATCTGGGGGTATGCGTACACAAATCTTTGAAGGTGGCAGGAAAAGTTGAGACAGCTGTTTAAAAAAGCATATGGTATCCTTGGCTTTAAAAATGGAGGCATAGAGTACAAAAGCGAGGAAATTATGCTGAACCTTTATAAATCACTGGTTAGGCTCCAGCTAGAGTACTGTGTCCAATTCTGGGTACCTTTTTGTTGCCGCCGTTTGGAAATCCAAGGTAAGTTTTGTTTACCTTTTTCAGTTGTGTCATTCATTGTGCCAAATAGGGTCAAAACAAGCACTCTGAATTGGAGTTTGATCTAACTCCACTGCTTCACTACAAAACTTCCAAATGGTGCTTGAAATTAGTACTGGTTCACAGGGTAATGATGAGTACATGTAGCAATGGAGCAAGGGCCATGATCATGTCACTGGTTCTGATATCAATGCATGCTCTATGCATTGAATTCATTCTGGAGGAAGCTTTTTGACCCTTTTTTAAAAAAACTGCCTTCAGTTGAAACCTGTTTCTACAATGTTGATTAACCAGTAACTTCTTCTGTCAAATTATAATACTGCTGTTCAAGGATTATGCAGCCTTAATTTCAGGCTGTACACTAATTTTACTCTGATTTTCAATGCGTGAGCAGAAGGTGGAGCAATGTTTTTTGACTTGATGCTTATCGTGTAAGTCATCATGAAATAGGACTGCGACAACAATTTAATTGGATAATTTTGGATCACTAAAATAATTGGAAGTATTTCAGTACATTAAGCGTCAGACAGCACAAGTTCCTCGTCACACATTCACTCAATGTCTTGCACACAACACTGGTGTTTCAAGAATTTATTTAGTTTTTCATGCAGCATGCACATTGTCCAACTCATAAGCTGAGGATTAAAAGATCCAGTTAAATGTTTGATATGTTGTAACCTATACACTCCTATGCAGACTGGCATTAAAACAAGTATGTGTACCATTTCTGTACTAGATAGCTTGGTGACAAATCAACTAATAATGTTTTATTTTTCTCTCTTATTTTTTCTCCCACCCCAAAAGTTATTTTCATCCCCTCCACTCTTTAGGTCCCCTGTGCCACTCACTCTACCCCAGAAGAGGTGGACAGGCGATCTGCTCCCAGACCTCTGACAATGCCGCTCTGTAACTGGCTGCTAGGAGGTGTGTGTGTGTGTGTGTGTGTGTGTGTGTGTGCGCGCGGACGCGTACATGTGTTTATGTGTTCCTTTTTCCCTTCCTTTTGTGTGCCCATCTTTCTCTGGTTTCAATCAATCAATCACACGTCCCAAAACACCACTATGGGTAGTGGCACCGCTTCCACATGCTTTACTCCTTCAGAACTGATATTAGACTAAAAAAAAAATCCAGCAATGTCAACTGGTTAACTAGTACCAGTGGGGTAGCTTTTATTTGTGCATGCAAATGACACCATAAACATTTGATTTTATTTCCTAGCCCTAAGTATGGGTAAGCACACAAAATTAATATTCGTCACGATACAACAAACTACTTTTTACACAATGGAGACACAAATAGGCTTGCTTGCTGATAATTTGGAACTGTAGTAGTAATCAAATAGCAACAGAAATTAAATAATTTTGCTTAGCATATCCTACCTCTGCTGTTTCTGTGGCTGAATCCAAGGTTATGTTTTCCACCACTTCATGAAGCCTACATATCTTCTACTCAAGTCTGAGAAATTATTTCCTGCAAAATCTAAGAAATTCTGTGTGTTTGAAAGCTGAATTTCCACAGCTGCCTTATAATTCATTCCCTTCCCAGCCCTAACAGGTGGGGACGAGCTAAAGAAGCAAGTCCTAGAAATTGCATCATGCAGCATCCATATTTCAGGCACCTAAGGCCCCAAAATGGTGGGCAGAAAGCATGCCATATTGGGCAAGGACAAACAAGAGGGATTCTTTAACCGTGCCTGACGCAGGCCCTTTGAATATGCAAATGATGGGCCTAATGCCTGTTTGAGGACCCCGCTTCAACACTGGTTTGCCCTGAGGCAGCCAGCAACATCGCAAGCTGCACTCGGGGAAATCAGCCCTAGGGATCGCCTGCAACAAAGAAGGTAAGTAACTTACTTGAATGAGGGGCAGGAATGCTCCTCCTGACCCCACATTAAAGGACCCTCTTGATCGACGACACGAGCGACTCCAGGCCCCCTGACCTGGTCCCAACTCGCGGTCCTGCGTTGTCTTCCCCCCCCCCCCCCATCCCTGACTGGACCCTCGGACCTACTTACCTGAGGGCTGGTGCGGCGCTAGCAGCGGCCTGATTTCTTGCCACTGCTCTCCACTCTTCCCTAGTGTCAAAGGCTTGAGTTGTGACTGTAGGAACTTGGGCTTTTCAACCTACAAAGGAGGCATCTGAGGGGTGATATTAGAGAGACAATGGAAAAGCAAATCCAGAATATTACTTTAAATTGTGTGTAGGTCATAGATTCAAACTAGTGGAAGGTAAATTTAGAACTGATGTTAGCAAATTCATCAAACAGAGACTTCCACGGAGTGGTGTAGACAACAACTGCGGAATCTTTTAAGGAACAATGGGATGCCGAGACGTGGGTCCTTTTTTAACCTTTCTGAATGGAAGAATTAAAAAGTGCCGAATAGCCTTCCTCATCCATAATAATTCTCATGATCTTTTCAAATTCTGTGCTCCCAGTGACAGCCAAGCTTTTTGGGAGCATGGTATTACCCTATTATATATAATCAGGGTAAATGGTTTTTCATTACATGCGTATGATCAAATAGTCTTTTTTTTATATTAAATCACAAAATATAAAATGATAGATGCCCATGCTATTACAAAGCAGCCATCCATTGATGGGTTCAGATGATAACCTAAGCTGCTTACATGCTTTGCGAACATCTTGTAAAACATAGTTCATAAGCGCAAGTGGGGCATAAGTGAGTTAAGCACATAAGTACAATATGCCCAACTCTCCTCGATCTTTTACGATCGTCTATCGATCCCTCTGCCCAAACACATCTCCACCCATAATAGTGGACCATCCCCAAGTTACAGAGCCTTGTATGCGATTTCCTGCAATTGCGCTTGCTCAGAAGTCCTCTTTAAATTACGACCAGATTCTCAGGTGCAGCGGGAAACAATAATTTTTCTGGTGTTTTATTGCAATTTTGAGCATTTAAAAAATTGTTATCCTCACTGAGAACTGCTCCGTATTTTCTGTTTCTTTAATTGCATTTTTATAGCATCAGTACACGTTAAAAATTGAAAAACTTCCCCGACTGCAGGATGCCTACTGAGCATGAATGATGGTTAAATGAGTTGAAATTTTAATTTTAATACTTAAAAATATATGGCACATTTCCTTAGATCCCAAATGTTTACGCTGATTTACACCCATTTTACTTTTGGGCATATTATAATGAGATGTGCAGGAACTTTGAGCATAACTTGACAACGGCAGAATGGGTGCAGGAATGGGTGTATTTTCAGGTGTAACTTCTGAGTTGCCCCCACGAAGGAAGTTCTAGACCAGGAATTTGTAATGGAAAAAATTGATATGAAGTATGTGCAAATAGAAATTTTTTAATATAAGTATTTGCTGTTTCTGATTAATATCATCAGAAGCTTAATGAATATTGAACATTGGAATGGTTTATTGCACTGCAGTACTGTTTGGCAATGTGCACGTTCATTTACAGTGCAGATTTTCTATATCTACATCTTACACAAGATTGTAGACACAAATACACTATTTAAAGTGCACTTTCTACAGTACTAAATTTTTAAATATATTCGGGGCGAGTGGGAAGTTTATCAAGGTGAGCAATGCCAGTGATAGAGATGGACCACTTTCACTTGGGCACAAACGCCAAGAATTCAGCTGCACAGTGCCCCTTTATCGGCCACCCAGCGCCTGTATTTCGGGCGCTACATGGCCTCCTAAGCTTCCAATATGGCATATAGGAAACCGGCATTAGGCACTTTATTTCCATGCACAAAGGGCCTGCCTGTTTCAGGCCCCAACTGCAAAGTTAGTTTGCCCTGAGGCAGCTGGCATCCTTAAGGAACAACCTGTTAGGCCACAACCAACAAGGTAGGATTTTAAAATATATTTACCTGAACGTGGAGCCGGGAGGAGCAAGCGTGCTCCTCCTGACCCCACCCAAAGAACGTGGGCCGCTGCCGGCCATCGCAGGTCGTCGCTGCTACCTCCACCACCACTTCCATCTCTTTCCGGTCACTCCCGTACATCACTTACCTGAGGGCTGCTGCTGCTGTCGGCCCAATCTTCAATCCCACTTTGCTGGTGAGCTGCCTTCGGTGCGTCCTTGGCCTCACCATTTAGACACAAGGATTGTTCCGTTGGCCTCTCACATTCAAAAATGAGTGCGCCCAATTCTCTAGGCCCAAGCATCAGCGCTTGCAGGTCAAGTTATATAAATGCAACCCTCATTACCCTGGACAGCAGTCCAAGACGCCACTACCTCAGTACTCTGCATACTCGACTTGCCCCTTCTCATACTACCCCAGAATAGAGCGCCTCCTGTAATAAGCAGGCTATAACAATATTCTGCTTCTGGGATTAAAGGAACAATGGCAGCGTAGATACAAAATTGGCTAAGGGACAGAAAGCAGAGAGTAGTGGTGAATGGTTGTTTTTCGGACTGGAGGGAAGTGTGCAGTGGTGTCCCCCAGGGGTCAGTGTTCGGGCCACTGCTCTTTTTGATATATATTAATGAGATATGGGTATACAGGGCATTATTTCAAAGTTTGCAGGTGACACGATAGTAACAGACTTCAGGAGGACATAGACAGATTGGTGAAATGGGCAGACACACGACAGATAAAATTTAACGGAGAGACCTGGGGATGTTCGTACACAAATCTTTGAAGGTGGCAGGACAAGTTGAGAAGGCTGTTTTTAAAAAAAAACCATACAGGATCCTTGGCTTTATAAACAGAGGCATGGAGTACAAAAGCAAGGAATGTGCTAACCTTTATAAATCACTGGTTAGGCTTTGGAGAGGGTGCAGAGGAGATTTACTAGAATGGTACCAAGGATGCAGGACTCCAGCTATGTGGATAGACTAGAGAAGCTGGGGTTGTTCTCTTTGGAGCAGAGAAGGTTAAATGGAGGTCTTCAAAATCATGAAGGGTTTTGATGGAGTAAATAAGGAGAAACTGTTTCCAGTGGCAGAATGGTCAGTAATCAGAGAACACAGATTTAAGGTAAGTGGCAAAAGAACCAGAGGCAAGATGAGGAGAATTTTTTTAATGCAATGAGTTATGATCGGGAATGCAGTGCCTGAAAGGGTGGTGGAAGCAGATTCAATAATAACTTTAAAAAGGGAATTGGATAAATACTTGAAGGGTAAAAAATTGCAGGGAAAAGGGCAGAGGAGTGCGACTAATTGGATAGCTCTTTCAAAGAGCTGGCACAGGCACGATGGGCCAAATGGCCTCCCTCTGTGCTGTATCATTCTATGATTCTAAGTCATGGGCTAGAGATCTTCTGCTCTTCCTCATCAATTTGCTTTAACCCTAGTCTTGGATTAGCACTCCCAGTGCAACTGTACAAATTAATTTTTTTCTTACAACCATCATCCTTGTTGCCTGGGTGAGATGGCCAAATCTGTCAATTAACACCAGTTTTGTTCTATAACTACACAAACTAGCAACCAAGTTGAGACTCCCCTAACTTATTTTACATTGGACCCTTGCAGCTTTACTGTTTTATATTGAGTTGATGTTGATGAATGTCACTTATATAATATGCAGTATATCAACCCAGCAAAGTAGAAGAACAAATGTGTACTAATAAAAAAAAAACCTGCTTTGCTGTACAACCACGAACAGTACTTTATTATGCAAACTACTAGGCTTTAATCTTTACAAGTAACTACAGCACTGTATTTCATTGTGTGTGTTCCAACGATGTAGGAAAGCACTTGGCCACTTCCCACAATGGCATGAGATCAGTAACTCTGCAGAGTGGGTGAACTGAATCTGCATTTCACCACTCCATTATGCCATATCTTGCTCTCGCAAAATTATCATGTAACCTAGCAGCTATTGCATTCATAACTTCTCTGTAAGGAATCCAAATGATTCCAGGGTTTTTTAGTCCCTTTTTTAGTTTTAATGATTTCTTTGGAAAATTTCATGATCACTCAGCTCATCAAAGCAAGGCAGATCTGCATCCATCTTAAAATATTCTTTAAACCATATATCTGTCAGACTAACTGGAAATGGGATGGGTTCATTGTCTGCGACAATTTTTGTTCCACAGATTTGCCTACAAGTTAGTCACCACTGCTCTTGTGTTTGGAGTGAGCACTTTAAGCTGTATAACAATCTGGTGATGTACAGCTTAAAGTGCTGAGTCCAAACACAACCCAAGTTTGTACTGCTGGGTGTTTTGCCACAGTTCAAGTGGATATAATACAAACATTTTGTGCTTTATTAAAATCCTAGTTATTGAAATCCCAGTGACAAAACTTCCATGGAGAGCATTTCCCTATTATAGTCTTTCTCTCCTGTATGGCATCTAGATTTTCTCCAACACCCATTTTCATTTTTTATTTACGTATTGCAGTTCTTTGTGAATCTTTGAAAACTTGTGACTGAGAGATGCTGAATTTTCTTGCATTTCATTCCTGTGACTTGTTCCCTTTTAATGGCTTGTACTTTTCATTTTTGGTTAGGTCTTTCTTATTTGCAACATAGCACTTACAAAATAACTGTCCAGGAAAGTGCATTTGCATCACAATAGTTCACCTTACAGTATCAGACCGTGCTGTTGGCACAGAGAGCACCAAGAGTACAAGGATGGTTCATACAAATAATTGTGCAGGGACATATGCAACATCATATACTTCAGGACATTAATCAGTTTATGCACACAGACATATAATCTAACAAGCCATATTTACATTCTATATAATGATGGAAACATTGGGAGTTTGAGATATTAAACAATTATCCAAACTGCAGTTAAGTAGAAAGCACTATATATATTTGTGTTAACACTGTTTTTCTTTCTTTGCAGCACCACTTTCCACAATACTAAGTAACCACTTTGGTTACCGTCCAGTAGTGATGCTGGGTGGACTGCTGGTCAGTATGGGAATGATGGCAGCATCGTTTGCACGTACAATTGTAGAAATGTACATTGCCGTTGGAGTAGTCTCAGGTATTTGCCATTCCTAACTGTTCAACCAATATGGATGTTCCAAAGGGTTAGAGCAGACAAACCTTTGAAGCACTGTATATTCTTGACTTAGTTTCAAAATATATGCATTTTCTGTCATTACAATTCCAAAAATTATTGGAACTTTTTGATGCCAAATATTCTATACTTCTAGAAAGATATTGAAAATGCTGACTCAATCTGAGAATACTATCATTCCATACATTTAACTCTGGTTTGTTTACTTTTGTTTCTTTAACATTTATTTTTCTCTTTATTTACATTTCCCACATAAATGCATCCTTTTCTGGTAGTGAAGACAGGTAGCTGACCTACAATCAGACCTTTGCCAATCCTGGCCTGTAAGCAGCTGGTAGGAACTAAGCAACATCAACTCTACCCCGGGAGGAAATACCAGCCTCCATGTGGTACATTTCCCCCCGCTGCCCACCAGTTCCTCACAGCAGGAACAAGATCAGGAATTCCCTATGTAGGGGGAAATAGTTTTCAAACTCATGCACTAACACAGCTGTGGCAAAGGACACTTCAATGCCTTAGTACTGCTCACAAATTCTGTTTTTGTAATATTAGTCAATGAATGCATGTAATATTAGAATTTACATATCAGATGAACTGTACATTAGAACTTACCAAGAAACAAAGCTGCTTGACTGCTACTGCAGTCCTTTGAGGGTTGACAAAAAGCTACTTAGCTTTGTTTACCATTAAAATACTTGTGTTTGCTTAAATTGTCAAAATGACCTTGTAGTACCCCAGATTGTTGGGATTGCTGCTTTTGGCACCCAGGTATCCTCCAAGTGTAGGTGGCAGGGTTGCAACTGCTGCCTAATTAACACTTTAGCATTCTATGTCCACCACTGAGTGGATTATCGTTACTTCACAGAACATAGAAGAATGTGCAGGAGATCAGTGCGTGAAAAGGTATGCATGACTAAGTCCATCTTTCCTGCTTGAAAATTTGCTCTAGTTCACTCCATCCCTAAGAAGGCAAATCCCTCTCATCTTTCTATTGCCCTACAATCAATACTTTATATGAAAGTTGCTGTTGATTGTCAAATTTTCCATCATCTTGAAAATTCTGGCTTAATCTGTGATTGCCAGCATTATTTCTTGCTTGGCCGTCACACTAGTGATCTTGCTTAGGTTATGAGCTTTGGTCATGAAAACTTTGGTAATTAATTTGTCTTTTATTTCCTTTGTCAGGGTCTGGTACTGTGCACTTCTAAACAAACTATAATCCTACGGGCTTCTATCAAAGCAATGTTCAAAATGACCTAGTTTCCATTATCTGTGTTGTAGTTGGTAACACATCCTCTTCCATTGAGTCAAGAATTCCCTAGGGCTCTGTATTCTCTCTTCCTTCTCCATATCATTAACTTCCACTCATCATCAAAAACAACTTGCATTTATGTAGCGCTTTTAACAAAGAAAAATGTCCCAAGGTGCCACTTCTCTGCTGATGAATCTATTATATATTCAGTAAATTCCTTCAGATTACACACCCTCCGTTCTTCAACGCTATGGCTAAATCAGTATATCTTGATTTTCCTCAGTGCCCTTTAACAAGGCAAAGAAATTGGCACAGTTTCTTCATGTCTCTTGTAAGTTCAACCAACAGCTACCATTGTTTAACCTCAGCCCTTGTTCCCACTGAAGGTCTCTTGCCTACCCATTCTGAGATTATCCTGAGAAAATCAACCCCAACAACCCCCACCCTCTCCTGAGTATGAGGGGCTAGGAAATTCAAAAGCCAAAGGGCACAGTCTTTTTTCAGTTTCTGCCATTCACCCATTAAATGAAGTGTAATGAACTTAGACAATACCTACCAATGTAATCTTATCCTGTAGTGGGAGTTGAGTGGTGACAGAAGGAGTGGCAACAAGCTTTTTGTTTGTTAGGTCCCTGACTACTCTAGCAAAGCATTTAGTCCATAGGAGGAAGCTACTCATTTTCTTAGCTGAAGTGGACCTCGTCTGTCGCTGAGCTTGCTAAGGTGAAAATCATTTGGGGGAATGCCAGGTAGATCCTGACGGCTTCTTGAAGCTATACAGCATTAGATCGACCTGACACCCACTGCCAACTGCTGCAGCAGTTTTGCCCCCTGGTCTACAATTTTCACAATAATTCAGCCCTGATTCAGTTGCTACAGTTGATGTGTAGCAGCCAAAACAATTTGGTGGATTTTTTTCTACAAACCTCATTCAGTGCACCTGATGAGAAACGGTGTACATTTGGAGTTTCCCTGTAAGTAAAGCTGCTCTTTAGACTTCTTCTCACGACAAACTGGAACTTTACATTTTACAGGAGACTTCTCATATTTCATCTGCAGCTGAAAAACAAGTAGATAGCTATGTGAACAGGAACTTTTCCAATACGTCCCTGACCTGGATGCTGCTGCCTGACTCAGCAATTATGGCTATTAGGAATGTCAATTACATCAATTATGGCATCTTTGCTCACCCCAAGGTTTGCCTGTGGCTGGACCTTCAATTAAGGCAATGTTGGCATTAAATTAATCAAATGAACTGTGTGCTCAGTTCGCACTCTGCTCAGAATCTCCCACTAGTCCTGAAGTAACTCCTGAAATGGAAGCACTTTCCTCATTCTCATTATTATCCTCTAGAAGGCAGAGTATGTCTGCCTTTCTGCAAAATAGTTACTGAGCAACCCAACAGAGCCTACAAAACCCCTGCCCTCAAGCGAGGTCGAAGCTGCTGCAACATGATCTGTACAAAGGCCCTGTAGGATGGACTCCCTGGATCTAAACCATACTTAATAGTGGAGTAACAACAGCATAAGCCACAAGAGCCTTACAATGGCGGGCGATACTGAGCTAAACAACCCTTTCAGGAATTGCAAGAGGAAAGGAAAACTGTTTTGGTCTATGCCAGCACAGGCAATGTAATCACCTCGGTGCCAATCAGGAGCTAGCATGTAACAACATCTGCAGTAGTAATCAATAGGATTGGTCTTATTGAGGTCGGCTGTAGTCAAAATGAAAATTTACGGAAATATCCCACAACACAGGTTTATGTACAACAGTGCGGGGAAAGATTACTTCACTACCTACTATTTATTCTTGAATTGCTTAAAGGGAAAGTTTCCCTCTGATATTCACACCAGGTAGGGCAGGTTACCATAGCAATCCTCAGCACTGTGACTTGAATAGGGAGCAGTTCTTAGAACTATTTAATATGCATTTTGTTAATGTTATAATGTATGTTCAAACTAAGTTTCATAATTACATACTCATCTAAAAATTGAAAAATATGCTATTGAAGTTTAACCTTTTAAAAAGCTAGAATTGTGTTCTTTTCTTCCCCCACCGGAAGATATCACAAATCCTCCTCCTATGAGAATCAGCTCGCCCCTTGGTTTCATCAAGCACATTTCCCCCATGAGACCCACTCCTGCGCCCTCAACCCCCACCTAACCCAGCTCTCGACCATTCAACTATCTTTCTTTGGAACAATGCTTCTCTGACATTGTCATTCGCGCTCTCTTTTTGTAAGGCCCTGTTCCTCCATCCTACAAAATTATTCTTATCGCTCTGTCCTCAGAAAAGTCCACACAATCCCTCCAAACACCCCCCTCCACCACACTGCCCCATCTCTAACCTTCCTCTTCTCTTCAAGTTCCTTGAACGTCTCACTGTCACCCAATTTGCTCTCAAATCCCAATTTAAATTACTTCAATCCAGTTTCTATCTTGCAACAGCAACAACATTCTTTCCAACTATGATTGCAACATATTATCTACTTCTGTAGCATTACCCCTCACCATGGTTCCACTGCTACCTGTTCTAGCAAATCTCCCCTCTCACTTCCAAATGGTTACTTCAGGTATATCCTGAGGTTCCATCCTTGGCTCCTCCTATTTCTTGTCTACATGCTTTCCTTTAGTGACATGGAGTAAGCTTCCTTATGTATGCTGATGACTCTGAATTCTACTTCTTCACCACCACCTTCAACTCCACAATCACCACTATCTGACTGATATCAAGTAATGGATGAGCCAGAACTTTCCGTGACTTAACATTGGTAAGACTGAAACCATCCTGCTCCCAGTTCCAACTCTCTCCCAAGCTGCTTGCTCAGGCTGAATCTGAAGGTGTGAAATCATCAAATCCATCTATTTTCAACCACACAGCTTTGCTCATCTCTACTCTGTCCACTCCCAAGTGCTGCTGAAACCCTCATCTATGCCTTTGTTACCTCTTGACTTCTCCAACAGTCTCCTCAGCGGCCTCCCAAACTCTAACCCACAAACTTCAACTCACCCAAAACCGCACCACTCACATCCTGCCCCACCATTTCCCCTGTTTTTGTCAACCTGCCCATCTACCAACATACAGAATTCAAAATCTTCATCCCCAAATCCCTCTAAAGCTTTGATCCTCTACCTCTGCAACTGACTCCAGTTCTACATGCCAGCACACACCTTTTGTTCCTCTGACTCTGGGATCCTTTGCATCTTTGCTCCTTTGGTGACGAGAATTTCAGCTGTATTTGGGCTCGAACACTCCCTAAATGCCTCCACATTGTTAGCTCTCTCCCCTCTCTTTTAAGAGCCTCCTCAAAACCTACCTCTTCAAGCATGCATTTGGTGATCTCCCCTAATTCTTCTCCTGATATTGCTCAGCATTCAGTTTTGCAACTCTGTAAAGCACCTTGGGATGTTTTATTACATTGAAGGCACAACATAAATGTAAGTTGTATTACCTAAAGAATTTGTATTGCTGAAAAAAGATCTGACTTATTCAGATCTTTTCTCTTTTACGTAACTGAAATGTGTTTTTTTTCAACTATTGTTTAAATTGCATGCCAGCTTATTATATAGAAAAATCAGGAGACAATTTTTGCTTGGTTAGTTTATTGATGATTTGTATGTTTGTTTTAAAAACAGGAATAGGTCTCTGCTTCAGCTTCCTTCCCACAGTCACAGTCCTCTCCCACTACTTTGAAAAATATCGGTCTCTTGTCATAGCTGTGGCCTCCACAGGAGAGTGTTTAGCTATCTTCATTTTTGCACCTGGTAAGTGTCAAATCTGACTTAATAGCCCAGCCACTGAATTCTAATTGAGAAACCCCATTTTTCCTGGTGCGGGTTGAGGAGGCAGAAAATTCTGGCTCATAAGTGCACTAAGAGTGTAACTTATGTTGGCTCATAAGTGTTCTAGGAGCATACTGCCAAGTATTTTCTGCCCTTTGCTGCACTGATGTAACGTGCTAAGATATGTTGTGTTTGGATCAGGACTATTTTATATATACCTATATCACAACTGTTTTTGGGTTAGATGCATGTTTGCACTGTACTGATATTGCTGTTAACTACTGCTACTATCACCACTACTTTTGTATGTTGTCAAGTGGATGATTAATTTACCAAGCGTGGATCCAGAGTTTTATATGATGAAAATAGTACTTTGGGATTTACAGTTGCATTAGATTTGCAGTCATTTGAAACAGCATTGTTTACTGATACCTGTTGATCACCTGTGACTTTGAACACAGGGAGTTAATACCAAGTGTGTACAATAAACATATAATACAATAAAGATTACAAACTCCTCACATAGAATAAGAATATAAAAAGGTATTAAAAGAAGTTGGTGAGGAAATTGAAGATGCTTTAGTCTGAGTCTTCCAAAACTTTCGATTCAGGAATTGTCCCCTTGGATTGGAAAATTGCCAACGTCACTCCATTATTTAAGAAGGGTGAGAGATAGAAACCAAGAAATTATAGACCTATAGAATCTGTCATTAAGGACAAAGCGACTGAGCACTTGGACAAATAGGAACTGGTCAGAGAGAGCTAGCATGGATTTGTAAAGGGTAAGTCATGTCTAACTAACCTAGTTGAATTTTTGCGGAGGTCACTAACGTGGTAGATAAGGCACTGTCTATGGATGTTACTTATATGGCCTTCCAGAAGGCATTCGATAAGGTTCCATACAAGAGACCATTAGCAAAAATAGAAGCGCACTGAATTGGAGGCAACCTATTGACAAGGGTAGGGAATTGGTTAGGAGGTAGGAGACAGAGAGTAGGGATAATGGGTATATATTTCATGGGTAGGATGTGACTAGTGGTATTTCCCAGGGATCTGTACTGGAGCCTCGGCTTTTCACTATATTTATCAATGACTTAGATGAAGGAATAGAGAGCCATATGACCAAGTTTGCTGACAACATTAAGTTAGGTGGCACAGTAAGTAGTGTAGACTGGAGCAGAAAGTTGCAATGGGACATTGATAGATTAAATGAGTGGGTAAAACTGTGGCAGATGGAGTTCAGTGTGGGGAAGTGTGAGATCATCCACTTTGGACTTAAGATAGATCAGAGTATTTTGTAAATGGTGCGACGCTAGGAATCTACAGAAATCATTAAAAACTAGTGGGCAGGTACAAAAAATAATTTAAAAGGCCTATGGAATGTTTGCCTTTATCTCAAGGGGACCGGAATACAAATAAGTGGAAGTTAAGAGTTGTATAAAGCTCTGGTTAGACTGCATCTGGAGTACTGCGTTCAGTTCTGGGCACACACCTCAGTAAAGATATATTGGCCTTGGAGGGGGTGCGGTGCAGATTCACCAGAATGATAACCGTAGCTAAAAAGGTTAAATTATGAGGACAGGTTGCATAGACTAGGCTTGTATTCCCTCAAATACAGAAGGATTAAGGTATTTAAGATGATTAAAGGATTTGATAGGTAGATAGAGAGAAACTATTTCCTCCGGTGGGGGGAGTCCAGAACAAGGGGCATAACCTTAAAATTAGAACAATGCCGTTCAGGGGTAATGTTAGGAAGCACTTCTTCACACTCAGCCCATCTGCAGCTGAAACCTTCATTCATCCTTTTGTTACCTCCGGACTTGACTATTCCAATCCTCTCATGGCCGGTCTCCCATTTTCCATCCTCTGTAAACTTCAGTTCGTCCAGAGCTCTGCTGCCCGTATCCTGACTCGCATCAAGTCCCGTTCACCCATCACTCCTGTGCTCGCTGACCTATATTGGCTCCCCATCCAACATCACCTCAAATTTAAAATTCTCATTCTTGTGTTCAAATCCCTCCATGGTCTTGCATCTCCCTATCTCTGTAACTTCCTCCAGCCCTACAACCCTCTGAGAACTCTTGCGTTCCTCCAATTCTGGCCTTTTGTGCTTCCCGATTTCCTTCGCCCCTCCATTGTTGGCCGTGCCTTCAGCTGTCTAAGCCCTTAGCTCTGGAATTCCATCCCTAAACCTCTCTACCTTTCCTCCTTTTAAGATGCTCGTTAAAACCTACCTCTTTGACCAAGCTTTTGGTTACCTGTCCTAATATCTCCATATGTGGCTCGGTGTCAAATTCTGACTGATAACGCTCCTGTGAAGCCGCTTGGTTGTTTTACTACGTTAAAGGTGCTACATAAATGCAAGTTGTTGTTGGAACTCTCGCTCCCAAAAAGCTGCTGAGGCTAGGTGAATTGAAAATGTAAAAACTGAGATTGGTAGATTTTTGTTAGGCAAGGATATGGAACCAAGGTGGATAAATGGAGTTAATGTACAGATCAGCCATGATCTAACTGAATGGTAGAACAGGCTTGAGGTCCTGCATGGCCTACTTCTGTTCCTATGGTGCATACAGAGAATAAGAAATATAATCAAATGCTGTAATGTTTTGTTCTCCATTTTTTAGCTTTCACATTACTGAAGAACCATCTTGGGTGGAAAAATTGTCTCCTGGTCATAGGTGCACTGCAGCTAAATATCGTTGTGTGTGGAGCTCTACTTCGGCCAATTGTTATCAGAAGAACAGAGAAAGAACCAATGGATGCGGCCATGGAAACCAAGTACATGCTGGAGAATGAGGAAACACGCATCTCTGTAGACTCTGGAGTGGAATCTTTATCTACCTCAAGTAATCACTTGCAACATAGTAAAAAGTGTATAACAAATGATAGTCACAAAGAAAATCTTGAGATGCTTCCAGACAGGAAGCCAAAACCAAAGCATCAATCAAAGTTGCTTGACTTTTCAGTTCTAAAAAACAAAAGCTTCATCTTTTATGCACTTTTTGGACTGTTTGGCACTTTGGGATTCTTGGCACCTCAACTGTATGTCATTCCCCTCAGCATTAGCCTGGGTGTTGATGAGTGGGCAGCATACATGCTATCTGCTATGGCAATCATGGAGGTGTTTGGTAGGCTCTCAGGAGGCTGGGTCCTAAACAAGCAGCCCATACGCAAGATTTACATTGAACTGATCTGTGTGAGCCTACTGAGTCTGGTATTGTTGTGCTTTCCATTCACAAAAGGATTCTGGAGCCTTGTTACATGCAGCATGCTGTATGGATTCATGTTTGGCACTGTGGCTGGTACCCATATTCCAATGTTGGCAGAAGATGACGTGGTTGGGGTTGAGAAAATGTCATCTGCCGTTGGAATCTACATCTTTATACAGAGCTTTTCAGGACTTGCTGGGCCACCTATTGGAGGTACTGTTTATTTTTTTTTCATCACCGAGTCAAGCCTCAAATTTACATACTAGCAGGGTAGAAACTGTAGTGAAAGTGAAATGCGGCTATACTAGAATGTATTTAATTTGACCACAAAATAGCTATCTGGCATTACAGTAGGTAACATTGCTCCATTGTAGTGCACTTTTGGGAGAAGTTGTACCCTAATGCAACTGCTCCAAAAGGGCAGAAAGGTTAGAAATTCTTAAAGTAGAACGTACCTTGCACAATAAAACAGCTAATATATTCTTCAAGGAAATCAACAAAATAACTATATGTTGAGCAAGAATGTAAGTTTACAGTTTCAGTGTCATCCAATTAATCTTGTACACCTTATTTTAAAGTTTGAAGTACCAACTGGAGATATGACAAATGCAAATTCTTGGCCTATTATAATACACTCTGCAAACTTTATAGTGTAGCTCAGTTATGAAGTCACCTGAATCAAATTCAGATAAGTTATGTAAAACTATTACTTTAGCTGCAGATAACTGCAATAGGTGCAAAGCAAAGTTTGAGAGGTTTCCAGGCGATCCAGTGAACCAGCTGGGAACTTTTCAAAACTTATTTTAATTTTTTTTTAATGTTAACCAAGCCAACTACTCCATTGGCTCTTTAAACATTGTAATCATAATCAGCATTTGGATGCCTGGTAGCAATTTTCCATGGGCAGAGAGCTCAACATCCCAGGTAAATGTATTATAGCAATGACCTGAGCCTTAGTTTCCAACTTATGTCCCCTAGCTCAGAGTCCCAGCAATCAAGCATTGCAACCCGAGGGCTTCTTCTAAGTCACAGAACTCTTTTTTGGAGAAGTTCTGCACTTTCATCAAATTGAATACTTGCAAATGGGTTAGCTATCTAGTAACTGTTGAAAAATAAGCTTCTACCTCCAATGCACTAATTTCCCAATAAATTTATAAACAACCATTTGATTTAAGCTTACCACTGCAGTACTGATTTATATATAATGTAGACTAATGCTCACTTGCACGATGGACTTTATTTTATAGCTTCAACCAAGACTTCTGTTCATCTATAGAAATTGAATTCAAATCCTTTTACCAGTAGTCTGAGTTCTTGCATACTGAGCCATCCAGACCCTTTTATGAAGTTTTTCCTTCATTTACATAACAATTTATTGAGTATGCTGAAATCTGTAAGGAAATAAAATACTCAAGAATCTTTATCTAGAGCTTATATTAATGTACTTTTATCAAACTTCCACCAGAATCTGCCTTCATGGCAGAAAGCCCTGGATTTCAACCTGGAATTTCAATTTGATACATTTGAGGAAGCTTTGCATGGTGGATAGGTGTTTCCCAAACCAAATGTAGTTAAAGGGGTTTGTGCACCAAATTTACTACTATAAATGCCAATGTGATGTAACATTTAGGTTACCACTTTTGAAATGTCTTTCAGACTACTGGAAAAGAGTGTTACAAATGTAAAAGCTGAAAGCTAAATTGACTTTTCTTTTCTTTTCAGGTTGGCTTGTGGATGTTACAGGTCGGAATTATGGATCTGCTTTCTTCTTTTGTGGTATTGGTGTGGGCGTGGGTGCAATTTTTCTCGCATTAGTTCGGCCATCTAAAAAAGGGTTCTGTAAGAGGAAACAGCCCCTGGAGACTGATAAGCAACATGAATTACAGCAAGATCTCAAAATTGCCCAGGAGGTGCCTGAAGATTTCCTAGATACAGACCTGAGGAAACCAGAAAGTTTACAGGATCAATTTCAAAGCACAGCATGAAGAAACAAACAGGCATACACCACCACCAAGGAATGCATGTTCCCCTTTAAGTGTATCCCCTACATATCCTGCCAACTTCCTCAATTTGGCCTTATTTAATCTCAAACTTTCCCTATCCTCAAACCATCAACAAAATTGGCCACTCATTTTGTATACAAATACTGCAAGAAGCAAATTTTTCATGTTTACTATTTAGTGAAAAAGGGCTAAAGTTCAGGGCAACTAAAAGTAGCCAGAAACGCATTACAAAAATGAAAGCAGGAACATGATGAAATATATGGAAAGGATTCAAGCTAGTTCAGACTGCATCCAGAATGTGAGCAATCATGTTTAGCAAAATTTTCAGTTCATGTTTGTTTTGCAGTCCCATTGGGTAAATTAGTGCATACAATATCTGGACATTTTGTCTTTATATAAAGGTATTCTCTTAAATAGGATGATGTGCAAAAACATTTGACACATTGGCCTAATAGTTCAAACCACTGAACGTTCTGTTCCAAAATAGAGTATCTTTGAGTTCCAAGGATGTTGGTCATTTCAACTTACCTGTATCTATTGTTCTCTTCTTATTCAGACCACAGGATGGACCACTATGCAATAATGAGACATTTTACCTCAGTGAGGGAAATACCAGGCAATTCAATTTGACAGATGTAGTCATTTGTGAAAACAGCATTGATTGTGAAAAAAATCTATGGCCCAGAGAATCCTGAAGGATGTACGGGGTTGAACAGCAGATGTTCGAGGATGTAAAGTTGTATGCCATTATGGAGTTGATATGGATTGGGTTAGGTATCATTTCACCACCCTAGATTACACAAAAGACATTCAAAGCTCCTGAGTTTTAAAGAGATTTGAAATGACTACATAAAAGTAAACTGCCGGCTATAAACTCTTCATTCTTCAAATAATTTCCTCTTTTGCACCATACACTTCCCTTCTCTAGAAAACACCACTATATCAAAAACTTGAATACTACTACTATATCTGGGACACTCTTCAAGCACTCCTCGTGCACTCCTGGACTGGATACGAGAAAGTCCTTGACACTTGAAAAAGAGACTATTCTCAAACTTTCTCCTACCAATCCCACTTTACTGTTTTTTTCGATTATCAATACTAAGTGCCCCTGAGGATTTTTAAAAAATATTTTGATCTCTAAATACTAGACCTTTGTGCACTTCATCCTCCCTCCATCCCTACTCAAAAAAACCAAGACTCATTGCATAATCTCCTAACTCATTCTTTCTCATGATTTAAAAACTGTTGAATGCCATAGCTCCCTCAACTCTTTCCTTCCTCCCACAATATTCATGCTTTTAAAGACTGCCATTACCTAATCACTACATCATGATTTACCACATCTTTTCTGTTACTTTTTCCAACATTATGGTGTTTGCACTATGGGTCTTGGCTTTTTAATTTTAAAAAATGCGTGTCTTCCATATCATTTGGGTATGCCCAGGTAACAGATTTGAAGCTACATGAGAATTACACACTTTTAGCTTTTTAAATATGAAATCCAACTGCCAATCATATAGCCTTCCCTTCCTGCACTATATGTAGGGGGCATTTGACACTATCGGCTGTTTCCAGAAAAAGTTAAAAGGTTATACAGTTCACATTGCTAATCGTTGCACTTACACATGCACTATGTTCTATTGAACCCACCCTTTCATCATCATCTATATACTATAGGGATTTAAAATGCAGTAGTTTCCTTGCAAGAGAGTTAACCTTGGTTTGATGAATACCCTGCTACCAAACAGCAAAGTATTGTAAATTCCGACTCACCCTTCCCATTCATAATGCATAGCACATGACGTGTGGCAAGAAGAAGCCAATGAGTCAAATTTGTTCTTTCCCTTGAAAATCACTTCTGAGATAGGTTGTTCAGTCAGATTAACCATAAGTGAGTGGTTCACATCAGTGCTAAGCAACCAAAAAGGTCACCCTGTACCTCATCTGAGAATGAGGTTGAGACTTTTGGCATCATGCAGTCAGTATCAGCTTGTCAAATGTTCTGCTGTGGAATAGCGAACTCAGTAGAACTGCAAGTGCACCTGTATCAAATGATATTAACTGAGTCCCGTCTACACAGGTGCAAACTTGGTGGAGAGGCTTGGATGGCCAGCCAGGATTTATCCTTGCCACAAAGGAGCCCAGTCTGCTCGTGTTGACCTTTTGCATCAAGATTAAGCCCAACTCCATCAATTTATCTATTGGTGTTCTGGATGAATAACTTCCAGCAATGAGGCAATTTTCTGGAAACTACAAAAGTGAAGCTGACACGGATGGGACATAGCATCATGTATGTTCAGACAGGAAGCAGCTATGCCTACAGGGGGCAATTGAAACATCTTTTATACCAAAAGCAACAGTAGCAAGCCCAATGTGACATGAATAATCCTTCCCAAATAACTTTGGTATCTGGTTAATGGGAAACATAACTATCCTTACAGTACTCAGGAAGGACTCTCTTTATATACAGGATAAAAAAGGAGGGTCATGCAAGTGATGTGTCTTATTTCTCCTATTTGGGCTTATCCTACAAACTATGTGTAAGATGCTGAAATAAATAAGATCACAAAATTAGATGATCAAAATAGGAAATATTTAAAACTTTGAAGAAGTAACAAAGAGTAGACAAGGGTATTGCAGTAGATGTAATATATTTAGATTTTCAAAAGGCCTTTGATAAGGCACCACATGGTAGACTCAGAGCATGTTGCAAGCTGGCCAGAAAACAGAGAGTAGGGGTTAAAGGTAGTTACTCAGACTGGCATAAAGTGGGAAGTGGTGTTTCATAAGGATCGGTGGTGGGACCACTGTTGTTCACTATTTACATAAACAATTTGGACTCGGGAATCAGAAGTACAATTTCAAAATTTGCGGACAACATCAAATTGGGGGGGTATAGTTAATACCGAGGAGAACTGACAAAATACAGGAAGACATTAATAAACTTGCAGAATGGGCGTATAATTGGCAAATGAATTTCAATATAGATAAGTGTGAGGTATTACATTTTGGTAGGAAGAATAAGGGGGCTACATACTGCTTGGATAATAAGAGGCTAAATGGGGTAGAGGAGCAAAGGGGTCTGGGAGTACAGATACACAAATCACTAGAAGTAGTGACGCAGGTTAATAAGGCCATTAAAAAAAAGCAAACCAAGTACTGGGGTTCATTTCTAGATGGATAGAATTGAAAAGCAGAGAAGTTATGTTAAACCTGTATAGAACTTTGGTTAGACCACACTTGGAGTATTGTGAACAGTTCTGGTCTCCATTTTATAAAAGGATATAGAGGCACTGGAGAAGTTGCAAAAAGGATTTACTAGGATGCTATCAGAACTGAGAGGTTATAACTATCAAGAAAGATCGAGCAGGCTGGGGCTCTTTTCTCTAGAAAAGAGAAGACTGAGGGGTGACCTGATAGAGATCTTTAAGATTATGAAATGGTTTGGTAGGGTAGTCGTAGAGAAGATATTTCCACCTGCGGAGGGACCAGAACTAGGGGCCATAAATATAGGACAGTCACTAATAAATCCAATAAGGAATTCAGGAGAAACTTCTTTATCCAGAGAGTGGTTAGAACGTGGAACTCACTACCACAAGGAGTAGTTGAGGCGACTAGCATAGATGCATTTAAGGGAAGCTAGATAAATACATGAGGGAGAAAGGAATAGAGGGATATGCTGATAGGGTTAGATGAAGTAGGGAGGGCGGAGGCTCGTATAGAGCAAAAATACAGCGTGGACCTGTTGGGCTAAATGGCCTGTTCCTGTGCTGTACATTCTATGTAAGAACTGTTATTTGCTCATTGATAACAGTATTTGGTAGTCAAATAAGTACTTCTGATCTTTCCTAAAAAGGTTTATTTTTTTAAAAAAAGGTAGAAGGCACAGAGAAAGAGGTACTTTAGTTGTAAAGTCAGTATTCCATATGGCCTAATCGCCCTCCCCTAAATTTCTGGGCATTTAGAACTTTATATCCAATAACCTATTGCACTTCCAAATGACTTGTGTTAGCAATGCAAATAACCAAAGCAATAAGTACCTCACGTTTTAATGTCCTCAAGCAGCAAGCATACATGGTGGGAGAATACAGAAAGTACTCATAGAAAATGTATATGATTACAACAATAGAGTTTAGCTTTTTTTTAAACATACAGAAATGTTAATTTTCTTTCTGGCATGGAGACCCCAGATTTGGGGCCCCCTTCCTGCTCGGCCACATTGTGATGTCATTGACGGGGAGTGTCCCCATGCATCTGAGAGTTGCTCCATAAAAATAACGGGGGCCTTGATTTTATACTTACCCAAGAGCTGCTCCAGATCCATGAGACCCGAGGAAACCATGCTACAGTCTAGTAACTGCTTTCTCATTCTGTAGTATGGTTTCTGGTGGAGTAGCTTTAAAGTTGTGGTCTTTGCTGCTCCAGAGTACATGAGAATGTTCTCAGTGGGTGATGGCACACTAGCAAGGAAAAGACCCAGCTTGAGGGTCCCTGTTTCAACAATAAACTGTTTTTAAAAAGGTCAAAGTGAACTTTCATATGAGTGTATAATTTTTCTTAAGATGTGGCAGTATTCTAGATAAAAGAATTAGTCCAGCTTTTCTTTACCTCTGGTTCAGTTAAACTAGCTTTGAATTCTTTAATCCTAATTAGTTTAGACTTTGAGCCAATTAAGGTATTTGCTTCTGCTCATCATAGAACAGATCCCCCACAGATCTGTGAATCAAAATGCTATATAAACTGTTTTTTATTAGGCCATCAGGGGTAAGAAGGGAAAAAGGTGTCATGGGAACTTTTTTCCTGCCAGCACAGTATGTATCTGGATTTAGTCCAACCCAGGACTAAACTGGCAATTTCAGTTTACATTGGCCTCTGATACCTTCCTATAGTTTCAGCCAAAGCATATGAAATATTTCCAGTAGCTATATACAAGTAATTGGATCATGTCACAGAGGCAGTAGTTACACCATTTTTTTTTCACTGCAGTTATTAAACTCATCTATAGGGTGGGTTCTCTTGAAGAAATACTTTTATTTGTTATTCAAGTAATGTTTGTTCTGCCTAACCTTTCATCTGTGTTTTCCAAGTCATCTACAAAAGCTTTGTCCAACTAAGATTGAAGAATAGACTGTTGCTTCCTTTGACAATGTACTACATTAAAGAAAAATGGTTTTAGTAAGAAAGGAAACCGGAGAACAGCTCAATAGCACAGGAGGTACAGCACTATTTGCTCACTAACCATATGGTTCTGTATTTGAGTTCCAGAACTACTTAGTATATGATGCACAATGGGTTAATTTCATGCCATTTTTGTGATATATGGTGCTAGTCCCATGAAAAGAATTATCACAAAATTAATAAGTGCAATATGATGTATTAGATGTTGTAATCTCCAATGGTTTTACTTCCCTTCACTAGTCTTTCAATCAATGTGCTCCATTCACCAGCAATTTAATTCAGACTTTTAATTTTAAAATAATGCTGATGAACAGTGAAGCATGTTGACTGCAAGATCAGCTGGTGACTTCATTCAAGCTCAGGGAGCTATGGAATAGCAAAGCACCTGCACTTTAAGCAAATTCCTGATTTAAATTAAAATGTCAGTGAGGGGGAAAAACACAGTTGAAGATTACACTGAATTTCACATGACAAGGAACCTGAGACTTAAAGCACACCATTTTTTTGTGCACATTTTAAGTCTCACTTTCTTGGTCCCACAAGATAGACTTAATATGAATATCCCCAGTTTTACAATAAAATTTGTCCTTACCGCTGACAGGGTTATGGCTGTTGGCTGGGCCCTTTGTTGGAAGGAGGGAGAACTTACTTAGTTGATTTGGTACCCCACAAAGACAACTGCTGTAAGTGGACTGTGATCATTGAGAAATTTGTGGCATAAACTTTCCTCCTCTACTGAATAAAGCAATCAATCTGGCAGAAAATATGGAGAAAATGAAATGTCAAAATCAAAGACCTATTCAAATTCCCAAGAAATGGCAATTTGCAGCCATGCAAATGAGTGCTGGTCTCTATTTGAGCATTAGCAGGTGAAATAGTTAACATCACTGCATCACTTGAAGGAAAATCAGATTGAATGTGTGGAGTTTGTCTTACTTATTGTTCAACAACTCTTGCACTCCACTTTCGATACAGCTGTTTATAATCTGAATTGTATACATACTGTACATGGTATTTCATATGGCCTGTCTGTATATCAAAGTGACTGAACGAAATATTCAGGTGATATGATGTTAAGCTCAGACACACGAGATTTGTGATGCAAGTTATTAGGATTGAACAAATACTGGTGATCAACAATCTGAAGGATGTAATCAGGTTATCTAAAGGTACATCTCTGAACAAAACTGCTGCTAATCTTTTCATAACTACAACAGATTGAAGTAATCCATAGTTTTTGAAATACGAGCAAAGTAGGTTCAAGCAAAATTTTGTTTTTTTACATCAAAGTTTTGCTCATTATAACTTGTACCTGTGCTTTCTAACCTTCAATTTGTTCAGCCCTGTAATTTAGAGTACTGTTTGTTATAACATTTCAGATTTGCTTCAAATACTGCAATTTTCCAATAAAATTCATTTTAAAAACCTAAACTTTTATGTACTTCTCAAATTTCAAGTGTTCAATAGTTTAATGAAGTTTCTAAAGAACCAATAAATTTGCATTTATAAAGTGCCTTTAATATAGTAAAACATCCCAAGGCATTTCATATAGTAGAAAAATAAATAATGAGCATAAATGGACAAGTTAGGTGACGTATCAGAAGCCATGGTAAAATAGATATGTTTTGAAAAGGAACTAATGGTGGGGAAACAGGAAGTGAAATGGAGGGTTTCAGGGAGGGAGTTCCAGACAGCAGGGCTGAATCAGCTGAATGCCATGCCGCTAATGGTGGAACGAAGGGAAGGGGTGGACAGGATGTCAGGGATAAAAGGACAGGATGTCAGAGGTGAAGGGCTCAAGTTGGGACTGAAAGGTGGAGGAGGAGGTCATAGAGGTAAGATGGGGCGAGACTTTGTAGGGATTTGTAGATGAGGATTTTGAAACTAATGCATTGGGGGATAGGAAACCAATGTAGGTTGGCAAGGATTGAGGTGATTGATAACCGTAATAGAGCATGACAGGATGCAGACATTTCCTTTAGACAAGTTGGTGCTTGTAGACGGTGGAGCTTGTGAGACCATTTGAGAAGTCGAGACTGGAGTTGGTGAAAGCATGGATAAGAGTTTCATCTGTGGTGAAAGTGAGTGGTGGCTAGAAATACCAAATATTAATATGTTGTATTAAAATAATTACATTTTTGAATTGTCTTTTAAGGAAAATGGTAAAAGTCTTTACAGTTGGTTGAGGAGGAGAGAGAAACTGTTTAGCCAATGGGATGGATATCAACAAAATTGGCTGCGGTTATAGTGAAGTCCATAGCCCAGACCTCTTACTTTTTTAAAAAAAGAGTATCTGGCAGATCAAGAAAAACTGCTGCCTCTGATGATAAGTTAGAGCACCAGTTAGCCTCTGAGACAGAAAATGTCAAATGTGGATTTTCCCAAGAGCTTCCTCAAGATTAGTTTAAAATGAACACAAAACAATGTTATGAGTTTATTTCACTGAAACACACTTAACAAAAATCATTCTGCCTTTACTGCATTGCATATAAAACAGAAATCATTTGCACTTACAACAACTTGCATCTATCGCTGCAATGTCAGCAATGCCTTCTTTCAGATGAGGTTAAGCTAAGACTATGGCTATGGCTGCCTGTTTAGATGGATATCTTATCGCACTATTCAAAAAGCAGGATTTCTCCAGGCAAACATTTATCCCTCAATCATCTCCACCAAAAAGTGATTAAATGGTCAGTGGTCAGTTGTTTTTGGGACCTTGCTATACTCAAATTGGCTGCTGTATTTGCCTACAAAATAACAGTGACTACACTTCAAAACTAATTCATTGGCTGTAAAGTGCTTTGGGACATCCTGAAATTGTGACAGGCACTATATAAATAAAGAACTTGCAATTATATAGCGCTTTTCACAACCTCAGGGCAACCCAAAATGCTTTACAGCTAATAAAGTACTTTTGAAGCGTAGTTACTGTTGCAATGTAGGAAATATGTCAGCCAATTTGCACACAGCAAGGTCCCACAAACAGCAATTAAATAAATGACCAGATCATCTGTCACAGGTGTTGGCTGAGGGATAAATGTTGGCCAGGACACCAGAAGAACTCCCTGCTCTTCTTTGAATAATGCCATAGGATATTTTACGTCCACCTAAGAAAGCAGACGGAGCCTCGGTTTAATGTCTCATCCGAAAGACGGCACCTCCAACAGTACACCGCTCTTTCAGTACAGCACAGCAGATGCCAGCCTAGATTTTCTGCTCAAGCCTTGGTAGTGGGATTTGAACCCAGAAATTTCTGACTCAGAGTTGAGAGTACTATCACTGAGCCAAAATGCATGTTCTTTACATAGTACCTTTAATGAAGTGAAGCATGGTACTTCATGGGTAGATTGGAGCAGGAGTTAGGAAAGTAACAAAGGTGTGGTTGAAGAGGTAGGTTTTGAAGATGGAAGAGATACAGCATGGAGGAGAGATGTGGGAAAAGAATACAATAATGCAGGGGTGTGATGGCTGAAGGGTGTGCCATCAATGGTAGAGCGGGGTTGGGGGAAATACACCAGAGTTAGAAGACTTGAGCATGCAAGCTGCAACATAGGGATGAAGGAGGTTGCAGAGGTAGGGTGGAGAAAGGCCATCGAGAGATCTTTAAATGTAGGGCAACTCGGTCCCAGTGGGGATCAACAAGGATAGTAGTAATAGGTGAGTGAGATTTAAGAAACAATAGGATACTGGTCACGAAGTTCTGAATTAGTTGGAGTTTATGAAAGGTGGAATTGAGAAGGTGGCAAGAAAAGTGTCAGAGAAGTCAAGCCAGAAAGTGACTAAGATGTGTTTGAGGGTTTCAGTGGTGTTGGGTGGGGTAAAATTAGGATTACAGATTTGAAAACAAGTCGTCTTGCAGTTGGATCAGATGTGGGGTTTTAAGCTCAGGGTCTAACAGGGCACTGAAGTGTGCACCATCAGGTTTGCTAATCATGCAGTGAGGAAGGTAGATGGAATTGGAGGTTAAGCCACAAAAGTTTTTGACAGGAGCCAAATTTGATGGTTTCTGTCTTGCCAATGTTGAGCTGTAGAAAATTCTGGCTTCTCCATGACTTGTATGTTGGACAGGAAGTCGACAGCACAGCAGGCTTTGGTTGCCCGACCTTTCTCCCTTGTGGGAATGTACCTAGACTATACCCGAACCATATCCTCCTTAAAGGCCGCCCATTGTTCAATTACAGTTTTACCTGCTAATCTTTGATTCCAATTTACCTGTGCCAAATCTGTTCTCATCCCACTGAAATTGGCCCTCCTCCAATTGAGTATTTTTACTTTAGAGTGGTCCATGTCTTTTTCCATGGCTATTCTAAACCTCATGATACTATGATCGCTGTTCCCTAAATGTTCCCCCACTGACACTTGCTCCACTTGGCTCGCCTCATTCCCCAGACCCAAATCCAGCAATGCCTCCTTCCTTGTTGGGCTGGAAACATACTGGTCAAGAAAGTTCTCCTGAACACATTTCAAAAATTCCTCCCCCTCTTTGGCACTTATATTATTACTATCCCAGTCTATATTAGGATAGTTGAAGTCCCCCGTTAACACTACTCTATGCCTTTTACACCTCTCTGTAATTTCCCTGCAAATTTGTTCCTCTATATCGTTCCCACTAGTTGGTGGCCTATAGAATACACCCAGTAGTGTAATGGCACCTCCATCGTTTCTTAACTCTAACCAAATAGATTCTGTCCTTGACCCCTCCAGGATATCCTCTCTTTCCAGCATTGTAATATTCTCCTTAATGAATACTACCACCCCCTCCCCCTTTCTTCCCTTCCCTATCTTTCCTGAACACCTTGTATCCAGGAATATTTAGTACGCAATCCTGCCCTTTTTTGAGCCAGGTATCAGTTATCATCATGACATCATATTCCCATGTGGCTATTTGCACCTGCAGCTCACCAATCTTGTTTATCGCGCTTCGTGCGTTTACACACATGCACTGTAAACCAATCTTAGACTTTCTTGTACTCTCTTTTAGTCTGATCCCACCTAATACTGCACTATTTCTTATTCGAGTGCTATCTTTCTCTCCCAATCCTTTGTGCACCTTGTTTCTCCTTTCCAACGCTACATCCTGGTGCCCATCTCCTACCAAATTAGTTTAAACCACCACCCCCCCCCCCCCCCCCACAGCACTAGCGAACCTACCCACAACGACATTGGTCCCAGCTTTGTTGAGGTGCAACCTGTCCAGCCTGTACTGGTCCCACCTCCGCTGGGGCGGGGCATATCGCAGGGTGCCCGATTAGTGTTGCTGGAAGTGCAAACTGATAATGGCACAACGAGGGCAACAGGGCCCTTGGGACCTTAGTGAATAATAGGACCAACAGTGAGATTTAAGGATTGAGAAATAAACAGAGGGAGGACTGAGAAGGAGGGTGAATCAGAGTCAAATCAGGCACAGAAAGAGAAATAAAGAGAGGGAAAGAAAGATTGGATTAAGGGAGAGAAAAAGGAGACAGACAGGAAAAGAAAGAAAAAAATTGTAAAAATTTTAAAATTTGACAATAATTCACTACCAGAAGAAATGAGACTCCACACTTTTAATTGTTCATTTTCTGGGCCAGAGGTTGATTGGTAGTCATTAACAATTATCATATCGATAAAAGGGTACTTACGCTATTAATTACTCGAATTAACTTTCTATGGTGAATTTTTTTTTATTCGTTCACGGGATGTGGGCGTCGCTGGCGATGCCAGCATTTATTGCCCATCCCTAATTGCCCTCAAGAAGGTGGTGTTGAGCCACCTTCTTCAACCGCTGCAGTCCGTATGGTGACGGTTCTCCCATAGTGCTGTTAGGAAGGGAGTTCCAGGATTTTGACCCAGCGACAATGAAGGAACGGCGATATATTTCCAAGTCGAGATGGTGTGTGACTTGGAGGGGAACGTGCAGGTGGTGTTGTTCCCATGTGCCTGCTGCTCTTGTCCTTCGAGGTGGTAGAGGTCGCGGGTTTGGGAGGTGCTGTCGAAGAAGCCTTGGCGAGTTGCTGCAGTGCATCCTGTGGATGGTACACACTGCAGCCACAGTGCACCGGTGGTGAAGGGAGTGAATGTTTAGGGTGGTGGATGGGGTGCCAATCAAGCGGGCTGCTTTATCTTGGATGGTGTCGAGCTTCTTGAGTGTTGTTGGAGCTGCACTCATCCAGGCAAGTGGAGAGTATTCCATCACACTCCTGATTTGTGCCTTGTAGATGGTGGAAAGGCTTTGGGGAGTCAGGAGGTGAGTCACTCGCCACAGAATACCCAGCCTCTGACCTGCTCTCGTAGCCACAGTATTTATATGGCTGGTCCAGTTAAGTTTCTGGTCAATGGTGACCCCCAGGATGTTGATGGTGGGGGATTCGGCGATGGTAATGCCGTTGAATGTCAAGGGGAGGTGGTTAGACTCTCTCTTGGTGGAGATGGTCATTGCCTGGCACTTATCTGGCGCGAATGTTACTTGCCACTTATCAGCCCAAGCCTGGATGTTGTCCAGGTCTTGCTGCATGCGGGCTCGGACTGCTTCATTATTTGAGGGGTTGTGAATGGAACTGAACACTGTGCAGTCATCAGCGAACATCCCCATTTCTGATCTTATGATGGAGGGAAGGTCATTGATGAAGCAGCTGAAGATGGTTGGGCCTAGGACACTGCCCTGAGGAACTCCTGCAGCAATGTCCTGGGGCTGAGATGATTGGCCTCCAACAAACACTACCATCTTCCTTTGTGCTAGGTATGACTCCAGCCACTGGAGAGTTTTCCCCCTGATTCCCATTGACTTCAATTTTACGAGGGCTCCTTGGTGCCACACTCGGTCAAATGCTGCCTTGATGTCAAGGGCAGTCACTCTCACCTCACCTCTGGAATTCAGCTCTTTTGTCCATGTTTGGACCAACGCTGTAATGAGGTCTGGAGCCGAGTGGTCCTGGCGGAACCCAAACTGAGCATCGGTGAGCAGGTTATTGGTGAGTAAGTGCAGGTTATTGGTGAGTAAGTGCCGCTTGATAGCACTGTCGACGACACCTTCCATCACTTTGCTGATGATTGAGAGTAGACTGATGGGCGGTAATTGGCCGGATTGGATTTGTCCTGCTTTTTGTGGACAGGACATACCTGGGCAATTTTCCACATTGTCGGGTAGATGCCAGTGTTGTAGCTGTACTGGAACAGCTTGGCTAGAGGCGCAGCTAGTTCTGGAGCACAAGCCTTCAGCACTACAGCTGGGATGTTGTCGGGGCCCATAGCCTTTGCTGTATCCAGTGTACTCAGCCGTTTCTTGATATCACGTGGAGTGAATCGAATTGGCCGAAGACTGGCTTCTGTGATGGTGGGGATATCGGGAGGAGGCTGAGATGGATCATCCGCTCGGCACTTCTGGCTGAAGATGGTTGCAAACGCTTCAGCCTTGTCTTTTGCACTCACGTGCTAGACTCCGCCATCATTGAGGATGGGGATGTTTGCAGAGCCTCCTCCTCCCGTTAGTTGTTTAATTGTCCACCACCATTCACGACTGGATGTGGCAAGACTGCAGAGCTTTGATCTGATCCATTGGTTGTGGAATCGCTTAGCTCTGTCTATAGCATGTTGCTTCCGCTGTTCAGCATGCATGTAGTCCTGAGTTGTTGCTTCACCAGGTTGGCACCTCATTTTTAGGTATGCCTGGTGCTGCTCCTGGCATGCTCTTCTACACTCCACATTGAACCAGGGTTGATCCCCTGGCTTGTTGGTAATGGTAGAGTGAGGAATATGCTGGGCCATGAGGTTACAGACTGTGCTGGAATACAATTCTGCTGCTGCTGATGGCCCACAGTGCCTCATGGATGCCCAGTTTTGAGCTGCTAGATCCATTATGAATCTATCCCATTTAGCACGGTAGTAGTGCCACACAACACGTTGGATGGTGTCCTCAGTGCGAAGACGGGACTTCATCTCCACGAGGACTGTGCAGTGGTCACTCCTACCAATACTGTCATGGACAGATGCATTTGCGACAGGTGGATTGGTGAGGACGAGGTCAAGTAAGTTTTTCCCTCGTGTTGGTTCGCTCACCACCTGCCGCAGGCCCAGTCTAGCAGCTATGTCCTTCAGGACTCGGCCAGCTCGGTCAGTAGTGGTGCTACCGAGCCACTCTTGGTGATGGACATTGAAGTCCCCCACCCAGTACATTCTGTGCCCTTGCTACCCTCAGTGCTTCCTCCAAGTGGTGCTCAACATGGAGGAGGACTGATTCATCAGCTGAGGGAGGACGGTAGGTGGTAATCAGCAGGAGGTTTCCTTGCCCATGTTTGACCTGATGCCATGAGATTTCATGGGGTCCAGAGTCAATGTTGAGGACTCCTGGGGCCACTCCCTCCTGACTGTATATCACTGTACCGCCACCTCTGGTGGGTCTGTCCTGCCGGTGGGACAGGACATACCCAGGGATGGTGATGGAAGAGTCTGGGACGTTGGCTGAAAGATATGATTCTGTGAGTATGGCTATGTCAGGCTGTTGCTTGACTAGTCTGTGGGACAGCTTTCCCAATTTTGGCACAAGTCCCCAGATGTTAGTAAGGAGGACCTTGCAGGGTCGACTGTGCTTGGTGTTTTGCCGTTGTCGTGTCCGTTGCCTAGTG
Organism: Heptranchias perlo; assembly: GCF_035084215.1. Lineage (NCBI taxonomy): Eukaryota > Metazoa > Chordata > Chondrichthyes > Hexanchiformes > Hexanchidae > Heptranchias > Heptranchias perlo. The sequence goes on from NC_090347.1 coordinate 16,753,405, forward strand.
GTCCGATGCCGGGTGGTCCGTCCGGTTTTATTCTTATTATGACTTTTCGTAGCGAGATTTTACAACTGAGCGGCCATCATTACAGATACTAGTATTTTAATTCCAGATTTTTATTTAATTAATTGAATTTAATTAATTGAATTTAAATTCGCCAGCTGCCGTGGCGGGATTTGAACTCATGACTCTGGATTTTAGTCCAGGCCTACTGGATTACTAGTCCAGTAACATAACCACTATGCTACCGTACCCTCAGGTGCAAATGCAGCAACTTCATGAAATTCAAGGGGGGGTTAAGGGCAAGATACAGTTTTCGCGAAGCTAACAGCGGAACGGCACAAATTGTCCAGCAAATGGGTGCAAATTCCAGCTCATAGTCATTCCTGTTGCTACACACTTCTATCACTAGATGGAGTTTCATAAACTCCAAAGCTATAGATTCCCATACCTACACCTGATGGGGGCAATGCAGTTGATGTGGTGTATATGGACTTTCAAAAGACGTTTGATAAAGTGCCACATAATGGCTTGTCATCAAGATTGAAGCCCATGGAATAAAAGGGGCAGTAGCAGCATGGATACAGAATTAGCGAAGTAACAGGAAACAGAGAGTAGTGGTGAAAGAATGTTTTTTGGAATTGAGGGAGGTGTACAGTGGTGTTCCCCAGGGGTCGGTACTAGGACCACTGCTTTTCTTGGTATATATTAATGACTTGGACTTGGGTGTACAGGGCACAAATTTGCGGATGACACCAAACTTGGAAGTGTAGAGAACAGTGAGAAGGATAGTGATAGACTTCAAGAGGATATAGACATGCTGGTGGCATGAGCGGACATGTGGCAGATGAAATTTAACACAGAAAAATGCGAGCTGATACATTTCGGTGGGAAGAATGAGGAGAGGCAATATAAACTAAAAGGCATAATTCTAAAAGGGGTACAGGAACACAGAAACCTGGGGGCATATGTACACAAATCATTGAAAGTGCCAGGGCAGGTTGAGAAAGCGGTTAAAAAAGCATATGGGATCCTGGGCTTTATAGATAGAGGCATAGAGTACAAAAGCAAGGAAGTCACAATGAACCTTTATAAAACACTGGTTCAGCTACAACAAGAGTATTGTGTCCAGTTCTGGGCACCGCACTTTAGGAAGGATCTGAAGGCCTTAGAGAGGGTGCAGAAGAGATTTAATTGAATGATTCCAGGGATGAGGGACTTTAGTTACGTGGATAGACTGGAGACTCTGGGGTTGTTCTCCTTGGAGCAGAGAAGGTTGAGAGGAGATTTGATAGAGGTATTCAAAATCATGAAGGGTCTAGACAAGGTAGTTAGAGAAGGATCAAGAACCAGAGGACATAAATTTACGGTGATTGGCAAAAGAACCAAAGGTGACATGAGGAAAAGCTTTTTTACAAAGCGAGTGATTAGGATCTGGAATGCACTGCCAGAGGGTGTGGTTGAGGCAGATTCAATCATGGCCTTCAAAAGGGAACTGGATAAATACTTGAAAGGAAAAAAATTGCAAGGCTATGGGGATAGGGTGGGGGAGTGGAACTAGCTGGATTGCTCTTGCCTAGAGCAGGCACGGACTCGATGGGCCGAATGACCTCCTTCCGTGCTGTAACCTTTCCATGATTCTATGATTAGTTGTGGAATCAAGTGTGATGGCAAAGAGGTAAAGCTAGATGCAGTCAGCATATATGTGGAAGCAGAATCCATGCTCAAAGATAACGTTGACAAAATGCAGCATGTAGGAGGGCGAAGGATAGAACCTTGGACAGACCAGAGATGACCATGTTAACACTACTCTATGCCTTTTACACCTCTCTGTAATTTCCCTGCAAATTTCCCTGCAAATTTGTTCCTCTATATCCTTCCCACTAGTTGGTGGCCTATAGAATACACCCAGTAGTGTAATGGCACCTCCATTGTTTCTAACCAAATAGATTCTGTCCTTGACCCCTCCAGGATATCCTCTCTTTCCAGCATTGTAATATTCTCCTTAATGAATACTACCACCCCCTTCCCCTTTCTTCCCTTCCCTATCTTTCCTGAACACCTTGTTTCCAGGAATATTTACATGATGAAACTCGATTGCAGAAAGGTGTTGGCTATATTTGAATGGGTAAAAATGAAACCATGAATGGGGAATGACATGGAGCTGGACATGAAGGAGACACATGGAGGAGGAATGAGTAGTTGAGAGGATGATGCACTGCAGTTTCAAATCACAGCTGGTGACTTTGACCTAGGTGATCTCGGTGGTGGGCATATAGAAACAAAACTGATCGGATTCAAACAGGAATCATCGAGAGAAGATTGGTCATGACTTATTCAAGCACCATTGAAAAAAGAAAACTAGAGATTGGGTGGTAATTGGAGACGACAGTGGGATCGAGGGTAGGCTTTTTAAAGAGAAGATGTGATGACAGCAGTTTTGATGGGGAGGAACAATGACTAAGAAAAGTAGACAGTTAATGATGCCAGCAAACAGTACAAGAAGACCGCATTTGTAAAGAACCTTTAACACAGAAAATTATCCCAAGGCACTTAAGGGGGTAGATCTTAACTTTGTGCGATAATGTAAAATGGGTGATGGCGAGTCAGCAGCTTGTTTTACATGTCTTCCAGATTTTATTTCCATTGACTTCAATGGAAATAAAGGTGTAAAGAAAAAGAATGGACACAGCCAAAGGAGGAGATATTAAGAGACACGACCCAAAAACTTGGTCAAAGACATGGATTATAAGGAGGGGCTTAATAGGAGGGGGAAGTGGAGAGGTTTAGATATGGAATTCCAGAGTGAGGTCTAGGCAGCTAAAGGCACAGCTGCCAATGGTTGGAGGAATGGAAGGGGTGCACAAAAAGCCAAAGCCGAAGATAGAGGAATAGAGAGTTGGGGAGGAAGGACTGTTGTGCTGGAGGAGGTTACAGAAATAGGATGGGGCGAGGCCATGAAGCGATTTAAACACAGGAATAAAAATTTAAAGTTGACGCATTGGGGGACCGCAAGTCAATGTAGGTCAGAGAAGACAAGGGAGAGAGAAATGGTATGGTGTAGGAAACAAGCAGCAGAGTTTTGAATGAGCTGAAGTTTATGGAGAGTGAGAAGCTGAACAACAGGCACTGGATGAGGGCTTCAGCAGCAGATGGCTCGAGGAAGGGTAGAGACAGGTGACATTACAGAGACAGAAGTAGGCAGTCCTTGCAATAGAGCAAATATGGGGTCAAAAGCTCATCTCAGGGTCGAGTGGGGCGCTACGATTGCGAACAGTCTGATTCAGCCTGAGATAGTGACTGGGGAGAGGGATAGAATCGGTGACAAAAGTACCTAATTTATGGCAGGGGCCAAAGGTGGTAGTTTCTGTCTTTGCAATGTTTAGCTGGAGGAAACGGCAGCTCATCCAAGACTGGATATTCAACAAGAAATATGACAGTACAAAGGCAGTGGAAGATTTGAGAGAAGTGGTGGAGAGGTAAAGCTAAGGAAAAGTTAGGTGAGTGCCGAGGAGCTGATTCAGAGAGGGGTGGAGGCAGTTGGTGGTGAGAATCATGGTAGAGACAAGTCTGATGAGAGCTGGGGGTTACAGTGCGATAAGGAAAATGCTACTCTGGATTTGAGTGCAGGGGCAGGATCTGCAGTGACACTGGAGGGAGAAGGCAAAAGCAGCTGAGCAGGTATAATAGCCTCAATTTTGGACTTTGAAGAAAAAGAAATCCATGAGCTCCATGCACCTCACTTCAAGGTGGGGACGGAGAAGAAGGGAGGGGGTGTTTTGTGGTGAAAAAGAGTTTACATTTGTCATTGCCCTTCAGATTCAGTGATTTTCAGAAAATACAGTAACGTAAGGTAACATGCTTTCTTTCATTCAGGAGCAGAGGAAAGTCCCATGTCGAAAGAACCTCAACGGCTGCTTTCTACCCACCCCCTTGACCGTGCCATCTCACGTGGCCTCTCTACTCCCATCGTGTAAATCACGGATAAGACCATCTCTGATCACTTCCTTGTGTCCCTCTCCACCCACATCCCCCTTCCCCTCCCAACCCCACTTCATTCAGCGTTTGCTCCTGGAAAAAACTCTTCCCCCAAGTAACTTACAACGGCACTTTCAAATTCCCAACTGTCTAGCCTTTGGCCCTCCATTCATCACAACATTTCTGCAGCTACCGGTCTGCTCAATCGCACCCTCACCTCCACCTTTGATGCCCTTGCCCCATTAAAACCATTACTCTCTCTCTCTCATCCTGGTCGTTCCCCCAGTACGGCCCTCATCTCCGTTCCCTTAAGTCCAAGGAACATTTATGGCGGACAACTGATTCAGGCATTTATCACATGGACCACATAAAGCACTATTGGGTCCTGCTCTCCTCTGCCAAAACTGCTCACTATTCCAGGATAATCCTGGAATGCAAAGATAACCCCCGGCTTCTCTTGTCCACTACAAACCATCTTCTTAAACCTCTCTTCCCTGCCTCCTCCACCCTCGCCTCCAAAAACTCCTGTACATGAACTTCTTTGTCACTAGTTTGAGACCATTCAGCTGCCTCCCTCCCTTCCCCTAGCCCACCAAGCCAAACTTCTGCCTAAGGTACCCCGCTGCCCTAGCCCTGAACTCGCATCTTTCTTTAGTTTCTCTCCTCATGCCCAATCCAAGTTCACCTTGACGATGAGACCCACCTCCTGCTCCCTCGACCCTATTCCCACCAAACTGCTGACCACCCAACTTTCCTTCCTGGCCGCCCTGTTAGCTGATATTGTTAATGGTTCTGTCTTCTCAGGTAACCGCCCCCCACCCCCGACTTCAAATCTGCCGTCATCATTCCCTCCCTTGACCCTTCTGTCCTTGCAAACTACCGCCCCATCTCCAAACTCCCTTTTCTCTCCAAAGTCCTTGAACGTGTTGTCGCCGGTGCCCATCTTTCCCACAACTCCATGTTTAAATCCCTCCAATCAGATTTCTGCCCCTGCCACAGTACTGAAATGGCACTTATCAAAGTCACAAATTACATTCTATGTGACTGTGACAGTGATAAACTATCCCTCCTCATCCTTCTCAAACTGTCTGCAGCCTTTGACACGGTTGACCACATCACCCTGCTCCAACACCTCTTCTCCATCATCCAGCTCGGTGGGACTGCCCTCGCCTGGTTCCATTCTTATTTATTCAGTCGTAGCCAGAGAATCACCTGTAATGGCTTCTCTTCCTGCTCCCGCACCGTTACCCTCTGGAGTTCCCCCAAGGATCTATCCTTAGCTCCCTCCTATTTCTCATCTACATGCTGCCCCTCGGTGACATCATCTGAAAACACATCAGGTTCCACATGTACGCTGACGACACCCAGCTCTACCTCACCATCATCTCCCTCGACTCCTCCATTCTCTCTGATTTGTCATGCTGCTTGTCCGACATCGAGTAATGGATGAGCAAAAATCTCCTCCAACTAAATGTTAGGAAGACCAAGGCCGTTGTCTTTGGTCCCCGGCACAAACTCCGTTCCCTAGCCACCGATTCCATCCCTCTCCCTGGCCACTCTCTGAGGCTGAACCAGACCATTCGTAACCTTGGCGTCCTATTTGACCGAGATGAGCTTCCGGTCACATGTCGGCTCCATTACCAAGACCACCTACTTCCACTCTTGTAACATCACCCGTCTCCACTCCAGCCTCAGTTCATCTGCTGCTAAAACCCTCATCAATGCCTTTGTTACCTCTAGACTTGACTATTCCAATGTTCTCCTGGCCGGCCTCCCATTTCCACACTCCATAAATATGAGCTCATCCAAAACTCTGCTGCCTGTATCCTAACTTGCTCCAAGTCCCGTTCACCCATCACCCCTGTGCTCGCTGACCTACAATGGCTCCCAGTCCAGGAACACATCGATTCTAAAATTCTCATCCTTGTTTTCAAATCTCTCCATGGCTTCACCCCTCCCTATCTCTGTACCTCCTCCAGCCCTACAACCCTCCGAGATCTCTGAGCTCCCCCAATTCTTGCCTTTTGCACTTCCCCAATTTTAATTGCTCCAACAGTAGTGGCCATGCTTTCAGCTGCCTAGGCCCCAAGCTCCGGAATTCCATCCCATAACATCTCCGCCTCTCTACCTCTCTCTCCTCCTTTAAGACGCTTCTTAAAACCTACCTCTTTGACCTGTCCAAATATCACCTTATGTGGCTTGGAGTCAAATTTTGTTTGATAACACTCCTGTGAAGAGCTAAAGGCGCCATATAAATTAGCCACATAAAAGATTATTACTTAAGATAAAAAATCACGGGATTGGGGGTAATATTCTGGCATGGGTGGAGGATTGGTTATCAAACAGGAAGCAGAGAGTTGGGATAAATGGTTCATTTTCGGACTGGCAACCAGTAACCAGTGGTGTTCCACAGGGGTCGGTGCTGGGTCCCCAACTCTTTACAATCTATATTAACGATTTGGAGGAGGGGACCGAGTGCAACATATCAAAATTTGCAGATGATACAAAGATGGGAGGGAAAGTAGAGAGTGAGGAGGACATAAAAAACCTGCAAGGGGATATAGACAGGCTGGGTGAGTGGGCGGAGATTTGGCAGATGCAATATAATATTGGAAAATGTGAGGTTATGCACTTTGGCAGGAAAAATCAGAGAGCAAGTTATTTTCTTAATGGCGAGAGACTGGAAAGTACTGCAGTACAAAGGGATCTGGGGGTCCTAGTGCAAGAAAATCAAAAAGTTGGTATGCAGGTGCAGCAGGTGATCAAGAAAGCCAACGGAATGTTGGCTTTTATTGCTAGGGGGATAGAATATAAAAACAAGGAGGTATTGCTGCAGTTATATAAGGTATTGGTGAGACCGCACCTGGAATACTGCATACAGTTTTGGTCTCCATACTTAAGAAAAGACATACTTGCTCTCGAGGCAGTACAAAGAAGGTTCACTCGGTTAATCCCGGGGATGAGGGGGCGGACATATGAGGAGAGGTTGAGTAGATTGGGACTCTACTCATTGGAGTTCAGAAGAATGAGAGGCGATCTTATTGAAACATATAAGATTGTGAAGGGTCTTGATCGGGTGGATGCAGTAAGGATGTTCCCAAAGATGGGTGAAACTAGAACTAGGGGGCATAATCTTAGAATAAGGGGCTGCTCTTTCAAAACTGAGATGAGGAGAAACTTCTTCACTCAGAGGGTGGTAGGTCTGTGGAATTTGCTGCCCCAGGAAGCTGTGGAAGCTACATCATTAGATAAATTTAAAACAGAAATAGACAGTTTCCTAGAAGTAAAGGGAATTAGGGGTTATGGGGAGCGGGCAGGAAATTGGACATGAAGCTGAGTTCGGATCGGTCAATGCCCTGTGGGTGGCGGAGAGGGCCCAGGGGCTATGTGGCCGGGTCCTGCTCCGACTTCTTGTGTTCTTTAGATTTGTGGTTGGGATCAGATCAGCCATGATCTTATTGAATGGCGGAGCAGGCTCGAGGGGCCGATTGGCCTACTCCTGCTCCAATTTCTTATGTTCTTATGTTCTTATTATTGTGCTTGAACAAAGCAAGAGATTTACACACCCGTTTTTAAAAAATTGGTTATAATTACCTCTCTCCAGATGACCCATTAAGACTATAAAATTCTTCTGTTCTACACTCCACTCTCATCTTAAACAACTACTAAAACAAACACAAGTATATGCCAAATTCTAGAACAAGAGTGGTATCATTCATCTTATGAAATATTAGTTATGATTAGACTTGTGAATAACTGCAATACTCACAAAATAACAGCTTTACTCAACATCCACAACAATATTATACGGTATGCATTAGGAAAATGCAAGCTTCTATTAGCCTTAGCAGTGTTGCAGTTATGATTTCTATGCCATTTTGAATAGAACACAGAATCTAAAACTGTTTGGTAGAACAGAGTTTAAGTGAAATGAAGTGTATATAGGCTAGAATAATGTCTCACTAAATTACCATTAAATTTTACATCAAGATATATAACATTACTGTGTTCCCCATATAAAAAACCCGTTCAAACCCTATGTATGTCTTACAAACTATTTTAAGAAACCACATTTTAAAAAAGTTTGCAAAAAAAACAGTACTTACTTAGAAAGCAAACATCTGCGCAGCTTAAATTCACACTGCAAGAACAGGAAGTGTGGTTGGCCAGATTTTAAATCTCATGTGATTGGGCAGAAGCTTGTCAGAGTTGTTTATAATTCCTTAACTTAAAAAGGCCTAGTAATAAAAAAAAATGTGGTCATTTAAATTAATTGTAGATTTTGGGCCTAAATTTTGTAACCAACTTGATTGTAAGTTGAAAAATCTTATTGCTACATTCTGTCACATTCACTGTCAATTTTAGTGGCTGATTAGCTAAAATGGCTTAATCTCTAAAATTCTGCTTCTCCTCAAAAACAAAATTAATTTACCCTATCATAGACTTTACCCCACCCATTTAATCTCCTGAGGGATAGTGCTGCACAAATACTGATCTTTAAATGTAATTAAGCAGAATTTAGAATATCCTCAGATTTTCTCTATTAAAACCTGGCATGATATGATCCACAAACGACACGCCCTTCCCAGCTTTAGCAGCACCCACATCTGTGAAAATGTCAATGACCGTTTATCAGAACTACAGTCCACCATGGAGCATTTAACAGCTCTATGGACATCTGCAGCAAAGGCCCCAGTTGCAATATATCTCATAAAAGTTCAGAATGCAATTACAGAGGTCTTGAACTCCAAACTGCAACAGGTTCTCTTTCCAGCTTCAACATACTGAGGCATCTTATTGAGAACCTTGAGGGAGGCTCTACTAATCTCACTGCTGCCAAAGGTCTGCACCCACACAGAAGCAGGAACATGGCTGGAGTAGGACTAGATGAAGCTGCTGCCTCTCAGGGTGACATCACATTGGCTCTCCCCCCACCCCCCCGATCAGTCACCTGCTTGATACATGTTTGAACAACAATTTGACTAATATTACTGATATCCCCTGTGGCAGCTTGGAATGAGCCAGGCACATAAATGTTCAGGGATGTGGTGACCTTGGCAGTCACTGGCAGTACCATCCCTGAAGTAGAGATTAGTGGACGCCGTCATTGCCTCCCAAGTGAAGCGGAGTCGGCAAGGACAGTTTTCCTCCAAAATTTCAGGGTGTGTTTCCATCGGTAGGCACAGTTTCATGGGTAAGGGTGGTGCCAGCAATCTGACCCTAAAACTTGCATCCATCCCTCCATCCATCCATCCTCTTCATCTTCATCTTCCAAATAATGCAGAAGTAATCACCATTACAATGTCCATTTTCAAAATTATAATTGTAGTAGCTGAAAATTTTGCAACCAAAGCTCGGGCAAAAACATTGAAAAAAATATCACAAAAATTAGCAGTGAAAATAACGCCTTGGGGAAAACTAGATAAATTTCACCATCAGATATTTACTCTTAAAACACAATGACCTAGAAATTCGGGAGCATCCATTTTTGAGCGGTTCCCCCCCCCCGCCCCGCCCCGGCCACCACACACTACGTAGGGTACTTACCCTGCGCATGAATGGAGAGATCCAAGAAGCCCCGGATATCGGGCTTGGACCTCATTCGAATAGGAACGACGCTGTAGGAGAAGCCCAGGAAGGTGAGTGGCGGAAGATCAGGCTGCTGCTACACCACTTATTTAAGATTTTATATTTATTCAGCACCTAATCGCATCAAAAAGGATTTAGTGGAGCTTGCAGAACAACAACGCGAGTAATGATTAAGACTTTTTAAGAGTGCCAAAGATTCCCACACCTGAACACTGCCTTCAGAGATGCACATTTATTAAAATTCACTCCTCCAAAACTCGTAGACACTGCAACAACCACTCTTTCCATTCTTTGAATGCTTCCATGGGTTTGTAAGATACTAGCATAGCTCTAACCAAAAAGTCAGGGTCGGAGTCTTCCTCAATCCACCTCAATAAGGCCTGAAATACAAAATGCAAAAACAGAGACTAAGTACTAGGATATGTACTTCTGAACCGTTAGATCCAAACTAATCACTCAACTTCAATTATTGACCTGTTCACCACTTGATATTAAAACAATAGGGCTCATTCTAATACCTGGAGCTCTCAGCAGGAAGTATATTTGAGAAGCTGCAAGCACAAAGCCTGTGAGTTTCCGACCATTCATTTTCCTAAGATACGGCTCCTGTAAGAGCTGCTCCCCATAGGTAGCCCTGGATCATGGAATCATTCCTGATAAAAAGATCACCTAGTTTGATATATTAAGAATGCAGATCATTTTTTGAACGATCTGCATTCTACATACACCATACAGCAAAGCCTAGCTTGATTAGTTCTGAGGAAATCATGTGCTTAGCACACACACAAAAGTGCTGTGACATTGCAGATAAGCAGTGCCACAAGTAGTTTCTTATTCCAGTTCCTAATAAAGCCCCAGGACCTACACCATTGTGTTAGTTGGGTTCGACTTGCTGCTGAACTGAAACTGAATAACTATTAATCCTGAACCTCATGATCAAAGGAGATGAAAAGATGAGACTGTGTACAGAGGATGCAAAACATTTAAAGAATGAAGGAAACTTCCGAAGTAGATGTTTTATCCTTTGTCTTCATTAAGCATCCTCTGCACACAATAACACCATACTAAATCAGTGTAATTTAGGAGAGGATGGCCAAGGTATGAGTTGTTTTTGAAGCACTTATTAAAAAAAACTGGAGAATTAAATACAAAGCATAGTTAACAGCATAATTTCACACAACTATTTCCTACCCCACCAAACTGCTTTAGATGTCAATGAAGCAGGGTACCTTGTCTCTTCCTCTGTGCTGATATTTTTATGCTTTTACACATGCAAATCTATTAGTGACATGAAGACATTTTTATGAGGCTTGATCCCTACAAATTTCATGGATTTTTTCTATCCCCTGCAATATGTGATGGAAGACTGGATATACCTGAATTTGAATTACACAAGATAATTACAGATGAGGAACAGCCATTTGGCCCATCCACAGAGATCCTAATGCCTCCTCTCCCCCTTGTAGCATCCAATTGTTTCTTAAATGATTCAGGGTTTTTGCCTCCACTGCTCTTCCTGGAAGTTTATTCCACATGAAAATGATAAGCCCTTTTCCAACTGCAACTTCAATGTAACTGTTTGTATTATTCAGGGCGTTTTTGAGTAGTCTGCTTTTAGCAGTTTTCTTTTTTTTGAGACACAGAAATTTTATTTGATTTGGTAACAAAATTATGCCATGAACTCAATTGGAATTGGCTTGTTAGCTTTGGTTCGTATGAAATGTGCCTTTCTGGGCTCAGCAGGCTAGTGCTTCAGCCCAACCCAGGTCCCCTTCTCCTTAGCTGGGTTGGCATGTAATCGATCTTAGTATAAGCAGGGCTCATTAAATTATATTACACCAACTCTCAGTAAACAAAGCTAAGGCTTTCACTAGCGTCCTCTCCTGACCACTTACATGCAATGCAATGATTAAATCAGCTAACAAAACAAAACTGTTTCACTTCCTCAATGGCCTCACAAGACTTAATCGTGAAAACGGTCTCTTATTCAATTGGTATTTTTGTCAGGCAATCTGTGGTTCTTTTTCTAACAGGAAGTTAAAAAAAACCATTGAAGATGTTGATTCTTGCTGAGTCCTCACAGCCAGTGGGTGGATGGGTGGGAGGGGGAAGAGAACAATTAAAGCAACGATCCCAGGCATCTGTTTCGTCAGCCCCTCGCCCAAGGGCTGATGTTATCTTATTCTACACAGTTCACCTTACATATATGATATTGTACTGATTATGACCACCCTGTTGCATTTGCAAATGTGTCTTATTTCCTGATACGCAATACTGTTCTTATAGTCTCCTTTTTTACTATGCATATGTTGCCGTATCTTTTTCTGCAAGAGAAAATCCTAAATAAAGAGTGTTAAAAAAGTAAACTAGAAAACATTCATTTAGATTTTTAAAGAAGTACTATAATCTATTTGCATAATATATTTTATGACTGCTAAACATTTTGATTGTAATGTCAATCATGAATGTTAATTATTTTTGAATTTTTTTTTCATTACTTGACAAATATCTTCTTCAGTGGTTAAGTCTGAGTTTTTTCCTTTCTAATTGATTTTCCACTTTTGTTATCCTACTTATGATATTGTATAAAACTTTTCTTCAATAAAATTCTCCCAATCTCAATGGCCAAAAATAAAATTCCGATGATGATGGACTGAAAACTGGCCACCAGGGAAAGATAGAGAGGCCAATCTATATAAATGGAATTTTATAACACAGAAGGTCACTTGCATGGCTATCTAAAAGAGCCTAGACCCATTCCTCTGCCATTTCCCCATAGCCTTTTAAATTTTTGTTTTTCAAATATTTATTCCCTTCTGCTTTAAAGCTATTATGGATTCTGTTTCCACATTGTTTCTGAATGTCCTAACAACCCTGCATGTAAAAAAAATTCTTCTCTCTTCATTCTTTTAGTGAAGATCTTAAATGTATTCCCTCTAGTTACCAACTCACCAACCATTGAAAATAGTTTTCTCTATTTACTTTGAGAACTCCGCATAATTTTGAACGCCTCTATTCTATTTCCTCTTAACGGTGTCTAGTTTAAGAAAAGAGTCTATCCTTGCAACAACCACCCCCTCCTCCAATGCCTCACCTCTGTATTGCACCTCAGTGGGACTGCCCTAACTTGATTCCACTCTATCTCCAGCAATGTGCCCCCATACCATTATCTCTGGAGTCCCCCAAGGATTAAATTTCATCCAATATTTTTCTTCCCAATCTACTAACTTATGTCTTTCTGAACTTGCTTACAATCCTCTTCACAGTCGGCCACACTTCCAATTTTTGTGCCATCTGAACATTTTGATATTGTATCTTCCATATCAGAGTCCATATCATTTATTTATATTGACAAGAACAACAATCCTACCACTGACCCAAGGGACACTGCTGTTTACATCCCTCCCTTAAAAAAAATCTGTTTTTGCTCCTTTAGCTAACCTCCTATCCATGCTGCCACATTTCCTTTAATACCATGCACCTTATTTTTATCAACAAGTCATTTATGCAAAACTGTTACAACTTTTAGGTCTGCCCTAAATATTCTCTCAGGTTCAACAGTACTGGTCATTCCATAATGCATTCCGAACATCTTAAGTTTAGTAAGGTGCCCATGCTCTATATTATTTCAATATCTAATTATACCAATGGTTGTACTACTAGCCTTTGTTTTGAATAGTACAATAGGTTCTTAATTTTAAAAGCTAATCTATTAAAATTAATCCTCACTGTAAGAACTACAATTATTACAAAATCTATTAAAGTAAAACGGTTATACAATTTATCTATTTAAGGAGACATGTCATTCATGTTATATTAGAGACAGAGGAGCTAAGTGAATTCTGCCACCAAACTACCAATGTTAATTCATTCTTGACATTTTTCAGTTCAAAAGAAAATAATTGTCTTCAACCTCTACCCATTAGGAAATGATCTATACAAAACCACTGTGATGAAACTACAAAGCACTAATCAATCATAATAATGTAATTTTCACAATAAAGCAGGCAACCATTCTCCACCATTTATTTCAAACCTTTCATAATATTTGCTTGAGAGAAAATGAAAAGATTATTAGTAACTTATACTGTACCTTATATCTCTCTTTAATGTCAAAGTTAATGGCACACTGCAGCTTCCGTAGGCAAATAGGGCAAAGATCAATTGGTCGTCGATCAGACTCCTCTAAATGATTGGAACCCTGCATAACACATTGCAACCACTGGCAGTGCTGCATGCCGAAAATGTGTCCAATCTCATGAGTTAAAGTCTGAAAATACAGCAAATTTTATTTAACTGAAGATGACATAACAACCTGAAAAGAAATTTCTTAAAGAAACGGTTTCTAAAATAATTCATTTTTCAAAACGTATGTTTTAAATAAATCTTTATACAGCAACGCTACGTTCAGCTGTCCAATATTAAATCTGAAAAAATGAACTATTTTCAGTCTTTTTTTTGAAAGTTATTACCCTCCATTTTAACAGACCCCAATCCAGCATATTGCCGATCCAATTTCCATTCTCCATAAATTCACTGCAGAATATGGTATTTCTGGTACAAAGGTACTGCCCAGGGATTGTATTTTTCTCATACAAAGGTACTGCCCAGGGATTGTATTTTTCTCTCCACCCCTTCTGAATTCATGGTTCTAAAAGTGTCAACAGCTCTCCAGAGACAATGACCAGTTGGTTTGTTTTTGGTGGCGTCAGTTGAGGGATAAATGTTGGCCAGGACGTCAGCAGAAATCCCCAGCTCTTCTTCAAATACTGCCAACGGATCTTTTAAATTCACCTGAAAAGGGGCCTTGGTATAATGTTATCCGAAGTGTACAGGAAGGAATGTAAATATAGCACAGCCAAGATAACTAGAACCAGCTAATAAATTTTAACTAGTCACAATTTTGAAACTTTTAATTATGGTAAGGCTCAACACAAACTTTTTCAGGTATGTACAAGTAATTAAATCAAAATTTTTATTTAGCTGAGAAAACAAAAATGCTTCAATGATTAAGTCTACACTTACCTAAACCTCCCATGGCTCAGAGAGTTTACCCAGGGAGCAGCTGAGTAATACAAACCATGAACTCCCAGATTCGATCCATAGTCTGTACTCTCAGCCAAGGTCATGTCAGGAACATTACAATTTGCTTCAGCATCCCTGGCTTAGGAAGAGGAAAATAAGTAAATTTCCCAAGGTTCCCGCTCCTGGCTGCTATGCAGCATGCTACTGGTGGAACTGCGTGTTTGTGAACATTGATTAAGGGCAGTACTTGGTTTGCTCATAAGAAATAGGAGGAGGAGTAGGCCATACGGCCCCTCGAGCTCGTTCCGCCTTTCCATAAGATCATGGCTGATCTTCAACCTCAACTTCACTTTCCCGCCCTATTCCCATATCCTTTGATTCCCTTAGCATCCAAAAATCTATCACTCTCAGTCTTGAATATACTCAATGGCTGAGCATCCACAGCTCTCTGGGGTAGAGAATTCCAAAGATTCACAACCCTCTGAGTGAAAAAGTTTTTCCTCATCTCTGTCCTAAATGGCCGACTCCTTATCTTAGGCTGTTAAGCCCCCTTTGATCAAATAGCCTGCTGACTCTCACTGTTAAGAATAACATGAATAATAGCCACTTAGCTGATTTATCAAAGGGTTTATGTTGAATCATACCCCAGCCGAGAAATGGAGAGGAGAAAATTGGTGAAGAAAAGATTTCAAATTTTTGTGTTTACATAATTATTGGTCCTTAAAGCAGTTTCATTACAATCAGCTAAGGCTCACTGTGAAACCCTGGTTATAGTCAGAAGGATTGATAAAAAAAGAAAAGAACATTTATTTGCATCTTTCACATTTCTACGGATGTCCAAAAGTGCTAAAAACTAATGAATTTACTTTGGAAGCGTAGTCATTGTTGTTTTGTGGGCAAATACATAGCCTGTCTGTGCACAGCAAGGTCCCTCAAACCGCACATTAGATAAATAACCAAATAATCTATTTCTTGTGATGTTGAAAGATGAATTGTGCTGGGACATGCGGAGAACTCCCTGCTCTTCTCTGAACAGTGCCATTGGATCTTTCACATCCACAGGCAGGTGGGGCCTCGGATTAACATCTCAACTGAAAGGCGCCATATCCGACAATACAACACTCCCACGAGAGAGTAAGCTTAGATCAGAAATTGCTGACTAGCAACAGGCATGGCTATGGTGACACCATTTTAGCCACATGCATTAATTTTAGTACAAAATGTCTTACATACAATACAAATATACTTCATGTGTATATTTACTTAACATCTATCACCATTCAGTATGAAACTTTTCAGTCTTTCTCTTTCACCAAAGTTCTGGAATTCTGGCATTAATTTGTCAGAGAAAGCAAATCTTAGTGCAGCTTTTAGGTTTTTATCCAGCGAGCAGTACTTTGACTTCATCAGAGTCATTGCAGAGAATGCTGATGCACAACAAGACATGCCAAACTTGCCCCTGCTCTCTATCCAGAATGCGGTTGGATGCTGATTTCCTTTGCAGTAACCAAGGAAGTAAAGCACAGACGATCAAAAAAGGTTAAAGTGCACATGCATATGATGTGCGAATGAGTATTGAGATCACATGGCCAACAGCAATATCCATTACTCATTTTTTTATATACTAATCAAAAATGCAATTATCCACATCTGGATTCTCAATTAGCCACATGTGGCTAATGTATTGGACAACCCCAGCCTAGATTATGGCTCCAACCAACAACTATCTGACTCAGAGGCAAGAGTGCTCCCAATTGAGCCAAGCTCAAACTCTAGAAAGCACAACTATACTGCTATTTAAAACATCTGTCTCCAAATGCAGTATCATCAGTTCTGCATACTCGCCCACCTTGCATGATCTTAGCAGCAGCTTGCTTGTAACGGGTGGTGTGTAGTATCCATCAAAGAGTGAATAATCGTCAGGAGCCAGATGTTGCTTTTTCTTCAGCTTTCCTTTATAATTCATGGTGTAAAAATCATCATCATATCTAGCAAAGCTAAAAATGCCCATCCCTGTAAAAGATACATAAAAGGGAAATAGTTTACACCAACCATCATACTTCAGCATTTCTTCCACTGGACTGTAAAGCTAAATTAAATACTTCTTAAAAAATCACATCTACAATCAGCTAACTCCTCTATTGAAAATGTGTTATGGGAAAAATATATAAACATTCAATTGTATTGTTCAATAAATTGCGCTTTATTTCCGAAGCAAGAAATGCTCCTAATTTAGGAGTATAAATATTGACAAATGTTCACAAGACATTCAGAGGATCAAATGAAATTTACTCACTTCCCACAAAGTGGGAAAAATGTCACAATTCCCAGGTGTAGTGAACAGAAACTGGATGTTGCAGTTCATTAGAACAGTATCCAACTGCTGGCCGGAATTTGTCCCACTTCCCAATTTCATTCACATTGGTGGAAGGTGCCTCACTTTTAAAAAAAAAATTATACCACCTCTTAACTTATCCACCCAATCAGCACAGAGCCACAGATAATTGAGGTGAGCAATATTAATGACAACCAGTCACATGTGGAAAATGTGCCAGCAGAAACTATTGATTTGGCAGCTTTATTCATGGAAATAAAACAGACAGCACTGCCAGCTCGCTCTGCAAAAGCACAATAGGCTGATATCTAGCCGACTGTCAGATTTCTAGCAGAGCATCACTTCCCTCCAATTTAGACCTGCAATATTACAGATTTCTGAGGCAAATCTCAAGTGGAGAGACGAAGCACTAGGCAGGTGTCAGTACTCCTATGAAGAGAACATGCAGCACTACCTCTGATTGTTTCATTCCTCACTGGCAAATCATCTGTTTCTACCAGCGCCTTTTTCCACAGGTGAGCTTTTCGTTAAATACACTCAATCACTTTGCTCTGGCTCTGGCATGAGTCATTCAGAGGGCCCATAAGAATGGCCAGGCCGAGAAACTGAAATATACTCATGTAAAGGTTGTCGGATGTTTGGACGTGTGGTTAAGGACACAAAGCTGATGATCATATAAATGGACCTCCTTTACAGGAAGACAAGAGGGTCACTAAAAATTAAAATGTAAACAGAAACAAAAAAAGGGGGGGGGATATACTTCCTGCATTTCTTTACCTTCTGTGAGGGACGCCTGTCCAAACACAAAATTCCACGAATCTTCTGGATAAAGATCGATCATTGTAATTCCAACAATACAGAAAGCATCTTTGGGTTTTTTCTTCTTCAGGTATTTAAGAATACTACCTATTCAAAAAGCAAGAAATTGCAAATGACAAGCCTGAAGATGCACACTACCAACAAAAGGCTTATCCATAGGAAACAAATGTTCAGTCCATATTGACAAATCTTCAGTTGCTTCCCCATTAAAACAGAACACCATAAGGGGCAACAAAATTCCAACCCCACTTGACTGCAGGCACAAAGTGGTAGTGCAGAAGCATAGCAGAAAAGACCAGTATATCCTTCCTAAGTAGGGTGCCCAAAACTGAACATAATATTCCAAATAGACTAGTGCTCTGTATAATTGCAGTAGCACATCTTTGCTTTCACATTCTTGTGACAAAGTCCAACATGGCACCAGCTTTTTTGATCACTTTTTGCAAGTATGAGCTAACTTTTAATTACTTAAGAACCTGGACTCCTAAATTATGTTGTTCATCCATCATCCCTGATATTTCCCCAATTAGATTTTACTCCCATCTGCGATTCTTAAATCCAAAGTTATGTTTGTAACATTAAACTCCATTTTCACTGATTTATTTATTTTGCAATTTTCAGCTCTCTTCTTCACAATCCATTATATATCCTATCTTAGTTTCATCTGTAAACTTGGATATACGCCCTCTATTCCCAAATCCAGGATGGGCCTCAGCATCAATATCGCTGCCTACCAATCAGAGAATGTGCCTTTTATCGCACTCTCTGCTTCCTGCCACCCAGTTTCCCAATCATGCCACAAGGTTCCATCCAACTCCAATTTGCTACTTCTCACTCAAATTATTGCCCTAGTTTAAAAGTCTAGTTCTGTCACAATTTTGATATTCCACTTCTGACATCATGGGCTCGATTTTCAAATAGCGGCGGGATGGCAGTGGGGGGGGTCAATGGGCGCACGGGTAACCCAACTAATAAAATCTTACCGTTTCCCACACAATCACAAGTTAATTGGTGGCCCTTAACGTGGCTTCTGGGTTTGCCATCCGAAGGCTGCACAGCGGGCAGACTGTGCATCCGCATGACAGGCTGGCAGCTGGAGCGGCTCTATTTAAAGGGTCATTGCGCCAAAGGCTTTTGCTGCAGCAAAGGCCAAAAAGACACAATGGAGCAAGGATGCTCCAAGATTTAATGATGCCTCACTGCAGCAGCTACTGGCTGGAGTGGCTCGAGGTGGCAAAGGAGGTCAACAGCAGCAGCAGCATCTCCCGCACCTGGATCCAGTGCAGGAAGCACTTCAATGACCTAACTAGGTCAGCAAAAGTGAGTACACTTATTGATTCTCCTGCATTCCGTGTTCCACATCACCACCACCCACCCCCACCTCGACTCATTCTGCACTGCCAAGACTACTCCATCATATCTCTCCTCACACCCACTGAAGGCTTATCCTCAACTTACCTGCACTTCTTGAGCACTTCCTCACCTCCCCATTAATCACCCCATCACTACCATCCACCTCAATCCTCATCCAATGTGATGGTTCTGTTTCATACTCACCATCTGATGCATCTCTTTTGCGTTCAGCCTCACCCAAAGCAATGCATTCATCGGCTGGCTACTTCACCATCACTCACTCACACGTCTGTATTTTCTCCCCTTCTAGGAGAAGAGAGCACAAAATGCACGCGAGGAGGTGAGGACCGGAAGGGGTCCACAACAAATAGTGGTCCTCACAGGCGTGGAGCAGGAGGTGCTGGACATCAGCCGCACCCTCGAGTGCCTGTCCATCGGGGTCGCCAAGACTGGCACCCCACAAACGTCTGGTGACAAAACTCTAACATTCATCACACACAACATGAATTGATGTTAACAATGCCTCAGTATGCTCATCGCAACATGACACATCTGTAATGATGCTTAATATTGCCTTCTGTTCTCTTACAGACCCTTCACCGACCATAGTGATGGCAGAGGGCGATTCCTCAGAGGAGCTCCCAGCATCCGAGGGTGCATCGTCACATCACAGGGAGCCATCCACCAGAGCAGATACTCACATCTCGGTGGGTCCTAGTAATCAGTTAGTTGGGTTGGCACCTGGTGAGTCACCACACACAAAAGTGAGCATGAGCAGACAATGGTGGCAGGGGCAGCTGTGGAGAGTCCACGTCGGTGAGCGCACTCCTCTCCAGGCTCTGCTCAGCTGGACGCAGATGCTGAACCCCGGGGGCCATCCTTTAAAAGGAGAATGATCGAGGGACAGCAACACATTTGTGAGGTACTGGAACAGGTGCCACGCACACTCTCTACAACAGTGCAGAGGATAGAGGAGTCCAACTCCTGCATTAGTGGGATGGCGGTACAGGTAAGCGCAGGAATATCTGCGATGGAGAGAATGGCAGCCTCCGTTAAGCTTCAAGCACAGCTCACAAATGAGTCCATTCAAGCCCTGACAACGGTCGTTCGGAGTCAAGGTGAACAATGTTCTGCCGCCTTAAACAGGCTGACAGATATTTTAGAAGTGGCCTTCCAAGGCATCACATGTGTCTTCCAAACTGTTCTCCAGCAGAATGGTAGGAGTGACGTGGGCCTGGTCCAGAAGAGGGATGTTGGCGAAAGGGGACATGGAAGTGGGGACTCCACTCAAAGCGCTTCCACGACTCACCCGTTGCCCCCCTCTCAACCAGTACCCGCAATGCTGCCTCCTCTCCAGGTGGCCGAGTCTGCCCCTGCACAGGTGCAGGTGGACCAGAAGGCGTAGGCCAAAAGCATCTAAGCAGTCAGGGCATGAACACGAGCAACCTGCCACTACCTCTGAAGCAGCCACAGGGGATGTAGAAGCGGTAGGAAGAGGAAGTTTTCGTGAGCACGAAGGGTATGCGCAAGGTATGCCATGGTCTGTAGACCCTCTGGTGAGGGAAGTGCCTCCTGCAACGTCACTCTCTCTGTTGTTGCCCTCTGTACTCTTGTGCAGGTGCCTGTGGCGCAGCACTGTGTTGTGGAGCTCCAAGTGGCAGAAGTGCACGCCGCCGTGCCTGGCGAGGCTAATGATGTTGCTCATCCTCAGATGTAGTGGTGAATGCAGCCATGGTGCCCCCCATCCTGAAGGTGTCAGTTTGAGGGGGTCCCGAAAAGTTGGTAAATATGCGTCAACAGAAGAATTCTGAGTGGAAATTAAGAATTTTCAGTGTAAACACAAAGATCTCCCAGCCAAAAGTTTGTCTGAAAGACCAGAGTGCCCTACTGCAATAACTCACCTTATATCCCCATCTGTCAAACAAGCATTTCAATGTCCAACTGGCTGCTGGCTGAAACACGTCTACTAAAACATGGAGTGTTTCCCACAGCATGGGAAACACCCTGAGGCTGAATGAAAATCGGTACCCTGCCTCAATCACCATGAAGTTAACTACTTCAAATACTTAAACTATCTAAATAACTGGGTTAACTATCATCCCACCGGCTTTAATTGCCGGTGGGACTTCCCCATTCTTGAGGCGCGCGCGCACACAGACGTGTCTGTGGGGAACCCGAAAGTCGGCGGGATGCAGCCGGCTTCATCACCCGCTCGGGATTTCCCTGAATTTCGGAGCCCCGCCCCCAATGCACCCGCACTTCAGCTTGAAAATCGAGCCCAATGTCTCATTTTAGGGACCATAAACAGTAGTAAAGACTTAACAATGGCTACCTAAGAAGGTTCAATATCTGGATACATTTATGCAAAGCAGATGTGAATAATTATCTAATGAGAAATCAGAAATTTGAGGGATTATTGCCCTAAGCCACTCTCAATTACCACCAAGCAGTAAAAGGCAAAATTCTGGGAGCTGACTTGCTCTCTCATCTGGGGACTGGTATGCTACCCCAGTAGGATTAGAAGATGGGGAAAATTAATAAAAATTACAACAAATTACTGATGGTGTATATTTAAAAATAAAGTTATTTTATTTATATTAGAAATGCACACACGTACACACTTTGAAAACCCTCTGTCCAGCTGGTTCCATCTGTCTGTATGTTGTCTCCAGGGCAGGATCAATGTCACACAGTGGCTCTATTCATTTCTTTTTGTTTTGTTTGAAGAACTTTAACTTGGTGTACTGTTAACTGTAGATAGATACACTATAGCAATGTGATAACTAGCAAGTAGTTCCTAATGTATGCTCCTCTTTAAACAAAATATTTGAAAACAGTTCTACCGAGTAGTACCTGTATGGATCTGCAGATTGTGTGAATACGTATTGATACGGAACGTACAACCGGTGTGAGATACTGGAACAGGATCCTGGAATTTGACATTCAGACCGTAGAAAAATGCCTCACAGTATTCTTTTAACCAGTGTATGTATGTCTTAGTAGTTGCCTCTGAGTCACCAAATGAACCTGAACACAGAAAATACAACATTTATTGTAAGCAAAAAAAGAATCCAGAGGTTGAAACCTTTGGAAATTATAAGTTACCAGATATCCAACACTAATTGAAGGCTGACTTTATTATAAAAATACATCAGAAACCATTCATACAATCTTATAAAAATAAATCACAGGATGTATCTAAAAACCAAAAATAATTTAGATGTAATATTGATGTTCACGTGATTTTGCACAAGTTTATTCACAGTTAACTGGTAAGATCTTGTAAAAGTTGAATGACACCATCTGTATGTTTGAAGACGGGACTGTGAGAAAGAATAACTGTTACAACTAAATTGTAAGCAGTTTTCATAACTATACTGTAGCCATGGCTGGCGATATTCAGTAGATGGATTTAATTATAAAAGTTTTTTCTCCCTTTTCTAGCAATTATAATAGCCAAGGCTCGCTGTCATCCATCTGCTCAGTTACATATGCTCACATCCTAGAATTGTTAGGATGAACACTGTTGAATTTAGATATTCTGTAGCCCACTTGATCCCGTTCTTACAAACCTTTATAAAATACTTGAGTTCCATAAATATGTAATTTTCACATTTTTAAGCTGTACACGCTCTATAGCTTTAATTCCCTTTCTATAATGCGGCAGCCAAAGCTGTACACAGTATTCCAACCGTATTTTGTATAAATTTATCTTGACTTGTGCTCTATGCCCCTATTTATGGGCCAAATGAGCTAGATGGGCTGAATGGCCTCCTTCTGTGCTGTAACCATTCTATGATTCTATCTATAAAACTCAAAATGCTATTGGCATTTTATGGATTTATCGACCTTTCAGGGAATTATGTATCTGAACCCTTAGGTGTTTCTGTTCATCTACATCCTTCAGTTTATTTCTATAAAGTATATACTCCCATTCTTTATTGGTTCTCCCAAAATGTATAACCTTACACTTTTCCGCAATAAATTGCATCTGTCACCTATCTGCATGTCTTTCTGAAGTTCTTTTACAGTCTTCCTCACTGTTTGCCAAACCTCCTGCTTTTGCGACGTCAACAAATTTCAAGATTGCATCCCCTCTACCCAAGACCAAATCATCTAGCTATACGAAGAACAAAAGTGGACTCAACACTGACCCTGTGGTACACCACTTCCAACCATTCTCCAATCCAAGTAACATCCATTTACTCTAATTCTTTGTTGCTATCTATCAACCAACTTTCTGTTCATGCTACCACATTTCCTCATACCATACTCCTAATTTTTTTTAGCAAGCCTTGAGAGACACTTCATTAATTGTACTCTGAACACCAAAATACACTACATCGACTGCATTTCCTTTTGCAGTCACCACTTCAGAAAATTCTGTTAAAGGCAAGTTGCGTTTGACAAATTTAACAAATCATGTTGGCTGTCCTTCATTAACCATGCATTTCTAAATGCTCACTCATTTTATCTCAAATAATGAATTCTAAGAGTTTGCCCACAACTGACAAACTAATTGGCCTATAGCAGTGCTATCTAAAGAAATTGCTGACTCGGTGTAGTTATGCCGACACCATTTTGGCCACATGCACTAATTTTAGTAGACAATGCCTTCTTGCATACACTCGCACAACACAGGTAAATGTATTTCATATGTGTATATTTACTTAACATCTACCACCATTCAGTAACCAAGTAAAGCACGCACAACGATCAAAAAACTTGCAATTCTGGTTTTCGTCTTACCATTTTATCAACAAACGTACAAAAATGTTAAAGTACACATGCATACGCCGTGCGAATATGAGTATTAAGATTACAACAACAGTGCCTATTACTCATTTTTTAAATTTACTAATCAGTAATGCAATTAGCCACATCTGGATTCCCCATTAGCCACATGTGGCTTGTGGTTAATGTATTGGACAACACTGGACCATAACTACTTGATTTATCTTTCTCTCCATTCTTGAACAAAGACATCATATTGGTTACCCTTCAATCTCATGGCACAATTGTATTTCTTCTGCAGTATAGGCCGAGGAGCTAGGAGATGCAAAACTGAGGTGCTACAGTGACACCACTGGCGGGGGGGGGGTTGGAAATATATATATATATATATATAAATATACTAGTATAGATATGCAGCACAACAAGAGACCAGTCAATCTACATATACTTTATTTCGGAAAATAATCTGAGATGTCTGCATCACACTTCAAGTCACAGACGTAAATGTCTGTGTCATACTTTGAAAAAACAAGGATATTAGAAACAGCTAATAATTTACAATATAAAAAGAAATCCCCTCATCAACACAACATAACTGACTTCAGGAATGAAACTTAGAAAAATACAAAAAAAAAGCCAATCTGATCTGAAGATCTGCATAACAGCAATTATCATCTAAGTGATCCAGGAAAGCACAATAATTACCCTATGAGGTCTTAAAAGTTCACACTACTTTACACACAGCTTCGCTTTTAACGTTGTTTGCTACACAGTATAATGCTGCTGTCCTCATAAAAAGCGTGTCCTCTGACCTACCAGGATTTGTGCTAAGGGAGATCACGAGTGTATATAAAATATACAGAGTATACTGAAGAACTTGGAAAATAAGGACTTTCTTGCCTGACCAAATCCTATTACCCAAGAGAGACCTCAGCCTTGTCATTGCTTGACATTACCAACATGAACAGAAATGCACAAGTACCATGACGTAAATGTGTAAACTTAGCACAATTAAAATTTGAAGACAAAAAGTAATAGTGAAACAATGGTCTAATCTACAGATGCCTGAAGGTGGTCAACAATTAAACTCAACATGAATTTGAATAAATTCACATAATTATTAATTAATCACAAAAAGACAGTAGTGAATTAGCACAACATTGTCTTTTCAATTCTGAATTCAACCTGACAGGATGAAATGCTTCTCTAAGCTCACCATAAGGATTCTGTGTAAAATGATTTCCTAATTGCCACGGGTCTACAGCACAAAGTGCCAATCTCATTCAGAGGCGGCAATGGGAAATGGTGGGGGGTGTTACCAATCCTACAGCAATGTAATTTCTTATGAGTCTGAGGATGAAGCACTTTCTCCACCCAAGTGGGGCAGCTTACCTTGACCTTAATATGCTTGATGCTGTTAAACATGGAAACCATTGATTCCCAAGTGCTGATCAGGTCCTCTCTTTACATTACAAAAGAATATGAACTTTAAAGAAAGTTAAACAAAAGAGTTGATGATTATAGACACAAATTGTGGCATAACACTTTCAAATGAGTAATAAAATTGAGGTATGGCTGTGTATTTTCTAGATATTGATAACATTAGAATTCAAATTCTAGACTCTAATAACATTAGGACTTGCTTCAACTAAAAAGCACATTTGGCGTTCTTGATTGAATCTCCTATATGTGGGAGTAAAACCTTCCAAAAGGATAATTCCCCTCACAATCACACCACAGCGAGTCAAGGTAAATTAACATTAAAGAAACTATGGGAGAGTCTACATGTTAGACATGCCCCATCCTCCCAACCAAAGCTTGCATGGATACGGAATGCTCACTTCAGGATTGGAAAAAAAATTTCAAAGTGTCAATGGGTGGCACAAGGAGGATTCCCAGTTCATCACACAGTGCTAGGAAAAGCATTTATGCTGAAAAAAACATCCTCCATAATAAGCTACTGATCTCGGCCATCTCATTGTTAGGAGGTAAGGTAGAAATCAAGCAGCTTTCCACACAAATGGAGTGAAAATGAAGAGTGAGAGAGACTGGGGATGATGTGCCACATGGAGAAAGTCAAGAAATGGATAGAAGGCATTCCAAAAGCTCTTTTAACAAGTTCATTGTCTCGTGGCGATTTAGCCAAACAAAACACAAAGGTCCAAGATGCAATCCCTGATCTGTCCTGAATTAGCTAATCTCAATCAACACAGTGAGGAGGTGAGATTGCCAAAATTGGTCTCAGTGTCCCCAATTTGGGAATAAAGCAGGGAAAGAAAGTCAGTCAAGGCTGGCCAGTGACTCCTGTTAAAAGTCACAGTGATATCATGATCACACTTGACTGTGGTATATGCCAATTATCCAATAACTTACTGACACTCATCATCAAGTTTTACATGTGATAACTAACATCTTTGACAGCAGCCTTCTAATACCTCGCCTTTCAGGGAACTATCACAGAATGAAGTAGCACATTCAGGAGAGGATAAATTGAGGCAGAGAAAATGAAACAGGAAGGGAATAAATACACAGTACATCGGGGTGGGAGAAAAAACATGTTACCTTAAAAGAAAGACATATTTCACAAAACAGTTAATCAGTTGATGATAAGATCTACAGTGCAAATGACAATTATTTTCTTGAAATTACAATACAAAAATGCTAATACAATACCGTTAAGATTTTACTCCTTAAATGTCAGAACAGTGATGAAAACAGCTCACATTTTTATAGTGCTCAAGTACAGTAAACATCTCAAAAGGTTTTAGCTTTAAAGAAAAATTGGACAGAGCAGGAGGGAAAAACAAAGGAACTGGCGGGCGGCAGGGGTAAAGAGAGCCAAAACCACATTTGTGGTGAAAACTTTTGATAGCAGGATAGAAGGAAGGTAGAAAGACAGGAGGATTTAGGGAGGGAGTTCCTTGCGATAGGGGTATAACAATTGAAATTGATGGTAGAGTGAAGGCAATTGGGGACAAGGAGTAGACTTGTCAGAGCAGTAGAGAATACATGTATGGCTGGAAAAGATTGCTGAGGTAGGCTTGGGAGAATTTGAAAGGGGGAGTGACAATCTTAATTAAATTCATTACGGCACGGGCAGCCAGTAAAACAACAACGGAGTCATGGACATGTGGGCGAAAACGCGCATTCTGAATTTGTGGAGGGTGAAAGCAAGGAGGCTGATTAGAAGAACATTTGAGGTTGAGCTTCAAGGTGATAATGGTATAGATTAGGGTTTGAGTGGTTGTGGGGGAGAGGGGCAGGGTATCTTCACGGAAGCAGAAGAAATCTGTTTTGGAAACAGAATGGATGGGGGAAATGAAACTTGGGGTCAAATAGTATGCTAAGATTCTGCAACAACTGACTTAGCCTTAGATGACAGCCAGATAGTTTGATGGCTAGAAGCACGTACGTGCTGGAAGGAGCTGGTGCAATTACTTTGGTTTTGTCAACATCGCGTTGAAGGAAATTTCGGCTCATCCATGTCTCAACGTCAGCCAGGCTATCAGACAGTGTTGCAACAGCCGTGCATTTGATGGAGAAGGTGCACAGGTAAAGCTTCAAATCCTCAACATACAGGTCAAAGTTAATGTGTGTTTCCAGATGATAATGCCAGTGGGTATCATTTAAATGTTAAAGAACGATAGAGCTCTGCGGCATACCAAAGGGGACCGTCAAGGCATAGGAGAAATCGTTGGAGGAAATTTGATATCTTTGTTGTGGCAGGTATGATTGGAACGTAAAAAAAGCAGTGCCACAGAGATGGACTGCCGAGGAGTGACGATGGATGAGAATGCATTGGTCAACAGTGTAAAGGGCAATAGGGAGACCAAGGAAGATGAGGAGAGATAACAAACCAAAGTCGCATGGGCTGTTGTTTGTGACTGTCATGTTTTTGGGTTTTACCATCGACATTGTGGGCAGGGCAAAAACTGTATTGAAGGTCTTGAACATGGAGTGGAAGGAGCGCAGTTTCAACAAAACATTCCAAGATTTTTAAAATAGAAGTTTCAAATAGATGGTAACTGAGAAACATTGAGACAGGTTGATGATGTCAGTGAGCAGACGGCTGAGGAGGGCAAGTTAGATAGCTAGGAAAGGGAATAAGGGAGCAGGTGGGGGCTTTACAGAACTCAGTGACAATGGAGAAGGTATTCAGCACGCAGGGATGGTACTTGGGCCTCGATTTTAGACACAAAGAAATCCATGAATTAAGTAGGAAATTAATTTGTTTTCAGAGAACTAGATTGACAGACACCTTATTCAAAAATTTTAATGAAATAGTTTTATAGTATCATACCAATGATCTGAATGTAAATAATGTTTTTCCCAGGAACTGGTGTTTTCCTGTGTGGGCTGCTGTAAAATGTGTAGAAATCTTGCTTTGGTTCAGGGTGGCTAAGGATCCAGTCAGACTTCAAATGCAACTCAATCGGTTTGAAGAGGGTGCTATCTGGCCGAAACATTTCTTCTAGGAGCCGTGTCACCCTTGGGCTGTATTTTTGATACAGTTCAATTAGGTCCTTATGGTTGGATATCAGGGCTGTCCTCAGTGTCTCTTCACTGTGTCTGACAGTTTCCATCTGGAAAAACAGATAAAAGTTACTAGGAACAAAATAAATAAAAACTCAGTACTACTTTCAATTAAATAGTTTGCTTCAGTTTCTTTTGCCTTCACACATACCTTCAACAACAGGCAACACTGCATGAACTTCTTCACTGCTTCCAAAATCAAAACTGCTTTGTAGTCTACTCACTTAATCTATCAATGTCCTTTTGCAACTTTCTGCTCTCATCTACACTATTTACTGTGCCGCTTAACTTGGTGTTGTCAGCAAATTTGGATATACGGCTCTCTATTCCTTCATCTAAGTCATTTATAAATATCGTGAAAAGCTGAGGTGCCAGTACAGATCCCTAGGGGGTCACCACTAGTCACATCCTGCCAATTGGAGTACGTGTCCATTATCCCTACTCTGTTTCCTACCTCCTAACCAATTTCTTACCCATGTCAAAAGGTTGCCTCCAATTCTATGTATTTCCATTTTTGCTAAGTCTCTTGGGTGGTACCTTATCAAATGCCTCCACATAAAAATCATCCATAGACACTCCCTTGTCTACCACGTTAATGATCTCCTCAAAAAATTCAACTAAGATCTGGTCCAGCCAGACCTGTTGATCAATGGCTAAGCTAGTTGTGCACCAGATACACTCAGGTCTGCACCCCTTGAACTTGAGGAATTGAAGTTGGGAGCCATACCAGGGGAACAGCCAAGGCAGGAGAGAGTATATTTTTCTGGGAACAAAAGCATCAAAGGTGCAGGTGAGGAAGCAGTTGAGTAGATTGACAGCTGCAGAAGTATTGTGGCAAATGGGAGTTTCAAATTGATGTTGGACTCCTCATCTTCAGTGCTTTCAATCTCCATCTCAACTCACCATAGCCTCTCTTCTCTGATTTCACTGCCCTCCTGTCCTCCCTTACCCTCTCCCTCCATACAAACTCTCCTACCCATATTAATGGCTGCTCACTTGACCCTGCCATCTCACAAAGCCTCTCTTGTCCCATCGCCTCGATCAGGCATGGTCATCTGCAACCACTTACTTGTATCCTTCACCACCCACATCCCACTACCCCCGTCTAAACCTACTCCCTTTCCTAGGCTTTTTTCTTTCTCGGTCTCATTCCCTAGCAGCCGGTTTAATACCAATATCTATCACAAGCCCAGCAACTTTCTCAAACAAGGGCTTGTCTATGGACTTCCAGAAGGCATTCGATAAGGTACCACCCAAGAGACTTAGCAAAAATAGAAATACATGGAATTGGAGGCAACCATGTTTCATCCTTTCTGAAAAGACTCCTGCCTCAATTTCTCCAGCTGCTCTGTTCCACACCAGATCTTTGGAAGCTCCCCCCTTTCCCTCTACCATGATTTTCCGATTTATAATCAACAATGCCCTCAACCACATCTGCCCCATTTCCTGATCCTCCGCTCTTGCTCCTCTCACGAGAAGAGAGTCCCCCTTGACTTCACCTTCATCCCATCAGTCTCTGTAACCAACAGATTATTGCCCACTATCTACAGTATAGCCACACCACACTGCACACCTTAATCTTCCGTCTCAGCTTTCTGGAGGGACCATTCCCTCCATGAAAATGTTGTTCAGTCACTCATTACCATTCTTTCTGGATGCTCTTCTTCAGACATTCTCTCCTGAAAGGAATACCTAGCCAGTGCATTTTTCTTCCAAGACTTGGTCAAGCACTCCAAAAACTCTACCCATGTAAGACAGTGATTTAAATATGCTTCCTCTAATAAACTATATTCATTGCTCTTGGTAGTTTCCTCTGTATTGAAGGCACCAAACACAAATTGTGTGATTGTTCTGATGAACATGTCTGCTCTGTCCACATGCATAATTCTGATCTTCCTGCGGTTCACCTCTTCAATTCCATCTTTGGCCTTCTAAAGTGTTCCAATCAAGTTCAAAGCAAACTTGAGGAACAGCACCTCACCATTCTCCTGGACACTCTGCAGGCCTTTGATCTGAACACTGACTTTAGCAGCTTCTGATCCATTTTCCAGGCAGGTTGTTCCACTCACATTCCATTTCTCATTGAAGTTGCTTTACTCACATTTTGTTTTTCTCACCTCCTCTCATCACCTCAGACATTAGTATATCATCTAGCATATTTCATCACTTTCCAGTTTTTAAAAAATTCATTGCTATGCTATGAAATGACTTAGTTGAAGTGACCGAGTGTAATGTATCCAAGTTTGCTGACGATACAAAGGTATATGGGAAAGTAAGCTGTGAGGAGGTCGCAAAGATTCTGCAAAGGGATAAAGACAGGTTAAGTGAGTGGGCAAGAAGGTGGCAGATGGAGTATGATGTGGGGCAATGTGAGGTTATTCACTTTGGTAGGAAGAATAGAAAAGCAGAATATTTTTTAAATGGTGAGCAACTATTAAATGTTGGTGTTCAGACTTGGGTGTCCTCGTACAAGAAACACAGAAAGTTAGCATGCAGGCACAGCAAACAATTAGGAAGGCAAATGGCATGTTGGCCTTTATTGCAACGAGGTTGGAGTACAACAGTAAGGAAGTCTTACTACAATTGTACAGGGTTTACCATGTACAGGTTTGACAGTTGAAAAGCAATAGCAAACATTTAAAGAAATATTTCAATATTCTCAACAAGTATACATTCCATTGAGAAATAAAAACTCCACAGGAAAAGTGATCCACCCATGGCTAACTAAAGAAGTTAAGGAGAGTATTAGATTGAAAGAAGAGGCCTATAATGTTGCCAAGAAGAGTAATAAGCCTGGGGACTGGGAGAATTTTAGAAACCAACAATGGACAACCAAAAAATTGATAAAAAGGGAGAAAATAGAATATAAAGGTAAACTGACAAGAAATATAAAAACGGATTGTAAGAGCTTCTACAAGTATGTAAAAAGGAAGAGAGTAGCAAAAATAAATGTTGGTCCCTTATAGGATGAGACAGGAGAAATTATAATAGGGAATCAGGAAATGGCAGATGCGTTAAACAAAAATTTTGTATCTGTCTTCACACTAGAAGACACAAAAAGCATGCCAAAAATAGCAGGGAACCAAGAGGTAAATGACAGTGAGGAGCTTAAAATAATTAGTATCATTAGAGAAAAAGTACTGGACAAACTGATGGGACCAAAAGCCGACAAATCCCCTGGATCTGATGGCCTACATCCTAGGGTTTTAAAAAAGATGGCTGCAGAGATAGTGGATGCATTGGTTATGATCTTCCAAAATTCTCTAGATTCTGGAATGGTCCCAGCAGACTGGAATGTTATCCCGCTATTCAAGAAGGGAGGGAGAAAGAAAACAAGGAACTATGGGCCAGTTAGCCTGACATCGGTCGTCAGGAAAATGCTGGAATCCATTATTAAGGAAGTGGTAACAGGGCACTTAGAAAATCATAATATGATTAGGCAGAGTCAACATGGTGTATGAAAGGGAAATTGAGTTTGACAAATTTATTAAGAGTTTTTTGAGGATGTAACTAGCAGGGTAGATAAAGGGAAACCAGTCAATGTAATATATTTGGATTTTCAAAAGGCATTCGATAAGGTGCCACATAAAAGGTTGTTACACAAGATAAGGGCTCATGGGGTTGGGGGTAATATATTAGCATGGATAGAGGATTGGTTAAAGGACAGAAAACAGAGTAGGGATAAAGGGGTCATTCTCAGATTGGCAGACTGTAACTAGTGGGATGCCGCAAGGATCGATGCTTGGGCCTCAGCTATTTACAATCTATATTAATGACTTAGATGATGTGACCGAGTGTAATGTATCCAAGTTTCCTGATGATACAAAGCTAGGTGGGAAAGTAAGCTGTGAGGAGGACACAAAGAGTCTGCAAAGGGATATAGGCAGATTAAGTGAGTGGGCAAGAAGGCGGCAGATGGAGTACATTGTGAAGTTATTCACTTTGGTAGGAAGAATAGAAAAACTGAATATTTTTTAAATGGTGAGAAACTATTAAATGTTGGTGTTCAGAGAGACATGGGTGTCCTCGTACAATAAACACAAAATGTTTACATGCAGGTACAGCAGGCAATTAGCATGTTGGCCTTTATTGCAAGAGGGTTGGAGTACTAGAGTAAGGAAGTCTTACTACAGTTGTACAGGGCTTTTGTGAGACCCAATCTGGAGTACTGCGTACAGTTTTGGATTCCTTATACCTGCCTTGGGGGCGGTGCAACAAAGGTTCACTAGATTAATTCCTGGGATGAGAGGTTGTCCTATGGAGAGAGGTTGAGTAGAATGGGTCTATATTCTCTGGAGTTTAGAAGAATGAGAGGTGATCTCATTGAAATATATAAGATTATGAGGGGGCTTGACAAGGTAGATGCTGAGAGATTGTTTCCCCTGGCTAAAGAACTAATGGGCATTGTCACAGGATAAGGGG
The DNA here is from genome assembly GCF_035084215.1 of Heptranchias perlo. Taxonomy (NCBI): domain Eukaryota; kingdom Metazoa; phylum Chordata; class Chondrichthyes; order Hexanchiformes; family Hexanchidae; genus Heptranchias; species Heptranchias perlo. Next base: position 16,786,187 of record NC_090347.1, read on the forward strand.
CCGGCCATTCATGCAGAGGGTTGTGAATCTTTGGAATTCTCTACCTCAGGGGGCTGTGGATGTTGAGTCATTGAATATATTCAAGGCTGAGATGGATAGATTTTTGGACTCTCGGGGAATCAAGAGATATGGGGATCAGGCAGGAAAGTGGAGTTGAGGCTAAAGATCAGCCATGATCTTATTGAATGGCGGAGCAGGCTAGAGGGGCCGCATGGCCTACTCCTGCTCCTATTTCTTATGTTCTTTCTTAAATCTTTCCACAAGTGTTCAGTGCATCTGTCTGTTATCTTTGCCTGCAGTTTTCCCCTTCCTTCATTGTTTGGATCATTCCTATAAGGACACTTGCATATTTTCCCTTTCCAATTCTGATCAAGATTTTCAGATGTTGACAGGCTACTATTTACCGTATTTAATGATGCACCGAGAGGTTTAAGCACTTTGGTAGCATTATTTCCACAGACAGCTTTGCAGTGATTTCAGACTTAGAGATAATGTTTACTGTATAATAAAGAAACAGTTTAAAATAATCATTGCGGCTTCTCCATCGAAATAGGTGAATGCCTGAGCAATAAAATTACTGGGAGTTGCTGCTTTTGGAGGGGGAGGCGGAGGGGGGTGGATGGTTCTCCACTACTGAGTGGTGAATAACTCACAAATGATAGGAACTCAGGAAGAGGGTCAGTACACCACGATAATGTAGTCTTTCATGCTGCATCTCATTGTTAACTCACCTAAAGGTTCAAACCAAACTGTAACATTTATAACTTTACCATCTAAGTTTACAAAGAATATCCTTTGAGAGGTATAAACAAACAATTTGATTTTTAAAATATGAAATGTCAGTATTATACTAAGAAATTTAAAATGGCCAGCATGTCAATTAGCATCTAAAAGAAAAAGATAGGTCAATGTTTTGGGTATCCTAGTGAAGGGGCCCACCCAAAAACAATTGACATTTTTCTCTTTCAGATTCTGATCTCTGTGCTGTGCATGTCTCATATTTTCTGTTTTCATTTCAGACTTCCAGCACATATTTTTGTTTAAAATCTCATACTGAGGACATTGTTGCTGTAATATTTGAACAAAAAAGAAAAATCTAAATTTATAGTTTTAGAAAATGTTGATGTAGTAACTATCCCCTTATACTTAAAGCTCTAGTGGTGTCTCAAACCATCCCCATCTCTCCATCGTCACTACAAAAAAAAGAGCATCTAAACTATTTGGTTAGAATTAATGAAGAATAGAGCAGCTATTACACTTCTGGGTGTATACTAAAGGCCATCAAATAGTGGGAAGGAGAGAGAGGAGCAAACTTGAAGGCAAATTACAGGAAGATGCAAAAACTATAGAGTAGTGATAATGGGTGACTTAAATTATCCCAATGTAGACTAAGATAGTATCAGTGGAACGGGCAAAAGGGAGGGGGAATTCCTGAAATGTGTACAAGAGAACTTTCTTGATCAGTGTTTCCAGCTAGAAGTGGGGCAAGTGGAGCATGTTTCAGTGGGGAAGCATTTGGAGAGCAGTGATTATAATATCAGGTTTAGAATAGTTATGGAAAAGGACAAGGAACAATCAAGCGTAAAAATACTTAACTGGAGGTGGGCAAATTTCAGTGAGTTGAAAAGGGATCTGGCCCTGGTTGATTGGAATCAAAAACTGGTAGGCAAAACAGTAATTGAACAATAGGAGACCTTCAAGGAGGAGATGGTTTGGGTACAGAGTAGACACACTCCCATGAGGGAGAAAAGAAGGGCATCCAAAGGTGGAGCTTCCTGGATGAACAGATTGAAATGAAACAGAAAAAAAGGTTTACGACAAATTTAAGGTTTATAATACAGTAGAGAACCAAGCTGAATACTGAAAGTACAAAGGAGATCTTAAAAGGGGCAGAGAGAGATGATTCTATCCAGCAAATGCTAACTTTTTAGGGCAATATCCCAAGATACCATCCTATACCCAGGGCTACCACTTTTTGCTTAAAAACAAGCAAAAGCAAGATGGCAAAGGGGTGGGGACATAGCTTGGGTTCTGGTATTTTCTTCACTGAGAATAAAAATGACTACAAGTCTTAATAATAATGCCTGTACATCATGAAAAACAGAAATTATAGCAAGAGATAGTCTATTTAAAGAACCACGATTTTTCGCCTGCATCTTGCTATTTCCAGGCGGCCCACTTAAAAAAAAAGCCGGTAACCACCGAGTTAATGATCGCTGCCCTTTAACTGATCCCGAATAGGGGCAGCTGCAAAGTTTCATCTTAATCACACCCTAGGCCTATCAATTCTCCTCCCCTTCCCCCACCCCAAACAGGAAACTTCGCCAACCATTGCGCATCGCCACAACCCACAACGTTTCATTCGACCCCATATCCTCCGCAGTTGCCAGCAGTAAACCCGAATCCACTCCTTCCTCACGCGCTCGGCTTCATAAACGCCCGAACGATTAAAAACGCGACCTTTGCTCAAATTAAATCGTCACCTTGTGGGGGTATGTTGTTTTTTTTTTGTTGGCGGTGGCGGTTTTTTTTTGTTTCAGACGCAAAACAATGACATTCAAAAAAAAAAATCCGGACCGACTCCCGCGACAGCGCCACCACTCGGTCCATCTTCAAGCGTCATCGGTCAGTAACCGCCAATCAGCGCATAGCACGAGCACCGGCGGCACAAGCAGCCTCAGCAAGATTGGGGAGGCGGGGTGTTTGGGTCATGGGACTTGTCCCATCCAACTACTGGTATTTGGGGTTCACTGGACGATTTCACCATCTCGCATTCATTTAAGCAGGCTGAATCAATGGTATTAAGTCAATTAAATAGTTTTGTTTATGTAAATCCAAATTCTTGTTAAGCAACATTATCTTGGTAGGCGGAGCTCAAAGCGGATGTGTAGGCAGAGCTTGAGGCTCCGACCTCGCAGTCAGCTAAAACGCGAGGCTCTCTAACCATTAAAAACAAACGTCACTTTCGACAGCAACTTTTTAGACTAATAATTTCCAACACAGCGCGCACAAAGCGTTGTGGTTCTAAACAGTGGCTGGGTGTTATTTGCACGTCATTCTAAATAAACCATATTCTTGTATTAGATAGTCATCTCATTCTTAAATGGCTTGAATTTAGGTTACATTTAATTACAATGGTAACAAAATAATTCATGTTAAAGTTTGAACAAAAGGCCCATTTTGAGTACAAGGATACTATGCGTCAAAACTGTTACAGCTGGACTTAAGTATGCACGAAGCACTACGGGTGTATTTGCACAACAAAGAATCAGTGGAATGTGGTTCTGCTACTATTTTATAATCTGAATCCAGAGGTCAGGCCCTCTGGCTGTACACTACAATTTTAATGTCAGTGTGAAACAAAATCACCTTTGCACCATTGTAGTGCAATTCATCTCTGGAGACATGAACGGGTGAAGTATCTTGTGCTGTAATGAAGAGAAGAGCACAGAACCAGAAAAAGCCATTCAGTCTGCTTCTAACAGGCTCTGTACCATGAAACTAGTTTCTAAAGAACTACGTGTGCTAGGACAGTGAGTGACGGCTGGCTGTTCATCCAAGCCTGATCCTGTCCTCACCTGATATCCCCACAAGCACTTTCCAATGAGGTTATTGGATAGTGATCAGGAGCAGAAACACTTGCTGATTTTCCCCTCCTAATCCAGGATCACTGAAGCCAATTCCAACACCCTTCTTCCACCCTAGTTGTGATCAGGTATCTCAGCGTGAACTGGGAATCAAACCTGGCATTTTCTGGTCTGTGAACCTCAGTACACAATTTTTTAAACCTTCACAGCAGTGCTGCACAAACTTTGAGAAAGGAGAAGAACCATCACGTGAAAATGACAACAATGTGTATTTCAACGTGAATTACATTACAGTACGTATGTAAGCAAATGAAGAACAAGTTTGGCAACCTTTTGTCCTTGAAGTTGATTCACCTATAATCCCCTGAAGGATATTGAAAAACAAAACTTTCAATTAAACATTGAAATTTCTCCCTAATCACAAAAAAGTATTATGCAAATCCACAGCATATCGACTTAAAATTTGAAGTGTAGATTGTAATATTATTAGTTATATTCCAGAAATGATATTCCTATGACCTCCACAAGGCTGAGTCATAGTATACCATAAGAACAGACTCCATTATGTCAACTCTAGATCATGAGTAGATCAGACAAACTGTATTGTTAAGTGCAATCTGAATATATTTGTTTATTAATATTTTAATAGTAGCACTGCTCGTCAATCACCCCTGACCTCACCAACCTCCAATGGCTCTCCATCCCCAATTCATTGATTTCACAATCTTCATCCTTGTCTTCAGTCACCTCCTTTAACATTAATGGTCCATTCCCCTTCCCCCTTTGTGAAGTACCCTGGAATGTTTCATTATATTAAAAGGGCCTCATATACGTGAAAGTTGTTGTACTAAATAATTAATTCACAGTCTACTTTCTTCAAGATGTGGAGATGCCGGTGATGGACTGGATTGACAATTGTAAACAATTTTACAACACCAAGTTATAGTCCAGCAATTTTATTTTAAATTCACAAGCTTTCGGAGGCTTCCTCCTTCGTCAGGTGAACGATGTGAAAATCACATCGTTCACCTGACGAAGGAGGAAGCCTCCGAAAGCTTGTGAATTTAAAATAAAATTGCTGGACTATAACTTACTTTCTTCAAGTAATTATTGCAACTTATTACCAGCACACATCAGCATTGGCACATTCCAATATCTTATTTGAGAAATATAATGCTTGGTATCACTGTTGGGTTGGGAATTCATGTATTAGAATTCTGTGGTGATATTGTACAAAAATTGGGAAAATGTGACGCAAGATGTCAGTAGTGACAAGGTCTGAAAGAACAAATTCAGATGTTTAAAAAAGTGATTTGATTTATGACACCAGTAGCATCCCATCAAACAGAACCAACTATAGTAACTGGTGTTTTCAGACCCAGCAATGTGTAAAACAATATTCAACCACAGCTTGGATTGAGGTACAAACAGAATTGCAAACTGATTATTTTTGTGCGCAGCAAACTGAAATCCTGATTCAACTACAATCCCTGACTCAAGTTCAACATTATTTATCATTTGCCTTTATCAAGAATTGGCTATAAACTGAGCTGTAGCTGTCATCTTTTTGTAATACTACATTGCATGATTCTGAATTGGTGGCTGTAGCAAGCTGCTGCATTAAAATCTGTGGGTGTTTGTGCCTGAATGGGTAATTTGCCAGAGGTTGTTTATTTTATTTTTAAACATTACATTACGTCAGCCAGAATCAAATCAATCTTACGTCAGATGGTTTCAGCATTTCCTCTGGAGACCATCAGAGTCTCTCTGAAATGTGGCTTGCAGAAAGGAAGCTGCTGGGAAATATTGACAAATCAGACTAGCTTTGACATCAGCATTTATCTCTTTGGCTTGGTTCTATGTGGGTCAAGTGCCACATCAACTAAAATCTGTAATTATTTTGATTTTAAAAAGAACAGTAGCATCCCTGTGATATACATTTAACCTTTTTAATTATACAACTGTCAATAACTTTTCTTTGACCTGCCAGTTAACTTTTGCTGGATATAAAAATATTTCTAGATTCCTAATTTTATTTCCGTAAACTTTAAGAACTTTTTTAGACTACCACCTGAACCAAGTATTTTAAGACCTACTGTGACAGACATGTTGTAGATGGCATGATGATCTGTGGCCATTTAAGAGATTGTGTCAGAATCAGTAAAAGTAATTTGTCATTATTGTTAATATATTTTATACAGATTGTGACTTTTTACACCAATGATTACTTCCTTTATCAAACACGGCACTTCTGTACTTTCATGCTGGGTTATGGTATCACTAATACCGTCAGCCCTCTGGGTATCTTACTCAAGTGGCCATTCATCATGATTAAGTAGAGTGTGATTAGGGGCAGGCTTTTTGACTCTGGAGTGCTATTTTGCACCCAAGGATTCTAACCTGACATCCACGTGTACTTTATATTCTCCACAAGGGGAAAGCAATCAGTGGATTTCCTCCTTAGCTTGGAAATCGTGAAGCGCAATTTTACTGCCCCCACCAGCTGACATTGTTAATTCATCACAGGGATTGAATCCGACACCTTTGTCCGAATGACTCAGTCCTACACCAAGTGGTGCATTTACCCATGGAGCTATCTGTGGAGCCAGATCAGATTAATCAAATAAGAATAGAATGACAGTTCTACATTGTAGCATATAAAATACATCTTTTTTAGTTTAGCAGGTCCATAAGACAGGAATCCAGCATTCAAATCTCCCCCTATTAATGCTCTTCACCACATGCTTTTTATCTGGGAGGACAAATTATTCAAAGCCGTAGACTTCTCTATAATTACTGTCTTTTGTCTCTCTCCCTAATTTTCTCAGTGCTTGGAAACCCTTCAGTATCTTGTTCAATTAGTGATTCAGGTGAATACTGCCATAATCACCATCAATATTATGGGGTGAACAACATCAAAGCAGGGCAATCCTTCGTCCCTCACCCGAGATGAAATACTGCTACACATCATTTAGAATCTAACATTCTGACTGAAAACTACTGCTGCTCAAGGTGCAGCAAGTTCTTTTGAGAGGCAGAGGAAGACATGGAACTTAGCTTCCTATCTTCTGCTTGGGAGCCAAAAGCTCAATTGCTTGACCCAGTAGTCCTGCTGAAATTAGATTTTAGAGAAACCATTATACACATGAGGAATATGAGTTTCTTCAAACATTATTTTTCAATTGGCATCAGTTACAGTTATATTGGCTTCAACATTATGTATGAGAACTCAAGGATATTTAGAAAGAGAAAAGGCCAGTAAGCCCAACAAGGTCATCCCTTTTTGATAGATCTCAATCTCAGACCCAGCATTTCCTCAAATCACTACTTTCTGCAAAAATGTAGTTAATTGGTATGGGACCCATTTATACCATTCACTTCCCTAGTAAATTATCCCACAAGACTGTTGCCCTTTATGTTTTAAAAAAAGGCTCTGCCTGAGTTTTCTTCTTACTCTTAACTTCCTCATTTTTAAAACTTATGTCCCCTGGTATTTGAAGTCTTTGGCATATTAAACAATTTGCCTGAATCAGCTTGGTCAATTCCCTTCAGAATCAAGAAAACCTCAAATAAATAGCCCAAAGTAAATTCTTATGCAAACAGCCTGGACACAGAGCATCAAGGTTTTTTTGACTAAGAGGAAGAGCTAAGCACAAACCTACTTCTGCCCAAAATCCACGTTCAAACATTTCCAGCGAGGATCATTGGATAATGATCAGGAATAGGAATCCTGCCCAATTTTCCCCTTCCAAGCCCAGTGTCAGGTGTATAACGTCTCCACTGTTGCCTGGTTCAGATTGGCTAATTTAGCACAGACCATGAGTCATGGCTCAGTGTCACATCACAAATTACGTTTAACCATGACAAACATTACATTTTGTATTTTTGTTACATTAATCACATTGTGTAAACAGAATACTTTTAACAGAGAATACAAAATTTATTCCATAATTTAGGAAAATTTAATTCACTTGTGACAGTCACTTGTAATGATCTTCCTTACTTACAAAATAAGTTCTGTATCCCAGTTTACTGAATTCAGTGTATTTCATGTTGAATAACTAACTCAAGTTGTCCCAAACTGTTGATCCCATTTTTAAACCAATAGTGTATTCTCTCTTGAATTGCTGTTCCCATTTCCCAAGTCACCACTAAACTCTTCACACTATGTCACTCCTACTATAGTTGTTGTACTGCCAAAGTTACTACAGGACAGTGAGAGGCAGACTGAGTTCCAGAAACGCTCAGTCCTGCATCCTGGGGATGCTGCTTGCTGCATTTTGTGTTAAAGTCAAAAGCCATGGAATTTTAGATCTATGCCATTGGTTGAAAATGTTCTATTTTTATATTGCTGCAGATCAGAGAAAAACAATTCAAAACTGCAGTATTAGCAGGTGCATATTTCAGCTTTGCTCTTAACTGATGCTGACGCAGCAGTAGTTCATTTTGCTGTACAGGTTGCAAGTGCAATATGACAGTTTGTTATCTCCTTCCTGTCACAGTGGGTCCAAGTATAAAAGTCTGCAAACAGTGCTTAAAAGCAGAGGGAAAAATTCATTTGTGCCTGACTAAAAACAGCTATTTTAGATAAACAGTCTATGTGGACTTTATTTTTCTTAATTGTTGCAGAAAAAACACAAGTTGCTGGCTGTTAAAAAAAAAAAGCATATGGGATCCTGAGCTTTATTAATAGAGGTATAGAGTACAAAATTAAGGAAGTTATGCTAAACCTTTATAAAACACTAGTTAGGCCTCAGCTGGAATATTGTGTTCAATTCTGGGCACCACACTTTAGGAAGAATGCCAAGGCCTTAAGAGAGGGTGCAGAAGAGATTTATTAGAATGGTGCCAGGGATGTGGAACTTCAGTTATGTGGAAAGACTGGAGAAACAAGGGTTGTGCTCCTTAGAACAGAGAAAGTTAGGGGAGATTTAATAGAGGTATTCAAAATCATGAACAGTTTTGACAGAGTAAATAAGGAGAAACTGTTTCCAGTAGTAGAAGGGTCCGTAAGCAGAGGACACAGATTTAAGGTGATCGGCAAAAGAGTGAGAGGCGAAATGAGGAATTTTTTTTTTTTTAACGCAGCCACTTGTAATGATCTGGAATGCACTGCCTGAAAGGGTGGTGGAAGCAGATTCAATAGTAACTTTCAAAAGGAAATTGGATAAATTCTTGAAGGGAAAAATTTACAGGACTATGGGGAAAGAGCAAGAGAATGGAACTAATTGGATAGCTCATTCAAAGAGCCGGCACAGTCACGATGGGCCTAATGGCCTCCTCCTGTGCTGTACCTACTATGAATTCCAGGGCCCCAGCAGAGTAAACTACGTTTTTAATATTTTTTCTATTGTGATCATGTATTTCAGAATACATCCATAATAAACAAGATTGTAGTTTATTGTAGAATACTGTGCTGGGTAATCAATACAACATTGTGCTGTTGCATCAGTATCGGTCACTCGTTTTGCCTAGGTTACCTCTGGGAGGGCTTGATGCTCATGTCTTCGCTTGTGAATACTTAGAGGAAGTAATCAATCATTAACTATCTTATGCTCATTTTTCTATTTCAAGACCATTGCTATCTTTTATGGTTTGTCTATAGCTGCACATTTCGTTGACAGCGGAACAATCCAGTAAAAGTGCTCTGTGACTCACTTTCCAGGATGTTGAGGCTGCAGGAATAGTATAGCTTAATTACTCTAGGGACAAACCTTGGATTCTCGTCATAGCCTGCACCCCCTCCCAATTTTCTTCCCTTTCTTTGCTCTAGAGGGTGCTTGTTCACGTGAGAGTACTGTTCCACAGATGTCAGCAATCCTCCACTGCCTTGGCAAAGGATCCATTCTTTAATGTGTCAGCGACAGTGAAAGTTGGCAGGCTATTCAATCATGGTTGACATCAGAGCAGAGTCTGATCATATCCTCAAGGGGCAATGCAATAATTAAGATGGAAGTTCTAGACAGGCTATAAGGACTTGAAACAAAAATTGCCATGGATAGGTATTTATCCCAGTGTTGAGAGACTAGGGAGATTTAAGCACTAACCATCATTGATGGAGTCACTGGGAAGTGTAGAAGTCAAAGGAAGTCACAATCAAACTATACAGATGTCTGGTCAGACTAGAGTGTCCAGTTCTGGTCACCAAGACATAAGGGAAATATTCACACTGGAGTCAATGCATAAAGCTGCAACGCTGAACCCCAGTGTCAAAGCTCCAAATTATGAGGAAACATAGGAGATTCTTGGGCTTTTCAGCCTTGATAGGGAAAGATCTGAGAGGTGATCATATTGAGGTATACAAGATACTTAATGGTATGAAAAAATTAAATCGGAAAATTACTTTAAATTAAATTGAAAGTAGGGCAAATGGACAGAGATTCAAAACAGTAAAGGGAAATTTAGGACGGATGTTAATCATTCTTTGTAAAGAAGAACTTGCTAATACATGGAATGGCCTCCAGGATAACAGTGGAGGTGAAAACCTTAGAATCATTTAAACAACTGGATGTTGTAATGGGGATCTTGCTGGATGGACCAAATGGCCTTTCTCATCCCCAATTATCTTGTGACTCTTTAGTTAGCAATCCAAGAGAAACTCCTATTGATACCAAAGGAAAAGCTCAATTGGTCTCCTTTCCAACTCAACATGGTTTCCACTGGAAATCATGAGTAGCCAATATATGGATGCCCTTCTCTCCATCCCTGCACATGCAATCATTATAACTGACCTAGATTTATGCTGTGAGATTTATCCACCATCCACCCATACAACAAAATCACGACAGACCAATCAGAAGTTGTAAATTGTTTAATACACGTCAGTAAATTTATACAAAGGCATTAATGGCTGCAAAGACAAACTTTCTGCATTGTATGTACAGAGCAATATACAATTACAGCATAATGGGAAGAGCATCACTATTAGTTACTAAAGCATTAAACCAAAACAAGCAAAGTTACTCTCAGCTTTCCAATCTGAATAATTTACTGCCATTTCTGAACAAAAGAAAATATACAACAAAGTAAAATGATGTTAAAGATTCAGTCCATTTCCCCCAAAATCCTTGAAGATACATCTATAAAACAAACCACAATTTTCCTATACAACGATGCTATATTTTTTAAATGAACAGTTAAAATGATACTTATAGCTAAAGCACTGTTTATCCATGATTGTTGAACTGATCCCTGTGCTGAGAGCAGATTTTCCACAAATTCAATTTTGTTGCTCAAAATATTTTCAATTCAAGTAATGCCACTGAAATTATCAAGGGATAGATAAGAACTTAACTAGGCTAATGGAGCACATTGCACATGTGCTTATAAAAATGTGCACGTTTCTAAAAAATTTAGTAATTTTTAGAAACTAAGCAATATGACCATGTAGGCACACACCAAAATGTACACAAAGCATATTAATTCTTCCAGCAGTACCTTACTGCTAACACGCACCACAACTGAAAGTCGTAAAGGCAACTGAACAACATGGTGTAACCGCTTGATCTTCGACATCATGTATCGTATTTAAACCACCCCAATTCACTCACACCAAATGTTAACTGAATACTGCACTAATGGTGTATCTGAGACACTAATGGGCAACATTATGAAGTACAAGACATTCTAGAAATGATTACAAGGGCTTCCATAACTGGGCAAATGGCCAGACACGGCAGTTCAGAACTGGTTAGAGAGGGCTGTAGGCAAATAACTGTTTTTCTTCTTGAAAGGTAGGTCTAAAACAAGAAGTGTACTTAACTTTCTCTGATTATCTCAATCATTTCTATGTCAATGTAGATATATGAATTTTTTCCAGATATTTTAATAGTAAACATGGCTGCTATCTGTTAAGTATTTAGAATTCAGTCAGTTTTTGGTATTATGAGGGGGCAATACACATTGTTTTAAACTATTGAGTTTGGCCATATACAAGCAATGCACAGTTAAAGGTAAGGAATCTCTCATCAAAAGAATGTTCATTCCCCCCCCCCCCACAAACACACAATCAAGAATTCAGAGATACCAGTTCATCGACTAACAGAAAACCAAAGGACCAAGCAGATGTCTTACTGTAAAACGTTTTTCATAAATGTGGAGTAGTCGTATATATTGAATATTTCCAGGTATCTATGTCATCTCATTTACACACACATTTGATTAAGAATGGAAGCAGCATCCTTTTGGTGTCCTGAATCTGGTGTAGTACCAAATCAGAGACCTAAAGGTCCCAGGTTTCATTCCCATTCTGTGCTGAGGTATCTGATCTTAGCTGGGAGCATCATAATTGGCTGAAGAAAGAAAAAAAACCATCAGCCACTGCATGCGCTACTGAATACTAACCAGTGACTGTTGCTGGAAAGTGCACATCAGGTGATGACAGGAATGGGTTTTAGTTGTGATGCTGTCATGGTTGAGCAGCCTATCCAAATCAACAAATGAAAAGTGGCTATTTAGCAAAGATAACAAGGCTTCCAGCATTCATAAAAATATACCCCAGCAAGTGTCAGTGCCTTGAGAGGAGAGGAGATATAATTGGGGGGAAAATGGAGGCAGAGAGATTAAATGCTAGGTCCTTTAAATATTAAGTTCTTCAGTATTTTTTGCCATTTTCTCAACTAATTTTTTTTAAAATTACTTTTCTCATCAATCTCAGTGCAGGAAAAAAAATGAGGATGCTAATTAAAGGTATGAAAACTTCCCTGATGGTTCAATGGGTAAATGCATGAATGAACTTTACAAATCAATCCTGGAACATCCAGTAACACCCTTAAGCACGTGATCTGGTTTCGTCATGATGCTACCATGGAATAGTCTGAAACACTATTTATGCTCACACATGAAGAATGACCAGTACGGCAGGGTTCAGAGGGCTGTTGGCACCCATGAAATAGTACCTCAGCAAAATTCAGTGCCTTCAGAAGAGAAAAATTGGAAAAACCACAGGAAAAATTTTTTTTCAGATGAACAGAATACCACTCCATGGAATGAAAAATAGAAACAGTCACAAGTTGAGCACTGAATATGCACAAGTTTTAACAGCTGCACAGCTGCAATTTACACATTAACCTGCTCTGAAAAAGTCACATGAAAACATACACTGGCACACTCAGGGGTGCTGCCATCTTGGATATTCCAAATCGATGTCACTGGTAGACTAGAACTGCATTCCACAGAGACATTATAATATATGAACTCATCCAATAACTGGTTCATTTCTTCAAGCTAAACAGGTACTTGCACAATTCAATGTTCTGTTGCACTTCATACACATTTTTGAGAGGAAGGTTTTTGAATCTTTTTTGGGTCAGAGTTTAGTTTGTGGACATGCCTGATCTTTTAATGCACAATAGGATTCAGAATGCAAATTCAAGGACAGAATCATTTTGCATTCATCTGCATTGTGGCTCTTGAAATTAAGCAAATTTTACTCAAGAAAAGTCAGTTTGGTTTGTCCTTGTCGTGGTGCAAGATTTCTAAGATAAATTCTGTATAAAAACCCCACAGCCCAAATTACATGACATTGCTCTTAAGATAGTTCAACCGTTGTGAAAAGTGACCTCAGATTTTACTTATCTGTAGAAATGCTATGATACAGCTCTTTACAAAATAATTGTTTAAAATATAACCATTACAGTAGCCACTAGCTGTCGATTCCATAAACTTAAGTTTTCATTTATCGCACCTATGTTTAGTAACAAAGATGTAAAATGACAGCTTTCATTTCAATTTTAAAAAATTATACAATTCAATGTTTTTTTGTAAGTTAACATAACTGATGGCAGCCAATGCAATATAAACCTAACATGCATGTCTAGAGATGGTATTCTCAACCAATACTGAATATTAAGTCGACTAAATTTATTTCTGTAAGTGCTTTATTACAGACTGGTAGACATCAGTTTGTGTATGAGCAACCACCAAACATACTGAATCGCAAATACAGGTCAATTTGCTACTGCTGGGTTATTAAAATGGTAATGGTACTTTGCAATACTGCAGTTAATATATTCAGACTGTACCATGAAGGATAGAAAAGAATGGACTAACAGTTCAACTTGGAGTAAAGCAAAAAGAATAAGCACTATATTATACAGCAAGAAACTGATCTTGTAAGTTTAACCCAGTCCTGGTAAATAGGATCAATCTACTGAAAATAACTACAATCACAATTAGGTTTTATGTTTAAGATTGTTGCGGGTTTTATATGTTGCAATGTACTGTTTTTTTAATTATGAAATTAATTTGCTAACTCTTCTCTTAACTTCTCAAGTTTACTGGAAAAGTGCATTTCTTTAATCACTGCATGCAAATACAACAGGGACCTATACAAAAAAGCCAAATAATAGACACCGCTCCCAAACAAAATGTATTTTGATTTGTATAAAATGACAATGAATGGGAATGGATACTTAAAGTAGGTAGCCATCTAGTTAAGACCTAGATAAACCTAAAACTGGCAAAATCATGAAATAAACACTGCTCACTTGTTGACTATCAGTACCTGCAGGTAATGTTTAAATACGACTAGTTTTGATTTGAGTGGAAAAATTAATTCAATTATCAAAACAATTGGGCTAGTGTAAGGTGGTACAAGAATTTAGAGACAGCCTCAAGAAGTTGCTTGCATTGCAGAAGCATGAAAATAGAGGTGAATGCATTTATCAATGGGGCTCACAGGATTGTTTTATTATAACCTTTTTTTTAATTAATACACAAATTAAACATCTAGAATACTAAGCACTCCTATTTTCAAACAAATGAAGCAGCTGCTACCCCAGTTTCACCACAATGTGAAACAAAACATCTCTTCTGGAAAGCTAGGATGCAGGACTAAATCAAGTAGTTTCATAAAAGAAAATGGTGGCTTTGCATGAAAAGCAATGGAAGATGAAAATTGGTTTGCAAGTGTTACCTGATCTTAATCCTCAATTTCTGGCAAAACTACTTACAGAATTAACAAATGAACAGTATTTTTGGAAATGATATTCAAAATCCCACCAGAAAGTTAAGTTTCTCCACTTATGCAAGATGTCAGACGTCATTAGTTGAGGCTCTTACATGTTTACAAAGAAAAAATGAAGAGGAAAAGGTTTATACGAGTTTCATTCAATAAACCAAGCAGTTGCCCAACTGGCACCAGTTACTGCTGCCATATTAGCTTCAACAGAACCATTTGCTTGCAATTTTGATCACATTTCAAAAATGATGGGGCACAAAGCTTTTGGCTCTGAAACAGAACAGGCAACCAAATCATTTGTACAGAGCTGGAGGAATCTTTTTGCAGTTTTTACATGACTTTGTGTGACAACTAGCAAGCAGTAGTACAATCTAATGCTCCACCCATGGTATTACAATGGCACTAGGAAGATACCTTTTGGTTTAGTGTACAAATTATTGATTCCACTCAGAAGGAACAGCTTTCGCAAACTTATGACTACAAGTTCACCTTCAAATGTTTTGCATCAGGTAAAGATCAGGAGAAAATTAAAGAAATTTTTTTTTGAGTACCTTACCTTTATTGTCTCTAAAAATTAAGACGATTACACTTGGTTACTGAAAAGAACAAAGCTTTCAATGATCAAATTATTAAAGATGTTTTGTTGCTGCTGGCATTAACTATAGCTAGCACCAACGTGGAAAGTTGTTTTTCTATGACGTTAGCAATCCTGAGTTAGCCAACCTCAGTAGATGGTGCTACACCTGATTGCAGCATCCGCAGGGTAAGAAAAGATAGAGAAACACTATTATAAATACACCAGAGTTGGATCCTGTCCTTTCAGTGTCCACATCTACCTTAGAGCAGAGGTCGAAGTGTACATGGGGCACTGAGATGATGATCAAGCTCAGCTGCAATGACCTCGTGCTGTTTACTGTTTCTTCAGGCTCACATACAAAAAAATGGCCACTTGGATTAAGTATCAGAGGTGTTGTACCCCAGCACAAGCCTTCAAAAGATGAGGGAAAAAGGAATGTGTATTGTCAGGACACGCATAATACTAGTTTCTTCAGAAAGGCTATAGAGAATTCAGTATTGCAGCATTTGTTATCTGTTCAATTTAAGGGTTGCTGTATTTGGTTAATGGCACAAATGACAATTTATGGTGGACTTGAGCATGTGGTTATTTTGTGAAGTCTTAAGATCACAGTCAGATGAGACGATACTGTTTCCAGTCTCCTCCCACGTGTCTGTAGTAAACTACATGGAAAATTAAGGTTCTTGCATTCTTGTCAGCATAAAATTTCTGCATGGTAGGCACAGTATACTTTACAAGATATTGTAAAATGCAGAGTTTGACAATCTTATAAAGACAGTAGTAGTTACTCCAGTCTCAAAAGCCTAGTGCTTCACAGTACATTGTATTAAGTTCTGTAGACTATGCTATAGCAACCTATTTTAAAGTAGGTGGATAAAGCAAAGATTTCCTCCAGGTCCTAGTTCTTGCCAAAATCATTTTCTTCAAAAACTACATTCACAAGATACTGTATGCACAGTCTCTCAGAGCATTCATGAGTATATATTGCTTTTTTATGAACAAAACATTTAATAAAATTCTTTAAATATTGAATTATTTTCTTCAGTATTGATAAAGGCTTGGAAGCAATGGCAGAGTTCAACATACCAATAATAAATTTTGTCCCCAGTTTGTAACAGAAATCTGAATTTCAACAGATTTTTTTTAAGGAAGGGGATTGTGCTTAGGGGCCTCTTTTAGGTTCTGGTGCCCACCAAATGAGCTACAAGCTTTTTCTTTGGTTCTCATCATACAGCTGACAGCCAAAATGGCTCAACTAACTCCAAATTTTAAATTTCCATTTCAACACAGTTTCGGCTAGTCTTAGAAATTACCTGTCAAACTGATACGCTGGAGGCCTATAATCGCTGAACTGACTGCTAACGTTTGACCAAAACACAAAGACAAAACCTGGATGGAACGGACTGCATAGAACTGCAAATGCCACAGTAACATTGAAAAGATACCGTGCATCATGAAGTCTGTAGAGAAACCAACATTAAACACAGCATGTAAGAACATTTAAAAACATTTGCAGATTTATAAAACTATCAAAGAGGTCATTAAGCAACACATTAGTATATAAGTGTGGCAAGCCGGTTATTCAACAAAGACAGATAGTCAAGGAAAGACGTGGCACTGTAGGTACACCAGGGTTAGAATTTACTACTGTCTGACAGCCCCAACATTAATTGAGGTAAACGTTTAAACAAAGGCATTACCACTAAAATAGATGAAAGCAGCACAATCATTTTTTTTAATGTATGCTGCAGTTCAAAAATCCTACCACAGTGGTGCAGTTCAGGTTCTTTATAATCTACAAATAATTACCATTTAAAGGTTTCACATACTAAATTCAATATTAACAACCCTAACTTGTAACAAAAGTATCAAAAAGAGAATGCTTTTGCATTACACATTGTATGTTGCTAGATTTAATAAGGCTTCTGTTAGTAATTACTGACCAAATGAAAAGGGGTTTGCAGATACACTAGTGAATTCTAAACCCTGAATTTAATAGGACGTATTTAAAACCAATTATAAAACTCCAGCTGTTTACAAAGCAAGTATTTTATCCATGATCTGCAAAAAAAAATGCATTTTGGCACGCTGCAGTTTTTAGAAAGTGAAAGCTAAATTTCCATATTTCATCTTTCAAAAAAGGCAATTAGTCATAGATTGCATCACAAATTTAAGAATTATGTCATTACTATTTTAAATAAACAGCCTGTTTAATTTAGGCATAGAGCAATATCAAATATCTCAATACCAAGACAAATTATTCAGCTACAATTTGCATGGGTTCAATTAAAAAAATAGCTCTCATTGCTCAATATTAGTTTAATGATGCTTTTATTGAGGTGTGATTCACAGGCCAAATACACACCTGTTAATAAAAGTTTAGCTGAAGTCAGAAGCTTTCATAAAGTGGCCAATGAAGCCTTATGTCATATTTTAGTAACTTTATGGTAGCACGATATAATAAAACAGAACATTGGTTTACTACTACAGGTTAGGATCAGAGACAGGTAAGGCATGTTGTACCTGCACTATTCAATTAAGAGTTAACTTTTAGGTTAGGCCCCAGACTCCCATGCAATCATGAAGCAATTCTGTGAAATTTGGCATTTATGTACAATTCTGATAAAATACTATGTAAACATTGCAAATTTTATGTAAATACTGTATTAGTTCTGTAAAACTTTCATTGGGGATAAGTTTCACACACTAAATCCAATATTAATAATCCTAACTTGTACAAATTGTGACTGCTTCACATTTCAATGGGTTATATATGTACCACTCAATGACTACTGTACCTATCAGTAGTAAACCAAATAGCAAAATTTTAAACATTTTTTTAAAAGAAGGTTTTGAAAACAATTTGAATGTGACAAAAGCACAATTTTACTCCCAAAAGGAATATTTACGGCCAAGATGTTGCTAACCTGTTTCAGTAATACTCAAATCATTTTTTGGAATAAATAATGACTTTTGCTTTGTACTAGCCCTTTTTGTTGGGGAAGGGGTGGGAAGAGGGGGAGAACAGATATCAACTAGACACAATCTCCACATTGACCACAGCTTTGCATTATCTGGCACTTTTTCACATATCTTCATTTTTGAAGAAACAAGATCGTAAACTCTGTCGAGTTGCCGTAAGTGTACACTTGACTGGAATACCCTCAGTAAAACCCAACTGGGAGCAAAGCAATTGAAAGGCCAAAGTCTAGAAAATAAATTTGGCATTAATCTGGTTGAGCAGTTTACAGCGGCTGCCTCAAATTGCTGAAGGAACTGTAACCTCAATCCCACTCTGGTGTAAACTGCTGTCAGTGCCAGAAATTAAAAGTAACAAAGTAACTGGACGTCACTGGAGCATCAACTGCTTAAGGTTGTCATGGAGGATAGTGTCCTTGACGTCGCGGAAGACCAGACGAATGTTTTCGGTGTTAATGGCGGTGGTGAAGTGATGGTAGAGTGGTTTGTGCTGTTGGTCTCGGCGTTTGTCGCGAAAGCACTGCACGAGGAACTGTTGAACATCCGAGAGCTCATGAGGGTTTCCCTCATATTGAGGAAAGTAGTCTTTGATGCTGACAGTTTTAACCTTCTCCTCCAGCAAGTCCGTCTTATTAAGGAAAAGAATGATGGAGACATTACTAAAGACCCTGTTGTTGACTATCGTCTCGAAGATGTTTAAGGACTCACTCAGGCGATTCGTCTGCCGGTCCTCCATGAGCACCTGGTCAAATTCACTTGATGACACCAGGAAGAGAATGGAAGTCACTCCATCAAAGCACTCAAACCAACGCCTTCGTTCTGACCTTTGCCCACCCACGTCCACCATCTTGAAGGGCACATTTTTTATTTCAAAGTCGTATTCGTGTATTCCCTTAGTGGGTCTTCGTGCTAGTAGAATGTCCTGTTGTGTCGGAAGATAGTCCTAAAGAAGAAAACAGAGTTAATACTGGGTGCAGATGGCACAGTTTTATACAGAATCTAACCAATTACTATACAATTGCATGCAACTACCTCTTGCGTACTTAGACTTAGCATATAAAGAATTGCCATATACAGCTTAGTGATAAATTAGAGTCCATTTTATGTCATGCCATTAGCTCCTATTTAGTGGAAAAGCCATAAATATATCATAAAACAGATTATAATCTTATTTAATCCTTAGAATGCTGGGAGTTTTCAGGCTTAGTGCATAAGTTTCAGCACCTGCACCAGTTATTTTTTACTTGAAGCCCTGACTGTATTTATGTCTTAAATATGGTGAGAAATTAAGTATATAAAGCAGAACTCAAGGTTGCCGTGACAGCAGTTGGCTAAACAAAGCTCATTTCATCAGAACCAAAGGATTTCTCCATTTATTTAAGAATTTTGTCATGACAAGAAAGAAAGTGCTAATAACAACTGTCAGCAGTAAAAAGCAATCATACATATGGATTAATCAGTCTCTTCACCCACCCACAAATAAGCGGCGGCATCTGATTAACCTTCAGGTGTTTTTATACTGATATTTCAGTTTGGATCTTGGGAGATCAGTGATGGTGAGCTGGCTCTCAGCATTTATAAGATTAATCCACCTCCCTTATACCACCTTCATACTCAAATCCTGTTTATTGTGGTCTACAAAGTCTGCCGCTGGAATAGGATTTAGTATAAACACCAAAATAGTGGTATTTATAATCCAATCTAACACACTGCCAATATAGAAGTGTTTTTTAATTGTCTGTCAAGAGACAACCAGGTGCCAGTTAGTGGACAATACCATGTCACAGTTTAACAAATATTAAAATAAAGTTATCAATGGGAAAACTGCTGACGTGTACGTTAAGAGAATGCAACACAGGGTTCTGCTGGCAGATGATGTGACAACTTCTACAACATTGACTGTTCCAGGAACCAAATCTTAATGTCCCCTTCATTTACAATTACCTATACAAATCCATGTTTTACCCTTTACCATCAACAAATAATGATTGTGTGTCACATATACAGCATAACCTTGAATCTGTCAACATAGAAATTGAGCAGCTCCTTCTAATCCACCAAAATGATTTGATTATTGTACAGCACTGAAATCCAGGATAAACAAAGTACGATATGGAAAGTCAGGAATATTAAAAAAGGGAAAAATGAAACTTCTGCCAGGGTGATGATGGTGGTGGGGGGGGGGGGGGGGTGGGGGGCAAGCAAGACACAAACTCCAATAACAAGTTTCTAGGTAAGCAACCCTTTTAAAGTATTAAATAAAAACTGAAACTGCTGGAAACACTCAGCAGGTCAGACAGCATCTGTGGAAAAAGGTAGGGTTAACTTTTCAGGTTGATGACCTTTCATCAGAATCCCACTCCACGATAGCAGGTAGCATGGTTTTCAGAGACTCTCACTTTTTAAAGTATTACTTTGCAAATTTGCTGCCAGGATTAGTGACTAAGGGATTCTGTAATAGATTGAAAAGGAGAGGTGAGACAGCCATAAGAGGAGAAAACTGAGGAAAACTGAGCTTGAATCTTCCTCCTGCCAATTCCTGTAACAGCTACTAGAAAATAACCAGTTGTCCTTGTATATGCTGCCAATAAAAATTTGCGGCTGAAATGCCTAATAGACAAAACAATTGTATGCCAGCATGTTCTGTTGACCTTCAAATTACTACATGCTTTTTTGCCAATTTTCTCTCTGCTCCTAAAGGCATACGATTGCACAGTATTGGAAGTGCTTTGACACTTTGGGCAATGATCATTCATGATGTATGAATTTAACGCACTTCCAGAAAGGTTCAATGGAGAGCAATCAGAAGTAGGAGCCACCTCCAATTTTCTTCTCCCTAACCTGTGGTGCTGAGGCTGATTGTAGCACCCCTACCATCTTGGCTGGGTAAACTAACCCAGCATAAACAAAACTGGTTTTGCCTATGCATTTATATATGCATTTTTTAATTCACTCATGTTGAATGCCAGTGGGTTGAGTGTATTACTCAAGAACAAAACCTCAAATTTGAATCAGTCTATCGGAAATGGATAAAATGAACACAGTGACACTTTTAATAGACTCCTTTGTAGATGGGCAATATGTTCACTGGAAGTGGCCGTCAAATATATAAACTTTAACAGGTTAGAAATGAAGCAGTATTCGTGCCAACGATGCAGAGAGATTTACAGTAGCGACATTTTGTCCTGCTTGACTTTACATCATTACAGCTTCCCAATGCAACTTGGTCCTCCATGTTTAAATGTGTTCCTCTGCAATGGAGCACAAGCTGGTTACTAGACCGGTTGATGATGATGATGATGACGATGGAGACGAAGTCCACATGTTGGCAGCATTTAGAGCGTATGAGATGTAATGTCTGTTTTAACAATGCATTTAACATTAGCACAACAGTCAGTTATATGTAGGAAAAAACCTGCCCAAGGGTTCTGACAAAACCATATTTGAGCCAGCGCCAAGAAGCGTGCAAGAACATATGAATTAAGAGCAGGAGGAGGCCATTCAGCCCCTCGAGCCTGCTCTGCCATTTGATAAGATCATGGCTGATCAGATTGCAACCTCAACTCTACTTTCCCATCTACCTACTATAACCTTTGACTCCCTTGTTAATCAGGAATCTATCTAGCTCAGCCTTAAAAATATTAAATGACCCTGCCTCCACCACTCTCTGGGGAGGGGAGTTCCACAGACTCTCGACCATCAGAGAAAAAAATTCTCCTCATCTGCATCTTAAATGGGAGACCCCTTATTTTTAAACTATGGCCCCTAGCTCTAGTCTCTCCCACAAGAGGAAACATCCTCTCAGCATCTATCCCTTCAAGTCCCCTTAGGATCTTATGTTTCAATAAGATCACCTCTCATTCTTCTAAACTCCAATGCATACAGGCCCAACTTGTCCTACCTTTCCTCATTAGATAACCTCATCCCAGGAATCAGTCGAGTGAACCTTCTCTGAACTGCCTCCAAAGCAATTATGTCCTTTCTTAAATAAGGAAACCAAAACTGCAAACACTATTCTAGATGTGGTCTCATCAATGCCCTGCACAACTGTAGCAAAACATCTCTACTTTTATATTCCATTCCCCTTGCAATAAATGACAACATTCCATTTGCCTTCCTAATCACTTGCTGTACCTGCATACTAACTTTTTGTGATTCATGTACTAGGATACCCTCTGTACCTCGGGGTTCTGCAATCTCTCTCCATTTAAATATACTGCTTTCCTATTCCTCCTGCCAAAGCGGACAAGTTCATATTTTCCCACATCATACTCCATCTGCCAAATTTTTGCCCACTTATTTAACCTATCTATATCCCTTTGCAGACTCTATGTCCTCTTCACAACTTACTTTCCTACCTACCTTTGTATCATCAGCAAATTCAGCAACCATACATTCGGTCCCTTCATCCAAGTCATTGATATAGATTGTAAATAGCTGAGGCCCAAACACTGATCCCTGTGGCACTCCACTTGTTACATCTTGCCAATCTGAAAATGACCCATTTATGCCTACTCTCTGTTTCCTGTTAGCTAACCAATACTTTATCCTTGCTAATGTGTTGCCCCCTACATCATGAGCTCTTATTTTGTGCAGTAGCCTTTGATGTGGCACCTTGTCAAAAGCCTTCTGGAAATCCAAGTACCACCACATCCACAGGATCTCCTTTATCCACATTGCTTGTTACTTCCTCAAAGAACTCTAACAAATTAGTCAAACATAGGGTAGCCGAGGTTCACTTGTCCTCTCTGCAGAAGAGTGTCTGGTCTTTGCCCAATACATCACTGAGCACAGCTTAGGTCAGGATCTCAACAAGTGGGACTACAACCCCAACCCATAACTGACCACCTGAGCAATACTTTCCTGCTCCAGTACCATAGTGCCACCTGCCCATATCAATTAACAGCCTATGCCGAGTAACAGGCAGCCAGCCACCAGTTTTTGTTCTCACCTGTGTCACAGTTGCTATACACCATAAACAAATGTGTTTAACTATATTTAGGCACACACCCTAGCATCCATTTTAAAAATGTAATCTATTCCAAAATAAAAATCTGATAGAGCAAACATTTTGCATACGACTATCAATGAGCTTGCAGAACACAATGATCTATTAATTACATCAACACTGCCATGTTGATTTTGATGTCTGACTACAGTCAAATAATCATTTTGACAATGCAATCAGATCAAAACTAGGTCATCCCAATTATTCTGTTAAATTGATGTTATACTATAACGTGTCGCCGTGGCTAGCACTCGCGCCTCTGAGTCAGAAGATTGTGGGTTCAAGTCCCACTCCAGAGACTTGAGCACAAAATCTAGGCTGACACTCCCAGTGCCAGGGCCAAGGAGTGCTGCACCGACTGAGGTGGCGTCTTTCAGATGAGACATTAAAAGATCCCGTGGCAATATTTCGAAGAATAGCATTGCTGTTTGTGGGACCTTGCAGTGCGCAAATTGGCTGCCACGTTTCCTACATTACAACAATGACTACACTTCAAAAAGTACTTCATTTACTTTAAAGCACTTTGGGATATCCTGAGGTCATGAAAGGCACTATATAAATGCAAGTTTTTCTTTTTTTTTAAAAAAGTACTAAAGTTCACAAATCACTCCAAAAATACAAAAAATAGCTGCTGTACAAACTTTAAACACATAGAATCTATTGGTCTTGTAAGCGTGGCAAATTCAGACTGTCAAAGAAAATGGATATTGGCCCAAAGTATAGAAGCTTTCTCAAATTTTTGAAGAAATAAGCATTTTTAGCTTTGTAAAGAATATGCTGTTATTCAAAACTATAACATATCTTTGCATCAGTGAAGGGCTCAATTATTTGTTTAAGCTTTTGTTTGAGGCAAATGCAGGACAAACATTACTATGAACATGAATCTCGTTCACATGCAAATATATGCAGTACTTTTAACAAGGGGTTTATTGACAGCAGCTTACTGCCGCATAGAGTACGGGCAGTGCCAACATACATTTTTAACTAACCTGACTCAGTACACGATGAAACATTTATTTTGAGGCAGAAAATTCCCCTTTCATAAACCCAATACGTTTTATATCTAATAAGAGCACACAATTATAGCAGAAGTACTTGAGCCAGTTTCTTCATCTCAATGGAACCAAGAATCATTGGCATAAACTCTCACCATACAAAAGTTGTAGATCTGAGTATCAGGAACTCACCCCAATTTACATTGTGAAATCATTTCCACTGGAAGTGATTACACAATTGATGCAGCTGCGTATGTTCTGTATTTCCTAGTTTATATTAGAGGGTGGATCTAGAGACCAGAATTAATATCAAAATATACAAATCATGTGCAGAATTTGAGCATACTCATTTTACTCAAGTCATGAATGTGACTTGAAGTCAACTATTTGTGCACAAACTAGCACTTGCTGTTGCTGATAAAGTGAAGTCACAAACTTGCCCTGATAGTCGAAGACTTTCACTGATGTTGAGCGAAATCTGTACAGCCAATGCGAAAAATCACATTGCTGAGCTTTATATGCAACAAGAGAAAAAAGCAACCCTGACAGCAACCACATATACATTTTATAAGCTTTTGAATTGAGATTCTACACAGAGAACGTGACGAAGAAAACAGATTGTCAATTGCAAGCACTTTTCTAATCAAGTATAACACAGCTACATGCTACAATGACACTGATCAATTTTTCTAAAAAGGAGGTACACTATGGGCAAAGACTATATGAAAAACAGTAATATTCGATTAAAAGTAAAATTACATTTCTGCCAACTGTTTGCCTAAGAGCCCTGAGAACAATGATCGTTACTTGTGTGGCTGCCAAATTCACTCAGTGTACAGCTTAGAATGAATAAAAGTAGCTTTACAAAGTTTACATCTTGACTGTTACATTACACAGCTGATTCAATACCTTAGATTTCCTCTCGATGGTTTAGCTTGTATAGGCAACACCATATCACACAAACCAAAAGATCTGATTCCTGGTCTGTACTGAATTAACTAGGGTGGCAACAGTACAATTGGCTTCAGTGCCCAGCACTGGAGAAGGGAAAGGAAAAGATAAAAGTAAGCCAGGGCTCTAGTTTCTGATTGTGATTCAACCTGGAACTGCACCTATGAACAATGGGTGAATCCCATTTCTGATTATTGTCCAGTGACTCTATAGGCAGAGTGAGAAGATGGCCATTCTCTGCCTCCAATAACTGGCTACTTTACAAATTTCAGACATTTACCTACGAGTACATTTTGCAACTCAAAAGTGGTAAATGATTTACTTTATAAAATTTTATTCATTAGCAGCTTTTATATTGGCATCATATATTGAGACTAGCTGGCTCCCATTGTTTACACTACTAAATTCTGCTCATCTTATCGCAGAAGAGTCTTTGTCTGCTGCTGAGTTTCTCTAACTTTTTAAATTGTTATTTCAATTTTCCTGCATGTTTCCTTCATGTTTTTCACTACTTTACTTGACCATTTTCACACACTTTTGATCTTTTGATGCCTTTTTTTCTTTCAAGTGGACATGAAAGATCCCATGGAAATATGGATAGATAGATAAAAATACTTAATTGGCTGTAAAGTGCTTTGGGAAGTCTTGAGGTCATGAAAGGTGCTTTATAAATGTAAGTCTTTTTTTTTATTACACTAAAGGCTCGGTTATCTTTTAGTTTCCAGGTCAAAGGATTGACGACCAGAACACTGATCTGCCTTTTCTCTTTTTTAGATATTGACGCACCTGCTGTGCATTTCCAACATTTTTGATTTTTTTTGAATAGCTGCTTTTATATCGATTGTTTGCCCTTGTTTTCCGACTTTGCATTAGTAAATTTGACAAGTTAATTGGGGTTGCTGCCAGCTGCATGAGACCTACACTTTGGGGGGGGGGGGGGGCAGCTGTACAAGCACAGGACAGAACCAACATAAACCCACATTAGATGTAAGGGAAGCATTATTTCTAGTTGAAAAGTGAGCTAGTTAGGTAGGGTCAAGCAGTCAGCAAACTTTTTTGTGTACTAGCAGACTTTATTGAAATTGACCAGGAGAATACTCACTGAATATTTGAAATCTACTTGCAGGTACAACTGTCAGTTGTGATCAGGCAGAGTCAC
Source organism: Heptranchias perlo (assembly GCF_035084215.1). Lineage (NCBI taxonomy): Eukaryota > Metazoa > Chordata > Chondrichthyes > Hexanchiformes > Hexanchidae > Heptranchias > Heptranchias perlo. Next base: position 16,812,403 of record NC_090347.1, read on the forward strand.
CCCTGCCTGAGATTTGGGACCTTTCTACTCATAGTTCACAAGGTCAGAATCTGAATGAGCAGAAATCCAAGAGTATCGCCAAGTGCTTCCCACCCACATCCTTCTCCCTAACTGGCCAGATTGGTGATCATAGGTAATGTGCTTTGTGAAGCATACACTGGGAATATATTCCACTTGCTGAAAGGCTAACATTTTACCTTCCTGCTATCCCACCAGCCAAATATGGTGATTGAGTGATCCACTGCAGGGGAATAGTTCAGAAGCAAGACATAGCAGTTGAGTTACTTGGGTCTCCTCAAAACATATCTCAGCATTAACCACCTTATTTCTCAGCCAATAGATTCCTCATTTGCTAGAATGCAAAGTCCAACAATTGTTAATTGGTTTTGGCATGACTGCAGACTTCTCACTCCCCTACCCTCCACTTCTGAAAACACTCGTATGCTGGAGTATAATTCAATAGGAATTGGCAACCCTTCAGTATATTGGCTATTCTTCATTAGCCTCAGCAGTAAGTACTGGCAGGCTATCCAAGGATGGGAGGCATCAAAACCATAAATACTATACAATTCCACTGTTTACATAAGATACCCAAGTCCAGTTTTATAAGGGGGTGGGGTCACTGAGTAGCAAATTAAGAATGGAATCCTTGGACAATTACCTAGTTGGAGGACACCAAGGACAATTATTTTAGTAACCCTAACAAACTTTTTATGTGCCCACAAAGCTCCATAGTATGTGCTATGTAGTTCATCAAGACAAAAATCCTGGACAACTTTACAATGAAAACTTGCAAATATATGCAACTGTGTCCAATTCAGAAGACTTGCTCTAATTAGGTTATCATTGAATAATGGTCACATTCCAGCCATATTAACAAAATACGATGCTGGACCATAAAATGAAAGGCATTTTGAAAAATATGCCTTTAAAGTGAGCACTTCAAGGAAGTTACAAGAACTCACCTACACTTCACAGAAGACACTTCAATCTAATGACATTTCACAAACTGCATTCAAAATCAGAAGTGTTAACTCTTCTAGAAGATCTCCAACTTCATTAATTAATCTTTCAAATCCCAGGAACACAAGTCAATGGCTCCTTTTTGTTTGGTAGTTCATCATAGATAATTTTGCATCTTTTTCTATAGTTCTAAACTTTGAAAGAGTTGTGCTGGAAAACTTAATTTAAAACATTTCTATTTAGTGCTTGCCATCAATCCTTAAACAAGCAATCTTCACACAACAGTAAACATATATGGCTTTTAAAAGTTGCAAAGATCAATGCTGTTATACCTTCAGTATACTAATACCGGAAAATAGTTGACAGCCGCAGTTCATTTCCCAATAACAAAAAGTCTTTGGCATGATCTTTTTTATTCTGTATGTATAGCTTATCTTTCAAATATGTATCTCAAAAGATCATAAAGTGTCTTTCAAGTAGTTTTGTCTTTCTATCTTTGTAAATACTGCAGAGCATAAATGCATTACACAGGATCTTCCCTCAGCTCCCCCACCATCAGTGACCTCAAGACTAATGCACTATCAAGGCAGTCTTCTTCAGAAAGCAAGTTCAGATAACAATGTTCAAGGAAAGGAATGAAGATTTATGCAAATCAGCTCACAGTAAACTGCTCTGGGACATCCCGAGGTTGTAAAAGGCGCTATATAAACGCAAGTCTGTCTTTCTTCATAATAGGTAAATTTCACAACCCATTAAGGAATATATTAGTTATGGAGTTACCTAAATTTTTTTGCCAAATTAACAGTGGTTTAGATTTATATAAATCTTTAATCCCACTAATTTGGCATAGTAAACTCTAAAGACAACTAACCAGCAAAGTCAGCCTTTGCTCACTAAGGAACCTTGTTGCAGAAAGAATTTGAGCACTGCAATCTTGATAACGAGCTAAACAGATAATTTTAGGTAAACATAATTTGTCTAATAGCAGCCCAATCTAAGACTCTCAAAATATAACAGATCTACTAAAAGGCTGTGAACAACATTAACTTGGCATGCCAAAACTGTCAGCAACAGGAATGTCTTTAACTGCACGAAAATAAGGCAACAAAAAATGTTGGCTCCAAAGGAGTTCATATAAACTTGAGAAAAATAATATTCTCCAACGGTGTTGAGAAGCAGACAATAATCTCAACTTGCTAATCTACTTTCATGAAACTATACACCAGGAAATGCTTTCTACATATGGGATGGAAAGCTGAAATGGGTGTCAACACTGGGTGGGGGGGGGGGGGGGGTTAAACCCAAAATCTGATATATAAGTGGTTAAGGCTCCCATGGAGCATTCCTTGAATGCAATCCCACTCAAAGATCTGATTAATTCTTGCGCATTCCATCTGTGTTTATACATTTTTGAAATTTACTATTTTCTCTAGCAATATTCTGATTGTGATAAAATGTTACATGTTAAGCATGTAATTTTTATTGTATGTGGATACATTTCACCTTTTAATATTTGATTACTGTGCAGCACAAATGTGGCACAGTTCTATTAGGTAGGTTTATTTAAAATGCACTGCTTGATGTGCCCAAAACTCAAGCCTGTCCTTTGATTGAACTGAACTCCAACCAATGTTTGCAAATTACAGATACAATAAATGCTTTTGTACAAGCTGAAAATACTTACTTTTATCTATACATTGTTAGATTCAAACAAATCTGAAAGATGGGTTTTGAACAGTTTATTAGGGGTTTATCAATACTGGTGGATTTTAAACAAAATTAAAAGTAGCAGGCTTTTTTTTTAAGAGCAACCCAGTATCTGATGCAAGGAAGTGGCTTGAAGTCTGATTAAAATCTGTTTGAGCGTTAGAGGGGATCTCACCATCAGAAATATTTTTTCTTAAAAATGAAGAATTATGCTCAAAATTTGTTGTCACTTAGAAAGTTAATTTTGTTGAAATAGCGAGTGCTCATGCCTTGATCTCCACATCTTGATAAAAGACATTGGGCTTGGAAGGTGGAGTCTGAAACAAAGAGCTGATCACTAATCACCACTAATAATTCAACACTTGGTCTCTAATTCATTTAGATGTCAACCAAAGCTTGTTGGTAGCATTCTTGCCTCTGTGGCAAAAGATTGTGGGTTCAAGCTCCACTCCAAAGACTTGAGCACATGGTCTAGGCTGACACTTCTATGCAGTACTGAGGGAGTGCTGCATTGTCAGAAGTGCATTTTTTTTGGAGGAGACCTTAAACCAAGGGCCTTATCTAGGGATGATGTGGAGCACAGATCAAGTAGAGAGGATAATGTTGTTCTATGCTCAGCCCGTTTGTGATTGTGCATATTTGGATTTGTGCAGCTTTCTATCGCACGTGGTCAAGAAGTGCAAGAGTGTGCGTGTTACAGTGCGTGTGCGAGAGAGAGTGAGTGCGTCTACTTGGGAGAGCAAGAAATTTGAGATTATTGAGATAGTAACAGGTCATCTTAATTCATCCATCCAGAATCCAAAGTTCCTCACCCCATTTCAGCATCCACCTGTTCTTGAAAGGATTACAGGGTTTTTGACTCCACTGTTCTTCCTGCAACTCTATTCTATACATTTGTTAATAGTCCTTAATTTACCTTTTAGCAGTTTGAACCCATGTTGAAAAGGAATTCAAAAAATAGTACCGATATTTTTATTTGTGGACAACATAATCTTGTGGAAATCGGGTTAGAAAACTCAAGTTTACAAAAATACTCCAGCACAGTACTATCAAGCTCTACATACAAAGTTACTAGAACTGTAAAATCACAGCAAATTTGTTAGCAAATTGGTTAGAAGTACAATGGCCTGGTTTCCTAACAGACATTAGTGGATTGCATTTTAGATTTGTATTAGTACAGTAGACTAGAGCTGCAACGTAGTTAACTCCTTACGAGGCAAGCTCATGCCATAATTACATACAGCAAGTTTCTTCCCTTGGCTGTGCAGTTCACGGCGATATTGAGCACAGCGAAGGTAAAAATAAAGAGAACCCGAGTGCGAAATAATCATTCCAAATTGTTTACTTGTCCTACAGATTGACTTTTAGAAACATAGAAAATAGGAGCAAGAGTAGGCCCTTCGGCCCTTTGGGCCTGCTCCGCCATTCAAAATGATTGTGGCTGATCGTCTAACTCAGTACCCTGTTCCCGCTTTTTCCCCATATCCCTTGATCCCTTTAGCATTAAGAAATATATCTATCTCCTTCTTGAAACATCTAATGACTTGGCCTCCACTGCCTTCTGTGGTAGAGAATTCCACAGGTTCACCACCCTGAGTGAAGAAATTTCTCCTCATCTCGGTTCTAAATGGCATACCCCATATCCTGAGACTGTGACCCCAGCCATCAGGAGCATCCTCCCTGCATCTAGTCTGTCTAGTCCTGTTAGAACTTTATATGTTTTGATGAGATCATCTCTCATTCTTCTAAACTCTAGGGAATACAGGCCTAGTCGACCCAATCTCCCCTCATACGTCAGTCCTACCGTCCCAGGAATCAGTCTGGTAAACCTTTGTTGCACTCCCCCCATGGCAAGGACATCCTTCCTCAGATAAGGAGACCAAAACTGCACACAATACTCCAGGTGTGGTCTCACCAAGGCCCTGTATAACTGCAGTGAGACATCCGTGCTCCTGTACTCAAATCCTCATGCAATGAAGGCTAACATACCATTCACCTTCCTAACTGCTTGCTGCATCTGAATGCTCGCTTTCAGCGACTGGTGTACTGGTGATAGGTTTTAAACCCCTGTCCAAGATCACTTACTAAAACAAAAATAAAAACTAGCAACTACTAACAGTGAATAGCACAGCCATAGAACTGTGAACTGATGGCATACTGCCCTCTCAGAGAAAATGGCACATGGCATAGGGAAACCAAAAATGGGAAAAGTGGAACAAACTACCTTCAAAACACTGGATAGCGTTACAACAACAACTTGCATTTATATAGCGCCTTTAACGTAGTAAAATGTCCCAAGGCACTTCACAGGAGCGATTTTCAAACAAAATTTGACACTGAGCCACATAGGAGATATAAGGTGACCAAAAGCTTGGTGAAAGAGGTAGGTTTTAAGGAGCGTTTTCTAGGAGAGCGAGGTAGAGAATCAGAAAGATTTAGGGAGGGAATTCCAGAGCTTCGGGCCTAGGCAGCTAATTTCACTGTTATTCCTTTAGAATGTGGCTTAACCGCATGAAATTAGTCCACTATTGCTTTAGAATGTGACTTAACCTTATGAAATGGGCAACGGATTGTCAGCACGTCCTGCTGTTTGACAGCAATAAATGCTGTTATCCCAATCATGTCAGCAATACAGGGATACCTACATTGACTGGCTTCAATACAAAAGAATCCAAACAGCAAACAAAGCCCATGAAAATAGGCATTTGGAAAAACGTTTCCTCATTTATCTAAAGGTTTAAATCAGATTTAAAAACTTAGAATAGAAAGTTATGGCACAGGAGGAGGCCATTCAGCCCATCGTGTCCATGCCGGCCAGAAAAGAGCTATCCAGTTTAATCCTACTTTCTAGCACTTGGTCCGTAGCCCCGTAGGTTACGGCACCTCAAGTGCACATCTAAATACTTTTTAAATGAGTTGAGGGTTTCTGCCTCTACCACCCGTTCAGGCAGTGAGTTCCAGATCCCCACACCACCCTCTGGGTGAAAAAATTCTCCTCAGCTCCCCTCTAATCCTTCTATCAATTACTTTAAAGTAACTTCATCAATTTTGTTTTCCTACATTTCTGTTTGCAACCATTAAGATTTAAATTGTTACACATATGCTGGAAGTCCTCATTCTCTCCAACCAAATGTATAAAGGAAATGTCTACTGCTATTCACAAGATGGAAAACAATGAAATGTAGATTTTATTCAGCCAAGTCAAATTTACCCCAGCAAGGTTGTTAGGACAGTGGAGAAAACGCTACATTAACTGATAAGTTACTTACCGGATCCCCTAGTCTTTCCAAATTGTCCAGGAAATATTTCACAGATTCCCCCTGAAAAAGAAAAAAAAAGCCATTGAGTAAACCACCAGATGTGTTTTTAAACTTGTAGAGGAAAGCTAGCTACAGTTGGTGCCAATTATTTTGGTACTGATTATTTAAATGTTCAGAAACATTATAAATCTGAAACAGCTTTGCAGTGCTGTTCAAATCATGTGTAATTCTTCTGCAAATGAGGATCTGAACAATTAAATTGGGTATGTGTGCAGTCTTGTACTCCTGTGAAGCACCGTGGGACCTTTTACTACATTGAAGCGCTATATAAATGCAAGTTCTTTATTGTTGTATCATGCTTACAGAAAGAAAATTATGAAGTTGTCATAGTCTGAGAACACCATTAAAAAACTATTTACCTATACCAATCCTTACAGCAATGACTCAAATGCTTTTAACAAAGTAATTTTAAATGATCGTAAAGATATTTGAGCAGAAGACTAGAAGCCAAGCATTTTAAAACAAAATCTTACATTTGCTGATATCTGTATACAAAAATGAATCACTGTAAATTATGTGAAAATTAATGTTTATGGGTCTAAAAAATATCTGCAATCTTCAGGGCACAAAGAAAAAAGGTAATAGACTTCAAAACCAATAGTCACGTTTTTGTGTGCTTTGAACTAAGTGGTTTTATTCACATAAAACAAATGCATTAATAATAAACACTAACAATATATGTATTTCTCCATTCAATACATAAAATAATAAATTTTGTCATTTACTTTATCTCTAAACATGGATTTAAACTGAGCTATATTTGGATTCGCCTCATTCTAGCTTAGGCCCTCTTGCTGAACTGGCCCAAAACTTTAAAGAACACCGAATGCTCTGATTACAACTGCAGAGCTCACAAACACTAGATGCACCCTGCTCCCAATATAATTCGATAGCAAGAGATTCTTGACCATGGAACTGCCTGTTAATATCCTTGATAACTTCTCAAAAGTCACTGACAGAACTATCAAAGCCACTAAACCCAGGCCTATACTTTGATCCGTTGACTTGAGACCATATTCACAACTAACATAAAATTATCAAAAAACTATCCTGAAACAAAAACAGTCAATGCAATTGCATTAGATCAAACGGCCATTCATTAGTATTGAATGTGGGCAAAGGTCAACAATGGCAAAGATATTTGAGATTCACAGTAATAGCCTCAGGTTGATTATCCAAATAATACTTCAGATGACCACTGCACCGACCGTGTTTAAAAAAAACTTGCACCTTGTGGAATCCTTTCCAGACAATTTGTCAACTGAGCTGATGGCTTTCTACTTTTAATGATCTTGGGTGTTAATCCAGCAATACAAAGTACAAGTTGAAAATTCAACACAAGGCTTTTTGCCACAGTGATCATTAAAAAGACTCATTTGAAAAGCTGAAGCACATCATAGAGCAACTGCTCCCTATTGAGGAAGGTTGGGTTACGTATTAGGTCGAAGGTCACTGACCTAAAACGTTAACCCCACCTTCCTCTCTCCACAGATGCTGCCCAACCTGCTGAGTGTTTCTAGCATTTTCTATTTTTATTTCAGTTTTTCAGCATCTTCAGTATTTTGCTCCTTATTTAAGTAAAATAGGATTTATTACTGCACAATAGATTTTCATAGTAATTTGGAGCTATTGCTACTCGTTAATACAATTCCTTCAAATTTACTCCAGTGGTTCATTTTTTTTTATTATGTTTGTAACAGGAAATGCTGCTGAGATTGCGATTGCTGATAAAATGGTATTCAGGGTTAGTGTTCAAAAGCTTACTGCATATCAAAATGAAAGTAGAATTCTGTTCAAACGTACTGCAAATGAAAAAATTGGTACTTTCAGAATAAATCTGTAGGCTATCTTGGATTTGGAGTACAAGAATCTGTTGACAGTATACAGAGAGATGATTAAGCAGAATAACATTTGAATGATGTAGTTTAATGGAGCATAGATCACTCAGTTCTAAAAAGTATGGCCCTCAGTTAAGTCCATCTAATCAGAGTTATACAAGTTAAAGACATTTTCAGAATTGCACTTATTTTAGTTATGGAATTTGTCCACCCCTACCGCAACAGAAATAGAAAGAAAACTGCACAATAAACATGGTAGTTCAACAGCCTCTCCATAATGAATGGTGTGCAAAAAACAAGTGTTTTTGTTCCAAACCATTCTGGATACATTTAACTGTTCTACCCCAACACTGGATAGCCCAAAAGCACTATACTTCAAATGGCATTATCCAGTTATCAACAGCAATGCATTTATCATGGAGTGCAATTAGCTATCCATCTTTGCCTCATCCTGTTCAGCACACTAAACTGTGGTTTTAATTAATGATACTTCCACTGAATATACTTTTAAAAGAATGACCTGCTACACACAATGAACTGGAGTTACATTACAACACTTAACATTTTAAATAAAAATTGAAGTCAGACTTGATCTAAATTCTTTACATATATATGAGTAATACACAATTGCAACATTTGACGCCATTAAATAGAAGTCAGAACATTTGAGGGAGGTGGAGAATATGGGGAGAGAAAGAAAGACACTCAACAGTTAGCTTATCTAAAAACAAATTTGTTGCTTTATTTTCTATAAGGAAACCACAATGTTTTAATTTGCAAATCTATGAAATGTTAGTCTAGTGATTCCGTAGTTTGCAAACTTATCCCCAAACCTCCAAGTCAGAAGGTTGTGGGTTCAAGTCCCACTCCAGGAACTTGAGCACAAAATCCAGGCTGATACTCCAGTGCAGTATTGAGGAATTGCTATACTGTCAGAGGTGCAGTCTTTTGTTTGAGAAGTTAAACCAATGCCCCATCTGTCCTCTCAGATGGATGTAAAAAATCCCACGGCACTATTTCAAAGAACAACAGGGGAGTTCTCCCTGGCATCCTGGCCAATAGTTATCCCTCGTCACTAGAACAGATTATCTGGTCATTTATCACATTACTGTTTGTGGGACCTTGCTGTGTGCAAATTAGGATGCTGCACTTCCTATATTACAACAGTAGCTACACAGCAATAGTACTTTATTGGCTGTGAAGCACTTTGGGATGCCCTGAGATCCTGAAAGGCGCTATACAAATGCAAGTTCTTTAAGGGGGACTGCAACAATTTCTTGGCTTTGAATTGAAACTCTCCAACATTATTGCCAAGAAGTGCCTTGCAGAGCTGCAGAAATAATCAGGCAGTATTAACTAGATAATCTTGCTAAAACCCAATTCTACCCAATACAGACAAGGGTCTGAACAAAAGACCTTCTGGTCTATATGGAAATTCATGAAGCAAAGCTACACTTAGTTGTACATGATCTTTTTAACTAACAGCTGCTTTTAAATGTGAAACCTCATTCAAAAATTACTATTTGAATATTCCTGCTTTGCATTGGAGAATGGTACAGCACACTACTTCAGCCTGCAATAGCAGGCTTCACAATGCAAGCATTCTACCTTAAGGCCTTTTATCATAACCCAGGATGCATTGAAATTGGTCAACCATCTGATTTCAGAAGCGCCATCCCTGTGCTACATAGTACTCTGACCTAGATCTCAAATTGGATCACAGAAGGTGCAGCATCTATGGCATGGAAGCCCTTTGATTCATGTGTACTTGCTTCCTTTTGATTCAGTCACGGCCATAAAACAATATTTGACCAGAGTGGCAAAAATCACCAGAACCCGTTAATCAGGAAGTGAGACAGGAGGACAATGAGGTTGAAGGCAAGTTGCAGCAGAGACCAACTAACTCAACAGAGACGAACTAACTCAACAGAGACCAACTAACTCAACAGAGACCAACTAACTCAACAGAGACCAACTAACTCAACAGAGACCAACTAACTCAACAGAGACCAACTAACTCAACAGAGACCAACTAACTCAACAGAGACCAACTAACTCAACAGAGACCAGGGTCTGAACCAGTGGCCTTCTGGTCATATGGGTCAGTACCACACAGTGGAAGCATTTACCCACCAAGCCATCTGGAAACACAGAAGAAATAAGGGCTGACTGGTAAATTTATAGAATACTAGAGTAGGGTGGAGAATAAATCTCATTTTAGAATTTGTTGGAAAGGTAGAAAAATAATTCTGGATCCTTTGAACAACCACCTATAATACACACAAACCAGTATTAAACCTTGCCCAAGATGCAGCCATCCATAAGCAGATTACCTCGAATGGAGGTACTTCGACAGTGGTTGGAAATGTGGCGAAGATCAAGTATTCTTCTTCCAGTGTTCAATAGTAATATGGATTTGGAACTTGCAGGCTCCAACATTTAAGCAAATGATAACTTTACACTTAAAAGTTTGTTGATTCTCTAATTTGAAGTCAAATTTGTTAGGACAAATGTATTCTCAAGAATCCTCATTTGCCTATTATTGCCTATTAGTATTTTTAGTAGCACCAAACATAGTGATGCAATTAACTCTGCTTCTACATTTGTATTCTATTCTATTCATGGAAATATTTTCAATAAAATGTTTTTTTTTAAAATCAAATTACCATTTACAAATGTTCAACAAATACATTCTATGCCATTTTCCTCTCCTCCCAACAGTTTTGCCAACTTGTTAGGTTAGTTATACAAACCGTGATTTGTATACTCCAGTACTCTGCCCAAATGTGAGCTTGTCAGACTGCATTTGCAAGTTATTCAACCTCTGGTCAGGAGTTTGGAAGGTCACAGGCAAGGATGACCCTTCCCTACAACAATAACTTGTATTTATAAACAATGTCCACACACAAACACCGTTCCAATAGGAATCGCTGCACATCAAAAACAGAAACCCTGGTCAATTTTTGCCCTTGTAAATCCGGAAGCCAACTACAACACTGTTACTTCCAGCCCAGCACAGACCAGGGATTGTACCTGGAACATTCCTGGTCTGTACTGCTCAGCAAGTAACTTAGCCATCAGCAGCGCCTCTGTGATAAACCTTAGTGCACAAGTAATTCTATTTAGAGGATGTAAAAACCCATGAAATTTATTTAGTTTCAACAGTGTATACAAATCAAAGTTCTATTCATGGCTGTTCAGTTAGAACATCAAGCACAAACAGAAGAAATATAAGTATTATCCTATTCAGCATCTGGGCTACAGCATTATCAAACCAAAAAGTATTTTAAGCATGATTAACTGCACATATTCCTGACACTTATGGTTAAGTTTTTTAAAAAAGTAAATTTGAAAAAGGCTTCCTAATAGTCTTATGGTAGCTTTGACAGTTGAGACTGTAGAAGCATAGTTAGTCCACTCCATCCAATAAAGATAGATATTTCCCCTTTAATAACATTATAATTATTCAGCTGCAGAGTGGAACTTCTTGCTGACAAGTATCAGTCCTCACATCTTGCAGGTACCAGCTGTAGAATTCTCAACCTCAAATACAAATTCATTCTGCAGGTCACAGCTAGTTTGAATTTATAGCTCAAAGAAAACGTAGGTACAAATTTACCCGCTTCCTTACTGAAATACAAATCACAGATAACCATGTCAATTTTATCCTGAAAACCACAACTGCAGCAATATTATGTTTTTTTTGCTTTTATGGTAATTGGCTACCTAAACAGAGCTGAAGCATTAATCACAAATTTCTACAATAGCCGCTAGCAGTAAGTACTTTTTATTTATAATCACAAAAAAAGCTAAGAATTCCCGATCAGCTGAGTCAGAAGGTTGTGGGTTCAAGAACCACTCCAGAGGCTTGAGTGCATGATCTAGGCTGGCACTTCTGTGCAGTACTGAGGGGAGTGCTGTACTTTCAGAGAGACGTTAAACCAAGGCACAGTCTTCCCTCTCAGGCAGACGTAAAAGATCCCATGGCACTCTTCGAAGGGGAGCACTCCTAGTGTACTGGCCAATATTTATCCCTCAACCAACAGCTAAAACAGATGATCGGGTCATTATTTCCTTGCTGTTAGTGGGACCTTGCTGTGCAAAATTGGCTTCCACATTTCCTACATTATAACAGTGACTATACTTCAAAAGTACTTCATTACCTGTGAACTGCTCTGGGACTTCCCAAGGTTATGAAAGGCTCTACATAAATACAAGTTCTTTCTATTAGTTGTACAAGCTACTCTGAATAGTTTTATACAGGCCGAGTTTTTGTCACTAATCTCTACTTAATGAATTTGAAGATTGAAACTCTTCACCTCAAGAGGGGTTACTCACAATGTAACAGGGAATAGTTCAAATAATTCAATGTGAATAGTTTGAATATTCAATGTGTGGTAACAGAAAAAGAATGATTGCCTAATCCAATAAATATTTCTATTTGCAAACATTATTGAAACTCAATCTGCTTACACATGTGGAAACAAATATGGCCTATGAAGGTCGAAAAGGTTCTGCCTTAAGACACCTGTTAGCTCTGTGCAAACTTAACTCCCCTTTATTCTATCAACAGCTCAGAGTTAGAACATTTCACATATGTACAGATGTTTCAGACAGATAGTTGTTTCTTTTTAAACCGTCAAAACTTAAAGAAAAACTGAATAGTGAGGATTTATTTCCATTCTAATTTTGCAGACAGCCTCAGGATATTAACTTAACAGATGGAAAATGTAAGTCTGAAATATTACTTTAAATTGTGAGATGGTCAAGTGTCAAGTTCAAAATAGTAAAACGTAGATTTAAAATTGATCAGGAAGTTTTTTTTTAAAAACACAGCGATCACCACATGCAATGGACTTCCAGAGTAATGGAGGCAAAAACCCTGGAACAATTTAAGAAATATATGGATGCTGCAGTGAGGGAACTTGAGGATCTTTCAGAATGAATAAAAAGGCCTTCCTCATTCATAATTATCTTATCCATCTTTGAATGATAGCTATACTGTTGTGATTTCTGCTAAAATTCCTACCAACTTGCATCTAGTTTTACACATTTTACTTAAGTGTCAAACTTAATATGACTGCACAAAAATCTGATTGCATTTCAGTTTCTGCTGCGTATTGATTCTAACCTATGATGGGTGCTCAATTGGAATACAGTACTGCCAAGTAATACCAGTTTCCCTTAATAAACTAACCACTATAATCCAAGAAGAAAATTGCTGTACAAGATGCAGTATAGTCATCCAATTTGTATCATAATGTTTGTATGTGCTCCAACCGTCATTTGCAGGAAATGATAGGATCACTAACAAAACAGCGAGAAACAAGCAATTATCAACAGAAATCAGTATTTTGGGTACACTACATACAAATTCTGCAAAATGTTCATCAGTTCTTCTAAGGCAATCGAAGCAATTATTTGTGAACTCAAATGTTTCTGTAATACACATTAACTCAATAACTTATATATCCAAACTTCCAATCTCTTTAGGGTGATTTCTAATATTAGTGAAAGGGGGAAAAAAAGCACCTGTTTTGTAAATCTCAAATGCAAGATTTCCTACAGCAAAACATCACAGAATTAAATGAGAGCAGAGCCACACTGATAGCCTTTAAAACACTCATCCCCAAAGTGCCACACTGCAATACGAATGCAATTTTTAAAAATATTCGTTCATGGGATGTGGGCACCGTTAGCAAGGCCAGCATTTGTTACCTATCCCTAACTGCCTTCTTGAACCGCTGCAGTCCGTGTGGTGAAGGTGCTCCCACAGCGCTGTTAGGTCGGGAGTTTGTTCAAAAGAAGCTGCAATACACATTTGTCTTACTTAAGTCAATTAACACCACTGACAGGTATTAGTTGCCATGATGTGGAGATGCCGGTGATGGACTGGGGTTGACAAATGTAAGGAATCTTACAGCACCAGGTTATAGTCCAACAATTTTATTTGAAAATCACAAGCTTTCGGAGGCTTTCTCCTTCGTCAGGTGAAGTGTGGGATTCCTTGAAGGTTGCCGCATTTATAGTCAGAGAACAATGCGGTATTTTGTTGATATGTTATTAAGTTAAGTAACTTAATAACTGTACTTCAAAGAAACTACCACCGCCTTCCACAAAACTAGTTTGACACAGTTTCACAGATAAAACAGTTTTGACACTTCAAATGGCAGTGCAACAGTCCTCATTTTTTACTCAACCAAACTAACAGACGAGAAACATTTACCAGGGAGAAAACATAGGAAAGCTGTTGAAGTCTAGTACAACTATGTGAATCATTTTGCTCCAATGATAAGAAAACTTGTGGAAGACACATGAGGGGCCACTACTATGGTCCCGGTTTCCAGGTGGAATTAAAGCAGATTTGCATTTCTATAGCAGCTCATCACATTTCTCAATGTCTCAAAGCACTTCACATACAATAAATCACTTTGAAGTGCAACGTTTCATGCAGGCAAACAACAATCATTTTCACATAACAAGATCCTCAAACAGCAATAAGTTTTGTGTGTTATTGCTCTAGGGAGGAATATTCACCTGGACAAACTTCATTTACAACAGGCTCAAGTGACAAAAAATTGTAATGCGTGAAACAAAATAGGCCATGCTAATGCCATAGCTCAAGAGTTGACAGGCCAAATCTGTGTTCTGGTCCTGAGAATATACAGTACAGCAAGTCCATGCAATCCACCGTTCTGGATTTGAAATATTGACCTCAAGTCTCATTGTGTCCCTGACAGAAGTTTCATTTTAAAGCAACTGAATTTGCAACCATTTGCAGTGTAGTCACTCTGAAAAGGTGAAAAGCAACTTTAAATTACATATATTTTGATCAACTTGTTTCCTTAGGACAAAAATGTTAAACACAGCAACATTTTAATTACTGATGGATTTGAGAGCCTGGAAACTAACCATACAAAACTAATGGGTAGACTTTAATGTTGAAAATATTAAGTTACCCAGCCGCAGTGATCTTTCAGTGATAGACATTTCTGGTTAGGCTCATAATAGCAGCCTGGAATGAAGTAGTTCCAAAATTTAGCTGATCATTTCCAAAAAAAAGTTTTGTTTTAAGTCAATTCTTCTCAAGTCTTTTATCCAATATCAACTAATATCATGCAATATGGCTGAAATAAAAGTGAGGACTGAGACATAGGAATCCTAGCCATCGCTGATTTAGTTCGTAGTGGTCCTGTATCAGCTACTGAACAAAATAAATATATTGGAGCTGCGCTTTATCAATGTGACAAATTCTAGCCATTTGAAAAACCAAGGATAAATGTCATTTCTTTAGAATCCAGAAGCCACAAGTTTTGGCAATCTTAAGTACCCTATAAGGCAAGTGAAAGCTTTTCACTGATGCTAAGCTTGTAGTGTGAATGCACTCAAATTTGCAGCTCAGTTTGTTGTCTTTTGTACCAACTAGAAGTCTAATTTGGAAATGTCTTGGCTTGGTCTGTTTAACAGAAAGCACAGGATTATGCACGTTACATTCTATACTCTGCTGCTTTGATTTATTTCCAGTATATCAGTTAAGTAAAAACTTAAGTAAAAATGGGAAGCGAAGCCCCTCTTCACTCCAGTGTCAGGTCAGGCTCTAAATCTGGATTCAGGCTGCATTTACACTATAACTGCAGTGGTGGAAAGAATAGAAACCATTTTGCACAGGCATTACAGTTACTGTGAATGTACCACCAATTCTGTTTTATTGAAGCCTACTGAGTTCTTTAACCTGGTTGGTACTGAATGAAGCAGTAATAAAATTTTATGGGACAGCGAAAATCCACTGCACTAAATATTATATTTTCACTGTGGATACACTGTAAATTTAGAAAATTTCATTATCCAATTTTGCTATTTTTGTTCCTTTAAACTTGGTGAAAATTTAAATTTATCTACACTTCCGCACAAAATTAATTTTGCACACAAATGTTGTCAAGCTTCTGTCACACCAAATATTTTTTGCTGCCAATATTTATAGTAACTTTTTCTTTAGCAAAGAAATTATGCCATTAATTTTAATCATGCAACTCAAAATACACAAGCCTATAACTAGGGAAGTGTAATCCCCAAGTGAACTAAAAAAAAAACCTCACAATCTGTATTAACTAGGCAATGTTACAAGGCGGACAGCGAGAGCGGCAGGCGGACAGCGAGAGCGGCAGGCGGACAGCGAGAGCGGCAGGCGGACAGCGAGAGCGGCAGGCGGACAGCGAGAGCGGCAGGCGGACAGCGAGAGCGGCAGGCGGACAGCGAGAGCGGCAGGCGGACAGCGAGAGGCGCCTCAGCCCTGCTCTAACCCCCTGCTTAAACCTCTCCACTTTATTCTCTACCTTTAAAACCTTCTCAAATTACATTTTTTCAACCAAGCTTTCAGTCATCTCTCCTAACCCTTGCACAACTGACTGAGCAACTGTTTCTTTATTCCTTTGAATTACCCCCCCACCATGTGAAGTGCTTTGTGGCATTTTTACATTAAAAGCACTATATGAATGCAAGTTTTGTTGCAATCTCAATAAAAAGATGGCAGCACTTGAAAACAGCACGAAGTACTATTTCTACACTCAAGCATGGAACAGGCTTGATGTAAAGTTCCCTCTGCTCAATGCAACATGCCTTGAGCTCGATTTTAGAAGCACATTCTCCCAAATAAACCAGTGTTTTTCGATATCCCACATAAACCATTCTTATGGCCCATGAATGAGGCCGTCAGTTTGAGCCAAATTACATGCATTTGTACTTGAGCCAGGAAATGGGCTGAGACTGCCAAAACTAAGTTCACTTATCACCCTTATAAACCAGAGAGAGAAAACTTCCATGCATGTCTGGTCTGAAAAAACCCTCCCAATGTGGAGTGTGATCTTATAACAAGATTATCTGCAATCAGCATTGTGCTGAAGTTAATAACTGCATAAATCAAAGCTTACATTTGATTTCTTAAACAGGGACACACTGGGGTAAATTCTCAAATAGTTTTGAATTGTTCTTGGAATGGTCCTTCACTTTTTCCCCCTCCCCTTTTGGAGCACCACATGAACTTTGAATATATTTGTGCTACTAAATGACCACAAAACTATTAGATAATTGTAAAACATGAACACGGGATCAATAGCAAATCCCTTGTGTGTCAGCCTGGTCTCAAAGACTCTCCTCTGAGTCAGAAGATTGTGGTTTGAAGCCCCACTCCAGAGACTGGAGTACACAATCTAGACTGACCTTTCAGTGCAGTATGGAGGGAGTGCTGCACTGAGAGAGGTATCATCTTTCAGGTGAGGCCTTAAACCAAGGTCCCACATCCACATTTCAAAGAACAGCAGGGGAGGTCTCCCGGTGTCCTGGCCAACATTTATCCCTCAACTAACACCACAAAACAGATAAACGAATCTCATTGCTGTGTGTGGAACTTTGCTGTGCGCAAATGGGCAGCCATGTTTCCTTATATTATTATAGTGTATACACTTCAAAACTACTTATTTGGCTTTGAAGCACTTTGGGACATCCTGAGGTTGTGAAAGGCACTATATAAATGCAAGTTCTTTCTTAAAACGTAAAGTGGAGTTAATCATTATATCGTTGAATCAACAAAAAACTTGGTTCACCAATATTAAATCACATCACTAAGACTTTTTTGTCATTCCCTTTACGCAAACTAACAGTTTGCCCTGTCTTCCAAAAAATACCTATGATTGATTTCATTTTATTACATCAAGTATGAGGACATTATTTTCAAATGGAGCTCAACCATACTTCAAAAATAATCCTATAATCCGGTTTGAACGTACATTATTCTCTATCATTCTTTAAAACAAAACATTACAATTGAAAAATGCATTTGCACTTTTAAACATTGATCTTTTGAAGTGAATTAACAGCTGCAAAATGCAAAATCCAGTAGCCAAAAGCATAGTGTTTGAAATTCTTGGGAGTCAACTAAACTGTGGAAGCTACATGTGCTTTTTTTTTTAAAATCAAATGTTCTCGCAGTACTCCAGGAGTCACTTCTGTGAGGAATGTGCCATGTACACTCCAGGAAAATAAACTCATTAAACCATGACAAAGGACCTCTATGCACGCTAATTAGCAGATCTGTATTCATGTATTTTCCTGATTTCAAGAAACAATACAAAAAATGAACAAGTTTGCTCCTCATTGTGAGTAAAATACATAATTAGCAGGAACATGGAACAGAAGGGTGGCACATTGGTTCACCAGTACACAAACTACTCATGAAGTAGGACATACCATGTTTCCAGGCCAACTTGCTGCTGTAAGGAGGAAGTAAGTGACAGATGGACATACACTTTCCTACAGGGAAGGGAGAAAAGTACAGGCTGAGGTTCCAGTGCCTCCTGGCAGCTGGCTCTAGAACAGGTCTCCTGTGTTACCTCGGACAGGGAATCCATAAGGGAAAATACATTTTGATCAGTTGGATTTGTCCATCTAGCGCACACAAAGAGAAATCACCCGCTGTTTGGCCACCGAACAGTTATATACTGTTTCCTACTAGAATCTCAGATTGTCTCAATGAATGCAAAAGTCAAACAGGAATATAATGTGTCCTCAGTTAATGCTACAAAGGACATTTCTGGTTGAAAGTTTTTCTCATTTTAAAAAAATTAACGCCTTTTTCTCTTCCCCAACCAAATGCAGCCAGATTTTTGACACCCCCTAGTAATCAAATAAAAGTCAAGAGCTTTATATCCCTTAAAAAATGTCAGTCACATCTGAGCTGCTTATCCAATTGCTTCATATAAGCTATATAAGTAAATTGGAAGCTATGCATCACCAAAATTTTGGATTACGTTACGTTCTGCAGTGTTAAAATCGTGCTTTACTTATTAATAAGCTTAATGAATTTGATTAAAGCCCAAGAACCACATCTGATGTCTATTGTGTAAAACAGCCAATATCGCATCGGCTGCTATTGTACACCTTGACCGATTTCCCTTTCCATTGATGTCAATAAAAGGAAAATAGGGCGAGGGATATAACTGGCAGCCGAACTGATATTGCCCATTTTACACTATCACCAAAAGTTAAAATTACCCCCAGTGTGTCTACTGACAACTCTCCTAAATGACAAGTGATTGGCTTTTAGAAAAAGATGCCTGAGGGCGAGAAATCTGTATGGCTGCCTCAGCAACAGTTGACAGGGGGAGCAATGGAATTTCTCGAGACGGACACTGTGAGGGTGTTGACAGGGAGGGCACAAAATATTGGGAAAATAGTTAAAGAGAAATCTTTAACTGCTGAGTTCAGTGTGAGGCTTGGAACATAGAACAGCATTTGACATGAACTGGACTCAGATACTATAATATAGTCCAGTTCAATGATATTTTTTCAGTTTTATAGTGATTTAAGTATCCCTCATAGTTGAATCTGCACTGAAATTTTGGTCAGAATTAATTGTTCCAATCTAAATGATTTAGTGAAGGAAAATGACTCAGGGTTTTTTACTCAACTTATTAAAATACTGATAGGAACAGCAATTGGTGAAACCGTTACAGCTTATTTCAAGAAGCCAGAACTATTTAGACAAACATATCACAATGTTGAACAGTCCCTCTTGAAAACATGGGAACATGCACAATCACACTATGCTCTAATAACAGTTGCATAATAGGTAAACAAGCCTCCAAAAATAAAACAACTGCACAAAACTGATACTTCTATTAAGCCTGCCCAAATCAACCTTGGTCTTTTTGGCTTATATCCACCGTCATGGGAGGACACTATACTTGTTTTTTTGAGAAGGGGAGAAAGTTTTGTACTTCCAGACATCACTATGCTATCTAATCAATGACCATCTCAACTCAACCATGAGGTATAATTCATCAACTTCCTTTATTTCATGCACTCTTGGTGCACACAGCCATAATTGTTCTTGTAATCCAGTGGTTAAATAATTAAATCTTGATCTATTTCATGCCCTTCAAATGGGCAATGAAAAGCTTAGATGTTTCAATTAATAAATTCATATCTCTGGCAAGTCCAACAACTACGTGTCTTATTTTTGCTAGCTCCATCATCAGACCATCAAATATCGACATTCTTGGCCTCACTATTGCACCTGTTAAGGAAGTCCCGCATCTCCTCCATTACTAAAGTTGCCAAGAAGCTCAGTTGCTCTTCAGTGCGAAACATTTCTTCCCCCCCACCCCCCACAACTCAACTCTTCACAAAGCCCAAGTCGGTTCAAAATTTGAATACTGGTCCCTAAACAGAGAAGGTTCTGCTTACACACTTGCATGCTTTTGGACAGAATACAAAAAAGTTGTTCATTTTATAGGTGATCCTTTGCTTACCTATAGCATCTAACTTTTCTCTTCATTCCAACTATAGTAATTGTTACTGAAGTTCCTTCTCGTTCCTCCCAGTCTCCAAATACACTGTCACACACGCTCTCTTTTCCTTCACCACGCTAAATCAAAAGATTTGTCGCAGTCTAACTTATTCTTTCGAGGCCTCAAAAATTGTGGAATTCTTTAGCTCTCTCCTATAATCTAAACACCCAAGTTTGGTGTTACCTAATCAGCATTTCCTGATTAGAATTGCACAGAATGAACTTGCAATTTATATAGTCATATCATGCCCGAAAGGGTTTCACAACCAGAAAATTGCTCCTGAAGTGCAGTCAAACCGGCAGCCAATCTTTTGCACAGTAAGATGCCAAAGACAGCAAATTAACAAATGACAAATTCATGTTTTTGGTAGGGCTAGCTGAGAGCCAATATTGGCAAGGACACCAAGGAAATTCCTTTCTCCTCTTCAAATAACGTCAGGGAATCGCAATTTTTAAAAAAAATCCTAAATAGTCAATTAGCAAGTTTACCAGATGCCATCTGTATGTGGTTTGGATGATGAAAGCTGCTATGTGATAAGTATAAGATTATTGATCCACACAATGCAACAAAATCAATAATTTATTCTAAAATTAATTTCAAATCATTCAGCTTATCTTCTAACCCATCAGTTTAATGAAACTATCTGCAAATCAGAAAGATGAACAAACTCAATTAAGAGATAACAGCTTCCATCAAGAATTCACAGAAATGCCACTGGCAAGAAAAGCTGGATTTACGACATTTTATATCATATATAAAGCCTTTCCGACAAAAGATGAATGTGACGTGCCATCATCAACCATCTGCAGTAGGACAAAACAAATTAAACTTGATTCGAATACATCAACTTATTTTATATCTTACTGATGATAGAAACATCACAAGTTAGCATTTTCATCAGTCTGCCATGGCCATTTTCAATATGGACCACTCAAGCAACTATTGCTGTGCACTGCAGCCTTCCTAGACCTTTCCCACATTTTAGAAAGCATTAACAGGACAGTAAATCACAATAGGCTCACTCTCATCTCACTTTGGGTGGTCTCCAGGGTAACTGGACCATTAACTAGCAAACTTTTCAAGTACTCTCTGGAAAGATGAGTGTTTATTTAAAAAACTATTTCAATTTTTAAAAAAAATTCATTCATGGGATGTGGTCGTCGTTGGCGAGGCCGGCATTTATTGCCCATCCCTAATTGCCCTTGAGAAGGTGGTGGTGAGCCACCTTCTTGAACCGCTGCAGTCCGTGTGGTGAAGGTTCTCCCACAGTGCTGTTAGGGAGTTCCAGGATTTTGACCCAGCGACGATGAAGGAACAGCAATATATTTCCAAGTCGGGATGGTGTGTGACTTGGAGGGGAACGTGCAGGTGGTGTTGTTCCCATGCGCCTGCTGCTCTTGTCCTTCTAGGTGGTAGAGGTCGCAGGTTTGGGAGGTGATGTCGAAGAAGCCTTGGCGAGTTGCTGCAGTGCATCCTGTGGATGGTACACACTGCAGCCACTGTGCGCCGGTGGTGAAGGGAGTGAATGTTTAGGGTGGTGGATGGGGTACCAATCAAGCGGGCTGCTTTGTCCTGGATGGTGTCGAGCTTCTTGAGTGTTGTTGGAGCTGCACTCACCCAAGCAAGTGGAGAGTATTCAATCACACTCCTGACTTGTGCCTTGTAGATGGTGGAAAGGCTTTGGAGAGTCAGGAGGTGAGTTACTCGCCACAGAATACCCAGCCTCTGACCTGCGCTTGTAGCCACAGTATTTATATGGCTGGTCCAGTTACGTTTCTGGTCAATGGTGACCCCCAGGATGTTGATGGTGGGGGATTCGGCGATGGTAATGCCGTTGAATGTCAAGGGGAGGTGGTTAGACTCTCTCTTGTTGGAGATGGTCATTGCCTGGCACTTGTCTGACGCAAATGTTACTTGCCACTTATCAGCCCAAGCCTGGATGTTGTCCAGGTCTTGCTGCATGCGGGCTCGGACTGCTTCATTATTTGAGGGCTCGGACTGCTTCATTATTTGAGGGATTGCAAATGGAACTGAACACTGTGCAATCCTCAGCGAACATCCCCATTTCTGACCTTATGATGGAGGGAAGGCCATTGATGAAGCAGCTGAAGATGGTTAGGCCTAGGACACTGCCCTGAGGAACTCCTGCAGCAATGCCCTGGGGCTGAGATGATTGGCCTCCAACAACCACTACCATCTTCCTTTGTGCTAGGTATGACTCCAGCCACTGGAGAGATTTACCCCTAATTCCCATTGACTTCAATTTTACTCGGGCTCCTTGGTGCCACACTCGGTCAAATGCTGCCTTGATGTCAAGGGCAGTCACTCTCACTTCACCTCTGGAATTCAGCTCTTTTGTCCATGTTTGGACCAAGGCTGTAATGAGGTCTGGAGCCGAGTGATCCTGGTGGAACCCAAACTGAGCATCGGTGAGCAGGTTATTGGTGAGTGAGTGCCGCTTGATAGCACTGTCGACGACACCTTCCATCACTTTGCTGATGATCAAGATTAGACTGATGGGGCGGTAATTGGCCGGATTGGATTTGTCCTGCTTTTTGTGGACAGGACATACCTGGGCAATTTTCCACATCGTCAGGTAGATGCCAGTGTTGTAGTTGTACTGAAACAACTTGGCTAGAGGCGCAGCTAGTTCTGGAGCACAAGTCCTTTCAGCACTACAGCCAGGATGTTGTCAGGGCCCTTAGCCTTTGCTGTATCCAGTGCACTCAGCCGTTTCTTGATATTACGTAGAGTGAATCGAATTGGCTGAAGACTGGCTTCTGTGATGGTGGGGATATCGGGAGGAGGCAGAAATGGATCATCCACTCGGCACTTCTGGCTGAAGACAGTTGTAAACGCTTCAGCCTTGTCTTTTGCACTCACGTGCTGGACTCCATCATCATTGAGGATGGGGATGTTTACAGAGCCTCCTTCTCTCGAACATATACAGCTCCTTTAAAAAGGAAAATTAGACACATGGGATATTAATCTTATCCAAAAAACCCACACAAACTAAACAGCTGGCCACAAAATATGCTATTTTTGTACCAGTTTATTGTGACATTTGAAAAGTTCTGCCTTATAGTCACTGTTTTAACTCTCCAGGAGCCAAACTATACATATATATATAAGCAGTTATTCATCATGCAAGCTCAAACAATAAGTTTATAGGTAATTGAGTAAGGTCTCACAGCTGAGCCTGCTTCAATCTTCATCTTCATCCAGTGCCCATATAAGTATAATTTCCAGCAAAGTCACTGGAGAGCAATAAGGATAATTTCACTTCTCCCCCAACCTCCAAATTCAGGAATACTGAGATAAATGTAACATCCCATCCTCTGTTGTGCCAGCTGAGAACAGCTAATTCTGCAAACACCTGACACTGAAGTTGGATCTTCCTGGTCTGTATAGCTTGAGATCAGTACTGTCACAGCAACCACCGAGATGCAATACAGTCTTTGCTAACAAGACATTATACTGGCTTTAGAACCATCCCAAGAGCTTTTTGGATTTGTGCTGAGTTCAGATATTCAGCCAAGATCAGCAGGAGATATGCTGATGATTCCTTTCTCAAATACCTTGTTTCACAGATCTGGCAGCTCAGAGATCAAAAGATGAGAGTTTATAACTGTTGCATTAATTGGCCAATTACTGCAATTTTCCAACAAATCATTAATTTCTAGGACAAGCATAAAGATGATAATGAGACTGTTTACATGCAGAAGATCAAAGATTGAAAGGTTTCAATTATATCCCTTCAATATTTAATTTTATGTGCATCTTTCAAAACTGGCATATAGTTCTAAATGAACACATGATATTGCTCAACGGCTTTAAAGAAACATTCATGAATACAGCAAAAAGTCTTCTCTCCTCTTCCAAAACAATTAGATAGGCAATGGAAACAAGCCTCTACAGGTGGATTATGAAGACTGCTACCTTAAATAATTACGCCCTTGTCTTGTAAAAAAAATACAACGGTAAATTCATATTGTAGCTGGACTGATCTACAATTTTATTCTCCCTCCAAATAATCACTGGAGATAAACCCAATAAACCATTTCCAATTCTCTGCAGTCTTTGAAGAACTATACTTTAATTCGAGTACAAAAATACAAATGCAGTCCTCATGCTTCCTTGCCAATAGGGCAAGGCTACAGCAGTCAGTTTTATATTGAT
Organism: Heptranchias perlo; assembly: GCF_035084215.1. Lineage (NCBI taxonomy): Eukaryota > Metazoa > Chordata > Chondrichthyes > Hexanchiformes > Hexanchidae > Heptranchias > Heptranchias perlo. Next base: position 16,836,754 of record NC_090347.1, read on the forward strand.
AGCATGTCATCCACAGCAAGAGTGCAGTACTCCCACTAACTATAAATGAAGTAAGTTCCGAACCTTCACCAATATCTGGAACCAAATGTCAAGAGTTTGGGCAAATGTTAAAGACATGGAAAACACTTCTAGTAGCCCTCCAATCAAGGCAGGTAGTGTGCAGATGCAGTAAAATGGTTGCATGTCTCGCTTCATCTCTTCCACAGCCTGAAAACCATCATAAACTAAATTGCATTTTAACACTGTCATAAGAGACCCCATGTCACTATTCGAAGAGGAGGGGCATTCTCCCAGTGTCGTGGCCAACATTCATCCTTCAAACGGCACCATTAAAATAGGTATAACTGGTCATTTATCTCAATGCCATTTGTGAGACCTTGCTGTGCACAAATTGGCTGCAGCATGTGTCTACACAACAGTGTCTAGAATTAAGAAGTAATTCATTAGCTAAGAAGCACTTTGGGACAATAAAACATGAAAGGAGCTATACAAATGCAAGATTCCTTTAACTTCCTCCAACTCGGAATTACAAAGACTGAACCTATCGTCTTCAACCACTGTCGCAAACTCTGCATTCTCCTCCATGGCCACTGTCACAGGCTGAACCAGATTGTTTGCAATTTTCGTGGTCCTGTTCAACTTGGAGTTGTTTCAAACCACATATCATGCCCATCACAAAGCCCACCTACCTCCAACCACTAACACGGTCCACCTCCGTCCCTACCTCAGCCCATCCCGCCACTAACATCTTCATAAATGTTCATTCACCTTCAGACCCTACTCTAATGTTACTAGCCTGTCTGCCATCCTCTACCCTCCAAAAACTCCAGCTCACCTAACACTGTGCTGTTTGCATCCTATCCCATATCAAGTTCTGTTGGCCCATCACTTCCATCCTTGCCGATCACCATTGCCTTGCCCAACCCAACTTTGGAACCTCGAGTCCTCCTGCACCCCTCCACCTCCCCACCCATTAAAGGCTGTGCCTTCAGCTGCCTGAGTCCCACTCTGGAATTCCTCCCTAACTCCCTCTGGCTCTCGACCTCCTTCGCTTCCTTCAAGCTCACTTCTTTGACCAACTTTTGATCACTCTTCTTAATCTCATGCGTCTGTCTAGAACCTGAGATCGATTTTCTACATTAACATTGTCCTCATGCTTTCTTGCAAGTTGTTGCTTTTTGCACACACCTTTCGAAACAGTTGTCTTGCTGTAAATTCTTGCAGTGTCACGTTTTCTGTCTGCTTTATATACATTTCCTGCCCATTGGTTGCTTGTGTAAGATAAACCTGCTTATAGCTGTGAAACATACCTTCCAACTCACGTGTGGGTACATTCCTTCATGGGGAGTGACGTATCAGAAAATGTTCCACACACCAGAGCCTAAACAATCTAATAGTCTAAAAATTAAAAATATGTTACTACAACGGATTGTTAAATGTACCACACTTAAACCACATTAACAGGTAATTTATGACTGAACCACAATGATCACAAAGAAAGCTGGGGCATCCGGTCATCAGTTATTATGTAGCCATATAACTGCACTGTTTAACTGTGTTAAACCGCATCAGTTTAACAGTGCAGAGAAATGGCCACATTCACAATCTGCTTTGCAGCGATGCAAGTGAGCATAATGAGAACTGGGTCCCAAAATGCCTCCATGCAACTGCATGGAGAAGGTGATCTCACACCTCGAGTTTAACAGTGCGTGGAGTATAACATGTGCAGTGCCTAAGAGGGTTTAAAAAATGAACTTAGGAACATCAAGGTTGTGGACACAATATATTTAACAAATGGGAAGAGATCTGCATATGTACTTAACTACACATGCAAAGTATTCACTCCCAATAAATAATCAGTTAAGAAGATATGAATTACCATCCCTGGGTATGTCCTGTCCCACCGGCAGGACAGACCCACCAGAGGTGGCAGTACAATGATATACAGTCATGAGGGAGTGGCCCTGGGAGTCCTCAACATTGACTCCGGACTCCATAAAATCTCATGGTATCAGGTCAAACATAGGCCAGGAAAGCTCCTGGTGATTACCACCTACCATCCTCCCTCAGCTGATGAATCAGTCCTCCTCCATGTTGAGCACCACTTGGAGGAAGCACTGAGGGAAGTAAGGGCACAGAATGTACTCTGGGAATGGACTTCAACGTCCATCACCAAGAGTGGCTCGGTAGCACCACGACTGACCGAGCTGGCCGAGTCCTGAAGGACATAGCTGCCAGACTGGGCCTGCGGCAGGTGCTAAGCGAACCAACGCGAGAGAAAAACCTACTTGACCTCGTCCTCACCAATCTACCTGTCGCAAATGCATCTGTCCGTGACAGTATTGTTAGGAGTGAACACCGCCCAATCCTCGTGGAGACGAAGTCCTGTCTTCGCACTGAGGACACCATCCAACATGTTGTGTGGCACTACCGCCGTGCTAAATGGGATAGATTCAGAACAGATCTAGCAGCTCAAAACTGGGCATCCATGAGGCGCTGTGGGCCATCAGCATCAGAATTGTATTCCAGCACAATCTGTAACCTCCTGGCCCAGCATATTCCTCACTCTACCATTACCAAGAAGCAGGGGATCGACCCTGGTTCAATGAGAAGTATAGAAGAGCATGCCAGGAGCAGCACCAGGCGTACCTAAAAATGAGATGCCAACCTGGTGAAGCTACAACTCAGGACGACATGCATGCTAAACAGTAGAAACATGCTATAGACAGAGCTAAGCGATCCACAACCAACGGATCAGATCAAAGCTCTGCAGTCCTGCCACATCCAGTCGTGAATGGTGGTGGACAATTAAACAACTAACGGGAGGAGGAGGTTCTGTGAACATCTCCATCCTAAATGATGGCTGAGTCCAGCACATAAGTGCAAAAGACAAGGCTGAAGCGTTTACAACCGTCTTCAGCCAGAAGTGCCGAGTGGATGATCCATCTCGGCCTCCTCCCGATATCTCCACCATCACAGAAGCCAGTCTTTAGCCAATTCGATTCACTCCATGTGATATCAAGAAACGGCTGAGTGCACTGGATACAGCAAAGGCTAAGGGCCCCGACAACATCCCAGCTGTAGTGCTGAAGACTTGTGCTCCAGAACTAGCCGCGCCTCTAGCCAAGCTATTCCAGCACAACTACAACACTGGCATTTACCCGACAATGTGAAAAATTGCCCAGGTATGTCCTGTCCACAAAAAGCAGGACAAATCCAATCCGGCCAATTACCGCCCCATCAGTCGACTCTCAATCATCAGCAAAGTGATGGAAGGTGTCGTCGACAGTGCTATCAAGCGGCACTTACTCACCAATAACCTGCTCACCGATGCTCCGTTTGGGTTCCGCCAGGACCACTTGGCTCCAGACCTCATTACAGCCTTGGTCCAAACATGAACAATAGAGCTGAATTCCAGAGGTGAAGTGAGAGTGACTGCCCTTGACATCAAGGCAGCATTTGACCGAGTGTGGCACCAAGGAGCCCTCGTAAAATTGAAGTCAATGGAAATCAGGGGTAAAACTCTCCAGTGGCTGGAGTCATATCTAGCACAAAGAAAGATGGTAGTGGTTGTTGCAGGCCAATCATCTCAGCCCCAGGGCATTGCTGCAGGAGTTCCTCAGGGCAGTGTCCTAGGCCCAACCATCTTCAGCTGCTTCATCAACGGCCTTCCTTCCATCATAAGGTCAGAAATGGGGATGGTCGCTGATGATTGCACAGTGTTCAGTTCCATTTGCCACCCCTCAAATAATGAAGCAGTCCGAGCCCGCATGCAGCAAGACCTGGACAACATCCAGGCTTGGGCTCATAAGTGGCAAGTAACATTTGCGCCAGACAAGCACCAGCCAATAACCATCTCCAACAAGAGAGAGTCTAACCACTTCCCCTTGATATTCATCGGCGAAACCCCACCATCAACATCCTGGGGGTCACCATTGACCAGAAACTTAACTGGACCAGCCATATAAATACTGTGGCTACACGAGCAGGTCAGAGGCTGGGTATTCTGTGGCGAGTAACTCACCTCCTGACTCCCCAAAGCCTTTCCACCATCTACAAAGCACAAGTCAGGAGTGTGATGGAATACACTCCACTTGCCTGGTTGAGTGCAGCTCCAACAACACTCAAGAAGCTTGACACCATCCAGGACAAAGCAACCTGCTTGATTGGAACCCCATCCACCACCCTAAACATTCACTCCCTTCACAACCGGTGCACTGTGGCTGCAGTGTGTACCATCTATAGGATGCACTGCAGCAACTCGCCAAGGCTTCTTCGACAGCATCTCCCAAACCCGCAACCTCTACCACCTAGAAGGACAAGGGCAGCAGGCACATGGGAACAACACCACCTGCACGTTCCCCTCCAAGTCACACACCATCCCAACTTGGAAATATATCGCTATTTATTCATCGTCGCTGGGTCAAAATCCTGGAACTCCCTGCCTAACAGACTGTGGGAGAACCTTCGCCACAAGGACTGCAGCAGTTCAAGAAGGTGGCTCACCACCACCTTCTCAAGGGCAATTCGGGATGGGCAATAAATGCTGGCCTTGCCAGCGACGCCTACATCCCATGAACGAATTAAAAAAAATCCCAAATTTCATGAAAAGCACAGAATATCAAGAATGAGTCACTTTGCAATTTAAAATATGGAAGCTCTAAATTTGTACAGATTCTAAGAAACATAATTTTTGAACTGCACAATTACCTAAAACCTTTATACTGAAGAACATGCCCAAATGACTGCAATAGTGGCAAAATGCTAAAAAAGTTTCATATAATCAATCTGGGAAGTAAACTAATGACTATTTTTCTGTTCAGCAATCAAAATTTCAGTTATTTTTTATCTCAGATTTTTGTCAAATTTTTATTTTATTAATCAAATCCTAAAGTGGACTTGAACCTACCACCTTCTGACTCAGAGGCGAGACTTCTACCAACTGAGCCAAGCTAATGAGGGGGAAGAGGTAGAGTGACAAAGAGGAACATCAGAAAAGAATAAGGTAGATTTCAGAAAATGCTGGAAACAGACAAGTCAGCCAGCATCGGTAAAGAAAAGACAAGTTATAATGTTTTAGGGTTCTGAGTCTTCTATTCTAATCAAGGGTACACACCCGAAATGTCATGATCCGTTTTTTCTTTAGAAACACTGGCTAAACTGCTGTGAATTTTCAGCACTTTCAGTTTTTATGTCAGATTTGCAGCACCTGCAGTTTTCCAGTAGAAATATATTTCTACTGATCAGAATCAATTAAAAAGACAAACACAGAAATCTACACTGTTTGCTGCCTAAATATGAGAGGTTTGAGATGTTACAACCTAGAAACAGTACAACATACATAGTTAAAAATCTAAATATGAAACAAACTTCCCTCATAACATGTATGTATTTGGTTCCTGATGAGGACAAATCCCCACTGGTAGCAAATCTCCAAAAGCGTAACATGCAAATATCAGGACCTGAAGTCCAATAATTTAACAGATGGAACTTCAACACAGCTTTATGACGGTAGGGCATACTTTGGCATTATGATAAATTGAATGCAGATATTATAGCTGGAATCCATTCCATTGTTAATCTATCTTTTAGAAGGGTCAGTTCATAGCTCACAAGGCACCCTTGATTAGCATAGCAGTGGTATAATACATTACCTGCCTCTCCTTCTACAGGTTGAGAGAGTTAGTTTCATACTAATGGAGGCCAACATCTATATGTAACTGCAAAACAACTCAGAAGAGTTTTAATCTCATTAAGTGCTGATAAGTTCTGCCTCTCTTAGAATGAAATTTACTCCCAACTCATTGAGGTAGAATACAGAAGGTGAAACAAACCAAAAGGAAAAAAGGAAGAAAGGGATAGCTGTAAAGGAATCAAAGATTGTTTTTCAAGCAGTTGCATTTGGGACGGAGGAAGTAGCCAGGTACGAGCACAAAACTCAATACCCACAACCTCCCCAGCTTACACAATCAAAGGCTTCAGTCACCTTCCTGCTCTCCTAAGCCTCAGCAGGGGCCACACATCAAGCAACCTCATCCAGAATGATCCCAACCTCAACAAATACTAACTAAGTATATAAACCATGCCCCTCAATGTTTATATCTGCAAGTGGGATGTAATCTATTAGGCAGGTTATATGGCAGTTGGGTATCATGACCCAAGAAAGCAGGTACATTTTGTACAACTCAATTTTAAAAAGCAAATACGCAGACAATGGGCGGCCACACCCTTTACTCTTTGCTGAATTCTTAGTGACAGCCCTCAGATTTAAACATTAAAAACAGACGTCTAAAATCATCTGTAATATTTGAGTTAACTTACCCACTCCTGAAGGTTGTCTACAGCCCACAGGCTGTTTCCATGACTCAATGAAAAATAACCCATTGCCCTGAATAGTCCACATATTAAAGTGTAGAATATAAAATTAAGTTAGAAAACTAGTGTCATAGCCAGTCAGGGTTATTAGGTTTTCGAAGTGTAGCGTAATAATGGGTGTATGAAATTTTTGCACTATGTCCAATTAAGCTGCAGAAAAACACACAGCAGTACAATTATAGATTTGTCTTTACAAATGCTGATTATGTCTACAACACAGAAATAGGAGTAGGTCATTTAGCCCTTCGAGCCCGTTCCACCATTCAATGAGATTGTGGTTGCTCTGTAACCTCACTCCACATACCTGCCTTCGTCCCATATCCCTTAATACCTTTGGTTAACAAAAATCTATTAATCTCAGATTGATTTAAAATTAATTGAGCTAGCATCAACTACTGTTTGCAGAACAGTGTTCCAAACTTCTACCACCCTTTGCTTGTAGAAGTGTTTCCTAACTTCACCCCTGAAAGTTCTGGCTCTAATTTTTAGGCTATGTCCCCTAGTCCCAGACTCCCCAACCAGCAGAAATAGTTTCTCTCGATCTAGCCTATCAGTTCCCCTTAATAGCTTGTAAACTTCAATCAAATCACCCCTTGGTCTTCTAAATTCCAAGGAATACTACGCTAGTTTGTGTAATCTCTCCTCGTAATTTAACCCTTGGAGTCCAGGTATCATTTTATGCTGTCTATGCTGCACTCCCTCAAAGGCCAATATATCCTTGCTAAGGTGCAGTGTCCAGAACTGAATACAGTACTCCAGCTCTGGTCTAACCAGGGCTTTGTATAGCTGTAGTATAACTTCTAGCCCCCTTGCATTCAAGTCCTCTAGCTATAAGGGCCAGCATTCGATAGCCTTTTTGATTATTTTCTGTATCTATCCATGACATCTTAATGATGTACATGAACCCCTAAGTCTCTTTGGACCTCCACTGTTTTGAGTTTTTCACCATTTAGAAAGTACTCTGATCTATCCTTTTCTGGTCCAAAGTGGATGACTTCATACTTGCCTATATTGGAATCCATTTGCCACAGTTTCGCCCATTCACTTAACCTATTAATATCGCTCTCTAATTTTATGCTTGCAACGCTGCCTGTCTTTGTGTCACCAGCAAACTTGGATACATGGCTCTCTATCCAGTCATCTAAGACGTTAATAAATACAGTGAGTAGTTGAGGCATCAACAGTGAATAGTTGATGCCTGTGGGATACCACTAGTCACATCCTGCCCATTATCGTACCTGCCCATTATCCCTACACTCTCTCTCCTGCCACTCAGCCAATTTCCTAACCAGGTCAATAATTTGTCCGCAATTCCATGAGCTTCAACTTTAGCCAACAGTCTCTTATGAGGGACGTTATCAAATGCCTTCTGGAAGTCCATATAAACATCCAAAAACATTCCCCTGTCCACTATTTTAGTCACCTCTTCAAAAAATTCAATCAGGTTCGTCAGGCATGGCTTACTCTTCACAAATCCACGCTGGCTCTCTCTGATCAGCTGAAAATCTTCAAGGTGTTCAGTCACTCTATCCTTAATTATAGACTCTAGTAATTTCCCAACAACAGATGTTAGGCTAACTGGTCTGTAATTCCCTGGTTTCCCCCTCTCCTTTCCTTTCCTAAAGAGTGGAGTGACATATGCAATCTTTCTGACCTAAAGGAACTGTTCCTGAATCAAGAGAACTTTGGAAGATTATAATTAGGGCACCTGCAATATTCTCACCTATTTCCTTTAAAACCCTGGGATGGAAACCACCTGGTCCTGGGGATGTCACTCTTTAGTGCCATTATTTTCTTCATTACTATTAATTTGCTTACGGTAATTAGGGTGAGTCCCCTTCCCTGATTCAAATTTAGTTTCCTTGGGGTGTCCGGCATGCTAACCTGTTCTACTGTAAATACTGACACAAAGTAATTATTTAACAGGTCCACCATTTCCTTATTTTCATTTACAATATCACCATTATCAGTTTTTAAGGGGCCCACATTGCTCTTGACCACATTCTTTTTCCTAATATAATAATTGTAAAAATGTGTTGATTTTGATATCCCTTGTAAGTTTCTTTTTGTAGCTCTTACTATCTGTTTTGTCACCCTTTGTATCTCTCCTAGTCACCAGGATCTGCGCTATTTTTTGCATTTTGGAATACTTTTTCTTTTAATTTTATGTTGTCCTTTACCTCTTTTGTCATCCATGGCTTTTTTTTTTGGCAAGTACAGCTCTTGTCCCTTAGGGATATAAACTGATTCTGTATCACGTTAAATTCTTTTTTGAACACCTCCCACTGATCTTCTTTCGTTTTACCCATTAACAGATTTGCCCAGTTTACTGTGAACAGTCTCTGCTTCATCCCGTTGAAGTTGACCTTACCGAAATTTAGAATCTTAGTCGCTGATACGGGTTTCTCCCTTTCAAACATAACATTGAACTTGATCATATTATGATCGTTATTAGATAAATGCTCATGACCGTTAGGCTGTTAATTAAATCTGGCTCATTACTTATTATTAAATCTAATATGGCCTGACCCCTTGTTGGTTCAAGGACATATTGTTGCAGAAAGCTGTCCTGAACATACAAGAAATTCGCTACTTTTCTAACATGAGCTGATCTGCTTATCCCAATCAATATAAATGTTAAAATCCCCCATTAAAACCACTCTGCCTTTGCTTGTCTAATCTCTGCATTTATATATTCTGCCACTTCAGCAAGTCAACACACTTGTGGGGATGCTACTCATGTGATGCTTCTAATTCTGGGTGGTAGTGGTATAGTGGTAGTAAGGTGAAGAATTAGAAGCATCACATAAGTAGGATACCAGCACAAGTGTGTTCACTTACTGATATATTGTAACATCCTCCTATACTATATTGATACCAATACATTAAATAAGTTTAGTGACAAAAATTAACTTCACGGTCCACTTTCCCGCCTGGAATAATATTGTCAAATGTCCTAATTTTGTTTGTACTAGCTTTCATTTAGAATAGTTGGGTCAATTATCTGGCTTAGATGCTGAGAGGTTGTTTCCCTTGGCTGGCAAATCTAGAACTAGGGGGCATAGTCTCAGGATAAGGGGTCGGCCATTTAAGACTGAGATGAGGAGAAATTTATTCACTCAGAGGGTTGTGAATCTTTGGAATTCTGTACCCCAGAGGACTCTGGATGCTCAGTCACTGAGTATATTCAAGACTGAGATCAATAGATTTTTGGACTCTAGGGGAATCAAGTGGTATGGGAATCGGACGGGAAAATGGAGTTGAGGCCAAAGATCAGCCATAATCTTATTGAATGGTGGAGTATGCTTGAGGGGCCGCATGGCCTACTCCTGCTCCTATTTCTTATGTTCTTACATCAGTACTAACATGATTGTTGTGGAGATGTGCTCTGGTAAGAACTTGGTTCAAGTAAGTTACTAATTAAGCCACCACCTACAATGAGAAATATGGTTCACATACTAGTCATGAGACTATCATCAATTCCACAGTGATACTGGCCAAGCTTCACTTGTAGGATTTTGCTCTAATTTTATTGCCATCTATAGACCAGTTAGCTTAATATCAGTGGTAGGAAAGATAATAGAATCTTTACTCAAAGATGTAACAGAAAGACATCTAGAGAACAAAAATATAAAAGAATAGTCAGCATGGATTTCAGAAGGGAAAGTCATGCTTCACCAACCCTATTGAATTCTTTGAAGTAACAGAGTAGACAAGGGTAATGGAGTAGATGTAATATATTTGGATTTTCAAAAGGCCTTTGATAAGGTACCGCACTATAGACTCGTGGCTAAGGCCAGAGCATGTGGAGTCAGGGGACAGGTAGCAGAATGGATAGCAAGTTGACTACAAAACAGAAAACAGAGTAGGGGTTAGAGGTAGCTACTCAGACTGGCAAAAGGCGGTAAGTGGTGTTCCACAGGGATGGGGAATGCTGGGACCACTGTTGTTCATAATTTCCAGTAACGATTTGGATTCAGGAATTGGAAGTACAACTTCAAAATTTGCAGACGACACCAAATTGGGGGGGGTGTAGTTAATACAAAGGACAAATGCGTCAAAATGCAAGAGCACATTAATAAACTTGCAGAATGGGCATGTAATTGGCAAATGAATTTCAATATAGATAAGTGTGAGGTGGTGCATTTTGGTAGGAAGAATAAGGAAGGCACATGCTACTTGGATAATAAGTCTAAAAGGGATAGAGGGGCAAAGGGATCTGGCCACAGATACACAAATCACCAAAAGTAGCGACGCAGTTAAAAAGGCTATTAAAAAAAGGTAAATCAAGCATTAGGGTTCATTTCTAGAGGGGTAGAATTGAAAAGCAAAGAAGTTATGTTAAACTTGTATAGAATCTTGGCTGGACCACACTTGGAGTATTGTGAGCAGTACTGGTGTCCATATTATAAAAAGGCTATGGAGGCATTGGAGAGGATGCAAAAAAGATTCACAAAGATGATACCAGAACTGAGAGGATATCCTTATCCGGAAAGACTAAACACAATGGGGCTCTTTTCTCTAGAAACGAGTAGGCTGAGGGGTGACCTGATCGAGGTCTTCAAGATAATGATAGGGTAGACGTAGGGAAAATGTTTCCACTTGTGGCAGAGTCCAAAATTAAAGTCACAAATATGTGGAACGTGCTACCACAAGGAGTAATTGAGGCAAACAGCATATATGCATTTAAGGGGCAGCTAGACGAGCACGAGGAAGAAATGGAATAGAAGGATATGCTGACAGGCTTAGGCGAAGTAGGGAGGGAGGAGGCTCAATATAGCTATCTGTACTCGACTTATTGAGCCGGCAACTGTAAAATACCATGAGAATTTTTGATGTAGCAGCATAAACTGTTGTGTAACACAGGTCAGCTATGATGTGCTGAAGAGCTGAGATCACATGATCACTGGAAACTCAGCAGAGGCATCTTTTTGCTGTGGCGTGCAGTGCAAAGTAGTAATGGAGTGGCTACTAACAATATTCCTTTCTCCAAGATGCAGCTATATGCTACGAGGTACCTAGTAACCAAGCTCAGAACTGTTGAAATTCACCACAAATGTAATTGAGGGATTCAAGTCTGCAAGTTCAACTAAGGTTTCCCATCATATCACAGCACTTCAGTACTGTAAGTAATTTCACAACTACCTCAGATTATGAACAAGCATGTTAAAAATTACACTTGAACGATTATATAAACCCACCTTAGTGAAGAGCATTTTTACTGATTATCTAGAGAAACAAATTAGTTTAGTTTCCAGGTGATAACAGCAATAGAACTGGTAGGTTTCTTTTAATCAATCTGCCTTTTGTAAAGTTGCAATGATGATTGACAAAATCACGATGTAAATAATGCTGCTTATTATAGTGAATTACTTCCATTTTTGATGTAGATCTTTTACGTCAGGATTATTTTGGAAACCAAGTACAAGAATTCAGCTTTAAAAAAACTGTCTAAAATGTATTTTAATAATTTTGCAGTTAACAGTGGATATCTTGATCTTTACTACCATTATCCTCTTCTACTTACAACAGGTCAAAACCTTGCAAGTACTTTCCCCCTTCCTTCCCCACTCCCCTAGTTCTGCATTGGTAATGAATTGTTTTTTTGTATCTTCAACAGCTAAAAAAGATTAGTGAAGCCTGCCCCCAGACTTGTACCAAAACTGCTCTATAAACAAACAGTTACTAGCAAGGGCTGTCCAAGTGTATCCAAGGATGCCTGGACCTCTCTTACTTCCCGGTAGGGAAACTCCCATCTTTCCTCAAATGTCAGCTGTAATCTGGAATTCACTATGGGGAACTGCAAACCTGTAATCTACCATTCTTTGGTAGTGTCCCTTAATCAATCTTAGATAATTCCCTCAAAATAGTCTGGTCATTGCACTACGTAATGGTAATATTGTCAGTGCTTTCACCCAGAAAGGAAAACCAGCATCCAGTTTTAGATCACAGGCCAACAGCCAGGGACATGATACCTGCAATCTCAGTGGAAGGATATCAATCGGGGGCTACAGAAAATACTTCTGAAAGTAAGGAATGAGGCAAGAAGAATGAAAACCTCTGGCATTCTGTACTCCAGAGACCTATATCACACTTCAGAATATGTACAAAGCTTCTTGGTGCACCATTTATAATTGATGCCGTTTCATGCTTGACTTAATTTAGTGTCTATTTATCCATGTTAGTATTTACAATAACAAAAAGCTCTACAATATTCATTTACTATTCTTAAGGCTATAAAATATTCTGGTTTTCTTCAACTTTAGACACATAAAACACAATTGGTACCATTATGTTCCACTTTTTGTGAGTGGACTCACACCATCTACATAAAACTATTTCCAGAAGTGTCATTGACTATCCTGTGTCATAAAGATGCGGTAAGCAGAAACATTTGGTCTTGCAGCGATCTAACTAAATATTTGCTTACTCCAGTGCAACTGTTAGCTAGTATATCCTAACAGTTTTTGCATGCTGCACCAAATTAAAACCAAGAGGAATGCAAATGATTTGCTTTATTCTTCAACGTGGACAGTGTCTATTTGTTCTGGTTTTCACCTGTAACTGCATTATGTTATCTGAACTATTTAATGTAGTCTGTTTTCCAGATTACTCAGAGTAATCTGTACAAACAACATTATGTGGGGCACACAATATTATCTGGTTACACCAAAATCAGAATACTTTCCAATTTAAAAAAAATGAAATGCCATCATTTGTAGTTAAAAATTAAAGCATGGCACCTGAAGTATCAGACCATCATATGCGAGTGACAAAGGTACCAAGTGCACATCCGAGGATTATCTCTCCCTTCTCTCCTTCTCCACCCTGCCCTAAGACAAGTTCAACTAATTAAACCCAGGAGACCTATTTATATAGAAATCAAGACCTGGAACCAATATGGAAAAATAAAATTATCTGATTTTCACAGGGGTTTAGATTGGAAGAAACAAACCCAACTAAAGCAACACCAAAGACAACATGAAAGGCTGTGCAGAGGTTGCACTAATGATGGTTTTACACCCACTCTCCCCAAGTCAAAATTTAAAGTGAATGACCCATAACTCATAGGAGATTTTCCTTTTATTTTGGTAATTCATGGTCAAGAACACCTATGTTGCAGGATGGAACTTTTTTTTATATTTGGTACCCACTGTCAGCATTAAGCATTGAACAACACAAACTAAAACTACCTCTATTCAATGCCAACAACTTATCTTAAAGCCAAGCTCAAAGAGTACCACCGAGATTTTTCACTTCCCCACATCAACCGTCTTCAGGACACTTCTGAATGAGTGTGCTTTCCTTGCGAACAATAAGCAACCTTGTGCTACAAACCAACAACTACCAGGTACTGGGGTGAGACTTCATGAATTTATTTCACATTGAATCCCTGCAGTCAGTAATGGCATGAGACTTCTTTCCCATTAGTCTAGGCTGGATTTAGAATCATAGAATGGTTACAGCACAGGAGGCCATTCGGCCCATTGAGCTGTGCTGGCTCTTTGCAAGAGCAATCCAGTTAGTCCCACAACCCCACACTTTCCCAGTAGCCCTGTAAATTTTTTCCCTTCAAGTACTTATCCAATTATATTTTGAAAGCCACGATTGAATCTGCTTCCACCACTTTTTCAGGCAGCGCATTCCAGATCATAACTACTCGCTGCGTAAAAACATCTGTCCTCATATCACCTTTGGTTCTTTTGCCAATCACCTTAAATCTGTGTCCTTTGGTTCTCGACCCTTCCACCAATGGGAACAGTTTCTCCTTAATTATTTTATCTAAACCCTTCATGATTTTGAACACTTCTATCAAATTGCCTCTCAACCTTCTCTGATCGAAGGAGAACAACTCCAGCTTCTCTAGTCTATCCACGTAATTGAAGTTCCTCATCCCTAGAACCATTCTAGTAAATCTTTTCTGCACCTTCTCTAAGGCCTTCACGTCTTTCCTAAAATATGGTGCTCAGAATTTATAAAGCCCAGGATCCCATTTGCTTTTTTAACCGCTTTCTCAACCTGTCCTGCCACCTTCCAAGATTTGTGCACATATACCTCCAGGTCTCTCTGTTCCTGCACCCCCTTTAGAATTGTACCATTTAGTTCCCTCTCCTCGTTCTTCCTGCCAAAATGTATCACTTTGCACTTCTCTGCATTAAATTTCATCTGCCAAGTGTCCGCCCATTCCACCAGCCTGTCTATGTCCTCTTGAAGTCCATTACTATCCTCCTCACTGTTTACTGCACTTCCAAGTTTTGTGTCATTTGCAAATTTTGAAATTGTGCCCTGTACACCCAAGTCCAAGTCATTAATATATCAAAAAAAGCAATGGTCCTAGTACCAACCGCTGGGGAACACCACTCTATACCATCCTCCAGTCCGAAAAACAACCGGTCACCACTACTCTGTTTCCTGTCACTTAGCCAATTTCATATCTATGCTGCCACTGCCCCCTTTATTCCATGGGCTTCAATTTTGCTGACAAGCCTATGATGTGACACTTTACCAAACATCTTTTGAAAGTCCATATACACAACATCAACTGCACTGCCCTCATCAACCCTCCCTGTGACCTCATTAAAAGACTCAATCAAGTTGGTTAAACACGATTTGCCTTTAACAAATCCGTGCTGGCTTTCCTTAATTAGTCCGCACTTGTCCAAGTGACTATTAATTTTGTCCGGATTAACATTTCTAAAAGCTTCCCCACCACCCTTTTTTGAACAAGGGTATAACATTTGCAATTTTCCAGTCTTCTGGCACCACCCCCATATCTGAGGAGTATTGGAAGATTATGGCCAGCACCTCAGCAATTTCCACCTTTAATTCCCTCAGCAACCTAGGATGCACCCCATCTGGACCAGGTGACTTATCTACTTTAAATACTTTTAAAAAAATATTCAATTCATGTTTACTTATAAATTCAAACTACTACAATCTGTAAAAGTCCAATCTTATTACAATTCAGAAAGGCTTTAAAGTAGAACGATTACATTTTGAAAATCAGATGCAGAAATGTTGGCATCAGGCAGGAAATCAATCAGCAACATGGTGCTCTGAACACTGAACTCTCCTCCACTATTACTCATCTCAAGAACACTGCCCAGTCCTATAAAAGGAAGTGATGAAACTGGTGGCAGCAATGACTAAAATTTTTCAACTGCTACATCTTATTGTTCCAACAATTACTGTCAAGGAAGTATGACCATAATATTATATTCCCTACAAAACTCAAATCAGCTTTCCCAGTAATACAAAACACCAATTTCCATCAAGCAAATATGTCCAAGTTATCTTTGCTTTCTTCCAAGTGTGAACATTTAAAACATCTATGAATTCTAATGCTGTAGAAGTGCATGTACTCTTTTGAGAATCCCTTAACTCAAAATATTCTAATAACTAGGAAACAAATTAGCATAGAAATGCTACCACAGACTTGTGACCATAAATTCAAGAATTTCAAACTTTCAAAGTAAATATTCCTTCATGTGAGAAGCAGGTTCAAAACCTGTAGCAGCGTTCGCTGCACATTCGCTCAAATTTTCACGGCAATTTTTTTTGTTTTTCCAGTTTTACTCCCTTTTCTTCCCTGCTCTCAAAGTGAGTGACTCGTACTGGATTAGTGTCACAGGTACCGCCAGCCTTCTCGTACCTTACCTAAGTGGGCAATACACGAGTCTAGACAGTGAGTTGGCAGGTTATCCAACCGTGGAAGGCTTCAAAATGAGCCAGATACTGTCCTATACCTATACCCGTACGTGCACATTCCACCAAACATCAATGCGTACCAAATCAGACAGTGTTTACCATAAATGAATTCTCCCACCATCTTCACTCCTAGCCTGGATTAATGAGGCAAATATAGTGCCTCACTGTTGTCCAGGCTGAAATCAGCCAACAGCATAGAGTAAGGGCTGAACCTGGGACTTCTCTGGTCTGAACGGCTTAAGGCCTCACCAAGTAGCGCATTTAACCCACTGAACTACAGCCATTGCTTCTCAGTTTTAAAGATGTAACTTATTTTGGAAATTGTTCAAAGGCCTCCTATTTCTCCCTAGCCATCATTAAAATAGTGCCTTCCTGCTCCAAAGGTGCCCTAGGATTCTGGCACCCACCTATCCAAGATGCCCCAAAAAAGTTTAACATCTTTTAAATTTATACTGAACTCAGAAAATTAGTGACAGTTGTCAACCTAATCCAAGATTTTCTGCAGTATTACATTAAGCATAGCCTGAATCAAACACTTTTATGAATCTGAAAACAGTAATTTGCACAGCTTAGTAGGAGGATTCAATTCTTAAATGTAATTCCTGCAATCACAGTTTCATTTCCAAGCTTGAAACATGTACTCCAAAAATTTATGCAGTTTCCAGAGTCAATAGCCTTTGAATGATATTTTGGCTCAATATTCACACAAATCTTAAATTCTGGGATCCAGAATATATTTTTCTTATCCATGCATCTAAATATACAGACTCCAATGTTTTGGCTTTCTATACACTTTCAAGGTTGAATAATAAACTAGAGTCCAACATCTGCATTTGGCACCTACGGTCTGAAAAGCCCAATGCAACCAACTTTCAGGACTCCTGGACCCAGATTCACAGACACTGCTATACTGGATTGAGCATATGGTACCAGAACTCTCATGGTTGACTATGTTAGACATGCTACTTCAAAACTGAAAATTTTAACAATTAGAATTTTAAATGAGAAGCATTTCAACTCAAACATAGACCGATTTTAATTTTAAAATGTTTGTTGGAACTGGCAGGTATGCCAAGCTGAAGTACAAAATTCCAGGTCTTCCCTTCTCCCCACACAGGTTTTCTGCTGCAGCTTTCAACCACTAAGATTGCTCCAGAAAGGTGGGACATCAGGGTCACAAACTTCTACAATCAATATTCTTGTTGCTCCGTTATCAATGGGTGAGACCAAATTGCTGTTTCCTCCTCCTTCCAAACCAATACACATTCTTCAAGTCAAAATGCTGACTGTGACAAGTTAACACATACTGGTTTTCCCTTATTCTTCTGAACATGATGAAAATAGAGACTCCAGTTTAACCGGAGTACAAATGTACTGTATAATATTGAAGAGCACAATTTTAGAAAGATGCAGAAAAACTGACCAAGCTATGGGCCATTTCTTGTTTCACTATTTTTGAGTTGCAGAAATACTAGAGCTATTAAAAGTGAATAGACTAGCAGAAGTTAATGACGCGAATCTTTTTGCTTTTGCACTTAACAAATGACAATATTCCATTTTTAGAGTGAGAACCAGCCACAAATTCAGAAACAAGGTATGTTATTCCTGCAGACAAATAGTCGCAGCAATGAATTTTTTCACTGCACGGAGTGCAATAAAGCACTGAAAAAGCTATGGTAGCAAATAGCACAAATTCTAACCCTGCTTTAAGTGCGTATTTAGTTAAAATAAAAACTTTTCAAATAAGAAGGGCTAATTTGGGTCAGGAACGTAACCATTCATCTTTAGGATAGCAGCTTTCATTTCCCTAGCTCCTTTAACAAAAAATCTCAAGGTACCACACAGGGGTGAAAAAGGCATCCAGAAGGACTGAAAGATGAAAAGATCATTTTGAGGAGGCTTTTAAAAGAGGGGAGAAAAGTAGAAAGGCAAAGGAGCTTAGGGATGCATTCAAGAGAATAGGACCAATACAGCTGAAGGTTCACCATTGACAATGGAGCAGAAAAGTAATGTACATGGTCAGGGTTGTGGGACGTGGGACTGATGGAGGCTGAACTACGGTGGAGTGAGTCTTTGGATGGACTTATAAAGCAAGATGAGGATTTTCAATTTGATGTATTGGGGGGCAGGAAATGAATGACAGTCAACAAAGACAGGTGATTAGTGAGTGGATGTTGGAAGCAGAGTTTGGTTGAGTTCAAGTTTATGTTAGGTGGACTTGGGAGTCTAGTAAGGAGATGGTTGGAAAGTATCTAGGGGCAAGTAAAGCATGACCAATGGTTTCAGTGGCAATGGAGGCAAAGTAACCATCAGAGGTCCAATACAGATAGGTTGATTTTCTTCTTGTACAGTCATCACTCTCCTTGGTGATCAAATTGGACAAACCAGCAAAAATGAAACGTAACTACAAATGGGAGAAATTTAAAAACCTAGCAATAGGAGCATTTTGAATTATGGACATAATCTGCATGCACTGCAAGAACAGAAGCTACAACTATTAAAAAAAAAACTATCCATTCCAAATCTGTCAAAATACTATCAAAATCCCGAACCCTAACTAAGGTAACCTAACTAAACCCAAAGTGTGTGCAACCATATGCAGAACTAGAGAGTTGATGACCTGAATCAATCATGAAATATACTTTGCAAGTGTGATCCTTCAAAACTATTATTCTATAAAATCATTTTAAAATGTTCATACTTACCAAAGTCATAAATTTAATTTTATTAAATATGCATAGATCCAAGAGTCATCAATCTAAAATTTAAGTGGGCATCTTTCATAAAATCCGACAGGTAAAAATTCAGTGAGACATGTCCCCAGAATTGACATGCAGGCTATGTCTATCTTTTGTCCAGCTGAACAAGTCTTAACAACTTGTATTTATATAGGGCCTTTAATGTAGCAAAACATCCCAAGGCGCTTCACAGGAGCATCAGACAAAATTTGACAGTCACATAACGAGATATTAGGACAGGTGTCTAAAAGGTTGGGCAAAAAGAGAGGTAGAAAGACAAAGTGGTTTAGGGAGGGTATTCCAGAGCTTAGGGCCTAGACAATTGAAGGCACGGCCGCCAATGGAGGGGCGAAGGAAATCAGGAATGCACAAGAGGCCAGAATTGGAGGAACACAGAGTTCTCAGAGAATTGTAGGACTGGAGGAGGTTACACAGATTTGGGGGGGGGGGGCCTTGAACACAAAGATGAGAATTTTAAATTTGAGGAATTGCTGGACCAGGAGCTAATGTACGTCAGCGAACACAGGGGCGATAGGTGAACCGGACTTGGTACGAGTCAGGATACAGGCAGCAGTGAAATGATGATCAGAACTTCAATTCAACAGTAGTGCAACTCTTATCTTTCCCTTATCCAAGCTGGAGGTGGAAGGAAGAAAGAGCAAAGAGAGAGAGAACATATTCCTATCACTTTTATTTGTTGCTCTTATAGAAATTAGACATTAAAGGCAGATACTATGGGCTTTACATTTGTGAACAAATATTATCAGTTCCAATTTTTAAAAAGGGGTTGTAATTGACTCCTACATTTTGTTAAACCTAAAACAGGATTTGAGGAGATGCACAAATTGTGCATTTCCTGAAATGTGGGTCGATTGTAAAACCTGTCCCCTTACTGTGCATGTGAGCAGTAAAATGTTTCTTTTTATCACTTGCATTAAAACTCCTGGTTTGTTATAAGTTACTCATGTTTAACTGGAGTCAATGTTTCAGTCATTTCCCTAAATAGTATAGTCAATATGTAGGAAGAATTCAAAAAAGCTTTGCTTTTATTTTCCCATTAACGCCTTTTGCTTCAACCAGTGCTTCCTCCTTCACCCAGAATGGTGGAGCACATGAAGTCCTACATTTCTCCATAACTGATGACTCTTCTGCTGAAACACTGAACAGCTAGTTTCTTTATCAGTTTCCATATTCCCCTCAAAAGAATGAGTAAAATATAGATGCGATCACCCAAATACAATGAATCGTTACATGAATGGCTAACCTAAAATTTTCATGTACCGGTAACTACCACATTTCTTCAAATTTTCTTTCAAATTCTATAGAAATTTTTTTAAGTATGTCAATTTATTATTTACAGTTTTGTGCTCAATCCTACTGTCAGAATATGCAAGAATAATGAACTGTTCGGACCCTATCTTTATAATAGATCAATATGCAAACAAGGCCCAGATGGTATTCCAAATGACCTGTACAATATGATCAAATCACAGAATAGAACTCACTTATAATTCTTTTAATAAGTCCCAAATTGGTTTCAATTCAGTTTCATTCAGAGAAGAATGAGTCTACATTAAGGTCAAGTTCTGTTTGGTTTGGGTTAACAGAACTGGTTTTACCAGAGTTCCAATTCATGCAGCTGGTAAAATTCAACAAAATTGTTCTAAATGTATGTCTCTCCAGTTCCAACAGTGGATGCAATTGGCTCAAAACCAGAAAGTTGGGAATTCAAATTCCTGGACTGCCTGAGACTCCAATTCACTCACCTTTGTTGAATTCCACCAGCTCTTGACCAAATCACCACATATAAATTCAGAGTGTAGGAAAAAGCAGGCTCAGGCCATTTCACCTCAGTGAACTGCACCCACCAACTAATCATAAAGTAGCACCATGTCAGTAGCCACAGCAATTTTGCTTCACTGAGTCCACCCTCCCTCCCAGCTGATGAGATTTGTGATTATAAAGTACCTACCAGGGCAAAAAATACAAGGAAATTGCACAGATTACAGTGAAGAGTACAGAAACGTCATTTTCTGCTAATTCTGATGTACTACTTTCGTAGGGAAAATAGCAATTTAAGTTAGGTAATTCCCAACACTGAAGCCCTCACCTACTCTGAATGACGCAACTAATTTTTGATTAACTTCCTCACTCGCCACATTTTCTAATTATATCTAATTATTCAAAAAATAAATCCCTTTGTCAGTCATTCAGAAGATCAATGCGACATACACGTCACATCCACCCCCAAACTACGCAATGTGAATGTGCACACTAGAGTGTTGATTTCTCTTAATTTGAAAGCACTTTGAATTTCAGTTTGGTTACAGATTGGAAAAATATGCACTGTCCAGTTGTTTGATAGAAGCACATAACGTTTGCAGAAATTTAGAATGACACTAAATCTTGGAAATTCAATATAGAGACATACCTTAAATTATTGAAAAAAAATCAAACTGGCAAACTATTTTACAAGTAGCTCAAACTCCCAAACGCAGCAGGTAACAGGTTGGTTTCAATAAATGTGCCATGCACTGATGATAACTGTGTACTTCAGCTTTATTTTAAACAATCTTACCGTTTTCATGAATCATAAATATACTAAACACTCGCTCTCCAAATAGATCAAATAAATTTTACAAAAACACAAATATGCAAAATGTGCCCGTCACTTGTCTCAATGGATGGGTACACATTTACAAATCCCTGATCTTAAGTCAAAACAACATACTCTGGATAGAAAAATAACATACTTAAAAGTTGGATTATAATTTAACAAAATCTCAGTGACAAAATTTGAAAGCTGTCATTTCTAAAGATCCCACGTCTTTCAGAATTACTGATAAATTTCTAATACCATAATGTACAGACTCAAACATTTTCCACTGGAAAATTTATACAAAACTTACCCTATAGTCCTCATAAAGGGTTATGCAATAAAGCTTTTTTAAAATTCCTAGTGAATTTCGAACTTCAACCTTCATATACAGTAGTGTACCAATACACATGCGTGTGCTTTCTACATTCAAGTCTACGTCCAACAATTACTGAGGCTAATTGCGGTTGAACAAAATAATTTTGATATTTTTTTTTAAATGAAGATTTTTCTGAAAAGTTCATTTCTAAATGGAAGAACGTACACAAAAAATCCTAACTGAACAAGGTCTAACTTTCCAAAGTTTATTTGAGCCTCAGGAATAAACCATATAACCCCCCGCCCAAAGCTCCAACTCGGAACACACCCTCTTCAGGAAGCCGCTGGCTTCTCGTTCCCTTCCCCAAGGCCAGGCCTTTCAAAGCCCGCGCACCTTCCCCGGAACGACGGCTCCGAGTTACTCACCAGCTGGAACTCCCTACGTCTGTCGTAAGCGTTCTGGATACCACTATCCGCCCACAGCGATCTTATGGCCGGCAAGTACTGCAGGAAAACCCGCGTCTCCATGAGGCCTGCGGCGGCCCCGGTCAACGCCCTGGTGTCGAAACTCATCAGAAACTCGCCGTTCTGCTGGTTGCTGGGGTCTCCCCAGGGGATGCGGAGCTTTTCCCTGGCGTCCACGAGGACGCGAATTCCCTTCAAGATGTTGCTGTAGATGGTTCCCCTGAACTCCTGCTTGGCCTTTTGGTCGAAGTCCTGGCCGTGAATAATTCGCATCTGCTTGAGAAAAGTGCTTTTGCCGCTCTCGCCGGCCCCGAGCAGCAGGATTTTCACCAGCCGCCTCACGTAAGTCTTATCCCGGGAGATGAGCTCGTCGATCTGTTTGCTCTTGCGGAGCTGTTCAGCTTCCCGCTGGGTGAGGACGCAGCTCGGAAAACAAACAGCCAGGAGGGAGCGAGACGGCAGGAAATCCGCCATCTTTAACATTCGATAACATAGTGAGGAGGGAGCGAGCAGGGGCGCGCGTTCCCGCCACACGCAGGGGCGAGCGCTCAACGTCACGCACGTTGCCGACGTCGCTCGGAGTCACCTGCAGCGCCTCTACTGGCTGGAGGAGTAACAACTCGATTCATTGTAACGAGTTCTCTGAATGAGTAATTTTTGCCTGCTATTGTAATTAATCGTTTTGTTGAATTCATTATTATTGTAGGGTCTTTCAATAGTACCCTTACAGCTTTGCAAGTGTGAAATTAAAATATTTTCCTTCAGATCTGTCATTTTTTTTCCAAACTGAGGTTACGGTTTTCCAAAACGAGCAGACCCCAGGAGTGGTAATCACTCGTCTAATGCAATCTAGTTCGATCCATATCACTATTAAAAAGAAATACAGCTCTATCTATTTAAATAGGTTTGTAATGTGTATAATTCTTGCTGGTCAAAACTGTCAATTGTAACATTTTCCAAGTTTTGACAGCTCTGAGTAAGGATGATGAAACTCCCTTTCGAAAGCACGTAATATTTGTAGATACTAATTGATTTCTCTGTGTTGCTAGTGTTGAGTCAGGTGCAATATTTTATAATGTTAGTACACCAGCTAAGCCTCAACAGCAACTGTCCATCCTACTCCCAGCAAAGCTAGCGATGCACTCAACAAAACAATTTATTTTCCTCTCCATATACCCCTTCCGCGCTCTCCCCAACTTCAACAGGATTTCCCTTCTCTACAATTGTGCCCATCTCTCACTCATTCCCAGGACCACAGCTTTGTTGAAATAAAGTCAGGACTTTTTTTTTCTGGAAAGACCTCTGCGCTTGCTTATATTGTTTCCCTCATCCTCTCCTTCATTTCTCTTTTCTTGCATCTGCTATTTTACTTCTTTTCTCACATTTCTTTTCCATTTCTCTTTTTCTTATTTATTGCTTTTCTGTTTTTCTTCTCCCAATTGTTTCTGTAACACATTGCCCCATGGGAAGGTTGGATGAGGGAGCAGACTATGGAAAAGCATTAAGAGGTCAGGAGGATATGGGCCATGGAGAAGTACTCAGAGATCAGGAGGGAAAGGGGTACAGTAGTTTCAAAAGGAGAAGTTCTTGGAAATTGTAATGCTGGACATTGGGGTCGGGAGCAGACAAACATGTTTGGGGTTGGGCTAGCCATATGATGGATCCCAGAAATTCCTTTGCTGAAGAAAGTCAGTGGTAACCCTGGTAATTATAGTCCTAAGTATGCAGATGGACAAGTTTAATACAAATTTTGCATGGTCGTTCACTGAGGAATGGCTGACCCTATAGTCCAGGATGTACTAAGGCTTGGCAGAATGAGTCATGCTACTTATGGAAGAGGGAAAAATAAACTGTTAGAGCCAGGATTATGGGTGAATGTGATTTTTAAAAATATATATAACATTTTGTTTTTAGAGCTTTATAGTGAGGAGGCAGGGTACTGTCACAACAACCGTATCCTGTAGAATTTTTATTCTTTTTCATAATGTGATTGGTCAGGTTTTATGCAATATGATTATTTCCAATTGGAAAAGAGAAAAACACAGATGCTTAACCAATGAGGAATGACACAGCAGTTTTGATGTTCACTACAGACATAAAACTATTGCTATAAATAGACTAAAGGATCTACTGTGATGTTGCTGTCAGGGAGCAAAGCAAGGGAGAGATAGTGCAGAGCAAGCAGGTCCGAATGGATTAAGAGCAGAGCCAGAGCAATTCAACTGATCCCAACTGGGCTGGGAGTTGAGCCAGAACAATCAGTGTTGGACCTCTTGAGACATAAGTAGAGGCACTTGCAACCAGCCTATGGAAAACAAAAAATATGATATAGAAGAACTGAGCTAGGCTGACACATTGATAAAGGTACCTCAAAATATGGCAATGTTTTGCTGCTGTAGAATTACAATACAGAGAGTGTACTGTGCCGCAGATATAAGATTTATGAAAAAGAAGTGTCCAAGGATTGACCAGCAGAAAAACAGTTTCATTTTTTTTCCAACTTTTTATACAGGTTAAGCCATTCATAAAAATTCTGAATTAACACTGATGTTTGGGATGAAAGGGTGCAACTCTTTAAATAAACATAATTTGGATAAATAAACAATCTTTTATTTACTGTTAGAAGATAGAGTCCCCTCCTTACTGCTACAGTCCAGGGTATCCCCCGGGCCGTCAAGCCCCAGGAATAGAACCCCATCCACCTCTTCCCCCCACCCCCCTTGCTGCTAAAATTTCGGATTCCTCCAATGCTGCAAAACCTCCACCATTTGTCAGCTGAACTCTAGAACCCCACTTAGCACTACTAAATCCCAGGACCTCTCCCCAACCATGTGCTACCAAATGTTGAGTACCTACCTCGAATCTGGTATATATTGCTGTGTACCTCAAGCTTTAAAAAAGGTACCAGATAACAATTAAGTGCATAGAAAATTCATAGTTCACAGAAAAAAAATGGACAAAATCAGATAATTTGATTCCAAAAAGTTAAAAATCCAGATTACCATGTAATAAAAATGCAATTTAACTTGGTTATTCTAAATCAATGGCATTGATAATAATAATTATATGGCAAAATCCCCTTATCATTATAAACAGCACCTACTCCTACTCACCACGAGTAATGCCACAGGAGATCCACCTAGTAATAAATTTAAAAATAGACTAGTGCAGACATCATACTCACATGTACATACAAACATGTGAAATGAAAGGAACGACCTAGCTGTTGCATCAAGTCTGTTCCATCTCAACATTCCATCACCCCATCCACCCCCACCACAAGCACACACACATGCAGTCTCCTGGGAGGGAGGTTCTTTTTTGAAGCAGGAAGTTTGCAAAGTCAGTTGTTTTTTATTATTCGTTCATGGAATGTGGGAGTCGCTGGCAAGGCCAGCATTTATTGCCCATCCCTAATTGCCCTTGAGAAGGTGATGATGATGAGCCGCCGCCCTGAACCGCTGCAGTCTGTGTGGTGAAGGTTCTCCCACAGTGCTGTTAGGTAGGGAGTTCCAGGATTTTGACCCAGCGACGATGAAGGAACGGCGATACATTTCCAAGTCGGGAGGGTGTGTGACTTGGAGGGGAACATGCAGGTGGCGTTGTTCCCATGTGCCTGCTGCCCTTGTCCTTCTAGTGGTAGAGGTCACGGGTTTGGGAGATGCTGGCGAAGAAGCCTTGGCGAGTTGCTGCAGTGTATCCTGTAGATGCTACACACTGCAGCCACGGTGCACAGTGGTGAAGGGAGTGAATGTTTAGGGTGGTGGATGGGGTGCCAATCAAGCGGGCTGCTTTGTCCTGGATGGTGTCAAGCTTCTTGAGTGTTGTTGGAGCTGCACTCATCCAGGCAAGTGGAGAGTATTCCATCACACTCCTGACTTGTGCCTTGTAGATGGTGGGAAGGCTTTGGGGAGTCAGGAGGTGAGTCACTCGCCACAGAATATTCAGCCTCTGACCTGCTCTTGTAGCCACAGTATTTATGTGGGACCAGTTAAGTTTCTGGTCAATGGTGACCCCCAGAATGTAGATGGTGAGGGGATTCGGCAATGGTAATGCCGTTGAATGTCAAGGGAAGGTGGTTAGACTCTCTTGTTGGAGATGGTCATTGCCTGGGACTCATCTGGCACGAATGTTACTTGCCACTTATCAGCCCAAGCCTGGATGTTGTCCAGGTCTTACTGCATGCGGGCACAGATTGCTTCATTATCTGAGGCGTTGCGAATGGAACTGAACACTGTGCAATCCTCAGCGAACATCCCCATTTCTGACCTTATGATGGAGGGAAGGTCATTGATGAAGCAGCTGAAGATGGTCAGGCCAAGGACACTGTCCTGAGGAACTCCTGCGGCAATGTCCTGGGGCTGAGATGATTGGCCTCCAACAACCACTACCATCTTCCTTTGTGTTTCGTATGACTCCAGCCACTGGAGAGTTTTCCCCTGATTCCCATTGACTTCAATTTTACTAGGGCTCTTTGGTCCCACACCCAGTCAAATGCTGCCTTAATGTCAAGGGTAGTTACTCTCACCTCACCTCTGGAATTCAGCTCTTTTGTCTATGTTTGGACCAAGGCTGTAATGAGGTCTGGAGCTGAGTGGTTCTGGTGGAACCCAAACTGAGCATCGGTGAGCAGGTTATTGGTGAGTAAGTGCCGCTTGATAGCACTACCGATGACACCTTCCATCACTTTGCTGATAATTGAGAGTAGACAGATGGGGCGATAATTGGCCGGATTGGATTTGTTCTGCTTTTTGTGGACAGGACAAACCTGGGCAATTTTGTTAAAGAGAAAGCTGTGAGGGCTTTCATAAAGGAGAAAAGATTAGAAATGCTGCAGGATTGCTAGAAGCCACCTTGTTTAAGTTAAGTAAGATAACCCACTTATGTGGGGTAGTGTGGCATGTTCTTTATTTTATACTATGCATTGAATTAAGTGATCACTTTACTGTGAAACAAAGCATCTTATGGATTTGTATCCATCCTCGGCTCACCAAGTGTTTGCTCAGTCTGCCTTTGGAGATTGATGAAATACATATGAATGGTGACAGTTGGCCTAAAGGAGAAAGTACTGCCCTAGAGTTTAGAGTATTACTTCTTTATTAGAGGGGGACATTTTGGCTATTTTAGTAAAATTTGATCACTATGCCTCCCAAAAGAGACTATAGTATTAGAAAGCATAGTGGCAGCATTACTATTGGCTTAATAGACAAATGCACCCCAGGTGTGGTATTTACAAACCAGGAAAGTTCCAGGTTCAAATCTCTGGTCTGTGTTGAATTTGCTGATCTCCACCACTACCTTAGTGTCCTTAGGGATGACCTCCACAATCCAATGCTCGTCAACACTCACTGTGTAGGTTCACACAAAGAATGGTCACTTTGACAAAATACCAGATGGCAGCTTACGCAACCATGGAGAAAGCTACAAAAACAAACTGTTACATGGATTTGATATTTTAAATCTAGTTACAAAATTATTTTGTTTTTTCCTACTGAACTTGAATAATGAAGGTGCACCCTAGCAGCAAATCTTAGTGGCTCTCAAACTGTAGAGCACTGTGAGGGATCTGATTCCTGTTATGCCACCTTCCATCAACTGCCTCAATCTGCTGCTGCTGCCTTCCCTTCCAATTCCTAACTGTCCCAATTTACCACCAGTCCCAGTGGGTAGCCACTTGGTGTGTCACTGATCCCTGCAGACCAAAATGTTCCAGGTTCGATCCCTGGCCTGTCTGTTTTAGCTAAAAGAGGGCCAGCAATTGGGGTAGTGTTGGTAAATTCTTCATTCAGCTGTTCCAACCCTGCTCTCCACTCAGCTCTTGCCGATGCCACTCTCACTCCTCCCTCACTTCTGTTTCTCCCTGTGACAACACAAGCACTGCAGAAAACTGAAGAATACTGTTGCAGACAAATAGAAGAGAGGCAAAAACAAGTAAAAATGGAGAAAAGAAAAAGTAAAATGAAGAGGGAAGAGGTAAAGAGAAATAGAAGTGAAGGGGAAGAGGGAGAACTAGAAAAGAGAACAGATTTGAAGCAGGGGAGAGGAAGAAGTGAGAGAGAAACCAGGAAAGGAAAGTAGGAGAGAGAGAACAAATAGGAGTGAAGAGAGAGAAGTGAAGAACAGAGACAGATGAAGAAAAACACAAAGGGAGAGAAAAACAGAAGGGAGAATAACAAAAGCAGCAAATAGGTGAGAATGGTGACAATGCAAGTTTTGCAGGCATTCTTTTTTGTGGACTTGCAGTATGCATTAGTATCCAAAGCTACCATATATACTTGTACATAAGGTAGCATTCAATTGTGGAATAACACCTCAGCAAGGGCAATGCTTTTTGGAGGGAAGGGAAGAAAACTGAAAAAAAAATGGATGATTTTAGCACATAATTACTTATGGTGTGAGACCTCGCTTTATTTTCAGAAATTTTTTTTAAGGGCTACCTTAATGGCTGTATGGGTAGCCACCTAGTCTATCACTGATCCCTGCAGACCAAAATGTCCCAGGTTCGATCCTTGGACTGTCTGTTTTAGCTAAGCGAGGGCAAGCAGTTGGGGTACTAAATCTGGTCCTCGCATTCCTAGGCTGGTGTTCCTTCTCTTGATTGCTTTGCAGTAACTGCTGCTGGAAAGTACCAGCATTTAGACATCAGGTGTAAATTAGATCCAGCTCAACTGTAATGCCCCCCAAATCGAATTGTCTGCCTACATGAAGAGTGATCACTTAGTCATAGAACCATATCCCAGTATAACGTAGCATTTTCAGGAAAAGAGGGGTGAAAACGTGCAGAACGTTAAAAGATTAAGTCGGATTGTCATTCAAGTTTTACATAAATCATTCGTCTCCTTTCTTAAAGCATACTGAACCATGGACAGGCAGAGTTGATAGGTATACTGGTTTGGAAATTGGATGGTGTCTGAATTGGGGCACGATCTCAGTGCAGTGCTCGCTGCCACACCTAACGATGCCGGCAACTATGTTGGGAGTACTTGGTGCTGGGTGCCCAAAATAGAAAAGTATTTTATTCTAACACCCTTCACCTTGACATGCACAAAAAATCCAACAAATATATGAAGGGAATCACAAGCTAAGGTGTAAGATATTTGCTTGACAATTTATGCATTATCTATCACAAACCCTACTGATTGCAAAATTAATTGGTTTATTCATTAGAATTATAACCCACAATTTATAAACCAGCTGGAGTTGGCATCTTGATTTTTTTTAAACTCCATTATTTTATGAAGATGGCCCCTTCTTAGCCAACCACTTGTACAGTGGGCAGGAAAATATTCATTCTAATGAATCCCTGGATCGTTACAAGGGGATTGAAGTTCACAAACTTCAAAAAGGAATATCAATTTGGACCATTATCTTTGGACAAGAGATTTGTAATAATTAATTATAATACAATAATGATGTTTGACCAGAGTCAAAAGATTTACATATTTTGATAAGCTGACCAGTTACAGAATTTTTAAAAATACCAAGTATTTTCCTATAAAGGCCTCGTGCTTCCATTCTTCCTTTAGACAGAAGGGGGGAGCAACAGGGAGTTCCAAATGTCGCCACAATTTTGCTGATGACACTCTGTTCAGCTGAGCTAAAAGACTTAAAAGGATGCAAAGTTAGACAACAGGTTTTGCTTCTTCCTCATTCTCCATTCCTTTTCCCTGCCAAAACAAAAAAAGAGATTAGTTGCCAAGACTGTTGAAACTCATCACTAAAAGGCTGATGTTTAAAAAGTCTTATTTCAACAAACTTGCAGATAGCACTTCATTTCTGTAAAAATTGTATCTTTAATAATAGATTCTAAACTATTTTTCTAAAAGATTGTAAATACCTTGCATTCTCCACAATCTGGAATGCACCTTTACTGCTCATTATCAATGTCCTGAACTAACTGGCACTGACCACCTTCTGTTATAGGCTATATTCAATCATACCTAGGCCTGGAGTCTTTCCCCCTGATTGATTAGATAGAAAAATATATATGTCTCTGACTGCCTCTCTACCGCAAGCCCACGGACAACCTCACGATGCTCCACTTTTCCAGCTTCCACCCCAACCACGTCAAAGAGGCCATCCCCTATGGACAGGCCCTACGAATACACAGGATCTGCTCAGACGAGGAGGAACGCGATGGACACCTACAGACGCTGAAAGACGCCCTCGTAAGAACGGGATATGACGCTCGACTTGTCGATCGACAGTTCCGACGGGCCACAGTGAAGAATCGCATAGACCTCCTCAGAAGACAAACACGGGACGCAACCAACAGAGTACCCTTCGTCGTCCAGTACTTCCCTGGAGCGGAGAAACTACACCATGTTCTCCGCAGCCTTCAACATGTCATCGATGACGACGAACACCTCGCTAAGGCCATCCTCACGCCTCCACTGCTTGCCTTTAAACAGCCACCCAACCTCAAACAGACCATCGTTCGCAGCAAGTTACCCCGTTTTCAGGAGAATAGCGTCCACGACACCACACAACCCTGCCACGGCAACCTCTGCAAGACATGCCAGATCATCGACACGGATACCGCCATCACACGAGAGGACACCACCCACCAGGTACATGGTTCATACTCCTGTGACTCGGCCAACGTTGTTTACCTCATACGTTGCAGGAAAGGATGCCCCGGAGCATGGTACATTGGCGAGACCATGCAGACGCTGCGACAACGGATGAACGGACACCGCGCAACAATCGCCAAACAGGAGGGTTCCCTCCCAGTCGGGGAACACTTTAGCAGTCAAGGACATTCAGCCACCGATCTTCGGGTAAGCGTTCTCCAAGGCGGCCTTCGAGACACACGACAACGCAAAATCGTCGAGCAGAAGTTGATAGCCAAGTTCCGCACCCATGAGGACGGCCTCAACCGGGATCTTGGGTTCATGTCACGCTACACGTAACCCCACCAGCAAAAAGGGGGAAAAAATTTATACGTTTTTTAAAATTCTCTCTCTCTCTCTGCCATTTTGAGTTTCTTTCTGCCTGCCTGTGTAATAGACACAATGTATATCTAGTGTACTGGGACGTGCTGTTCTCCGTGACTGGCCTGTTTGAATAACAACGACACCTTTTGATTGGTGTGATGCTGTCCCAACATAGTATAAGAGATGCGATTTGAGAACCTTTTCATTCATTCATCTGACGAAGGAGATAATCTCCGAAAGCTTGTGATTTTAAAATAAATTTGTTGGACTATAACCTGGTGTTGTAAGATTCCTTACATTTGTCCACCCCAGTCCATCACCGGCATCTCCACATCATGCCTCTCTACAGGGAGAGGAAGAAACAAAAATTGACCTCTCCCTCAACTCTAGGTGTTGAAGATTGTTCCGCCAAGCTGCTAATCAAAGTTCTCACCTAAAATGACAGACTGCTTCCTTGGTGTGGAGGCTTGTAGCACTTGTTCAGCTAAGTCCCTGCAGGGTATATTGAATGAAAATCATTTTAGAACTTGGTGCAAACTATTTTGGGATGTACTCAACAACTTCCCATTGTTTTCCCAATAGCATCCTAATTGACTCTAAAATGTTAAATTGATCATTTGTAAGCTAAACTTGACATTATATCAATAACAAGATAAATTAAAACAAGATCCCTTCCAGGCCAAATAGGTGAAAGCCCAAAAGTTTGAGTCACGTTTAACATTTGTTAAACATCAAAAAATTAATATGTAATGTTACATCTTCAATCCTGTTCTATTGCAGTTTTGTTTATTTCTTTATGGTTGTTTTTGGTTAAATATGCTGGTCTTAATAGTATATTGTTTATAAAATTTGATGTTAAGAATAATTCTAAATGGCTGACCCACTAGCTTAAAGTGTAGATGCATGTGGCTGTCAATCTTAGAGGTCACAAGTTCAAATTTCCAGGCCACATATCACTTGGCTTGGCTGAGTTCTGTTAGCTCCTAGCCAAGCTACTGGTAAAACACTATACAGAAATGAGAAATACCCACAAAATATAATAAAGGAGAAAAAAAGTAAATAATTTACCTAAATCTGCGCTTGCTTTTTTGGAATCCCCCCTCCCCCCACCAATTTCCTCCCCTCTTCATGTGTGAGTCCAGACAATGAGCATTGCAGACTATTAAATTGTGTGGGCAAATCTCAGCCAAACCAATACTTGTCCTCACCCAACATCCGCACATGCACATTTTCCAGCGGGGGATATGATAAGGAGGAAACCCTGGTTGATCTCCTCTCTCCTAGTTGAGGAGCATGAGGCCAACTGTAGTGCATCTACTGCCATTTAGGTGAGATTTTATCTTGTTCGTGTGTTGCATCGAGCCCTTTGCCGAGTCCATCAGGAGGGATGCGGGTATAAGAGGGGTGACGATCCCAGGCAGCGGAGGCACTCAGGTCAAGGCCTCCCTGTACGTGGACGACGTTGCCGTCTTTTGCTCGGATCAGCTGTCGGTCTGCAGATTGATGAGCATCTGCGACCAGTTCGAACTGGCCTCGGGGGCCAGGGTAAATCGTAGCAAGAGCGAGGCCATGTTCTTTGGGAACTGGACCGACCGATCCTTTGTCCCCTTCACTGTCAGGTCGGATTACCTGAAGGTGCTGGGGATCTGGTTTGGGGGGCCGGGGCGTGCACCAAAAACTGGGGGGAGCGTATTTCCAAAGTTAAGCAGAAACTGGGACTGTGGGATCGACGATCCCTCTCGATCGTGGGCAAGAACCTGGTCATCAGGTGCGAGGTGCTCTCGGTGTTGCTGTACGTGGCGCAGGTCTGGCCCATACCTCGCTCGTGCGCTGCGACAGTCACCCGAGCCATCTTCCGCTTTGTCTGGAGATCAAAAATGGACCGTGTCCGCAGGGTCACGATGTACAAATCTCCAGAGAAAGGGGAGAAAGGCGTGCCCAACGTGGCCCTCATCCTGATGGCCACCTTTGTGTGCGGCTGCATCGAGCTGTGCATAGACCCTCGGTACGCAAACACAAAGTGTCACTACATGCTGAGGTTCTACCTGTCCCCGGTGTTGAGAAGGATGGGCCTGGCCATGCTGCCACGGAACGCTCCGTCCAGTTGGACCGTTCCGCCCCACCTATCCTTCGTGGAAAAGTTTGTGCAGAGAAACACCTTTGACCACAAGGCGATCAGCAAGTGGTCCGCACGTAACGTCCTCGAGACCCTGAGGGAAAAGGAGATGGTGGATCCTGTCGGTTGGTTCCCCGAGCAGACTGTCAATGTCATTTGGCAGAACGCCTCATCGCCAGAGCTTTCAAACAAGCACCAAGACCTAGCTTGGCTGGTGGTGAGAAGGGCCCTTCCCGTCAGATCCTTCATGCACTCCCGGACTCTCAGCGCCACCGCGCGCTGTCCCAGAGGAGGCTGCGGTGGAGACGAGACCATCAGCCATCTCCTTCTGGAATGTGCCTTTGCAAAGAAGGTCTGGAGAGAGATGCAGTGGTATCTGTCCAGGTTCGTCCCGAGCAGTTCCGTAACACAGGATGCTGTGCTCTACAGGCTGTTCCCGGGGACGCACACTGAGACGGACATCAACTACTGCTAGAAGACCATCAACTCGGTGAAAGACGCCCTATGGTCTGCCCGAAACTTGGTCTTCCAATGCAAGGCGCTGTCCTTGACCGAGTGTTGCAGACTGGCACATTCCAAGGTCCAGGACTACGTGCTAAGGGACGCACTGAGGATGGGTGCGGCCGCCGCAAAGGATCTGTGGGGGAAAGGCAACCGTTTAGAGCCTTCCCGCCATTGTATACCGTGGGGCTGCAATCAGGGAAAAACCCCCTCGGGCAGAATGTAAAATTCAAATTGATGTAATGTACCCGTAATAAATCTGTAATGTATCTGTAATGACTCACCTGTATTGATTGTGATGCAATGAGGCACCCTAGAGTGTCATGAACTGTAATTATGTCCAATGTGTTTCATTGAACTGTACTTGATGTAACCTGCAAATTGCATAATCTATATTGTGTACGTTTGGAATGTAATATGACAACTGTATTGTATGAACTGCTGCAAATTTTAATAAAGTATATTTTTTGAAAAAAAAAATCAGTGAAGGGACATATTTATACCTAACCCCCACCCCCCCTTTTTTTTATAAAGGGACTTAAACTAAAAAAAACAAAGACATGACTGACCCACCCTGAGCTCTCCTTGTAAGGGATTGGTCAAGTGAGCTGCCAATCAAACCTACTACAGCCCTCCTTGGTTGGGTCCTTTGGCAGATACCTCACGATAAGCTCTCATGAATGAGGCTTTCCCAACATACATGTGAATGTCACTAGAATGTACTAATGACCCCATTGTCTCAAACTGATAACGACATTCGAGAAACACAATTCTGTCAGGCATTTTGAGGGAGAAATTGTTCCTCGTTGCACCCATTTTCCGGGCATAAAACAGGGACAAAAAGGACCAATTTTGGGGTGCAATGTCCCACACCCGATCTTCGCCTGCGTTATGCGCGTGCCATAGTGGTATTGGTGGCTTTCCAGGCGCCCCTGCCGCTCGTCCTTGCATATGCAAATTACAGGTCCAACGCCTGTTTAAGGACCACTACCAGAAATTCATCTGCCTAGGGTGGCCTACTCTACTCAGGATTAACAGTGCCATGTGTGGCCTAAGGAGCAGTCCTAAAAGGGATTGCTGGGGGCCCCAAAAAATATATAAGTATTTAAAAAATGTTGTTTTTGGTTGCAGTAAGAGTAGGGATGTCTTACTACAGTTGTACAGGGCTTTATTGAGACCTCACCTGGAGTACTGCGTACTGTTTTGGTCTCCTTATCTAAGAAAGGATATACTTGTCTTAGAGGCAGTGTTAGATTAATTCCTCGGATGAGAAAGGTTGTCCTATGAGGAGAGATTGAGTAGAATGGGCCTATATTCTCTGGAGTTTAGAAGAATGAGAGGTGATCTCATTGAAATACATAAGATTATGAGGGGACTTGACAAGGTAGATGCTGAGAGATTGTTTCTGCTGACTGGAGTGTTTAGAATTAGGGGGCATAGTCGCAGGACAAGGGGTTGGCCATTCAAGGCCGAGGTGAGGTGGAATTTCTTCACGCAGAGGGTTGTGAATCTTTGGAATTCGC
This sequence comes from Heptranchias perlo, assembly GCF_035084215.1. Classification (NCBI taxonomy): domain Eukaryota; kingdom Metazoa; phylum Chordata; class Chondrichthyes; order Hexanchiformes; family Hexanchidae; genus Heptranchias; species Heptranchias perlo. Next base: position 16,872,030 of record NC_090347.1, read on the forward strand.
TACACCAGAGGGCTGTGGATGCTGAGTCATTGAAATTATTCAAAGCTGAGATGGATAGATTAATAGATTCTAGGGGAATCAAGGGATATGGGGATCAGGCGGGAAAGTGGAGTTGAGGTCGAAGATCAGCCAAGATCTGATTGAATGGCAGAGCAGGCTCGAGGGGCCGTATGGCCTACTCCTGGCTTCTATTTCTTACGTTCTTATTTACCTTCATATGAAGCCAGGAGGAGCACAGCACTACTGTGGGCCACAAACATTCCGCACTAGCCCCCCCTCCCATTCTCTTCCCCCTTCAGGATTTACCTGAGGGCCACTGCCGGCAAGACAGGCAGCCCAAGTTGTTCCCATGACAACCGGTGAGCTGCATCTGGAGGCGCGACAGGCCCCGGAAGCTCACCGCAATTATTAAAACAAAGCCCTCCAGCTTCTGATGTGTGCGCAGGCCGTTTGCCTCTCCAAAACAGACAGAGACCAATTTCTACCCCTTTGTCTGGTCTAAGCTTCTGGCTAGAAAATACTTTCATGTTGATTTAACGTTTTGTATAGTGAATTTAACTTAATAGTATCAGGATATAAATAAACCTGAAATTTCTCCTAGTTCAAATAGTCAAAAATCTTGAAAGGTTGCATTTATATAGTGCCTTTAACACAGATAAATGTTCCAAAGTGCTTCACGGAGACATAATCAAAAAAATGTCACATCATGTAATAGTAAAAATGTAAAAGTGGGAATATCCTGATCATAAACACTTCACATTTTTATTTCACAAAGTAATTTAAAATTATTTGTATTTACTGTATGTTTAAGACACAAGCTTAAAAAGAAAACATTGGGAGAAAAAGAGCTCAATTGGTGTTCTTGCAAACATTTCTGATTTTTATCCAATATTTTTCTCCGTGTTAATTTTTAACAAATCTGCAAACAAGTTCACAAATAAGATATTTCAATAGATATCTCAACCAACACCACCACAACCTGTTTTAACTGGCCATTTATCTCATTGCTGCTTGTGGGACCTTGCTGTGTGCACATTCTGTATTATGTTTGCTATAAAACATCAGTGACTACACTTCAAAATGCCGAGAATGTAAAAAATACTAAATAAATTCAAGTTATTTCTTTCTTTCTCAAGTTACAAACTCACCATTAAAGCCAATAAATCATCATAATTTGCCTGAGTTGCTATGTAGGCACAAAATAATGGTACATACTTTAAATTGGGTCATAACCACATTAGCTCACCACCCACCTGCAGAAATAAGCCAAAGGAAGCTTACCTATGCAACCTAACCAATGAACAGACTGAGATCCATAACAAGTCGAATGCTTTAATTTACTTAAGAGAGAATGATGAATAAAATATTCCAATTAATCATATAATTTTTTTGTAGCATTTTAGCAATCCATTGAGGTTGCAAACTGAATACAACTTTACCGAGTGCATTTCCCTATGATATGCCAGGAACACATTCACACATTTTATGGTTTTTGCTTTTATTACTTCTAAAATACTCTAAGTCAAAATGAAAATCACATCCATCTATATATCTATTAAATGGGATTTGGTGGTTTCCCCTGCCCTATTTTCCTCTATTTTATACTCTGGGACTGCCCAAACGTGGGCAGAATCCTAGAGGAAAATCTAGCCCCATATGCTAGCAAACTATTCCATTATCGCAGACATCACAACCAAGCCCAATTTTGCATGCGCACACACAAACTTATTTCCAGCAGGGGTCTTTGGATAGTAAACAGGAGTAGCAACCATGGCCGATTTTCCCCGAACTTAACCCAGGGGAACTGAGGCCAACTGGAGCACACCTATTGCTGCTCTATCTGGATTCAGCTAACTCAGCACAGACTAGGGATTAAACCTAAGGCTTTCCATGGTTCACAAATTAGTAGATAAACTTGTTGAGCCATCGGGGAAATCCCAGCTGAACAATGTTGTCGTAAAATGCTATGTAACTTTTTTTAAAACTGTTCTGAAACTCAGACGGCGCAAATTGTTAAATAATGAACTGGGAAACTAAGGAAAGGCAGACTGAGTTGAGGTTCAGAAGACAGTGCTCATCATCAGTCCATGTTCACAATGTTTGCTGATCCATTGTCCTTTCATTTATTATCAGTGAAGTTGTTACATTTTGCATTTATTAATTGGTTGATAGAGTCCTGTAACGCTTAACGCTTTATTGAATTACAGTTCATTCATTAGCACATCCTGTAAAATCACTGCAATAAAGTCAACAAAAAAGGGAAAAAAGTCAGTGTCCCAACACCTTTAAATAGTGCGCTGAATGTCATAACACATGTCTGAGTTTGGATTTCAGCCTCTAATGTTCTACGAATTTGGCTAGTCTCCAAAAGGAAGTTTCACGCTCTCTTCCATCAGCAATTTATCTCACAGAGAACAATAATTGGGAGGGTGATTTATCCATCCTATAAAAGTGAACCCCCTATTGGCTAAAAGAGAGGCATTGTAATGAGCTCTACAATTCAGACTGTCCCATTCTTAATGGTGAAGGAAAACAGAATTAAAGGTAGCAAGGCAGTGAAAGGGGAAAATGACAACAAAGGAACCATCATTACAACAGCACAATGGCAAGATTATACAGCTCCTTTAACACAATGGTATGGCGCAGATTACAGTTGCTATTGTAATTCAACCAAGTTGCTAAACTCGTTTGAATTACAACTAAATCGTCACATATCCCCCTCCTTTTACTCTTGTAAACAATTTTACAACACCAAGTTATAGTCCAGCAATTTTATTTTAAATTCACAAGCTTTCGGAGATTTTCTCCTTCCTCAGGTAAATGTTTCAAGATCTCCTTGAAGCCTACGCATTTATACATATTGAATAATACATGGTGTTTACAGACTGCCCCTGCAACTGCCCGTTGCCAAGGCAATCACCGTGTTCAGACAGAGAGGTGTCATCTGCAGAACCCCCGAATACACATTCAACAAAAAAACAAACAGGGAAAAAAAACAGAGAAAAAAAAACACAGAGAGAGGCAGAAACATCCGGAAGGCAGAGAGAGCCAGCAAATGACCCATTATATTAAAAACAGATAACATTTGTTCGCTGGTGGGGTAACGTGTAGCGTGACATGAACCCAAGATCCCGGTTGAGGCCGTCCTCATGGGTGCGGAACTTGGCTATCAATTTCTGCTCGACGATTTTGCGTTGTCGTGTGTCTCGAAGGCCGCCTTGGAGTACGCTTACCCGAAGGTCGGTGGATGAATGTCCATGACTGCTGAAGTGTTCCCCGACTGGGAGGGAACCCTCCTGTTTGGCGATTGTTGCGCGGTCTCCATCTTTTCTGAAGGCAATGACTCATGCTGAGGTACAATTCCATAGTCACCTGCAGTCTTTGGTACTTCATTCAGAACATGGCATGGATCAAAGTCAAGTCCTCTTTCCCCACAAGAACTATGATTTTTATATTTATTTTTCAAATTAAATACACACACACACACCTTTCAATAATCATCAGCAGTTCTGACAATTCTTTTTGTACGAGAGTAGAAGCAGGCACTGGTGGGCTTGTGAAATGTAGTAAAATAGACAGAAACATTGGTGAGATCTGGAAGGACAGAGACAGCATTAAAAAAGTGATAGCTTACCAAAGGTAGTCACATTTTTGGGAATGCTGAGGTGGGGATAGGAATGAATGTGTCAGAAGATACTACCGATTATTCCAATTTAGAGTAAATTTTCCTGTTTTTTTCCACAAAATAGTATCCTCTCAAAAGGTAAAGTATGAAGGATAATTACTTCAATATTTTGTTTATAAAAAGAGCTGGGATCTGTGACAGGCTGTAACTACTGATGAGGAAATTAAGCTCAGTTGCTATCAGGCTCTAAATGCAAATGAGAATGCTCATTCAACTGCCTTCCCTACTTCTTGTAAACAATTTTACAACACCAAGTTATAGTCCAGCAATTTTATTTTAAATTCACAAGCTTTCGGAGGCTTCCTCCTTCCTCAGGTGAACGTTGTTGGAAATGAAATCCTCGAAATGAAATCGCATTTATAATTCACAGAACAATGCTTGGTGATTACAGACAGCTTTTTCAACTGCCCGTTGCCAAGGCAATCAGTGTGCAGACAGACAGGTGTTACCTGCAAGGTCTCCGAATATACAAATCACCAAAAAAAACAAAAAAAACAAAAAAAAGAGATAGAGAGGTAGAAACATAGAAAAGACAGCAACTGACCCGTTATATTAAAAACAGGTAACATTTGTTCGCTGGTGGGGTAACGTGTAGCATGACATGAACCCAAGATCCCGGTTGAGGCCGTCCTCATGGGTGCGGAACTTGGCTATCAATTTCTGCTCGACGATTTTGCGTTGTCGTGTGTCTCGAAGGTCGCCTTGGAGTACGCTTACCCGAAGGTCGGTGGCTGAATGTCCTTGACTGCTGAAGTGTTCCCCGACTGGGAGGGAACCCTCCTGTTTGGTGATTGTTGCGCGGTGTCCGTTCATCCTTCAGTACTTCCATACTTCAGTACATTCCCTCTACCCTTGTCAGTAGCTCAGACTCAACACATACTTCCTTGCTCTCTATCAAAATCAAAGGATCCTTATCTGGAGGCAAGGCTATCCCAACAAGTTTATCATGTTTCTCAAAAACATCCCAAAGAATATTTTGCGTCCGTCTTCACAAAAGAGAGGGACGATGCAGATTATAGTTAAGGAGGAGGTATGTGAAATATTGGATGGGATAAACATAGTGAGAGAGGAAGTATTAAGGGGTTTAGCATCTTTGAAATTAGATAAATCGCCAGGCCCGGATGAAATGTATCCCAGGCTGCTAAGTGAAGCAAGGGAGGAAATAGTGGAGGCTCTGACCATCATTTTCCAATCCTCCCTGGCTACAGGTGTTGTGCCGGAGGATTGAAGCACTGCTAACGTTGTACCATTGTTTAAAAAAAAAGAGAAAGAGATAGACCAAGCAATTATAGGCCAGTCTAACCTCGGAGGTGGGCAAATTATTGGAATTGATTCTGAGGGATAGCATAAATAGTCATTTAGAAAGGCACGGGTTAATTAAGGACAGTCAGCATGGATTTGGTACGGGAAGGTCGTGTCTGATTAACTTGATTGAATTTTTTGAGCAGGTAACAAGGAGGGTCGATGAGAGTGACGTGTTTGATGTAGTCTACATGGATTTTAGCAAGGCTTTTGACAAGGTCCCACATGGCAGACTGGTCAAAAAAGTAAAAACCCATGGGATCCAAGGGAAAGTGGCTAGTGGGATCCAAAATTGGCTCAGTGGCAGGAAGCAAAGGGTAATGGTTGACAGGTGCTTTTGCGACTGGAAGGCTGTTTCCAGTGGGGTCCCGCAAGGCTCAGTACTCGGTCCCTTGCTTTTTGTAGTATATATTAATGATTTGGACTTGAATGTGAGGGGCTTGATCAAGAAATTTGCAGGTGATACAAAAATTGGCCGTGTGATTGATAGTGAGGAGGAAAGCTGTAGACTGCAGGAAGGTATCATTGGACCGGTCAGGTGGACAGAAAAGTGGCAAATGGAATTCAATCCAGAGAAGTGTGAGGTAATGCATTTGGGGAGGGCAAACAAGGCAAGGGAGTACACAATAGATGGGAGGATACCGAGAGGTGTAGAGGAAGTAGTGGTAGGAGTGACCACCGCACTGTCCTCGTGGAGACGAAGTCCCGTCTTCGCACTGAGAACACCATTCAGCGTGTTGTGTGGCATTACCACCGTGCTAAATGGGATAGATTCAGAACAGATATAGCAGCTCAAAACTGGGCATCCATGAGGTGTTGTGGGCCATTAGCAGCAGCAGAATTGTATTCCAGCACAGTCTGTAACCTCATGGCCCGGCATATTCCTCATGCCACCATTACCAACAAGCCAGGGGATCAACCCTGGTTCAATGAGGAGTGTAGAAGAGCATGCCAGCTGCAGCACCAGGCATACCTAAAAATGAGGTGCCAACCTGGTGAAGCTACAACTCAGGACTACATGCATACTGAACAGCAGAAGCAACATACTATAGACAGAGCTAAGCGATTCCACAACCAACGGATCAGATCAAAGCTCTGCAGTCCTGCCACATCCAGTCATGAATGGTGGTGGACAATTAAACAACTAATGGGAGGAGGAGGCTCTGTAAACATCCCCATCCTCAATGATGGCGGAATCCAGCACGTGAGTGCAAACGACAAGGCTGAAGCGTTTGCAACCATCTTCAGCCAGAAGTGCCGAGTGGATGATCCATCTCGGCCTCCTCTCGATATCCCCATCATTACAGAAGCCAGTCTTCAGCCAATTCGATCCACTCCACGTGATATCAAGAAACGGCCAAATGCACTGGATACAACAAAAGCTATGGGCCCCGACAACATCCCGGCTGTAGTGCCGAAGATTTGTGCTCCAGAACTAGCCACGCCTCGAGCCAAACTGTTCCAGTACAGCTACAACACTGGCATTTACCCGACAATGTGGAAAATTGCCCAGTTGTGTCCTGTCCACAAAAAGCAGGACAAATCCAATCCGGCCAATTACCGCCCCATCAGTCTACTCTCAATCATCAGCAAAGTGATGGAAGGTGTCGTCGACAGTGCTATCAAGCGGCACTTACTCACCAATAAACCTGCTCACCGATGCTCAGTTTGGGTTCCGCCAGGACCACTCGGCTCCAGAAACTCATTACAGCTTTGGTCCAAACATGGACAAAAGAGCTGAATTCCAGAGGTGAGGTGAGGTGAGGTGACTGCCCTTGACATCAAGGCAGCATTTGACCGAGTGTGGCACCAAGGAGCCCTAGTAAAACTGAAGTGAATGGGAATCAGGGGAAAACTCTCCAGTGGCTGGAGTCATACCTAATACAAAGGAAGATGGTAGTGATTGTTGGAGGCCAATCATCTCAGCCCCAGGACATTGCTGCAGGAGTTCCTCAGGGCAGTGTCCTTGACCTAACCATCTTCGGCTGCTTCATCAATGACCTTCCCTCCATCATAAGGTCAGAAATGGGGATGTTTGCTGATGATTGCACAGCATTCCGTTCCATTCGCAACCCCTCAGATAATGAAGCAGACCGTGCCCGCATACAGCAAGACCTGGACAACATCCAGGCTTGGGCTGATAAGTGGCAAGTAACATTCGCGCCTGACAAATGCCAGGCAATGAACATCTCCAACAAGAGGGAATCTAACCACCTCCCCTTGACATTCAACGGCATTACCATCGCCGAATCTCCCACCATCAACATCCTGGGGGTCACCATTGACCAGAAACTTAACTGAACAAGCCACATAAATACTGTGGCTACAAGAGCAGGTCAGAGGCTGGGTATTCTGCAGCGAGTGACTCACCTCCTGACTCCCCAAAGCCTTTCCACCATCTAAAAGACACAAGTCAGGGGCGTGATGGGATATTCTCTACTTACCTGGATGAGTGCAGCTCCAACAACACTCGAGGCTCAACAACACCCAGGACAAAGCAGCCCGCTTGATTGGCACCCCATCCACCACCCTAAACATTCACTCCCTCCACCACTGGCGTACCGTGGCTACAGTGCGTACCATCCACAAGATGCACTGCAGCAACTTGCCAAGGCTTCTTCAACAGCATCTCAAACCCATGACCTCTACCACCTAGACGGACAAAGGCAGCAGGTACATGGGAACACCACCACCTGCACATTTCCCTCCAAGTCACACGCCATCCAGACTTGGAAATATATTGCCGTTCCTTCATAGTCGCCGAGTCAAAATCCTGGAACTCCCTACCTAACAGCACTGTGGGAGAACCTTCACCACACAGACTGCAGCAGTTCAAGAAGGCGGCTCACCACCACCTTCTCAAGGGCAATAAATGCTGGCTTTGCCAGTGACGCCCACATCCCATGAACAAATAAAAAAAAGAACCTTGGAGTGCATGTCCACAGATCCCTGAAGGTAGCAGTTCAGGTAGATAAGGTGGCTAAAAAGACATACAGGATACTTTCCTTTATTAGCAGAGGCATAGAATATAAGAGCAGGGAGGTTATGCTAGAACTATGTAAAACACTAGTTAGGCCACAGCTTGAGTACTGCATACTGTTCTGGTCACCACATTACAGGAAAGGTGTGGCTAGAACATTGGGAACGTCCCCTCTCCTTTGAATGATACCAAAGGATCTTTTCCATCCACCTGAGGGGGCAAACAGGGCCTTGGTTAACATCTCATCCAAAAGACAACACCTCTGACAATGTAGCACTCCCTCAGTACCGCACTGAATTATCAGCCTAGATTATGTGTTCAAGTCTCTGCCTGAAGCATCACCTCACAACTTTCTGAAGTGAGTGTAATACTCCTGAGACGAAGCTGATATATCACTCTTTGAATATAGGCACTTCTCATTTAAAAAATTGTTTTCATCTATTTCTATTTTTGCCCACTGGTCTTAGTTTCCTAGGTTACTTTGAAGTAATAATGTAGTTGTGCTATACCTTTTAAAATTTTATATGCTTTAGAACTGTAGATATATCAGCTTGGCTTAAATGAGAGCAGTCTTGCCTCATGGTCAGAAGGTTATGGATTCAAGCACATAATCTAAGCTGACAGAACAGTGCAGTACTGAGGGAGTGCTGCATTGTCAGAGATGCTGTCCTTCAGACAAAATGTTACACTGAGGTCCCATCTGCCAGTTTACATAGATGCTAAAGATTCCATGACAGCTGTTAACAAAGAGCTGGGAGATCGCCTGGTGGCTTGGTTAACATTTCCCTCTCAATCAATATCAAAAAAACAGATTCACTGGTCATTGATCTCATTGTTTGTGGAATCTTGCTATGTGTAAAATGGCCACTGCATTCACCTGCATAGCAACAGTGACTGCACCAGACTAATTTGTTGTATGTGTTACTTTGGGATGTTTCTACTTCTGTTCTCCATTCTGTAAAGTACTGAGAAGTTGTTCCATATGCAAGGAGCTCAATACAAATATAAATTGTTGCTGCACACAATAGACAATTCACTTAGTACTATTAAATGGGAACAAATAGGACAGTAGTAACTTGTTTATGCCTGTCTGTACAGCCAATAATGTCAGCACAGGTCTCGTTTGTATAAAGCAACTAATGGTAAATTGGAAACATCCATTAATTTTTCCTACTATTTTCAGGTCATTGAGTAAAATATTCATGGTAGTTCCATGAATAACTGATGAGTCATGATGTCTACAGGGTTAAGATGGCCACGAGTTTAATATTTCATGTTTAAGGGTGTGTTTCCAAGAAAGTGGGTGGTCAGGTACAAACTGAAGTACGTATAACATAAAGGAGTGTTAAAACTTTCACATTTTTGCACTTAGACTCTCCATTAAAAGGGATTGCACGTGTAATTAAAAATAAATGATGGAAGAACAAACGGACCAAAATAGCAATTGTTAACTACTCAAATTACCTACAGGTAGGATGGCCCCATCATAGAAAGGTTACAGCAGGGAAAGAAGCCATTCAGCCCATCGAATCCATGCCAGCTCTACAGCAAGAACAATCCAGCTGGTCCCACTCCCCCGCCCTATCCACGTAATATGCAAAATTTATTCCATTCAAGAAATCTGCCTCCGCCACTGGCAGTGCGTCCCAGATCCTAACCACTGGCTGCATAAAAAAGTTTTTCCTCATATCACCTTCGGTTCTTTTGCCATATCTTTATAATAAAAAGTAACTACTCAAATACCAACAGAAAAGAAAATGCAGCAATCCTTTGCACTACAATTGGTCCAGCAACGCAGCTTAAGGATGCTGCAGCCGCGAATCTGCTCGAGCAGCCCGGCGGAGGGAGCAAAAAAAACCAATCAGAAAGAGCCGCTGACCGAGCCAATCAGAGCGCTCGGAACCTGGCTGCGCAGACATTGCGAATCAAGCGGCGAAAAAAAAATTCGATGATGGAAAAATCTCGTCAACTGTGGAATTTTTTTTTAAAACACAAAGGAAAACGTTTCTTTTTTGAAAAAAAATCACCTTAAAAAATACTTTTGTTTTCTAAATCGCTTTTAATGTCACATTTCGGTTGAGCGCTCGGTTTTGTCGGAGGGGGTGGCCGCGGCAGCGAGCGCGGACCAAGCAGTGGTGATGGATTGTGAGCGAGGGGCGGCGGTTTGAAGCTCGCGCCCGCGGACCAGGCAGGGGTAACGGATTGTGAGCGAGGGGCGGCGGTTTGAAGCTCGCGCCCGCTCTCGCGGACCAGGCAGGGGTAATGGATTGTGAGCGAGGGGCGGCGGTTTGAAGCTCGCGCCCGCTCTCGCGGACCAGGCAGGGGTAATGGATTGTGAGCGAGGGGCGGCGGTTTGAAGCTCGCGCCCGCTCTCGCGCTGCTGTGATGCGGGTGAAGGTGAAGCGCTGGAATGCCATCGCTTCGTGGTTTTGGGTAGCGAACGATGAGAACTGCGGTATCTGCCGGACGGCGTTTAACGGCTGCTGCCCGGACTGTGAGTACGGAGTCGGAGCGGAGGGGGAGGGGGAGGGGGAGGGGGACTTTTCAACTCCCGCACCGCCCGCCGACTAGCACCGGGCCGCGGCCCGGACTGTGAGGGGCACGGGCTTCAACAGCAACCGGCCCGCTGATGCCGGCAGCAGGCTCAGTCACACCAGGCAGCAGCTGGAGTTGGCTACAGCCCCGGCCCAGTTGCCGGTCGTCCGAAGCAGTCGATCCCTCATTGGGGGCCGGTTCCACCCAAGGAGGATGAGGCTATTTGGCGGGAGGAATACGTCCGACCCCGAGTTGGCATCACCACTCTATTCTAAATCGCTCCCATTGCCTGGAGTGGTGAAATTCCTCTTGTAGACCTTCCTGGAGGTTGGCAGCTACCAGATCACCAAGTGGAGCTTTGCCTCTGGAGGTAGTCAAATGTAAGGAATCTTACAACACCAGGTTATAATTGGACTGTAACCTGGTGTTGTAAGATTGTTTACATTTGTCAACCCCAGTCCATCACCGGCATCTCCACATCTGGAGGGAGTGAATGAGACCATAGTATGAGATATCGTTAAGTGCCTTTGGAGACACGTTAACCACCTTGTTTATATTGCACACTGTTAATATAAAGTGGTAATTGGGCACTGTTTAAATTGTGGGGAATATAAAGTTTATTTGATGTGCATGTGTATGAACACTGGATGATACAAGTTTTTTTTCTTAACAACCTTTCAATACTACGCTTTCTTGGATTTAAATAAGATGAGTGAATGCCTGCTGCCCGTTCCGTTGCGTTATGAAGGAGGAAGACTCACACTGGTGGTGCTTTTTGGGCAGCAGTTTTACCTTTTTGTTGTAACGGCCCATACTATAAATGTGTTAAATTTATAAATGCGATTAAACGGCAATTGTGTAGTATTGCTTTAAGTGACTTACTTTTAGTAAGAAAAGTTTAGTTGGACTGACTTCTCCTTCGTGCCCTTCAATCGTTTTTTCTGCTAGTACATTTTGCACAGGCTGGATCCACTACTATACCCCAGACAGCACCTCTTTCATTAAAGGATGCATCATACAGATATCACACTGTTAAAGATGCGAAATGCCACGTCCTTCTGAGCTGCAGCTTGAAACTGAATACATTAGAATCTAAAAGTTTCCTAACCAAATAGCATTTACACTTTTACCCAAGTTGATTTAACAAAAATGAGACTGTGGGTTTAAATACATAGCTCCAGTATTGCAGAATAAAATATTGTGTATTATGTGGTACTGTATAATATTCCTGACCGATAAACAGTTCATCATCCAACTTGCCACAAGCAGTGCTTTGTTGGACAAGTCTAAAGTACTGCAGATCGGAAGGATGGCTGGGTGACATGTACTTCATGAATGTTATTAAAATAGCTAAACAAGGAGGTTTAAACTCGCAATGGTAAATGTAGCACTGATAGCAGGATGTTTTTCAGAGTGAACAATGCATGGAAATCACTCTGGAAAAGGTAGTGGAAGCGAAAGCCTGGAATTGTTGAAGAAACAATTGGATGCTGCAATGGGGAGACTATAGGGTCTTTCTGGATGGTTGAAGTAATGGCCAAATAGCTTTTCTGTAATTATCATGTGTATTAGTTATTTGCCATTTTTTTAAGTGTCTTGGTGTTTATACACCAATCCCTAGCTGCCAGGGCTCTGCTAATCTAGTTTTCATTTGGCTGGAAGTATGCATGTGGGTAACATGCCTATTCGCTCCTTACAGTGTGCTCACTTCATGGCTGCTTCATTTCATGGTGGCTGTTTTATCAGACTCTAGCTGAGTGTGGAATGGTGGGTAATCTTCACTAGAGTGCATTATCGCCTAACAGCTTCTACTATTACATCACCTTGATATTTTTAAATGGATATAATGTGAAAGAAAGAACATGCATTTATTTAGCACCTTTTATGAACTCGGGATGTCCCAAAGCGCTTCACAATTAATTACTTTTGAAGTGTGGTCACTGTTGTAATATAGGGAAACGTGGTAGCCAATTTGCGCACAGCATGGTCCCACAAACAGCTATGAGATAAATGACTAAATAAACTCTTTTTAGTGGTGTTGATTGAGGGATAAATGTTGGCCACGACAGTGGGAGAACTTCCCTGCCCTTCAAGTAGTGCCATGGGATCTTTTATATCCTCCTGAGAGGGCAAATGGGACCTTGGTTTAACATCTCATCCAAAAGATAGCACCTCCAACAGTGCAGCATTCTATCAGCACTGCACTAGAGTGCCAGCCAAGATTATGTGCTCAAGGCCTGGAGTGGGCTTGCACCCACAACCTTTTGACTCTGAGGCAAGAGTGCTACCACTGAACCACAACTGACGATTGTTGAGTGATTTTGAGGAATTTATAATTAGTAAGTGAATCAGCTCCCCTTGCTTGCATCTTTGTACCAATGTTAGATTGTAAAACACTGCCTGAACAGGCTTGCTACATAATTTGGCTGGGCTTGGTGCAGAAATTGGGTTTGAGGTGCTACAGAATTCTAGGGGTTCTGTTTTTACCTCGACACTCGAGTGTTTGCAAAAAATGAAAGAAAAAAGATTGATTCCTGTGCTCACCTTTCCTAAAACTTGCATGATTGTGCATTGTTCAAATTTAAATGTAAACACTCCATTAATGCTGATACTAGGGTGAACTACATATGCATGGTAAAGGAGTACATAATAGCTGGGATTTCTTCCTACACCATTCAAGTGAGACTTCTGGTGGGCGATTAAGAGGAGATATTTAAAGTCAATAAATTCCAATAATAACCTCAGTTCAGTAACATGAAAGCAGATTTCAGTTTATTTCACTTACATTTTCTTGGAAAGCTGTAGTTGGACTCAGACCAGAAACTAGTTTCTGTATGGCACCAATTTTAACTTTTGCGTCTCAAACATTTTTTTAATGGACTTTTTGGCCTGAAGAAGCCAAAGTGAAAAGCTTATTGCACCTTTTGATCTGAATGCTCCTTTTCTGATGTCTACAGATTATTCAAATTCTGTGCAAGAAAGTAGCACGAGGCAACCTGAAGCTGAGAAATGTTTCACAGAATCCCTTACATAGATGTTTGTGTTTCAGGTAAAGTGCCAGGAGATGACTGCCCATTGGTGTGGGGTCAGTGCTCTCATTGTTTCCATATGCACTGTATCCTGAAATGGCTGAACTCTCAGCAGGTCCAGCAACATTGTCCCATGTGTCGACAGGAGTGGAAGTTCAAAGAGTGATGAGTAACTGGAGAAATTGAGTGAGGAATCCTGAAGGCTCAGAATCGGACTTTGTACAGACCTTTTCTTTGGTTTCTCAACAATAATGCAATAAAACAACATCTTTAGCTTGTTACCAAGGAGATTAAGGACAGTCTAATACTTTTGTAAATATTACATAAAGTGGTGTAAAGCAAGAATAACTGATGAACTACGTAAAATAGTTGCAATGCTAAGTGAGCAGCCAGATGCTATGTATAAAACTGTTTAACATAAAAGGTCAATATGACATCTTTGACTACCTACTATCTGACTTCATGGCTAATTGGTGAATTAAAACTTTTGTTCATAAACATTGCTATGTATTTTTTATTCTCAAACCATTAAAGAGACTGATGCAGTTCAACTAAAGGAGGTCTGGCTATATTTTTGAAAATGTAGCACTGCATAGTTTCTATGTGTTCCTGCTAGAAAGCAGAAAATCTGTTTGTGCAGCTTTAGCAAAATGTTGTGGGGAAGGGGGAGAGAAATGGTGCTTCACTTTTTAAAACAAAAACTCATCACTTCGACCAAAGTTTTGGATATGTTAAATGCTAAAATAAAGGATTGACTTCTTTTAAAAGCTGTGAAGTTATTGAATTACCATTGAATTTTACAGCACAGATCGAGGCCATTCAGCACACCAATACCTGTGCTGCTCTCTGAAAGAGCTATCCACTTAGTCCCATTCACCCTCCCTTTCACAAAATCACTTCAAATTTTTCTTTTTCCCCTTTAAAAACTAATATGGATTCTCTTTCGGGTAGTGCATTCCAGACTTCGTTCTTTTGGTAATAGTCTTAAATTTATGCTCTCTAGTTACCGACTCACCAATCAAAGTAAACAGTTTTCCCTATTTACCTCATCACAACCCCTGCTTTGAACACCTGTATCAGATTGCTTGACTATCTCTGTTCTAATGAAAAGAGCTACAGTTTTTCTAGATTCTCATCCCTGGTATCATCATCTTCAGTCTCTTCTGCACCCTCTCCCTGGTTTTCACATCTTTCCCAAAGTACAATACATAAAACTGGATGCAAGATTTTGACTGTGACCTGACCAATGATTTGTTTAGGTTTAGCAATTATTTGCTTTTGTACTCTATTCCCCTAATTATAAACCTAGGGTCCTATTTGCTTTTTGTTAGTTTTTTCAGCTTGTCTTCTGTTTAAAAAATGACAGTAAATTTTAATACATAATTCATTGAGGAAAAGTTTTAATGCAAGTTATATATCTGAACACTAAAATAGCACAAACTATAGATTTAAGAGGCAGGAAGGAGAACAATATTTCCCTTAAAATATAGGAGGAAGGAATATGTGATGGAAGATTCATTTTACTAGCAAAAAAGCAGTCCCCTGGATGTCTGCCATGCCAACTCTTATGATAGGAACAAGACCCATTCAGTAGAATTGACAGGTTGACATTAAGTTGAATATCAAAAAGCTCAATATTGGCCATGGCTTGAGTTGCTGGTCAGTCAGCCTTATTTGGCACAATGCACTGTAACTTCAGAAACAAGGTCTATGATGATATGAGGAAAATTTGGCCTTCAAGCTGACCAAGGATAATTTTCTGTGGCCTTCAGAGGCCGACTGAATGAGTATGCAGTTGAAAGATCTACAAAGCAATGAAAACTGAAAGTATAAGAATTTTGTTAACTTATCAGTGATCTTCCTGGCTTTACAGCAATATATCTGACACTAATTTGCACTAAGCCGAGACTGATCATCATGTGGGAAGAACCAAATTGTTTTCAGTAAGTGTGATGAGAATGTGTTTATAGCAAACACTTCAACTGAATGGGTGATGTTCAGAACAGTTGAAAATAAAATGTGTTTATTTCACAGCATGATAGTAAATCTCTCACTTTTTAGAATGCATTATTTGCAACCAGGTTTGATCTCAGTATGTGTTTATATTTCCCCACAAGGTGTCGATCATATTTGATTTTATCTAATTTCATTTGAACTCCCTTTCTGTTCGTTGTTTTGATTTTGATCTAAAGGAAAATAGATCAACATTTTGAGGGATCTTTTGAGGTTGGGGAGCAAGGTAGCATAACAGAGGAGTTTGGAGAGAGAGCTGCCTCGAGTCAGGCCAAGACAGCTGAAGGCTCAGTCACTGGTGGAGGCGAGGGAGCAGGGATCAGCATCAGAAGACTGGAGGGCATAGGCTCATACAGAGCATGGAACAGATTGGGTGGGGCAAGACAAGACATATTTGGAAACGAGGATGAGTTTAGTAGAAGGTTATGCTGATAGGGTTAGATGAAGCAGGGTGGGAGATGGCTCACGTTGAGCATAAACACCGGCACAGACCAGTTGGGCTGAATGGCCTGTCGTGGTGCCGATGACAGAGAGGACGGGCAAGTGGGATAAGGTGCAGTTGGTAAAGTTTTGGACGAATGTACGTTTATGTAGGGTGGAATGTAGGAGACTAATGAGTGAGTTGGGGAGCTGGGCCTGCAGGTCATGAAAGAGTAGATAAGGATTTCAGCAACAGTGGAGGTATGGGTGGAGATGGGCACTGTTGTAGAGGTGTAAATAAGCAATTATGGTGGAGGATATGCAGTTCTGTAATGTTGCAGCCCACTAAAAACGCAAAACCATATTGATGGTATTTACTACACATTTTCTTTTCCCAGTTTTAACTTTTTTCCCGCATTTCATTAGTGCTCACTGGGCCATACATAGAGAAAATGAGCATATGACCTGCCAGGCCTTTTGCCAGTGCTGCTGTTGAGATCATAGCAAGAATGTGCATGAGACTACCACTTAGTTTTCTTCCCCCACCCTCCCTTGTGGAGCACTTGGCCTTCTATTAGGATCAAGATAAAGTCTGAAAAAAAGTCATAGTATGGAAATTTGCATCCAATTTGTTCTACCACTCTGGCACACCATATTGAAATGTACTCAATTTTATTTTTCTCACCACTGTTAGTACCACCACTCTTAGAAGCTATAAAATCTATTTTATTTTAGTATCTTTATTATAGTTTTAATTTGGTTATATTTTAGTCTTTATTTTAATGCCCTATCATCAGCTTCTGTTCCAGTAGAGCATTAGTGCATGGATTGTAACTTGTCCCTATGAATGTATTTTAACCCTTTTGCAGATGCAAACATGTTTACACAAATTGTACTCCAGATGGCACCAACCGAACATAAATTTAGAAATATTATGCACAAAACATGTGCAACCAGTACCTTTTTTGCAAAATAACTTTTGCTCGGACACACTTGTGGTAAATAAGTTAAATTTAAATTTTCAGTAAAATATACGTGCTCAATTGGATTGGGAAATGATTCGTATATTTTGTTAATGCTAAGTTTGATGGCATTAATTCTTGGGCAATGCTTGTATGTATTCTACTCAATGTGTTGGTGCAAAGATATATTCAGCCATTTTGATTTTGGGGTGTGGAAATACTGCTAGTATCTTCAGTATAATACAAATTAATTAATGTTTGTGGCTAGGAGTTATTCAAATCCTTAAAAAAATGAACATAAAGAAACTATCAAGATTGCTTGCTAGGTGAGCTAATAAAATAACTAGACCAGGCTTCATGTTACAGTCATTCAATTTACAGTATGGTATGTTGGTAGGCCTGCATTCTGCCAAATATGTGCTTAAAAGATAATTTGACAAAAAAAAAAATCAAGGTTTCTAGTGGGAGAATGAACCTATTGTCCTGCCACTTCATTTTGAACAGATAATCACTTTATAGACAGAATTTCCAATCCAAATTGAAGTATTGGTCTCAGATATTAATAAAACAATGGGTATGTGAATAGCATTTAACTGCACCCTCCACTCTGCAATACTTTGCTTCAGGAAGATTTTAGCACTAAAATAAAATGTGAAGCAAGAATATAATTTGTCATTTTATTCCCATAGTCAATGAGCTGTGGATCTTTTTTCAGTTTCATAAGTGCAACTAATTTCTTCAAATAGAAATTTGAAGAAATATAATTTCGCCAACAGAAATTATAATCTGCAAAAGTTTTCATGCTGAATATTATGGAATACAGTGAAAGCAAAATAGATACCAATGTTCATAGTACATTCAGAAACAATGTTACAACACTCTTGCTTCTAATCTGTGGTAACCACACAGGGACAATGGGGAATAGTACACATCTGAAACCAGACAATGCCATTGTGCTTTAAATGCATAACTGACATTTCAAGGGTTTGAGTTGTCGGGTAAAATTGACTCTATGATTGACATAAAAACAGATTATTCCTATTGAAGCCATTTTGGGAAGTTTCTTGTTTTAACATTAAAAACTACCCCCTCAATTGACTGCTGGAGTTGTAATGGCACTAGTAATAGCACTAAGGGAAAATGAAATTTTTTCTCCCTTTTCACACTTGCATTATTTGCAATAGAAGAATGTGGTTGGATATGTTGCTGTTTTAGTACTGTACTCAAAAAATTCTCAGCCTCTTTGCTACACAACTGCCCCTGTATAAAATGGGAAATTATGGCTGGGAGAGGTTGGTGAGTAAAGTCACCTTGATCATCTTGTACACAAAAGATTTCAGGGCAGGGGTGGGGGGGGGGGGGAAATCACTCTACAAAAAATACACCCTCACATAGTGCTGCCTTTCCTTCTCGATTATGCTTACTTTAAAATGAAAAGAAACTTATTAGGATGATTAGAAATTATCTGTTTAGCACTGTGCTTATGAAACTTTGGCTTGGAGTTACTGGAGTAAAAATTCATCTGGGCCAGTTTTCGTTCCCAGATTCAGTGCTGCACAATTAGCTCCTTCTGGTTTCACAGGAAGAGTTGAAAAAAAATCCATACTTATAGTTGGTGCCGCTTGGGCTGCTGAAGAATCCTGAGCAGAGCATATAATGGGGGCCTAACGCCTGTTTTAGGTGTTGTACCAACTGAATATCATTTGGAAAGGCAATAAAAGAAAACCTGCAAATGCTGCAAATCAAACAAAACCAGAAAATGTTGGAAACAGCCAGCAGCTGTGGAGCAGACAAATCATGTTTTTGGCTGGGCCCCTTTTGCAGAACTGAAAGATGTACAAGCATTTTTATAGTCTCAGAAAAAGGGGAAGGAGAGGGAAGAAACAAAAATACAACAACAGACAGGAAGTATCCATGGAACGGCTGTTAGATAATTTAACACATTGTTTTGGTGGTGCAGTGGGAAGAATAATTAAGCAAGAATGTGTGAATAGTCATGGCAATGTGAAGCACACCGACAGGAAAGTTGAGAAAAGGAAATCACAGAAAACCTATAGATCAGGTCTAAAATGAATACAGAAAATGCTGGCACCAGTTCAAAGAAAAAAGGAAAAAACAGGCCAACACATTCTTTTCCCCCCAATGCCACCAGCACCCTGGGTTCTGACAAAGTGTCTTTTTTTTACTCCAGTGACTCCAAATGTCAATCCACACCTACACTTAATGCCACTGACAGATGCATCCAACAGCACCAGTACCCTTTGTTAAGAAAATGGAGGATATAGCTAAGGTCCAAAGTTATTAAAGTCAATGTTCAGACCAGAAATTTGCAGAGTACCCATGAGGGAGATAAGATCCCGTTCCTCAAACTTGTCTTGAGCTTTATTGGAACAATGTAACGGTAAAGACAATGGCGAGAGTGGGAAGGAGAGTTAAAGTGGTGAGCCACAGGTGGCTCAGAGTCACATTTCCAATTAAAATGGAGGTGTTCAGCAAAGCATTTGTTCGTACAAATGTACAGCAGATTGCGCTGTGAGCAGTGAATACACCATACAGAAAGTACATCTAAATTGGTGTCTCACATGGAAGAAGCTCTGGTACAGAAGGTAAATGCAACAGAGAAACTGTGAGATAAGTATAGGATCTTTATAGGAAACAGGGTGAGTAGAAACATACCCCAGGTAGTTGTGGGAGTTGGTGAGCTTATAATAGATGTCTGTGGAAAGCCTGATGCTGGACAGAGAGAGAGAGAGAGAGACTGGAGGTAGACCACATAAAAGGTGAGGTGGAAATTGAAAGCATAATTAATAAAATATTCAAAATCAGAGCAAAAGCATGAAGCGGCACCAACACAGTCATGATTATAAAAGAAGAGGAGGCCAGAGAGGCACGAGACAGATTGTGTTCAGCATATCCTTACAAAAAAACAGGCAGAGTGGGCCCCTTATGGGTTCCCATAGGGACACATTTATCTGGAGGAAGTGAGTGGAGTTAAAGAGAAGTTGCTCAAAATGAGAATAGGTTCAACCAGCTGGAGGAGGCTCGTGGTGGATGGGCACTGTTTGGATCGCTGTTCGTAGAAGAAGTGGAGGGTCTAGAAAATGTGCTGGTGATAGACGGAGGCACACAAGTGGCGTTTTTTAACCCTGCTCACCTGGTGGAAACTGGGCAGGTAGGTAGTTAAAATCACCCATGAGACTTACCCGCCAATGTCCCACCTCTCTTCCCACAAGTTCCAATTTTAACCTGCCCTTTCAAGCAGTGGGAAGGACATCGGATTATATCATCATGGCCTGACAGCTATTTTAACAAGAGGCCCGATCGGGGAAGCCACTGTGACTTTCCAGCCAGGCCAACCTAGTGGGAAGAGGAGCCAGAAGAGGCCCAAAAAGGTAAGTCAGTTTACTTTTTTAAAAAAAACTTTCTTTGTGGGGCAGGAGGAACAGGAGTGCATCTATAGGCACCATGAGGAAAGTTTAAGCCTTCTCTGGCCCTTCTGAACCCCCTCCCCACGAGTGCTGGGGACCGTTCCACTTGATCCCTGGTGGAGGTCTCTGCTTCCTGTAATTCTGCTCCCACCCACTGGCCAGCTGCCATATGGGGATCACTCCTTCCACCTGTTTGCAAACAACTCTTAATGCATACTGCCAGGCCCACCATTTATACATAGAAAGTCGTAAGTGGAAACTCATAATTGATTACCACCACTGTTCTTGCCGACAGAAGGTGATTATTTGGTTTTCAGTTAAAGCCTGACTGAACTATCATCTAAAACAAAGTTTTATTGATACTTAAAGGGGACAAATCAGTTTGTTTAAATTACTTGATTAATGGAAATTGGATAATGTATCTCAGACACAAAAATATTTAGCAGTGTTTTTAAAGAAGTACAATATTCAATTTATATATTTCAAACAATTTCAAGACATTAAATATTTGTTTTCCTGGAGGAAACCAGGCAGTGATTTATTATGGTGCAGCTTAGATTACGGTTCACTCAGTCCTAACACTTCAACAAGTACTTACAGTATCGTCCACAGAGTTCTGCTGGTTCATGCAAATTTGACATGTCAGGCACTACTTAAAACATCTCAAGCATTTACAGTCTTTAACAGCTGTTTCATACCAAAAAAAATGGATTCATGCAGTGTTCTTAGTTCTTACAAGCAGTGGTTTCAAAAAAAATGACAAACACTTTAAATATATATTATACATACATAAATACAAAAAGTTCTAGTTAATAATTAAACAACAGATGTCCTCATAGGTATCTGGAAATAAGTTATATTATGAAGACAAATGCTAAGGTGCCACTCACTTGTTTTGCTATCAAAAAAGACAGGATACATAACCTCACTAGTACCTGGTAAACGTGCATGCATTTACTGGTGCCAATTTGTTTATCATTGTGACTGGATCACATTTACAACTTACATTTTTATAGTCCTCACATACAGAAAGATATCACAAAGTGCTTTACAAAGTAGGGTAAAATAATGGACCTATTTAAGTACAATCAAAGATCTTTCTAAAACTTCAATCACAGTCATAGAAATTCATTGGAAATGTTTCCCCCACCATTATTTGCCTAGTTTTATATAAATATTGAATTATTTTGAGAAGACTACTAGGCTATTTAGGCTCACTAAATGTTACATTCAAAGAGCTCAAGGGAAACAATTTCCCATTCAGCATCCATGACATCACTGTACACCACGAGTGCAGAAGTAGGTGGTTTTACTTTTGTTCTGTACCTACAATAAGAGTATTCCCCCTCTATATCTCTCTCCTCACAAGTTAGAATGATGCCAACGGGGGGGAAAATGCATCTGAAATTATACAATAAACCTTTGACTTTTTACGTATAATAAAAACATAACAAACTAGATTTCCAACGGTATGCACGAAAACGTAATAGCATCCTATGTCTGAAAACACACTGGCTGGAATTTCCTTTTCCACCCACCCCATGTATTAAGAGCAAAGGAAAAATTCACCCACTGATTATTAAATTCTTCAGATTTCCTTTCATACGATCCTTAGACAAATGCACTAGAGTGGTGCTTGTTCAATCCAGACAATTTTCTTTTGCTCATCCTTTATTGCTGCTTTTACTGAGGTGACGAGTGAATCAAGATCACTCCAACTGTCGGCAATACTGTTGTACAGGCATGGCAGGGTGTCCAAGCAAGTCTCCTCCCTTCGAGAACACTCCAAAAGCAAATCTTCTGTCACTCCGTATTTCTGCAAGATTTTTCTAAACAAATCAAGAATACATTAATGTGTCTTCTGCCACATAAGGACAGACTCTTGAAAGAGAATAAAGCGTATAAGTACCAAAAACTTAAGTTACATCAGAAAATTAGTTTTTTCCTCCCCATACAATCATTGTGTTAATAATTCTAGTTAAAGATCTCCTCGGTGGAATCTTGTGTTCACACCTTTCACACCCTAGGTTCAATGACCTAGGGAAAGGGGGTTCCCTTGGAGAGCATCCACTGAATAATACTGGCACTGACCAGGAGGCCAATTTGGAGGCTAATCATGGATTATTTTCTGAAGGTGTTCTTCTCTGGGGAATTTATGGAGGCTGAACAACAACAACAACAACTTGCATTAATGTAATGCCTTTAATGTAAAAAAAACCCCAAGGCACTTCATGATAGAAATAGATGAGAAACAAATGCCGAGCCATGGAGGGAGAGATTAGGATTGGTGTTGAGTAGATTTGTAATGGTGGAGAGAGAAGTGGTGACAGTGTAGATTAATAAGGACAGGTGTTATGGATAAGTGGGACTTAGTATAGGACAGGGTATGATCAGCTGAATTTTGGTCAAGTTGGAGTTTATGGAGTGAATTATCCAACTCAGCCTCCTCCTAAGGTCTCCACCATCATAGATGTCAATGTCCAACCAATTCAGTTCACTCCATGTAACATTGAGAAGTGACTGAGTGCATTGGACACAGTGAAGGCTATGGGCCTTGACAACATCCCGGCTGTAGCTTTGAAGACTTGCACACCAGAACTAGTTGTTCCCCAATCAAGCTGTTCCAGTGCAGTTATTACACTGACATCTACCTGACAGTGTGGACAATTACTTAGGTCTGTTCTATCCACAAAAAAAAACTTTTAAAAATCTAAACCAGCTAATTATCTCCCAATCAGCAGCAAACTGGTGGAAGGAATCATTTATGCTAAGCTGTTTCCCATATCATTCGTTATTTCACGAAAGGTGTAGGACACTTCTAGTAGGTACACCACTGAAATATAAGCAATCAAAGTCATGCTCTGAACCAGCAACAGCATTGAAATGCCCTCATAGAAGGATGGATGTGGACTGGCCACATGAGTACAATCTATAATACCCTGGAATTTTGTGAAGCCTGCCACATGGAAAAGGTTCTCCAGCTGTAGTATCCTTTCTACAAGGAAAGTTATGAAGATATTTTCCCAGGCAAAATGGCACCTGTTGTTTGCTTTATGCATCAATGGACAGCATACTGGTTGATTTAGCAGATGTCCCTTGTGGTGGCCTGGAAGGATCCTGATGCTTATTGCAGTGGTGACCTCTGCAGCTACAGAAGAACCATCCCATATCTTGAAGTCACCTGCAGGTCAGCTTGGAGAAGTTGGCATAGCTCTGTTACAGCCTCTCCAATTTAGGCAATGTACTACTTGCTGGCCTCCCATCCTCCACTCTCCATAAACTGCAACTTGTCCAAAATGCAGCTGCCCATATCCTATCCCTTAGTAAGACCCGTTTGTCCACCATCTCCATCCTGACTCACCTACATTGGCTCCCAATGCATTGAAATTAATATCCTAGCCCACGTCTTCAAATCTTTCCACTACCTTATTTTGCCCTCTCTCTGCAACCTTCTCCAGCCTATTATTCCCTCCTGCATCTTTCAGTCCTCCAGTGCTGCCGGTTTGTGCATTCCACTCTCCCCTCACCCAAACACTGTAGCATAGTCTTCAACCGCCACAGGTCTGCACTCTGGAACCCTCCCTATTCCCTTCTGCCTCTCTATTTCTCTCCATTTTTAAAAACCATCCCCAAACCGTTTTTTTTGAGCTCGCTTTCTGACACCTCTCCTAACTCTCCCGCCATCATCTACGAACTTGACCAATTAACATTGTAACTAATGATCACAATGGTTTTTTCAATAAATTACTGAATAAATTCATTAACTATCACTAACATTAACTTGGCACCATGGAATTACAATGCTATTCAGAAAATTCTGGCACATGCTTCCCCCTCAACTGGAGTTGATTCTGAGCTGTAAAACCATGCGCAGTCAAAACATTTATGAAGCAACATCAAGTTGTCAAAAACAAAAGGACTTGCACACAAGCTGAACATATGCAAATAAGCTTGCCTACACAAAGTTTGCTCCTGTTATTTACGAGCACACTGTTAAATTATTTAAAGCAGATGATGAATAGGAACCTTTAGGGATTTAGCAACAGGCATGCAAGAGGAAAGGTTGCAAGTAAGCAAGAAGAATAAAAGCTCATATCTATTCCATCCACACATCTGCTTTCTGTGCCATTTCAAACAAACCAAAAAATTTCTGCATGCACAAAGTTGCAGTATCTGTTGCGCACAATCTGTTGTGCACAGACGGAGGAAATGATATATGCGCATACACTATAGTACTTGCATACTTTGTACAGTTGTGGTGCCACAGATGACGATGGTTAAAGGAAGACATTCAGCACCTTTTAATCTAGTACATCATGATGTTGGTACAATTGTCTTAGGCAACAACTTCCGACGAGCTTACAGCAAGGTCGGTAGTTCACAAAACAAACTGGGGAGACTGGCGCAAGGAGGTTCACGGTCTCTGTTTTAGTGCTGCTTTTTTGTCATCTAAACATGAAGGTAAAAGTGCTTTTTGGCTCAGTTCTGCTAAGGGTGCTCTGATCCACCTGGGTACCAATTGACTTGCTGACTGAAACAAAACAAAAACGTTTTAGGTTTAAGGGCTCCCTTTTGAAAAGAACTCCTATGTCCCTTTTGGGGATATAGGGCAGGATTTTAACTGCCAAGTCTGGGTGGGTTCAGGGCAGGGGTGCAAACAAAATCGCATTTTTATGGAGCGGGAGGGAATCCTGGCTCCAAACAGCTGAAAAACGCGTACGACCCAGAAGCATCTGGGTGCGTGCACGGATCAGGAAGCCGGAAGTCCCGCCGGCAATTAAATCCGGCGGGCCGATAATTAAAAGGGGCAAATGTACCTCATTGAGGTACTTAAGTTTGTCTAAAATGCAAAAAATAAACTCTTAAAAAGATTTTAATGTTACCTGGGTGGCTTTCCCACGGCTTCCGATTCACGCCTGGTGAAACCAGGCGGGAAGGGCCGGATCAGTGAAAAATAAAATAAATAAGTGAAATAAAATTACATTTCCCATTGTAAAATATAAATAAAACATACCTTACAAATGATGTCACCTGCACCCCCACTGCTCCAATGTCCCCCTCCCCACCCCCCCCTGATGTCTGATGTGTCCCTCCTCCCCCATCTCTCTTCCAGCAGCCAATGAGGTCTCTCTCTCTCTCTCTCTCTCCTCCCCCCCCCCCCACCCCTCAGATGTGTAGTTCCTCTCTGTTGACAGGCAGCCAGCCTGTCAATCAGGCTGGCTGCTGGGCGCGAAACCAGGAAGAGGCATTGATTGGCCTCATTAACACTTCCCTTCCTGGTTTCGCACTGGCAAATCCTCCTCCCTGCTCTCCTGCTGGCATGCCCATAGTCTCCCTTGGTTATTACATGAGCATGGTATGATATAAAAAGTCAAGGATTCATCCTGACCATATATTATTTAATAGATTTATAAATTAGCATTTTTAAAGGTGACAATATATAAGATATGCCACATTGCTGTTGAATGAGATGTTAAAGGGGATATTTAATTACATGTGAAAATGTTCAGTAAGCGTGAATATGGGCATTTTTACATTAGCTTTTGCCTAGTTCAGATGGCAGGAGAGCAGTGTTCTTGCATTTACACTGCTAGAGCTGACTTCTGTAATCTGGCAACAAAACTGTCGACCCAACATTCCCCCGCAACAAGGGGGGGCCAGCTTTAGCAATTCAAAAACAGGGAACCTGTGCACTGATGCTGTTCTCCAGTGATCTGAACTAAACAAATGTTAATTTGAAAGTGCCTTACAGCTTCCGTATATACTGGTTGCATACAAATACCCTATTTTGAATTGAGCCAAATGTAAATGAATGGGATATGGTGAAACTTTCCTACAATATAAATTTGCGTACATCTAAGTTACATAAAGTTTGTTTGACCATATATGGAAACTCTTAATGCTGCATTGATATTGAAGAACTGCTTACTGAAGTAGGTGTTGCTATAGAAACCATTCCATTTAAAATGTGGGGCAATTCCTAAATCAGTTGGATTCTCTTTAACAGTGTATGAACAAACTTGTGTGTGCATTGTTGTTGTAAGGTCAGAGACTGTGACTACTGGAGTTGCTACTTTTCACAGAGAACATGACTACATCCACTTCTGAGGGCAATCCACTTTGCATTTATAAGGACAGACTGCAATCACCTATTCTGGTCACGTGCCCTGTCCAATGGAATGAAGGATGTTTATATTCAATTTGTCGCCAAATTTGAAAAAGGTTGTTGAAAAAAACCTGAAAATAAATGTGCAATCAATGTTGCAATGTTGTAATTCGGGCACTCATAACAGCTCAGTTCCTAAGCTAACATTTGCAAGACAAATACATTTGCAAATAGCGACCAATGCAAAACAGTAAATAAAATTTGTACTAGGATTTGGGAATGAACTCAGTTTTCCTATTAAACCATGCAATACAGTTTGACTTACTTCATTTTCTTAATGTTCTTCTCACAGAGGCGGACAATGATGACAATGGGATAGATCTCCATCTGATGTAACTGCCTCACACAGTCCAGACCAAGCTCCAGTAGGCAGTGGACATTCTGAAATTAACCATGGAAACCAAAGCAATTTATTTTCAGTTTTTTTTCCCCATTCAATCAACCTTTTCAGCAATGGAAAAGTACCAATGGGATTATGTAGAATATGCTCAATCCAGATTTATATTAAAACTATTGTTTCAGATTGAAAACAAATTAATTCAAATCACAGTCAGCCCAACAGCAAATGTTGATTAGAATTTAGGAGAGCATTCCTAATAGCTCAGCT
The DNA here is from genome assembly GCF_035084215.1 of Heptranchias perlo. Lineage (NCBI taxonomy): Eukaryota > Metazoa > Chordata > Chondrichthyes > Hexanchiformes > Hexanchidae > Heptranchias > Heptranchias perlo. Next base: position 16,899,157 of record NC_090347.1, read on the forward strand.
AGTTAAGGCAGTGAGTAGCAGAGCCATACTCACTTGGAAGGTCCCAGGTAAAATCTTTGGTCTGGGCTGAGTTAACTGATCTCACTGGAGGCAGTTGTAGGAACTTTGCAATTGGCCTCAACTCTCCTGGCTCAGGAGAAGAAATTTGGTCAAAGTTTCCATTCCTGGACATTATCTAGTGACTCCAGCTGGAAATATTCATTTGTTGATGTCAGTTGAAAACAGAATCAAGCTTGGCTGTGATACTCCCCAAGGTTAAATGGCCTGCCGACACTCACTGCCTAGGCTCACAAATGAGAAACGGCCACTTGGATGAGGTACTGGAGGGCATCCAATACCTATTAAACTGTATCCCAAGAAGGAAGAGAAAGTACTTTCCAGAGAGAAAGAGACCAAGGGAGGTGGAAAAAGAAAACAAAAAAGTCAAGAATGAAAAAGAAAGATTATCTGAACAAAAATGAAATTAGAAACGCATCACAAAGCTTTCTCCATTAACTCATGGGTAAATACACTATTGTACTGAGTAAACAGTACTATTATACTGAGCTATATGGATCAGGACAGTCTCCGTTTTGATCCTTGGTTATTCCAGATTTAGTTAACCTCAGCAGTGGAGTGCTTCAATTGGTATCAGTGTCACTAGGCCGGGAAGGGAAACATCAGTTAAGATTTCCACTCCTATTAATTATCCAGTAAACATTCCTTTGCCTTTTCACCTTCTGGGGTGCTGACTTAAAGTTAAATAAAATTAACCTGATTAACATGATTTTTCCTCCTCAGAAGATTAAAGGGGTGAGGTAGAGTTCATGTTGGGTGATGTGCATATTATCTACAGAAGCTGTGGACTTGATGGGAAAAATGGCTGTTACTTGTTCTGTGGTTTCTTTTGTTCTTAAAACAACTGTGGATAGATAAAACACATGAATGTACCAACGTAGAGTATGTAGTATGTAACAAAACAAACTTTGGTAGTTTCTGTGGTAGAGCATTGACCTGATTTAGAAGTTCAAAGTTCAATCTCATCTTCTTCTGACACTCATATTTGTCTTCCATAATTCAGTAAGCTTTGCCAATTATTTGGCTAACTCACTAGATGAAAAACATAAGGGCAATGGGAAGTGGCAGTGCTAATCCTATTTTGCAGAAGCATCCTTTATCTATCCACATCCTTCCCCATCTACTGGTCATGAAATATGATGTGGAGATGCCGGTGATGGACTGGGGTTAACAATTGTAAACAATTTTACAACACCAAGTTATAGTCCAACGATTTTATTTTTAATCCCACAAGCTTTCGGGGGCTTTCCCCTTCCTCAGGCGTCTTTTCCACACCGCCTGAGGAAGGGGAAAGGTCATGAAATAGGTAGAGAAAAACCACAGATAAAGGAGGGATATAATGGGAAGGGCAACAATGAGAGAGCAAAAAAGGAAACGAAAAGCCAGTGAAAGAAAGAACACCAAAACCCAAATTAGTTACAAAAGTATGCATAAAATCAACAATATTACCTTAGCAACTACAGTCTCTACTGCCTTCCGTGTGTAACAGCAGCAAATTGAGTCCTGTACTTCTTTCACTCCCAAAATATCCCCTTTTCTGTCTTTCTCGGCATACTCAGTATTGTTCAAGCACTCTAAAAAATATAAAGAATTCAAGTTCTTATTCAGTTTATATGGAATATTATGAGCGAGGACATGAAATTTCCAAATAAAAGGAGCCTCTACAATATATACCTACATTTTACAGACAAATATTCAAATATCTAGGGTGCCTTCTTGAGATCTGCAGATGCAGTTTCTTTCAGATTGGGTACTCCATGCATTTGGGTTTACTATAAAATTCTTGTGTTTAGCAAGATGAGGAATGTCAGTGGAGCAAAACACTTTTTCCACCCACTGTCTGCACCATGCACTCTCAGATTAGGTATAGCCAGGTCTACAGTAAAATCTCCTCCACTATTTTCCAGCATTGATGGTGAAAAAAAAAATCCTAAAAGTATAAATGTCTCTGTCTCAAAAAAATCTTCACTGAAATATAAAACAAATCATCACTTCTGTTCCTTTTCTCCACCAAAATGTAATATATTTGTGACTCTGAAGACACCTTACCAGAGTTACACTTTTCGTACTCCTTTAGGTCTTTCAGTTTCTCGAGCACAATTTTTCCAATTCGCGTGGGTGCTATGATCACTGGTCGTAGAGATGGTGGGTGGCAGGGCCTGACCAGTGAGTAGGGCATTAAAGTAAAGCAATTGCCAGCAGGTTGGTCATCTAGAATAAATTATGTCAAAACATTAGAAATAGAAACAATAATTATGATGTGTACTTTTCAGATTCAAATGCAAAATATAAGTAATAAAGCTAATGAAATAATTATAGACAGATTGCGTGATACGGAGTGCTAGGTCTGGTACCCAGCCCGCACTAGTGATATGAGGCAGCATCAAATGATATCTGATTAACCGAAAATGCCATGTTTATATCAGAAAATTAATGTTACTCTATGTACAGCTGATAAAACAAATCTATCCAATTTTTCCACACAATACTCTAACTGGCAACTAAGACCTGGCAAAGTATGCCTAACAAGGTTACTTACCCACGATTTCAATAACTTCAGATCATAACCTACCTACCTATGTTTTTTTTGTTCGTTCATGGGATGTGGATGTCGCTGGCGAGCCCAGCATTTATTGCCCATCCCTAATTGCCCTTGAGAAGGTGGTGGTGAGCCGCCTTCTTGAACCGCTGCAGTCCGTGTGGTGAAGATTCTCCCACAGTGTTGTTAGATAGGGAGTTCCAGGATTTTGACTCAGCGACGATGAAGGAACGACAATATATTTCCAAGTCGGGACGGTGTGTGACTTGGAGGGGAATGTGCAGTTGGTGTTGTCCCCATGTGCCTGCTGCCCTTGTCCTTCTAGGTGGTAGAGGTCACGGGTTTGGGAGGTGCTGTCGGAGAAGCCTTGGCGAGTTGCTGCAGTGCATCCTGTGGATGGTACACACTGCAGCCACAGTGCGCCGGTGGTGAAGGGAGTGAATGTTTAGGGTGGTGGATGGGGTGCCAATCAAGTGGGCTGCTTTGTCCTGGATGGTGTTGAGCTTCTTGAGTGTTGTTGAAGCTGCATTCATCCAGGCAAGTGGAGAGTATTCCATCACACTCCTGACTTGTGCTTTGTAGACGGTGGAAAGGCTTTGGGGAGTCAGGAGGTGAGTCATTCACCGCAGAATACCCAGCCTCTGACCTGCTCGTGTAGCCACAGTATTTATATGGTTGGTTCAGTTAAGTTTCTGGTCAATGGTGACCCCCAGGATGTTGATGGTGGGAGATTCGGCGATGGTAATGCCGTTGAATGTCAAGGGGAGGTGGTTAGGCTCTCTGTTGTTGGAGATGGTCATTGCCTGGCACTTGTCTGGCGCGAATGTTACTTGCCACTTATTAGCCCAAGCCTGGATGTTGTCCAGGTCTTGCTGCATGCGGGCACGGACTGCTTCATTATCTGAGGGGTTGCGAATGGAACTGAACACTGTGCAATCCTCAGCGAACATCCCCATTTCTGACCTTATGATGGAGGGAAGGTCATTGATGAAACAGTTGAAGATGGTTGGGCCTGGGACACTGCCTTGAGGAACTCCTGCAGCAATGTCCTGGGGCTGAGATGATTGGCCTCCAACAACCACTACCATCTTCCTTTGTGCTAGGTATGACTCCAGCCACTGGAGAGTTTTCCCCCTAATTCCCACTGACTTCAATTTTACTAGGGCTCCTTGGTGCCACACTCAGTCAAATGCTGCTTTGATGTCAAGGGCAGTCACTCTCACCTCACCTCTGGAATTCAGCTCTTTTGTCCATGTTTGGACCAAGGCTGTAATGAGGTCTGGAGCCGAGTTGTCCTGGCGGAACCCAAACCTGCTTATGCCTGCTTCAACACACTGACCTCTGTATATTGCTCTGCTGTCCTTTTCCCCTTTACATTTGACATTGGAAGCTCATTTCTATCAGCCATTTCTGACACCCTGTGTACAAATATACAGGACCACAGCTATTTTAATTAGCAGATGGATAGCTCAACATTTCTGCAGGTCTAGGATGCCATCGGTTTCTGGAATGTTAGGATTTTTTTTGGATGAATTACAGCCAATAGAGGAAAAACTGCACATTTACAGATGGTTGCACTCTACTGTAAAAGACTAGGGAATTGAATAAAAGTGGCAATGTTGTGCTCAAATTTGATCTCGGCCAACCTTATATTAGAAGATTTTTACTGTATGGTCAAATCACCATTCGAACAATGATCATTCAAAGGCGTAATAAATTAAATGGTCACAACATAATAGATCTACATTAGTCTGTGACACCCGATTCTTACCTTGTTCTTTGTCAGGATTGGTGGTGCCACAGTCAAATGATAACCAGAGTGGATTTCTCTGACTCTTATCAGTGCTGACTATTCGCACAAGTTTATTTTGACTTGAAGAAGTTTTCCGATCTCGCTGGAGAAACAAGCACAGCACAGAGTATTAGGAAAGAGTAGGCATAACGTCTGACCTGAAACACAGCAAGTAATTTATCTACATTTTCAATGAGTTAAATGGCTCATGTGATGAATTAATGGACACTTTAAATGGATGATATTACTAAAAGTAAACAGTTAAGCCAGTAAGGTATCTATTAAGAGGCATCTGGCCCATTTACCCTGCACAATGTTATGTATATTTGCATATGGATAGGACATGAATGCCACCAAGAGACGCGAGACAAACATTGCTCCTCAGTCACCAGCACAGCTTCTCTCAACCTTAATTTCTAGTTTTCCAGCTCCAACGGTGCAATGCAGCATAATTTACCTAGTTCATATCATTAATATGCTTTTTACACTGAGACCTATGACTTGTAATGCAGGCATTTGGATCAAATATGAAATTGGACCTTAGTTCAAATTGAGAAACAGACTCATTACATATGCTTGATAGATGTTATTTTTAAAAAGGCCAAGCTCAGGAGTAGGTTGATTCAATCACATGTACCCTATATCACATCTACCGTGTACCAATGTCCATCTGTTTTACCCACCATATAAGAAAATCCCATTAAAATATACTTAGCGTGCATTGTGCAGTGCCTTGTGTGAAGTAGCACTTACAAGTACAGCTGTGGAACTGCCCTGCTGAAATCTAGCACTGTAACTCGCGCAAGCTCCATCCAATCCATATACTGGGCACAGATTATGGAGCTTGGTCTCAGTACAAAGAACATAACATACCAACCGAACTGCATTAGAAGAACAGGAACTGTTTTCTTGTTGTATGAATTATTAATGGAACACCAATCTATCTTACTTTCTTTGCTGATAAAATCTCACCATTGTACTGGTGAGAGCCCTTTTAAAATATGTTCAATTAGTATATTACATTTCACCTTTTTAATTGATGGAATCTGTCGAGCCATGTTCTGAATCATCCCAATCAACAGCTGCTGAGCACTAAACAGAAACAAGACACTCACAGTTACATCTTTACCTGACAGAATATTGATAAATAAGTTTCTTCAGAAGCAGGAATCCTGGATGATTTCCCCCTGTTTTGCTGAGGCCAATTGCAGCAATCCTGACTCAGCATAGGTCAGGGTCTGAACCTGGGACTTTTCAGTCTGTGTGGTTCCCAACATCATTGGGATAACCAATACTACAAAGATGGCTTTCATGGGGTGTACCATTTTTTAACTTGTGTAGTCCAATCAAAGTCACTCTAGTTTTTCACAACACATTGACTTCAGTATTTAAAATTACTGAAGATTACTGAAGCCAATTGTAATGCCGTAAATGCCACCTGGAAAAAATTAGTTAAATCAGCGCAGAGCAATAATTAAACATGGAACCTTCTGGTCTGTATGGTTTGGTTATATGTTGATTTTACTAACTGGGACATTGGGCAAGCTTTATTTAATATGTTTATAGCTTTGATACCCGACTAATGCAGTTGAGAGCTGGAGTGCAGAAACAGGTTGGATGGCTTGTAGGTTTTAAATGTTCCTGGGCCATGCAGTATATGACATGATCTCATTAGTAAATTCAGAAATTGTGGGTCAAGGAAGACAGTCTTAAAGCACTATTCCAGAGTAATGGGTCCCAAATTTACACCACCAAAACTCACAGGCTAGGTCCCCAATCTTATCCAGCGATCAGGAAAAATGTGAGTCAACCTGGGTAATGCACTTCCTAGCAGCTGATTATAAAATTAGCATATCTGTTCTTTTATGGGATGCTAATATATGGGGAAAAAGGAAAATAATTACGAGAAAAAAATTGAATAAAAATAAATATAAGGAGAGATTTTCTGCTTTGGCCCTCCCAGTGCAGAACATATATCAGATGTCCAAAGAACAAAAACAAATGTTTATTGCAGCAAAGCATGTTAAAATCATCCAGATGCAGGTGTATTGTCTCAGCTATATTGTTGTGTGCACAGAGGGGGGAGGCAGCAGAGGGTGTCTGACCTCAGCTCAACATCCCCTCATCAGAGAAGGAAAAAAAACAGAGATATAGTTATCGCAGGCAATAGTTGCACAACTCCCAGCAGCCAGCCAATAAGACACCAAAATTTACAAACATGATGTGTATAAAAATAATTGTCAGCATTTCTTTATTTTGTCACAAGTGCTGCAATGTTCTAAATAAAACACATTTACTGTGGTTCAGATCACAAAGACTGGTTTCCAGGACTGAAATTATCATCAATGTTACATGCTTACCGATAGTAATTTGGAATAGTACCACCATCCATGTCAGTCATTGTGTTGGGATTCACTCTGAATGCTTTCCACTCACTACTGCCTCTGTGCACGGTGTCAGTGATGTGCAGGATTTCATTGCATTGGACAGTAAATCCATCCAGGGCTCCACTTTCCTTATCAAATGTTACATTGACTCGGATGTAGAATGAATCACCAGAGGTGACAATCTTCTTCTCAATATTTTCCACTAATGTTTGATAAGCTGATTAAACAAAACACAACATATATTCTGGGTTAACTAGCTTTCTTAGACCTCCCAATCCATCTCTGCTCTGATGTCTTTTGAGTGCTATAGTACAGATTTAAATTTCAGTAATCTGGATGAGTAAATTCTGTTAAAAAATACACAAACACTGCACTGCAGATCCTATTTTTCCAACATAGTCATTAAGTTTCTTTTTCCAGATTTTCTGCTGCCAGTCCCCTCCACATGGCCTCTTTTAGCTGATAAACTAATCCAGGCTGCAAATATTGGCCCAGAAATTGCTCTGAGCAGCGAACCAAGAGTGCTCACCACTTCTTAGATTTGAACTCGCCCACTAAGTTACCACAGTATTTTTGTCGGCAACTCACTTCACATGTGAGTTCAAAAAACTGCAGCATTCTTTCCCGGGCTGTGTGAGCGGGGAAAGGATCACTCTGTTCCCTCCACCAATCAGCTTGAAGCGAGCCACGCTGTGAGAACCAGGAAGGGAATCTCATTCACAAACCGCGTAGAGTAAGAACCAGGAAGTGTCAGATAAGATTAATAAATGTACTATAAAATCAGATAGAGAAAGTGAAATAAAGAGAGAGTAAGATTAATAGAGACAAAGAAAAAGTAAAAAAAATTAAAATTTATTTTTAGAAAAAATGTCCGATACCTATTAAAAATCGAAAGTAATGAGTATCCACATTTTTAAAAGTTAATTTTCAGTGCCAGGTTGTTTGGCAGTCATTAATACTTACCACACCATTAAAAATTAGTTTAGAACTGATATAACTCAGCGTACCTTTTCTCTGGTGAGATTGGTTAGTTTCCAGCTGGGCAGGAGAGCAAGTTCACGCTGGTCCATTAATTCCTGCCTGCGATATCCCTTTAATGGGAAGCTGTCAGATCAGCAGGGAATCAGGAAGAGCAAGTTCCAGATTTCCGCGTTTGACTGCGCATGTGTGGTTGCCAGAACGTGCTCTTCGAGTTGCCCATTAATAATGGTGAGAGCTGTTAGGCTCATCGGTATTTTATGAACAATTTCTGGCCATTATAGAATCATAGAATGGTTACAGCACAGAAGGAGACCATTCAGCCCGTTGAGCCTGTGCCTGCTTTCTGCAAGTGTAGTCCAGTTAGTGCCACTCCCTCGCCCTTTCCCTGTAGCCCGACAGATTTTTTTCCCTTCAAGTACTTATCCAATTCCATTTTGAAAGCCACGATTGAATCTGCCACCATCACCCTTTCAGGCAATGCATTCCAGATCATAACCACTCGCTGCAAAAATTTTTTTTCCTCATTTCACCTTTTGTTATATTGCCAATCACCTTAAATCGGTGTCCTTTGGTTCTCGACCTTCCGCCAATAGGAACAGTTTCTCTCTATCTACTCTGTGTAGACCCCTCTTGATTTTGAATACCTCTATCAAATCTCCTCTCAACTTTCTCTGCTCTTAGGAGAACAACCCCAGCTTCTCCAATCTATCCACGTAACTGAAGTGCCTTATCCCTGGAACCATTGTCGTAAATCTTTTCTGCACCCTCTCTAAGGCCTGACGTCACTGGGAACAATGGTTTGGAAAAGTTACTGAGCCAGAATGGGTTAACTGACAATAATTCCGCTTTCTTATACCACTAGCTCCAATAACTCAATTAACTAGCAACCATTATAATCTTATCACCAATCAAATTGAAATAACAAAATCACAACAACAGCACAAATTAAACAACATTAAATCGGCAATCTTTGTAACTGATTTTTAAAAGAGCCCAGCGACTCCCTCGGTTACGGTTTGTTCTTATTAGCTGTAAAATGTTATTAATTTAATCTTTTTTGAAATCACTGATGATGTACTTGATTGTGTTTGGAACACATGCTGCATAGTTTGCTTCAAGTCCCTAGTGACTGTTGGATTAAGAGCACAGTATTTATTCCATTTGTTATGGAACTCACCCTCTTTCTTGTGCCTTATGGCCAAACAGCACATCCCTTTAATTTGCTTCAAGGTCCAAACAGCCTCCTCTAAACTGGCATCCTCTAGTATGGTCTTCTTTTGCTCTCTGCCATTATACTCCACCTGTGGATTCATCAATTTAATCAGTCTTCTGGAAAGATTTCAGTTCCTTACATCCAAACAATACCTTTTTCAACATAATTGTTACATTTATACAACTGATTTTGTATAAAAAAGACTTGAATGGAAGTCAAAGAATGGATCTGAAAATAGCACAAAACTGAAGAGAAGAACAACTGTCAAGTTAAGACTTCTGTATCACTACAGCTCACTTCCAAATGCTGAATAAATTATTTTAATTTTTGAAAGTAGGTATTGCCAGAATATTATAGTAGAGTCCCGTTATAGTCTTGTGCTTGGAACCCAGCCAGTATCCGAGGGCCACATTATCACCAAGGTCGGATATTTGCTGAATATGGGGGCATTTTGTTATAAAATGTGATTGATGGTATGGAAATGTATGGCGTAATCTGAGTAAATGGTGCAACAAAAGTGAGAAAAATTACACAAGTGTATACAACATCCCTATGATTGTCACTTTATTTCATTGACATATTGTAACAAATTAATTACAATATGAAGATGTGGTCAATCTCAGCTTTTCAGGAGCAAGTGAGGACTTGTATGAGTATTCAGACATGTGTTAAAATGAGATGTGGGGAAAGGGAATGGATTTCTATTTTTGCTGCCATTAGAATGTAGCAACAGTTTAATTTCTTTACCCTCCCCCTCTCCTGAAGGCATTGACTCACTCCATGAGGCCCTATGGGTGATGGTTGCTCCCTGGTACCTTGCCCATGTAGTTGTCATTCATATATCATCTTGAACAATGAATGTTGACAGGCTACCTGACTGCAGCAAACTTCGAAGCTGAGCCTGCCTGATCCTGTTCTCATCTAGCATCCACCCCCACATGTATCCAATTGCAATTGCATTGTACAGCATGGAGCTGGACATTTGGCTTTTTCCCTTGCCCAACTCACTGTGATTAACTGTTGTGACCCCACCGCCAACGCAGCTGACTCAGCACAGACTGAAGATTGGACCTAGCACCTTCCTGATCTCTGTGGCTTAGAGACAGAGGGGTAGAAACTGGTCATTGTTGCACCTGTTTTCCGGACAGCTATGCCCTGTGCCCCAAGGACACATAAAAAACTTAATGGCCTCAGATGATTTTCAGACGGCAGCCTTAAAAACAGGCACTGGGTGTCTTGCGTATGCTAATGAGGGTCCTAACACCTGTGTGAGGTCCCCTCTGAGAAACTGGGTTGCCCCAAGTGGAGCAGGCTGTCAAGTTTTCCAGGCATGGATGCGGCTTAGGAACTGGCCACTACCGAAAAGATAAGTTTTAATATTTGATTTTTAAGATTCATGTGGAGCCAAGAGAAGCAGAAGTGCTCCTGCTAGTGCCGCAGCACTCCTACCGGCTGCTGCCACTGTCCTCCCACCCTGCCCCTGCCCCCCGCACTCCCCCTGCCCCGGTGAGGCAGGTGGCTCAAAATTAATTTCTGCACAAGGGTGAATTGCCTATGGAAATGCAACAGGCTCCGGTTGCTCACCCACATTAGTTAGATAAAGCCCCGAGGCCCAATTTCTGGCTGGCTTCAGGTCTCCCAGTTTGCAGAGCGCATTGCGGCCACATCGCTGCCTTCACGCCCAAAACCGGGCGCTGATAAATTTCTACCCCCAAAAATGTACTTCTGATCTATCAGAATGCCTAAAACAGTTTAAATGAAATCAATATTCTGTATAGCGTTCACAATAAAAATGTTTGACTTCATATGTCATTAACAAAAATTATATTTAATTTTAATGATCATGAGAAATCAGAAAAATGTACACAATGCCACCACTTCCCTTTTTTTCAGTCTGTGGGTATGTTGGTCAATTTCACCAACCATAGGATTAATTATTTTCTTCTTTATTTATTTTTACCCCTATATGTAGATCCCTTTCAGCTGCACAGCTAAGAGGGCAGGCCAATGACTCACGCCAACATCTGTGCTGGTTGACGAGTACAAACCTTACACCCTTTTTTGAGTTCTAAGTTCTATGTCTTTCTTTGACTTTTCTGAAAGACATACAAATATATGAACAATGATGGACAGGAAATGACCCTCTGGTCCAATCCAATTGTGATACCTTGTGCATCACATTAGCCCAGAATTTGCTGGAACGGGGCATCTCGCGGCATGCCCAGTTTGTTAAACTATCATAAGGATGACACTTGTGAATTATTTGATCTTTCACAACTGTGAAAGAAGCATTGTAAGTCTCCCTCATTATTGATTTGTCCTCTGTGTAACCCTGCTCCTCCAAGTTTTCATTTTGTTTCAGTAACAAAGAAACCAGACCAAATTTTTTGCAGCATGTCTGAAACCCTACCATCATGATCTGAAACCCTGAAGTAAGGCCGCTGTTATTCGCTGGAGATGCGGGTTTGATTTTGTGAATGAATATTCCAGTCGCATTCCCGCCAATGATTTCAAGCTGATCCAGGATGCAGTCTCCATTGAATTCAAATAAAGATATTCTACTCATTAACTTCATTTGCGGAGGTCCTGGTGGGAAGGGCCTATGGCAAAAAAAAATCACAAGGAATTTAGGAATCAGGTTTGATTCGAGTTTGAAGTTTCTGTATCTGTTCCATTAATTGCCTCTTCACTTACATTGCATGATCAAATAAAACCCCAAAAATATAAACAAGTATATAAACAGTACTGTTGTCAGATATTTTCAGTTTCTCACAATGAGGGTAAGGCCTCTTCTAAGGAAACCAAAATTACTTACATCATGTGAGATGTTATGGTACCAGATGAAGTCAACTATGTAACTAGGCAACACCTGAGATTGTTTTTGTAAAAACTGGACAACATGGTTAGAGTAATGACTGACCAAGACATCCCTATATTTGGAGATGTTCCTGTTGATCTCCTTTCCATTTTGCATTCTCCCTCCTCCAACTTCTCACTCAATTGGCAGGAAGGGGTTACAAATTTTTTTTTTATTGGAGAGGCACAACATAATACTTGCTGAAGATATGATCTATGAAGCATGGTTTAATTTGAAAATTCAAATTATGTGACCAAACAAGGCTTTAAATAGATAGAGAATCTAGGAGACATCCATTACTAGCAAGTCCTGTTTTTCTCCGTTTTGACATTATAGTTCACATTACAGCATGTTATCTCATTAACTAATTTAACATGTTGGACTATCTCCCTTAAATAGAAAGAAAACAAATGCCTCATTACATCTCAGAAACATTTCAAACAGTTTCACACATAGTGAAATACTTTGAAGTGCAGTGATTGTTGTTATACTGGGCAGCGCTTTATACTTAAGAGCCATAAATTTGTTAAGTCCTTATGAGAAAAAAAGTTTTTTTCATCTCCACTCACTTATGTGCACCCAGAAGTGTTATGAATATTTATTTTGGTTTTGCCAGATATCACACACAAATACCTTGATAGGTTACAACTGCCATTCACACACAGACTTGCTGAACTTGGTGCTTGTTCTCAGCAAGTTTTTGAGAGAAAGCACAAAGTAAAAATTTAGCTAAGTTGCTTTCTCACAGAAAGGATGACAAAAGTACAGTGAAAGCATAGTGGTAACTGCAACACTGATCTGGGAGCAGGTCACCTGGCCTTTGTCTCAGAATCGAATGGTGAATAGCAAGTGGGGTAAAAAAAAAGGGCCAAAAATAATTTACAAAATTGACTACAAAAATATATAAAGGCTCTAAACTAATCTGAAGTGATCCATTTTTAAATTGCAAAATACATAAAGAAAAGAAAAATGATTGCATTTATATAGTGTCTTATCACATCTCTTAGCAATGATCTAAAAAACTTCCCTTCCAATGAGTTATTTTGAAGTGTTGTTATGTAGGTAAACATTTGAACCAGCAATATCGCACAAGCAGCATGAATAACACTTAATCTGTTTTTGGAGGTGTTGGTTGAAGAAGGAATGTTGGTTCAGAAACTGGGAGAACTGGAATCCAAAAGTCTTCCATAGGCATGTAAACAGGAAACCGGTAATAAGAGGTAGTAAGAGGAGGGGTGGGACCGATTAGGGACCAAAAAGGAGATCTATGATTGGAGGCAGAGGGCATGGCTGAGGTACTACATCAATACTTTGCATCTGTCTTTACCAAGGAAGGAGATGCTGCCAAAGTCACAGTAAAAGAGGAGGTAGTTGAGATACTGGACGGGCTAAAAATTGATAAAGAGGAGGTACTAGAAAGGCTAGCTGTATTTCAAGTAGATAAGTTACCCGATCCAGATAAGATGCATCCTAGGTTGCTGAGGGAAGTAAAGGTGTAAAATGCGGAGGTACTGGCCATAATCTTCCAATCATCCTTAGATATGGGGGTGGTGCCAGAGGACTGGGGAAATGCAAATGTTACACCCTTGTTCAAAAAAAGGTGTAAGGATAAACCCAGCAACCACAGGCCAGTCAGTTTAACCTCGGTAGTGGGGAAACTTTTAGAAATGATAATCCAGGACAAAATTAACAGTCACTTGGACAAGTGTGGATTAATTAAGGAAAGCCAGCACAGATTTGTTAAAGGCAAATCGTGTTTGATTAACTTGATTGAGTTTTTTGATGAGGTAACAGAGAGGCTCGATGAAGGCAATATGGTTGATGTGTTTATAGACTTCCAAAAGGTGTTTGATAAAGTGCCGCATAATAGGCTTATCATCAAAGTTGAAACCCATGGAACAAAAGGGGCAGTGGCAGCATGGATACAAAATTGGCTAAGTAACAGGAAATAGAGTAGTGGTGAACGGTTGTTTTACGGACTGGGGGGGGGAGATGTACAATAATGTTCCCCGGGGTCGGTACTAGGACCATTGCTTTTCTTGATATACATTAATGACTTGGAATAGGGTGTACAGGGCACAATTTCACAATTTGCAGATGACACAAAATTTGGAAGTGTAGTAAATAGTGAGGAGGATAGTGATAAGACTTCAAGAGGACATAGACAGGCTGATGGAATGGGCATACACGTGGCAGATGAAATTTAACGCAGAAAAGTGTGAAGTGATACATTTTGGTAGGAGGAACAACGAGAGGCAATATAAACTAAAGGGTACAATTCTAAAGGGGGTGCAGGAACAGAGAGACCTGGGAGTATATGTGCACAGGTTGTTGAAGGTGACAGGGCAGGTTGAGAAAGCGGTTAAGAAAGCAAAAGGGATCCTTGGCTTTATAAATAGAGGCATAGAGTACAAAAACAAGGAGGTTATGATGAACCTTTATAAAACACTGGTTCGGCCACACCTAGAGTATCGTGTCCAGTTCTGGGCACTGCACTTTAGGAAGGATGTGAAGGCCTTAGAGAGGGTGCAGAAGAGATTTACTAGAATGATTCCAAGGATGAGGGACTTCAGTTATGTGGAAAGACTAGAGAAGCTGGGGTTGTTCTCCTTAGAGCAGAGAAGGTTGAGTGGAGATTTGATAGAGATATTCAAAATCATGAAGGGTCTAAACAAAGTAGATAGAGAGAAACTGTTCCCATTGGCAGAAGGGTCAAGAACCAGAGGACAGAGATTTAAAGTGATTGGCAAAAGAACTAAAGACGACATGAGGAAAAACTTTAAGCAGTGAGTGCTTATGATCGTGAATGCACTGCCAGAGGGGGTTGTGGAGATAGATCCAATTGTGGCTTTCAAAAGGGAATTGGATGAGTACTTGAAAGGAAAAAAATTGCAGGGCTGGGGAGTGGGACTAGCTAGATTGCTCTTGCAGAGAGACGGGACAGACTTAATGGGTCGAATGGCCTCCTTCCGTGCTGTAACCATTCTATGATTCTAACTCCCTTCTTTTTCTGAATAGTGCCATTGGGATCTTTAACATCCATCAGAACCACAGGAACAAGTGGGCTGGACCTTGGTTTAACAGTTCACTCAGATGACAGCACCTCTGACAATGCAGAATGTCCTCAATAGTGTCCTGAAGTGTCAGGCTAGATTGTGTGCTCAAGTCCTGGATGGACACTCGGACCCACAACCTTCTAACTCAAAGATAAGAATGTTGTCAACTCAGACAAGCTGGCATACTACCAGTAACAATGTTATTCCACAAGTATATGGGATAACATTTATTGCCATGGGATTCACTACAGATTTGACATAGGTGCCATTACAGACTTGATCTAGAGGACTGAATAATGGATCACGTTAGAACACAGGCCTTACACAGAGGATGATATGATTGTTGATGGTCTTGGAATAAATAAGTTTGGGCAGACTCTAGACAAGTCCATTGTACAAAACCATATATGATACAACTATATCACCTTAGATAAATAGCTGTAAGGACGAAGAGACGGTGCAAAATATTCCTCCGAGATTGGGGGTTAAAGCATTTTATCTAAGGAATGAAAGGGATAGATTGGGGTTTTGTGGGCAGGGGGGTTATGAGACCTATACTTATTGAGTGCTTACCACTATTACTCTGTCAAAGCAAAATCTGTTTCGCTTCCAAGCACTTTTTTTGCCTCTCTTCAGCGATACACAAGAAGAAATTTGAAAAATACGTTGATTCTACTTAAATAAAGAAGAATGTATTGTTTACCAGTCTTGTTCAGATGGTGGAGTGGCTCCAGTCATAGATAGTGACCTTTGAGGGGATGACTCAGGCTTTTTGAATGGTACTGAAATGAATTTGACACAATTTAGATATGATTTACTCTAATGCTACATTTATTCTAATGCTACATTGTACTTACAGTCTCAGCCCAGTTTCTCTAATGTAGAAGTTGAATTGCAAACTTAAAAAGTATCTTAGCCTTTACCAATTTGAATGTCCATAGTTTCTTTAGCTTTAAGTTGATTTGTAACAAAGTATATAGACCCAATATAGTGAATGCTTTCTTTGCAACTTTTGATCAGACTATTGCATTACAACTGGCACTAATATTACTGACTTTGAAGATGCATTCCCCACACTACTCTGATATAATCACTATTAGTTGTTGTTATTCATTGAAATTGTCAGCTTAGATGTTGCAAAGCATGGCCAGAAAATATCTTTGAAACTGGAGTTCCTGCCATAGGCGCTTCACCTCACACCCACAGATTACACAAGTTATCTGGAACTCTTAAATATACATCACCATATGGGCAATGCGGTGATAATGCAGAGAAGCATTGCAACATGAAAGGATGTGGGTTTGTGCTCACGGCTCCTCAAATGATTTTTTAAAATAAGTTTCCACTCGAAAAACTGCTACACAGGCTTAAGGTAAAACCTGAATATCGATTAGGAATTGGCTGAAAGAAAGGAAGCTAGGGAGAGGAACTAATTAGGGAGCTATCAGGGTGGTGAGATGTACTGAGTGGACTACCTGAGCAATTGATACTAGGGCCCATACTGTACCTAATCTGCCAAAATCGATTCAGAACCAAAATGCAATTTGGTAGAATTCACAGATGATGAAAGAAAGAAGGAAAGGAAGAGTTTTGTATTTATATAGCACCTTATCATATCTCTCAAACATCCCAAAGTGCTTCATATTACAATGAATTACTTTGAAGAGCAGTCACTCTTATTACATGGGAACGGGGTGGGCGGACGGGGGTGGGGAGGTGCAGATGAGTCTGGTGAGGGAACCAAGGAACTACAAAAGGTGCTGGAGAAAATTTGCAAGTGGACAGAACAATGGTACATGAAATTCAATGTGGGTAAGTGCAAGATGAGAGAAAGAATGCAGAACCCACTTAATGGATATTGTTGAGCTACCTGAAAGAGATTTGGGAGTAATAGTGGACTCAAGAATTAGCACCAATGAATAAACATTACGGAAAGGTGCTGAATCAGACGGGACCTTAAAAAAAAGGTAGATTATACAGTAAACAAAATAGAAAAGTTAAATTCAGAACTTTTTTTTAAAGTTAAATCTTGACTGCAAGACAAGGGAACAGTCATAAAATAGTAAAGGTCAAGTTCAGGACAGATATCAGGAAGCACCATCATGCAACTAGTAACAATATCTGAAATAGGCTTCCAGATAGGATAGTGGAAGCAAAAAATTCTGGAATCATTCAAGGTGAGGGCCTAGAAATTTGGACATGCCCGAAAGTGGGTGCAGAGGGGGGTGTTGTGCACTACACTCGCCTGTTCACGTGGTCCCAAGGGGAAGAAGTTGCAAAGGAGGTTAATGCCAGGAGCTTAGCTCCCAGGACATGGCTGCAATGCAGGAAAAAGTTCATGACCTCACCAGAGTTGTCAAGGTAAGAATCTTAACTCTCAGTTCACTTACTCTCTGCACACATATCCACCACCTCCAGCCTCACTACTTAAAATACTCCCCTCCTCCACTTCACTCTCCTACAATCACTGCACAAAATTTCACTCCACCTCCTTCTACTACTCACACTCTCTGTGCTTCCTCCTCTCATCACTATTGTAACCCTCACTTCCTGTTGTATACAACATACAAGCTATTCAATCACGACAGGCACATTCTCTAAAAACCTCAGAAGGATGTCACTAACACACTCCCTTCTTTCTTGCAGGATAAGGTCGCGCACGACATGCAGCAGGAAGCAGTGACCGGAGGAGGCCGAGCCCGCCTGCACATTCTCTCTCCTGTGGAAGAAAACGTGCTGACCATCACTGGCAGGGGAAGAGCCATGGCCGTGGTGGATGGCAATGCTGGAGGAGACATCATGCAGGGTTTCTTCACACATTATCCTCTTTTATCCTTCTTACTTCTATCTCACCCTACAGACTCCTTGACAAACTGAAGTTGCTTTCAGCAGCCATTCATCGCTCTCTGCTTTCCCTTCACATTAAAAGCTAAACCCTTGTCCCTCTTTCATTTCAAGTGTTGTAAATGTCGACACTCCTGTGACACTTTAGGAAGAGGATGCCAGCATTCCTGAAGCTTCAATGTCACTTGATCTGACCCTAGCAACCACCAGCTCAGAGACCGCCACCACATGTAATTTAGAGGCTAGGCGAGAGGACGGCTCTTCACTTGGTGAATCACTGGCCACAAGTATGCAGGAGTTAGGGCAGAGGGATAGGACACCACAGGTGCCAGCTTGCCGGAGGGCGAGATCCTATACTAGCTCTGCTGCAGAGGATTCAGATACAGACTTTGAGAGCCCAGGCTACCAAGGAAGACTGATGGGCATACACCGGGAAATGTTAGGTGCACTGAGCAACCTGCCAGCAAGCTTGTAGGCAATGGCTCAAAGCATGGAGGAGTCCAGCTCCATCTTGTGTCAGGACTTTGCTTGGAGCATGGAGAGCGTTCTGTTCAACATGAAGTGAATGATCAGCTCCATGAACACGACAGTGGTGCCTCTGCTGACAGCTTCCATAGCAGCTTACACTACTGCCATGGAGGTCCAGACAGCTGCCATCTTGGCTTTGGGGGCCAGTGTTGACAGGGACTTCCAGAGCATCACATCACTCTTGCTATTCTCACGCAGAGCCGTATGAATGCTGAGGCCCAGTCCCAGGAGAGTGACTTTGGCTCTAAGGGAGAGGCACCTGCTGTCCTCTCTCACAATGACAGAATGCCTGTTTCCCCCACTACCCACTCCACCAGTGCCCTTGTTAGTGCCGCACAGCCAGTTGCGCCAGACTGCCCCGACCCATAGTGAGATGCTGCAGTCTGCAGCTATGCCCTCAAGGCCCAGAGCTGCTCGAGGTCACCCGACACGGCCATCTGAAGTGCCCTCAATAGATCAGCAGCCTTCCACCTTCCAAGCTGTAGCCACTGGGGATGGACGTCATTAAAGCACCAGGATAGGTAAACGAGCACAAAAGACAGGCACTATGGGATTGCACAAGGGTGATTCTTAATTATTTCTGTTAAATATTAGGCACAGATGGAATTGAGTTGTTGGATAATTTTTTTTGTTCTGGATTTGGTGTTGCTGTTTATATTTATAGTGAAATGAGGGCAAGACCTATAAGGCTAGAGTTAAGGAAGGCAGTCGGATGTTGGTAGTTTAGATGGTGGTGATGAGGACTGCGGAACAATTGGTGTATTAGGGATGGGATTGATTGTTCATGTGAAGCATTCTTGGATGAGCTGCTCTCTCAGGGCTTTGGCAGCTAGGGGTACTGCTGGTCATTGCTGCTTCTGTTCTTCCTCCTCTTTATGCTGCTCCTCCTGTTCCTGTTCCTGCTCCACTTATTGCTGCCTCATGATAGTTAAGCAGCATGCAGCAGACAACCGCAAAACTGGATACCCACTCAGGGCTATATTGCAAACTCCTTCCAGGCAGTGGAAACATTGCATGAGCACACCGACAGTCTGCTGGATGACGTTTCTGATGGTGGTGTGGCTCTCGTTGTAAGCCAGTTCTGCAGCTGTGCCCAGGTCCCTGACAGAAGTCATGTGCCATGTCTGAAGGCGTTTGGGCCTTCTTGACATGTAGCCAATCTCTGACCTGAAGACCTGGTTGGAATAAAGGCAGCACAAAGGACTGGTGCAGGATGAACAAATCACGACTGCTGTTGGGAAATCAGGCACAGACCTGCATGATGCGCTGCTTGTAGTCGCAAACAAGCTTTTCAGAAAGATACCAGGATGGTGATGGGGAACAGGCAAGTCAACATGGGTTCAGTCTATGGCACTTTGGATCCTGGGGAAACCTGCAATGTTGGCAAAGCCTAGTGCTCTTCTATCTTGCTTCACTTTGTCCATTGAGAAAGTAATGTAGCTGTTCCTCCCAGAGGGCCTCGGTGACCTCCTTGATAGAACGTTGAACAGCAAGCTAGTAGATGTCATTGATGTAGCCTGGAATGACCCCGTGGTAGAAAAGTTAAGGGCCATGATGACCTTGACAGCCACAGGCAGTGCTCTCCATGCCCTGGTGCGAGGCTCCAGTTGCAGCTGCAGCAGGTGACATAGCTCGGTGGCAGCCTCCTTGTTGAAGTGAAGGTGTCTGGTACATTGCTACTCAGTGAAGTTAACATAGGAGAAATGTTCCCCGAAGACCCGTTGTGGATATGATCCCCAGTGCAGGGCCTCCTCCTCCTTCCAGCTGATCCTGCTTTCTCCTGTCTTCTTCGCTGCTCCTCCTCATCTTCTAGCCCCAAATGTAGATCTACCAGACCACTCATGACTACAATAAAGCTGTTTTGAAGCCAAGCACAGAAAAAAAAGTTGTTGCCAAAAGTCACAAATTGGTTGTTGAAGATCGATAATAGCCAAAAAAAACCACTTAGAAGTTAACCAGCAGCCTAAAAGGACAAACCAGTAACTGACCTGTATGGAGTGGATGAGCCCTGTAAATAGCACTCCTGAAATGTCCTTGCTGTATGTTGGCACCATGAGTTTATCACGTGGCAAGTTAAGCACAGGGGCAGGCCATTTTAACAGAAGGGTACTACAACAAGCATAGAATTCTTATTGAAATATTATTATGAGCATTTTTAATTCTTCCGGTGCATGCCCTGGACACCTATAGTGAAGCCCAATGCAATATGGCGGGTGACACACATCCGGCATGGAATGAGCGCACACACACCGCCCACCATATTGGACTTGCGTGATCAAATTTCTCGGCTGAGTTGTTAAACCAAGGCTCTGTTTGCCTGTTGAGTGGACATAAAAGATCTCTTAGTATTATTCGGAGAAGAGCAGAAAGTTTTTCCGGAGTCCGAGCCAACCTTTCTCCATCAACCCCTTCCCTCTTCCTTCATTTATGTCATTAGCTTTTTGTGGCTTCTTGTTATGCACAAAAAGGCTGCCATGTTCGCTTACATAACAACAGTGACTACACTTCAAAAGTAATTAATTGGATGTGAAGTACTTTAAGACATCCCAAGGACATATTGCATCATATCATTCTTTAAGAGGCAGTTAGATGCTGAGATGTCAGGAACCTTCGGTTTCTATGGAAGGATGAACTCGTTGGGCTGAATGGCCTCCTTCATTTTTGTGATGATAGGCCCAAGATCTCCGCCATGCCATCAGGTGGGAGACATGTGTGGCACAAACTGATGAGCAGGTGGTTCTCCAAATGGAGCGAGCAATAGAAATGGAAAGGGCGAGTCACTCTGACTGCTCCGGAGAGCCTCCTATGTGCCAGCTCAAGATGCAGCATTGTAAAACGGGTAACTTTCCCATATGAAATATTATGTGGGAATTTCAGGACTTAATTGTGCAAAAAAAAAGCATGTAAATCCTGGTTCCCTGCAAAATACAATCTTACCTTTTCCAACCTGCAACAATGTTTCCAAGCCTAACCCACATTTTCATTTTAATCAGCAACATATGTGGTGCCAGTACTGGTCCCTGAACATGGAGGGGTAGTTAACAGCCTGTCTTACAGTTAACACTTACTCTGCTTCGCTCACTGGCATACTATGGTGCAAATATAGCACCAACATTTTTTTGTGAAATTAACCTATTTTACAGTAATATAGGTAGCAACTTAGGAGAAGGTTGTCTAACTGCTCTCTCAGCTGGGGAATGCCTTGTAGCCCAGTGAGACCAAGAAAATGTGAAATGAAGACATTTAAAAAAAAAATTAGAATGTTGAATCCAATTCTCACAGGTACAGTGCCCTACAGTAAGCATAGCAGGATGGAAAATGGTATTACATGCAGCCTAGCATTTGGTGAACAAAAGGAAGAAAAAAATATTTTTAAGGAGGAATTGAACAGAAATAAGACCGTCTCCATAAATGCACTTTATCTCTGGTCTCATCTTCCAATCAATATCCTGTCCACAATTTAGGAAGATGTTGTAGGTGGCTCAGTAATTTAAGTGGCTGTGCACACTAGGTCATGTGTTTGAGTCTCTTGATCATGTCGGCCTAATTTTGATGAAATTCATCAGACTGCCCATTGCAATGCAAAGTCTTCCATGTTGGGAAAGAGGAAGATATGGATGTGTTTCTGGGACGTTTTACAATGTTAAATGCACTATATATATGCAAGTTATTGTTATGATCGGGCTCATCGTGGTACAATCCCTCTCCTGGAACTTGTTCTGAAGACTTTTTACAAATCCACAGCTTGGAGGTAATATTACCATGAGCCTTCAGTTAACATAGGCTGGAAACTCTAATCTGTGGCTGTAATGAGTGACATTGTACATGTGCTAGAAATGAATAGTCTTTGAAGCTGCCAGTCTATATTGTGATAAATACCATGGCTCATTAAATTATTGCTTATTACCAGGTTGCCGAGATTTCTGTCATACGTTTGTGTTATACCCAGATCATGAATGAGAAAATGAAAACTCACTGACATCAGGAATGTTTTCATTGCAACTGTCAGTATCAGTGCAATCATCTACTGAAGTGAAAGCATCGTCATCAACATAATGTCTGTTGCTGTAAAAACACAAACAGAACAGAAAAGTTACCCAACTATAGAAGGCTTTTCCCCCCAGTTTTTTGCCTTTTCTCTGCTGAAGACGTTGATTCCTTGTAGGAGTAGCGTTTCACGGCAGCAGTTAACCTCTGGTACTTTACGCAAGTGGCCATTCTTCATGTTTGAGCCTGAGTGCTGGTAGGCTATTGACAAAGCATCACAACTGACATGGGTAGGAATAAGAAATAGAAACCCTAGCTGACTGTTTCGTCTCCAACTGAGGAGTATTGAGGCTAACCATAGTACCCCTTGTTCTGAGATCAGCTTACTCAACACCATTTTCACCATTAAAAATGATGAAGTTGTCAGATTGTGGTAAAAACCCAATTGGTCCACTAATGTCCTTTAGGGAAGGAAAACGGTGTTCTTACCTGGTCTGGCCTCTGTGACTCCAGTTAACTCTTAACTGCCCTCTGAAGTGGCCCACCAAGTCACTCAGCTGTATCAAACTGCAGACTGCAGCAGCTCAGGGAGAAGGTCCTCCACCACTTTCTCAGGGCAACTAGGGATGCCAGCCAGCCAGCGACACCCACATCCCGAGAATGAATAAAAATAAATCATCCAACCATGGCAGATGATGGCGGAACATAGGTTTATAGAATGAAAGTTGTTTAAAACACAGTGGTAATGATTTTTGACATATAGAAAGGGTGTGTGTGTGTGTGTGTGTGTGTGTGTGTGTGTGTACGGTCTCTCACCTGAATGATTCTTCCATGGCATCTTCAGTTCGACGTCTGTAGATAGATTCCTTGCTGGGTGGCTCAACGAAGGAAGAACTGACACTGCTCAGTGATTCACAGCTTTCAGTTTTCTTTAGATTTGTATAAAACTATAAATGAAAAACTGGTGCATCAGAGAAAGTAGTGAAATACACAGCTGTAGGGACACACATAATAAAACATTGGGAATCCAGAATGAGGGGAAATAATCTTAAAATTAGACCTAGGCCATTCAGCAGAGAAATCAGGAGGAAAATTTTTACACAAAGGGTAGTGGAAATCTGGAACTCTCCCCTCTCAAAAAGGTGTGGATGATGAGTCAATTGAAATTTTCAAGACTGAGATCAACAGATTTTTGTTAGGTAAGGTTATCAGAGATATGGGTCAAGGGCGGGTAAATGGAGTTGAGGTACAGATCAGCCATGACCTAACTGAATGGTGGAACAGGCTTGAGGGGCTGAATGACCAACTCCTGTTCCTATTTTCCTATGAGCTGTGGGAGTTTTACATATTGACCTCATGTAGACTTTAACCTTCCTCATAGACTCTTATAGGGTTTCAAACTTCAAACAAAGGTTTTGAACTAAAATTGCGCAAAAGAAGAAAAACAAGGAACAAAAGGTTCAAAAGTTTCACTCTGGCGCAGCTTGGAAATAATTTAAAAGGCAAGAAATAAGATATGCAGGTAATACAAACATATGAAATCGAAGGACAGGAAATGACCAGCTGGTCCATCCATCGAGCCTGTCCTATATTGTCATGGTGTAACCTCTGCACACCATGACCCCAATGTGATGCTCACATATTTACACTATCTAGCTCCAAGACATCTGATAGCAAATAGGAGCAGGAGCCCAAGTTGATTCCCTGCACTGCACCCCCACCCACCCCCTAACTCATGAATGTTGAGGCCAGTTGTAGCCCTCCAGGACTGGCCTGGCTGAGATCAACTAACTCATCACAGAGCAAGAATTGAATCATGGCCCTTCATTATCTGTATGATTCAGTAGCATATCACATGATGTATTTACAGACAACCATTGGGTAAGCTATAAATTATATATATGTATATATCTGAATCAAATTTTGTACAAGAATCAAATATAACGAAACCGACCTGTTGCATGCAACAATATTTTGAAATGCCTCTTAAGAAAAAAAACAAGGGAAATCACATTTTTCTCTGTAATAGATGACCCACCAACAAAATAGCATTCTCAGAATTCCCACAATTTCATTAGTGGGTTATTCTATTATGGGGAAAAACATAGGCATTTTCCCCATTTTTTTTGTTAAAAGGATGTTTGGGTGCAAATTCTGTTTAAATTCAACCTCAGTCTGACTCATTTTCACTGTAGATGCAAATAATTTCCAAGGAAGTGCGCAGCCCTCCTGGGAATGGAGATGCAGCACATCACTGTTCTTGGCACTCTCTTTGTATAGATGTTCTAAGTGTACACTATGCGAAAAGATTGCTCCCATACATCACTCTGGCTGCTGCTGCTGTCATCACTCTCACAGCTGAAGGTCCTGAGATTCACTGCTTGCAGACGCTTCAGTTTAGGTTTTTCACGTTGTGGGGTTACATTATCTGTGGTCTTTTTCTGTCAGGCAATAAAGAGAGGAAAATTGAAGCAAATTTAACCCATATGTTCTTCTTTTCCATAATAATATTATCTGGATTTTTCAAGCCTACAATAAAGTAAATAGCAAACTTGACTGAAACCACAAGTTTATAATGAGGTTTATTCAAGCTCCACAATAATAATTGAGTACAGATCGGTATGTTGAAGGCATGCTTCAGGTGCCTGGATCAACCTGGGGACACCCTGCTATATTGTCCTGCTAGGGAATGGAAGATCATAGTTGTTTGCTGCATGCTGCGCAACTATTCCTTACAAAGAGGCCTCGTCTTCGAGGCCTCAAAGAAGGAGGGCCTCAGTGGGTAGAATAAATTAGCAGCATGAAGATAATGTGGAGGACAAATGTTGCCAGCTGCAAAGAGACATTTGTGCATTCCCATATAAGCGACCTTCTATTTTAGGTGTCAGCCTTGGCTCAGTGGTAGCACTCTCGCTTCAGTCAGAAGGTCGTGGGTTTAAGTCCCACCCCAGAGACTTGAGCACATAATCCAGGCTGACGCCTGAAGTACTGAGGGAATGCTGCACAGCTGGCGGTGCCATCTTTAGGATGAGATGTCACACTGAGGCCCTGTCTGCTCACTCAGGTGATGGTAAAAGATCCCATGGCACTATTCCAAGAAGAGCAGGGGAGTTCGCCCAGTGTGCTGGCCAACATTTATCCCTCAACCAATGCCTAAAAACAAATGATCTGGACATTTGTTTGGTTGAAAACCAAAGAAAAGGCATGCCTTCAAGTCGTTGGCCCGCTCTGGGACCCCTTTGGAGCCTTCGGTTGGCAAGGGCTTGGGGGTAGGCCACGGTGCCAATGTGCTGAAGTGCCCAGTCAGTAATCGCAACTGAAAGCACAAACTCACTTAAATGGCTCCAATGATACTGCACCTATTGCAACTGCAGACTAGGCTCTATACCCTCTGCAAAGCCCTGGAAATCCCAGGGCAACATGAAAGGAGTGGTTGCCCGGCTCTCCACCCCTTTTTCCTGGCCTTCGTGCCCGAGTAACTGTGTATTCCATGGGGACACGAGTCTGGAAAATCAGTCCTTATATTTTTTAAGAAGGTCGTGTTGTTTTAGACATCAGATGTGGTCTTTGTCCACCTTGCTTTGGGTGACAATAAAAATCCCAGCCTGTTGTTTTTGGACAATGACCGAAAAATAGCTCTACCTCCTGCCTGTCCCCATTTGATCTTAACTGCAGCATTTCTTTATTCAGATCACAACACGTGTCCTGCAGTTCAATAACTTGCTGACGACATAAATCCTTGTCTATGATCATTTTGCCAATTTGCAATTGGGCCTCATCCCTGGCCCCATATGCCTGCAGAAAAAGAAAAAAAAAGTCTTTACTACACATTGCAACATTGCTCTCATCATTAGCCTGACACTGCCATGGATGTTTATGGTTGTTTCAAATTAGGGACTATTCAAGGAGATGTATTGTTATATCATATTTTTCACACACTGTGATATTGCTCACGGATGCACTGCATTGCTGCAATAATGAACCTTCCTGTAGTCCCAGAGCCTGAGGTTTCAATAACAAAAGGCCAAATGGTACTTTTAGTAATGCACCAATCATATAAATATAAGGGCATTATTTTATACAGAATATCTAAAATGAAAAATTAGATGGAAAGACAACCTAAAAACAATTACTCCACTTCAATCTACTGAATGCAACAGCATAATAATGGAATTTTAATGTTTTATGTTTAAAATTGTTACACTGTCGCAGTAGGAATATGTAATCCATGGTCATTCACTAGTCGAGGCAATCTTTTTCTGCAAAAAAAAAATAATGGATGAAGGAGAAGGGGATAAAGGGATCTGGGAACAGGGTGTGTAAATGTGATTAGGACTACTTGCTTGTGTGGAGGGTAGATGCCGACAAGGACTGGTTGGGCCAAATGGCGTGTTTCCATGTTGTAACTTCTATGCATTTCTATGTTCAATAATATATAGAAAATGTTCACGTTTAAATAATTTTAGTACCATCAACTGAAATCCTTTCCTAAACCACTAGTCGTTTCCAACTGTGTGAGAAAGTTAATGCAGGGGAATGGAAATGAATTACTGAAATAAAATATATTGTTTTGTAAGTGCTTTCAATTGGAAACGTTTGATTGATCTTGGTTCCCAGTTTCTGAATTCTTCTCAGTTAGAGCACAGAGATGCCTTCGGCAAAATTGTCTTTATAAATGTCACCCGCTTTTCACAGCAGCTCAAGCAGTACCACTGCACCAGCAGCAACATCAATAATAATAAGCAGTAACTTCCTGAATACATAGTCTAACTATATCATCTGTATCATTCCTTTGTGTTACCTACTCCACCAGTGACTGCCCAATATTTACATTAACTACATTTACCACATTTGCTCATCTTGCCTGCTCCAACACTAACTGTCTGAGTATGCACCAGCCACACTATTTTTGACCTACCCTATTGTTAATTGTTCCAGTAGTGAGTATCTAAACAATGCTTTATACTATTTGCCTAATTAATCAAATGGTTCCTTCTTTAGACAGTACAATTATCTTCCATCTGTCACCAGTAGGTGCTCAAGAAGGTTGAAGTGTAATGAAAAAAAGATCTTGTACATAATTTTTTATATTATATAAAGACAGCCCAGTACAATGAAATAAAGATCCCCTTAAAGGTCATTAATTCAGGCTTCTTTAAAGCTCAAATGCACCACATCGTGTGGTACTGAGCCATAAAGACCAGGAAGATCCCACGATTATCCCTGGTCTGTGCCGTTAAGTGATCTCAGCTAGGACAGCAGTGGGAATGTTAAAAATAGATTTACTATCCCAGGGAATGGGAAAAAATAATAGGTGCCAGAGTTCTTGCTCCCAGCACCTTCCACAGATTCTTGCTGGAAGTGCATGAGTGAAGACAGGATTACATTTGGCCATGATTACCCCAATGGTGAATAACTTGTTAATACTCCCTGATGAGCCTCATATTTGAAGTATGGCCATTTGGGTGAGGTACCGAGGGGCTGCTGACACCAGTACTGCTACAGAGGTTACCATCTTCAGTAACGGGAAGGTAAAGTTATATTTTATTTACCTCATCACGTTCCTTTTGTAGTTCTAAGACTTGTGTCTGGAGTGAGCTAATTTTATCTTTGTACATATCACAGTCAATCTTCAGAGTGGCACATTCCATCAGCATATTCTCCTTTTCATCCAGGTACTGGCAGGATGGAAGAAAGTAAAATAAGTTCAGATAGAAGGGAAAGATAGTGGTTGGGTCTGGAGGAATCAAGATCAGATGAAATTTAAGAGTATCAGATTGGCAAAACATAAGTGGATTAGTTCTATATTAAATCCTGTTGAAAATGGTCATGCTGTGGGCAGCAATTAAATATACATAGTGAAAGCTTACACCTCTGGGAGGCATCTTCGACATTTTACTATGTTAAAAAGGTGCTATATAAATGCAAGTTGTTGTTAGTTTGTATAAACTAACCAGTTCCCTTACTGCATTTTGGTTTTGTCACTGTTTAGTATCTTTGCGTCTGATCTGAAATTGGATTTCTAATCATGTAATAACCCTGGTCCCATTTTCTGATCCAATATGCAGTGAAAACTGGCTCAATTTTCAAATCTGGGAGAAGGAATTGCTTTGGTCACCATAAGTAGCAACAATATAAATGTGCTTATGAAGATTTCTTCATGCTTCATAAAGATTTTGTTTTCAATTTTGTTAGAAATATTGACCAGAGGAAATCTTCATGAACTAATTTATAGTCCTACATTACATAGCAATTCTTCACCCTGAAATAAAAATGGAAAATGGTGGCAGTGTCAGCAAGTGAAAAGAGAGAAGGCATGTTAACCCTTCATCGGCACCCAAAGGGTTAACCTGTCTTTCCGGTTTTCAGATGCTGATGGATCTGCTGTGTACTTCCTGCATTTCTGTTTTTATTTGATTTTCAGCAGTTGCAGTTTTTTTCCCTTTTATCAGCCACCCCTCCTGTTTAGTTAGAAACACTGGCTCTTACTGAACTTTTGACTTTGAATTTTTTTGAACCGATCAATTTTTTTTCTTCTCAGATCTGACATTTACTCTCACACTTTGATGTGTTCAGCCTTTGTTGCTGGTGACAGTATAAACTTTCCATTTGTTTTTAAATGTTAAGTTTTCATTCTGCTGACAGATACATAATTTTTGAATTTGTTCCAGAAGTTGTGAGCCAAATATATCTGGAGGCAAGAAAAGCTACCAATCAAGTAACAGGGTATGATTGTGTAGGCTCTACTATGAATGGATCATGACACCAAAGCTGTAGGTTTCGATCTCTCCAAAGTCCCAGTAGTAGTTTGCAGCTTATGCAGTCAAATTCTATGGCTTTGATTTTAACTGGGGCAACACATTCAGGAAGGGTGGGTGTGCGGGAAACCCCCGTGGGGTCTCAGTGTAAGGCCCGGGCTATTTTAACTCCTGGGCCTTGTTTAAATAATCCAGGATAGTCTCCCCTCCTGGAACTGGCAGGACTGACGTCAGGGCCGGCGGACGGGAGTGGGAAATTGGGTGGGATCCTTAGGATGCCGGCGATGCAAGGGAACGGTCCTCGGTGTAAAGTTAGCACTGAGCAAGGGCTTTGGCGACTGATGAGGGAGAGGCAAGGTCGGGGCTGGGGAGGCCCAAGGACTCCTTGTGGGGCCTGAGGGGAGCGCTCCTTCTCCTCCTGGCCCACAAGGATTCCACAGAAAAGTAATCTTTTTAAACTTATCTTGGCCTCTTCTGGCCAGTTGGCGCCTCCTGCCGTGGTTCGGCTGTCGGCGTGGGCCTCGTGCAGGCCGCCCTAATCCAGAAGTTAAAATCGCATTGCAATGCCGATGACATCATTGGGCCATGACTTTTAAATTTAAATTAGGCCCTCGCTTGCCTGCAGCAGAATCCTCGGCCAACTTTAAAGCCAATGAGGATAAGTTGTCGCAGGGTGGAAAAGGTTCGGCCTGAGGCCAGTAACTGGACTCAGCCTGATCTTAACCCCTCCCATTCTCGCTGGGGGAGGGGGTTAAAATCGAGGCCTATGTGTTTCATTTATGGTCTCAAAATAGGCATTTAGATTGGCCTCCAACGAGAAAGGACTAGTTAGGGTGATGAAATATTGGAGGTGTTCTTTACTTTATGCTGTTTTCCAATTTTGTAATGTCTCCTTCAAACCCATCTGCAAAGCCTAATGTTAGTAGGAACATAGGAATATAGGAACAGGAGTAGGCCATTCAGTCCCTCGAGCCTGCTGTGCCATTTGATAAGATCATGGCTGACATAACTTCTAAGTTAGGCTGCTTACCTCGCTCCTCAGACGTTCCGTCTGATCTAGCTCCAACCGCAGTGAGTTCATTTCTTTCATCAGATCCTGCCTGTCCTCCAAAGCTTCTACACGGTCCTGTTCCAAGATATCTATTGTCACCTGTTTAAAAAAATTAAATTGAACAAACATCTTCACCATATTTATGTAAAAAGCATTAATTAAAAGTTTATGACAAACATTTCTTACATAGTGATCTTCCTTCTGAAAGGCAACCTTCTTTAGTAATATCAAAGATGGCAGTGGACATTACAACAGTGGACACTATGTTACAACAGTAATTACACTTCAAAAGTACTTCAACGGCTGTGAAACACATTGGGACATTCTGAGGTCGTGAAAGGTGCTATATAAATGCAAATTCTTTCTTTCTTCTTCCTTAAGTGCTTTCATATCCCCTGCTTGACCTAAATACTGGTAATCTAAGCTCTCAGTTATCACAAAGCAACCCATTATATTCTGATTGGCAGGAAAATGAAAGATGATAAGAGTGAGGTAATTTGAAAGCTAGAAAAGTTCAAATTGTGAGGGAGAGCTTGAGAGAAAGACAATGCTGGATAGATACATACATACACACAATGCAGTGTACTTACTGGGTTCATTTGCAATTCTTGAATCCTGAATCTCAGTTTATCAATTTCTTCTTTTAAATATAAAAGTTCATCTTGCTTAGGCTTGAATGCTTCTCGCAGCTTAGAGGACATTTTTCGCTCAACATCAAATTCCACTTTTAGTTTCTTATTCTCCATTATGAGATTGTCCACCTTTAAAGTAAGTCAAGCAGGGTCACCATGAAACTATTTTTAGTCCATCAACAAGATCACTGGTAAGACTTAAAAATATAGAATATCTAGGTCTTAAAGGTAGCTCACCTTCTATTTTTGACTAGGTTTAGCTCTTCCTTTCCAGCTAAATATTGTATGAGGATCTCCTAATGATACAGTATGAACACTTATAGAGTTTCTTTAATTCAGTAAGTCTCAGCCTTTTGTATCAGGTTGAGTATGTCATTTAGACACACTCCATTAATAATGAGTATCTGGCAATATATCAATTAGGCAATGGTTTGAGGCAGACTGTTCCAGCAAAGCACTGAAGATAGAGTTCTGTTAGTAGAGGCTGATCTGCCAAAATGTTTCAGTATATAATTTAAAAACCTGAATAAAGTTATTCTTTATCATTTAATCTTGGATTATCAAGAACTTTACAACAAATTCTAAATAAGAACTTATTGTTGTGAGATTGTAGCGTAAATAAAAAGGCGATTTTCATATCTGGAATTGTGATTCAATCTGCAATTTCTTTTGAAATGCAAGAAAGAGGAGTGATAAATCAGCAATTTCCAAATTGTACGTCTACCATCAAATTAACTTTCTGTATCATTTGCCAATAAGAGTGAATTGTCGTCAAATGCAGGTGAAGTTTGTGATTAAATCCTGAAAATAAGAATAAGGTGAAAGGCCTGTCTTAGTGATACAGTTGGTAATAATTGTAGCATTTTGTTTATTATTTGAGAAGCTGCACTTTTAATTAACCACTAGATGGTGATTAGTAGATATTCTCTTCAGTTTACATTTAGACTCTTGTTCAATGCTGACCCTTAGTCTATTTGCTGTTGCTACATAACAGATCGGCTCTGTACTACGAATGTGGGAACTGCTTTGGGTCCAGGTTACTGCAGGCAGGACTTAAGGCCCACAGTCCAATAATTCAGTGGTTATAGTTGCAGCCAACCTGGCCCTGACTGTGTACATTTATTAAAATCACTTTTACATAGATTGCAGAGAACAGTTGCCAAATTTAATTGTTAAAATTAAACCTTAACATTTCTCAATTAAATATTAGAAAATGACAGTAGGGGTAGACAACAAGGGCAAAGCATTGACCATTTGAAATGGCAGAATGTAGACAAATGCTACTAGTTTCTAAACTGCATGCAGCAAAATATCAATATTACAAATGATCAAGAATGGTGACAGAAGCTAAAAAAATGTAATATCTGGCCTTACAGCTGTGTTATTGAGAAATATGTAAGCATAAATTAAGGAGTTTTTACTGCCCATTTTTGTCCACAATTGCAATCTTTCACTTTATTTGAATCAATTGATTTTAGTGTCATCAGCCCATATTATATGATGACAGAATGTGACATTGAGGGATGAGGTTAACTTTAGTAAAGTTTATGAATCCGGGGGGAGGAGAGTGCAATATGTCTACATGGCTTTTATGCTGCATATCTCCTTGTTCATATCTCATTATTTCTACAATTACATAATTGCACAAAGCCTTTCAGCATTACACTCATGATCCAGACAGATAGCAGTTTTATGCAGTTTAATGACAGCTGTACAATCTTTCCAGTGAAATGAAATTTCTTCAAATGCAATTGCTTCAACAACATCCTATAACAATATATTCCACCTAGAGATTAGGGAGAAAAATTGCTTTGCTGAAGCACATCTATTCTAATATAGACTTCAATCCTCTATGTCAATGCTCTTGATTGACTCTGGTTACTCATTTTAAATATTAGAGAAATTTATTTCTGATATGAATTATAAACAGACCAAACAACACTTCTTATTTAAATTATTTTCTGCAGTGGATCAGGATCGAACCAAGCTCCTACTGAATTTTAGTTCAGTGCTGTGTCTGCTATAGTTGCTTGCAGTGAATTTTACTGCCCAGTTTTGTACCTTGTTAAGTCTATTTATTTTACTGGCCTATAATTATAAGCACGACAGATGGCACACACATACTCTAAATGATGTTTAATGCTATCAAGTAAGATATAATAAACAGAGGTTATATCATCTTCCAGTTGTATGTTGGCAAAACTCAGGGTACAGTAGCATAGTGGTTATGTTACTGGACTAGTAATCCAGAGGCCTGGACTAAAAATCCAGAGTCATGAGTTCAAATCCCGCCACGGCAGCTAGTGAATTTAAATTCAATTAATTAAATTCAATTAATTAAATAAAAATCTGGAATTAAAATACTAGTATCAGTAATGGTGGCCATGAAACTACCGGATTGTTGTAAAAACCCATCTGGTTCACTAATGTCCTTCAGGGAAGGAAACCTGCCGTCCTTACCCGGTCTGGCCTATATGTGACTCCAGACCCACAGCAATGTGGTTGATTCTTAATTGCCCGCTGAAATGGCCTAGTTGTGGGAGAACTGTCACCACACGGACTGCAGCGGTTCAAGAAGGCGGCTCACCACCACCTTCTCAAGGTCAATTAGGGATGGGCAATAAATGCCGGCCTTGCCAGTGACGCCCACATCCCATGAACGAATAAAAAAAAAGATTCCTACATCACTGAGCCTTCCTGTTGTATAATGTGTAAACTGGTAGTGCCCTGATCCTGTGATATAAGAAAGCACCATCACACCATTTCTAAAAAATGAAAAGAGCAAAGTGCTTGAGATTGATTTTCCCTGCAGAAAAGCAGCACAGCTAATACTGAATTCTTCCATCATGAGGATAGAATCCTATCCTAGTAGAATACCAACAAACTGCAACTCTTTTCTTCATGTATTTAAATTATTTCTCTTGCCTTGACTATCTTCCTCTCCTTTCTCTTTATTTTTCTGCATTCACATGCTGACTTGCGACTATTCCTGAAATCATCTCCTTAAAATGGAAGTTCTAGCCAATGGTATGTTACGTGGTACTTTATCAAATGCCTTTTGAAAGTCCATATATACAACATCTATTGCACTAGTGTGTTACTGAAACTGTTTCAGCAATGTGGTTCATTACTGAAACAAACCAGGTCAGCTTCGTGTTTCAGAATGTTTGGCAGGCTAGATTTGATCTCTGGCCAACTGTATCAAGAAAACAAACTGGCAACTATTTCCCCCCACTCTCAGAGGCCGAGGGCTGGAATCACAGTGATGAAGCAATAGAGGGTTGATGAAGGTAGTGCAATAAATGTTGTATATGTGGACTTTCAAAAGGCATTCAATAAAGTACCACATAACATACTTATTCGGAAAATAGAGGCACATGGGATGAAAGGGACAGTGGTAACTTGGATACGTTATTGGCTAAGGGATAGTGGTGAATGGATGTTTTTCTGACCGGAGAGAAGTATGCAGTGGGGTCCCCCAGGGGCTGGTATTAGGACCGTTGCTTTTCTTGTTATTTATATATATATATAAATAAATGACCTGGAATTAGGTATAGAGAGCACAATTTTGAAGTTTGGGAATGATACAAAACATGGCAACTTAGTAAATAGTGAGGAGGACAGCAGCATTGGCGAGGACATAGACAGACTGGTGAAATGGGCAGACACATGGCAGATGTAATTTAATGTGGATAAGTGTGTAGGAACAACTTGGAGAGTCTGTCTAATCTAAATGGTACTATTTTTGATAGGGATGCAAGAGCAGAGGGATCTGGCAGTGCAGATCCACAAATCTTTGAAGGTGGCAGGGCAAGTCGATAAGGTGGTTAAGAAAGCGTATGGGATACTTGGCTTTGTAAACAGAAGCATTGACTACAAAAACAAAGAAGTCATGCTTAACCTTTACAAATCACTGGTTAGGCCTCAGCTGGAGTTGTGTGTGCAATTCTGGACACCACACTTTAGGAAGTATGTCAAGGCCTTGGAGAGGATACAGAGGAGGTTTACCAGGATGATACCAGGGATGAGGGACTTCAATTATGTGGAGAGATTGGAGAAGCTGGGATTGTTCTCATTAGAGCAGAGAAGGTTAAGGGGAGTCCTAATAGAGGTATTCAAAATTATGAGGGGTTTTGATAGAGCAAGTAGGGAGAAACTGTTTCCTCTGGCAGTGGGTCGGTAACCAGAGATCATAGATTTAAAATAACTGGCGTAAGAACTGGAAGGGAAATGAGGAGAAATTGTTTCATACAGAGGGTTGTTAAGATCTGGAACGCACTATCTGAAGGGTGGTGGAAGCAGATTCCGTAGGAACTTTCAAAAGGCAATTGGAAATGTACTTGACGAGGACTTATTTTTAGGTTTGTGGAGAAAAAGCTGGGGTGTGGGACTAAATTGGACAGTTCTTTCAAAGAGCCAGCACAGGCACGATAGGCCAAGTGGCCTCCTTCTGTGCTTTAAGATTCTATGATTCTATATGTCATCGAAATGAATGATTGAACAATAAAGCAATACCTGTTGTTGTAACTCTCTGCTCCGTGTCACAGACATTTCTTTCTCCTGCAGAGTGTTTGTATACCGCATTAATATCTGATAGTTTTCCTCCTTCAGACGAATCATTTCATCATGGTGACGGTTCCAGTCTACCTTCATCCTGCTTAAGTTAACCTCAGCTGCCTTCAAATTCTTGAGCTCAGTCTTGAATTGTTGGTTTTGCTCTTCCAAGCTTCGAACTTTCTCATGCAGCCGATGTTTGTGACATTTCTCTTCTCCCAACAATTTCTGAGCCTTCACCACTTCATTCATTAGAAACTGAATCAAACCCAGATTTCCTTTCTCATCTACAACAAAAGAAAGTAAACGGAGTCATTTTTGATTGTTCTTTCTTTAACACTTACTTATCTTTTCTCCTCATTGCTTCCTGTCAGAATCCCTTGCACTAGCGTATGACTGTGCTGTGTACTACTCTCACCCATATACTGTAAAACTAATGATGTGGAGATGCCGGTGATGGACTGGGGTTGACAAATGTAAGGAATCTTACAACACCAGGTTATAGGATTATAGTCCAACTGTTTTATAAAACAGTTGGACTATAACCTGGTGTTGTAAGGTTCCTTACATTTGTAAAACTAATGGCAGCTCTATGACTAGTATATCTATATGACCAATAGTCTATATGGGTGGGCTCAAAGAAGTGGTTCCCAGGTTCTACTGAAGACAAAGAAGTGAGATCTTTGCAGACCTTAGCTTTTGTGACAGAACAATTAATTCCAAGGAACCAGCAGTGATGAAGGGGAGTATATTCATGCGGTGTGGAGAAAGGAGAGGAAGGATATACTGGTGGGTTTTTTTTAAACTTGCAAATACAAGTGAAAGAGATTACTAACCTGGGATTAGAATTATTCTTATGAAAATATGGTCTTTATAACAGTTGCTTAAAGATTCGATGCGCACTAAAATTAAGATTAAGATTCTTTCCCTCCTTTTTCCTGGTAATTTTCTTCCTTCCCCGAGCAATTATGATGAGGAAACTGAGATTATCTTTCTCCCCCTAGTTTATGTATGAGTTCCAGTTTGCTGAGTTAGCTGATCTTAGCTGAGGCAGCAGTAAGAACGCTATAATTGGTCTCATTGCCTCTGGGTTAGGGAGGGAAAATCTGCTGGGAGTTCCCACTCCTGATTGCTATTCAGTGGCTCCTACTAAACTGTGGATGTGTGAGTATGCTGAGCGAGAGCAGGATCTGGCTCAGCAATAATGCCTCGCACAGTTAAATAATCTCACCGTCTAGGCTGACACATGAAGAATGGCCACTTGGAACCATACCTCAGCAAAAAAGTTAATGCCTCCAGGAGAGGAAAATGGGGAAAGGGGAGAAAATTGTCAAAGCTAATGTGACCATTACATGTTCTAAACTGAGGCTTCAGAGAGATTGTTTTCTAAACAGCTTACTAAGCTGGCCTGTCAGTAATGCACCCTCATCTTCAGGCTGCAGGAGTTTTGCCAACCAGCATGGAAGGCATTTGTATATAGTGCATAATGGACCGACATTTTTTGTGAGAAAAGATTCAAATCTAGTGAAAGATTCTCATGAGCAGGCATGTTTTCTAAAACGCTGGAGTAACAAAAAACTTCTGCAGGTGGCAGTATGAGCTTGTGTAAGAAGCCCTGTCAGTAGCACCAGAGCTGGTATTGCAATGGCATTACCTATAGTACAGAACATAACCAGTTGTTTATCAAAAGGAGTTCAGCTCAATTGTTGGAAGGTAAAACCTGACACTGCACCCAAACTTTCCCAGCTGAAGCATGTTTTGAAAGTTTTTCATTAAAAATGGATAAGGTGATAACGTGATGGATTGTATCCACCTACACTGAATGTTAGAACTTTCCACCCAAATCACTTGTTTACTTGAATAGAATTTAGTAATGCCATATCTGCATACGACAACACAAAATAATACTCAACTCAGGCCTATTTCATCAACGTTATTAAAATATTTGGTTTTTTCATTACATTGTGTGATAATGCGTTTGCATTTTATAAATAAAGCAAATAATTAGGCTTTTGGAGTTAAAACTAACAGTAATCTAGAACATTTGTGACTATACTGAGTGCAGGATGTTGGAGCACCAGATGATGGTAACCGGGTTCACATGTAGACAGCAGAGTTCCCGTTCTCAGCCAAGTCACTGTGCGGAAGTGCCATACAGAAGCATGGTGCTTCCACAAATTAGATAAGAGAAAGAGAGACAGAGAGAGAAACAGAGACAGACTCATGCCACAGAGCCATTCTTACGTACCACATAGAAGTTGGTTCAAAGAAGTGTCAGTGGAAATCTGAGAGAAGGTCGTCACTCCCTCTCACATGGCCTGCTGGGTGGTGGGGGGGGGGGAGGTGGGTAGTGGGGAGGCAATGGGAATAAATAACTTGGAAAAGAAGAATTTGCTTACAAAATTAAGTCTTACCAAGTATGCTGCTACAATCCCTGGTAGGCTCCTTCCCGGTTATTAATGTATAAATTTCAGGATTATAGAACCCTAAAGACTCCAGAAAGGCAACACCTCCCTTCTTTCCACGAGTTCTTAGGAGATCGAGCATATACCCTGGAGATAAAAATAACGTACTAATGATCTTGACTGTCTGTGCCAATTAATTACTTGTCTAACTAGTGACTATTTTAAGGACCAGTATTCAATAATAATAAAAATAATAAACCTAAAAATCAAATTGCTTGCATAATATCATTTCAAATGGTTTGGTTGCTCCCCTCTACGGACCAATGAGTTTTTACCCAGTCAGTTAGCTAAGTCATGCAGCTGAGTTAGCTGATCTCACACAGGCCATCGCACGGGCACTGTAATTAGTCTCAACGTTCCAGATTTAGGGGGGGGGGGGAAATTGGTGTTCCATTCTTTACTGGGGCATTGTGTGAATTTAGAACATAAAACCTGGAATGAGAAAATTCAGCCTTCCTATCATATTAGCCTGTGAAATTTGGGATTGACAACCAAAATTCTGCAGACCATGTAGCAACGTCACAGAGTGCAAGCAGGCCTTGGTGATCTCATCAGAACCAGAATGCTCTGCTGGAACAGTAGAATGTTGCAAAACAAGATTTTTTCCCACAACCTAGCAACAAGGGGACCAGATGGTCAATGGGTTAGACATTGGCCTTTCACCTCTGGAACCTATGTTCAAATCCAGTCTAGACTGTGTATTAGCAGCATGACTCCTATGTGGAATGAGTTTTCAGCAGTCTCAAAGCAGCACATAACTGGCTGTAATTTGGCACAAAGTTGCCAGTTTCACTCAGAGAAGCTGAAAGACGGCTGACATGGAAAAGTATCTCACTAAAGTATCTAACTATGCTACATCTGACCTAGAAGTGCTTGATGAAACGGAAAGTGTTCCACTTCCAAGCAAACACAAATAAAATTTATTAAAAAAAACAGCATACAGTTCAAGAAAGCAGACTTACCAGTTCTCATACACCGGTGTTTAAGGTGAGGGGCAAAAAGAATTTCTTCCTCATCTGTCTCCCCAATAACATGGCACTGACGCAGAAAGGGTGTGATGTGGCAGGGCCGAACCTTGCTGGTGATTATGTGGCGCTGGCTTTCAATCAGGTCCCACATTGATTCTTCATCCAGATCCTTTAATTCCTTGTCACTTGAGGCAACTGCATCCATGATGGATCACGGCTAGAAAAGAAGGAATAATTAAAGATTTCTATTACATAACTATAAATGTAAAAACACATATACATCAATTATATATTAAATTTGGTATGTGAAGCACAAGTTTCAGTGAAAATTCATTATAATAACATAAGAACTTAAGAAATAGGAGCAGGAGTAGGCCATACGGCCCCACGAGACTGCTCCACCATGCAATAAGATCATGGCTGATCTTCGACCTCAACTCCACTTTCCTGCCTGATCCCCATATCCCTTGATCCCCTTAGAGTCCAAAAATCTATCGATCTCAGCCTTGAATATACTAAACGACTGAGCATCCACAGCCTTTTGGGGTAGAGAATTCCAACCCTTTGAGTGAAGAAATTTCTCCTCATCTTGGTCCTAAATGGCCAGCCCCTTATCCTGAGACTACACCCCGTAGTTCTAGACTCTCCAGCCAGGGGAAACTGCCTCTCAGCACCTTCCCTATCAAGCCCTCTCAGAATCTTATATGTTTCAATGAGATAACCTCTCTTTCTTCTAAGTTCCAGAGAGTATAGGCCCATTCTACTCAATCTCTCTTCATTAGGAAAATCCTCTCATCCCAGGAATCATTGCACCGCCTCTAAGGCAAGTATATCCTTCCTTAGGTAAGGAGAGCCAAACTGTACACAGCACTCCAGGTGTGGTCTCACCAAAGCCCTGTACAATTTGCAGCAAGACTTAATTAATATAGATTGTAAATAGGTGAGGCCCCAGCACTGATCCTTGGGGCACCCCACTATTAACAGCCTGCCGACCTGAAAGTGACCCGTTCATTCCTACTCTCTGTTTTCTATCCATTAACCAATCCTCTATCCATGCTAATATATTACTTCCAACCCCATGAGCCCTTACCTTTTGCAACAACTTTTTGTGTGGCACCTTATCGAATGCCTTTTGAAAATCCAAATATACTACATCCACTGGTTCCCCTTTATCCACCCTGCTAGTTACATCCTCAAAAAACTCTAATAAGTTTGTCAAACATGATTTCCCTTTCATAAAGCCATGTTGACTCTGCCTAATCATATTATGATTTTCTAAGTACCCTGTTACCACATCCTTAGTAATGGATTCCAGCATTTTCCCGACGACTGATGGTAGGTTAACTGGCCTGTAGTTCTCTGTTTTCTCTCTCCTTCCTTTCTTGAATAGCAGGGTTACATTTGCTACCTTCCAATCCACTGGGATCATTCTAGAATCTAGGGAATTTTGGAAGATCACCACCAATGCATCCACTATCTCTGCAGCCACCTTTTTTGGAACCCTAGGATGTAGGTCATCAGGTCCAGGGGATTTGTCGGCTTTTAGTCCCATTAATTTCTCCAGTACTTTTTCTTTATTAATATTAATTACTTCAAGTTCCTCACTCTCATTAGACCCTTGGTTCCCCACTATTTCTGGTATTTTTTTGTGTCTTCCACTGTGAAGACAGATACAAAATATTTGTTTAACATCTCTGCCATTTCCTCATTCCCTATTATAATTTCTCCAGTCTCAGCCTCTAAGGGACCCAAATTTACTTTCTCTACTCTCTTCCTTTTTACATACTTGTAGAAGCTCTTACAATCTGTTTTTATATTTCTTGCTCGTTTACTTGTAAGTATATTTGATTTTCTTCTTCCTTATCAATTTTTTGGTTATCCTTTGCTGGTTTCTAAAACTCTCCCAATTCTCAGGCTTACTACTTTTCTTGGCAACATTATAAGCCTCTTCTTTTAATCTAATACTATTCTTAACTTCTTTAGTTAGCCACGGATGGATCACTTTTCTCATGGAGTTTTTATTTTTCAATGGAATGTATATTCATTGAGAATTATGAAATATTTCTTTAAGTGTTTGCCATTGCTTATCAACTGTCATATCTTTTAATCTAATTTCCCAATCTACCTTAACCAACTCTCCCCTCAAACCTATGTAATTGGCTCTGTTTTAGTTTAAGACTCTAGTTTTGGACTTAAGTACGTCACTCTCAAACTCAATGTGAAATTCTATTATATCATGATCATTCTTCCCCAGAGGATCCAATACGATGAGATTACTAATTAACCCTGTGTCATTACACATGACAAGATATAAAATAGCCTGTTCCCCGGTTGGTCTTACAAAGTATTGTTCTAGGAAACTGTCTCGAATGCATTCCATGAACTCGTCCTCCAAACTACTTTTGCCAACTTGATTTGCCCAGTGTATATGAGGATTAAAGTCCCCCATGATATTGCATTACCTTGGTTACAAGCTCCTCTTATTTCTTGATTAATACTCTGTCCAACAGTATAACTATTGGTAGCGCTGTGATAGGTATCTTCAGTATTAAAAAGGTGTCACACCGTGTGACACACAATAGCTGCAATTTTATAGTTATATATAGTTTATATTTTATAGTTATATTGTATATTATGTAGTTATATTGTATATTGTACTGAGATTGTGTAATTTGGCCATTGGGTTCTCACAAATTTCTCAAAATGCTTTCTGAACTTTTTATAAGCTGCAATTTTTTCTCAGTAGCTGAAATTTCTAATATCTAAAATAAGGATTTAAACAAAACAAAAAAATTCAAAAATTACATATTTCCCAATGACATGATTATATTGATCCATTGTCTTTTGTGTTTTTTAATGCTTTTGTTAAAGTTTTTACTTGAAAATTTCATCCTCTCCCAAAAGTCTGGCCTAGAAATTCGGGCGCAGCCACCTTTGGGTGTGCTGGGGGGCGGGCGGAGGGATCGATCCTTGCACCTGAATGGTGAGGCCTGCGGCACCCCAATATTGGGCCTCGTGTCACATTTCCATTGAGCTGGTGAGCTGCGGAGATCTGCGGGCAGCTCACCGACAAAGTACAATCAAAGATCAGGCAGCGGCTGGTGTCGCAGCGGCTCCCAGGTAAGTGAGGAAGGGGGGTAATCGGGTGGGAAGGTAGCGATCAGGGAGGAGTGGCGGCA
The DNA here is from genome assembly GCF_035084215.1 of Heptranchias perlo. Classification (NCBI taxonomy): domain Eukaryota; kingdom Metazoa; phylum Chordata; class Chondrichthyes; order Hexanchiformes; family Hexanchidae; genus Heptranchias; species Heptranchias perlo. Next base: position 16,941,005 of record NC_090347.1, read on the forward strand.
ATTGGGGAAGAGTGACGCCGATCGGTATCCAGCAGAACTAGTGTTCTTTAAATGTGGGGTGGGGAGGAGCAGGAGTGCCACATTCAGGTAAGTATATTTTAAAAACTTACTTTATTGGTGGTGGCCCAACAGGCGGTTCCTTTACGGACCTGGCCTTTTGTGGTATATCTGATGAGCTGCTGAACTGGATGCACAATCTCCTCAGAGACTGCAAACATTGGGTCACAATAAATGGGAGTTTATCTTGTACACAGGAATCCCTAGGGAATCTTGCCAAATCCCATTCTCTCTTTCATCTTTCACTATAATACTTTGCTGATTTTAACTTTGAGCCAAAGCAGTAAATCAGAAATGAAGAGGCAGGGACCATTACGGGTCAAAAGCAAGGAAATCAGTCAGAAAACTGCCAATGAATAAGTACATAGAATTTACGCAAACAACTGAGCCTGGCCCCTGTCCCAGTAACTCCAGATTCTAGGGTCTACGCAAAATGCCCTGAGAGCCTCTCTCTGCAGTGTTCCTAGACCCCTTCAAAGTACAGTTACAATCCAGAGACCCTATGTCAAACCCCAGGTTTCATTTCAGTGCTGCTGGATGCCAAAACCATCCCCACTGCTGATAAATCAGTTTTCCTGGTAATACTATGTGGTATAACACTCCATTATTATAAAACCGCCAACTCATCGTGACAATGCCATGGGACATCAACTTAATTATATGTTTGTACGTACATATATATGTATGATAATACAAAAGGCTGTCAGTACGTCTGATGAACAGATAAAGATTTCATTGTGGGAATTTCTGACTAATTCTATGCTCATTCTGATTACCATGTTTCTGCAGTTTCTGATTAGTCACTGGTTTGGATGAGCATCAGGGCATTATTATTTCACATCAGGAGTCAAGTACGTGATCTGAGCAGAAGGTGATGGTATAGGATGAGTGTACTCTGCACTTCTATTACGTGCATAACTGAATCACTAGAAACTTTTGCACATTTATCAGGACTATTTACTGTCTTGAAAAAAAAATGACAAACTTATCTTAGATTGCATATATGCAAAGCAGTGCCACAAATTGTGTTGAAATGCGTAATTCTGACATCCATGTCTGGTGAAATGAAGACTGATTTCTTTGACTTTTCTCTCTATGCCCCTTAACCTCATATACAAGAAAGTAACATTTCTCAAACACTTTTTTCACTGACAGTGCCTCTTTAAGAGCAATCTAGGGTTGGAAGTTTGCATGTGCACAGTTGTTTATTGTTGCTCTGGTGCTGTGGAACCTACGCAATATAAATGGGGTAGAGGGCCTGCATTGGGGATTACAGGACTGTTTCTTACTGATCTGGCATTCCAGCAAGGAATATTGCTTTCAGGGTAAGCATCACAGGAAATCGCAGATGTGAAACCAATGATTTTGCATCCATTATGGATGGAAAAAACATAGATTACACACCTGCAATTTCCTGAAAGGTGCTCACAGTGAGAGTTGCTCCCTAATGGGTGCGTCAGATCGAAGAATTACTCCCATAGCGAGAGCATGGATCGAAAACCATTAAATGTTGTGACGGCAAAGTGCACTGGAATTCTAATGTGGTGTGCCACAGAGTGATAGGATGTGAGTTAATGAGTTAATGGTGGGGGAGCCCAAGGAGTTACCTTGGGTTGCTTTCAAGTTTGTTTTACAGCTGAATTTACAGAGGCATTGGGAGAAGTCTAGGAGCACTTGGTTACTCCCTTGGCTGGAGACTTAGATGAAATCAAAGAATTCTCATAAACTACTTTGTCAAAGTCATCGAAATGGTGATAGAGGAGGATCAATGGATGTCACATACATGGTTTTTCAGACAGCACTTGATAAGGTTCCACACAAGAAACTGCAAGCTAAAATTGAGGCCTGTAGAATTGGAGGCAACCTCATGGCATGGATAGCAAACTGGTTAGGAAATAGGAGGTACAGACTTGGGATGAAAGGGGCATGCTTGGATTGGTGGGCAGTGGTAAGTGGTGTTCCCCCAAGTATTGGTGCTCAGGCCTCAGCTGCTCACTCTTTATATAAATTAAAAATTAGTGATATAAATTAAAAAGCAAAATGCTACAGATGCTGGAAATCTGAAACAAAAACAGAAAATCTTAGAAACACTCAACAGGTCTGTCAGCATCTGTGGAGAGAAGCGTCTGACAGAAGGTCAACGCCTGAAACATTAACTTGGTGTTCTCTCCACAGATGCTGTCTACATTGCAGAGTGTTTCCACCATTTTCTGCTTGTGCTCTATTTATAAATGCCTTGTGAATATAGGAGAAATGAAACTAAACTAGGAAGTAAAACAAATTGTGAACAGAGCAAAAAATTAAAAAAGGAAATAGACAGATTAAGGCAGTTGGTGGAATGTTGGCCAGTGCAGGTTAATATAATAAAAAGTGAGGTCGTACACTTTGGTCATAAGAACGGCAGATGGGTGTATAATCAAAATAGGAAGCACAAAGGAAGGAGGGAACCTGAGCGGGGAGTCAGAAGGGAGTAAAGTTGAGAGCAGCAAGAGAGGGGAAGACCCAGGGGAAATCTACAATACAAATAGTACAAACAGTTGTTCAAGAACAAATGAAAGGGAAAAGCGTAGAGCAGCGGAAAGAAAGTGTACTTTAGGCACGACAGATAAAATAAAAACTAGAAGGCGTAAGGCGATTAATCCAGCATCAAAGCTATGGCAGGGGGTTGGGAACCTGAGCAGGGAGACAGAGGAAAGCGTGTCAGGAAGGGACAGAAGGTATGGAGTAAAAGGTAAAGTGTTAAAAAAGGAAAAAGCAGGAACTAAGTGTCACAAAACATATTTGAAGGTTCTTTATCTGAATGCACGTAGCATTCATAACAAAATGGATGAGTTAACGGCACAAATAACTACGTATGGGTATGATCTTGTGGCCATTACAGAAACATGGCTGCAGGGTGACAACGACTGGGAATTAAATATGCCAGGGTATTTAACAATCAGGAAGGACAGGCAGGAAGGAAGGGGAGGTGGAGTGGCTATGTTAATAAAGGAAGGAATCACTGTAATACAGAGAAATGATATTGGGACAAAGGATCAGGATAATGAAACAGGTTGGGTAGAGATAAGGAATAATAAGGGGAAAAATACATTAGTGGGCCTAGTATATAGGCCTCCTAATAGTTGCAACTCTGCTGGAAGAAGTATTAATCAGGAAATAGTCGGGGCATGTAATAAGGGAACAGCTATAATTATGGGGGATTTTAACTATCATATTGACTGGACAAATCAAATTGGGCAGCCTTGAGGAAGAGTTTATTGAGTATATTAGGGATGGATTTCTTGAGCAGTATGTAACTGATCCTACAAGGGGGCAAGCAACCTTGGACCTGGTACTGTGTAATGAGCCAGGATTAATTAATAATGTCCTAGTTAAGGATCCCCTTGGAATGAGTGACTATAACATGGTTACATTCCATATCCAATTAGAGGGTGAGAAGGTTGGTTCTCAAACAAGCGTACTGAGCTTGAATAAAGGAGACTATGATGGTATGAGAGCGGAATTGATTAAAGTGGACTGGGAAAATAGATTAAAGGGTAAGACGGTACATGAGCAGTGGTGTTCATTTAAGGAGTTATTGTACAACTTTCAAAAAATTTATATTCCACTGAGGAAAAAAGGGTGTAAAAGAAATGACAGCCATCCGTGGCTAAGTAAAGAAATTAAGGATAGTATCCGACTAAAAACAAGGACATATAAGGTAGCCAAACTTAGTGGGAGGATAGAAGATTGGGAAGCCTTCAAAAGACAGCAAAAAGTAACGAAAGGATTGATTAAGAAAGGGAAGATAGATTATGAAAATAAATTAGCAAAAAATATAAAAACAGATAGCAAGAGTTTCTATAGTTATATAAAAAGAAAAAGGGTGGCAAGCGTAGGTCCCTTAGAGGATGAGACCGGGAAATTAATGGTGGGAAACATGGAGATGGCAAAAATGCTGAACAAATATTTTGTTTCAGTCTCTACGGTAGAGGACACTAAGAATATCCCAACACTGGACAAACAGGGGGCTCTAGGGGAGGGAGGAGCTTAATACGATTAAAATCACTAAGGAATTGGTACTCAGTAAATTAATGGGACTCAAGGCGGATAAATCCACTGGACCTGATGGCTTACATCCTAGGGTCTTGAGGGAAGTGGCAGTAGGGATTGTGGATACTTTGGTAATAATTTTCCAAAATTCTCTGGACTCGGCAAAGGTCCCGGCAGATTGGAAAACTGCTAATGTAACACCCTTATTTAAAAAGGGTAGTAGGCAGAAGGCTGGAAATTATAGACCAGTTAGCCTAACATCTGTGGTGGGTAAAATTTTGGAGTCTATTATTAAGGAGACAGTAGCGGAACATTTGGATAAACATAATTTAATTGGACAAAGTCAGCATGGCTTTACGAAGGGGAAGTCATGTCTGACAAATTTGCTTGAGTTCTTTGAGGACATAACGTACAGGGTGGATAAAGGGGAACCAGTGGACGTAGTGTATTTAGACTTCCAGAAGGCATTCGACAAGGTGCCACATAAAAGATTATTGCTCAAGATAAAGAATCACTGGATTGGGGGTAATATTCTGGCATGGGTGGAGGATTGGTTATCTAACAGGAAGCAGAGAGTTGGGATAAATGGTTCATTCTCGGACTGGCAACCAGTAGCCAGTGGTGTTCCGCAGGGGCCGGTGCTGGGTCCCCAACTCTTTACAATCTATATTAACGATTTGGAGGAGGGGACCGAGTGTAACATATCAAAGTTTGCAGATGATACAAAGATGGGAGGGAAAGTAGAGAGTGAGGAGGACATAAAAAACCTACAAGGGGATATAGACAGGCTGGGTGAGTGGGCGGAGATTTGGCAGATGCAATACAATATTGGAAAATGTGAGGTTATGCACTTTGGCAGGAAAAATCAGAGAGCAAGTTATTATCTTAATGGCGAGAAACTGGAAAGTACTGCAGGTGCAGCAGGTGATCAAGAAGGCCAACGGAATTTTGGCTTTTATTGCTAGGGGGATAGAATATAAAAACAGGGAGGTATTGCTGCAGTTATATAAGGTATTGTTTGAGACCGCACCTGGAATACTGCATACAGTTTTGGTGTCCATACTTAAGAAAAGACATACTTGCTCTCGAGGCAGTACAAAGAAGGTTCACTCGGTTAATCCCGGGGATGAGGGGGCGGACGTATGAGGAGTGGTTGAGTAGATTGGGACTCTACTCATTGGAGTTCAGAAGAATGAGAGGCGATCTTATTGAAACATATAAGATTGTGAAGGGGCTTGATCGGGTGGATGCGGTAAGGATGTTCCCAAGGATGGGTGAAACTAGAACTCGGGGGCATAATCTTAGACTAAGGGGCTGCTCTTTCAAAACTGAGATGAGGAGAAACTTCTTCACTCAGAGGGTAGTAGGTCTGTGGAATTTGCTGCCCCAGGAAGCTGTGGAAGCTACATCATTAAATAAATTTAAAACAGAAATAGACAGTTTCCTAGAAGTAAAGGGAATTAGGGGTTACGGGGAGCGGGCAGGAAATTGGACATGAATTTAGATTTGAGGTTAGGATCAGATCAGCCATGATCTTATTGAATGGCGGAGCAGGCTCGAAGGGCCGATTGGCCTACTCCTACTCCTATTTCTTATGTTCTTATGAGGGGAGGGTTTTATTGAAATGATTTATGGGTCCAGATACACAAGTCATTAAAAGCTGGTTTGTAGGCGCAAAAAATTATCAAAAAGGCTAATGGAATACTGGGCTGCATCATAACATATATAAAATATAAAAGTGCTACTGCAATTATACACAGTGCTTGTCAGACTGCCTTTTAAATATTTTCATTTTTTGGTGCCAGACCTTAGGAAGGATATATTGGACTTGAAGAAAATTTGATGACAATTCACCAGGATGATACCTGGGATGAAGGAACTGAGCTATGGTGAGCGACTGAATAAACATGGGATATATTTGTGGAACAGGACAAAGTGGTTTATGAAATAACTGAGCTGCGGTGTAGTGGCTGAAAAGCTGGGCCGCCAATGATGTAGTGGGGAATGGGTAGTAATTCAATTCGCATGATGTACAGGTTAAGACGTGATCTCATTGAGGTGTTTAAAATAATGAAGGGAATTGACAGGGTAAACGGGAATCCTGGATTCTGAGGATTCTCTAGTACAGAGATTCCAGTAGAAGAATTTGCCAGTTAAAAGCAAATCCAGGAAAAAAATTTTCATATGAAAAGTTGTGAAAATGTGGAACACACTGTCCCAGAAGCCCATAGATGTAAAATCAATTGAAATGTCTAAAACGGAGACAGATGCTGACTTGGGAAATTAGCATATTAGAGAACTGGGATTAGGTAGAGCTGTCACAGCTAGCAAAGTGGTGCAAGCAGGCATGATAGACTCCCGTGCCAATGTGAAAAGGAGAATGTAATATTTCCCTTACTTTACAGTGCTTCTGCTGACAGCAGTCCCAATTTGGAGTAGAGCAAGGGAAGGACGTGGCAGAGGCAGCTGAATGGATGGTGTTAATTTTAATGACAAAGAAGTCCACGAGCTCCTCGTTCTTCATTTTGGAGGTGAGGGTGGAGGGAGCAGGGGAGAGGGATTTAAAGAGACATTTGGTAGTGGAGAAAAGAAGCCAGGTGTTGTCTTTACATTCCAGGGTAATCCTGGAGTAGTGAGCAGCTTTGGCAGAAGAGACTTTATATGGAGGGAGAGGTTAAGGGAGGACAGGAGGATAGTGAACTCAGAGAAAAGAAGGTTTTAAGATGGTGGTGGAAATCACCGAGGACGAGAAGTTGCTCAGTGCAGAAGCTGAGGATGGAAAAGAGTGAGGATATCTCAGTGAGAAACTCAGGGTGGGGCTTGGGCGGACGGTAGAGAATGAGGATTTTAAAGGAGAAGCGAGAGGAGTGGAGCAAGACGAGGCGCTCAAAAGGAGAAGAAGGTGCCAGAGGAGTAGGGCAACAATGAGATTTGGTGACAAGGGTCACACCGCTACCGCAGTGGTTTGGGCAGGGCAGGTGGTGGAAGGTATAGCCACACAGGTAGGCAAGGGCCTTGTTTGCAAGGGAACAGACGTTCTGGAGGGAGATGCGCAGAATGGCGTTGATTATTGATCCGCTGGAAGAGTCCACGGGGTCAGCAGTGGGAGAGGTGAGCAGGATGGAAAGGATAATCTCCGAGCCCCAAGTGGGTGTGCTGGGTGGGAAAGTCGGCGAGAAAGCTGGATGGGATAACTGGGATCGCTGCTTGTAAGGAGGCACAACGAATGACTCAATGGGCCCTTCAGAGAATTCCGAGAGAGGCACAGAGGGAAGCGATGGGTATACCCGAGGGAGTCAAGTCTTGGACGGCAGCAGGAGAACAGGAAGGTCGAGGAATAGTGAAGGGTTGAGCTAGGGAGTTGATGGGGGGAGGGGGTGCACAAAGTACCTGAGAGGGGGGGAATGAAAGGAGGCATGCCAGGGTAACAGGAAGGAGAGGAGACAGGAGAGAAGGGCCTGAGAGAGGTAAAGAGAAGAGAAAGGAAAAGGGAGGTAGAAGTAACGGGCTCAGGTCCGGGGTGCTTTGGCTGCCTCAGGAGCTACAAATCATCTCAGTAGGTAGCTCTCCAAAACTCTTCCAATCAAAGCAATGCCGCAACTAGCAAATAGAAACAGCTGCCAGCGCTAGCTGCTTTTTCATTAGTATCTATGTTAGTTTGTTTAATATTCATTAATGACACTGGCCTTTGGTACACACTGTATAAGTTATTGGCTATGGAGCCATCAACATTTTACAGTTCTTGTCTCAGATGTCTGGTAATGGTTTATACTCTGTATTGTAGATACAAATATATACCAGATAAAGGTTATTTTGAAGCCTAGGGTCTTTATTCATAGGATAATGATTTTTGCAACATTTATTTAGTACATATAACGGAAAGAATCAGTTCTGGACCAGACAATCTACTCCTGTTAATTTGAAGCCACATTTTGTCCAAAAATTTTGAATTATCCAATAATTTGAAGTAAGCAACGTAAATAACATAGCAAAGTGGGAACTTGGTGTTTACAAAAATTGACTCATCAGATAATTTGAATTAAGCAACTTCTTAACTTCTCTTTGTTAAAATGATTCTTTGGGTGAATTCCTCAACAATAGTTAAATAATATATGATGTCCAATATTTTAATTCCCGTATCAGTACGGAACCAGTTCCATACATCTGTGTGCTGGTAGAGGAGGTGACCAATCTGACGGCAGCTTGCAAAACCCATGAAAATCTGGGTTTGCAATTATGTTGGAGTTTTAAAGGTTGTGTCATTTAAATTTGTCAGTACAGCTGATGGTAGGATAACCAGGCATCGTGCTCAGGGTAAAAGTGACTTATTTGAAGGCAGTTGTATACAGAATGATGGCAAAGCAAGCAGGTATCACTGTAGATATGAACTGATTGTTATATAATAAATTCAATACTTTTAAAGCCCTACTAAATAAATTTAGTTCTTCCTTCTCAGATTTTCAAAATGGAACTTGTGGGGTCTGCAATATTGCAATATAATGTATCCTGGGTCAGTCATTGTCTCCTGTGAGAGTAAGAGGGCAGCAGCAGACTGATCAATCTCATCAACTTACTCCGACTGCACTGGCCAACTTTTGAGTTATTTCATAAGGTTGATTTGTTTTGTTGTTTCTCTTTCAACCTCAGATAATCATTCATCATTTATCAATGGCACTGTACGCAGTTCTGTTTACTGTGATTCTTATTTTATTAAGCCAAAGGTGATCATTATATTAAAAATTGTGTAACAGTGCTCTGCAAAATCCCAATGTAATCAATCCTGCAGTCTTGCAGGCTACAAGGACACAGGCCATGGTAAACAGAAACCACTCTGTAGGCGTTGAGTAGTATAATGTCCCCAATATATGGGGAATATTGCATTGTATCTGGCCTACCTTGCCCCAGCCCTAGGAATACTTTGTTATCAGTGGACATCAATGTGTTATCTTGAGCAGTAAAGGGTATATATGCACAACAAAAACAAAGTGCAATTTAGCAATAGAATAACAAATCAAAGCAAATCTCAGTGTATAATGTGTTATCTGTCAGATATCTGTGTACCTAAGGTGAATAAATACAGTATTAGCACATTGGAATGGTTATCAGGGTTCTTATCACAAACTGATGTGATTGGGTTCAACTTATGTTTCGTTTCATTCAACTGTATCAACTCACAACAACTTCAGTACAATAATATTGCATATATTTTGTCTGATTGACATATAAAATCTCCATTCTGAACTTCATTTTCTAAATATTGCAACTATCTAAACCAGGTTTTAACCGTTTCCCGGTACCATCCGTAATTCCTCAGTTGAGAGAGTGAGTAAGTGACCATCTCCTTAGCATCCTGTCAATATCTCTCCATAACCACCAGTGTACACAGGATTCACCTGGGGCAAGGAACATTCCCGTTATTCTTCCTTTAGGAAGTGGGAAACTTCCATTCTGCACCAAACCCCAATGACCCAGCTGTGGTTAGGATATCGCCATGTGATGAATCACAGGTGTAAACCAGCATTCTGCCACTCGCGGCACAGTATATCGGTACACCAATATTGTTTACCATTTTAACCATTAAATAGCTCAATGGAGTAACATTGTCTCTTATTTTAAAACATTTTTTTTGGCAGGAGTAGGCGTTGATTGCAAACATAGGTGCTTAGTGGTAAATAGATGAGCATCAAATACAGTACTGTAGTGTCTGGTACTGACTGTGAGTGTCACTCAAACCAAGAATAGCAAACTGCTTTATAAAACCATCATGTTTTGTAGAACCACTGACTACTTACTTAACTTGCTAATGTATCGCACAAAGCATTTCACTTACGGTAAAAAGATCTCCACACTGTTTTAATATTCCTGGTAAGGTGCTCTATTGCAGGACAAACGTTTCCTCCTACTTTGCTGAGGCAAGAGGCACAGAACGCAGAACAGAGCTGTAGAGCCAGAGAGAAGAAGAAAACAAGGAAGTAAATGCCTTCAGGAAATAAAAGAAAATAAGACACCTGCTTTAGATTAACTCTTCAAGAGCCTACACCACAAAGAGACTTTGGAAATACTCAACTTTTTTCCCTTTGCTTTTCAAAGCATGTAATTAATTCCTATTGAATGCAGTGGGAAATTTAATTTTTGTTTTAATGTCCTAGAAAAACTGTAAAATATCAAGATTAAGAAATTGAATATTATAAATGGTGGAATATTAGTGTGGTCACAGTCCTGCAATTGCTTTCTCAATTAAACCATTAAATAGTTCATTAAGCAGATGAGAATGAAGCAGACATTTTGCAGCTAGAATAATAAGTCCCGATTTTAACTGGGGGTAAGGGACAAGAATAGGGCCGGCAGGAGAAGTATCAGGCTCAGGGAAAACAGAGGGATTGTGGTTGGGGGAGGGAGAAAGGGAAACAGAGGGATTGTGGTTGAGGGAAGGGGAAGGGGCAACAGAGGCGATTGTGGTTGAGGGAGGGGGAAAGGGGCAACAGAGGCGATTGTGGTTGAGGGAGGGGGAAAGGGGCAACAGAGGCGATTGTGGTTGAGGGAGGGGGAAAGGGGCAACAGAGGCGATTGTGGTTGGAGGAGGGGGAGAAGGGGAAGCAGAGGCGATTGTGGTTGAGGAGGGGGAGAAGGGGAAGCAGAGGCGATTGTGGTTGGGGGAGGGGGAAAGGGGCAACAGAGGCGATTGTGGTTGGGGAGGGGGAGAAGGGGCAACAGAGGCGATTGTGGTTGAGGAGGGGGAGAAGGGGAAACAGAGGCGATTGTGGTGGGGGAGGAGGGGGAGGGCAACCCAGGGTAAGAGTGGCCCAAATTTTCCTTCTGGGGCCCGGAGGAGCTCCTCCCGACTCACCTGAAAAAAAAACTGACTTTCTCAGCCCTCTTCTGGGCCTGCTGCTCCTTAGCACTGAGTTTCCTTGGTGATACCAGCACCAGGCACCAACCCCGCTGACAATGACCTAAAATGGCAGCAGGGCCTGAATGAAATCATCAGACCTCAATTTCTGCATTTCAGTGAGGCCTGGCGCAAGGGCCTGACAGCTGCCCAAAACACGTCTGTTAAAATGGCGTGGGAAGGGAGCGTGAAGGTGAGTGAACTGCCGATATTTTAACCCCTCCTCAGGTGCGGGGAGGTTAAAATTGTAAAATTTTGATCAGCACAGAAGGGGGCCATGCGGCATTTCATGCTGGTCTCTGAAAAGAGCTATCCACAGACCTATTCCCCAACCTTTTCCCCATTTCCGTTAAATTTTTCATTTTCAAATATTTATCCATTTCCCTTTTAAAAGTTAATGTGGATTCTGCTTCCCCCACTGGTCGGGGAGGGCATTCCATATCCTAACAGTCGGCATTAAAAAAATTCTGCTAACCTCTCCCTTCATTCTTCTTGATGATGATATTAAATTTATGCACTTTAGTTACTGATGTACCGACCAGTGAGTGGTGGTGTTATCGGCTGAGAGAACTGAATCTATGATTTATAATTGTTATCATGCAGTGAGCACTGACTTCTCTTATAATTTTTATCATTGTGGAAAATAATATCGCAGGAGCAGAATAGTAACATTCAATTCTGAAAACCGCAACACTCTTGTACCTCCCTTCAGTCAAGTATTTCAATCATTTATGCATACAGTGTGTATCAATCAATTTCACATTGCCACTAGAGTTTGAAACAAGATGACACTGTATTATATGTATATGTATTATACATTCATACGCATGATTTTTACCAGACTCTCACACAGGTACATGCACACATGCTCACACATTGATTCTACCACACGGAGGTACACATGTACAGAGCACCTACCACACATGTAGGGAGCCTCATACATACTTAATTTTTATAGAGATATCTTTTTTTTTTAAATTGTACGGAAATAAAACAAGATCATGCACAAATTACTTTAACACCAGAAACCAAAGCCCTACACACCACATTCATCTGTCACAAATCGCTGAGGAAAGAAAACACTGACTGTGCAACCAAAACAATTCATTTCATTTTTAAAACCTTTTCAAAACCCGAGTATTTTCGTATCTGTCTTAATTCAAACCGTTTAAGAATTTCTCGTATAGATACACAAAAATACATCTGATTTTTACCTTCTAAATAATAATCCTCCTTACCAAACCTAATCATGCAGGATAATGCCAGAATTCAAAGCCGGCTGTAAACCCTGCTGAGAGACTGCAGCACCCACACAGTGCTGTCAGTCTATAGATTGCATTTCAGTACAGCTCCTGTAATTGTATCGTGGGCCAGACCATGCTCAAGAATGCCTAAGCTGAGCTTTTATTCACCTTTTAATCCAGAGCTGCGGGGTAAATGGGTGAATTAGTGCCTGTTTAAATGAAAAGAAATTCACAATGATTTGTCTTGTTCTGCTTGAAATATGTACATTTATAAAATTATTTTTTCTTGCCACTGAAATGTAATCTAATTCCATCAGTATCCAAAATGCAGTATCTATAAGTATCCACATTTTTAATTCTATTAATCTTCACCCCGTTAAATACCAGGAGATAGAATTTCCTTTGGGGATCTCCTGCTCTCCCACCATAACTTTTCTGGAAGATCGACAGAAACCCCAAATAAATGGGGCAGGAGATCAGGAGAAGCCCCAGGGGATTTTTTCCCCATGATTTTTTAAATCATTCCTGATCAGTTTTTAACTGATTTTCACTAACTTGTAACTGATGGAATTTCCTGAAACCTTGCAACTTTTGAGTCTCATGAGATTTGGTGCCTTAAATCTGCCCTTTCCTATCCCGGAAGTGATGACTCATGCTGGGATACAATCCATGGGCACCAGCAACTTTCTATTATTTTACTTACAATGGGCATCACTTTCATACGAGTAGGCTATTTGACCTCGGAAATAACAACAATAACTTGCATTTATATGGCACCTTTAACATAGAAAAACATTCCAAGGCACTTCACAGAGACGTAATCACACAAAAATGGATGGCGCGGCAAAGAAAGAGATATTAGGAGGGAAGACCAAAAACTTGGTCAAAGAGATAGGTTTTAAGGTTTTTAGCATGGGACGTCTAGAGCACATCAATGGTGGGATGAAGTTGGTGGGGGGCGGGGAGAATGCACAAGATACCAGTGTCAGAAGAAAGAAGAGTTGGAGTTTTAATTTAAAAAAAATATTCACAGTAAATTAAGTAATGTCCTTATGCCAGTTTTAGCAACCTTTTTCTCCTAATTGTAGGTCATTAAAGTCTCAATCTCATTGTTGAACTGTAAGCAACGCCAAAGTACTGACACGATGTTGGAAATGGCGGAAAAAAAACAAGTTAATAATTAAAGTAACAAACAGCCAAAAGATTTTTTTTTTCACTATTGTTTGGAGATTTTGAAGGCTTGGATTTACATGCGAACTACTGTTAATGACAGTAAAACAAGTATGATTTGCTGTCCGCAGAAACAGCTCAATTTTATAAGTCTACAATTTCATGTCTGTTTATTGGAGTTAGATCTTGTTCTTCTACAGCAAAGGTTCCCAAATTGAGATCTGTGGGCCCCAAGAGGCTTGCCAAGGGATTCCAGGGTGTCTGCAAGGCCATCCGTTTTCTGAGGCAATATTTTCCTGTATTTGTTTACTTACTGGCACCTTATTTCTATTGCTCAAAGTCCATTAATGACCCATATTTGAGCCAAATGATACAAATAAAAAACATTTTCTGGAATAACATTGGTTTCCTTTGGGTAGCTGGCACTGTCTTTCAGACATGGGGTCCCTGGGAGTGTGCCAATATTTGTAGGAGATTCCCAGGGAAGTTTACTGTTCTGTTATCAAGAAGAAAGACATGACTCTGGAGAAATCTGATCTTAAATTGCAATAATTTAAATCACCACCTCTTGAAGAATAGTCAATGCAGTTTTCTATATTTTTTACATTATGTTAAAGTTATCACTAAACCCAACTTTATTCACGTAACAAATTCCCTGCTGCTTATTTTTGCCCGTCAAAATGCATGAATCTTAAAACATTAAAGCATTATGTTCTTTTTTCTATGGATATGGGGAAAGAGCAGAGAAACTCTAGTAGAGTATAGAGCTCCAGTTAAAATGTAGCACTGGTACAGATGTGATATGCCAAATGGCCTCATCCTATGCTGTAGTTTCTATGCCTCTTGTTTTATAGCTGACAAGCGCATAAAAGAAAACAGGCAAGACCTTCATGTGCTGTGGAAGTAACTAGGAAAGTAATTATCTTTGATATTTCTTTCAGTTACAATGAATAGAATTCCTACTTTGTCAAATTAAATGACACAAACTGGCCCAAAGGAGACTGAGCTAACACTAATTGATTTTCTTAAGATGACTGCACTCTGTAAATGATTTTGTCCTGATCTCAAACTTGTTAAATTGGGGTTCTTAATGTACAGTCATTCTTACATAATGAAAAATAGGACTGGGAGAAAAACTCTGTTAATGATTGCTCTGCTGTCTGGAGCAATGCAGCTGTTTGCAAGCCGTTGAAGCTTGCTGCAGCAACTTTATGCCCCCATATTGGCATGACTCCCCAGCGGAGGCTGGAGAGCCTGCCTCCCACATGTAAATGACTCCAGGGCTGTAAATATGGCCAGGGTCAGCGAGCCATCTCCAGGTTGGGCAGAAGTCCTGTCCTGACAGAAATGCACCCTAATCAAGGAGGAGGGGAGGTGTGGGGGTGGGGGTGGTGGGGGGGAAGCCTAGGCCTCAGTATCGAGGATTACACATGAACAAAATGGCGATTTGGGAGAGGTGTTGGAGGGTAGCTGGCATCCATACCACTGCATGAGTTAGTGTCTTCAGGAGAGGAAGAGTAAAAGGAAATCAGAAAGAAAATTGGAAAATTTCTTCGATTCCTGATCCATAGAAGTCAGATATTTGTAAATTAAAATTAAAGGGTGCAGAGGAGGGCCACAAGATTAACTTCCAGTCTAAAACACCTTGGTTACCCAGATAGGCTCAAAGGGCTGGGTCTGTAGAGAAGCACAGGCTCAGGTGATTTTATCAAGGTTTATAAAATAATGAAGGGACTAGATTGTGTTCATGTGGACCAATTATTTCAACTAGATCGGTTAGGGAGGACCAGGTTATTTAAGGGCAGAACTAGGTTGGATGTTAGGCGGTTCTTCTTTCCCCCACAGAGAATAGTGGACTTGTGGAACAAGTTGCCGGCTCGTGCGGTGAACGTTGATTCGCTGTATTTCTTCAAGGGTGAGCTGGACCTGTTTCTGTCTGGGGTGGAGATCACCTCGCACATGAAGTAGGTATCCTATAATATAAAACCGGTCACTGTGATTTCCTGGACTGGTTTCAATTGCCTGAAGGGGTTGGAGAGGAATGTTCCAGACTTTTTTCTCTAATTGGCCTGGGTTTTTAAACAGTTTTTTTTGCTTCTCCCAGGAGATCACATGCTTCAGGTGCATAGCGAGTTTCTGTATCGCGATGCGTCTCAATTATATGGGACAGGCTAGATGGACCAGTGGATCTTTTCCTGTCCATCATTTTCATATGTTTGTATGTTCGTAAATTTGGAATCATTACTTGGGCAACATTGATATATCATGAAGGGGAGGAGTAGTAGACTGTTGTGTCAAACTCATTAGGGCCTAAATTCATTAGTGCCCGAAACCCAGCGTGATCCTTGCGGTGCGCAGGAAAGGGGCACCAGGATGGAGAGGCATGAAGACCTAAATTTGTCCACAGGCCTCATCATCATAATTGCTGTGAGCTGTAGTCAGCAACCGGGCAGCCTGCCCCTCCAGTCTCTACAGTAAGGTAAGTTAAACAAAACTTACCTGCAACGCTTCTCCTGCGGCCTCTGGTGGCCTCTTTAAGGACCACTGGTTAGGCCGCTGTAGAGCCTGAAAAAGTAGTCGGAGCTTGTGGCAACTCATGCTCTGACAACTTTTTACCAATTTTGGGAACGAGTTCAGAAATGGGTGCAGGAGCCTCATTTCAATATTGAAAAGAGGCTGCACTCACTCCATTCAGGCAGCCGCCGTGGCTGCCTACAAAAAGGCCCTGCTGAATTTTACACTGGCCCAGGCAAAATGGGCAATGGCCTTCCCACTGCTAAATGTCATTACTGCTCACATTTTATGCTCGTAAAACGGGCGCAATGGTGTTGAATTTAGACCCCACTAACTTTAAAGATGGCACCTCACTGCCACATTAAAATACCTCCCCTACCTCCTTACAGCATACTGTGTAGGGGTACATTAGTTTGAATTATTTGCCTCCAAACAAAAGAAGCAAAATGCAGTCAAAAGTGAATCCACTGGTGATTCACTCACTAATGGGTTGAATATAACTGAACAACTCTATTTTCTGCAGTCACTAAAGCTTTCCGGGATTGCTTCAACAGTTCCATTGCTTCAAAATTAAAATAACCTTCAGATCATCTCCCTTGACAAGATAATAGATTACTTCAATCAAGGTGGCTGCTTCGTGAAGGATTTTTATAATTAATACATAATTATTATTCATGCAAAACTTCACTTACATAAGGCCAAGCTCCCAAATTTTAAATCCTGTTCAAGTCAGTAATAGTGTATCAAAGCTTTTAATTTATTTAATGATATGAAAGCCTCTAAGACAGCTTCCTAACAGATAATAATTGGCTCTCTTATTTCTTTTGATTCCTGGAGATCTAACTTTATTCTCTTTTCACATAAAATATTTATTAGGAGAATGTTTGTTGTTAATACCCACTTTCATAATTTCTCATTTCTTAATTCACAAGAACACAAGATAATTATGATGGGAAAGGTCATTCGGCCCATCTTAGTTCATCCATCCAGAATGACACTAAAGTCTTCCCATTTCTTTGTCTGGGAATCTATTCCAAGTGTTGATCACTCTTTATGTGAAGAATTTCCTAATATTAGTCTTAATTTTCTTTTTTAAACATGTAGCCCCTTGTTCTACTCTTGCAATTTAATTTAAAATAATTATCCAGATTTTTCCATACTGTTCACTATTTCATAAACCTCTATAAGATCTTCTCTCAGCCTCTTTTCAAGGCTGAATAAACGCGTCTTTCCTTGTAACCCAGACCTCTAAGCCTAGGGATCAGTCTTGCGACCTTTCTTTATACAGCCTCCAACTCTTGAATGTCTCCCTTGTTTCTTGGTGACCTGAGCTGGATGCAGCTTTTAATGTAAAAACAATGTCCTAGGGTGCTCTATGGAATAAGCATATGGAGAAAGGACACTAGGCCAAGAAAACAGATATTAAGAGGGGTGACTAAAAGCCTTATCAAAGGGATGATTTTGAGAAGGTTGTTAAAGGTGGAGCAGCAGAGGGGTTTAGGCAGGAAATTCCAGAGGATAGGACCCAGGTGGCTGAAGGCCCTGCCCTGGTAAGGCAAAGGGAGGGAGTATGCACAAGAAGCCAGAGTCAGAGGAACAATGTATTTGGGTTGAGGTGGGATATAAGGCTGAAGCAGGTTGCAGAGATAACCATGCAAACCATGGAGGGATATAAAGATGAGGACAAGGATTTTAAATTTGATGCACTAGGGAATGGAGAGCCAATGAAGGTCAGGGAGGACAAGAGTGATGGGCAGGTGGGACTTAGTGCAGGATAGGGATCTTCCACTACATGCTGCCAAAAAGTGATCATTACTCTTGTCTCCAAAAAATAAAAAGTCTCTAATGTACCCACCACTACATCCTAATATTGAGTGCTGCCCTGTGAAGCCAGTTTGCATTATTTGATATAAACAGATAGTTAGGACCACCACTATAATAACTTTTCCTTGAGGAATATGATAGGAAAATTAAAAATAAATGTAAAAATCTATTTGGTGTGACCGAATAACAGTATGAATTCTCTGAAAAGGTTGGTAGATAGATATGCTTAACCGTAATCATTCAACCTATCCTGAATTTGGTATGATAGTGCACATGCACATCTTTTATTGCTTAATTATCATTTACCCTTGAGGGTTATTAAACTAGTAGGCAACAGGGCTTGACAGTTACAAATCAGCCTGCACCCTGAGGCACAGCGAATGTGCAGGGAATGAGCACAGAAGTAACGCCTGAGCAAGTGGGTAAAGGGAGAGATAAAAGCAGTGCAGTTACATTCAGTTCCTCTACAGACCAAATGGGGTATTCCAGCAAAATAGTAGGTCTTGATCAAAACTAATCAAGATCTCACATTTTCTGTACCACCGAGTGACCAACAACTGGTTATATAGGCATTATTTTATTGGCATGTGAACTGATGGACAGTGCCCTTGGAGGAGAAAAAAGCCTAGGTAAATCTGAGCTGTCAGAGTACTGCAATATCATCTCACTCTTACACGTTCAGAAATGGAGGGCAATGGCACTGAGTTACAATGGATTTTTAGGAGTATTGTAGGATTAAGTCATGATGGCAATCTGTTAGCATTCTTCATCTGTATTTACCTTGTGATCATTTACACCTTTATTGTACAACTACAGCTTATTCACTCAGCACATTCTGCTGGATTTCTAAAAAAATCTTATGAGAATTAAAGGTTGGTGAGGGGAAATTTTCAGTTAATCACCTGAGCCCAACTGAACGTATCTGGGATTTAGCTACGCTGCTACACAAAAGTCAACATCTCCTGGCACAATTTAAAGACACTGAACCAATTTATAATACAATCTGTATTCAAAGTGTTGTACAGCACTGAAGGGGGCCATTCGGCCCATTGTGCCTGTGCCAGCTCTTTGAAAGACTTATCCAATTAGTCCCCCTCCCCTAATAAAGCTATTAATCTATTATCCATAATATAGTAAAATCCTTGTTCTGCATGTACTTTCTTTCTGCATCATTGGACTTTCTTGTTGTCTCATTTTAGTCACACTTTTTGTGTCCACATTTTCCATTTTAAATTCCTATGTCCATATTTATAATGTAAAATGCTTAACTAAACTCATCATTCTTATTGCGCAATCTGGTCACTGGGTTTCCACAAATCGCTCAAAATAATTTCAGAAATTTTTTTAATCTGCTGATTTTCTGTCAGTAAAATTACATCCAAAATAAGGGTTTAAACACAACAAAATAATTACACATTTCCCAATAATATTATTACATGTATCCATTGAATTGTTTTATGTGTCTTTTAACACCTTGATTAAAGTTTTTACCTGAAGGCCTCAGCCTCTCCTAAAAGCCTGGGGTTGGAGTTGATCATTTTGCCTGGAGCTGTGCCATTGAGCTGAATTTGGATTGTGCAGTCTACATAATTTTCCACGTTGAATCAGAACTGTTTGGTCAGCTATACGGGGGAATATCTTTTCTTTAGCTTCTAGTAGTTTATAATCAAAAGTTTTGAAAAATTATTTGAAGAAAAGCTAGGTTTTTTTAAAAGAGAAGCTGTGTGTGTCTGTGTCTATGTGTGAGGGAGGAAAAATGATAGTGTTCTGAATAAACACCTGTTGTAATCCTTGTTTTGTATTCAGAGACTGGTGTGAGAGAGGGATAAGAAGGAGAAAGAGTGTGCTTTCATGTAATGCTACTTCAATTATAAAAATACCAACTGAATTTTGAAGCCAACAATTACCTCACCTGTGTTTTGTTGACAATTAGAAAAGATCAATGCTAATGGTTTATATACCTGTGAGACAGATTCTAATTGCTAACACCTTTGAGACAGAGAATACACGCCACCCACACAGAAAGACACAACTGAAAAGGGCAGAAGGTAGTTTCTTAGCTCATTCTAATTTAATAATTTTCTCAAAAAACAAGTTGAATTTGAAAGCAAATTTTACTTGTTTGAAGAAAACAGACATGAAGATAGGCTCAGGTGAGGAGGGAAAGAGGGAAACTGATTGAGGGTGAAGGAGTCTCTGATCTCTCACTATCAGCCCTTGGGGGGGACCTAGTGGGAGTGGATGGAAATTTAAGGCTGATTGACAGCAGAGCTCAGCGGAGGGTAGAAATGAGTTGAGTGAGTAGTTCCAAGGGGAAAAGATAGGGTGTGAGAGGATGGTGGGAAGGGGAATTGGTAGTGGGAAGGGGAAGGGGAAGATGAAGGAGTAGGGAACATGATGGGAGTGAAGGGGTACTGGGAAGCACAAACGATTGGGGTAGCGGATGGGAAGTAAACTGCTGACAGACGTATTTTCCTCAGAACCCCCCACTACACCATGCCATGCCACCACCACCTCCTCCCCAAAAGAAAGAAGAAAACAGAGAGAGAAACAAAAAGAAGAATTTAGGGGCAAGAAGCAGGAGAGACAGACAGACAGACAGACAGAACCAAAGGGGAAGAGACAGAGAAAGAGGGAAACAGCAACATGAAAACAGCAAAGATAGGTAAGAAAGAGAGCATGTTCTTTGACTTAGCATATGCAACATTTATCCCTCAACCAACACTACCAAAACAGATTATCCGGTCATTTATCTAATTTCTGTTCGTGGGACCTTGCTGTGTTCAAATTGGCTGCCATGTTTTCTCACATTGCAACAGTGACTACACTTCAAAAGTACTTCATTAGCCACAAAGTGCTTTGGGATGTCCTGAGGGCGTGAAATGCGCAATATAAACGCAAGTTCTTTCTTTGGTTTATTGTGCTTCCTCAATCCCAGCCTGTGGCTCTGGCCAGATCACTCCCCCCACAAACAATCTTACAACCACCATGTCCTTCCAACCTGTGGCCCTGGGTGGATCCCTCCCCCACCAGTGACCCACTACTTGCTATGGCCCATAGACCAAGGCCACAGCCAAATCCTTCCTTCCTTGCTGACCGGCTATGTCCCACTGGCCTGGAGCCCTGGATAGAGAAACAGGAGAGCAGAAAGAGATCAACAGAAAAGAAGAGAAAAAGCAGTGAGAAGAGGAGGAGAAAGGAAAGAGAGAGCAGCAGAAGCACAAGGCCACAAAGAAGCAGAAAAGTGGATAAAGTGAGAGAGAAAAGTGGCAACATGAAAATACCAGAGTGGTAAGAGAAAGATTGCTCTGATTCATTGCGAGCAGCACAGTAGGAGAGTGGAGAGAATATTTAAGATATGAGAATGCAAGGAATGTAAAGTTCATTCTGTTGTCCTGTATCCTACCTCCCATGCTTCATGGGAAAGTATTCTCACATTTAACATACCTTAAGTATTCATAGCAGGAACTGATGTAAATACAAGATACGGAATCAGATTTTCTACATTTGCAATTACTGTTGGCATTTTGCTGATTCTAAAAGTGATCCCATGTATCATGGATCAAAAGCACCACTGAAAGCGCAGGTGAACTGTAACTTGCACGCTCTTCCAGCAGTGTTACACATTGCTACTATCAAAATAGAACCTTTCTCTTGCCTGTAGCACAAGGGAGGGAAGGCTGCAAGTAATTGCCAGTAATTTAGGAGCCAAACCTGATTCCCTCAGGCCTCATGTAAATGTCATGAGTTGTTTTATAAACATAAAAAATGAGATGTAGTTTAGGACTTCTATCCAATTGGGAACAGAAGTCTGTTCATCTCTAATTACTTTGTTTTTCTAATTAATTACAGAAAATATTTTGATGCACTCCTTCCAGTAACCTACCACTAGCCTATGCAGTGCCAGAAATAAAAATAGAATCCTGTTGTTGGTATTTGAAGTCCTACACAAAATAAATATTGGTGTGTTTGCACTTCCTGAGTGTCTGGGCACTTGGATCTAGTAGTAACCATGACTGACTCGAGAGGGAGATTTCTTTTTTTTTGTGTGGTGCTGAACATCTTTACTATCATTGCAAAAATGATAGAATCCTGATCACTGTGTATTGCCATGGAACCTGTTTAATACATATTAGTAATTATTTCCTGAGTAGCATTTAGTGACATATTAGCATTTCACAATTCTTTATAAATTGCCTTTCGCTCTTCACTCCCTCTCTTTTGGGAAGGGAGAGTGTAGTGTGAGCTCTAACAAAACGCCCCACCCAAACTGTTAAGCTGTCTTTTACTCTTTTAGATGCTTACTCACCTGCAGTGCATTCCCAACGTTATGCCTTGTGTAGTAATAAGTGATGCACTTTTTGTTTCCTTCATTAATTACAAATAGAGTAGGTATTATTGTAAAGGTAATACTCTGTGTGACTGTGACTGTTGTCCTTCATACAAAACATACAAAAAAAGGACATGAGAAAAGCCTGTCCCATCCTAAACGGACACCGCGCAACAATCGCCAAACAGGAGGGTTCTCTCCCTGTCGGGTAACACTTCAGCAGTCATGGACATTCAGCCACCGACCTTCGGGTAAGCATACTCCAAGGCGGCCTTCGAGACACACGACAACGCAAAATCGTCGAGCAGAAATTGATAGCCAAGTTCCACACCCATGAGGACGGCCTCAACCGGGATCTTGGGTTCATGTCACACTACACGTAACCCCACCAGCGAACAAATGTTACCTGTTTTTAATATAACGGGTCATTGACTATCTTCCTTCTCTCTCTTTTTTTTGTTGGGGGTTTGTATATTCGGTGGCCTTTTAGGTGACACCTCTCTGTCTGCTCACTGTGATTGCCTTGGCAACGGGCAGTAATCACCAGGCATTGTTCTGTGATTTTCAAATGCGAAGGATTCGAAAATTTCATTTCCACACCACCTGAGGAAGGAGGAAGCCTCCGAAAGCTTGTGGAATTTAAAATAAATTTGTTGGACTATAACTTGGTGTTGTAAAATTGTTTACAATCATCCTAATATGGTTCAACCTACATTCGCCATCAATCCCATGCCCCACCCCCACCCTTGCAGCCACACAATCTCCTGAAAGGCAAAAAAAAAGAGGAAAAAACTTACGGCCTATTTAAGAAAAATGGAAAAATTCCTCTTCGAGCTCCAAAGACAATCAAGCAAACTCCAGGAGACCACATGACATATATCACAAGTCCCTGTCAACCCATCTACCTTTTATAACTTGAGATATCTTCCCCCTGCAGAAACTCATTCAGCTGCCTTTTGAATTTACACTCACCGCACATACTGGCAACCTATTCCGAGGTTAATGGCTCTCTGCGATAAGAAATAGCACCTAACCTAACTCTATGCTTTTAGAGCGTGTACTGATGCCCCCTAGTCCTCTCCTGCTTATCTAGCTCAAATAACCCATCCTCTTGGGCAGAATCGAATCCTCTCATTACATAGAAGACCTCAATCAGATCCCCTCAAAGACTATGCTTTTCCAAAGTAAAATGCCTCAATTCTTCAAGCCTGACTGGATAATGAAGGACCCTTATACTATGTGTCAATTGAGTGACCTTCCTCTAATCCATTCCGGGGCCTCCTAATCCAGTGTGGAGAGTAAAATTGGACACAGTATTCTAGATGCAGCTGGACCAAGGTGTTGTACAAAGAAATAATTGTACTTCTGATTTTATATTTAATTGTCCAAGCTAAACATTCTAACAGCCTCGTGAGACTGGTAATGGACTGTCAAAGACTCATGGACTACAATCTCCAGGTCTTTCTCCCAGTTAGCAGCCTTGGATGCGCAACACTACATGGTGCATGCTTGGAATTACCTCTGCCCAGATGCATGGTACTGCACTTGTCTATTTTTTTTTATTCATTCATGGGATGTGGGCGTTGTTGGTGAGGCCGGCATTCATTGCCCATCCCTAATTGCCCTTGAGAAGGTAGTGGTGAGCCGCCTTTTTGAACCGCTGCAGTCCGTGTGGTGAAGGTTCTCCCACAGTGCTGTTAGGAAGGAAGTTCCAGGATTTTGACCCAGCAATGATGAATGAACGGCGATATATTTCCAAGTCGGGATGGCGTGTGACTTGGAGGGGACCGTGCAGGTGGTGTTGTTCCCATGTGCCTGCTGCTCTTGTCCTTCTAGGTGGTAGAGGTCGCGGGTTTGGAAGGTGCTGTCGAAGAAGCCTTGGCGAGTTGCTGCTGTGCATCCTGTGGATGGTACACACTGCAGCCACAGTGCGCCGGTGGTGAAGGGAGTGAATGTTTAGGGTGGTGGATGGGGTGCCAATCAAGCGGGCTGCTTTGTCCTGTATGGTATCGGGCTTCTTGAATGTTGTTGGAGCTGCACTCATCCAGGCAAGAGGACAGTATTCCATCACACTCCTGACTTTGTCTATATTAACAGATGTCTGCTAGACATAGGCCCATTCCCCCATTGTGTCTAGATCTACCTGCAAGTTATGTTATGCATTTAGTGTCCTAACTCTGGCATATATCGTTGTGTCATCTGCAAACTCGTGGATCGTTCTCCCATGCCTTCATTGAGATCATGAATAAACAAGGTGAAGAGCAATGACCCTAGCACTGATTCCTGCACGCCTCCACAAGTGACCAGCCCCCACACAGAGCCATTAACAACTATCCTCTGTCTATGCAAATGTAACCAATTGTTTATCCAACCTAAGTTCTGCTTGCTACTCTCACAAGATGGAACTTTACTTAGCAGCCTTTTGTGCGGCACCTTATCAAAGGCTTTTTGAAAATCTTTGCGTTTTTGCTGCCTTTGACACTGTCAACCATTATATCCTCCTTGAACATGTCTCCTTCACAGTTCACCTCTGCTCCTTCCCAGTTACATGCCCACCAATGTAATAACTCTAGTTATTACATTGCCTGTAATGGCTTCTCTCCCTTGTCCCCATGGTAACTTCTGATGTACCCCAGGGTTCCATTCTTGGACCCTCCTC
Organism: Heptranchias perlo; assembly: GCF_035084215.1. Lineage (NCBI taxonomy): Eukaryota > Metazoa > Chordata > Chondrichthyes > Hexanchiformes > Hexanchidae > Heptranchias > Heptranchias perlo. The sequence goes on from NC_090347.1 coordinate 16,965,724, forward strand.
TTCAACATTTAAATGTTACCCCTTGGCAATATCATCTGGAAGCATGAGGTCAGTTTTCACATGCAAGTTGACAACACTCAGCTCTTCTCTACTTCTTCTATTGACCCCTCAGCTGTCACCATTCTATCCTACTGCCTGTCCAACAATAAGACCTGGATGAACCAGAACTTTTGACATCTGAGGAATTTTTCAGGGATGACATTTTATTCGAGGTTAATGTCGGCAAACTGAAGCTGTTCATTTTTCTGCCTCATACACTTCTGCATCTCTGGCCTAGTCTTCATCGAGGCTGCCACCACCTCAGGTTAAACCCAGAGGTTTGGAACTTTGACCCCATATTTGATCCATCACCAAGACTGCCTGTCTCTGCCCCTATGTTTTCCGCCTCTGATGCCGAAACCCTAATCCATGTCTTTATCATCTCATATTTGAACCTCTTCATTGCTTTCTTTCTGAACTCTGCATTTCCACCATTCATAACCTACTATCATCCAAAATGTAATGACTTCTGTTCCCACTCACAGTAAGGCCTGTATCATCATCACCCCCCTGTCTCTGCCAAGCTCCACTGTACCCCAGAGAATTGACTTTAAGATTCATGTCCTTGCTTTTAAATACCCCCCTGCTCCCCGCCCCCCCACATGCATGCTCTCCAGCCTTATGTCCTCATGTGTACCCTCTATTACTTCAAAATTGGTTTACTTATTATTCCCCATTCCCTTTAATCCACCATTGGCAGCTATTCCTTCAGCCACTATGCCCTGGCTCTCTGGAACTCCCTCCCTCAATGTCTTTATTTTGATGCCTCCGTGCTGCCTTTAAAAGCCTCCACAAGACTCTTCTTTTTGCCCCCTCATGACCCTCTTCCTTTTCTTCTGCCTGCTGGGTTTCAGTTCGCTGTCCACCACCCTTTAAAGGACTCTGAACTGTCTCTCTGTAACAAGCGCTATATAAATGTGAATTGTTGTTTCACTGCAAAATACTTTCAGCAAAATGGTGTCTAGATCTGATGTGTGAGATCGAGCTGTATTGAATGTACCCAGAAATTAAAATAGGCCATTCTAGTTTTGCCAAATGAGATATTTTTCAGGAGTGACCTGATTTTAACATTAGTCAGATGTAAAAGGAGAACTCAAATGGGTGAAAAACATTGTAAAATCTGCTAATATCATTAATAAATAAACATTTAAATTATTTTAAATATTTTGAAATACTTGCATTTATATACTGCCTCAACACGCAGCAGAAATTTTTCACACACTTTGCACTGTGAATTGTTTATGAAGTGCAATAATTTCTGGAGGCAAACATGGCAGCCATTTTTCACCAGCATAATCATTAAAACAAGAAGTAGATAATCTGCATTTTGCTGATATTAATTGAGGGGGAATGTTGGCCAGGACACCAAGAGAACTTTCTGCTCTTCAATTATGGTATTTTTAACATCCATCTGAGCAGTCAAATGGTGCCTGGTTTAATTTCTCATCTTGACAACAGTAACTCCACCAATGCAGTGCTCCTTCAGTACTACACTGGAGTACTAACCTAGTTTATGTGCTCAAACCCTATTGTGTGGCTTGAACCCACAGAATTTTGTGGTCCAGAAGTGAGAGTGCTACCAATTGGACAAAGTCGAAATCGAATTCCTTTTTAAGTGAAGGTATTTTTTTAAGTGCATTTTAATAAGTTATTTATTTACTAGAAATTAAGGAGACCCATAAGGAAGTAAAATGGATTGATCATTATTGAATGTTTCTGTATAATGCTATTTATTATAATGCGCTTCGCAGTGTCCTTGATAACGCCTAAACCTGCCAAACACATAACTTCATTTGTTACCTACACTGATTTCAAATGTTCGGTTAATTGATACAGTGGTTCCTTGTTCGAACATGGTAATTGTGAGTCAGCCTCAAACTACATTCCAATGAGGGTAACATTTTTGGCTTGGTCTATTGACTTCAATATACCAACATACATGGAGCTTGTTTACAATTATCAGGTTCCCCTAATACAAGAAGTCCCTTTCGTAGCCTCAATAACTCCTGAGTTAATAACAGAAACTGACAATTTGCATATTTGTTTTTAAATTAACTTTCTGGGTTTCTATCACAACTATGGCTAACAAATAAAGGCATAGACATAAAATGACTCAGCTATTAATGTTTCTTAGATTTGCCGTCACAGCTCATTGACCTGCTGACTCGCTCATTTACATACACCCTGAATCCAACCATGTATCAATAGAATCGTAGAAACAAATGTAGCAACCTTGGTGGTATGTATGGATTCTAGGCTGATCAGGCAAAGTGGATTCACATGTAGAAATTATCATACAAAGCAGGGGCCTTATACAAGGAAAAATAAAACAATCCTTTTGAAAATAGGGTTACCAACTCTGGTTGGACATAATCCTGGAGGTTTCCTGCCTAGTCAAATAGCCTTTTACCCATCTCCAATGTTTTTATAATTAATAAATGAAATATTCAAAGAAATTGAAAAATAAACATCATTTTTTTTTAATGCCCCTTTGATTTTTCTCCCGGGTTGCTCACATCAGTATCCAGTTCAATTCCTGAAGACTCCAGGGCAATCCTGGAGGATTCGCAACCTTATTTGAAAGAGATCACACAATCCGAACTATTCCATTAACCAGTGATCATCACAGTGGAAGATACTGTGTATGAATACTGCTGGGGTAGAAAATGGAATGTCTGCAGTTAAAAATTAAATATAGTGCTGTAACTAAGGATTTTCATTTTCAGTTTTTGGATAGCCAGCTGTAGAGAAATATAAGTGGATTGAATCTTACAAAAGGTTGTAACCATCCATTTGTCAAATAGTCTTGCTGAATAATATGATTTTCTTTTGATTATGCTTCTGTGAAGCACTTTGAGATTGATGCATATGTTACATCACCAGCTTCTCCCAAGACAGCAGGCATACTGAATCGAGTTTTTAGAATGGGTTTTTTAGGATATAAATCCACCCACTGTTTTCCCTAATGGGAAAACTTATCTTTAATCTACCAACTTATATTGATTTGTAATCAAAATCGATAGCTTCGCTCCTGGCATGTCACTGAAGTTATCATCTGTTATTAGGGACAGAGTGACTGAGCAATTGGACAAATATTAGTTGATCAGATAACGCCAACATAGATTTGTAAAGGGTAAGTCATGTCTAACTAACCAAGTTGAATTTTTTGCGGAGGTCACTAACATGGCAAATAAGCCACTGTCTATGGATGTTACTTATATGGACTTCCAGAAGGCATTCGATAAGGTTCCACACACAAGACTGTTAGCAAAAATAGAAGTGCATTGAATTGGAGGCAACCTATTGACGTGGGTAGGGAATTGGTTAGGAGTTAGGAGACAGAGAGTAGGGATAGTGGGCATATATTTCATGGGCAGGATGTGACTAATGGTGTCCCTCAGGGATCTGTTTTAGGGCCTTGGCTTTTCACTATATTTATTAATGACTTAGATGAAGGAATAGAGAGCCCTATGTCCAAGTTTGCTGACAACACTAAGTTAGGTGGCACAGTAAGTAGTGTAGACTGGAGTAGAAAGTTGCAATGGGACATTGATAGATTAAGTGAGTGGGTGAAACTGTGGCAGATGGAGTTCAGTGTGGGGAAGTGTGAGGTCATCCACTTTGGACTTAAGATAGATCAGAGTATTTTGTAAATGGTGCAACGCTAGGAATCTACAGAAATCATTAAAAACTAGTGGGCAGGTACAAAAAATAATTTGAAAGGCTAATGGAATGTTAGCCTTTATCTCAAGGGGACTGGAATACACAGGAATGGAAGTTAAAGTTGTATAAAGCTCTGGTTAGACCGCATCTAAAGTACTGCATTCAGTTCTGGGCACACACCTCAGGGAGGATATATTGGCCATGGAGGGGGTGCAGTGCAGATTCACCAGAATGATAACTGGAGCTGAAAGAGTTAAATTACGAGGACTGGTTGCATAGACTAGGCTTGTATTCCCTTGAGCACTTAAGATTAAGGGGTGATCTAATTGAGGTGTGTTTAAGATGATTAGGGGATCTGATAGGGTAGATAGAGAGAAACTATTTCCTCTGGGGGGGGGGGGGGGGGGGAGTTCCAGAACACGGGGCATAACCTTAAAATTAGAGCTCGGCTGTTCGGGGGAGATATCAGAAGCACATCTTCATGCAAAGGGTAGTGGAAATCTGTAACGCTCTCCCCCAAAAAGCTGTTGAGGCTAGTTCAATTGAAAATTTCAAAATTGAGATTGGTAGATTTTTGTTAGGCAAGGGTATTAAGGGTTACGGAACCAAGGGGGGTAGATGGAGTTAAGATACAGATCAGCCATGATCTAACTGAATGGCGGAACAGGCTCAAGGTGTTGAATGGTCTACTCCTGTTCCTATGTTCATAAGAAAATATGTAATCAGATTATTGTGTTGAGCAGCTGAAAATTGCAGCTTATAACATTGCAAAATTATACAAGGAGCTATCTGGAATTCAGATCACCTCTTGCATAATGAGGCAGAGGCTTTTGTGTGAAAGAACTTTTCCAGAAAGATTGCTGAAAGTAACACTGAGGAAGAGAGATGCTAAGCTATGATTTGGTAGCTTCAATGATATAAAAAGCACAGAGGCCAAATCAAATCAGGGATGTTATGCAATAACAGTAAAAAAAAATTACATTCTCCATTTGGAAAGAAAGGTAGTGCAAATTTGTATGTTTGAGAAAGTTATGCCTCCATCCATTTCCATGGATTGTATTTAAAAGGAAATGATCTTTGGTTTATTGAGATATATATAATTTGTAAAATTGTCAGTCACTTTAAGCTTTGATTATTGCCATAGTCAGTATTCAGCTCAGAATGCACAAGCCACTTCAGACAAGATCCAGGATTTCCCTATTCAATTGAATAGACCGGACATTCTTCCCATGCAAAGAAATCTATCCAGACAATCTATCATATACCCTTGAGTCCTGACCTTCCCTCCTAGTCTCACCTGAAGAACATTGTTCGAATGCCTTTTGAAACTGCAAAAACTGGATTACCTTCATCCGCAAGCTTAATTATCTCCTCAAAGAATTCCAATAGGTTTTCAAAGCATGACCTATTACTTTTAAAACAATTTCTGATTACACTTGTACTTTAAATGTTCACTTATACCATCCTGGAGAATACCCTCAAACTTTTAAAATTTTTTACAATGAATCTTTAACTGGCCTGTAATAATCAGGTTTTGAATATTGGAACTACATTTTCTATCCTCTGGTCCTCAGGTACTATTCCAATATTTGTGGAAATCTGAAAAATATCACCAATTTCCTCCTTTTAGTTCTGTGAAGATTCTAGGATATATTCACTCTCACCCAGGAAAATTTAATTCTTACAGTTTCTGCACAACACATTCTTCATTAACTTTTATATATGTGACTGATCACCCATTTACTATTCATGGAATATGCCTGCAGTCCACCTTTCTGAAAAGTGATGTGAAGAACTGATCAATATATTTGCCACGTATTGATTATCTGTAATACTTTTACCCAATTTATCCTTTAGCAGGCCAATCTGTTTTCTGATCTTTCTTCTAATATTAACATAGTGGTAAAACTTTTTTGAGTCGCCCTGCTGCCCTTGTGACTTGTCTCTCCCTTTCGAATACACTCCTTAGCTATCCTCAGTCGCCCTGTGTCAATCCCAATTCTCCCTATTTAAAAAAAATAATAATTTCCTATGTTTATTTCAATGTCTTCGTTATATCAACATGGTGGAAAAATCTGACTATTGCCTGCCATTGAGTTTGACACGGAGACAGTGTGAAGAAAGGTAAGGCTGTTTGGTGTTAGATGTACAATTATTTGTAAGCAAATTGAAATAAATTTTAATAGTATCCTCAGAAGTGACAAAAATACATAGAACATAAATTTTAAAGTATAAATCTAAAAGGCACTTGTGCCCTTTAAGCAGCTTGCTTAAATCCAATTCATTCCAAGTTAATCTTGACAGAAACTCAAGCAAGCAACCATAGAATGCTGGTAAACATAAGAACATAAGAAATAGGAGCAGGAATAGGCCATATGGCCCATTGAGCCTCCTTCTTGAATAGCAGTGTTACATTTGCTACTTTCCAATCCACTGGGACTGCAATAAAGGCCAATATACCATTTGCCTTCCTAATTGCTTGCTGTACCTGCATGTTAACTTTCTGTGTTTCATGTACAAGGACATCCAAATCCCTCTGAACGTCAACATTTAATAGTTTCTCACCATTTAAAAAATATTCTGTTTTTCTATTCTTGCTACCAAAGTGAATAACCTCACGTTTCCCCACTTTATACTCCATCTGCCGCCTTCTTACCCACTCACTTAACCTGTCAATATCCCTTTGCAGGCTCTTTGGCCCTGATATTAGGAGGGAGGCGGGTTGGCAGCGGGGGTCGACTGGGCGCGTGGGTAACACGCCCAGTGAAATGCGATCGCAGCCTAATTGAAGGTACTTACACGTGCTTCCAGGTTTCCTGTTGCAGACCTGCGCAGCGGGCGCACTGCGCACCCGCATCACAGGCTGTCAGCAGAAGGAGTTCTATTTAAAGGGGTAGTCCTCCAATGCTCCTCCTGCAGCAAAGAACCAAATTGGCAGCATGGAGCAGCCCAGAGGCAAGGCTGCTCCAAGGTTCTCAGACTCCTCACTCCAGGTGCTGCTCGATGGGGTCAGGAGGAGGAGGGAAATGTTTTTCCCAGCGGACGGGAGGAAGTGGCCTTCCTCTGCCACCAAGAAGGCCTGGCTCGAGGTGGCAGAGGAAGTCACCAGCAGCAGTAACATCTCCCGAACCTGGGTCCAGTGCAGGAAGTGCTTTAATAACCTAACCAGGTCAGCCAAAGTGAGTATACTTACGCATTCTCCCACACTCCGTCTTCCACATCACTTCCACCACCACACAACCCCTTCTGCTCTGCCACCACAATGCTCTCTCATCACTTCTCACATCCACGCAACCATCATCCTCACCTTGCCTGCACTTACACACCGCCCCAGTTCCCATTCAAACACTACCACGCAACCCAATCCTCATACAATCTCATGGCTATGTCTCACACGCACTCTCCAATGTATCTCCCTCATGGTCACCCCCACCCACACCAATGCATACGGCAGGTCATTATGCAACCATCACTCAATCATGCCTCTTTGTGTTTTGCTTTGATAGGAGAAGAGATGCCAGAATGCCCGGGAGAGGGCACGGATCGGAGGGGGCCCGCCACACCAGCTGGTACTCACCGACGCAGAGCAGCAGGCACTGGAATTAAGCCGTACGCTGGAGTGCCTGTCCGTGGCGGACGCCGAGACTGGGAGCGCACAAACGGCTGGTGACAGAAATCTAACACTCAGCACTCATGATAGCGAATGATCTTAACATCACTTGGCATCTGCAGCACCTCAACATTTGTCCACTTGCTTAATATTGCTTTCTGTTCTCTTGCAGGGCCATCTGCGAGCGCCGTGATGGTGATTGGCAATTCCTCAGAGGACCTGCTGGCCTCTGAGGGGGCATCTTCACATCTGAGCCAGCCATCCACCAGTGCAAATACACACACCTCGGTAGCTCCCTGTCCTCAGTTAGTTGGGGTTGCACATGGTGAGTCACCACGCACATGTGAGCAGGAACAGACCCTGGTGGCAGGGGCAGCCGTGGAGAGTCCACGTTAGTGGGAGCACTCTTCTCCAGGATCTGCTCAGCTGGACCCAGTTGCTGAACCCTGGGGGCCTGCCATGAAAAGGAGAGTCATCGAGGGGCAGCAGCACATTGCCGAGGTACTGGAACAGTTGCCACGCACACTCTCCTCAATCGCGCAGAGGATGGAGGAGTCCAACTCCTGCATGAGTGGAATACTGTCACAGGGACGTGAAGGCATGCATCTCTGAGATAGTGCCACGGGTAAGTGCGGGAATGTCTGCGATGGTGGGAAGGCTAGCCTCCATTACGCTTCAAGCACGGCTCAATAATGAGTCCATTCAGGCCCTGACAACGGCCGTTCGGATTCAGGATGAGCAACATTCTGCCACCTTAAACAGGCTGACAGATGCCTTACAACTGGCCTTCCAAGGCTTCACACAAGTCCTCCAAATTGTCATCCAGCAGGGTGGAAGGAGTGATCTGGGCCTGGCCCAGGAGAGGGATGATGGCAAAAGGGGACATGGAAGTGGGGACGCCACTCAAAGCACTCCCACGTCTCACCCGTTGCCCCCCTCTCAACCAGTACCCGCAATGCTGCCTCCTCTCCGGGTGGTCGAGTCTGCCCCTGCACAGGTGCAGGTGGAGCAGTCTTTGGAGGGGCCCTCACGGACACCGAAACCCAGAGGGCGTCCGCGCAAAGCATCTCATCGGTCAGGGCACGGACAAGAGCAACCTGCAACTACCTTTGCTGAAGCCACAGGGGTAGAACCACGTAGGGGTTCCCGTAAACGTAAGGCTAAGGTTTTGTGAGCACAAAGGGGATGCACAAGGGTGTATGACAGAATGTCATGTTTTTCATCTAGATTTATTTCTTTTACCACTCACATTAAATGTTGTTATCACCACTACTGCCACGTCTTTGCAAATCTTGTCTGGCTTGTGGAATAATATCCTTTCCTGAGGATCACCATGAAGACCCACACCTGATGCCACCCATTGTGTCACTGCAGAGTGGGTGTAGGTGTATTTGCAGGGCTCTTTTGTGCAGACAACTGAGAGATGCCGGCCACATCCCCAGTGATACCCTGGAAGGATCTGGAGGAGAAGTTGTTGAGGGCAGTGGTGACTTTGACAGCGACAGGTAAGAAGATGGTGCTCGGGCCAGCCGAGAGCAGCTCGGCATCAAGGAGGCTGCAGATGTCCATGACTACATGTCAAGTGACTCTGAGCCAACGTGTGCACTGCTCCTCAGAGAGGTCCAGGAAGCTGAGCCACGGTCTGTAGACCCTACGGTGAGGGTAGTGCCTTCTGCATCTCTCTCTGCAGTTGCCCTCCCTCCTGCTGTGCAGGTGGATGTGTCACAGCACTGTGTTGTGGAGCTCCACGTGTCTGAAGTGGACGGTGTGGCCGGCGAGGCTGGTGATGTTGTTCGTCCTCCGATGAGGTCATGACTGTAGCTATGGCGGCCCCCATCCGGAAGATGAGGTTCCAAGTTGGTGAATTTTAGTGTTCGGAGGAGGGTGGTGTGGGCCAAACTTTGTCCAAAGTGACAGAGTGGCCTCCTGCAATGAGTGAGGGTCTCCCCCCACCTGTGAAATGGACCTTTGCAGCTGCCACAGGCTGGTGGCTGCAACACGTCTGTTTCAACTGGGAGTGCTTCCCCCAGCACGGGAATCATGCTCTGTTGAGATGAAAATCCCACGCCTCCTAAAATATCATGTCAATCAGGTCTGCAAACGACCTGAACTATCTAAATAATTGCTTTAAATGGGATCCCGCCGGCTTTAATTGCCGGTGGGAGTCCCGTATGCGGGGGCTGCACGCGCATCTCTAAGTGCGTCATTGGGGAACCCGGAAGTGGGCGGGTTGGAGCCGGGCTCCGGACCTGCTCCGGGATTCCCCGATTTCAGCAACCCCCCACCATGAACGCACCCGCTCGGCCATCCTAAAATTGACCCCTTTGTGTCCTCCTCACAGCTTACTTTCCTACTTAGCTTTGAATCGTCAGCAAACTTGGATACATTACACTCGGTCCCTTCATCTAAGTCATTAATATAGATTGTAAATAGCTGAGGCCAAAGCACTGATCCTTGCGGCACCCCATTGCCTATGTTGCCACAGTTACAGCCCAAAAACCTGAAAATGACCCGTTTATTCCTACTCTATGCTTTCTTCCGTTAACCAATCCTCTATCCATGTTAATATATTACCCCAACCCCATGAGCCCTTATCTTGTGTAACAACCTTTTGTGTGGCACCTTATCACATGCCTTTTGAAAATCCAAATATCCTACATCCACTGGTTCTCCTTTACCTACCCTGCTAGTTACATCCTCAAAAAACTTGAATAGATTTATCAAACATGATTTCCCTTTCATAAAACCATGTTGATTCTGCCTAATCATATTATGATTTACTATGTCCCATTACCACATCCTTAATAGTAGATTCCAGCATTTTCCTGACTACTGATGTCAGCTAATTGGCCTGTTTTTCCCTATTTTCTCTCTCCCTCCTTTCTTGAATAGAAGTGTTACTTTTGCTACTTTCCAATCCACTGGGACTGTTCTAGAATCTAGGGAATTTTGGAAGATCACGACCAATGCATCCACTATCTCTGCAGCCACCTCTTTTAGAACCCTAGGATGTAAGCCATCAGGTCCTGGGGATTTTCCGGCTTTTAGACCCATTAATTTCTCCAGTACTTTTTCTTTACGAATATTAATTACTTTAAGTTCCTCACTCTCATTAGACCCTTGGTTCTCCACTATTTCTGGTATGTTTTTTGTGCCTTGTACCGTGAAGACAGATGCGAAATATTTGTTTAACGTCCCTGCCATTTCCTTATTCCCCATTATAATTTCTCCAGTCTCAGCCTCTAAGGGGCCCACATTTACTTTCACCACTCTCTTCCTTTTTTGCATACTTGTGGAAGCTCTTACAATCTGTTTTTATATTTCTTGCTAATTTGCTCTCATATTCTATTTTCTCCCTCTTTGTCAATTTTTTGGTCATCCTTTGCTGGTTTCTAAAACTCTCCCAATCCTCAGACTTACAACTGTTCTGGGCAACATTTTGGCCTCTTCTTTTAATCTAATACTATCCTTAACTTCTTTAGTTAGCCACGGAGGATCAATTTTCCCGTGGAGTTTTTATTCCTCAATCGAATGAATATGCGTTGAGAATGATGAAATGTTTCTTTAAATGTTCGCCATTGCTTATCTACCGTCAACCTTAGCCAACTTGCCCCTCATACATATGTAATTGGCTTTGTTTAAGTTTAAGACTCTAGTTTCGGATGTAAATACGTCACTCTCGAACTCAATGTGAAATTCTATCATGTTATGATCACTCTTCCCCAGATGATCCCTTACTGTAAGATTACTAATTAACCCTATTTCATTACATAAGACAAGATCTAAAATAACCTGTTTCCTGGTTGGTTCCACAACATATTGTTCTCATTGAAACATGTAAGATTATGATGGGGCTTGACAGGGTAGATGCTGACAGATTGTTTCCCCTGGCTAGAGAGTCTAGAACAAGGGGCATAATCGTAGGATCCCGGGTCGGCCATTCAAGACTGAGATGAGGAGGAATTTCTTCATGCAGAGGGTTGTGACTCTTTGGAATTCTCTACCCTGGAGGGCTGTGGATGCTGAGTCATTGAATATATTCAAGGCTGAGATGGACTCTAGGGGATATGGGGATCAGGCGGGAAAGTGGAGTTGAGGTCGAAGATCAGCCATGATCTTATTGAATGGCAGAGCCGGTTTGAGGGGCCTCTCCTGCTCCTATTTCTTATGTTCTAGGAAACTGTCTCGAATGCATTCCATTAACTCGTCATCCAAACTACTTTTGCCGATTTGATTTGCCCGGTCTATATGAAGATTAAAGTCCCCCATGATTATTGCATTACCTTTGTAACAAGCTCCTCTTATTTCTTGATTAATACTCTGTCCAACAGTATAACTTCTGTTAGGAGGCCTATAGACTACTCCCACCGGTGTTTTCTGCCCCTTGTTACTTCTTATCTCCACCCATACTGATTCTACTTCCTGATCTTCCAAGCCAAGACCCTTTCTCACTACTGTCCTTATGTCGTCCTTTATTACCTACCACCATCCCCCCCCCCCCCCCCCCACCAACCTTTCCATTTTGTCCATCTTTTCGAAAAGTCAAGTATCCTGGAATATTTAGTTTCCAATCTTGGTCACAGTAATGGCTACTAGATCAAATCCATTTATCTCTATTTGTACCATTAATTAGTCTACTTTGTTACTAGTGCTTCATGCATTCAGATGCAGCACCTTTAATTTTAACTTCTAACTATTTTTCCCTGATTAGACCTTATTTACTGATGCACTATTACCGTTAAATGCTCTGTCCCTTCCTGACAATTGTAAACAATTTTACAACACCAAGTTATAGTCCAGCAATTTTATTTTAAATTCACAAGCTTTCGGAGGCTACCTCCTTCCTCAGGTGAACCTGACACACTCTGCTAAGCTTTACCCAAATCGCTACACTGCTCTTTGGCCTTGACTTTTCTCTTTAGGTTTATAAATTTACCCTTACCTGAACCTTTTTAGTCTAAAGCCCTATCTACCACCCTAGTTATTCGAATCACCAGGACACTGGTCCCAGCCCGTTTAAGTGGACCCCGTCCCAACGGAACAGCTCCCTCTTTACCCAGTACTGATGCCAGTGCCCCATGAATTGAAACCCCTGTCTCCCACACCACTCTTTGAGCCACGCATTTAACTCTCTAATCTGTTTGTCCCTATGCTAATTTGCACGTGACTCAGGTAGTAATCCAGAGATTATTACCTTTGAGGTTCTGCTTATTAATTTAGTCCCTAGCTCCTCAAACTGTCTCAGCAGAACCCCATTCTTAGTTCTACCTATGTCGTTGGTTCCTACGTGGACCACGACAACTGGATCCTCCCCCTTCTGCTTCAAGTTCTTCTCCAGCCTTGAGGCGATATCCTTAACCCTGGCAACACAGCCTTCGGGACTCCCAGTTGTGGCTGCAGAGAACAATATCTATCCCCCTGACTATACAACCCCTAACTAGCACATTCCTTTTTACTCCCCCCACTTGAATGACCTCCTGTACTACAGTGCCGTGGTCAAATTGCCCATCTTCCCTGCAGTCTTTGTTCTCATCCACACATGTAGTAAATACCTCGTACCTGTTGGACAAGGTCAAAGGCTGAGGCTCCTCCATCACTGCACCCTGGATCCTCATACCGCTGTGACTTGCAGTCACATCCTCCTGTCCCTGAGGACTGACCAAATCTAAACTACTACCTAACCTAAGTGGTGTGACTGCCTCTTGGATCATGACCTTTCCTGATGCATCGCAATGTCTGCAGCTCAGACTCCAGCCCAATAACTCTGAGCTGAATTTCCTCGAGTTGTAGACATTTACTGCAGATGTGGAGACCAGTTAATGTTTTTATTCACTCAATATTTTTAGTTTTATTAACTAATTAGTTTATCTAGTTTAAGTTATTAAATTAATAAAGTAACAGCAAGTTATGGTTTCTCAGTTCTTAGTTTAAACCATTGCCCTAGCTTAGAGCAAAAAACGGTAATATTCACCAACCAAACACCTACCTGCTGTCCTGTGATGTCGCTTCTTGATTTTTTTGTTTGTTTGTTTGTTTTTGTTTTTGATGTCATCGGGATTGGTTCTGGGGCCTCCCGCTCGGATCTGCTCTCTTGCTCCACAGCCCCGCCACCTTCCCTGCCACTTTTATAGGGAGCGGTTCCTGGGCCTCCTGCTCAGTCCGCTCTCTCGCACTCCAATTAAAGAAAAATGACTGTGAACTTATGTGCGCTTTGGAAGAGGCTTATTGGTAATACATTGGCACGAATGATGAAATACCAGTAAGTTGCTGAAGTGAATTAATAGATTAAATTCCTTCCTGAAATGTAATGTAATGTTTTCCGTGGCTAACCTGTCTGAACACCAACGACTCCTTTGATTGCTGTGATCGTCTCCCAGCCGAGGTGTGATAGGGGGCAGTTGGAAAGATTATCTGTAATCACCTGGCATTGTTCTCTGACTATATATGCTATGCGTTTTTACTCACCTGACGAAGGAGGAAAGCTCCGAAAGCTTGTGATTTAAAATAAAACTGTTGGACTATAACCTGGTGTTGTGCAAGTCCTTACATTTGATCTGATTGTGACCTCAACCCTACTTTCCTGTCTACCTATTATAACCTTTGACTCCCTTGTTAATCAGGAATCTATCTAACTCAGCCTTAAAAATATTCAATGACCCTGCCTCCACCGCTCTCTGGGGAAGGGAGTTCCACAGACCCACGACCCTCTGAGAGAAACAATTTCTCCTCATCTACGTCTTAAATGGGAGACCACTTATTTTTAAACTGTGGTCCCTAATTCTAATCTCTCCCACAAGGGGAAACATCCTCTCAGCATTTACCCTTTCTAGTCCCCCTCAGGATCTTATATGTTTCAATAAGATCACCTCTCATTCTTCTGAACTCCAACGCATACAGGCCCAACTTGTCCAACCTTTCCTCATAAGATAGCCCCCTCATCCCAGGAATCAGTCGAGTGAACCTTCTCTGTACCGCCTCCAAAGCAAGTATGTCCTTTCTTAAATAAGGAAAACAAAACTGCACACACTATTCTAGATGTGGTCTCATCAATGCCCTGTACAACTGTAGCAAAACATCTCTACTTTTATATTCCATTCCCCTTGCAATAAATGACAACATTCCATTTGCCTTTCTAATCACCTGCTGTACCTGCACACTAACTTTTTGTGATTCATGTACTAGGACACCCTCTGTACCTCAGAGTTCTGCAATCTCTCTCCATTTAAGTAATATACTGTTTTTCTATTCCTCCTGCCAAAGTGGACAAGTTCACATTTTCCCACATTATATTCCATCTGCCAAATTTTTGCCCACTCACTTAACCAATCTATATCCCTTTGCAGACTCCTTTTGTCCTCTTCACAACTTACTTTCCTACCTACCTTTGTGTCATCAGCAAATTTAGCAACCATACATTCGGTCCCTTCATCCAAATCATTGATGTAGATTGTAAATAGCTGAGGCCCAAACACTGATCCCTGTGGCACTCCACTCGTTACATCGTTACAACCTGAAAATGACACATTTATGCCTACTCTCTGTTTCCTGTTAGCTAACCAATCCTTTATCCATGCTAATATGTTACCCCCTACACCATGAGCGCTTATTTTGTGTAGTAGCCTTTGATGTAGCACCTTGTCAAAAGCCTTCTGGAAATCCAAGTACACCACATCCACAGGATCCCCTTTATCCATGTTGCTTGTTACTTCCTCAAAGAAAATAAATTAATCAAACACGATTTCCCTTTCACAAAGCCATGTTGACTCTGCCTGATTGCACTGAGATCTTCTACGTGCCCTGCTATAATTTCCTTAATAATAGATTCTAGCATTTTCCCTATGACAGATGTTAAGCTAACTGGCCTGTAGTTTCTTGCTTTCTGTCTCCCTCCTTTCTTGAATAGAGGAGTTACATTCACTATTTTCCAATCTGATGAGACCCTTCCAAAATCTAGGGAATTTTGGAAAATTAATACCAATGCATCTACTATTTCTGCAGCCACTTCTTTTAAGACCCTAGAATGAAGTCCCAAGAGAAAGCAAAATTCCAGCTTTTAGTGAAGGCACAAGATAGAAGAGATGGAATGTATATAAACTGATTCGTCAAGAATGCTTTAAGGATCCTGAATAAAGAAGGGAAAAAAACTACACAGATCGTGAAAAAAGTACAACAATGTATACTATGTATACTGTTTAGATTAGTAGATGAAGCACTAATACATGTTCTGGTACAACCTGTCAGCTGTTGCATGCTCTAATTATAGTCATGAGTATGAACAGTTTGGATGAGCAAGACCTCCTGAGGTGATTTTGGGTATAACTATTTGTGACAGATGATTAAATAAGGTCTTCGGCAGCTTGGCTGTTTCTCACTGGGGGAAGAATGCAATATTTGCATAATGGTGTGCAAGGAGATTCTCTAGAGTGTTAGCCTTGGCTCAGTGGTAGCACTCTTCCCTATATCAGAAAGTCATGGATTCAAGTTCCAATCCAGAGACTTAAACAACAACAGCCACAACTTGCATTTATATAGAGCCTTTAATGTAGTAAAACATCCCAAGGTGGTACACAGGAGCGTTAGGAAACAAAATTTGACACTAAGGCACATAAGGAGGTATTAGGACAGGTGACCAAGAGGTTGGTCAAAGAGGTAGGTTTTAAGAGAACATCTTAAAGGAGGTGAGGTTGAGTGGCAGAAAGGCTATGGGAGGGAATTTCAGAGCTTAGGGCCTTGGCAGCCAAAGGCACGGCCGGCAATGGTGGAGCGATTAAAATTGGGGTTATGCAAGAGGCCAAAATAGGAGGAGCGCAGAGATCTTGGTGGGTTGTAGGGCTGGAGGAGGTCACAGAGATAGGGAGGGGCGAGGCCATGGAGGGATTTGAAAACTAGGATAAGAATTTTAAAAGTGAGGTATTTCTGGACCAGGAGCCACTGTAGTTCAATGAGCACAGGGGTGATGGGTGAACGGGACTTGGTATGAGTTGGGGTACGGAGTTTTGGATGAGCTCAAGTTTACGGAGGGTGCAACATGGGAGGCCGGCCAGGAGACCATTGGAATAGTTGAGTCTGGAGGTAACAAAGGCATGGATGAGGGTTTTAGTAGCAGATGAGCTGAGGTAGGGGTGGAGATAGGCGATGTTACAGAGATGGAAGTAGACGGTCTTGGTGATGGAGTGGATTGGGGCCGGAAGCTCATTTCAGCATCAAATAGGAGGTCACAGTTGCAAACAGTCTGGTTCAACATCAGACAATGGCCAGGGAGAGGAATGGAGTCGATGGCTGGAGAATGGAGTTTGTGACGTGAGCCAAAGACAATGGCTTTGGTCTTCCCAATATTTAGTTGGAGGAAATTTCTGTTTATCTAGTACCGAATGTCAGACATGCAGTGTGACAAATCAGAGGCAGTGGAAGGGTTGAGAGAGGTGGTGGTGGTGGTGAGGTAGAGTTGGGTGTCGTCAGTGTACATGTGGAACCCGACGTTTTGTTTTCAGATGATGTCACTGAGGGCCAGCATCTAGATGAAATAGGAGGGGCCCAAGGATAGATCTTTGGGGGGCTCAAGAGGGAACAATGCGGGAGCGGGAAGAGAAGCCATTGCAGGTGATTCTCTGGCTACGACTGGATAGATAAGAATGGAACCAGGCGAGGGCAGTCCTACCCAGTAGGATGATGGAGGAGAGGCGTTGAATGAGGATGGTGTGGTCAACCGTGTCAAAGGAAGCAGACAGGTCGAGAAAGGTGAGGAGGGATAGTTCACCATGGTCACAGTCACATAGGATGTCATTTGTGACTTTGATAAGGGCCGTTTCAGTGCTGTTGCAGAAATTTGATTGGAGGAGTTCAAACATGGAGTTGTGGGAAAGATGGGCATGGATTTGTGAGGCAACAACACGTTCAAGGACTTGAGAGGAAAGGGAGCACATAATCTAGGCTGGCACGTTGGTGCAGAACTGAGGGAGTGCTGCACCGTTGGAGGTGCCGTCTTTCGGATGAAAGGTTAAAACGTCTGATCTCTCAGGTGGACTTAAAAGATCCCATGATATTATTCAAAGAAGAGCAGGGGCGTTTTCCTTAGAGTCCTGGCCAACATTTATCCCTCAACCAACTCCCAATACAGATGATCTGCTCATTTATTTCATTGCTGTTTGTGGGACCTTGCTGTGCAAAAATTGGCTGCCGTGCTTCCTACACTACAATCGTGAGTACACTTAAAAAAAAGTAATTAATTTGTTGTAAAGCGCTTTGGGACATCCCGAGGTTGTGAAAAGTCCTATAAGAACGCAGGTTCTTTCTTTTCATTCCAAATACTTAAGCCTAGAACTTGGTTCATGCTGGCCTTGCAACATGAACTGGGCGTAGAGAACAATCCCTGTGCTGGAATGGGTCGATCCAAGGCAGACCTGATATTGGGCCTCGGGCCTCATTCATATGTGACTGCCGAGCAGCAGACGACTGCAGGACATCCTCAGGAAGCTCACCGGTGAAGAGGATTTAAAATTTCAGGTTTGCCACGTTGCCGACCGCAGCCCTCAGGCAGGTCCTGGGAGAGGGTAGGAAGCAATTAGGAAAGAGACGGGTAGCGATCGGGAGGGGGATGAGCAGGGGCTCGCAACAGTCTCCGTCACTGCAGAGGACCCGGGAGGATCACTCCGACTCTTCCCGGCTCCACGTTCAGCTAAGTAGTCTTTAAAAAACCTGCCTGATTGATGACGACCTCCAGCGGTCCCTTTATGGACTGCTAGTTAGGCCGCATGTAGGTCACATTTTCCTGAATGCAGCCGGCCCGGCAAAGTCTATGTGCAGGGCAGCAACAGGGGCCTCAAATAGGCCCCCTATCTGTATATTCACTGTCACAGGCCCTGGTTGCCTCTTTTTCTGCCTTTACCAAGATGGCAGGTGATGCACATCTGGCTTGTAATGAGTGAGCCCGCCCCGCATGCCATATTGAATGCTTAGGCAGCAATTTTGCACGTGAAAAAAGGGTGTGACTCCTTTGAATTTCTAGGCCATACTTCTTTCATTCTTGTTCCTATCCCTTAAAGCAATGGCACTTCTCTATTGTTAACTTTCTTATTATGCAATTGGTGAAACCTTAGTCAAATGGAAAATGAAAATTACCCTTTAAAAAATATTTTGTTCAGTTTCTATGGTACAGCCCACAATTATATAATTGAAAATGGGAAGTTAAGTGAAAGAATCTAAGGCATTACTGGACAAAATGGCAGCAATGAGGAGGGTGGCTGACAGGTAAGTAACTTCGCTTTTTATAAAACAGGCAATCTGTATTACCCTGAGTACAGCCCGTGATGGCGCAGGCTGCCGATGTTGCCGTGGGGACCTCAAGCAGGTTTTAGGCCCCTTATTACATATGCAATGGAACTAACACCTGCTTCAGGCATGGGTAAAGGTTGTCTCTTGTTTCTTATTATCCAATATG
Source organism: Heptranchias perlo (assembly GCF_035084215.1). Lineage (NCBI taxonomy): Eukaryota > Metazoa > Chordata > Chondrichthyes > Hexanchiformes > Hexanchidae > Heptranchias > Heptranchias perlo. Next base: position 16,984,473 of record NC_090347.1, read on the forward strand.
GTGGGCGGTTCACTTCTGGTCGGAAATGAGGGCACGCTTGGTGCCTGTCATTTCGGGGATTTAGCAGGTCGCATAGCACGTGAAAAATGGGCGCTCCGTGACCCAATTTCTAGGCTTCTGACTGCGTTATGGGACTTTGCCTTCATTTGCACTTTGTTCAGGGCCTTCCTGATCCAGCGCATAACATTTACGTTACAAATCGCATTATTAGGCATATATCGCATTATCGGCCACATGGTGTACAACAAATAAAGAAACATCTGCATTTCAGAAAATCAGTCAAAAAGGAAAGGCAACTTTGTACATAAGTACAAAGCACCCTCAGTAAATGGGAGTATTGATTGTGCTAAAGTTAGCTCAGGGAATCAAGGGGATATGGGGATAGGGCAGGAAAGTGGAGTTGAGGTAGAAGATCAGCCATGATCTGATTGAATGGTGGAGCAGGCTCGAGGGGCCGTATGGCCTACTCCTGCTCCTATTTCTTAAAATTGTTGTGCCAAACAAAAATTCAACCAGTGAGTCTATGAATATTACCTTGCACTTCAATTTAGCCATGAAGTTGAAATATCCGAGATTTTAAGGTTTTTTTTATAATTAAGCTCACAGGCATGGCAGGAACAAAAGGTAATTTTTATTTACATTTTCAGACACGATTTCCCAACATCCTCCTCAAAAAGCTCACTCTAGATACTTAATCAGTACAAACCATGCAATTATGCTAGTCATAACACACTACAGATAACATAAAGGGGGATTTTTAAAAGTATGTTAATTTTCAAAACTCTAGCAGTCTATGCATTAAATGGTTACCAAGCAACTGTCTCACAAAGTGAAATTACATTCAGTTTACATCCCAAGTTGCATTAGCTTTGTCTTTAACCCCGTTAATGTCTAGCTGAGGTTATTCTGAAGCTTTCAGTTTTTAATCAAAAAGCCAAACTTTTGGCATTTTATGTACATGGTTCAAATTTCCTTTTGTACAGGATGTACAGGATATGGTTATAATGAAAATAAGCCAATTGATGAGATTTCCTCTCACAGCAGCAGTGTTCAAGAGGAGCAAAGGGAATTAGTTGAAAAGGTCCCTTGGGTGAGTCATCTGATGAGTCTGACAATATGTAACAGGATTGTTGAGTTCCTGATCCATTTCTGTTTTCAGCCACATTTACCAGTATTTTCTCACTTAAAGCTTCAATCAGGAGTGCTACAGTGCTAGCTGGTAATAAATTACAAAAGCCTCTGGGAGTACTGGAAAGACAAAGGAAGTCATGTGCCTCTCAAGAATCAGAAGGTATATTCCCTGGAATGCTTTCAATCAAATCAGATATATTTTAGACTGTGTAATCCACTTTTGTTACTACAAACCATGGATAAAAAAATCAATGCACAGGTTACCATGGTAGACAGTCGACTGGAGGAGTATGAAAAAAAGGATTGATGACCGAGATAACTGGTAGGCTGAGGTAAACAATATAACCAAAGCTCTAAAGAAAGTAATATCCTTTTCATGCCACAAAATCAATGACTTCACAAACAGGCTGCACAGAAAAAATTGATGTACCAGAAAGGACTTGAGAGAAAAGTAAGGGTGATTCTTTGGTAAATAGATCAAAGATATGCTCCGTCTCATTAACCTACCCTTTAACACAAGTCACCTGGAATTGAAAGAATTGATGTGCAACAGCCAACCATATTAACTAGGAATGTTTAAAATCGAACAAAATCTGCAGATAGAATCAATTGAACCATCCTATGATTAGGTAAAGACACTAAAGCAGACAAAGAAGTTACCACATGATATTTGTTGGAAACAATTAAACACTGTGTAATTGCATTGCTAGCATGCATCACCATACTGTTTATTTTTGTTGGTTTACCTCAATACTGCATTTTTACCACAGTCCTTTGAAAATACCACACTATCTGCTTGATGGGACGGTGGGTAAATGCATTACATTGTAAGGTGCTGTGTTATATAGGAAAGTCCCACCTTCATTCTCTGGCCGATCTGTGCTGGGGGCACTACCCTTGACCTCAGTGTTCCTGAGGTTGTCAGGGGTAGAGTTGGGGGTGAAAACTGCTCCCTATTGCTGTCTAGCCACCAATGCTGGAAATGCATATTGGGCTCTGCTGTATTGGCACCTACAGTTGGAATAACTGTGCGAGGGTCACAGTCTAGGCCTAGGACATCGGTTATCAAGCTCACAGGTCAACTGTGTGCTTTCACAGCCTCTGTTGCAACCCCTGGAAAGGTTCAGTGCAGACCCACCAACATTTTCAGTGATTAAAATGAGCTGGAGTTCTCTTGAAGGCTGTCTCCCCTTTCTCAGTCTGTGTCACTCTCTGTTGACTCTCTCTCGTGTGCCAGGCAAGGACTGTCTAAACATTTTATCTGATCAATTACTTCTTGTAATTAGACATTAGAGAAGAACAGATACTCAAAGTCACATTATTTACATAGCCAACAGCCATAGATGGTATGAGTCCTAATTCAGTTAATGAGTATCTGGCTGGCTGCATCAAGTCATGCTGTAACCAATTTATAGTGATCATAAGACAGATCAGACACAAACTCCAACAAAGGAATATTAAAAATGTAGTCTTTTATCACTTAAAATGACACGAATATCCATTCCATCACAGGGACTACGAGCAGTTACTACTTAGGACTATTACTCTCAATTAAAGGTCAGCGAGTATTCCATGTCCAGTCTAAGAGGTGAAAAATGACCATTTTCTAGGCTAATACTTCATTGCAGTACTGAGGGAGTACTGCACTGTCGGAGGTGCCATCTTTCCAATGAGACATTAAACCGAGGCCCTGTCTGCCCTCTAAGGTAGACGTAAAAGATCCCATGGCACTACACAAACGGAAAAGCGGCCCAACCGTGGCTAACAAAAGAAATTAAGGATAGTATTAGATCCAAAGAGGAGTCATATAAAGTTGCCAGAAAAAGTAGCAAGCCTGAGGATTGGGAGCAGTTTAGAATTCAGCAAAAAAGGACCAAGAGATTGATTGAGAGGGGAAAATTAGAATATGAGAGTAAACTTGCAAGGAACATAAAAGTGGACTGTAAAAGCTTCTACAAGTATGTAAAAAGAAAAAGATTAGTGAAGACAAATGTAGGTCCCTTACAGTCAGAAACAGAAGAATTTATAATAGGGAACAAGGAAATGCAAGAGCAACTGAACAAATACTTTGGTTCTGTCTTCACGGAAGAGGACACAAATAACTTCTCAGAAATGCTAGGGAACCAAGGGACTAGTGAGAAGGAGGAATTAAAGGAAATTAGTATTAGTAAAAAAAATAGTGCTGGAGAAATTAACGGGACTGAAAGCCGATAAGTCCCCAGGGCCTGACAATCTGCATCCCAGAGTACTAAAAGAGGTAAACATGGAAGTAGTGGATGCACTAGTTGTCATCTTCTAAAATTCTGTAGATTATGGAAAAGTTCCTGCAGATTGGAGGGTGGCAAATGTAACCCCACTATTTAAAAAAGGAGGGAGAGAGAAAACAAGGAATTACAGACCGGATAGCCTAACATCAGTAGCAGGGAAAATGCTAGAGTCTATTATAAAGGATGTGATAACAGGACACTTAGAAAATATCAACGGGATTAGACAAAGTCAAAATGGATTTATGAAAGGGAAATCATGTTTGACAAACCTACTGGAGTTTTTTGAGGATGTAACTGGTAGAACAGGTAAGGGAGAACCAGTGGATGTAGTTTATTTGGATTTTCAGAAGGCCTTTGATAAAGTCCCACGTAAGAGGTTAGTGTGCAAAATTAAAGCACATGGGATTGGGGGTAATATACTGGCATGGATTGAAAATTGGTTAACAGACAGGAAACAGAGAGTAGGAATAAATGGGTCTTTTTCAGGGTGGCAGGCAGTGACTAGTGGGGTACCACAGGGATCAGTGCTTGGGCCCCAGCTATTCACAATATATATCAATGATTTGGATGAGGGAACCAAATGTAATATTTCCAAGTTTGTTGACGACACAAAAATAGGTGGGATTGTGAGTTGTGAAGAGGATGTAAAGAGGCTTCAAGGCGATTTAGACAAGTTGTGTGAGTGCGAAAATACATGGCAGATGCAATATAATGTGGATAAATGTGAAGTTATCCATTTCGGAAGGAAAAACAGAAAGGCAGAGTATTATTTAAATGGTGATAGATTGGGAAATGTTGATGTACAAAGGGACCTGGGTGTCCTTGTACACCACAGTCACTGAAAGCAAACATGCAAGTGCAGCAAGCAGTAAGGAAGGCAAATGGTATGTTGGCCTTCATTGCAAGAGGATTTGAGTACAGGAGCAAGGATGTCTTACTGCAGTTATACAGGGCCTTGGTGAGACCACACCTGGAGTATTGTGTACAGTTTTGGTCTCCTTACCTCAGAAAGGATATACTTGCCATAGAGGGAGTGCAGCGAACATTCACCAGACTGATTCCTGGGATGGCACAACTGTCGTATGAGGAGAGATTGGGTTGACTCAGCCTGTATTCACTCGAGTTTAAAAGAATGAGAGGGGATCTCATTGAAACGTACAAAATTCTGACAGGGCTAGACAGACTGGATGTAGGGAGGATGTTTTCCCTGGCTGGGGGGTCCAGAATGAGGGGTCACAGTCTCAGGATATGGGGTAGGACATTTAGGACTGAGATGAGGAAATATTTCTGCACTCAGAGGGTGGTGAACCTGTGGAATTCTCTACCACAGAAGGCTGTGGAGGCCAAGTCACTGAATAAATTTAAGAAGGAGCTAGATAGATTTCTAGACACAAAAGGCATCAAGGGGTATGGGGAGAGAGCAGGAATATAGTATTGAGATAGAGGATCAGCCATGATCATATTGAATGGCGGAACAGGCTCAAAGGGCCGAATGGCCTACTCCTGCTCCTATTTTCTGCGTTTCTATGTTTTATGTTTTGAAGAAGAGTAGGGGGAGTTCTCCCTGGTGACCTGACCAATATTTATCCTTCAACCAATATCATTAAAACAGGTTATCCGGTCATTATTGCATTGCTGTTTCTGGGTCTTTGCTGTGTGCAAATTGGCTGCTGCGTTTCCTACATTACAACAGTGACTACACTTTAAAAGTACTTCTTTGGCTGTAAAGTGCTTTGGGACATCCTGAGGTCATGAAAGGCGTTATATGAACGCAAGTTCTTTCTTTCTTTTATTTGGGTCTGTACTGGAGTGATCCCATTGCATTTGGAAATATATCACAGCATGAGACACTGTCATCAGCAATGGAGCAAGAAGAGGATACAACAGAAGAAAAAATTAGAAGAGACAAATGAAAGAAAAACAGTAATAATCAGGAGCATCAAATACTTGGGAGTGCACAGCAGCTCAATCAGCACCTGAAAGAAAATGTACAAGAACCACTAGTTATAGCTCATTTCATTTTCTACATGCAGGAATTTTAATCTGCAGTTTTAACCAACCTCATGACCGTTTGATTATTTGTACTTCATAATAATCACCTTTTCTGGTGTAAAGATTATCCAGCATTTAACTGACACTGAGATGCTTTGCATTTATGTTAGTATTGTTTTTTTTAATGTTTGACTAATGCTCAGATTCTAAAAAAGGAATTTTCCATTAAGATTAAGATTTGCTTTGCACTGTAACTAGCACAATAAAGTTATTCATTACCCCATAGATGTTTGAGGACTATGCACTTAAATTGGTAATTATTTACAGAGCTAAACAACGATTGCAGTGATGTGCTTCCTCTCAAAAGATGCTTGTGCCTTGTATAATATGTTAAAATAATGTTCTGCAAGTTCACTAGACCCATGTATCAGTTACAAGGAGAGGGACGAGGGTAAGAGAAACATTCATGAATGTTTTAACAGATTTACACATCCTGGTGATGCCTTTTCTACTTTCCCCACCTTTTAGCCAGTACTGCTATGTACCCACTCAATTAAAGGCTGCTCTCGTCAGCAAAATAGAACTGAAAACACAGTCTGCGTATCGCTTTGTGTTCCAACACCCAGTTCAAATTTTTATGTACTGTTTGATTTTGAGGCAATGGATATCAGTGTTGAGAAATGGAACCACAACAATGTGTCCTTTACCCGCCCCCCCTCCCCACCCCAGCCCTACCATACAAAAGTAAATGTTTCTGTGCCATTGTGAATTTTCCATTCCTTGCAGCTGCCAGACTTATGGCCTCTCTCAAAAAGACTGCCAATGTAGACTGGTTTATGCTGTGAATGTGCATCCACCAGGAACAGTGTTGGGAACACTCATACTCATTTTACACAGGACCTTTACAGCCAGTATCTGTATGTTTTTATTTACATGTATTGAGGAGATAGAGATTTGAACCTTGGTCCCAGAGTTGGAAGGGCCATGTGAACCCACTGCGACATGCAGTCCCAGACTCTCAAGTGTTTCTGAATCATTATTCCTTAGTCATTAAGCTGTAACATCTATAATTTATTAAAACTCTTATGTTTCTGCACACTTCCAGACCACTATCTTACTTCCAAGTTGTCACGGTTTTGAGTTCATTTTTTCCAATTATAAATTCCTATATCCACACTTATAATGGAAACTAACTATGCAACCTAATCGTATTGCAATTACACCCTCCAATTGTTACAGGATGGGTGATCTTACATATAAGTTACTCCTCAAAATAATAGGGTTCACAGCATTACAGGTAGACATTCACAGGTTTATTAAGCATATGATAATAAATATTATTGACAATAATTAAACATACACTTAAAAGCAGCACTTACAGCAAAACCTTGCAAGTTCACCAGAGAATTCACACGTTAACAGTTGTGAGCTCGAGGACTTTGATGGCTGATCAGGCCTCATCGAATTCTGAGATATCTCCCCCAATACCCTACTCTTTTATACCCCTTTTCCAATCTTGTTATGTTTCAGCATTACCTAAACTTTCATGTCCCTTATTTTTTTACACATCCTGATTGATCTGTCAATCAAAGCTTTAGACTGAAGACAGTTACAGGAATTCATGAACTATCAAAGACCTTCTAACTATCTGTGAGGATGTTACTTTTCCATCACCCAAGGCCATATCCCTTTGACAGATGTCGCTTTCCAAGGTTGCTTTTGCATGCAGCTGTTTATGTCTGATCAATACAACCCTTTGCAGACATTTAACCATCATAAAAATGTCACACATCTCCTGTGTCCCGTGAAGTTGAAAGACGAATAGCCTAAAAGATGCCATGTTGTCTACACACCCACTTGGGCCTATAAACTCTCAAGGATTTGTTACAAGTTAGTTATAGGATCTGTTTATATCAAAGGGATAATCAAGCTGCAGGTGAGATCAGCCACAATTGAAAAGCTACTGGTCACAGTTAATATAAAGAAATCAATAGCAGTATCATCTGATGAACCATTTCCTAACACTAATTTATTAAAAATCTTATGTTTGTGTACACTTCTGGTTCACTATCTTACTTCCAACTATCATGTTTTTGTCACACTTTTGCCCATTATAAATTCCTATGTCCACACTTATAATGGAAACTGCCTATGCAACATAATCATGCTGCAATTACACCCTCTCATCAGTGATGGCACTTAGCATCTCATGTTTGTGTCACCCAACTCCTCAGCCTCTTCTTGCAAATCCAGGTTGCACCTGAAGAGAGTATTGTTATAAGTTGCATAAAACTATGACAAAGATTTTGTGGTTACAGATCTGTCACAGGTGGTGGGAGCAATTTGAGATGATGAATTTGTACAACAATAAAGCTAACTGGCTGAAGTATCAGCTTGGCTCAGTAGTAGCACTTTTGCCTCTGAGGCAGAGGGTTGTGGGTTCAAGCTCCAGTATAATTTGAGCATATAATCTAAAACAACATTTCAGTACTGAGGGATTGTTGCATTGGCGGAAGTGCTGTTTTCAGATAAGATGCTAAACCAAAACCCCGTCTGCTTTTTGAGGTAGTTGTAAAAGATCCCATGGCCCTTTTTTATTTCTCAACAAACACCACCAAAACAGATCAACCGGCCATTCATCTCATTGCTGTGTGTGGGACCTTGCAGTGTGCAAATAGCCTGCTGTGTTTGTCTAGATAAAAACAATGACTACACTTCAAAAGTAATGCATTGGCTGTTAAGTGTTTTGTAATGTCATGAGGATGTAAAAGGCACTATATAAATGCAAGCCTTTTTAAAGTGCTATTATTCCTATAATGTACTAATATACCTTAAATAGCTTTCAGGACAACACTATGCCTTGAAAAATAGGAATTAAAGTACATAAAATGCAACAGTTTAACTAGTCAGGTACAGTTGAGCCAGCGTTATGCAAAAGATTATGGCAGACATACAAGTTAAGATATAATCTGACTTCATAAAACTGTGGCATTCTTCAAAGATACAAAATGGGAACTTGGTGACAGTGGCAGCGTGAATACAAAGTTGGCTAAGGGACAGAATGCAGAGTAGTGGTGAACGGTTGTTTTTCAGACTGGAGGGAAGTATACAGGGGTCAGTATTAGGACCACTGCTCTTTTTGATATATATTAATGACCTGGGCTTGGGTATAGAGGGTATAATTTCAAAGTCTGCAGAATGTAGTAAACAATGTGGAAGATAGTAACAGAGTTCAGGAGGACATAGACAGACTGGTGAAATGGGCAGACACATGGCAAATGAAATTTAACACAGAGAAGTGTGAAGTGATACATTTTGATACAAAGAATGAGGAGAGGCAGTACAAACTAAATGGTACAATTTTAAAGGGGATGCAGGACCAGAGAGACCCTGGGGGTGCACATACACAAATCATTGAGAGTGGCAGGATAAGTTGAGACGGTTGTTAAAAAAGCTGATGGGCTTTATAAATAGAGGCATAGGGTACAAAAGCAAAGAAGTTATGTTGAACCTTTATAAATCACTGGTTAGGCCTCAGCTGGAGTATTGCGTTCAATTCTGGGCACCACACTTTAGGGAAGGATATCAATGCCTTAGGGTGCAGAAGAGATTTACAAGCATGGTGCCAGGGATGAGGGACTTCAGTTATCCGGAGAAGCTGGGTGGTTCTCCTTAGAACAGAGAAAGTTAAGAGGAGATTTGATAGAGGTATAAAAAATCATGAACGGTTTTGATAGACTGAATAAGGAGAAACTGTTTCCAGTGGCAGAGGTGTCAGTAACTAGAGGGCACAGACTTAAGGTGATCGGCAAAAGAGCCAGAAATGACATGAGGAAACATTTTTTTGCACAGCGAGTTGTAATGGTCTGGAATGCATTGCCTGAAAGGGTGGCAGAAGCAGACTCAATAGTAACTTTCAAAAGGGAATTAGATAAATGGATAAGGGAAAATATGTACAGGGCTATGAGGAAAGAAGGGGAATGGGACTAATTGGATAGCTCTGTCAAGGCGCCGGCACAGGCATGATGGGCCGAATGGCCTTCTCCTGTGCTGTACCTACTATGATACTATAGTAACAGTTTACATATCCACCAACAAGTAAGCACGGATATTTCTCAAGATTTTGGTAGAAACTTGCTATAGAACACAAATGTATAAGTTTATTTTGACAAATTAATGATTTGGGTAGTTTTTAAAGGTAATTTATCTTATTTATACAACTGATCAATGAACAATGTAGTCTGCACAGGACAAGGACTTTCTTTAGAAAAAGAAACACAATTACTCCCCCACTTTCTTTCACAGTCTTATAGACATTATAACTGTAATGGTTTCTCAAGGACATGCCACTTGTATTGATGTATTCTTGGTTGTCTTCTCAAAAGGAATCAGAGAACATCATTCTGAAAATGATTGTGTCGTGATCAATACCTTAAGTAAACACAATGTGTTGAAGATGCTGTATACCAGCCTTACTGATGTTATAGGATTTAAAGGGGGACTGCTTGCATACAAATAGCATTTGCACATCTTAAAATTTGTAGCAAAGCAAAACTAATGGAAGCAAAACATAGAAACCTTATATACAGCAGGGATTTGCGTAGGAATAGACCTGACTGTACATCGTGCTGAAATGTCCTATTGCTATGGTTACAGATTGATTAGGTTGCTAGGAAACAGGGTTGAAGCTCTCCCATTTTAAACTTTCTAAGACAGCACTGAGGATTGTTCATTCGAGTGAAAGATATTAATTTTGTGCAGTTATTACTGTAAAGGTGTCAAAATATTACATAACAGAATTGCAAAAAAAAGAAACAAAATGATCCAGTGTTAATAGGAACAGAGTTGAATTAAAAGTGACATTGAATATGCACACATCATATATATTGTAGAGATAACAACACATGTATGTTACAAGGGTTCATACTTAAGAGTAATTTCAGGCTACTAAAAATGCTTCTAGCTAACTTTCAGAAGATAGTTCCCAAGCTGGCAATTTAAAAAAATGAACAGTGCATGACTTAAATGAAGCATAAATGGGAGCACGTACTAACCAAGGTCTCTTACTCTCGGTCATCTCTTGCTCCAAGCTTGCATCTTTCACTTCCAGCCTTGCGTCTCTTGCTACCAGTCTCAAGGTGTTTCGGGAATTGCTCTCAGCAGTAAATCAAAGCTATAGTGTTTCCTCACCATACTCCTTTGTGTCAGTGAAATCACTCTATGACTCTCTCCAAATCTGCCTGCAAACAGATCTTTCCTGATCTCTGTGCTCTCAGATGAATCATTCCCAATTACTTTCATTTATTGTGCTGCCACACCTGAATCCCTTCATTACATCTTCTGGGCTTGCACAAAAGAAACTGCTAAATAATTAAACCTTCAGAGGACTACAATGGCAAACCACTATATCAGTCTATGTGATTATAGTGCAGCCATTGTCATTATTAACCAGTCAACATGTAGAAATGTTAAACATTTAAGTCAGGCTGCTAAGATTTTTACCAAGGTACCAAATATGAGATAGGTAGCTTCTGTCTATCAGAGAAAAACATGTTTCAATTCTTTTTAAAATGTGTTCACAAAAATTACGTGTTGCATATGTATTCAACAAGCAGATCGGAAATGAATGGCATGGCTGTAGCTGGGAACTCATTATCAGACTTACAAAGTCTCAATGCAACAATTCCATGGTTGAGCACCTTGGAGCCCAATACATGACACAAATTCTTACCGGGTGCTGGTACAAAGTATAACAGATATCATTGTACCAATTTTTATTAACTGCTATTGCAGATGCAATGGGTACATTAATACCGTTCATATCTTCATGTGAAATATTGATCTGCACCACCTTGATGGTTGGTTAAAAGACAGAGACTGGAAACAGAGACTAGTAGTTAATGTTCAGACTAGAGGGATGTAATGGTCTGTGCTTACGACACTTCCTGTTGCAAAACATTCCATGTTCCAACAACCCTGATTAAAGAAATTTCTCCTAACCTTGCTCTCCTTTCTCCTTGCTCTCTTATAATTTTAAATTGTTGACCCCTTGTCACTGACTGCCCAACCAGAAGAAATTGCCTTTCCCTATTCACCTCATTGAAACCATTTATATTAAAAACCTCTATTAAATCTCCTTTTAGCCTCCTTTGTTGTGGTGGAAATAGTCCCATGTCTCATAAATACAGTTTCCTGGCATCATCCTGGTGAATCGACACTGCCTGCTGCCTCAGGTTTATGCCATGGGTTATGGTCCCCAAAGACTTGTGGACACAATTGAGTAGTTATCTTTGTCTTCTTCCTGATACCAGTATAGTTTTTCCTCTATTGGATCCAGGTATGAGTGATTTGGGTGACTGCACAGACTTTGTTGGACAACCTCCCTCCCTGCAGCTGGACACTGTGCTTTTACTGAAAGTTGGCATTCAGCACCAAATAGGCATACTGTCATATGATGTCCCTCCTGCAGCAGGACCTTCAACCCCTTTAGTATCAAAAGGAGGAATATTGACAAGTCTCCACCATACCATTGTGAACAATGTCAGCTTTTCTGTCACCACCATAACTGTGGAAAGCTGCAACCCTTTAAGCACTGCTGCCTCACCAGATTTTATGCTCCCCGCTGAAATGTACAACAGGCCAAGCTCTTTGGACAAATTTTTCATGTACTCTATTCAAATTGGGGGAGGTAGTCCCATTGAAAAATTCAAGGTGGCCCACCCTCCGAGAAGCTGTGGCATGAGCCTGATCAACACATTTTTATCATTATTGGAAAATCAGGGATTGAGCGTCAATGAGTTATGGAGACAGAAATTTAGATCACAAGTATGACAGATTATAATTTACTGTTTCTGAAGCATTAACCAGTTCGGGAACTACATAGAATATGAAATTAAAGTCTGTTGAACAACAAAAAAAATCTACATTCCCATATTTTGATATATATTGTAAAATACTAGCAGATCTTCTGTGGTGTGCTCACAGTCACTTGGAGGATACACTTTTATCCCATGTAACCTACAATATATTATGAAGTGAAATTGTGTTTTCATGCAGAGTATTGTGGGAGCATTAGTGGTATTTTCAGGCTTGAATTCCATGATTGTGTGCATATCCGTGCATAATGTTTTGTTTGATAAGGAACAGATTATATAGTGAAATGGAGAATCCATTATTGTGCAGTATATTTTATGTGTTGCTAGCAAAGAAAACGATGTTGGTGTAAAGATAAAGAAATAAATGTCGAGTAAATGATATAAAAATGCAAATGAGATAAATTGAAAAATAAAAAGAAACATAAGAAATATAAGAAATAGGAGCAGGAGTGCACCATGGGCCCCTTGAGCCTGCTCCGCAATTCACTAAGATCATGGCTGCTCTTCTACCTCAACTCCACTTTCCCGCCCTATCCCCATATCCCTTGATTCCCTTAGTGTCCAAAAATCTATTGATCTCAGTCTTGAACATACTTAATTACTGAGTATCTTCAGCACTATAGGGTAGAAAATTCCAAAGATTCACAACCCTCTGAGTGAAGAAATTTTTCCTAATCTCAGTCCTAAATGGCCGACCCATTATCTTGAGACTATAACCCCTAGACTCTCCTGCCATTGTATGTTGGAAAGTTTTTGTAAAATTGTAAAGGTTTATTAATAAAGGAAACAAAAATTAAAATAAATTATGAATTATGTGAGCATTCAATATAATTTGCATGGCATATCTTGCATAGATAAAATCAAAATATTCATAGAATTTTACACTTGTGACAATATCACTGTGTGTTGAGGGAAGGTTGTCTTTATTTGGTGAGTGACAGTGAATGTGTCACAATGCATAAAGCTGGTGGATGGTGTTTGAAAGGGGGCTGTGTTATTTTTATGGAATTGAAATTGGACATGTGACCAGCAGAAGGTTGGGGAGTTTGGATTGAGTGATATGGAGGTATAAATTGTTCGGAGAAGACAAAGTTGTAGACTGTAGGTGCAGCAAGTTGGTAGTGGCGAGTGGGAAAGAAGTAGATTGTGTGGAGTAGGTAAACCAGTTTTTGACATGGTTGACCACGTCATCCTCCTCCAACGCCTGTCCTTCATTGTCCAGCTGAGTGGGACTGCCCTTGCTTGGTTCCATTCTTATTTATTCAGCCATAGCCAGAGAATCTCCTACAATGGCTTTTCTTCCTGGTCCCACACCATTACCTCTCGAGTCCCCCAAAGACCTATTCTTGGCCACATCCTATTTCTCATCTACATGCTGTCCCTCGGCGACATCATCCAAAAACATAATGTCAAGTTCCACGTGTACGACGACACCCAGTTCCATCTCATCACTACCTCTCTTGACCCCTCCACTGCCTCTATGTTGTCATGCTGCTTGTCTGACACCCAGTACTGGATGAGCAGAAATTTCCTCCAATTATTCATTAGGAAGATCAAAGCGATTGTCTTCAGCCCCTGCCACAAACTCCGTTCCCTCGATATTGATTCCAGCCCCCTCTCTGGCCACTATCTCGGGCTGAACCAGACTATTCGCAACCTCGGCATCCTATTTGATCCTGAGCTGAGCTTTTGACCCAATATCCTCTCCGTCACCAAGACCACCTACTTCCATCTCCGTATTATCGCCTGTCTCTGCCCTTACTCAGCCATCTGCTGAAACCCTCATCCATGCTTTTGTTACCTCCAGACTCGACTATTCCAATGATCTCATGGCCAGCCGTCCACCCTCCATAAACATGAGCTCATCCAAAACTCTGTTGCTTGTATCCTAACTCGCTCCAAGTCCTGTTCAGCCATTATCCCTGCGCTCACTGACCTACATTTGCTCCCAGTCCACCAACGCCTTGAGTTTCAAATTCTCATCCTTGTGTCCATATCCTTCCATGGCCTCACCCCTCCCTATCTCTGTAACCTACTACAACCCTGAGTAACTCTAACTCTTGCCTCTTGTGCATCCCTGACTTCCTTTGCCCAACCATTGGCGGCCGTGCTTTCAGCTGTCCAGGCCCCAAGCTCTGGAATTCCCTCCCTAAACCTCTCCGGCCTCTCTCTCCTCCTTTAAGACGCTCCTTAAAACCTACCTTAACTAGAAAGAACAAACAACAGAAATGGCCAACCTTTCAAAGTTCAAGAAAAAAATATATTGTATACTGACAAAAGATATTCTCAAGTAATTACAAAAAAGTAAGCAAATAAAGCTGAATTTTAGTCTCTCATAGATTTTTGACATTGTGTTTCTATTTGAAATCTGGATGTACTCTCATTCCTCTTCCTGTCACTTTTGCACATTTCCCCAATTCTCTCATGTTCCCTTCCTTTTGTCTCATTCCCTCAGTCATTTCCTTGCTCCGTCTCTGCTTTCATTCTCTTTTTGCTTCCAACCCTTACTGACTTTGGCTCATTGTCTCATAATCTGAGCCCTGTCCCCATTCAAAGTATTGTCTGGCTTCTTTTCTGCTGCAGAGGTAGCACTGAAGGCATACGCTATGGCAGTAATAGTGCTGTTGTTCCACATTTGCTCCTTTGCCAGGCTCTGGTCAGGTTGATCGTTTAATAGCTGAGTGTGCGTGGCAGGTTATGGTGGGGAATCCAGACTAAAACTGGATAAATAAAAAATGATTCCACAAACATGTAAATCAGATTAGTTAGTTTATCTTACAGTAGGTCCATTCCAAAATCATTGATAGTTAAGAAGTAAAACCATATACTTCAGACCTTATTCATGGAATTGCACCTCTGAATGATGTTTGGTTTAAAAAAATGTGTCTATTTTCCATCAGCTATCATTGAAACAAAAGGAATGGAACATGCTAAAATTGTCAGTTTCAATGAAATGAAAACATTTCTAAAATGACTCACACCAATCCTATTTTTCAGGAGAATTGTCACATTGCTTCCCTCCCCACCCCACAAGCATCAACTATAGGTGGGGCTCGGACTTTCCATCGTTTATCGTGCAGTCTGGTAATCAAAAATCACAAGGATTAATTCCTTAATCTTACACTCCCAGCGTGAAAGCAATGCTTGAAAGGATTGTGGATTGGATAAGGTTACCACATTCTTACATTAATTATCGGCCTTGCATCCTGACAGTGCAGCTTCCTGCTGTGAGCACGAAATCAGGGAATTGCTCTAGGGACATTGCTTACAAACCTCTTGCCAAATTCTTGACAGAATCTATGCACTCTCCACTCACATAATTTGCTAGTTTTCTCAAATTACTGCCATATCTCAAACCTGTTCTTTCTGAAACCAATCTACATACTCATCGCTCCCCAAATTCCTTCTGCAAATTTCTCTGCCTTGGTCAAAGTCAAAAACATCCTGCGCGACTGAAAATATAGTTTGCTGTTCCTCCTCAAAACATCACCTTTGACAGTGTTGAGCACTCTGTTCTCCTCCACTGCTCTCTTGTGGTTCCATTTCGATCCATCCAGTGCAGCTGTTATGTTTACTCAGATGGTTTGCATCTACATGCCTGCATGATCATTTCAATCCTTGGCCCCCTCACTTCATCATTACATACTACCCATTGGCAACATCATCCACAGGCACATACAAAAGATCAGTTTCTAGCTATCTGATGGCACCATCAACTCCAGAGATGATGTTGCCTGCCCTGGATAAGTCAAAACTTCTTTCAGCTCAACACAAAGCCAAAGCCAAAGCCATCATTTCAATTTTCGTTTGCCTTTACGTGCCTCTGGCTCTGACTCCATTGATCTCCCCAGCTGCCTGCTTAGGATGAATATCCACTGATTTGCACCCCATTCAATTTCAAGTCAAACATTTGCCCTAATCTGGATCATTGCCAAGACTGTTTTCTTCCACCTTTGGAACACTGCATTCTTATGCTCTTACCTCCTGTCACTGCTACTGAATACCTAACCTATGCTTCATCACTGTAGAAAATTTTCCTCACTGGTCTCTTCACCTCTATTCATATCTGCAACTTTAGTTCTCTCCTGCACAAAGTCCCACATATTCATCACCCGCATCCTTGCCAAGCTTTACTGGCTCCCTATGCTCCAGTAAATCAACTTCAAAATTGTCATCCTTATTGTAGGAACAATGCCTCGTAAAATTGTCCCAACCTCGCCATTGAGATTCATAAGAGCCCATAATCTAGGCTGACACTGCAGTACTGAGGGAGTGCTGCACTGTCTAAAAGATCCCACGACACTATTAGATGAACAGTGTTGTTCCCGGTGTTCTGTCCAATATTTATCCCTCAACCGACATCACAAACAGATTGATGATCTTTCGTCTGAACAGTCTGACGAAAGGTCATCGACCTGAACCGTTAACCTTTTCTTTCTCCACAGATGCTGCCTAACTTGTTGAATATTTCCATCATTTTCTGTTTTTATTTCAGATTTCAAGCATCTGCAGTATTTTGCTTTTGATCACAGATTATCTGCTGTGCACAAATTAGGTCCCCCCGCCCGTTATTACAACAGTGACTATTACATAGGGCAGACGTAGAGATGTTTCAACTTGCGAGGAAGACCAGGACAAGGGGCCATTAATATAAGATAGTCACTAATAAATCCAATAGGGAATACAGAAGAAACTTCTTTACCCAGAGAGTGGTTAGAATGTAGAACTCGCTATCACAAGAAGTAGTTGAGGCAACTAGCATAGATGCATTTACGGGGAAGCTAGATAAACACGAGGGAAAAAGGAATAGAAGGATATGTTGATGGGGTTCGATGGAAATGGGTGGGAGGAGGCTCATGTGGAGGATAAATACCTGCATGGACCTGTTAGGCCGAATGGCCTGTTTCTGTGCTGTACATTCGAAGTAACTCGATGTACTATGTAAACTGCCTGAGACTGCCTACAATATGGAGTTCAGCTATTGAACTGACTGTTGGGGAATGAACAGTCAATACAGGCTTTTAGCCAATTAAGTCATAAAGCCATTATCCCTGGCTCAAGTCCAGGGAAGAAGCACTTAGTGAGTCATAAACAGGTTCCTGTTAAAAGTAAGGCTGCAAGGAAGGTTGTAAATGTAGAGCCAACCTGTCTGGGGATCAATGCTTCAGTACTGACCTGCTGGGGATGATTGACACAAAAAGGGGGAAGCTTGTCTGACATATGGGTCATTTAGAAGCAGTTTTTTTTGTCTTTGATAGAAGTAGCAGTCTTTCTTGTCTCTCTCTCTCTGTTAATCAAGACACTTATTTCCTCTATTCTTCTTCTGGAAGAACTTTTACCTAGCAGGTGTAAGAGGTATTCTTACCAGTACAAGTTAACTTTAAGGGCAGGGTGTCAGAGGTTAGAGGCTAAATTGTGGCTTCAACGGCCATCACAGGCAATCTAAGAGCATCACTTAATTGTGAGTAGTCTGAGATCGAGAAAGGTGAGAGGTAAGCCAACTCATAGATCGTCATTCACGTGCAAGGTGGGTTCAGTCGGAACCAAAGATCCAAGTGAAACATAACTCGGCCGCAAAAGGATTCATCGACTCAACACTAATGCCTGCAGCACAGGGAAGGAAGCAAGATTAACTCAACCAACCCACTCGTGAGGATGAGGTCGTGTAAGCGCTGAATAGATTGCCTTTTCAAAGCTGTTAACTTGTCAGCTATCAAAGGAATTACTCTTAAAGTAATCTCACCAATTTATAACATCAAACTCTGGTCACGGTTTATAGTTAATACTCAGCATTGGTTAGCGCTGATTTACAGTTCCATCGAGTTACATCGAAACTACAGGACAGAAACAAGCCATTCGGCCCACTTGGTCTCTGCCGGCGTTTATGGTCCACACGAGCCTCCTCCCTCCCTACTTCATCTAACCCATCAGAATACCCTTATATTCCTTTCTCCCTTGTGTGTTTATCTAGCTTCCCCTTAAATGCATCCATACTATTTGCCTCAGCTACTCTTTGTGGTAGCACGTTCCGCATTCTAACCACTCTTTGGGTAAAGAAGTTTCTCCTGAATTCCCTATTGGATTTATTAGCAACTGTTTTTATATTTATGACCTCTAGTTTTGTACTCCCCCCACAAGTGGAAACATTTTCTCTACATCTACCCTATCAAACCTTTACATTATTTTAAAGATCTCTATCAGGTCACCCCTGAGCCTTCTCTTTTCCAGAGAAAAAGAGACCCAGCCTGTTCAGCCTTTCCTGATATCCTCTCAGTTCTGGTACCTTGTGAATCTTTTTTGCACCCACTCTAATGCCTCTATATCCTTTCTATAATATGGAGACCAGAACTGTGCACAATACTCCAAGTGTGGTCTAACCAAGGTTCTATACAAGTTTAATATAACTTCTTTGCTTTGCAATTCTACCCCTCTAGAAATGAACTTGAGTGCTTGATTTGACTATTTTTATAGCCTTATTAACCTGCGTCGCTACTATTTGTAACATCCCTTTGCTCCTCTATCCTGTTTAGACTCTTATTATCCAAGCAGTATGTGGCCTCCTTATTCTTTCTACCAAAATGCACCACCTCATACTTAACCATATTGAAATTCATTTGCCATTTACACCCCCATTGTGCAAGTTTATTAATGTCTTCTTGCATTTTGACACATTCTTCCTTTGTATTAATTATACCCCCCCATTTGGTGTCATCCACTCATTTTGAAATTGTACTTCCTATTCCTGAATCCAAATCGTTAATGTTAATTGTGAACATCAGTGGTCCCAGCATCGATCCCTGTGGAGCACCATTTTCCAGTCTGAGTAGCTACCCCAACCCCTACTCTCTCTTTTCTGTTTTGCAGCCAACTTACTAACCATTCTGCTACTTGTCTCCTGACTCCACGTGCTCTGATCTTAGCCATGAGTCTACAATGCGGTACCATATCGTAGGCCTTTTGAAAATCCAAATATATTATGTCTAGTGCATTACCATTGTCTACTCTTTGCTACTTCTTCAAAGAACTCAATAAGGTTGGTCAAGCATGACTTTCCCTTCTGAAATCTGTGTTGACTATTCTTTATTATACTTTTGTTCTCCAGTTGTCATTCTATTGTGGGGAAAATGCTGGAGTCTATAATTAAGGATAGGGTGACCGAACACCTCGAGAATTTTCAGTTAATCAGAGAGAGCCAGCGTGGATTTGTGAAAGGTAGGTCGTGCCTGACAAACCTGATTGAATTTTTTGAAGAGGTCACTAAAGTGGTGGACAGGGGAATGTCAATGGATGTTATTTATATGGACTTCCAGAATGCATTTGATAAGATCCCACGTAAGAGATTGTTAGCTAAGATAGAAGCCCATGGAATAGAGGGAAAAGTACGGACTTGGTTCGGAAGTTGGCTGAGCGAAAGGCGACAGAGAGTAGGGATAATAGGTAGCAACTCACATTGACAGGATGTGACTAGTGGAGTCCCGCAGGGATCTGTGTTGGAGCCTCAATTATTCACTATATTTATTAACGACTTAGATGAAGGCATAGAAAGTCTCATATCTAAGTTTGCCGATGACACAAAGATTGGTGGCATTGTAAGCAGTGTAGATGAATATATAAAATTACAAAGCGATATTGATAGATTAGGTGAATGGGCAAAACTGTGGCAAATGGAACTCAATGTAGACAAATGTGAGGTCATCCACTATGGATCAAAAAAAGGATAGAATTGGGTACTTTCTAAATGGTAAAAAGTTAAAAACAGTGGATGTCCAAAGGGACTTAGGGGTTCAGGTACATAGATCATTGAAGTGTCATGAACAGGTGCAGAAAATAATCAATAAGGCTAATGGAATGCTGGCCTTTATATCTAGAGGACGAGAGTACAAGGGGGCAGAAGTTATGCTGCAGCTATACAAAACCCTGGTTAGACGCACCTGGAGTACTGTGAGCAGTTCTGGGCACCGCACCTTCGGAAGGACATATTGGCCTTGGAGGGAGTGCAGCGTAGGTTTACTAGAATGATACCCGGACTTCAAGGGTTAAGTTATGAGGAGAGATTACACAAATTGGGGTTGTATTCTCTGGAGTTTCGAAGGTTAAGGGGTGATCTGATCGAAGTTTATAAGATATTAAGGGGAACGGATAGGGTGGATAGAGAGAAACTATTTCCACTGGTTGGGGATTTTAGGAGTCTTAAAATTAGAGCCAGACCTTTCAGGAGCGAGATTAGAAGACATTTCTACACACAAAGGGTCGTAGAAGTTTGGAACTCTCTTCCGCAAACAGCAATTGATACTAGCTCAATTGCTAAATTTAAATCTGAGATAGCTAGCTTTTTGGCAACCAAAGGTATTAAGGGATATGGGCCAAAGGTGGGTATATGGAGTTTGATCACAGATCAGCCATGATCTTATCAAATGGCAGAGCAGGAATGAGGGGCTGAATGGCCTACTCCTGTTCCTATGTTCCTATTACATCTTTGAGTAAAGATTGCATTATCTTTCCTACCACCGATGTTAAGCTAAATGGTCTATAGTTCATTGGACATGTTATATCTCCCTTTTTAAATATAGGAATAACATTAGCTGCGCGCCAGTCCTCTGGCACTATTCCCTTTTCTCGTGAATTTTTATATTTATGTAATAGTGCCTCTGCTATCTCCTCCCTAACTTCTTTTAATATTCGTGGATGCAATCCATCTGGACCTGGGGTCTTATCCTCCCTAAGTTTGATTAGTTTATCACCCCCCCCTTTCTATCTTCAATGTTTTAATATCTTTTTTGATCTCTTCTTCTAATGTCCTGCCCATCTCATTAGTCTCCCTGGTAAATACGCAGGCAAAGTAACTATTCTGTAGTTCTGCCATTTCGCGGTCGTTACTGGAGTTTATTGTGTGCATCCCTTATTGGCCCTATCCCTGTTCTGATTTTTCTTTTATTTATGTGTCTGTCGAATACTTTACTATTTCTTTTTATATTCCTTGATAATTTAATCTCATAGTTCCTCTTTGCTTTGCTAATTGTTTTTTTGACTTCTTTCCTAACCTCTTCATATTCCCTTTTGTCACCCTCTCCTTTATTGTCTATGTACTTAAGAGTATCCCTTTTTCTTTAGTTTTAATTTTACCTTTATCTCTTTATTCATCCATGGTGTTTCATTATTGGCTAGTTTGTTCTTGCTTTCTAGAGGAATATACTTCTCCTGAACTCTACTGATCACCGTTTTAAATATTACCCACTGTTCTATTTGTTTGTCATTTTTTTCCCAAGTTACCTGCCTTAGTTCCATTCTCATCCCCTCAAAATTAGCTTTTTTACAATCTATTACTTTGGTATTGATCTTTCTCAATCATTATTTTAAACTTTATTATGTTATGATTGCTACTGCCTACATGTTCCCCTATGCTTACTTCTTTTATCTGTTCTGATTCATTTCCCATTACTAGATCCAGCAGTGATTCCTCACTTGTTGGACTGCTCATATACTGGGCAAGAAAGGAGTCATGTACATATTGTAAAAACTCCATTTCCTACCTCTTCTTGCTAGTTTATTTGGGGGTGGTTAAAATCGCCCGATTGTTATTTGATGTTTTTTTTTTACTCATTTCATAGATTTGTCTACATATTTCATCCTCCACTTCTCTTTCAGTATTAGGTGGTCTGTCGAATATATCTATTAATGTGATCGATTTCCTCTTATCCTTTGTCTCAATCCATATGGATTCTGTTTCTATCTTAATGTTACTGATGTCCTTTTTTCTATTGCCATTATGGTGTCTCTAATTAGTAACTTCTCCAACCCCCCCTCCCACCCCTTGTTCCTTCCCTATCCTTTCTAAATGCATCATATCCTGCAATATTTAACTGCCAGCCCTATTCCTTATGTAATCATGTTATAGTTATCCCTACCACATCTGATTTCTCGCTATTAATTATTGCCTCCAGTTCCCCGGTTTGTTTCGGATGCTGTGCACATTGCAATTTAATTTGTTTTTAGTAATTGTTCCCCTCCCTTTGTTTTTAACAGTCATTTTGTGCTTATGTTCTATAACTATTTGTTCCATGACCATTTATGTTCCCCTCATTCCTTACCTTGGTGTGACCTTTACTCATTTCCTATTTCTTTTTTCTTTAGACTTATGTTAACTTCCCCAGATCTCTTCCCCCACTTTGCTAGTTTAAAGTCCTATTGACAGCCCAATTTATCCTTTCCGCTAGGACACTGGTTGTATTCCAGTTCAGCTGGAGCCCGTCCCAGTGGTACAGCTCCTTCCTGTCCCAGTACTGGTGCTAGTGTTCCATGAAATGGAGACCCTCCTTCCCACACCAGTCTTTCAGCCATGCATTCATCTTCCAAATCCATCCATCCCTATACAGTGATTTACTGAATTGCCTGTGTAAGCAACTCACTCCATTAATGATTTGCTACTCAACTGCTAAGTAACTCTGATTACATTTGTGCATTACTATTAAGCGTTCATGCACCCAACTTTAAGTAGCGATTTGTAACCAATAGTGTTTAGTGAATGTCTTGTGGTCTGGTGTCTTTCTTGATGATTTGGCAATAGTTAATTCACTCACTCAGCAGCTTGAGAGTAACCTAATCAAGGGTTAGTAAATTAAATTCATTTTGATCCAAACTGGTTAGTGTAAGATGGTTCGGTGAGCCTCATTCATCCCTAGACCTACACAGGAAGGTAAAACCCCAAACGGTTCCTTAGTCAGGAGTTAAAGGAGGGAATTCGTCTGGTTCCTCGGCACGTATTTGTCACGATACCGAAACCCAGTTCTCGTATTATTTTCAAATCCCTCCACGACCTTGCTCCACCCTATCTGGGTGCTTTTCTCTGCTCCGCTGACTGCATTAGTCCTTATTCTTCACTTCCTCCACTCCACCAGTTCAGGCCAACATTCCTGCTCACCAACCCTTTGGAAATTGCTAACACATATTATGTACTGAGCATCATATCAATGTGAATTTTTGGAGTACTGGCAGAGCCCTGGGAGCAATTCACCCATGATCTAAATAAAGGGGAGAACCAAAATCAAAAAATGACTGCCATTATCTTTGAAGTTTATCTTAAAGGAAAAAGGTCACTTCATTTTATAAAATATTTTATCATAGCTGAGGGAAATGCAGTATTCTGATAACTGGTTCAAGATGTGCCTGGCAATAGGCAGCATAGTAGTATAAGCATTGGAACACCAAACACAATATCATGGAGTAGAGGCAACCTTCACTTTGCTGAGTTCCTGATCTCAGCTGTACTGGTCAGGATGGTAAGCATCTACTTGTGGTGGAAGGAGAAATACATAAGAAATTGAGTTGTCACTTGACTACTCTTGCACACTTACTGTTACCTAGTCAAAGGCCATCATTGCTGGAGGTCTAGGAACAATGGCCCACCCACTATCTCAGCAGAACATGGTGCAAAACCTAGTGAGACTATGTCATGATGTGGGAAAAATGAGCTTAAATTAAAGGTTGACCATCCATGCACAAAATAAAATATTAAGGATACTAGCATTCATCTGGACTGCACCAACTCCTACGGAATAAATGGCAACGGTGAAAAGATAGTACAACTGCAAATCACAGAATAAAAATCCTTCTCATGTTTCAAAAACACTATCATTAAACAACAGACTACTCTGTGCATTGTACTAAAAAACAAGGCTAGATAGATTGAATGTAGGAGGTGGTGATACAACCAAACAAAATGTTACACAAGATTAGGGCTCATGGGATTCAGGGTAATATATTAGCATGGATTGAGGAGTCGTTATATGACAGAAACGGGTCATTTTCGGGTTGGCAGGTTGTAACTCATGGGGTGCCACAGGGATCGGTGCTTGGGCCTCAGCTATTTACAATCTATATTAATGATTTAGATGAGGGGACCGAGTGTAATGTATCCAAGTTTGCTGACGATTCAAAGCTAGGTGGGAAAGTAAGCTGTGAGGAGGACGCAAAGAGATATCAACAGGTTAAGTTAGTGGGCAAGACGGTGGCAGACTGAGTATAATGTGGGGAAATGTCAAGTTATTCACTTTGGTAGGAAAAATAGAAAAACTGAATATTTTTTAAATGGTGAGAAACTATTAAATGTTGGTGCTGAGAGGGATCTGGGTGTCCTCATACACAAAACACAGAGTTAACATGCAGATACAGCAAGCAATTAGGAAGGCAAATGGTATGTTGGCCTTTATTGCAAGGCGTTGAAGTACAAGAGTAAGGAAGTCTTGCTGCAATTATACAGGGCTTTGGTGAGACCACACTTGGGGTACTGTGTACAGTTTTCGTCTCCTTACCTAAGGATGGATATACTTGCCTTCGAGGTGGTGCAATGAAGGTTCATTAGATTGATTCCTGGGATGAGAGGGTTATCCTGTTAGAAAAGATGGATGAGAATAGACCCATACTGTCTGGAGTTTAGAAGAATGAGAGGTGATCTCATTGAAACATGTATGATTTGAAGAGGGCTTGACAGGGTAGATGCTGAGAGGAAGTTTCCCCTGGCTGGAGAGTCTAGAACTTGGGACATCAACCACTTATCCTGAGACTGCCATTTAGGACTGAGAAGAGGAAGAATTTCATCACTGAGGGTCGTGAATATTTGGAATTCTCTACCCCAGAGGGCTGTGGATGCTCAGTTGTTGAGTATATTCAAGACTGAGATCGACAGATTTTTGGACACTAAGGGAATCAAGGGATATGGAGATCAGGCGGGAAAGTGGAGTTGAGGTCGAAGATCAGCCATGATCTTATTCAATGACGGAGCAGGCTCAAGTGACCATATGGCCGAATCCAGCTCCTATTTCTTATGTCGTTATGTTCAAACAGCTGCTAAAGGAGGAGCATCTGACATAGATTAATTCATGGAATTTTACGAAATGAAATAACAGCCAGCATTGTATTTCAAATTTATTTGAAAAGAAATACAAAAAAAACCCCATTTCATTGAAACCAATTTGTGCATTCGTCTTTAGCATCTCCCCCAATAAAACAAGTATCGCAAAGACCATTGTATTTACATAAAATTTTTAACAAGCTCTAATTGTAAAGCTAGGTTAGGAGTTTTTGTTCAGCCACTGAAGGATTTATAACAACTTTCATTTACGGGAAGGAAAGTAAGATCATTCGATGTGATATACTCCCCTCCCCACAATGTAGTTTGGACTAACAAAGAATGTTTCTTTATTATTCACGTCCTGGGTGCCTGTTATTCTAGTTTGGAACTCATCATGGAGCGCCTTCCTGCTAATATGAGCCATTACCTCAGTCAGGAAGTGCTCTGCACAGCAAACAGAGATTACTAGCCTTTTCAATTCTGGATGATGATCAAGAGGATTCAAAAACACTAATAATGCTTCCTACCTCCACCGTAATATAGAAGGGATATTCTTCCTTTTCCTGTGAAGCCTCATTTAATGCTGCTGAGACACAAATATTATCCTGACTTTACCAAATCCTAGGAACTCGCTGAATTATCCGAATCAATAATAAGACGACAATAAATGTGGAAGATCAACTCCTGTTATTCCTTTGCCTAATCACTGCCTTGTATATTTTTGAGACCCAAAAATCACGTAATTAGCAAAATTACAAAACAGTAGTATGTAAATCATAAAATATCACAATTCTATTGACATAATCCAAGTCATTCCAGGAATCACCATTGAGTGGGTAAAAACAAAAAGAAATCCATTTGACTGCAATAGACCAACAGTGAAAACATCTTTCAGTTGTGGCACAGGATAGATCCAACAATGAAACTGTTGGAGAAAGCTAACAGAATGGGTGTTTCCACATATTTGTAGTTCACTGGGTATCTTATGGCTGTCATGGATCTCAAACAAGGGTCATCCCCTCCTAAATCCCCCAAAAATACTCAAATAACAGATGCAATCAGAACTCTGAAAGGATTGCCTATATATCATTCCTATCAAATTCAATTTCAAATGATGTGCAGCAATTTTTGTCAAACTAATAATCAGAATCCAATCATAAATATCCCTTCTTTTAACTTTTGCTAGACTTTACCACTGGTTTACAATCTGTTGCTGAGATTTTCTTGGTATAAGCAGATTCTGCTTCGCTTTCTTCAGAACCAGATAATTGTAAACTGTTCTCCCAGTAGAATAGAGAGATTCTGCAAAGTCAGCACCTGAAAGAAATAAAAAAATCAGATACATGACATGAACAGAATAGAGTACAAAAGCAAGGAAGTTATTGTAAACCTTTATAAATCACTGGTTAGACCTCAACTAGAGTATTGTGTCCAATTCTGGGCACTACACTTTAGGAAGGATGTCAAGGCCTTAGAGGGTGCAGAGGAGATTTACCAGAATGGTACCATGGATTGGGGAATTCTGTTATGCCGAGAGACTAGAGAGGCTGGAATTGTTCTCCTTAGAGCAGAGAAGGTTAAGGGGAGATTTAATAGCAGTGTTCAAAATTATGAGGGTTTTGATGGAGTAAATAGGGAGAAACTGTTTCCACTGGCTGGAGGGTTGGTCACCAGAGGACACAGATTTAAGATAATTGGCAAAAAAGCCAGGGGGTAGATGAGGAGAATTATTTTTATGCAGCGAGATGTTATGATCTGGAATGCACTGCCTGAGAGGGTGGTGGAAGCAGATTCAATAGTAACTTTCAAAAAGGAGTTGGATCTCTACTTAAAAAGGAAAGATTTGCAGGGCTATGTGGAAAGAGCAGGCGAGTGGGACTAATTGGATCGCTCTTTCGAAGAGCCAGCACAGGCAGGATGGGCCGAATGGTTTCCTTCTGTGCTGTATGATTCTATGACAGAAACACTGATTCCTTTTCAGTATTCTTGCCTATAATGCAAAATTTGAAAACAATATTTTTTGTACATTTGGCACTGTGCATTGCAAAATTGAATTCAGCTTCCCTCGATAGCAACTAGATGAATCATACAGACAATACGGATCTTGGAATTACACTCCACCCCCCCCCCCCCCCCCACCTCGGCTGAGTCAGCTGATCTCAGTCAGGACAGAAATAGGGCTGCAACCCCAGGTTGGGATGATGAAATTGGCCATGATTCTCACCCTGGATCGCTATCCAGTGATCCCTGCTGGCTGGAACAGCACAAGTGTGTATGTAGGGTGAGGTCAAGCTTAACAGTGATGCCCCCATGAGAAAATAGCCTGTCAAAATTCACTGTCTAGGTTCATGCATTGAAGGATGGGTATTTGGTTAATATACCCGAAGGTGGCCAGAAACCATTGAACAGTACTCCAGCAAAGAGTCAACATCTTCAAGAGAAAAAAATTGGATAGAATGAGAAATACATCCAAACACTTTTCAAATTTCAAAATTAATTTTATTTGTATTTCTCAGGGTGGTTTAAATGCTATTTAGACAGAGTCTGTGTCCTCACCTTTGTGTCTAACCTATAGAAGAAGTCTGAGATCCAGAATCCATTAACAGAAACTTTCTGTGGGGGAGATGGAACTCCAAACACAAAGACGCTGCGCAGTTTCAGGCCATCCACCTGGCTGTTCAAATGGATTATCTCACTGAACAGCACATTCTGGGGGGGAAAAAAATATAGCTAGAAAAGGTACCACACACACTCAAATGATCAAATCTCTTCATAGCATATGCCAATTTCTCAAGCTGTGGCAGTCTATAACTGGACAGCACTGCAATCCAAGTATGTAAATTAAACAATATGCTTAACAAAATGCTACTTTGGGACAGTTTTGCATCTTAATATAAAGTCTACCATTCTCTAATCTCTATTTTAAAAAAATCCAAAATGAATTAAAATACAATGTTCTAAAAGGAAATATACAGAAAATACCTGTGATTATAATTCAGGATCAGGAAAGTCTGAAAGATTGGCTTCAACTTGGAGTTTTACATTCATTTTAACCCAGTTTCTGCCTGCTGATTCCCTAAGGAATCTCCTATCATCATTGTTCCTCCTTCAGCTGAGGGGCAGGGCAGTAAGTCATAGGAGTTTTCTGGCTGCTGTTGATGTTGCTCTATGATCACACAACACGAGATGCAGGACTACTGGGCAGGGTTAGTTCAGTCAACTTTTAAACCATTTGCCACACTCAATCTTGCTTCCTTATTGGTTTAAAGTTTCATGTGTAAACAAAGCATTAGAAACTTCTTGATTCAGAGAGATTGTAGCGAATAGGCTGTCATTTGCATGTTATCCAGGGAAGGAGTCCTTATGCATGTGTTTCAAGCTTAGATTCCACACAACCAACACTAATAATGAAGTGTCTAAAATCAGTCATACTTACATTTTTTGCGAGGAAGATAATTTCAGTATAATCACCATTTTCATAACTCAGCAGACTGTCACCATCATCCCAGAAGAGTTCCCCTCTAGCAAACCCCTGATCAGACAGGGCCACGATCAGACCAAATGGGTTCCCACGAGAGGCAGCAGTTGTGGTGTTGGGCTCCTTGATAGAATGCAGATATAAATACAATCATCACTGGGATGCAACCATAATGAGAATTAAGGAAACACACTTAAATCAGTATTAAGTTGTCACTTCTGAGGGTATTCTTATACTGATAATGTGCTTTTGATGACAGGAGTTGGGGTACTCACACAGCTGCTCTCAGGGAAAAATCTGGTCCTGGACAGTGTGGAGAATATAGACTTACTTTCTTTAAACTGGCAATCTGATGTGTGGGGAAAAAAAGCACTTCTTTCCTATTGGTTTGCTAACTGACCCACAATTACTAGTGACATGTTACAAAGTAAAAAGAGAGTGGCACCCAGAGACCAAATGACCTCAACTCCAGTGCTGCTCTCCTGGAATCCTAGTGCACAATATAAAAGTACATTGAGATCAAAGTGCTGGTGGCTGCCGAATCCTGTCCAGAAGAACTGATTTGGGAGAACAAAAGTTCTGATATAACATGTAGTGGCTCGGTTATGAATATGACATGTATCTTGCAGGATACTATAAGAGGTGATAATATTTCTTTAAATGGTAAATATGACTGGATTTAATTGAATTCTGGTACAATTCCAAGTAGTTACTCTATAATGCTAACGTGCAACCGTACACTGGTAATGCAGCACAATTATTAAGTGGCTACCCAATGGATGTGCCGTTACATTACAGTGCTATCATGGGTGGCAGCCCTGACTTTGTTTGCAGCGCTGTAAAGTAAATGAGCCAACACTACTGCATCAGGAGGAGAAGCTCACGAGAAACTCATGTTCCTCCAAAGGCAGCAATCTAACAGCAGCAGATATAAAACAATCCAGCCTGTGGCACGGGATACCTTTTTTTTTGGCCTTGGTCAGCTGAGTTTTCAGCCTGCCACTATAGTCCAACAAAGCAGTTTTTCACTTCTTTCTGTGGTCAGAATTGAAAATTATTTATAATCTGCACATGTGCAGTTGATTCTCTGCTGGTGCCAGTGTCTTTTACTCTGCTCCACAATGTAAATTTGATGGATTGCCACAGGAATGCACAGCAAATTCTAGAAATGCTTCTACCAGAAATAGTTCTGCAATTTAGAGGGACATGACAGCGTCAAAATGTCTCGTGACAAAACTTTGCCTGTGCCTTGCTGTAAAAATGTTAACCTCTGAATGTGTTCCAGTATACATCTTCCAGTATAAAATAAATTGAGGGTAAAATTCAACTTCGGCAGGGCAGCAAAATGGGAAAGGAAAATTGGGCAGGTGTATAACAGGTAACTGATCTGCTAGCACCCGTTTTGCACCCCCCTGAAGTTGAATTTCACCCCCACTGAAGTTACTTGCATACTCTTACCTGTGTAGGCAAAATGCAGCCCCCTCGTACATGAACATTTATTGTATCCAAGGGTGCCTGCAGTACAATGTACTGACCCTTACTATGAACAGCAGAACCCTAAACATTGAAATATACAAGATCAGGAGGGAACTAAAATGATGACAAATTCATACTAGCATGCATACATACATACAAATACTATGCTGTACACTGGGAATAACTTATTTGACTTTAGCTGATCCACTATATGATTTCCAGACTGGAGTGGAGTGGACATTTAATTGGATTTTTGGGTGGAGCAGAGACCATCAACCACTCGATACTGCACCTGAATTGTTCTGTGCTTCAGGTTACCAACATAAGATTGTGGTAAAGACTTTTTGTGAATCTCCTGGGATCTCACAAACAGAAAAAAACTGAATAAAGGCTAGGTTGGTAAAGTAACATTGCTGAGCACATGGAATGAACTGGAGCAGAGGGATAAGTGAGACCACTACACAATCCACAAAATATGGTCTGATCCAGCGGTTGTTTTTTGGACTGGAGGGAGGTGTGCAGTGGTGTTCCCCAGGGGTCAGTGCTGGCGCCACTGCTTTTCTTGATACATATTAATGACTTGGACTTGGGAGTACAGGACACAATTTCAAAATTTGTGGATGAACTTGGAAGGGTAGTGAACAGTGAGGAGGATAGCAATAGACTTCATGAGGATATAGACACTCTGGTGGCATGGGCGGACACATGGCAGATGAAGTTTAATGCGTAAAAATGCAAGATGATGCATTTTGGTAGGAAAAATTAGGAGAGGCAATATAAACTAGAGGGCACAATTCTAAAAGGGGTGGAGGAACAGAGGGATCTGGGATTTATGTGCATAAATCGTTGAAGGTGGCAGGGCAGGTTGAGATAGCGGTTAAAAAAGCATACGGGGTCCTGGGCTTTATAAATAGAGGCATAGAGTACAAAAGCAAGGAAGTCATGATGAACCTTTATTAAACACTGGTTCGGCCACAACTGGAGCATTGTGTCCAGTTCTGGGCACCGCTCTTTAGGAAGGATGTGAAGGTCTTAGAGAAGGTGCAGAGGAGATTTACTAGAATGACTCCAGGGATGAGGAACTTAAATTACATGGATAGACTGGAGAGGCTGGGATTTTTCTCTTTGGAACAGAGGAGGTTGAGAGGAGATTTGATAGAGGTGTTCAAAATCTAGACAAAGTGGATAGAGAGAAACTGTTCCCATTGGCAAAAGGGTCAAGAACCAGAGGGCATAGATTTAAGGTGATTGGCAAAAGAAGCAAAGGTGACATGGGAAAAACTTTTTTACTTAGGATCTGGAATGCACTGCCCGAGGGAGTGGTGTAGGCAGATTCAATCATGGCCTTCAAAAGGGAACTGGATAAGTACTTGAAATGAAAAAATGTGCAGGGCTACAGGGATAGGGCGGGGCAGTGGGACTAGCTGGATTGCTCATTCCTCGAGCCGGTGTGGACTCGATGGGCTGAATGGCCTCCTTCCATGCTGTAACCTTCTATGATACTATGATCTGAATGGGATTTCAGATCAAGCTGTGGCGTAAATGTAAATTCAGTGAGCATGTGACGCACAGATGTAGTACACTATCCAGTACTACAGTGACTGCAAGATCATGTTCAAGAATGACGGTAATATGACACTTACATTATGTAGATTGTACCAAGTTGTTGGGGGAAAATAGCCAGACACCTCCACTGTTTTAGGTTTCAATACTGGAGTGATGAGAAGTGCCTTCCCCCACATGAACTGACGATCAATGCTTGGTGTGTTTGGATCTTGAGGGAATCTAAAGCCAGTGAAATGAAAGCATTTACATATCTGGAGTAATTCCAACACAACTGACAGAAAAGGTCAGGTGAAGCTATTTAAATATTGTATTTTTAAAAAATGTACTAAAATGGATATTTTAACACTTTCCCACAAAAAGACATCCTTCGGCAATGAATGTCATATATACATTTACAAACATTTCATGGCTCTCTGGTAATTGGTGTCTCAAGAGCAGTGGTTATAGTTTCAAATCCCACTCTGTTGAATTCCCAAACTCAGTTGTGCTGCTGTGGGGAGATGTTGAGCAAAGGCCAGGTGCCTCTTCAATGTGGGGAGGGAAATGGGGAAAATATTGAAGGAAAAGTCAACCCATGACCATTCCAACCAGCTGGCTCAGAACAACATAACTAAGGTTCGGGAGTAGGCTGTCCATTTACCCTTTCATTTGGTTGATCTATCTTGCATGTGCACGATGTATGGAATTACAATTACAAACACATGGAGCGCTGCAATAGTATATACTTCCAGGCTACACCAAAAATAACTGCTGTTTGCAGTTGGACAGTATCTCCCCAAATGCAGCAAGACCTGGACAACATCCAGGCTTGGGCTGCTAAATGGCAAGTAACATTCACGCCAGACAAGTGCCAGGCATTGACCATCTCCAATAAGAGAGAGTCTAACCACCTCCTGTTGACATTCAAGGGCATTACCATTGCCAAATCCCCCACCATCAACATCCTGGGGGTGGCGGGGGGCTCACCATTGGCCAGGAACTTAACTGGACCAGCCACATAAATACTGTGGCTACAAGAGCAAGTCAGAGGCTGGGTATTCTGTGGTGAGTGACTCACCTCCTGACTCCTCAAAGTTTTTCCACCATCTACAAGGCACAAGTCAGAAGTATGATGGAATACTCTCCACTTTCCTGGATGTGTGCAGCTCCAACACTAAGTCCATTCCTTTATCCAAGTCATTAATACATACGGTGAAAAGCAGAGAGGCCCCACGAATACCACTTGTCCCACCAATCAGAAAACAAACCTTTATTCCTACTTTCTGTCTCTTACCTCCCAACCAATTACCGACCCAAGTCACAAGGCTACCTCCAATTCTGTGTGCTCTCATTTTTGCTAATAATTACCAGACATGGACCTGGAAACTGTTAAAAAGGAAGGCTGTGCTTCAGATGCAACCTAAATGGTAAAATATGAACACATTGGGTTTCTAATGACCCAAAATCTTAGTTTTGGAATCAACTAATGGAGAAAGTTTGACGTTAGCATTAAAATGTGACTGGATCATTTAAAACAAATCTACAGGCAAAACAAGACTGGAACTAGTTTAAACCTGGCTTCAGGTAAGGCTACTATTTTCCAACCTCATTAAGGTGCAGATACTTTTACACACAGTAATAAAAAGGTAACATACTCAAATGACAGTGGCTGAACAACCATCTCTCCAGCTGAGTGGGCTTTGTGGAAAAGTGTGTAAAGGAAAGGCAGCAGCATGTATCTAGTGAAGAGAGCTTTCCGCATTGCTGATTGCGCCGACTCACTGAAGACATATGGTTCCTGAGACTGAAAAACAAAATATACAGTCCTTCCTTTACAACTGGTATTCACATAGAATCATAGAATCTAGGGGTAAAAATTAACATGTGTCAAAAAGGGGCATGCAGGGAAAGATCAGGCCCGAAGCACACCTAATATTGGGCCTTGGGCCTCAATATCATTGAGCCGGCCGGCTGTGGACTCCTAATGGGCATCCATAGGCAGCTTGCCAGATAAGAGGCCTTGAAGTTCGGGCCGCTGTGTCGCCGACAGCAGCCCTTAGGCAAGTCCTTAAAGGTTACCGGGAGAAGGGGGTCAACCTGGACCTTTTTTCTGCCGACATCAATATGCC
Source organism: Heptranchias perlo (assembly GCF_035084215.1). Classification (NCBI taxonomy): domain Eukaryota; kingdom Metazoa; phylum Chordata; class Chondrichthyes; order Hexanchiformes; family Hexanchidae; genus Heptranchias; species Heptranchias perlo. The sequence continues at coordinate 17,018,213 of NC_090347.1, forward strand.
GGGCGGCACACTTTCAGCACGTAAGGAGAGTGCGTTTCTTGCTTGCCTTATCGGAGGCTTAGGTGCCCATTTAGCGCTCAAAAAATGGGCGCTGCGCCTTCAAATTTCTAAGCCCTAGACTCTGATCAGCACTATTACTCTTGTTTCCTTCTCAAGGCCTCTCGCCCTTGTCTACTCTCCTTTAGCGGTATGTTGGGGCTGAGGGGCCTCAAGCCTCTCCATGACGCCTGTCACAAATGCCATTCTGCTTTAACAAAATGAAAGCTTTGGTTTGAAAACAAGTCACATTTAATAAGTAAAATACTCATTCAAAATTTTGATCCAAGCACCAATTCTTGTCTTGTGCATCTTAGGCTTCTACCATTGACATCTTTGCCTCAGAGAGGAGGAAACCTTGCATTGTTTTCTCTTGTTTTGTGATAAGCAATGTCTCCAGTCATGAAACTGTTATTGACAGCTGAGAAAATGTCAGTAGCCAGACAGTGATGGCCCTCAGTGAAGAAAATTGCAGAGGTGAGAGCACTAATGGGATTTGTGAGAAAACTTCTCACCCTCAAATAACACTATACATCAAACATAAAAAATGTGTTTCTGCTTATGTTATTACAGTGTTTTCATTTCATGGAAAAATGATTAATGTTGTACCAAGTACATTACAAATTAAAAGAAAACACACGGTAAACTTCTATTTCACAGTTAATCTCCTTTTCCAGTTAAATATCTGAAAACTTTTTCACATCTTTACTGCCGTCAACAGAAATACAACAATTAATCTTTTAATTTCACACACTGCATTTTACAGTACTATATATTCAATGTTTTAAAACAAATAACTAAAATTGGACTCTACGCCAACTTCAATATTTACTAGTCTCTCAAGCACTAACCGGCTGTTTCTGGTCATTGTGATTCCGCATAAACGGGTAGAATGATCCAAGTTGTGTCCAGCGCACACAGAGCTCTTCATTGGTTCTCCAACGGAAACCACAGACATCCGCTCCAACCAGAGGAACCCCATACATGTTAAACAGCATTATTGCTGCAAAATACACAAGATAATGCATAAAAATGTTCAGATTTTTGATCTTTCACATTCCATATTTCAAATTTAAATTGTACATAACCAGTGTTCCCATTCCAATAGAATACCAACAAACAGTATGACTATCCTAATTAAAAATTTAAAAAAATCTCAGGCTATAATAAAAAGGCTCCCTTCGGTGGTGGCATGATACCCACAACATGTTGAACTTGCAATGTGTTCAACCGCACATTGGCTTGTATTTTTAGTTTCCCTACAGGGGAGATACGATGAGGCAGCAGGAATTAACGAAAAAACAAGGACAATCAGCCTGCACTTCTCGCACGCACATCCTAGTGGCCAGCGTACAGCTGCACAGGCAGAGGTTGGGACCAAGTGCCTGGTCCATTGTCAGCCAGGGAAGTTGCTCGGTTCAAAGATTCCACAGAAGGAGAAGTGAGAAAAATCAAAATCATGAAAAACAAAAGATTTGTCCTACATTCTGTTGAACACAAACTTTTTCCCGCATCTAGCCAGACTTGTCGCAGAGACAGTTCTCATATCTCTCTGTTGGCCACGATATCTATGTGATTCACAATAGTATTAATTTTACTATGATATGTTTTGATACTGTAGATGTTAGAAAGGCACATTTAAATCTTACTGCTAAATGTTGAACAAGAAATGTTGACTGAGTACATCCTCTCCAAACGCTTCATAGCTTCTCATTTATTAGAGGTGAAAGAAAAGATTGGTTGATTAATCAACACAATTGACTTGATCATGATATTATGTTAACTGACTGAAGGTAACACAACTAGTGGAATGTAAAACTATATTCTGACAGCTATACATTTTGAAAAGGACACATAAATAAAAACAGAAAGTGCTAGAAACACTCAGCAGGTCAGGCAACAACATCCTTGGAGAAAGGAAGGTAAGGTCTATAACAAAACTCCATTTCTGTACCTGGGATGGTGTAATACATGTCATTCCAGCTGCTCAAGATGTCCCCAGTCCAGTGTCCAGCATAATGGCCATGACTGGGGAATGTGGAACGTGAAATCACAAATGGACGTTTTCCTATCACCTTGATCAAAGCACTAGATATAAGAAAGGAGATCATATTAAACAAAAGGTGGCTTAAAATATGCATCAACTATCGCCAATATAAAACCTCATTATTTTTCAAATGAAAGATGGATATACTGAAACTACTTGTGCACCTATCTCTCTTCAATGATGCACCAACTTCACTTTAAAAGATGCACTAGCCAGTTCAGTAATGAGCTTTTAAGATTAGTAGGCAACACATAACACCCATTGTTGCTGTTGGCATCCCTCTGCCATACTTACCTTGCTGTAAAAAGTTAGAATCTGGTCACTGGGCTCTATTGGCATTAGTGCTTTTATATTCATTGTGCGGCTCTCCTTAACCTCACTTTTAGAGCATTACCACTGCATAGATGCAATCATACATGACACCAAACATTACAATATCATACAGATACTGTACCTGCTGTGAGGGTACTGATGTTGCTCTGCGATTTGCAGAAAGCTGAAGCACCGAGGGAATATGTCCAGATTTACTAGACACTCACAGATCATATTCCATATCATGATCTGATAAGAGTCAATCAGAGGTGTCAGACTTGCATCAATAAGCAAGAACAGTGATAGATGCTGAGACCCAAAATGGATTCTGGGGCAATGTATTGGCTCTGGCTTTTAGACAGTAGCCAGCATGCAGCTAATTCATGCTCAGGAGTTCCCCCAATGATTCAGTGAATTTATCTAATGAGTAGCTGAACCATTCAGACCAGGAATGTTCCAATTTGTCACCAGTCTGTGTTGAGTCAGCTGATCTGAGCCAGAGCAATGGTACAGGTGCTACAATTGATATCAGTGCCTTGGGTTAGGGAGGGGAAAAATCTGCCAACTTTCCTGCTCCTGATTGCTATTCAGTGACTCAGGCTTGAAGTGCACACTTGTGTGCATCTAGTGAGGGCAGAATCAGGCTTCAATGTGATGCCCTTTGCAGTGGAATAGCCTGACAACACTCATCTTCAAATCTCACACATGAAGAATAGCCATTTGCTCAAGGTACTGGAGAGCAACCAGCAACATGGAACCGAGTTCAAAAAGAATTTTTCTTGAAAACTTTAAGCATATTCTGCACAGTGTAAAAAAAGGCTTGTCTTGCTACACACATTACTACACCCATGTCCAGTAAAACTAATGCATTGCTCTTTGAATTGTCACTCACTCGTGGGAAGCAATGGCCTCAGTCAACCCATACAGGTTGTGAAGGTTATAATGTGATGATAGATACTGTTTTCCAGACATACACACTGTGCGATACCTCAGATTTCCTCCAGTCACACCTGCAGCAGACAAACAGAAAACAGTCATTTTCATAGTGAGCTGATTAAATTCTTTCCCACAAAAATCAGAGATCCAAGAGTATAACAAAATGCAGAACAAATCTCAAAGATAAACCTGCATGTACAAAATACAACAAACAAAACCCTTAAAAATTACTGCAAAGAAATGGTACAGAAAGGCTTGGTCAGAGGAGGTTGAAAGATATTTCTTGCTTTTGCTAATGAATTAGCTTTTACCTGGTACATAAGGAGGATTTTCTAAATTGTTGTCTGGACAGCCATTTATTGCTCCATTAACAAAGTTGGATGGTTCATTCATATCCTGTGAAACAAACAGCTTATTTTTATTTCTTTACCATTGCTAGCTAAAAAAAAATTGTTGATTTCAGTCAGGCCACACAGATGCACCTTCCTCTGCATCCTTTAAACCATCCCTACTGACCGCTGACTATAGCACACATTCCACTCCACACTGCATTTTCCAATAACAGTTTGTACTTCAACCATGCTCGATTCTCTAAACCAACAGTTTGTGCCCCCTGAGAACATACACTTTTTATACATTTTTCACAAATAAAGACCAATTATTTAACTACAAAGCATTTTGATACATCTCTGTCATTAATAAAACCTTGTCTTGAACATTTCTGTTGCCTGTCTTCTGAACTCTAATCTTCATTGCAATTCATGCACTATAAACAAGCTCAACATTCTGAAGGTAATAAAACACAGGTTTATGGTCATCTACGATTAGAAAACTTTTTATTTTAAATATATAAAATAACGCAGTTCAACATACGCTCTTGTTCTAAATGGTGTTTCACCATCCCTTCAGACTTGGCTGAGCATAGCTGAACACACCTGGAATGAGGTTGTAATAATGGTTGCACTCATGCTACATTATTGCAACAAGTGGTGAATGCAATGCCATTTTAAATACAAAAGCATGACTAGTTTTCTCAAAGCAAAATTTCTTCAATATTTTAATGGTACCATTCAACAACAATAACAGACTTGTATGTGGCTGCAACAGAAAATGGAGCAGAGCCTGGTTAACTGAAGGACAGGGATGGTTCTATATTCCCAGTACTGTTCATGCCCTTGTATTTTACTGCTTATATACAGTTTTACCTGATAATTCAAAGTCATTTTGTGTGTTCAAAAATTTAAATTAGCCAATCATTTGAATTAAGTAATGTAAATGCAAAGTAGAAACTTAGTGCTAACACAATTTGAATTATGATATATTTTGAATTAAGCAATTTCAAATTAAGACTGCATATTGAATATGAACTATAAAGTAGCTATCAAATGGACATTGTATTCACTTTCCATAGTTTTAACAATCCTTTCACAACAGTACATGATTTTTTAGTTTAGTTAGCGTACTTACAATCCACATCCCATCAAATGGCACTTTATCATGAAACTCCTTAATGTTCTTGTACCACCAGGCATGAGTCTCTGGGTTGGTGAAATCTGGGAAGGCAGTTGGACCAGGCCACACCTGAATAAAATAGATCAGAACACAATTTAAATATGCTTTTGGAGACTGGGTGGCGTGGTGAGTACAAATCCAGTCCAGACTGATGGGATGAGAGTCTGTCTGCTGGTTGTAATGTTAAATGAGTTTGGACAGTCTTGCATTCAGTTTGTTGTGGCAATGGGCTCCAGTGTAGCACTATTTGCAATTTTACTTAGAAAGGTCAAAGGATGGTGTGGGAAATGAAAAAATATCATGTTACCACAAGGGGTGCTCATCTGAAATTGTGGCTGAGGCACGTTGCTGTGATAGAATATAGGGGAGATTTACACTGCATCAAACCTTTCGATATCTAGGAATGCTTAATGATAACACTGGATGCCCAAACAGGAGTGTTCTATTTTACACTCATTTTATTCTACCTGAAATTAAACTTCAGGTTTCCTGTTCCTGACCCTCATCACAGGAATCCACAATGAACCAGTTCGTTGTATTAAGCTGTACTCACTGCTGTTTTGGCGCAACCCCAATGCTCATTTGTATGTCGCCTTGTACGGTTTAAAAAAGATGATACTTTAAGACAGACATTTCCAACGCAGAGATGCTTTATTATGATGGTGTCTGTTGTATAATATTATCTTAAAGAGATACACATTCAAAGATAACTTCACAATAAACTGACTGCAAGGTTCTTCATAATCACAACTAATGACAGTATAGGTCAACAGAACTGCACTTGTACCCATGCACAGGTACTGAATTAGTAGAGTTTGAAATGAATAGTCTTTTCTCACAGATGAGTAAATGTTTTGGATGAAGGTGCTGTTCTGAGAAGCATTTAACATGCTTGTGAACTTGCAGTTGGTATTTTCAGAATCACTAATGGCACTTTCGGCAAATAATTTTTTTTCCAGGTTTATAGGTTTTTAAAATTTCTTCATGTAAAGGAGATTTGGTGAAATTATGCTGTCAGAGTCACTTGCAATTTAGTGAAGTGAAAATGGAAAATCTAAATGTAAAATCCAAACTTCTCAGTGCTGTTATGCTGTACTGACCTTTCCTATTAATGGTTGGCTGGTTTCATTTTTGATAAAGACACCTCTCTTCACACCGTCGTCATATGGTTCGTATTTCCCTGCTGCCTGTGCACTGCTGATACCAGGATCCTACAGTAGCAAGCAAAAAGCCATCAGTGTTAAGAATCCTTGAAGGAAATGGAGTCTGAGACTCACTACAGATGCACAACCCAACTTCAAAACAAGATGACAGATAATGTACCATGGCACGTTAAGAGGTCAGTGACCACGTGCGGGTATTGGGTGGGGGCAAGATTGCCTGTAATTTGGTTCAGTAACGGGTCAACTCTTAACAGTCTTGGTTCACATATGAAGAATGGCCACTTGCTTGGTGTACCAGAGAGCAGCTGGCACCCACAGAATTGTACTCCAAAATGATTTGGGTGTCTTCAAGAGCAGAAAAATTTAGGAATGGGGGTGGGGGGGGTGTGGGAGGGGAAACGGAGGACTACCACACTGTATCACAGAATGCTATCTGTATTTCATTTTGAAAAATGAAAGCAGCTCCACATTTTTTTTAAAATAGATTTGCAATCTGTCACTCTTTTTGATCATAAATCTCATTTCTAACATTTACCTGATGTTGACAAAAAATTCCAAAATTGGAAAAAAGTTAAAACAAAATTTTCTGTTTGTAGAGAGACTTCCTAAGGGAATTTCCTGAATACATCAGCAGTACACACACTGTTCCTGACCACCAGCCAAAGTTGTTCAGGATGGCTCAAAGCTGTGCAGTACTTGTTACCTGCCACTTGATGGTGTTAGTGAGCTATGTAAATACCATTAAGAATCACATGCTACACCAACTATAATCAATTTTCTACTCTTTCATTTTCTGTAGCTATGGATGACAACTCCCCCTTCCTTCCCCAACCGCACAAGAAACACAAGCCTTAGACTCTGGATAGGAATTTTTCAATCCCTGCACTACCCACAGATAAAATGTAATCCAAGTATGTCCAGCCCCCAGTACCCCCCTCAACCAGTTCTACGGAGAATGCCATATGTACATACAGCTTAAAAGCAATATTGATGTGGGAAATGAAAGGCAAGAAAGGAAACAGAACAGTAGCCCTGGAAGAAATTTAACATTTTTACCTATTTTAAAATTTTGGTGAACTTTATGTCAAACATGAAAATTTCCATTCTTAATATTGGGAATCAAATCAATGGTTGAAATACTTTTTGATTCTTGGATGATTTGTGTTTTTCCTCACCACGATCATGACGTATTTCAAGCCCTTCTGGTGAAACTCTTTCACCATCTGTGCATAGTCGCCAAAGTTCTGCAAGTTGTAAGTGAAGTCCTTTTTCTCGTCCATGTAATCTATGTCATTCCACTGTACATCCTGCAGAAAGAAAAATAATTAACAAAAAGAACAATTCTGTATCCTGCTGATGATCAGTGATGTAGAGAAGTGAAACACCCATATATTTTAAACTCTCTTCCCTGCTTATTGTACTGCGCGTCCACTCTAAATACATACAATTTACTTGCCTGAGAAAGAGAATTTCCTTTGCACTTTTTAACCCATTTTTTCTACCTGTAGGATCAGAAGAAGTGATTTTGTTCACTACAAATTCTGTAGGTTTAACATTTTTGTTATTGCCAAAAACTACTGGGTACGTGCGCCAACCCATTACCACCCACAGGAATTTCCAAACCAAACTACTAAGAAATCCATGCAGGTAGGGTACATTTGCCTGATATGAAGTGCACACTCTTTCTGCATAGTGACACTCATCGCTTATCTAACTCTAGAGAGATCAAGCCCAGATTGGCAAGAACCAAGGCCTGAAGACTCGAAGCACAGCATACTAGTAAGCTTTCCTGTGCTTGTCCAGCCAGGACTACCCTACTCATGTGCACCTTGGCTTGCAGAGAGGGAAAAATTCCAGCCCCTAGTCAACCTTTCCAAGTCCTGTTTATCAACCAGACTGGCTGTTCACTGGACTTTTTTGGCTCAGGTATCAGATTACTGAGTCTGCCTCAGAGGGTTGACTTAATTCCAATCATCTTCCATTGCCAGGTGTGTCATCCTGGAGGAAACCTCAACCCCAAGAAGATTTGGTTAATCTTTCCCCACTCCCCCAAACAGAGGATAATCGCTAGTTCATCATCTGATAACTAATGAGCTGGATTTGAATCCTTACTAAACAATCAGCAGATATCGGGGCCTCATCACAAGTGGCCTAGTAAGCAGTATAACTCTCCATGAAAGTGAGTGCACTGCCACCATCCTCTTAACTACAGCATGGGCACGCAGCATACTCCACTAAATGATGGTTCTATCAGTCGGAGGTGCAAAGCTTCTGCTACAGCTGCTTGACTGGAATGCATGCTGAGGTGTTGGAAGAACAGTCTCTTGGAATAGCTCAACAATGTGATATTTTTCAAAGTTGCAAATCACTATTGGCAGCCTGTGTATACAAATCAACCAGAAATGGACCAACAGACAAAACAAGCTGATCAAGCTACTATAAGGAAAGAGTTAATCAGATGTCTGCTAATGTTATACTGCTATTGATTTCTTTTTATATTGTAGTAATAGTAGTTTTACTTGGTAGAATAGTAAAAGAGTGAAACTATCGATAACATAACAAAGTATGACTTCTATATGCAATGGTCAAAGTTATTATAGTACGCTTTCACTTGGATCTGATGGCATTACTGCTGCCACACCTGCTGTGTCTGTCTGTTTGAGCAGAAGACCTATAACTGTTTCACCCCACAATTACTACAAATGAGAACAACTGACATGGGAGAACAACTTTTTACTTATTGTTCTTAGATATCTAGTGACTATTGATTAAAATTTTATTTTTTTAAAAAGCTGCTGTTTGAATGGCCGATACTGAAGTCATTAACTCTTAATAATGGGCACAACATTCAGGAGTACTTGAGTGGCAGGAAGTTGGATATATGGTGGCTGTGGTCAGAAAAGGTACACAGTGACAGACATTATAAAGTTCCAATTTATCTCAGAAAAAGCTCAGTTACTAAAGATTTTAATGTAAAAGTATCGACTCAGGTCTTGCTGGAGTCCAGTGCTTCGATCCTGCAGCAGTTCTCCGAAGTACTTTTAGGAGGTAGTTTTATTTGGAAAACCAGATTTGCTTTCAACAAGAAATTACCTTTTATCTTTGTTTGCTCACCTGAGGCATGTTGGCTCTGGTCATGTTCTCCACAACTTGCCGGGTGATGTTGGTACTCCAGTAACCCCACCGACACAAATGGAATCCCAGACTCCAGTATGGAGGCATTATCGGATAACCTACAAGGTCAACACAATGTACAGTAAGATGTTGTGCTGGGTAGTGTTAAATAAAGAAAAATATGCATTTATGTAGTGCCTTTCACTACGTCTCAAAGCGCTTTACAGCCAATGAAGGACTTTATTGAAGTGTAGTCACTGTTGTAATGTAGGAAAAGCAGCAGCCAATTTGCATACAAGATTCCACAAACAGCAATGTCATAATGATCAGATAATTTGTTTTTAGTGTTGATTGAGGAGCACTCCCTTCTTCAAAATAGTGTCATAGGATCTTTTACGTCCACCTGAGAGCAGACGGGGACTCGGTTTAACGTCTCATCTGAAAGGCAATGAAACATCCGGAGCAGGGAAAAAGGGGAAATTGGGTAAAACAGTGAGTTAGATATTGGCACATCTGCTTTGGAATCTGGCTTGATGAGATTAAAGTCTCTTGTTTATCGGCAGTAAAGTTACTACATGAAATACGTTTGGGCAGTCTCAATCCAGTTCCTTGTAGACGTGCGCCATTAGCACAAAACTGCCCCATATCTATGAACCTTGGAGGGACATCAGGACAGCTATGTGGGAATTGCAAAACTATCAGATTAGTCAGAAGGAGGTTGAGCTGCTTCTAAATTGGCCTTAGAAAGATGCATAGAAAGGGTATACTTATTGTTTCTAGATGTCAGAGAAGAAATTCCAAGTACCTGTAGCTTATGCACAGAAAAAAATCCCGCAACAGAACTGCAACACATTTTAATTTAAATTGGGTTGGGGATGGGGACAAAGATTGGTAAAGCGAATTCTGGTCTTCACCAAATATTATCTGAACCGTTTTCAATAACTGAATTTTCTTTTACAACTTTCCAACTACACACATTTTCAATCATCTGACCATGAAAAGCCAATTTCCTGGAGTTTGCCAAAACTGAATTTTATAAAATAGAAGTCAATTGTACACAGCCATGGGCCATTTTTCAATCAATGTATTATTAAAAATAAAAATTGTAACATCTATGCACCGTAACAGTTATCAGAAGACTAAAATCTGGAATTATTTTGCAATGTGAATTTTAGGTGTTTGTTCAGCAGAAATAACAAGTAGTGGTTTCAATCTTACCGATGATATCCATGTACTGTCTGATCACAGTTTTTGGGTCTGGACCCAAGAACACATAAAAATCCAGGATTCCCCCAATGGTCCTCCAGGTTAGAGCAGGGGTTGGCTGAAGTAAAACGTCTGGATAGAACAAAATTGTTTTAATTTCCTTGAACAGCATATACTTAAATATCAGTATCACATGCATAATATAAATAGGATTCTGAACTCGGCGACCCGTGGAACAATGCAAATTAGTAACAGTCACATGGATAGGGCTTGTGATTTCCATACATGGCAGAATCCTGGGGCATGATTTTAACATGGAGTTGGGAAGGGGAGATAATCAGATGTGAAACCCAGAAATAAAACTGGTGGGTCGCAATCTGTGATCGCGACCTTGATAAGGGCAATAAATTTTACTTCTGGGTTTTGCGCCCGGCAGTCAGCCTGATTGACAGGCTGGCTGGCTGTCGGGTGGGAATCAGAGGAGGGAGGGAGGGATCGTGGGGCCGTGGAGGACATCACAAGCTGAGAGGTGATCAGGTCACCAGAAGATTGGAGGGCGTCGCCAGAAGATTGGAGGTCGGGAGGAGTTGGAGCTACAGAGGGGTTGTGGCCATCGAGGGAGGGGTTTGGACATGGGGGTGGAACTACTGGGGGGGGGGTCAGGCAATCGTGGGGGTCCAATTGTGCCAGGTGAGCTTGTGGTGCTTGGATGAAGCACTGCTGTTCCTCCAAGCCCACAAGCAATGCATGAAAGGCACTCACCTCATGGATCGGGCCCTTCTCGTCTGCTTTCACTTGACATGAATCAGAAGCAATGGGAAACCTGAACAGGTAAGGTTAAATTCGTTTTACACAAAAAATTAAGTGCCTCAACTTGAGGTACATTCCCCTTTAAGAATCGGCCCACTGGCTTTAAGTGGGGACAGGACTTCCAGGTTTCTGTGCATCCTAACGTGCCAGAGTTAATCCCGGAAGTGGGCGCTAAGGAGCCGGGATGCGGTCCGGCTCCAAAAATCAACTATTTTTACTACCCACCCGCCCTCAGCGCACCTGTTCTTGGGGGTTAAAATTACCCCCCTGATCTCAGCTGAGTTGGAAGAAATGGTAAGCAACGGCTAAGTACCATCTCATAAGAAAGGGAGGGAGGTAATTTTGAATATATATATATTTCTGAAATTCTATATCAACGCAAAATGTTTCAACAAGGAAGACTTGCAGCAAAAGCAGAAAGTGTGAAAGACCAAAAACAAATCAAAGTATAACATATAAGTAAGCATTTTTGTCATGCTGATATTTCAGTTCATCACCTGAGAGGTGGTTTAATATTAAACAGGTCTATAGGATCTTTAATTCCAATCTGAGTTGTATTTGTATATCCAAACAGGTTAAGTTAATTATTTACCCTTGGCATTACTGTTTAACAGGAAAACACCATGAGCTGACCCATCCTCTTCCATCACCAAGTAGAAAGGGTGTGAGCCATATAAATTGGAATTTGGCTGCAACAAACAGGACAGTGTCAGTGGCAGTACATGAACAACGTTCTCACTTGGGCTCACAACTGATTTCCTAAATATTTGTGCGGACTTATTGTGAGGTAAACTTTTAGGCTCCCCCTTTCCCAATTTTCTCCACTTTTCTTGGAGGTGAAACATGCTGGATTTTGTTCAATGGGCACCAGCATCCCTCTAGTACTTTATCCAAGTAGCCAGTTGACCCTAGACAGTAAGTGTTGTTAGCCAATTGGAGGATGGGGCCATCATATCTGAACCTGTTCCTTTCTTCACCTGATATTCTCACACATGCATTTTCCAGCAGGGTGACTGAATAGCAAATCAGAAGTGGGAACCCTATTTGGTTTTACTCCAACCATTTTTCACAGTAGGGTCAGCTAAGATTCAGGTATGTTCGACACTGGCCATCCCAGTATTCTCTTTACTGGCACCTGGATACAAAATTGTACTAAGAAATTTGAAATGGTCATTTTCCAGATACCAATATAATTGGGAAACACAGATACCCACATTGAAGTATAGCAAAAACAAGAGTTAACTGGAAATTATATTTATTAAATGAAGTATTCCAATAGGACAGGTTCAGATTAGGTTAAAACACTTGATGTTGTGCCACAGAGCACTAGGAAACAGATATGCTTGCAATTCTGTACACAGTGAACTCCTGATCTTGGGATTATCATCAAGCAGACACTAAATAGATGCTAGGCATTTCCTGAGAGAAAAAAAGAGAAGAGAGTAGAGGAAAATAGAGAGAAAAAAGAGAGAGACTGACTCTCTGCCACTCTCTCAGTGGATAGTTCCAGAACACCATGGCATGAGATTGGGACAGCCATTAGATTTAGAGTAATTTTAAATAAAGGCATGGTGGAAGAGCCAAGTTTTGAGGAGGCTTTTAATAGTGGAGAGAGATGCAGGAAGTTGAAGGGGTTTAGGAAGAGAAATCCAGAGTGCATGGTCATGATGGCCGAAAGCTCTACCACCAATTTCCGAGAGGCTGAGGGATGGGAGAAATGCACGGTATGCTAATGTAAGAAGAGCAGTGGGTGCAATGTAGAGCTAGAGGAAGTTGCAGAGACGGGGTGGGGCAAACCCATGGAGGGATTTTGAAATCATTGATTTGGGGAAATGGGAAGCCAATGGAGGCCAGTGAGGGCAGCATTGATAGCGGAGCAGGACTTGGTATGGAATAGGATGCAGAGTTTCAGATGAGTTGGAACTTAAGCAGGGCAAAGCTGGGGAGGATGGCAAAGAGATCTTTGGAAAAGTTGAGTTTTGTGGTGATGAAGTTGTGAATGAAAGTTTCAGCAGCTATAAGGATGAGGTATAGATGGAGGTGAATGACATTATCAAAGTAGAAATGGGTGGTCTTTATGATGGATATGGGGCTAAAGCTCAGCACAAAGTCAAACAGGATACGAAGTTTGCGGAAGAACAAATTCAGCCTTAGCAAGCAAAAAGGGATCGTGGAATGGAAGGCTAGGCTGCAGAACTATAATAGGGCAAACAATACCCTCGTGACTTGTTGGGATAGAAATTGGGCCGTCTAGCACCCGTTGATTCGGCGCTGCATGGCCTCCCAAACATCCAAGATGGCGTCTTGGATGTGCACGCACTGTTCTAGCGTGACGTGCCAGATGCCACGCATGCACAAATAACGAATGCCGGAATCATGTAAGTAAGGAGAAAATGCATTTGATCAGTGTGCAATGCTGATCTAAAGTGATAGACACATTTTGAAACTTAATGCTCCACTCAACGCATTGTCTTAACCATGACCATCTGAACATGCCTTAGGGTGTCTGGAGGACCCCCCCCCCACCAGTGCTATTTAAAGGGACCATACAGGATTTACAGGTTAGTTGCTGGATTATTGTTTCTGGCTGCTGATGCATTTGTAACCGTTTTTGGAGGTCTCCTATACTTGAATACTAGGACGAGGGGACATAGCGTAACAGTTAGAGCCAGGACATGCAAGAGTGAAGCTAGGAAACACTTCTACACGCAAATGGTGGGAGAAGTTTGGAACACTGTTCTGCAAACGGCAGTTGATGCGAGCTCAATTGTGAATTTTAAACCTGAAACTGATAGATTTCTGTGAACCAAGGTATTAAGGGATATTGGTCTAAGGCGGGTATATGGAGTTAGGTCACAGATCAACCATGATCTTATTGAATGGCGGAACAGGCTCGAGGGGCTAAATGCCACTGCCACTTGCTGCCTTCTGATATGCGCCACCTTCTCCTGCAAGAAAGCGGAACATGTGTCTGGGTGATGCGCCTGTCATGGTTGAGCAGCTGCCAGTGTGTGGCCTGAGAGGTGTGGGTGTGCGGCTTGCAACAGTGATAATGTGTAAAGGTGAGAGGAAGCATGATTGGCAGAGTTTAGTACTGATTGAAAGAGTTTGTTGGTATGTGGGTGATGGGGGGTGTAGTGCATGGAGCAGTGGATGCGCCTAGTGGTGCAGTTGGTACGTGATGCCACTTGACCTCACTCACCTTGACCACTCGTGTCAAGGCACTGACCTTTTTCGTGCACAGTATCCATGCTCGTGGTGCTATGTGCCTGGCATTGACTGCATTCGCTATTGCTTCCCACTGCTTTTTGAGCATATGTCTGGAGGGCCTCGTGCTCCCTCCCCCACCCCTGTGGATATAGGATGTCCCTCCTTCTGTCCACCTCTTGCACCAAGGCCTCTAATGCATCATTAAAGAACCTTGGTGCACCCACTCTCGCAGGCCTGGTACAAACTCGGACCGGCAGATTGGTGAGGTCTGGCATGCAGATTGGAGGATGTGGGATTTAGTGGTGCGCAACTTATTCAATGTTAACATAACTCAGCAGTTTGAAATCATAGGGACGGGACCTGCATCTGTGTTTTACGTGTGTGATGGCTGATCTCCGTTCAGGCTCCATGGAGACAGCAGACTTATTTTTTTAGCAAATAATAGTAGGTACCGGCTACCTTTGAGAGATTTTGGCAGGCTGTCAGAGACAGAGCCTGCCTTTAAGAGATTGGGGCTCCCCCTGCTGGTGAAAAGTGCAAATGTCCTTGAATCTTCGTGGCAATGCTGATTTGGAACGCTACTTTCAGGTGAGTACTGAGGCTGGACAAATGTCTCGTCCTGCCTGCGAAGGAAGCACCGGGCGCGGTTTTGGACCCTTTCCAATTTAACCCCCAATGTCTTGCGCTACCCCAGACAGCCATTAGATCTTCAGCACATTTGCACCAATTTCTTCAGTGACAAAAAGGGAATTGATCTTACATTGTCTAACTGCAGTGAGAATGTTTTTTCTTCATGTATGGAATAACTTACATAAGACATTAACAAATGCTACAAAGTAAGAGAGACAAAGGCACCAGTTTGTGGTTCCCAGTGGAGCAACAGACTGCTTTGAATTGGCCTCAAGTGGCCCCCAAATACCACTTGCCTGAACCACAGCAATGACTGGGTTCTAGATTTTCTCACACTGTTTCATGAAATGCCCCAGAATGGAAATTTCTATGATGTAATCAAACACTAATATAAAACAACGCTGAGAGGGAAAGAAAAAAAGAGACAGAAACCTACACTCTTTTCCATAGAACCTAAGGAGAGAAAAAAAAATCAGCCATGGTATGCCTGCACACTTCTTTGTAGACAGCTTCTTGTAACTTACGTTTCATTAGGATTCTGCTTTCCAAGAGTGGTATCTTGGAAAAGGTGTACTGCCCACTTCTAGGACCAGAATTGGTATATTGGGAGGTCTAAACAGCAGGAAAGAAAGAAACAAACTTACATCAGGTGCTTCATCTCGATTCCAGAGAGTTAATCGAGTCCAGTTGACATTGAGGATCAGATTTGTCATGTGCTCTCCCAGTCCAGAAATGTACTGGGAGGCCAGGGAGGTGGAGATCTGCAGAAACTGATCAGCATAAAACAATGGCCCCACTGTAGTGTCCAGGCTAAGGAAAAAAAGAAATGGGATATACTATACAAATAAATGACTAAAAAATGCTAACCCATGAAATTGTTGTAAAGAATTGTTGATATGCAAAGTTTCATACACACACACACACACACACACACACACACACAAAACAATGGAGCCAACTTAGGCTTTCTGCCTGGTTTTAAACCGTTTAAGCTGCTAGAGTACTGTACTTCTGAGCATTTTCAAAATATAAATTTTATTAAATAGACTGAAATCCACATTTTAAAATTTATTTCTTCCAGACTTCATACCAATTTTGTAAGAACAGCTAAAATTAAACACAGAAAATACTAGAACCATAAACCAGGTTTGCTAGCATCTCAAAACAATGAGAAAATGTATATTACCATTTTGGGTAGAGACTGTGTACCATAGTGATGGGTCTCTGTCTAATTTTTTTTTTTAAATAGGTGACATACTCTGTTGAGAGGGGATGAGGTCTTCAACTTACCTGGTCAACTCCATCCTATTTAAACATTAGTTATATTGCTTTAGAAATGCTTTTCCACCAATCCTAGAACTCAATCCTTAAATATACGTGTATGCATTGAGTGGAAAGAGCTTTTTTTTCTTTCCAATTTTCTCCTGAGGTGTATGACTCATAATGGGAACAGTTTCGTAGCTGCTACTAGCTCTCCAGTTTCTCAGAGTGGCTATTTTTCAAGAGTGAATCTAAGCAATGAAAACTCTCAGGCTATTCATCTAAGAGAAGGCCAGGGGTTTATCAATCGACCTCATTTCTCTTAAATAATGAGAAAAAAAAACTCAGAAGGAGAGCTATCTCCAACTGGATGGTTTCAGCACAACATTTTAGAAACCTAGAATCAGGTCAGATACCCTTTCAGCTGAGGATAGTGCATAGCACAGGGAGACCTGGAAAAAGATTCTGTTCACTTACGGAACTCGGGGAAGATTTCCTCTTATGTCAAATGTGTTTGTAACCTTATAAACATAGTGGGAAGATTTGCCATGTTTGACTTTTCAAGCAAAATCTTTAAAATGTAATAGCAACCAGAGAAAGTCTTTCAGCTTAATTCTAAAACAACCTAAATAATTTACCCATGTTAAGACTTTTTTCCAAAAAGAAACATATTAAAAGAATTTACTGCAATTTGTGCTGTGATTACATCTCTCACTATGTTCTTTTTAAATTCTGATTTTCTCATTTTATCATCTCCACAGCATTCAATAGATTAGTCTCAAAGCTAAACACATCAAGCCAGATAAACGTAATACAGTACATACATAAATGAAGATTAACTTGCACACGATATATTGAAATATAAAGGTTTGCTTAAGTGAACTTTGTAAATGTAATAAAGTCTGAATAACAGCATTATCTTGACAACTAAACATTCCCTTTCCTTGTCAACTCCTTTACATGCACTTATGTATTTTAAAACTGTAATACTCCTTTCCCTCCACCAAAGTAACTAGCTTGTCAACTTTAAACAGGTTTTGAAAAACTAATTGATACATTTGTGTTCTACGTTACACTAATGTTATTCTATATGTTTATTTTTAAAGCTTTTGTCACATGCTACATTATAATGGAGCATGTACTCTGCTGTCCTTGCTAGTAAAATAATCTGTTTTGTTTTTATTGCAGTTGGGCAAACAGTAGTTCATAAAGAAGTCCCACCTTCCTAAAATCTGCAATATCAGTCATCACCACCAGTCTGACTCAGATGGTGAAACAACTGTTCTTTCTTTGATATTAAAGTTTTGTCTGTAATCATGGAAGATAGATGCATTTCTAAATTGAAGTATCACCTCCAAGAAAACTCTTACAAACCAAAATAATAGCACAATGCCATCACGCAATTTCTAAGTGAAAATAATTTACTTGCAGAATTACAATGAGTACAGTAATGAGTATGGTAGCGTAAAGGTTATGTTACTCGGCTAGTAATCCACAGTGTTGGACTAATAATCCAGAAAACATGAGCTCAAATCCCACCATGGCAAGTTTGAGAATTTGAATTCAGTTAAAATAAATAAATCTGGAATGAAGAGCTAGTATCAGTAAAGTGACCATGAAGCTGTTGGATTGTCGTAAAAACACAACTGGTTCATGTTCTTTAGGGAAGGAAACCTACCGTCCTTATCTCTGACTCTTAACTACTCTCTGAAGTGACCTAAAAAATGAGTCTTCAGCCAATTCAATTTACTCTAAGTGATGTCAAGAAATGGCTGAGTGCACTGGACACAGCAAGGCTATGGGCCTCAACAACTGGCTGAAATGCTGAAGATCTGTGCTCCAGAACTAGCCACGCCATACTGTTATACATGACAATGTGGAAAATTGCCCGGGTATTGCCCTACCGTCAATCATCTGTAAAGTAATAGAAGGAGTCATCAACAGTGCTATCAAGCAGCGCTTACTTGCCAATAACTGCTCACTGGTCCTGGTGGAAACCAAACTGAGCATCATTCAGCTCCAGACCTTACTACAATAAAGCCACAGTAACAATCCCAGTCCAACAGGACTTAGATTGGGTCAGTATGGACCTTTATTCTCACATGCTCAACACTTACATCAATGTACTTTTAGAGTGAAGTATAAATTCTGCATTAATTCATTAACAGGTTAACAAAGAATACCATGGAAGGGAACACCTAGGCTAATCACACGTACAGTACAAGGCCATTTGATTTTCTCTGTACAATGATGCCAAAAGGTCTGGATGAAAACTTAACAGTGTAGAGTTGAGTTGAAGCTTTCTTAGTGACCTTAGGGACATCAATAGGAACCTCATAGCGTTTGCTCCCTGGATCCTTAAGCTGAAAAACAGCAAGACAAGGTTTACTTAAGAGAAAAAGATCACTTCCACATGTACCTTACAGACAGTAAACTTAATGATGCTGCTTCACTGTTATTACTGAGCCTGAATTTCTTTGTTGTCTAGTAATAGATCACATTTGTTTAACTATAAAATGTATGATGTGGAGATGCCGTTCTTGGATATCCTTTCCACTGTGAGCCGGCAGTTTGTGGTGTCCCTTCAACCAGACGAAATCGAAGTTCTCAGCCGAGGGCTCAATTTCTGCCCCACTACCAAAATGGACCCTTCAACCAGACGAAATCGAAGTTCTCAGCCGAGGGCTCAATTTCTGCCCCACTACCAAAATGGACCCCACTAGTCTCGCGGCGGACACAGAGGAATTCATCAGGAGAATGAGGCTCCGGGAATTCTACCACAAACCCCAAGATTTCAGCAGCGAACCCAATGAGACAATCGACGATCCGGAACAGCAGACAGAGGGATCCGCGGTACAGCAACCGAAGAGGAAAGAGTCAAACTGGACTCCTCCGGAGGGTCGCTGCCCTCAGCTGGACATGTATGCTCAAGCTGTCAGGAAATGCGTCAATGCCAGATTCATCAGCCGCACTCAGAAGACAGTCCAGAATGTCACCCGAGCACAACGCAACGCCATCAACGCTCTCAAGACCAACGTCATCAAACCAGCGGACAAAGGAGGAGCCATAGTCATACAGAACAGAACAGACTATTGCAAAGAAGCATACCGACAACTGGACAACCAGGAACACTACAGACGGTTACCCGCAGATCCGACCAAAGAACACACCCACCAGCTCAACAAACTGATCAAGACCTTCGATCCAGACCTTCAAAGCATCCTACGCATTCTCATCCCACGTAATCCCCGCGTGGGAGACTTCTACTGCCTCCCAAAGATACACAAAGCCAACACACCCGGACGTCCCATCGTATCAGGCAACGGAACCCTGTGTGAGAACCTCTCTGGATACATCGAGGGCATCCTGAAACCCATCGTACAGGGAACCCCCAGCTTCTGTCGCGACACTACAGACTTCCTACAAAAACTCAGTACCCACGGACCTGTTGAACCAGGAACACTTCTCACCACGATGGACGTCTCGGCACTATACACCAGTATCCCCCACGATGACGGCATCGCTGCGACAGCATCAATACTCAACACCAACAACAGCCAATCTCCGGAAGCCATCCTACAACTCATCCGCTTCATCCTGGATCACAATGTCTTCACCTTCGATAACCAGTTCTTTACCCAAACACACGGAACAGCCATGGGGACCAAATTCGCACCCCAATACGCCAACATTTTCATGCACAAGTTCGAGCACGACTTCTTCACTGCACAAGACCTCCAACCAACACTATACACCAGATACATCGACGACATTTTCTTTCTATGGACCCACGGCAAGGAATCACTAAAGAGACTACACGATAACATCAACAAGTTCCATCCCACCATCAAGCTCACCATGGACTACTCCTCAGAATCAGTTTCTTTCTTGGACACACGAATCTCCATCAAAGACGGGCACCTCAGCACCTCACTCTACCGCAAGCCCACGGACAACCTCACGATGCTCCACTTTTCCAGCTTCCACCCTAACCACGTCAAAGAGGCCATCCCCTATGGACAGGCCCTGCGAATACACAGGGTCTGCTCAGACGAGGAGGAACGCGATGGACACCTACAGACGCTGAAAGACGCCCTCGTAAGAACGGGATATGACGCTCGACTCATCGATCGACAGTTCCGACGGGCCACAGCAAAAAATCGCATAGACCTCCTCAGGAGACTAACACGGGACGCAACCAACAGAGTACCCTTTGTCGTCCAGTACTTCCCCGGAGCGGAGAAACTACGCCATGTTCTCCGCAGCCTTCAACATGTCATCAATGAGGACAAACACCTCGCTATGGCCATCCCCACACCTCCACTACTCGCCTTTAAACAGCCACCCAACCTCAAACAGACCATCGTTCGCAGCAAACTACCTAGCTTTCAAGAGAACAGCGTCCACGACGCCACACAACCCTGCCACGGTAACCTCTGCAAGACATGCCAGATCATCGACACAGATACCACCATCACACGAGATGACACCACCCACCAGGTGCATGGTTCATACTCCTGTGACTCGGCCAACGTTGTCTACCTCATACGTTGCAGGAAAGGATGCCCCAGAGCATGGTACATTGGCGAGACCATGCAGACGCTGCGACAACGGATGAACGGACACCGCGCAACAATCGCCAAACAGGAGGGTTCCCTCCCAGTCGGGGAACACTTCAGCAGTCATGGACATTCATCCACCGACCTTCGGGTAAGCGTACTCCAAGGCGGCCTTCGAGACACACGACAACGCAAAATCGTCGAGCAGAAATTGATAGCCAAGTTCCGCACCCATGAGGACGGCCTCAACCGGGATCTTGGGTTCATGTCACACTACACGTTACCCCACCAGCGAACAAATGTTATCTGTTTTTAATATAATGGGTCATTTGCTGGCTCTCTCTGCCTTCCGGATGTTTCTGCCTCTCTCTGTTTTTTTTTCTCTGTTTTTTTTTCCCTGTTTGTTTTTTTGTTGAATGTGTATTCGGGGGTTCTGCAGATGACACCTCTCTGTCTGAACACGGTGATTGCCTTGGCAACGGGCAGTTGCAGGGGCAGTCTGTAAACACCATGTATTGTTCAATATGTATAAATGCGTAGGCTTCAAGGAGATCCTGAAACATTTGCCTGAGGAAGGAGAAAATCTCCGAAAGCTTGTGAATTTAAAATAAAATTGCTGGACTATAACTTGGTGTTGTAAAATTGTTTACAATTATAAAATGTATAACATTACACAATTCAATCAGTCTTGGAAACAAAGAAAAAAGATATGCTGATTGAAGATCAATTTTGTTGCTAATGACAGAATTTAAAGAGTTTATTTTCCAATGCAGGACAGGTGATCAGGAGACAATGCAGATATTTAAAGGAAGAAGAGAATTACATACATGAGTCATCCTGGGGCATTCTCACACATCTTCTAAAGTGGCAGTGTCAGTGAGCAAATTGTCCACTCTCGGCCAGGCAACAATATATACCATATGGAAAAAATATGGGTGGGGTTATCTTACATACTTGCATATATGGTAACCCACGTACAAGACAAACACTCCCCCCACCAAAAAAAAATCAATGACCCCTGCACCTAACAGCCGTTGCTTTACTTTTCCAGCATGATAGTGTTTTAGTGGCAACTCTCCCGAGAGTTCAATCTTGGCTCCTACTGCAGATTTCAAAATATCTATCCCTGATTCTGCTGGGGTAACTCTGATTTTAAAAATCAGTAGTGGAAGCTTGGACTGAAGTTGAGAGTGAAAGCTGCCACAGTGTTGGAGGTGCAAGAGATGACAAGAGTGCATTGGTATGGTGCTGCTGACAGGCCCACTATCTTTGGATAAATTATTCTGCTAGGAGAAAAACCAGCCAGTAAGAGCACCTGAAGGCAACATGACCCACAATATGAAATCCCACCCTACCTTTAACCCAAAACAGGGACATAAATTTCTAGTCTTACACACTAGTACTTAAAAGATGATAAAAGCCAATTTTGTTTTCCTTTTATCATCCACATTCCTATGATAGGATAATACTATTTCTTATAGAAGTTGGTAGTGAACTTCAGAGTCAATGAGGTTTTAATAATCAAAAAGAAAATGATACAGCAGCAGTGACACCGATTGGTATGTTGGAATGTCACATATAACACTGATACTGGTCATTGATTTCCCTTTCAGAATCAGCAGTAAGTTGTCAGTTATTCAAATCTGTTCACACTGTCATTTGTTATATTGGCTCTTTGCAATGACGTAGAGGGTTCTTTCTTAAAAACAAATCTCTCCGTGCTAAAGGTGTCTTTGTAATCCCTTAATACAAAACTGTTGAAGTGACTGCATTTGAGTTTAACAAATAGGCAGCCTCATTTTTAAATCAAAACAACTTGCTTTTTATATAGCACTTTAACATTAAAAAAAAATCCCACAGTGCCTCACAGAGGGGGACCAGGAGCCAATGTAGTTCAGCAAGAACAGGATGGGTGAGCAGGACTTGGTGCAGGATAGGATAAAGGCAGCAGAGATTTGGATGAGCTGAAGTTTAGCATAAAGGATGGGAGGCCAGGAGAACGCTGGAGGAGAAAGGAATTGTAGCAAAAGAATGGCGATTATCAAAGACAATGGCTTTGACAGGGATTCACAACTTTTAGGTCGGCGGGGGTGAAAGTTGATAATTAGTGCAATGCAAACCATTAATTTCAGCCAATTTATTGAATTATTTATTCGATTGCTTTATGGTTATCTTTGTTTCAAAAAGTGGGTGCTAATGACCTATCAGCTCTATTTGAGAGTGAATAATGATGCTGAAATCAAAAGAATCAATCACCAGCAATGCACATTTCAGAAACATGTCTTACCAAAAACATCAGCTCTCTGGGATCAGTTAACTAAATAGGACCCTAACTGGTCTCAAAGTCAAGCTGAAGAGTTTGAAACTAGTTTGGGCCCTCATGCTGTGGGTTCTGTAACATTTTAAAGGAATGCACCGCATCAGCATATTATACACTGGGGAGCAATACATAAAAATAATTCTCAAGGAAAAATAGAGGCAATAAATCAGTGTTTAGAGATGTGCACAATGCACAATTGTATTGAGATGAATGAAGACAGCAGCATGATAAACTGTGGGGTTTGCAGGAATAAAATAAAATTATTGCAGTTTTATTAAAGAACACTTTCAGGACTACATAGCTGCTTATTCACTGACATCTTCACTGCCGTGTTGGGATGTGAGCTTCCCAGCTTTAATAGAGGACAGATGAGGCAGGTGAAATAACATGGAAATCTAAAAATGAGAAATGGACAAAAGAATCTAGAGTAAAACATTAAACACTACATGATTAGCCAGAGTTTCTGATAACCCAGGGGGCCCAGGCTCTGTTGAATCTTGATTTAAATTCAAACTTTCTTGGTATTTTACTAAAAACAGGTTCGAGAGCCTCAAAGAACAAGTTCATTCCAAGCAAACCTATACAAAATTACGTTAACGCTGTCTTTCTATCAATTGCAAGCAAATTAAGGGCTGAAAATTTTTGATATGGATTCCTGCAAATTGGAGTCAAAAGTATTACCCTCTTGTAAAGAGAATAAAAAATATCAAAAAGATAACAACAAACAAGATTTTACCCATTTTGCCACATTCTTCATCCATTGGGATGAATAATAACATACACCTACACACCTGAAAGACATATCCTAATCAATTGGCTAATAAGTCTACAAATTTAAGCAACTTAGTCCCTTATTAGGAAAAAAATCAAACATTTCAATAGTAACACAGGTGGCTCAAAATGTCGTACTTCGGGAAGGCATCTGATGGAAAGAAATGTTAAAAAGTTTTGTTCTGACTTTAAAAAAAAATCTGAATCCACTTCATTTGTATTTCTTCAATTATAGCGAGAGACTTTATCTGCAAAGGTCAAATATAACTACTTCCAATATTAACTGGAGATTTCCAGAGATAGATAATGGCTGTATCAGTACTGTTACCACAATGACAGTCTACAGCCTCCTTTATGATCTCACTAAAATTAGCTTTTCAATTGCCATTACTTACAGTAAAATGAAGTCTGCCTGGTGTCTCATACATTACATTCAACTGAAGCGTCATTATGTCATTCAGGAACAATGTCTTCTTAGTGCGGTTCAGTGTAGCTGTGTAGCCAGTGCTGGTTGGAGAAAGGTAATCCATGTTGTAAGTAGGATAGTTTGATGGTAAAAAACAAAGTGGGGCAGCCATATTGGCGGCATTGACCACTGTAATCCAGCAGCAGCCACGAGCCTGACATTTCTTTATGTCAATCTGTTCATTAAAAGCACAGTCAAACCTACTATTAGGATCAATATCACACTGTGAGGCACTGTGATGACTCTTACTGAATGACAGCTTGGTAAGTCTTTCTGAGGTCTCTGCTCCGTTTTTATAATTTAGAGATTGCCACAATTGGTCTAGTTTAGTTTTGCCCAGGTTAATGGATCTAGAAATTACCTCAGACTCCAGTGCAGAACAATTATGGTAAGTAATCACACCAACTAGAATGACAATTAGGAGGATGGCCCCACATTTAAGAGCAGCAGTTGAATGTATTCTTGGTTTAGTCACAGATGAAAGTCCAACGAGCACCGTTTCTTCATTTCCTGAAACAAGGGCCTGCTTTTCTGCTTCACAGTGTGGTGGAAACATGACGAAAAGACAGATGGTCTTAAAGCTGTGGTCTAGTGTCTGTGCCTAAATGATGCGGAGGAGAAAAAGTATTGTAAAAAAAAAACTTCTCCCTTCTCCATAATGGCAGCTTTATGCTAATAATACATCAAAATCTTAACAAAACACATCAGAATTAGAATGGAATGCTTAAAGAATTTGCTGAAATTACAACATATGCATCACCAACATATTTGTTTTGTTATGTTGTATTGTAACAGTTTTTTTGTAAGATTGATCCAGGAAGTACACAAAGACAGAATTAAGTCTGTACTGCAAGATTTAACCAGCAGATTTTTTTTTTGTGGAACCACAATATATGGAGCCTTAAAAAAAATTCCACCAACTCTAAGCTTAATACATGGTTTTCTTATTAATTCTGATGGAAATCTTCCCATTCCTTTGATACCTAAATATCAAACTTTTTTTAACATTATGAATATGCACATACATTACCCTCATATACTATGAATCTATTACATTCATACTGTAACAAATAATCATAGATACCCTTAGAATGAACGGGTCTTCTTTGCATTGACCCCCTTAGTGAACACAGTCCTCCCATGACAGATTTCATTGTACGGTTAGCATCAATGTGAACGTTTTTAACAAATAAATAAAAGCCTGTTTCAGAGTTGAGATACAATACTAAGGACAGGAAACTGGGCAGGCAGGGAGTAGATAGATCACGTCCCAAAACCACAATCGTTTGGCAGCAAACATGGTGGACAGGGAGGCCTGAGGTGCTAGGCTTGAGACCCAGCCACTACTGCCAAGTCAGGAAACTCAGCAAGTGGGGAGTGGGGGGTAGGTCCAGACTCAAAATTAGAATTGGGTGGTGGCTAAGAGTTTGGTGAGTGGGTGATAGAACCTGGATCCTTCAGGCAGGCTAACAAGTAAACCCAAAATATGTTGTGCAAGGGGGTAAGCAGATTTTAAAAAGCAAAATGCCAGACAGGCGTGGGAGGTGCAGTATTGCCACTCAGTGATGGGAGACCTGCAAGCCTTTATAGCAATTATAGAAGATGTTTGACAGGCAACTGTTGACATATATTCCTACATTACAACAGT
Organism: Heptranchias perlo; assembly: GCF_035084215.1. Lineage (NCBI taxonomy): Eukaryota > Metazoa > Chordata > Chondrichthyes > Hexanchiformes > Hexanchidae > Heptranchias > Heptranchias perlo. Next base: position 17,044,213 of record NC_090347.1, read on the forward strand.
GGCAACACTTCAAAAAGTACTTAATTGACTGTAAACCACTTTGGGACGTCTTGAGGTCATGAAAGTCGCGACATAAATAAGTCTTTCTTTTTATAAATTAACAGACAGGTGTGACACCTTATGGCTGTTGATAGAGCATGGTGGGAAAATAATGACCCAGGAAGTAAGGTTTGTGTGTACAGGAAGTGCTCACTAAATGCAAAATGATTAATTTATTATAGATAATGATGTACTGGAACAAAACTAAAATTCAATTACTTTTTTCAATTCACTTGAAAGAATTACATTATATCATTTGCACATTTAATACTATAAATGAAATTAGCATAAAACATTTGTTACTTTTGTCTGCCTATTTGAAACATACCATCCCAGAACCAAGAGAATGGGGCAGGGGTCTGCCCCTACCACAGTGCTGCTAAAAACAGCTATCAGGATATAGGGGATGGTGACACAGAGTGACTGGTCCTCAGATATCCCCCCCTTGCAGGGAATAACTAGGCCTCAATTCAGTGCTTCCATGATGGCACAGCCAAGGCAACAGTTTTCACCATGTAGAGAATTATGGGTACAAAAGAGCACCCCACAATGCAAGGCATGACAGACCGTTTCAGTGTGCTACTTCAATATTCCTCCTAGAGATCATGAACCAAGTGACACAGTTTGTTATATTTTGTTTTTCCTGTTTATTCAATTCAGAAAATCCGGTTAACATTTTCAATATGGATGCCAGACACATGTTTTCAGAAGACATCAAGTGAACAGTGCTTGAACAGATATGATTAAACATCATATAAACGCCTATCTTCACTGTTTCTAAATATGTTTTCTAACCTACCCAGAGGAGACATTGCAAGTAGAATTGCTATCAGGAGAGCACCTTGTAAGATATTGTTTTGATATCTCAATCATCAGATTTGGGCTCGTATCAGCGATTGACTGTCTTTATTTCGGATATTAATTACAATAAGCAAACAGACAGTACATACGTCTACATGTCTACAAGCAAACAGCTCATTAGGATAACCCGGTCCTCGAGTTCTTACCTCTAGTCCATGTACTTCAAGCTGCTTAACTTCTCTATCTAACCTCATCCTTATATATCCTCACATCAATTATTTCCTACTTGTTTCATCATTCTTGCCGAATTTGGGCAAATGTGCAGGTCAGCACATCCCCCAAAGACCCTTGACCATTAGTAATCTCTTTAGCAGAGTCAGGCAGATCAGGAATATACTTCTAACAGAACCAGACAGTTTAGGAGAGACTGGACAGATGCAAAGGTTGTCCATACAGTTTGCACAGAAAGATAGTGTTAGAAGCAGATAATCTGGTTACTGATTAATCACCCTGCAAACTGGTACCAAAGACAATGAGATAGCCTTGCAAAGGCAGAGAATAAGGAAGTATTCCAGTCCTGTTACTCAGATAAGGGACAACTGCTCATTGCAGCAGAATATACGGTCCTCAGTAGTTTTTGCTATATTCTTAATTCTTGCTAACTAATCTTTCCCCTAACCTTTCACACCAAAGCCTTTTTCAGAAAATTTATCCGAATACCTGGTCCACCCGACCTTTTTTTCCTCACAAAACTTGTCCTAAAACTTGGTCCACCAGACACACTTCAAAACTTTCATCTAAAATCATCAGTACTTACAAAAAGAATTCAGTGAAATGCAATCCTCCATTAGAATATTTCACAGTTCATCATATAGACTCTCAAAATCGCAAGACAAACCTCCCAGGATCTCAGCCCTACAATCATCCCGCAAACTAATGAATCTGGAAATTCTGTAAAAGGATGTTCTCTAGAAATGTCATCAGCGTTTTGTAAAAACAAAAATTATAAATCAGTGCCATTATCCAGAAGCAGTCATAATATATAGTTCAAACACCCTGAAAACTTGCATCAAACTATAACTCTCACCATGTGTGCACTTAAGATGCCACTACATTGCAAGAAGTACCAATTTTTTGAAGCAGTGAAATATTTATGAAAAATCAGAAAGGATATTTAGTAGAAACAGAATATTTTAAACTGTACAAATTACAGGGAAGGGCTACTGGAATAACATGTATATATAAACAATTAAAGGTCGTCTTAAACTAAGAATATAACTCCCAACATATTTAAATACCATTTCTTCAACTGCTTTCCAGATATCAGTTGTTCAATGCAAAATGGCAAGTGAAATTCTATAGCGAAGCATGAGGTGGTTCATTTTGGGAGGAGGAATAAGGAGGCCATTTATTCCTTGGAAGGTAAGAAACTAAATGGGATAGAGGAGCAAAGAGATCTAGGCATACAGACACATAAATCACTAAAAGTAGCAATGCAAGTTGATAAGACCATAAAGTACTGGGGTTCATTTCTAGAGGAATAAAATACAAAGGCAGGGAGGTAATGTTAAATTTATATAGGACCTTGGTTAGACCACACTCGGGAGTACTCTATGCAGTTCTGGTCTCCAAACTACAAAGGACACTGAAGCACTGGAGAAAGTACACAAAAAATTACAACGTGTTACCAGAATTGAGAGGATGCTACTTTGAGGAAAGATTGAGCAGGCTGGGGCACTTTTCTATTATACGAACATACAAAAATGATGGGCTGCATGCTTCAAGGATCGGTGCTTGGGCCTCAGCTATTTACAATCTATATTAATGACTTGGATGAAGGGACAGAGTGTAACATATCCAAGTTTGCTCATGATACAAAGCTAGGTGGGGAAAGTAAGCTGTGAGGAGGATACAAAGAGTCTGCAAAGGGATATAGATAGATTAAGTTAGTGGGCAAGAAAATGGTAGATGGAGTATAATGTGACGTTATTCACTTTGATAGGAAGAATAGAAAAACAGAATATTTATTGAATGGTGATAAACTATTAAATGTTGGTGTTCAGAGAGACTTGGATGTCCTCATAGAAGAAACACAAAAAGTTAGTATGCAGGTACAGCAAGCAATTAGGAAAGCAAATAGCATGTTGGCCTTTATTGCAAGGGGGTTGGAGTACAAGAGTAGGGAAGTCTTACTGCAGTTGTACAGGGCTTTGGTGAGACCTCACCTGGAGTACTGCGTACAGTTTTGGTCTCCTTATCTAAGGAAGGATATACTTGCCTTGGAGGCGGTGCAACGAAGGTTCACTAGATTAATTCCTGGGATGAAAGGGTTGTCCTATGAAGAGAGGTTGAGTAGAAGGGGCCTATACTTTCTGGAGTTTAGAAGAGGTGATCTCATTGAAATATATAAGATTATGAGAGGGCTTGACAGGGTAGATGTTGAGCGATTGTTTCCCCTGGCTAGAGAGTCTAGAACTAGGGGGCATAGTCACAGGATAAGGCGTAGGCCATTCAAGACTGAGATGAGGAGGAATTTCTTCACGCAGAGGGTTGTGAATCTTTGAAATTCTCTACCCCAGTCGGCTGTGGATGCTGAGTCATTGAATATATTCAAGGCTGAGATGGATAGATTTTTGGACCCTAGGGGAACCAAGGGATACGGGGATCAGGCAGGAAAGTGGAGTTGAGGTCGAAGATCAGCCATGATCTGATTGAATGGCGCAGCAGGCTCGAGGGGTAGTATGACCAACTCCTGCTCCTATTTCTTATGTTCTTACATGTTCATCCACAATTTAGGCTCACACATATAGAATGCCCATTTGGTGAGTTACTACAGGGTTTGGCATCTTTAGAAGCATATCCCAGAAAGAGTCAGCACCTTCAATTGATAAGGTTATAAAATTAGGATGTTTAAAAAATAGAAAAAACTTGCACTGAAAAGAATGCAACAGTCTTCCAGAGTGTTTGTCATTACCATTGCTTTCACTGTTTGAAGTTATTAGGGCACTAACTGCCCATCTCTCCATGGACAACAGTGGGCCTTAAAAGTGCTCTCTTAGTCCTTATGCTGGGAAGTGCCTTCTGATGCCTTGACATGTCGACAACACCAAATACCTTCAAAATAAAACATAACAGTTTGAAACAAGAAAGTGCTTACCAGCTTAAAACTCAAGACCGGGCTAGATAAACTTTTGTTAGTTAAAGGTATCTATCAAAGGATATGGGTCAAAGGCCGGGAAATAGAGTCGAGGTGCAGAACGGCGGAACAGACTCGATGGGCTGAATGGGCCTACTCCGGTTCCTACGTGTGGTCTCTGCCCCGCTGATTCAACGACGAAGAGAGAACTGATTTTTTGTTTAAAAAACACAGAAAATTCTGGAAACACTCAGCAGGTCAGGCAGCATCTGAGGAGATATGGTTCTGCTGCACCACCCACTCCCGAAACCTTTTCCCGTTACTTTGGGAGACATTGGCAGAACCGAAACAAGTTCCGGGGCATTGTGTGGCTACGGCAGTTTTTTGATCGGAAAGCAGGAATAAAACGAATTTGCCGTCGCTCAAATTACACAACAGCCCGACTCTCCGCCAACTAATTCAGTGCCTCAGTGCAGGCTCGGTATCCGATCCCGAAATCCGCCAACCCGAGGGGGGGGGGGGGGGGGGATTCACTCAATCCCCCACTCTTCTATTGCCCTCCGAACCTACCCCCCCTCTCTCTCCAAATTGTGGTACAGTCCGACATGTGACCACTCCTCCCTCGGCCAGGAGGCCGGTTTTGTTGTTTTGTGTTTCTTAGCAACGGAGAACATGGCTGACGGGGCGAGGTACTCAGTATCTACATTTTATCCAAAACGCTTTCATTTCAGATTTTTTTTCCCCTCTATGTCATTGTTACTTAATTGCTCGCGAAATCGGAGAATTCAAAGTCATTTCGAAAGTTTGATTAATATTTCCATTAAAAGATTCGCAGAGCCATCAAAGCTCACTCATTAGGAATGAGCCTCAATGTGATTATTGAGAAAAATGTAACCGCTTCTGATGTATATTCTAACTTTAAAAAAGACGCAGTTTTCTTATGTTTCATTGGGTTTGCAACCTGTGTCATTCTTGCTGCTCATTCTGCATTTCACTCCTGAATTTCCCTCGATGTTCACCAGTTCTTAAAAGCGTTCTTTCTGTTTCTTGTGTCGATGTCTTTCATTGTGTAGTGATCAGATAATGTAAATGCGTATCCACTTTGTATTCAAGCAGTTATTGCTGCAGCGACGGAACTCCTATTTCTTTTCTGTAATCAGTCACAAATTTAGCTGGATAGAAAATCTGAATGATAGGTTTGAAGTTTATAATTTCAGTCCATAAATACAAGGCATAAACTTGCACATATATTTATTTTGAGTATTGGTAGTATTTGCAACTGATTCACGTTCAAGCCAAACAGCTCTTATTGAGACACCAAGGTGAGGGGATAAAACCCAGAGTGCAGAGATCACTAAGCTTGAAAAAGAGACAAGGTGAATCAGAAAATGATGATTGGGTAATGACAACCTGTGGTTTTTCAAATCTTAAGATTGTTGGAGGAATGAAAAACTGAGGGAAATAAGGAGTTCCAAACTTCTGAGGGCCTGAAAAGGGACTGTGCAATGAGTCTTGTTTTCAACAGCTATCTAATTTGGTAGGAATAATAAAGGAAAGTTTTGAAATACAAGACAGGTTGCAGGCTAGAAGTGAGAGGGATCACCCGTTAAATGACAAGATTTTTCTTTTATCTTGCATGAGAGATACATTAAAAGACTCTCTCCAGATATGGGAACTTTATTCAAATCTTGGATGTATTTGGACTTTATACAGTGTTGAGAGTTGTTGAAAAAAAATGTTTGGCATGAAAGAGAAAACCACGCTTCTTAGAGGCAGCTTTAACAAGAGAGAATAAGTGAAAGTTCCACTTGAGGTCAGAGGAGATAGTGGGGCCAAGAATATCAATAGATGAAGAAGGGCTAAGGATGAAATTATCTGAAGTAAAGAGTTGGTAGCTGTTGGTTAGACTTGCTTGACACATGAATAAACTGGGGTAGATTATCAACTTGCCACCTGGGCATAAAACTGACATTGAGGATTGGCCACCCATTGTAGAAACTGCCCGATTTTCATTTCCAATGGAAATAAAAATTGGGTGGTTTCTATAATAGGTGGCCGATCTGCAATGGCAGTTTTACACCCAGGCAGCAAGTTGAACATCTACCCCAATGTGACTTTAAAGAATTGATAGGAACAATATTTTCACTGATCCATCAAAGAGCGTAGAGGAGACCCAGATGTAGTGATTCACCTGTTGTACAGTGAGAGGAATTGTGGTTGTGTGCACTGAGGGTGTGTAATTGGAATGAAATTAATAAAGATAGCATGGAGCCAACAGCAAATGAGCAGATAGGGTTGGATGATGAATGACGGAGGTGATTTATATGAAAAAAGGAACACACTGACAGAGAGGACAGTCCTGAGGTAATGGAAAGTGAATCAGAGGATAACCCTTCAACCACAATATATTTGGAGTGATTTGAGAGGAAACCCGATAGCCATAGCTTTGGCTTGAAGCCATGTGATGATAACTTTTTTAGAAATCCACAGTGCCAGACCCTTCCAAGCCTTTGGAGTTGTCCCAAGACAATGGCAATACCTCACCAAAATATTTAAGAGTGGAGTCCAACAGTTGTACAACAGTTTTTAAATGAAACCAAGATGAAGGGTCAAGGCCCCAAGGGTAGGACACCACCAACATTGAAAAGAGAAGACAAGGTAAATAAAGTGGTAGTACCAAAAAAGAAATCCTTTTGAAATGTGCCTGGCCTCCTTTAAGCAGCTCCAACTAATTGTAAGGTTAAAATCTTATCATATCGGGAATTGTGGATATAAGTTTGCATCCTACCAATCCACCCGTCAGTCCCATGGGAAAAATATAGATTACAACAATAGATTTTTACTACCTCCGACCAGAAGTTTTAAAGAATAAAATATAGAAACAAGGATTGAGAGTAACTATTCAAATAATAAATACATATAAATATTTCCATTTCTAACATTTAAAATTATGCAGCTATTCAGAAGAATGTAGATACTTTGGAATTATTTTATTATCCCTGTATTGTTAGTTTTAACCAGTATGCCTATGTAAATATTCTGTACTTATACAACCCAGCCTGTGTTCTTGTTCAGATTAAGTACATTTTAAAGTGCTATTTTTAAATGTAGTAATAATCTGGTAAATTATTTCTCTATTTCAGTATTTAACATTTATTTTCTATGATTGTATGTTTAATTGCTGTGTTTATCTCGCTGTAGCCCCACGCCTGAGACTGCTCAAAGCTCAGAACAGGATCAAGATGTACCAGAGAGTGCACAGAAGGTAAATATTTCATTTTTATTGCACACCTGGTAGTAGTTGCTCCAGTACTTCGGTAGGTAGGCTTCAATGTACATGTAAAATTGCTCAAAAATATGAATGAGTTAATTTGTGCCACTGAAGAAGATTTCAGATAAGTTACATCTTTGTTGACGTCCCAGATTCTTCCATCACCATCCCTGGGTATGTCCTGTCCCACCGGCAGGACAGACCGACCAGAGGTGGCGGTACAGTGATATACAGTTAGGGAGGAAGTGGCCCTGGAAGTCCTCAACATTGACTCTGGACCCCATGAAATCTCATGGCATCAGGTCAAACATGGGCAAGGAAACCTCCTGCTGATTACCACCAACCGCCCTCCCTCGGCTGATGAATCAGTCCTCTTCCATGTTGAATACGACTTGGAGGAAGCACTGAGGATAGCAAGGGCACAGAATGTTCTCTGGGTGGGGGACTTCAATGTCCATCACCAAGAGTGGCTCAGTAGCACCACTACTGATCGAGCTGGCCGAGCCCTGAAGGACATAGCTGCCAGACTGGGCCTGCGGCGGGTGATGAGCGAACCAACACGAGGAAAAAACTTACTTGACCTCGTCCTCACCAATCTACCTGTCGCAAATGCATCTGTCCATGACAATATTGGTAGGAGTGACCACCGCAGAGTCCTCGAGGAGACGAAGTCCCGTCTTCGCACTGGAGACACCATCCAACGTGTTGTGTGGCATTACCACCGTGCTAAATGGGATAGATTCAGAACAGATCTAGCAGCTCAAAACTGGGCATCCATGAGGCGCTGTGGGCCATCAGCAGCAGCAGAATTGTATTCCAGCACAATCTGTAACCTCGTGGCCCAGCATATTCCTCACTCTACCATTACCAACAAGCCAGGGATCAACCCTGGTTCAATGTGGAGTGTAGAAGAGCATGCCAGGAGCAGCACCAAGCGTACCTAAAAATGAGGTGCCAACCTGGTGAAGCTACAACTCAGGACCACATGCATGCTAAACAGCGGAAGCAACATGCTATAGACAGAGCTAAGCGATTCCACAACCAACGGGTCAGATTAAAGCTGTGCAACCTGCCACATCCAGTTATGAATGGTGGTGGACAATTAAACAACTAATGGGAGGGGGAGGCTCTGTAAACATCCCCATCCTCAATGATGGCGGAGTCCAGCACGTGAGTGCAAAAGACAAGGCTGAAGCGTTTGCAACCATCTTCAGCCAGAAGTACCGAGTGGATGATCCATCTCGGCCTCCTCCTGATATCCCCACCATCACAGAAGCCAGTCTTCAGCCAATTCGATTCACTCCACGTGATATCAAGAAACGGCTGAGTGCACTGGATACAGCAAAGTCTATGGGACCCGACAACATCCCGGCTGTAGTGCTGAAGACCTGTGCTCCAGAACAAGCTGCGCCTCTAGCCAAGCTGTTCCAGTACAGCTACAACACTGGCATCTACCCGACAATATGGAAAATTGCCCAGGTATATGCTGTCCACAAAAAGCAGGACAAATCCAATCCGGCCAATTACCGCCCCATCAGTCTACTCTCAATCATCAGCAAAGTGATGGAAGGTGTCGTCGGCAGTGCTATCAAGCGGCACTTACTCACCAATAACCTGCTTGCCGATGCTCAGTTTGGGTTCCGCCAGGACCACTCGGCTCCAGACCTCATTACAGCCTTGGTCCAAATGGACAAAAGAGCTGAATTCCAGAGGTGATGTGAGAGTGACTGCCCTTGTCATCAAGGTAGCATTTGACCGAGTGTGGCACCAAGGAGCCCTCGTAAAATTGAAGTCAATGGGAATCAGGGGGAAAACTCTCCAGTGGCTGGAGTCAGACCTAGCACAAAGGAAGATGGTAGTGGTTGTTGGAGGCCAATCATCTCAGCCCCAGGACATTGCTGCAGGTGTTCCTCAGGGCAGTGTCCTAGGCCCAACCATCTTCAGCTGCTTCATCAATGACCCTCCCTCCATCATAAGGTCAGAAATGGGGATGTTCGCTGACGAGTGCACAGTGTTCAGTTCCATTCACAACCCCTCAGATAATAAAGCAGTCCGAGCCCGCATGCAGCAAGACCTGGACAACATCCAGGCTTGAGCTGATAAGTGGCAAGTAACATTCGCGCCAGACAAGTGCCAGGCAATGAGTATCTCCAACAAGAGAGTGTCTAACCACCTCCCCTTGACATTCAACGGCATTACCATCGCCGCATCCCCCACCATCAACATCCTGGGGGTCACCATTGACCAGAAACTTAACTGGACCAGCCATATAAATACTGTGGCTGCAAGAGCAGGTCAGAGGCTGGGTATTCTGCGGCGTGTGACTCACCTCCTGACTCCCCAAAGCCTTTCCACCATCTACAAGGCACAAGTCAGGAGAATGATGGAATACTCTCCACTTGCCTGGATGAGTGCAGCTCCAACAACACTCAAGAAGCTCGACACCATCCAGGACAAAGCAGCCCGCTTGATTGGCACCCCATCCACCACCCTAAACATTCACTCCCTTCACCACCGGCGCACTGTGGCTGCAGTGTGTACCATCCACAGGATGCACTGCAGCAACTCGCCTAGGCTTCTTCGACAGCAGCTCCCAAACCCGCGACCTCTACCACCTAGAAGGACAAGAGCAGCAGGCACATGGGAACAATACTACCTGCACGTTCCCCTCCAAGTCACACACCATCCCGACTTGGAAATATATTGCTGTTCCTTCATCGTCGTTGGGTCAAAATCCTGGAACTCCCTTCCTAACAACACTGTGGGAGAACCTTCACCACACGGACTGCAGCGGTTCAAGAAGGCGGCTCACCACCACCTTCTCAAGGGCAATTAGGGATGGGCAATAAATGCTGGCCTCGCCAGCGACGCCCACTTCCCATGAAAGAATTAAAAAAAAGAAGCTGATCTAAACTGGGCAGTGGTAAGGGAACTACAGCTGAGCTCAATGCCCTAAATTTAGGAATGGGACAAATCAGCCAGGATTCCTACTTCTCATAATTGTCCAGTAAGCCCTACTGAAAAGTGTATGTATGTGAATTTTGGGTGAGTAGGGAATCAGGTTGAACTTTGATTTGTCCCTCTCCCACCCTCCACCAAAGTCCTATTGTCGACCAACATTCATTATTGTCTGGTGATTTCTCAAACAGCAAGACTAATCACTTGAGCGAAGTGATAGAGTGTTGCTGTCATCTTTGGAACTTTATCCCAGCATGGATCAGCACCTTCAGGCAAAGAGAAGAGAAAACTGGTGGAATTGTTTTTATAAATTGAAGAACCATAAGAATTTTCCATTCCTCCAATAACTTCATTCAATTTTCCTGTCTCCAAACTCATCAATTTCATAATTGTTGTCCTCATTTACAAGTGCCTTATGGTCTTGCCACTCCATACCTTTGCAACCTCTTTCAGCTCTACATTCTAACACATGCCCCTCTGACCTTCTGACTCTAGCCTCCTTTGTATCCTCCTTTCCTTGGTCCACCATCAGGAGCAGAACCTTTAGCCTTCTTGATCCCAAACTAGAACCACTCTCCCTAAACCTCTCCATCATGCTGTCTCTCTCCCTTGCTTCAATAGCCTCCTTAAAACCTACCTCTTTGAACTTGCCATTAGTTATCATCCCTAACACTTCCCCCACCATTGTTTGCTATCCAGTTATTTTTCACATTCTGAAATCCTTTGGGATGTTTTATAATGTTAAAGGTACTATGAAAGTGCAACATGTTTATTAAAAAAAGAGAAGTCTCACATACAAAAAACCATCCAGCATTAAAATTTTAACTGTTAGGGCACCTCTTGTGCAAGCAACTTATATTGGTTGCATTTTCATCCAAATCAGGGAGAAACAACTGAAGAAGTGGCTGAGAAAGCTGATCAGAGGCCCGCTTCAGAATCTCCCAAATCACCAGAATTAGTTAGAGATGTTCCAGGGGATACAGAAACAAATATGGTAAATGTCTATATTTTATAGTACTTTTGATATTTTATTATACTGTGTATTGTTCTTGTAATGTTTAAAATTTAAAATTAGAACAAAATACCTCCCCCATCCTCTATGGCCCAGTTGATAAATGGAGTGCCAAATGTGATAGTGAGCCATGCAGACCAGGAAAGTACCAGCAATGCCTGGTCTGAGGTAGCTAATCATGACTGGGCAGTGCTAGGGGAGCTACACTTGACCTCAATGTCCCTGGTATGGAATTGTTTTTTATAAATTGAAGAACTATAAGAGTATTCCATTCCTCCAATAATTTAAAACATTTTCCCATCTCCAAACTCATCAATTTCACAATTATCCTCATTTGCAAATGCCGTATAATTTTGCCACTGCAAATCTTTGCAACCTCTTTCAGCTCTGCATTCCAACACACGCACTCTGATCTGACTCTGGCCTCCTTTGCATCCTTCTTCCCTTGGTCCACCATGAGGGGCAGAACCTTTAGCCTTTTTGATCCCAAACCTGAAACAATTTCCTTAAACCTCTCTATCACGCTGCATTTCTCCCTTCCTTCAGTGGCCTCCTTAAAACCTACCTCTTTGACCTTGCCTTTAGTCACCATCCCTAACACTTCCCCCATCACTGCTTGATATCCAGTTATTTTTCACATTCTGAAATCCTTTGGGATGTTTTATTATGTTAAAGGTGCTACGAAAGTGCAACATGTTCATTAAAAAAAGAGAAGTCTCACTTCCAAAAAACCATCCAGCATTAAAATTTTAACTGTTATGGCACCTCTTTTGCCAGCAACTTATAATTGATTTCATTTTCATGCAAATCAGGGAGAAACTACTGAAGGTGTGGCTGAGGAAGCAGATCGGAGGCCCGCTTCAGAATCTCCCAAATCACCAGAATTAGTTGGAGATGTTCCAGGGGATACACAAACAAACATGGTAAATGTCTATATTTTATAGTACTTTTGATATTTTATTATTCTGTGTATTGTTCTTGTAAATACTGTGGCTACAAGAGCAGGTCAGAGGCTGGGTATTCTGCGGCGAGTGACTCAACTCCTGATTCCCCACAGCCTTTCCACCATCTACAAGGCACAAGTCAGGAGTGTGATGGAATACTCTTCACTTGCCTGGATGAGTGCAGCTCCAACAACACTCAAGAAGCTCGACACCATCCAGGACAAAGCAGCCCACTTAATTGGTACTCCATCCACCACCTTAAACTTCCACTCCCTTCACCACTGGCAGAACCGTGGCTGCTCTGAGTATCATCCACAGGATGCACTGCAGCAACTCGTCAAGGCTTCTTTGACAGCACCTCCCAAACCTGCGTCCTCTACCACCTAGAAGGACAAGGGCAGCAGGCACATGGGAACAACACCACCTGCACGTTCCCCTCCAAGTCACACACCATCCTGACTTGGAAATATATCGCCGTTCCTTCATCGTCGCTGCGTCAAAATCCTGGAACTCCCTACCAAACAGCACTGTGGGAGAACCTTCACCACACGGACTGCACCGGTTCATGGTGGCGGCTCACCACCACCTTCTCAAGGGCAATTAGGGATGGGCAATAAATGCTGGCCTTGCCAGCGACGCCACAGCCCATGAACAACTAAAAAAAATGTTTAAAGTTTCAAATTGGAACAAAATACCTCCCCCAGCCTCAATGGCTCAGTTGATAAATGGAGTGCCAAATGTGATAGTGAGCCACGCAGACCAGGAAAGTACCAGCAATGCCTGGTGTGAGGTAGCTAATCATGACTGGGCAGTGCTAGGGGAGCTACACTTGACCTCAATGTCCCTGGTATGGAATTGTTTTTTATAAATTGAAGAACCATAAGAGTATTCCATTCCTCCAATAATTTTTAAAATTTTCCCATCTCCAAACTCATCAATTTCACAATTGTCCTCATTTGCAAATGCCGTATAATTTTGCCACTGCGAATCTTTGCAACCTCTTTCAGCTCTGCATTCCAACACACGCACTCTGATCTTACTCTGGCCTCCTTTGCATCCTTCTTCCCTTGGTCCACCATGAGGGGCAGAACCTTTAGCCTTTTTGATCCCAAACCTGAAACACTCTCCTTAAACCTCTCCATCATGCTGCCTCTCTCCCTTCCTTCAGTGGTCTCCGTAAAACCTACCTCTTCGACCTTGCCTTTAGTCACTATTTCTAACACTTCCCCCACCACTGCTTGCTATCCAGTTATTTTTCACATTCTGAAATCCTTTGGGATGTTTTATTATGTTAAAGTGCAATGAAAGTGCAACTTGTTGTTAAAAAAAGAGACTCACTTACAAAAAAAAACCATCCAGCATTAAAGCTTTAACTGTTAGGGCAAATCTGCATAATGATCAGATAATTGGTTTCATTTTCATGCAAATCAGGGAGAAGTTACTAAAGATGTGACTGAGGAAGGAGATCAGATGCCCACTTCAGAACCTCCCAAATCACCAGATATTATTGGAGATGTTCCAGGAGATACACAAACAAATATGGTAAAGGTCTATATTTTTAGTACTTTTAATATTTTATTCTGTGGATTGTAATTTGTAAAGTTTAATATTAAAAAAAGTACCTCCCCATCCTCTATGGCCCAGTTGGTAAATGGAGTGCCAAGTGTGATAGTGAGCTATGCAGACCAGGAAGGTACTATCAATGCCTGGTCTGAGGTAGCTGATCTCAAATGGGCAGTGGTAGGGGAGCTACCTCAATGTTCTTGGTGTAGAAAGGGAACAAGTCAGCCAGGATTCCCATTTCTGATCAGTATCCAGTGAGCTCTACTGAAAAGTGTATGTATGTAAACTTTGGGTGAGCATAGAATCAGTTTCAACTTTGATTGCTTCCTCTCCCACCCTCCACCAAAGTCCTATTGTCAGCTAACATTCATTATGTAGGCTGATTCCGCGTACATCAAGAGTGGTCACTTGAGCGAAGTGGTACAGTGGTCACTTGAGCGAAGTGGTAGAGTGGTGCTGCCGTCTTTGGAACTTTATCCTTGCATGGATCAGCACCTTCAGTCAAAGAGGAGAGAAAACTGGTGGAATTGATTTAGTAAATTAAAGAACCATAAGAGCTTTCCATTCCTCCAATAATGTTCTTAAATTTTAACCTGTTATATTTTCATTTTATTATAAAACTGTTACCACAGTCTCCAAAGGAAATGGTAATATTATTATATATGTACACTCTAATGCAGCTTAGAATATTAATACACCACAGCACTATATCAATGAATGGTAGGATGTATTTTTGGCCGGGAAATTCCTCAGAGCTGGTCCCGATCTTCCGCTGTAACTTTATTGGAAATGCGGCAGACATGTATACGGGGTTTCTGCCACAGTTACGATGGTGAAGCAGGGAACAATGTCCTTTATTTTCCTGTCCTTTATTTTTTCACAGGATATGGGTAACACTGGCAATGTCACTTTCATTATCCATCCCTGGTTGCCCCTATGAAGATAGTGTTAGGTCTTTGTAATTCCAAACAGGGTGAATTCTCAATTATGGCCATGACTAGATGAACAGGAGAGAGACATATCCCCACAGGATGTGGGGTGGAAGGAGGAAAAAAACAAAACATAAATTTAAATTGGGGATAAACCTACACATTATGAATATAAATATAGTGAAAAAGATTTCCTCTGAAAGTTGCATATGTCAAAATCGTAATCAGTTGTTTATAAATGAAATAATTAACAAAAATGATAATCTGCTAAAATATAAGTGTTATATCTTTGGGTTTCTTTTACCCTAGATATTTTTGGCTTCTATATTTTAAACTACTCTCCTAGGTGAGTGCTGGCTCCCTACATCCTCGTGAGTGCTTTTACTTGCTCTGTTATCTAAATAAATTTCACAATGTGCCTCGGATAATGAACACTTGGCAGTCCACTTACTCTTTTGTGTCAATTGGGTCAATCCCGGGTTCTTCCTTATCTCCAAAAGGTGGTGAAACAACACTTCACCAAACCTTGTTTTAGGCTTTAACTGCCAAACAAATTCATTAAACAGTAAAGAACAAGTGGATTCTAGCAGTAAAATAATGTATGGCCGGGGTGGGGTGGGGGGGGGTGATTTTCACCTTCATGGTTTGTGCAGTAAACTGGCAGAGCAGATTGCTTGCCCATTACACAATCCACCTAATTTTCATTTCTGCAAATCTGGTGGGTTCTATAATTGGTGATTGATCAGCTCTACCAGTTTACCGCAAAGACTGTGAAGTTGAAAATGACCCCCGTATTTTACAGTAGTACCTAAGCTTAAATTCCTCATTGTAATATAAAATAAATAATTCATCATTTCTATGCTAAGTAAATATTAATTAATTTTTATATGCAGTTTATTTTATCCTCCCACCAACTATAGAAGTATCAGACTGGTTAACAATTTTCAGAAGTTTCAGACAGGTTCACTTTGAAGATTATAGTCAGCCTCTTGACTTTTTGAAAGCATCTTCATCAGACAGTGACTTGTGGGGTACAACAGGGATCAGTGCTTGGGCCCCAGCTATTCACAATATATATCAATGATTTGGATGAGGGAACCAAATGTAATATTTCCAGGTTTGCTGACGACACAAAACTAGGTGGGATCGTGAGTTGTGAGGAGGATGCAAAGAGGCTTCAAGGCGATTTTGACAAGTTGAGTGAATGGGCAAATACATGGCAGATGCAGTATAATGTGGATAAATGTGAAGTTATGCACTTCGGAAGGAAGAACAGAAAGGCAGAGTGTTATTTAAATGATGATAGATTGGGAAATGTTGATGTACAAAGGGACCTGGGTGTCCTTGTACACCAGTCACTAAAAGCAAACATGCAGGTGCAGCAAGCAGTTAGGAAGGCAAATGGTATGTTGGCCGTCATTGCAAGAGGATTTGAGTACAGGAGCAAGGATGTCTTACTGCAGTTATACAGGGCCTTGGTGAGACCACGCCTGGAGTATTTTGTGTAGTTTTGGTCTCCTTACCTAAGAAAGGATATACTTGCCATAGAGGGAGTGCAGTGAAGGTTCACCAGACTGATTCCTGGGATGGCAGGACTGTCGTATGAGGAGAGATTGGGTCGACTCAGCCTGTATTCACTCAAATTTAGAAGAATGAGAGGGGATCTCATTGAAACGTATAAAATTCTGACAGGGCTAGACAGACTGGATGCAGGGAGGATGTTTCCCCTGGCTGGTGGGTCCAGAACGAGGGATCACAGTCTCTGGATATGGAGTAGGACATTTAGGACTGAGATGAGGAGAAATTTTTTCACTCAGAGAGTGGTGAACCTGTGGAATTCTCTACCACAGAAGGCTGTGGAGGCCAAGTCACTGAATATATTTAAGAAGGAGCTAGATAGATTTCTAGACACAAAAGGCATCAAGGGGTATGGGGAGAGATCGGGAATATGGTATTGAGCTAGAGGATCAGCCATGATCATATTGAATGGCGGAGCAGGCTCAAAGGGCCGAATGGCCTACTCCTGCTCCTATTTTCTATGTTTCTATATTCATTTGAAAAGTGCAGGTTGATAAATCCCTTTGGAGCTAATCAGAGTTTAAATAAATGTATGTTAATTTCAAAAAGCAACCAATATGTTTGAACAAATTACACAGCCACATTTTTATTTGAATTGAGTGGCTAAAACTAATTGTGAGGCAACCAACCAGCTCTTCGTTGCTTAGGCTGGGACATGATTTCTGTGAGGAAGCTATCTTTTGGCCTTTTATATAATGTGACTAATGCCGACCTAAATGTTAGACAAAAATTGGTTCATTTTTGTCACAATAAGTTCATATTGCATCTGCAGACCTCAACAGAGATGCTGGCATCCTGCACTGTAATCAAACCACAAAAAGGCATGCTTGAGCTTGGGCGGTAGGACTCCCACCACCAACTTTCCAGCCTACTGGATAGCTTATGTTATCTAGATGCCCTAGCTAGCACTTCCCAGAGCACATTGAAGTGCTTAAAACTCTACGTCAAGGAGTGGTAAGACATTTTTATGTCTCTGGTGTCTCAATTTCAGACAGGTCAGCATAGAGCACAGCATATAGTTGTGGTTGGGCACTTTGTGACTATTTTTTTTTCAAAAAATATACTTTATTCATAAAATTTGTAGCAAAAACATACAATACATTTGTCATTTCACATTCCAATCGTACACAATACAGATTATACAATTTGCAGGTTAAATCAAGTACAGTTCAATGAACACATTGTGCATAATTACAGTTCATGACACTCTGGGGTGTCTCATTGCATTATACTCAATACAGATTATTGATTTCAGATTCATTACAGGTGCATTACAGCAATTTGAATTTTACATTCTGCCCGGGGGGGGTTTTCCCTGATTGCAGCCCCTCGATATACAATGGCGGGAAGGCTCTAAATGGTTGCCTTTCCCCACAGAGCCTTTGTGGCGGCCGCACCTAGCTTCAGTGCATCCCTGAGCACGTAATCCTGGATCTTGGAATGTGCCAGTCTGCAACACTCGGTTGAGGACAGCTCCGTGCACTGGAAGAGCAGCAGGTTTCGGGCAAACCAAAGGGCGTCTTTCACCGAGTTAATGGTCTTCCAGCAGCAGTTGATGTCTGTCTCGGTGTGCGTCCCCAGGAACAGCCCGTAGAGCACAGAGTCCTGTGTTACAGAGTTGCTCGGGACGAACCTGGACAGATACCACTGCATCTCTCTCCAGACCTTCTTTGCAAAGGCGCATTCCAGAAGGAGATGGATGCCGGTTTCGTCTGCACCGCAGCCTCCTCGGGGACAATGTCCGGGAGTGCATGAAGGATCTGACGGGAAGGGCCCTTCTCACCACCAGCCAAGCTATGTCTTGGTGCTTGTTTGAAAGTTCTGGCGATGAGGCGTTCTGCCAAATGATATTGACAGTCTGCTCGGGGAACCAACAGGATCCATCGTCTCCTTTTCCCGCCGGGTCTCGAGGACGTTACGTGCGGACCACTTACTGATCGCCTTGTGGTCGAAAGTGTTTTTTGCATAAACTTTTCGACGAGTGCCTCCGCTGCCTGGGATCGTCACCCCTCTTATGCCCGCGTCCCTCCTGATGGACTCGGCAAAGGGTTTGATGCAGCACACGAACAAGACGGAGGAGAGAGGACAGCCCTGCCTGACTCCAGATTTGATCGGGAAGCTTTCTGATTCCCACCCGTTGATTGAAACGGCGCTACCGATGTTTGTGTAAAGCAGTTGGATCCAATTGCGGATTCCCTCCCCAAACCCCATTTTGGAGAGCACGTCCATCATGTACGTGTGGGATATTCTGTCAAAGGCCTCCTCCTGGTCCAGGCTGATCAGGTAGGTATTCACCCCCCTGTCCTGTACGTAGGCGATCGTATCCCTGAGTAGCGCCAGGCGATCAGAGATCTTCCTGCCGGGCATGGCGCAGGTCTGATCGGGGTGAAATACCACCCCCAGGGCTGACTTGACCCGATTGGCGATGACCTTGGACAGAATTTTGTAGTCCATGTTAAGTAGTGAGATGGGAAATTTTTGATTTCTTCCCTCTCCCCCTTCCGCTTGTAGATGAGGGTGATGATGCCTTTCCGCATGGAGTCTGACATGCTGCCTGCCAGAAGCATACCCCCGTACACTTCCAGCAGGTCTGGGCCTATCCAGTCCCACAGAGCCGAGTACAACTCCACCGGTAAGCCGTCGCTTCCGGGAGTCCTACTCTTCTCAAAGGAACGGACGGTCTTTGTCAGTTCATCCAGAGTTAGCGGTTGATCCAGACTCTCCCGCTTGCTGTCGTCTAGAACCTCCGTGATAGATGCCAAGAAGGACTGGGAGGCCGCGCTGTCTGTGGGCTTCATGTCGTACAGTCCGGCATAAAAGGATTTGCAGATCCTCATTATGTCGGGCTGCGAGGATGTGACCGAGCCATCCTCTTCCTTCAGGCTGCTGATCACAGAGCTCTCTCTGTGCACCTTTTGGAAGAAGAAATGCGAGCAAGTCTTGTCCTGCTCCATGGAGCGGACTCTGGACCGGAAAATGATCTTGGAGGCCTCAGAAGCAAAGAGCGAGGCTTGCTGGTCCTTCACCTCTCTGAGTTCCTCCTCGACATCGATCCCCATCGACTGCAGCAGGAGAAGATTCTGCATGCTTTTCTGGAGTCGGAATGTTTCCCTCTGCCTCTCTCTTGCCTTGTGAACATCTTTGAGGATGAAGAACCTCTTGATGTTCGCCTTGATGGCTTCCCACCAGTGCATTGGGGAGTCAAAGAGGGGCCTTACAGTTCTCCAACCTTTGTAGTCCCTCTTCAGTTCCTCAATGTTTCCCGGGCTCAACAGTTTCACGTTCAGCTTCCATGTCCCTCTGCCCACTCTCTGATCGTCCTGTAGGTGACAGTCGGCCAGGAGGAGGCAGTGGTCAGAGAAGAACACCGGTGTGACTTTGGTGGATCTGACCTTGAGCGTCGGGGACACAAACAGGAAGTCTATCCTGGAACGGACGGACCCGTCTGGTCTGGACCAGTTGTATTGACGTGCCGCTCCGTCTGCAGGGTTGCTGAAGACGTCGCACAGCTTGGTGTCTTTCACCGCTTCCATCAGGAGTTTGGATGTGGTGTCCAGTTTGTTGTCGGCTCTGCCGGATCGTCCAGCCGCATCAATGATGCAGTTGAAATCACCGCCGAGAATGACCGGCCTGGACGTCGCCGGCAGCAGTGGGAGCTGCTGGAAGACGGCCAGACGTTCACTGTTTAGAGTCGGGGCGTACACGTTGATCAGTCGGAGCGGAGTGTTTTTGTACATTACATCTGCTACGAGGAGGCAGCCCCCCACCACCTCCTTTACTTCGGTGATGGTGAAGTTGCCTCCCCGCAGCAGAATCCCCAGGCCAGAGGCACGGCTGTCATTGCCTCCCGACCAGATCGACGGCCCGTGGGCCCACCGCTGTGACCATTGCCGGTAATTGCTGAGGTGCGGCAGGCCGCACTCCTGCAAGAATAGCAGGTCGCTCTTGACCTGGGCCAGGTAGTCCAAGGTCGACACACATTGCGTAGTGCATTTAACGCTACGCACGTTGATGGATGCGACTTTCAGACCCATTTTAACAACAGTTTAAAGTCTCACCCAACAGTCCGTTTGCTGTTTCCAGCTCTTGGCCGTGTCTTTGCATCAAGGTGATCTTTGCAAAGTGTTCCACGTTCCCTGAGTTAAGGTACGAGTCCTGTTCTGCCTCAGAGAGGGGGTCGTAGTTCCGCCTGGTGACATTGGCGGTTTGGTGTCGGGGGGAGGGCCCGTGCGATCCAGTTTTGTATAGCTCCTATAGTCAGAGTTGCATTGATGAAGGACTGGCACCAAGTTGGTAGTCCTTCATCTCACTCATGAGTGGTATGAAATAGCACAGAGAAACCAAAGAGAGTGAATTGAAAATAGCTTAGAAAGAGAGTGTCTCAATTACAAAAAAGTCCATAATTGTGAGTTATTTACTGTCAGAGTATCTGTTGCAAAGTATTTAATAATTGTTGTATTTTTATGCAAATCAGGAAGCAGGTATTGAAGGTAGGGCTGAGGAAGTAGAACCTCCCACTTCACCAGAATTGGTTGAAGATGTTCCAGAGGACACAGAAGCAGGACTGGAAAAGGTCTATTATCTAATATTTTTAATATTTTGTTCTGTGGACTTGTAATTTGTGACATTTAATATTTAACATTTAATATTCTGAAAAATTAACTACACTGTCTGCTCCTGATTGCTAAAACGTGCCTGTGTATAGACGTCAGGTTAGAATGGGATCATGCTCGACTTTGGTTATATCATGTCCACCAGAAAGCATTGCTTACAAAGTGGACAAAGAAGCCTCTTCCTCCTTCCCTGAGTAGTTTTCCTATCTTCTCCAGATAATCCATTGAAGATCTAAAAAGCTGTTCATTTGGAAAAAGCCTGACTATAAATCTCACTGGAGACTAGGATGCAAACTCAATTGAGCACATTAAAGTGCCAAAATTCTGTGCTGAGGAGAGGTAGGATGTGGATTGGCATTCATACTTCACACAATGAACTTCCAATTGCAAGGCATGCCACCACGAGGAGGTACCTAGATAAGGAGTAAGGTGCTTTCACACAAGAGATAGAAAAGTCCTGGCATTGTAATGTACTGCCTACTCGACAGTTTCAGAGCAGGCAGATTGACAATTGAGTCCTAGCAGGAGGTTGTTGCCTGCCTCAGATATGGATGGCATGGCATGGCACAGAGAAACCAAGAATGGGGAATGGGAGAACATAATTTAGAAAGATAGCAAAATAAGGTTCCAACACTTAACATTTTAACTGTCAAGGCACCAGATAATTGGTTGCATTTTCCTGTGAAGCAGGAGGATACTAAAGGTGCAGCTGAAGAAAGGGATGGTAAGCCTGCTTCAGAATTGGTTGAACCTGTTCCAGAGGAAGTGCAAAAAATGTCCATTGTATTTTCTATTTTTAAAAAACAAATGATTATTCTGTGGATTGTTTTATGATAATTTCTAATGTTAAATGTTAGAAAGTGTTTTCTGAAAAATGAAGAAACATTTAACATTTTCTATTTTTCACATAATTCCCTGTGGGTTAACATTACTGTTAAAATAGCAGATAGTGCTTAATGCATTCATACGACACTACTATTATCACTAAAATGTTTTTGACCTATTGTTAACAAAAAATGCAATCAGTTATAACATAATTCATAATCACCAGTCATTTAATAATTGTTGGAAATGAAGCTGATTTTATCTTTTTTTTATAACCATATAACATTGATCACAGATGATGCCGGATGAGTTTGCATTCGAGGTGATAGAGCCCTCCACAGAAGAGGTAGAGGCTACTTTTGAGCCAGTTGATGCTCAACAGCTTATAATTGAAAAGAGCAATGCATCCTCACAAAGCAGCACCAAAGAACCTGCTAGACCAGAACTGCTGAATTTAGGTAAATCCCTCAAAATTAGCACTGGTGATATGAATGCCAGATGAATTCTGGATGTTGGACCTGTGAAAGTAGATCGCTCATATGTGAAAATCAATAGTGGGACCACTGTAATCTTTACCTGGGGATCAAGCTCACAAGCTATTTCTTAATTTTAAAACCAATTTTCATGAGAGGTACTGAATTTTTAAAAAAATGAAGTACTAGATGAGAATGAATCAGCATTTTGCTGCAATCACTACTTACAAAAACATCAATTTGCTGCTGCATGAATCAATCCTTATGTTCCAATAACCTAACAGAAACTTATTCAGCAAGAATTCACATTAAAATTTTTGTATGTTGCGTGCAGAATATTTTATTAGTATTGCAAAGATTTATTTGATAATATATATGTGAGAGACAATACTACACTGATAGTAATGTATTACTGATTTTGTAAGCTTGAACAACAACAACTTGCATTTATATAGCGCCTTTAATGTAGAAAAACGAACCAAGCTGTTTCACGGAGGTATACTCGCACAAAAACAGACGCCCAGACAAAGAAGGAGATATTAGAAGGGGTGACCAAAAGCTTGGTCAAAGAGGTGGGCTTTAAAGAGGTTATTAAAGGAGGAGAGACGGTGGGGTTTAAGGAGGCAATTGCAGCGTGTTGGGCCTAGATGGCTGAAGGCACGACCGTTAAAGGTGGAGTGAAGGGAGGGAAGGAAACACAAAAGGTTAGTCAGAGGAACGAAGAGTTCTGGGGTGGGGCGGGCCGGGGCGGTGGGGGGGGGGGGGGGGGAGTTGTAGAGCTGGAGGAGGTTATAGAGATAGAAGGGGATGATGCCTTAAAGGATTTAAACACAGGGATGAGAATTTTAAATTGGAGGCATTGGAGGACCGGGAGCCAATGTAGGTCAGCAAGGGCAGGGGTGATGGGTGAGCGGGATGGTGCAGAATAGGATACAGGCAGCAGAGTTTTGGATGAGCTGAAGTTTATAGAGTGTGGAGGATGGGAGGCCGGACAGGAGAGCATCGTAACGGTCGAGTCTGGAGTTGACAAAGGCATGGACGACAGCTTCAGCTGCAGATCAGCTGAGGCAGGGGCAGAGACAGGTCATGTTATGTTATGGAGGGGCAAGTGGGTGGCCTCAATGATGGAGAGAATATGGGGTTGAGTATGATGCAAAGTTTATGAGCAGTCTAGTTCAACCTGACATAGTGGCGAGGGTACGGAGTTAGTGGAGGGGGCCGAAGATGATGGTTTTGGTTTTCCTGATGTTCAACAGGAGGAAATTTCAGCTCATCCAAGACTGAATGTTCGATAAGCACAGGCAGTGGAGGGGTCGAGAGGTGCTGGAGTGGTAGAACTGGGTCTCATCAGCTTATTTGTGGACTTTGATCCCATGTCATTGGATGATGTCACCAAGAGGCAGCATGTAGATGAGGAAGAGGAGGGGGCCAAAGATAGATTCTTGAGGCACTCCTGAGGTAACAATGGAAGAGAAACCATTGCTGGAGATGCTCTGGCTACAGTTTGATATGTAACAGTGGAACCAAGCAGGGCAGTCCCACTGAGCTGGTGACTGCATTGAACTTAGTCGGGCCAACATTAGGGTGCTACATTAGCTTCAGTGCCCTGGGTTACAAAGGCTAAAATCAACCATTATTCATGCTTCCACCATTGTCCATTGATACCTACTTAAAGTCCTAATGTTGACATTGGATGAGGACATAATCCAAATTGGTTGTTATATGATTACAGTCAAAATAGATTGTCAAGGCTCATACGTGAATACCACCATTTAGGTGAGTACCAGAGGGAAGAAGAGTAGGTAGAACTGTCTACATCTTCAAGTGAAGAGGAGAAAGGAAAAAATTGGTGAGAGAAAGAAGTCCCCAACTGAAGCCACCTCTTTCCCCAGTATTAATTCCAATCTATTATTTCCACACCTCACCACTTCCATCAGAACTTCCCAGATGCCAATACCAGCCCCTCACCTCAGCTAAATCCCTTAGAGCACCATTCGCAATGTTCCCCTCCCACTGCTCCTGGATCCAAAACCCACTCTTCCACCATTTCTTTACCCCAAAACTCCATCTCACCACTACTAGAACTTCAAAATACCACTCCTAATATTCCCACACCCAGATCCAGAGACCTCTATGCCAAATGCACCCACTTCTTGGGATCCAGTCTACTGCTCTCAGATACAGTAATCCCCTTCCTGAGACTCCAGGGTCATCCTCCCAGCACGTCTCACTCCAGCACCTACCTCCAATCACTACCAAACCCGCAAGATTCAAGTTGCAGACTGCAAGAACCCCTCTTGGTAATCTGATATTCCCACTACTTCCAGACCTATACATTCTCCTCCCAAATCCTTCCACACCCGATGACTCTCTCTGCACCCCCCCCCCCCCCCACCCCGACCCCCCGAACTCCTCATGCTCCCAAAATTAGAGAATCCACTCTTCTGGGTGAGAAGGAAATTCATGAAGGTTTACAGCCTAGATTATGTGCTCAAGTCTGTAGTGGGGCTTTAATGCACAACCTTCTGACTCAGAGGTGAGAGTGCTATCAACTGAACCAAAAAATTCAGTACATAAGTAAGCCATAAAATTAACTACATAGGTAAACAAACATTTAATAATAATTATGGCCACTGATTTACAATTTCCATAAAAATATGGACATAATGACAAAATTTGAGTTCAAATATGCCACCAACATAACGCTTTGTAAGAAAAACATAATTTTACTTATTCAATAACCATAAATCCTTG
This sequence comes from Heptranchias perlo, assembly GCF_035084215.1. NCBI lineage: Eukaryota > Metazoa > Chordata > Chondrichthyes > Hexanchiformes > Hexanchidae > Heptranchias > Heptranchias perlo. Next base: position 17,069,109 of record NC_090347.1, read on the forward strand.
GCCCTGAGAATATGCTGTACATTCCATGACATGAAATAGCTTATCCTCTGCCTCACAATGAACAATGCCACAGGAGATCTACTTGTGCTATTTCAAGTACTTTAACAATACATGCACTTCCTGACAATCATGCATAAGATTTCCACACATTTGAAATGTCATGGACTGTCTAATGCAAATTTCCGTATATGGTTAAAAAGTCACTTGCAAGGTACTTGCAAAAACTCTCCAAGAATACTGGAACCAGAGGCTAGAGTTTCCCACTTATGGCATTTGCTAACTTGCAGTTATCCTGTCCATTGAAATGAATGGGTTGGGGGTGGGGTGGGGTGGGGTGTGGGGGGAGGCGACTGCATACTGGCAAGCACACATGTGGAAAGCCCCAGCCAGAATGTCTGCAGTCTCTTAAATGACTTCTGTGTGAATTCATCCATTGTTTACATAACAGAAATGAGTCTTTATAGCTTTAAAGAGATACACGCCTACACTTTAGCAGAAGAATAATGCATTGTGACTTACAATAATGTTCCTGAACTTATAAAGCAGCACATTCCCATCTTGTTATCAGGAGCAGCATCATGGGAGATCTGCTAGTTTCTCTATGTATTTTAACCAAAAAACCCATTGAAATGTTAGTAGTATTACTTTGTATGTTCCATTGTTTTCTGTATTTCAGGAGAAATAAATATCTTTCCCTGTTTCCCCAGGCTTGCAATTAGAATGTCCTCCCAGCCCCAACTTTGTATGTGAGTCAGATGAAGAATCAGATGAAGAATCAAATACGGATGAAGAACAGACAGAATTGGTTGTGCTTGACCCAGATCATGTAAGAAATGTTTTAGCATTAGACAGTTCATCCAAATCAGAGCCTGAAGGTCATTATTTTCAAAATCAGTACGTGTTTTGGACTTTAAATTTCAATACTGATTTTTTTTTTTGGTAGCAAAACCAACCAGAATTAAAGCAATTCTGAAGACAATTATCATGACTTTCATAAGCAAAATTTTGCTAGTTGTTGGTATTAGGACTGTGCTCTTCAATAAATACGTGGGAATATTTCCAAGGCAGTAAATTAAGCAAGGAGTCCCAACACGAAGGAACATGTAAGCAGTTTGTAACAGTCAGCTAAACCCTGAAATAAGATTAGAGCCTTTAAGTCACCCTCTATCATCAGTTATTGTTATTAATTTATGTGGGTGAGGATTTATTCTGTTTTTGTGCCAGTAGTAGCTGTCATTGTAGTTGTTACCTGTCAGCACACTCCACATCTGAGATGCATGATGATGAAGATTATTGATTGTGACATCATCATTGCAGACTTAATACTAATTTCTAGAAATGGATTTGTATATAATTGATTCATGAATTAAAAATTTAATTGATCACAAAATCTTTGATTACTCAACATACATTTAATACACTCATTGTAGGGGAAGTATATTGCACCAAATTGCAATATAAAGGAGAATACCTTTCCAGTTGCTAGTTCTCTCAGTTGCCCCTTTTTATAATGTAGCACTGTTTGCTAGAGACACCTGGGAACAGTGTAAAACCTCCCCTGATGCGAAATCATGAAGAGTTGCTCCAGAAATATCATGAATAGTAATGGGAGACTATGGGGCTGCACTTCTCATTGAAATATTACTTTGTGATGTCACATCAGGGGAGAGGGTTTCTGTACAAAATCTCTGCCTATTTTTAACTAGCAGTTGTACAGCATAAAATATTTAACAAGGTTATGATGTGTGCAGATAATTCCCTTGATAATGATCAATTATGAGCAATTCAGTAACTGCAATTTTGTTTTAAGAATCTATAGAAAAAACACCTGTCCCTCCCTACGGCAGCAGGCAGAGCACTTCATATCGAAACTTGAAAAATACTCCATTCTCAGCTTTTGTCATCAGTTCAATGAGTACAGGTTCACCAAAAGAGAAAAGAAAAGTAATCTTTATCTTTTTTAAATTAATTTTTTTTGATAACATAGCCTCTAATGAAGCGCTTCCAGGAAGCTCTGAAGAACCATCTTTCAAAGCAAATGGACAAGTTAATCCTGGAGCTCAGGGAATTGGTAAGTGCAGTAACACCGCTTTAAATGTATTACTTATAGTTAAATAATATAAATTTTAATGCAGTGATTTGGCAATCAGCAACATTTAAATTACAGCTCTCCAACAATAATAGTTATGTATGGCAGTAATGAGAACTTATTCTGCAGAAAATTGTTTGCTAGCTATAACTCTTGACTACAGATCTTTTGACTTCGCAATTAGTTGCAGTGCAAACACTTAGCACTTTCCATGAAGAGAAAGGAAGTGTCAGCAAGCATGACATCCAAAACTGAGGAAAATCACTATCAAAATTATTTATCTGTTTTGTATTGCTTTTAAAATGGGCCCATCCCTTTTCAGCACTGCAGTATGTAGGTAAATAATGCTATTGTTTCCACCTTCAACAGGATTCTGCATCTTTTAGAAAACCATGTGTTCACCATAGTGATTACTATAGTGCATAAGTGGTGAAGGGTATTTATCATATTATTCTACACCAACACAATGTAATTCTGTGCCCCAAACAGTTTCCTTTACAGATTTTTTAAAAATTGAGGCCTTTAGTTAATGACTGTACTGTTTTGTCTCTACTTAGACATGGAGAATGAAAAAGCAAACAACTGAGCGTGAAGACACAGGAGTGATTCTTTATGGCGTACAACAGTCTCTTGCCCAAATGCAAATGGAACTTGAAAAATATCATAACCGTTGTTCATCAGTTTCAGCAAAGAGAAGACAGGCAGAGGATGATTTGGCATGTGTGAGGAATCTTTTCCAAATGTCACAAGCCACAACAAATAGCGAGCGCTTAAAAGGTGAGCTTAATAGTTTACTTAATTGTTTGCTACAACCACAAAACCGAAACAAAACTATCATTGAAGTCAATGACTTATTAGTTCATTGAAGTCTCCCATTTAGAAGCTTTGCTGGATATATAGAAAGGGAAATTATGAGACCAAGATTGATAAAAAAAATGCCATGCTGGACTCAATCTGAACAACTGCACATAATTAGACATATTCCAGCAAGCTCCCTTCTGCACACAGCTGAGCAAAGCATCCTGAATCAAATAAACACATCCATTTCATGTGCAGTAACACCTTCAATAACTGGTAGGCAAACATAGAAAAACATTGTAAGATGCTTTACAGAGGCATAATTAGACAAAAATGAAAGCCGAGACAAAGAAGGAGATATTAGGACGGGTGACCAAAAGTTTGGTCAAAGAAGTTAGTTTTAAGGAGGAGAAAGAGGTGGAGAGACAGAAAGGTTCAGGAAGGGAATTCCAGAGCATGAAGACACAGCGGTGGGACAAAGGGGAGGAGAATGCATGAAGCCAGAATCAGAGGAACAGAGTGCTTGAAGTAGTTGTAGGGCTGGAGGAGCTAAGACAGATCGGGAGGGAGCGAGGCCATGAAGGCACTTAAACATGCGGATGAGAATTTAAAATTAGAGGCTTTGGAGGACTGGGAGCCAGTTTAGATCAACAAGGACAGTGGGGTGGGTGAGCAAGATTTGGTGTGGGATAGGATATGGGCAGTAGAAGATTGGATGATCTAAAGTTTACAGAGCATGGAGGATGGTAGGACTGACAGTAGAGTATTGGAATGGTTGAGTCTGAAGATGACAAAGGCATGGATGAAAGTTTCGGCAACAGATGGGTTAAAGTAGGAGCAGAGTGATGTTATGGAGGGGCAAGTAGGCGATCTCTATGATGGAGACAACATGGGGTCAGAAACTCAGCTCAGTCAAATAGGTCGCCAAGGTTGCTAACAATCTGGGTCAGCCTGAGACAATGACCGGGGAGGGGGATGGTGAGGATATGGAGTTTGTGGCAGGGGCTGAGGACGATGGCTTCAGTTGTCCCAATGTTTAACTGAAGGAAATTGTGGCTCATCCAAGACTGGATTTTGGACAAGCTTTCTGACAACACAGAGGTAGTGGAGGGATCAAGAGAGGTGGTGGAGAAGTGGAGCTGGGTGTCGTCAGTGTACATGTGGAAGCTGATCCCAAGTCTGCGGATGATGTAGCCATGGGGCAGCATTTAGTTGAGGAAGAGAAGGGGGCCAAGGACAAAATTAATCAGCAAATAGTGATTAGGTTACACTAAGCTTTTGTTATAAAGCCAGTAGATTGTAGGAGGAAAAGAAGAGTGAGGAAGGTAAAGAGCTCAACAATTGTTAGGTCCTACCAAAAAGGGCAGATACAATATGAGGCAATGAGATGGGATTTTCTTCAATGAACTGAGGATGTAAAGAGGAATAAGTGTGTGTAGGATAGCATATTTGCAGCTTAGGGAAAACAAGCGAGGAAAGCTCAAAGAAGAACTGACCATAGTAGTATTTATTAAAATGAGAAAGGTTGCAACTGGAGAAAGCAAAAGAGGTGGAGGAAGGATCGTGTATCACATGTAAAGCTTTTTCTTGTAGTCTGTCCATGGTTGTGAGTGTCATATTAGAAGAGCCTGGAAATGAGAGTTTTGCCCTTTGTCCTACTAGCTGTGTCTTTATGCTGTGGAATTCCCTCCCTGAAATCTTTGGCAGATTTGAGCTTTATACACAATTACGAGTAATTAAGAGGAAAAAATGTATTTGGCACATAAGAGTAAGCTAAGCTTTTTGAAAGCATCTTTAGCAATGAAGGAGATGTGGGAGTTCTATCTGAAATCAAAGAGGATAGTGAAGCTATGAATATCAGATGAAAAAGGACTAGGGGTAGAGCTATCTGTTAAGTTTATGTAAAAAGAAGGAAAGCACCTAGATTCATGTTCACCTTATATAAAAAGTTGACCAATGAGAAACTTGCTTGTTTTAATTTATTAATAATATTTAATAAAAGTGTAATAGAAGTGCCTATCACAGAGTCCTGCAAACCAGAAATTATATATTACATGGGGGTAGAAGCCAGAATTGTCTGTACTGGTGCAAATGTGTATGCAGTGTGTTCCACTCGACAGTAAATAGAAGTGAATACCTTTATAACATGTAAATAATTCAAAAAAATTCAGCATAGCATCTAATGAATAAAACTTTATATATTTTAGATATTTTAATACTGATGGTGTCTGTGATGTGTCTTTGCTGGATAAATGGTAGACCCAGTTTGAGTGGCAGGCAGGAAGTTAAAAACAGCTAAATCCAGTGGCCAGTGTCACATAATAGTTCACATGATAGTTCACAAGCAAAGAAAAGGCTTTTATATTGCTCAGGTGCACTCCCAGCTTAGTCATCGTGATGTGCTTAATTTGGAGACGTTTTTTCCCTGAAAATGTTTCATCAACTGAAATACTTCTCAGCTGACTGATGGTTCACCAGCCGCAAAACTAAACCTGGTGTAAACCAAATTTAATTTGCTATATATAACAGCCACTGGGGCATAAAAAAACAATCTTTTGAAAGTTAACTCTGCATAAAATATTTTTTTTAAATGCAAAATTAGTACAAAATACTTGAGAAAGTGCTCATACCCCATATTTTGTTTCTCCTTTTTAACAACTTGTTCCCCACTTTCCTCTTCTCACTATGAGCTTGAAAAGCATTTGTTTATTTTTCTGGAAATTAAGTTTGAAATACTTTGCTGCAATTTTGAAATGTTCTGTTTTGTTCCAATGTTAATAGTTATCTCTAACCCATTAAACCAATCCATAGTGAAGGCAGTGTAGTATAGACATGGGGCAGCATTTTAGCACCCGCTATCGGGTGCGTTCCTGGCGGGGGGGGCCCCGAAAATCGGGAAATCCCGGAGCGGGACCGGAGCCCGCCGCGAACCCGCGCACTTATAGAGTCATAGAGTCATAGAGTTATACAGCACGGATAGAGGCCCTTCGGCCCATCGTGTCCGCGCCGGCCATCAGCCCTGTCTACTCTAATCCCATATTCCAGCATTTGGTCCGTAGCCTTGTATGCTATGGCATTTCAAGTGCTCATCCAAATGCTTCTTGAATGTTGTGAGGGTTCCTGTCTCCACAACCCTTTCAGACAGTGAGTTCCAGACTCCAACCACCCTCTGGGTGAAAAAGTTCTTTCTAAAATCCCCTCTAAACCTCCCGCCTTTTACCTTGAATCTATGTCCCCTTGTTATAGAACCCTCAACGAAGGGAAAAAGCTCCTTAGTATCCATCCTATCTGTGCCCCTCATAATTTTGTACACCTCAATCATGTCCCCCCTCAGCCTCCTCTGCTCCAAGGAAAACAAACCCAATCTTCCCAGTCTCTCTTCATAGCTGAAGCGCTCCAGCCCTGGTAACATCCTGGTGAATCTCCTCTGCACCCTCTCCAAAGCGATCACATCCTTCCTGTCGTGTGGCGACCAGAACTGCACACAGTACTCCAGCTGTGGCCTAACCAGTGTTTTATACAGCTCCATCATAACCTCCTTGCTCTTATATTCTATGCCTCGGCTAATAAAGGCAAGTATCCCATATGCCTTCTTTACCACCTTATCTACCTGTTCCGCCGCCTTCAGGGATCTGTGAACTTGCACACCAAGATCCCTCTGACCCTCTGTCTTGCCTAGGGTCCTCCCATTCATTGTGTATTCCCTTGCCTTGTTAGTCCCTCCAAAGTGCATCACCTCACACTTTTCCGGGTTAAATTCCATTTGCCACTGTTCCGCCCATCTGACCAACCCATCTATATCGTCCTGCAGACTGAGGCTATCCTCCTCGCTATTTACCACCCTACCAATCTTTGTATCATCAGCGAACTTACTGATCATACCTTTTACATTCATATCCAAGTCATTAATGAAGACCACAAACAGCAAGGGACCCACCACCGATCCCTGTGGTACCCCACTGGCCACAGGCTTCCAGTCACAAAAACAACCTTCGACCATCACCCTCTGCCATCTGCCACTAAGCCAGTTTTGTATCCAAAGTGCCAAGGCACCCTGGATTCCATGGGCTCGTACCTTCTTGACCAGTCTCCTGTGGGGGACTTTATCGAAGGCCTTACTGAAATCCATGTATACCACATCCACTGCGTTACCCTCATCCACACGCCTAGTCACCCCCTCAAAAAATTCAATCAAATTAGTCAGACATGATCTTCCCTTGACAAAGCCATGTTGACTATCCCTGATTAATCCTTGCTTCTCCAAGTGGAGACTAATTTTGTCCTTCAGAATTTTTTCCAATAATTTTCCTACCACTGATGTTAGGCTCACTGGCCTGTAGTTCCCCGGTTTTTCCCTACTCCCTTTCTTGAATAATGGTATTACATTAGCGGTTCTCCAGTCCTCTGGCACATCCCCTGTGGCCAGAGAGGTTCTGAATATATGTGTCAGAGCCCCCGCAATCTCCTCCTTTGCCTCACACAGTAGCCTGGGATACATTTCGTCCGGGCCTGGGGATTTATCCATTTTTAGGCCTGCTAAAACCGCCAATACCTCCTCCCGCTCGATGTTAATATGTTCGAGTATATCACAGTCCCCCTGCCGTATTTCTATGTCTACATCGTCCTTCTCCATAGTGAAAACAGATGCAAAAAATTCATTTAGAACCCCTCCTACATCTGCCGGCTCCACACACAGATTGCCATTTTTGTCCCTAATGGGCCCTATTTTTTCCCTAGTCATCCTCTTACCCTTAATATACTTATAAAACATCTTAGGATTTTCCTTTATTTTGCTCGCCAGTGTTATTTCATGGCCCCTCCTTGATCTCCTAATTTCTTTTTTAAGTATCCCCCTGCACTTTTTGTACTCCTCTAGGGCTTCCTCCGTCTTTAGCCTTTTGTATCTGCCAAAAGCCCTCCTTTTTTTCCTAATCCATTCTCGTATATCCCCTGACATCCAAGGTTCCCTGGAGTTCTTGGAACCACCCTTGACCTTTACGGGAACATGTTGCCATTGTATGGTCTCAATCTCCCTTCTGAAAGACTCCCATTGCTCCGATGCGGATTTTCCTACAAGCAGCTGATCCCAGTCCATTTTGGCCAGATCCTGCCTTATCCTATTAAAATCGGCCTTCCCCCAATTTAGAACCTTTATTTCCGGCCCCTCCCTGTCCTTTTCCATGACCACCTTAAATCTCACCGAATTATGGTCACTGTCACCAAAGTGCTCACCTACTAGCACTTCTTCCACTTGGCCGGCCACATTCCCTAGAATTAGGTCCAGTACCGCCCCCTCTCTTGTAGGACTTTCTACATGCTGGCTCAAAAAGCTCTCCTGGATGCACGTTAAGAATTTTGTACCCTCTAAGCCTTTTACACTCTTGAGTATCCCAGTTAATATTGGGGAAGTTGAAATCCCCCACTATTATTACCCTATTATTTGCACAATTTTCTGAGATTTGCCTACATATCTGTTCCTCTATCTCCCCCTGACTGTTTGGGGGTCTATAGTACACTCCCATCAAAGTGCTTGCCCCCTTTTTGTTTTTAAGCTCCACCCATATGGCCTCATTTGAGGAACCTGCTAATATATCATCCCTCCTTATGGCAGTAATTGATTCTTTAATTAATATTGCGACCCCCCCTCCTCTTATACCTCCCCCTCTGTCTCGCCTGAAGATTCTGTACCCCGGAATATTGAGCTGCCAGTCTTGCCCCTCCCTCAACCATGTCTCTGTGACAGCAACAATATCATACTCCCATGTGTTTATCAACACCTTCAGTTCATCCACCTTATTCGCAAGACTCGTTGCATTAAAATAGATGCCATCCAGCCTTGCCCTCACATATTTGCCCTGTCTTCCAAGCTGACTTGTTTTTTTCTCTATATTTGGCTGCACATCACCCCCCCATTGTAGCTCCACTCTGTATCCCATCCCCCTGCCAAGTTAGTTTAAACCCCCCCCAACAGTGCTAGCAAACCTCCCCGCAAGGATATTTGTCCCGCTCTGGTTCAGGTGCAACCCGTCCGACTTGTACAAGTCCCACCTTCCCCAGAAGCAGGCCCAGTGATCCAGGAAACTGAAACCCTCCCTCCTGCACCAACTCTTTAGCTACGCATTCATCTGTTCTATCCTCCTATTTCTATACTCACTAGCCCGTGGCACTGGGAGTAATCCAGAGATTACAACCTTTGAGGTCCTGCTCTTTAATCTGCTACCTAGCTCCCTAAATTCTTGATGCAGGACCTCATCTCCCTTCCTACCTATGTCGTTGGTCCCAATGTGGACCACGACCTCTGCCTGCTCACCCTCCCCCTTGAGAATGCCCTGTAGCCGCTCAGTGACATCGGGTTCCCTGCTGACGCACCGGCGTGCGCACGCAGCTCCCGCTGGTGGGAATCCCGCAGGCAATTAAAGCCAGCGGGATGCCACTTGAAGCTATTTATTTGGTTTGTTCAGGTCATTAACTGACCTGATTAAGGGATTATGTGAGGAGGGGTGGGATTTTAGAGCAAACTGGGACTGTTTCCCACACTGGGGAAAACACTCCCAGTTCAAATGGACCTGTTGCAGCTGTCAGCCTGTGGCAGCTGCAAAGGTCCATTTGACAGGTGGGGGGTGGGGAGACCCTCACTCATTGCAGGAGGCCACTCTGTCACTTGGGACAAAGTTTGGCCTCCACCACCCTCCTCCTGACAATCAAAGTCACCAACTTGCACACTTACCCCGGGGTCCAGAGACATGTATCTACCTTGCGGACCCCCTCAGATGTACATCTTCCAGATGGGGGCCGCCATAGCTGCAGTCATGACCTCTTCGGAGGGCAAACAGCATCACCAGCCTCGCCATCCACGCCGTCCACCTCTGACACGTGGAGCTCCACAACACAGTGCTGTGACACATCTACCTGTGCAGCAGGAGGGAGGGCTACCGTAGAGAGAGATGCATCGCAGAGGGCACTACCCTCGCCACAGGGTCCACAGATCGAGGCTCAGCCTCCTGGACCTCTCTGAGCAGCAGTGCACACGGAGGCTCAGAGTCACTCGACATGTAGTCGTGGACATCTGCAGCCTCCTTCATGCCAAGCTGCTCCTGGCTGGCCCGAGCACCATCTTCTTACCTGTCGCTGTCAAAGTCACCACTGCCCTCAACAACCTCTCCTCCACATCCTTCCAGGGTGCAACCGGGGACATCATCGACGTCTCTCAGCCGTCTGCGCAAAAGAGCCCTGCAAATACACCTACACCCACTCTGCAGTGACACAATGGGTGGCATCAGTTGTGGGTCTTCATAGTCATCCTCAGGAAAGGGCATTATTGCACAGACCAGACAGGATTCGTGAAGACATGGCAGTAGTGGTGCCAATATAATATGTAATGTGAGTTGGTCAGAAATTAAATATAAGTAACAACCATGACAAACCCTCAAACACCCTTGTGCATTCCTTTCATGCTCACGACATGTTTGCCTTACGCTGCCTACTGCACATATGTGATGCATGCCCTGTGGCTGCAGCACAGGTAGTGGCAGGTTGAGTGAGGCTGGCCGTGAAAGAGATGCACGAGAGGGTGAGTATGAGAGAGAGCCATGAGATTGTATGAGGATTGGGTTGAGTGGTAGTGGCGGGATGAGTACTGGCGAGGTGAGTAGGTGCAGGTACGATGAGGATGAGTTTTGAGTGGGTATGAGGGGTGATGTGACAGAGTAGTGTTGGCAGTGCAGAAGGAGATGTGGGGTGGGGACGGTGATGTGGCAGACGGAGTGTTGGGGAGAGAGTAAGTGTACTCACTTTGGCTGACCTACTGAGGTCATTGGAGCGCCTCCTGCACTGTATGCAGGTGGGCAATATGTTGGTGGTGCTGGTGACCTCCTCTGCCACCTCGAGCCAGGCCTTCCTGGTGGCAGAGGCAGGCCGCTTCCTCCCGCCCGCCGGGGGGAAGATCTCTGTCCTCCCCCTCCTCCTCACCCCTTGCATTGATACCTGGAGTGAGGCATCATTAAACTGGGAGCAGCCTTCCCCCTGGGCTGCTCCATGCTGTGATTTTTTCTGTTTGTTGCAGCATCAGTCAATGGAGGACTGCCCCTTTAAATAGAGCTCCTCCAGCTGACAGATCTTACTGCGCATGCGCAGCCCGCCCGACGCGCAGATCAGCAGTGGGGAACCTGGAGGAGCAGGTAAGTGGATCTAATTATGCTATGATCGCGCGGGGAGCTGACTGATTTCGCCGGGTGCGTTACCCAAGCGCCCAATAGCCCCCCCACCGAGAACCCGCAGCCCTGGTAACATCGGGCCCATGGTCTCAGTCAACAGAGGATAAAACTCAAGTAAAGACTGTGCATGCTTTCCCTTTTCATGGACTCTTACAGCACAGAAGGAGGCCATTTGGCCTATCGTGCCTGTGCCTGAGAGAGATTTGATATTGAATGATGCTGCTTGATGTTATCATGTAATCTCATTATAGTGTCACAACTACAAACAGAAGTTGAAAACATTGCACTGCGGCATTTCTACATGGAGAACTTAAAACATGATGTATGCTCTGATATTATGGTGATGAAGCGTGCAACAGAAAAGTTAGAGGCTGAAAAATTACAGGCAGCAAAGCTGAAGCAAAAGCAGGTACTGTGGATCACAAATTTGTCTTAATAGTTATCTAAAATTAAATGTATCATTGTTAAATGTACCTGCACCATTAAAGATACAAGTTCCTAGTAACCATGTTACAGAGTGGGAGAACATTAATACAATAAGGAAGTAGAGTGATCAGAGTAACCCCTGTTCTACATATAATTGTCTTCACTTGTTACTGAAATTTATTTAGTAGAGTTATATTGAAATGTATCTGCGCCTATACCTCATAGCATTGCCAGTCAAGAGAGTTGGCAGACAGTCTACTCCTTGGGGCCTCCGCTGATGCTGTATTTGAGCTGATCACTGATCACAGCAGCCTGGAATAACTCATCCTTTTTTTTATAATTGTCTTCCTCCCTTCCTCTTGGGAAGTGTGTAGAACTCTGGATAACCTCTTCCCCAAAAGAATGCTACAATTAGGAACTTGCCATTTAGAGAATCAATGGTGTCAACTTGCCTATAACACAATACAACGCAGCACCAAGGTGTTTACATTTAAACTGTACACCTAAAAATATAACTTCCATGTCACCCAATCTGTTTGAAAACCCACAGTTGACTTAAGAAGCTTAACAAAAACTGAGATGCAGGCATTTCCTTTTTTTCGGTCTCTGTGGTATCAGAAATACAGTGTTACTTTACAGTTGCATAATTTTAGAATTCCACAGCAAAATCAGATGAAACATTAGAATTGAATTTAAAATAGATTTATAAATCCTTTCTACTTGCTCCTTAGTCGTGTACTGTAGAGACTTTGATCTTTCCCAGCATGTTCTCACATAAACTCTACCTGAGCCTATTTTCTCCATAACCAAGAGCAATCTTCTAAGGGCCTAGTGAGTCAAGAAGAAATGGCACCCGACCCACAAATAATGGCACTACAACCTATGACTTATTTCTAACATAAATATTTTCAAACTTCCATTTACATTGAATAATAATTGTGTACCTTCAGTGCTTTTGATGATTTATTTACACGTGACAGATAAATCACTTTTTACAAGATCCATGTGTTGAACTTTGAGGCCTGCCGTCCGATGGGAACGTGGCGGTAGTGCCCTGAAAATGGCGTGGAGCAATTTACCTCCCTGTCCTTGCCATTGCTTTGGCCATCTCCATTTTGCCAAGGTCCTCCCAATAGGACCCCAATGCTATTTTAGGATTGAACGCATAGAGCGTGCAACATTTATTGCTTCTCTCAATATCAGCTGGTGGCTGGCTGACAAGGAGCCGCTGGGTAAGTTTCACTTTATTTTTGTGGGGCTGGGAGGAACAGGAGTGCTAACCTGGGCTCCACAAAACCAGCCTTGTCAACTGCCGTTCCTGATTCCCGCCCACCCGAGATCAGAGCCCCACCCCGTGGACCTACCTTCTTCCAGCCCAGAGGTCCACTAAAATCACAGTCTCCTTCCAACAGAGGTGCTGCAGCACCATCACTGGTGAGAGGGTGTAATTAAAGTGAGACGTTTATGTAGGCAGTTTCCATTATAAATGTGGACATAGGAATTTATAATCAAAAAATAAAAATAAGGACAGAATATATAACTTTAAAATGGGGACTGAATTACATCTGCATGCTCTGGTCCAATTATCACCTGGCCTCCAACCCTGCTTCACCTGAAGACTACACTTGGTCTTGATTCCCCATGTGCATTGCTATGGGAGATCGACTAGTATTCTAGCATCCTGCTGACTATGGGAAACTTTTGTAGATGTGAGCCTTGGCTTAGTGGTAGCACTGTCGCCTCTGACTTAGAAGGTCATTGGTTCAAATCCTGCTCCGGAGACAGCAGTACACAACTGAGGGAGAGCTGCATTGTCAGAGGTGTCATGTTTCAGATGAGATGTTAAACCGAAGACCCGTCTGGCCTCTCAGGGGGATGTGAAAGATCCTGTGGTTTGAAGAAGAACAGAGGAGTTCTCTTGTTGTTCTGGCCAACATTTACCCTTCAACTAACACCACTAAAAAAAACAGATTGTCTGGTCATTTATATCATCGCTGTTTGTGGAACCTTACTGTGCGTAAATTGGCTGCTGCGTTTGACAGTGATTACGCAGCAGAAGTACTTAATTGGCTGTGAAGACGTCTTTGGGGCATCCTGAGGAAGTGAAAGGTGCTACATAAATGCAAGTTTTTTTTCCTTTTTAAAAGCCAAATGTAATGGCCACTCCTTGTCGTTGTGGAACTCTGTTCCATCTTAGACGTAAACAACTAATAATTCTCCTTTTGTGCTCTAGGACATGTTTGTAGATCGTTTAGTATCACAAATGGATGCACTGCGAGAACAGGTTGCAATGTATGAAGCCCAGTACGCAGCACAAGTAGAAGAAACAAAAGCAGCACGGAACACAGTAGCAGAGGTGAGACAGTAATCCTCAGCACAACTATAGCCAACTGCAATTCAGACGTATTTTACCATGTCTGCAAGTCACTGCTGTATGAAAAAATTATAATTTGCACCCTTCGTACTGCCTGGCACTGTTCAACACAGTGCTGTGGATCCTATGTTTTATAAAAAGTTTAGAATACCTTTGTACAGTCTGCTTTTTTTCTGTTGAATGACAATTTTTTGGATGTCAGCCACTGGCTTTATCTGAGCGCAATATGGTGCAATTGCCCTATATTGACCGATCAATAAAGCTTACAGATAATTTACCCATTTCCAGCAGTCATATTAGGGCTTGGTTATTCTGCAGTTACAGGCCTTAGACCAGTACACGTAGAACACAATACAGAGCCAGCAGACTTGAGTTATTTTGGTGCTCCCATGGTTCTCTCACTCAGCATTAATAGAATTCAGCACATGTAAACTTGCAAGCAAGTACAGAGGTCCCGTCATTCACTTCTGACTGCCAGGTAAATTTTAATTCGAGGACGCACCTTCAGAATCTCACCCAAAATAGATCTTTTGTTTTAGTTCTTTCATAATTAATTGTAGCTTACTTCTCCTTTTATTAAATCTCTCAAATCGTCTCTCAGGCTATCACGGAGATTGAAGCAATTGGTTTTGAGAAGAAACAACTAATAGAGCAGTGGAACAGTAGCCTAATTGGTATGCAACGGCGAGATGAGGCCTATGCTGCAATGCAGGAAGCTGTCAGGTACGGTTCAGAATCTGAATAAAGTGATATCAGTTCAGAGGAAGAACTACAGTCAGGAAATTTATTTCATTTGTCAGAAATATTCAAATAATTTTTTTGTTATTGTTTGTGTTTGGCTCTGCATCTTAGCCAGTTTTGCATTTTAAAGATTTTTATAGCTCTTGACTGCTAACTATCCGATTGAAAAGGATGTCATTTGTTATAAAAGCTATTAGAGCTGTTTGCTGATGGACCCACAACTGACATTGGCTGAGTGGCTATTTTTTAAGTTCCAGTCCCAAAACAGGAGTATCTATGGAAGAAGTACTTCCTTTCGAGAAATGCTCACCTTCAATTTATGACTTGTCTGTCAGAGTTTACACTTGCATTTATCTAAATCAATATGTATGCTTGACATCAACAGATAAACGAACCCAACTTATCAGCACTGATTTAGCACGTATAATTCATGTGATTTTACATTGTCAAACAGAATGCACATTTTGGCTGATTGTAGATCTGTTCCAGCCTCCAACCACCAGTGTAAATGGGATAGTAAAGAGGTGGGAGATCTATACTAATGAGTATATAGAAATTCCTCTATTTCGTTCATGTCATTTAGTTAGTGTGGCTTGGTTAAAACGCATTGATGCACCCATGTGCAACAGGTGACCTCTGTATCCTCTTCAAAAGATGAGAATTTGCTTATCTCTGCACTCTTACTTGTTTCTATCATCTATCTTAACTCTTCTAGTATATCATACGCTTCTGTTTCATATACATTGTGAAACCTCCTGTTCCTCATTTCATAACTAGTACTATAGATGGGCAATGCATCTATTGTTGATATTCAAGCTAATACCAGTTTCCTATCTTTGAAAACTTGGAGCATTTTTCAGTCTTCCTCCATCTCTATTTTTTCCTAAAATCCCTGCTGCTAAACCTAGAGCATTATTTAATAGCTGGCAATTCCTCATTCTACCAGTTTATGATAGTTTCTAATGATTCTGCTTCCTTCATCTAGACAGTCAAAACACCAGGTGGAAACATTGAAGACTGAACTACAAGCCTACAAAAGTTTTATCATGAAACAAGAGGAGAAGAACGAGTTTCTAACAATTACTCTGAACAGATTGGTGAATGACGTTAACATGACCCAGAAAATGATTATGCAGAACCTGGCAAAGCAAGAAGGATTAAAACATGAGTACAGCACCTACACTCGGACACTAAGTGAGACAGAACGTTTGCTCAACAAAGTTACATTAGTAAGAGAATTGACATCCTGAATAATATTAACAAGTTAACCTGACCAAATAGAAACCAGTATCTAGTTATCCCTGTGTATTTGTTGGATTTGAAATATCTAATCACAGCTAGAATTTGGTTCCTGCGCTGTCAGTTTCTAAACGTAAAAGTTGGGTAATCAAGGACCAGAATACTATGCCATAACAAGCTGTAAATTGTAGTTACATTTCTTAGCTGTTTAATGTCTAATATTCTTACCGAATAAAATTATAGTCACACAGTTAGCCTGCTGATGCTACATTGCATTAAAATAAAGGTTCATGTGAGTGATTATCCAGACATTTAGTTTCTGACCTCAGCCAGGCAGTTAGGAGGAGCTGCCAAATGTATATGAGAATTTTACTCACAGAGATGGAAGGCGTCAACCAGCATGCTTTCACCCACTTTCTATAGCAGTTACTCAGCAGTGTCACTTGTTCACTTGTTTAGCCCAAGAAACATAAAGAGAGAGACAGAAAATAGCAGCAAAATGGAGGAAACAAAATAAAACATCAGTTTTAGTAATTATCATTCTAATCATAAGCAGTTGTTATTTGGTAACAAGTGGTTGTTTTTTTTGAATGGGATGATAAATCTACTTATCATAAATGATTTGAATATGGAAGTTTTTTTATTTCTGAATTATTTTAACACACAATACAACTATGTAAAGCCAGAACTCTTACAAATTAATTGATGAATGAATTTTCAAATAAAATGAAGAATGAAACTTCAAACTCAGTGCTAATTTAGAAATGTTATCTCTCAAGTAGAGTAGTGTATTTGAGCTTCATTGCACTGCACCTTTGCACTGATAGGATGTGGGTTGGAGTCAACATGTTGAGTTCCTCATATCAACTGTGCTGCTGTGGAAAAGTGCCCAACAAAGGCCAGGTGCTACTGGAGAAGGAGGCAAGGACAATCAGAGACAAGTTACCATTAGCTCCTCTTCCTCATGTCTAAGCAGCTGGCTTAAGAGCAGCATTATTGGAGTCTTGATAGCAGGTTGCCCACTTGGTAGCTAGTTGCATACCTGGCTTCTCAGCCAGGCTTGCTGAGTGATTCAGAAATGAGAGAGACAGCACAACCTCAAAACTACAAAGGAACATATTCTCTCCCCCAAAAAGTTAACATTAGCTAACTCTGTATGGAAAGACTAAATATAAAACATTCTTTTAACCAGCCATGATTGTTCTTTTGATTTTTCAATATAAAATAATGAAACTTACTGTATGTTCCTAATCTAATTTAACACCCTCTCATATTTCATACCTAGGACCAGAACATGCACCAAAGCGAAGTTAAAGTGCTGCAATTACAAATAGAGAAGGAATATGCAGCAAAGGTGAAACTGGAAGATGAGATTATGGAGAAATTACAGAGTAAATTGACCACGAATCAGGCAACAAATTACTTGAAACGCTTAGCTGGCAAGCTTCGAAGCCGAAAACGGCAGCTGGTATGGAAAGACATGTACATCAAATACTTATAAATATTTATAATGCTGCCCACCTAACACTTTTCCCAATATGGCTTTGCTGGTTACAAAAATATACAAGTACTCATAAAATATTTCCTCATGATAAGCTTTACAGCCATACTTTATACATGTATGAAGTTCAAATTGCCACATAAAAGATGTTTAAAAATTACATCATATCTGCTGTTTATGAAATTACTTTTTTTTAATGAAGCTACATTCATCCTTTTCAAGATGCCTTCTGAATTATCAGTGGACTTGAGTCTGTAAAAGCTGGTAGATAGTTGTAAAACACATCTTGGCTACTGTAAGTCTATTGACTCCTTTAATCTAATACAGTGGATCAATATGATTATTTAGTTTTTTTCTCTTTCCATCTCATACTCATTGCAGCTCCAAAAGAATTTGAAAGCTATCTCCTGTTAATGGACATTTGTCAGCCTTGACTTAGTGGTAGCACTCTCACCTCTGAGTCAGAAGGTTGTGAGTTCAAGTCCCACTCCAGAAACTTGAGCACATAATCCATGCTGACACTCCAGTGCAGCACTGTTGAAGGTGCTGTCTTTCAAATGAGACATTAAACCGAGGCTCCGTCTGCCCTTTCAGGGGGACATAAAAGATTCCATGGCACTATTCAAAGGGGAGTTCTCCCAGTATCATGGCCAATGTTTATCCCTCAACCAATATCACTGAAACAGATTATCTGGTCATTATCTCATTGCTGTTTGTGGGACCTTGCTGTGCGTAATTGGCTGATCCATTTCCCTACATTACAACAAGTACTTTAATGGCTGTAAAGTTCCTGTTCATTTCAGCGTGGGATGAATATATATGGTATGACAACATACAAAGCTGCAACTGTTATCTGATGTAAATTTATATCTTCTTCCCTGTCCTTCTAAATTAATGAGCCTCATCCAGTGTAACACCTTGTCTATAAAAAAATTACTTAAGTTTAGCTTTATGTAATTATATGTGTTTTGTTACTATACCTTTTTTCAGAAATATAAGTGCTTGTGGATTTTTAATGTTTGTGAGATTTAAAAAAACAAAATCAGCTTTAAAAAAAACTTTGATTTTGAGTCCAAATGTGGGTAAGTGAATGGAGAGCAACTATCTATGGAAATTCTACTCAAAAAGGAAATAATTTTAGAGGCACCCAAGCTGTCCATTAAGAGTATAGAGAGTATATTTTTACTTTCTTATCCCCACAAAAAAACTTGAAAAATTGATATTTCCCCCTGGATGTCATGTATGTTACACATGATACCTGATCTTTAAAAAATTGAACATTCAAGATTAGGCACACAGTCATATCAAAAGGCCCTTGTTTAAATTAGTCTACTGGTGTCTCTCACTTGTCATGGTGGACGTCCATGTGGTCATTGTGTCCTTCCTGTTTTATTTTGGGTTGCATGCTCTTTGAAAACAATGCCTGAAAATATATAGATGCCATGATTCTCCCTTCCCCACAATAGTGCACACTGTGTATGTGAAATAAATGATCATTTTAAATGGTTTCTTATATTTCTGGGATTATCTACATAATTAGGCCCCTTTCTCCATCATGGGATACTCAATTTGCCTCGCGTTAATTCTCATTGTCAAACCCTTTGGAACAGAGTAATCATTAAGCTATGAAATAACCTTAACTGTACAATGCATGCATAGTCTGTACACTCAAGCTTCACTCATACATGTGAGGCCTAGCCCCTAGCCATTCAGCTTGTTTTACATTTCTTACCAATTTTTGCACATAGTTAAATACTTGTGGGAACCAACAAGGTAGTTTATATCAGCCACTGCCCAATCCACTCAGACAGTAATGAGCTTCAGATGAAACCAAAGGAAAAATTGGTATTCCAGTGAGTGGTTTATAATAACTGAGTTGATTACATCAGAAAGTACTCTGCAGTATTTTCATAAGTTTTTTGGTTTCTTTAAATGGATAAAAATACAAAAATGGTAAAAAAAATAAAATATTGTTTTCAGGAAATGTGTGGAACAGAGGGTTGAAACACTATCTTTTAACCTCTGGGGCTTGGTATGCAGGATGTACGGCTATTATTAACAGATCTATACAAGTAATAGTTACTTGTGCATCGTGTATAGTCTTAACTGTATTTGAAAAGACCATGCAGGATGAAACTCCTCTCTAATGGCTCTCATGAATTCAAAGTGTAACTGAGCTGAACACTCTCGTTTTAGGTACCAGTGAAGTTAAAACTATGGTACAAACTGCCATAATTTAGTGCTAATTGGACAAGCTCTGTCAGTGGAAGATGACTGACAAAATTGAATTGTGCTCATTGATAACCATATTCAGGTTATTCTGATTGTAAATACACCACTAAAAATCAAGTATTGAACTACTGGCACATCACCACCATTCACTTTTCTGCTCATAGCAAGAATGCCACGACATGGTGGTCTCACAATGAATTAATATTATCAGCTGCAGTCTAACACGAGGAGCCAACACAGTGTCCCAGAGTACATTGTATGTTGTGACATATAACAGTGCTGCTGGTGGGAGTTCAACCAGGTTGATTCTGGTGACTTACAAGTAAGTGTTACTTGTGTAGATCTGGTAATTTTGGCCATATATCCTGCATATTTTGGCTTCCTTCAGACCTCACAGTACTACCAAAACCAACCTACATGTACATATATGACTCAAGGCATTCAGCATCATGTTTAAGTGTTCTGAGATTTGCAAAATGACAGCAGGTCTACAAATTATAACATTGCTAGCACCATGAGAACTGTGTCAACAACGTTAATGCAAAATGCCAACTTTACACTGTCAGGTAAGTATAAAAGTGGCGTTAGGCATCTCACTGGGGCAGTACAAAGGGAACTTCCTTTCTGAAACATCGTCCCTGTAGAGGTGCACAGTCACTTGGTATAAAGAGGAAATGTTCAATTCCTGAACGTTGTCATTCCTCACCTTGATGGTTACAAAATATTAAAATAATAATGTTAGTAGAATCTTTCACAGTAAATGACCTTGAGATAGGTGTGTAAATATAAAGATTTTTGCTCGCACTATTTAATTACTATCAGTGAACTTCTACTAAAAACTCTCATTTTCCTTGTAGGAAATTGATTATGCCAAAACAGAAAATGACTATGCTCAAATAAATCTGGAAATGAATGACTGTAAAACAGAACTGAGCATGCTGCAGAAAACGCTGCAAGAACAGGACAATAAATTGAATGAGAAAAACAAAATTATCTCATTGAGTGAAAAAGAGATTGCTAAACGGATCCTTGCCATTCAAAACAAACAGTCAATTCTCAACCTACACAACAAGAAGATTGCACAATTGACAGCAGAAATGGGAGTAAGTCAACAATTAAGTGTCATTTGTTAATTACTGTGAATTTTAAAAGATAAATAGTAACTTATTAGTAAGTTTTCCAGTAAACAGAATTATATATTTTTAGTCTTTGAAAATTTAACATTACAACTTTTAAAATATACTTGTTTTGATGCAGAATAGTAGGAGGCCTGAAAGGAAGGAAGGTTGAATAGTTTGGGGTGCTAGTGAGTTCTCACTCAAATTTATATATTAACCAGTGGATTACTTATGTTGCACATGGTGAGTGAGAATATACGGTAAAGGTGGTGGTAGTGGGGTGGGGTGGGGGGGTAATTTTCAACTTTCCCGCCTGGGCAGTAACCTGGCAGAGTGGATCGCTGGCTTGTTGTATAATCCATCCAATTTTTGTTCGATTGAAATTATTAGAATGAAAATCAGATGGGTATCATGTGGTCATTGTGTCCATCCTATTTTATTTTGGGTCAAACAACATTGCTAACTGGGAATTTTTATTTAATGGCTTAAACTGCATAAAACACTAATAATAGATCTTGTTACTTCCAATGTTCACAACTTCCATTTTTTTGTAAATTTTCTGCCTGATTGTCATGTAACATTTGTCATTTTTACAAACTGGGTATTATAGTTTCACAGGAGCAGGGTGAAAACTACAATTCCCATGATATTTCTCTCTGTTACACATACACATTTGACAGCAGTAGTGATAACTCCCTGGATCAGTGGATCGATCCCTTTCTACCTGAATCCCATGTGACACTGGTTTTCATTGTGCACTCTGGATATTATAGTTCCACAGGAGCTGGGTTAAAACTACAACTCCCATGGTGCATCTCTCTTGTTCACATAGAATTTGCTGAGTGTCTATTGACACCACTGTGTTGGCCAATGAGTTGCACTTTGTCAGCCAAGGAGTTGGAGGAGGGTCGGGACTTACGGTAGGACATACAGCAAACAAAGTCTATTTAAAAAAGAGTCTCTACAAACTACAGCAAACAGAACTCATGACCGAAACTACAGCAATGTCTCCCGATAAAAATAGGGTTATTTCTCCATCAAATTGCAGTGAATGGAAAAGAGTTACATAATACAAATTTATTATTTCTCTAGCAAAATGCAGTGAGTGGAGGATAGTTACAAATTATGTGCGTAAAATCAATCCCAATCACTTATAGCAATGCGGTCTCCAGGATTGACAGGGGAATTATTCCATTCTGGCCAGGAACAGTGTCAATATGCAGCATAGAATTTGCCAACGGGAGCTCCCTAGAACCCAAGACCCAGTTGGAAGTTCTAATTCTGGGACTAAAGCAGAATTCAAGCTGAAGTGCAGGTCTATGCGAGAGAAACATCTTGTTGGCCTTTTTAATATTGAATAACCAATTTGATGGGAAATTTTAATTTTTTTCAGTTGATTTTTTTTAGTTTGTTAGGTTTTAAATGTTATTTTAAATATATACTCTGATCTAAGAGAAGAAGGAAAATGGTGGTCAAAATGGTTTCCCTTATAGAAGTTGTGTTTGCTTTCAAAATTCAACTTGTATTTTAAAATAAGAAATCAGAGGAAAGAAATTGCCTTTCCATCTATTTGTGTTTCTCTCTTTCTCTCTCCCCCTCCTTTCTCATAGGTGTAAGCCATCAGTATCGACTTTTTCCAATTTCCAACAAAACAGGTTAAAATCGAAGTAAAAATTCAACTGGTACTTTTTTCAAAAATTGAAATAACATTACATGAAGAAAGACACACTGGGGTTGATTTTAATGCCAAAATGGGTGTTAATGGTCTCAAAATTGTGTCAGTAGCTCTGCCTCCTGCCTGCTGCCACCTTTTTAGGGACCTACCTTTGAGTGGCCAAAGTGCCTGCCCGTTTCAGCCGATAGACCCCTTTTTATATGTAATTCGGAGTCCTACGATGTACACAGGACCCAGATTGCCATTTTAGGACAGAACTCGTCTGAACCAGAGCCATGCACTCTCCAGGGCCAGGAGGAGCAGCCCCTGAGTCATCCGATATTGCGCCGGCCTGATTCGGGAATCTGTTCGGGGCAGGCAACTTGCCAATTCCATTTAAATGAGGCGTGGGCCTCAAAATGGCTCCTCCTTCGCTGCTGGAATGGGCGGGCTGCAGGTGTGTTCCGCCAGGAGACCACCCAAAAATTTGACCCCACTGTTTCTTGCCTTCTCTCTCTCTCTCTCTGACCCAAGTTTCTCTTTCTCTCGCTTTCTAAAGTTTATAGAATAGAAAACAAAGTCTACAATGGGTTTTTAATCAGAACACTCACTTTTCTCTCTCACATTCAGACATACAGCCTTTTTTTTAATGTATGAATTTTACCTCAGTAAAGCTTTTGCAATTTTCACTCTATCTTCAAATAATTTTGAAAAACTTTGACCAGAAACTGCTAGTAGCTAGAGAAAAAAAAATTCTCAGCATAGCTGACTGAATGGTGGTGATGAATCCTGGCAAATTAACAACAACAACAACTTGCATTTATATAACACCTTTAACATGGTAAAGCGTCCCAAGGCGCTTCACAGGAGCGTTATCAAACAAACTTTCACACCGAGCCACATAAGGAGGTATTAGGACAGATGACCAAAAGCTTGGTCAAAGAGGTAGGTTTTAAGGAGAGTCGTAAAGGAGGAGAGAGATGTCGAGAGGTGGAGAGGTTTAGGGAGGGAATTCCAGAGCTTATGCCTAGGCAGCTGAAGGCATATCCTCCAGTGGTGGAGCTATTAAAATCGGGGATAGGCAAGAGGCAAGAATTGGAGGAGCACAGAGATCTCGGAGGGTTGCGGGGCTGGAGGAGGTTACAGAGATAGGGAGGAGCGAGGCCCATGGAGGGATTTGAAAACAAGGATGAGAATTTTAAAATTGAGATGTTCTCGGACTGGGAGCCAATGTTGGTCAGCTAGCACAGGGGTGATGGAAGAATGGGACTTGGTGCGAGTTAGGATACGGGCAGCAGAGTTTTGGATGAGCTCAAGTTTATGGAGGGTGGAAGTTGGGAGGTCAGCCATGACACCATTGTAATAGTCCAGGCTGCAGGTAACAAGGCATGGATGAGAGTTTCAGCAGCAGATGAGCTGAGGCAGGGGCGGAGACGGGCGGTGTTACGAAGGTGGAAGTAGGCGGTCTTGGTGATGGAGCGGATATATGGTCGGAAGCTCATCTCAGGGTCAAATAGGATGCCAGGGTGTCGAAAGGTCTGGTTCAGCCTCAGACAGTGGCTAGGGAGAGGAATGGAGTCGGTGGCTAGGGAATGGTGTTTGCAGCGGGGACCGAAGACAATGGCTTTGGTCTTCCCGATATTTAGTTGGAGGAAACTTTTGCTCATTGTACAAGCAATGTGACAAATGAGAGACAGTGGAGGGGTTGAGGGAGGTGGTTGTGAGGTAGAGCTGGGTGTCGTCAGCATACATGTGGAATCTGACGTGTTTTTGGATGATGTTGCCAAGGGGCAGCATGTAGGTAAGAAATAGGAGGGGATCAAGGATAGGTCCTTGGGGAATTCCAGAGGTAACGGTGGGGGAGCGGGAAGAGAATCCATTGCAGGTGATTCGCTGGCTACGGCTGGATAGATAAGAATGGAACCAGGTGAGAGCAGTTCCACCCAGCTGAATGACGAAGGAGAGGCGTTGGACGAGGAAGGTGTGGTCAAGTGTGTCAAAGACTGCAGACAGGTCGAGAAGAATGATGAAGGATGGTTTACCATTGTCACAGTCACATAGGAATTAAATAGATGGCACATGATCAGACGGCACAATCTAAATTCAGCTCTGTGTCACAGCTCTGGGCAATAATATCAACTCAAAGTCTAGGCTTCTGGCAAAAGCTGATGCCTTCAAGTAAAAATTTTAAAGAAGGCTTTAAAAGACACAAAAGTCAATTCAATTAATAAGTTTAATTATGTTGATTTTTAAAAAATTTGGTTAAACCCTTATTTTAGACATTAGAAATTTAAATTACTGAGTATTGTGGCCATGTTGCAAAATCAGAGTGACAGGTTGACATTGGCATTTTCCATTATATATGTAGATGCAGAAATTCATAATGGAACATGTTGACACAAAAAGTGTGACAAAAACCTGATAACAGTAAGTCAAGTGGCTTAGACTGGAAATGCGTGCAGATATAAGATTTTTAATAAAGATAGATAGTGATGTGTTGTGTTTGAATATTAACACCCTAATGTACTGTGTTTATGTGTTGCATGTAAGTTCAGATATTTTCTTCCAAGACGGTCTAGAGATTGGATAATTTCAAATTAGAATGTGTGGGGGAGGGGCTCAACATTTGAATTTACTGCACATTCGCTTTTACTCTTCAGGGACAGGAAATGAGCCCTCTGGAGCTTGAAATCAAAACCTTGACAAAAACGATTGAGGAACACAACAAAGAAATTACATCACTCCAACGGTATTGGCTCCAACAACAGCATGAGCTAGTCAGACTGACCCAAGAAAGGGAGCAGCAGACAGCTGATGTGGAACTGCTGAAGAAACAGGTCACCATTCTTCAACAAAAGAAAATCCGCACTGAAAGTAAGCTGAAAATCAACCTTGATGTTCTATACTCAAATTATTTTTGTGTTTACCTGCCTTAGAAAGTGTGTAATTTACTATGTAAAATGTACAAATTGGTAAAAAGTTATCTTAGATCTTATTCACAAAATGTTGTTTCCTTATATTTCACTTGTGTGTAAAGGAGATTTGTAACAGTTCGGCAGAATGCATTACCCTAAACGTTGTAAAGGAAAATATTTATACATTTATTATCAATGCCTCTCAGTCAGCTTTGTCACTCTGCTAATTGGAAACAGCCTGGGAATGGAACTACACCTGGTGTGATAACACAAACCCCTGCACTTGTTACCTTATGTTGGAGAGTGCAGCCTATAGCTCACCTCCCAATTACATCAGAGGGAGTTATACACAAAATACCAATTCTGATAAATGGTTTTAAAGCATAAGACACAGTAACAAGAGGCAACGGAAAGATACTGTTTGATGCCCAGATATCTTCTTTTATAAAATTTATTCTGATTATATAGTAATCCAGTAGAATACATTTCCCTCTAAAGACCAAGGCCCCAAATTTTCTTCAGGGCCTGTGGTGTACTTGCAGAAGAATCCCAGTGGGCGAAGATAAGTAGGGGTGTGAAATGGGGCTGGACCCAGTCATGCTGGGTCTCCCGAAGAGCAAGCTGTGGGAGTTTCCTCTGGGGACAGGTGGTAGTTTTGTCTGCCCTTTGTCCTTGAAAGCCTGGCATATTAAAAGGAGGCAGAGCCAGCAGGATGGAGCCAATTGTCATAATTCCCATACTCCCGCCTCCTTTGCCTTGAATAAATTGTCCAGATAAGAGGAATGTGATGTTAAATACTAAATGATATAGCTGAGAATGTTGCATTTTGGTGGTTCCACAAGCTTAAGTCATGGACTCACAGAATGTAGGGTTTGTACTTGCAATACTGCATGCAGTCAGTTCAGATCTCATTGGTACCATCAAAAGAAGGTGCTGATCAGAAACTTCACATCTGACAAAGGGAGGAAGGGGCAATTAGAAAGCCAGTCATCCCATGCTGCTTTCACCCATACTCTGATGACTTGGTGAGCTCATCCAGTGAGTAGCTGAGCTATACAGACCAGGGACGATCCCAGGTTCAATTCCTGATCTATGCTGAGTTAATTGATCTCAGTAATTTGTGTCTGTGTCCCTGGGTTAGGGAAGAAGGGATTTGGCCGGGGTTCCTGCTCCTGGTTGCTATCCGGTTACCCTTGTTAGAAGTGTGCATGTGCAGATGTCAAGTGAGGAAAGTTTTTTCAATTGAATGGTCAGGTTATTTGAGGTTGGTGAAGTGCAAGCCAGACTCCCAATAATACATGGTTGTTACAAAGTAAATTTCTTTAATATCTGACAGCTAGCACTGGTTGTTCTTATGGCAGCTTATCAAAGAAACATGTTTGTGAAGATTCCAAATTATCAGGCAGCTGTTGGGAGCTACCAACCGTGGGGAAAGAGCAAGATCATGATGTCAGGTCACACTGTCTCTGGCATACAGAGATCAGATGTACCATCCTGTACCAATCCCCCTCCTACCCCTACCCCCAACAACAATCTTCCCATTCTCGTTTAATCTGTTTTACAACCAACCTTTCCTCTACTTTGACAGTGTTGCTTGACACAATAAATCCAATGTTTATTCTTTTCTTCCTTTAGATATGATACAACAGGAACTTAATGGAAAGAAAGAAATTACGCATCACTTGCAGGCTATGTCTAATGACATGGTGAAGCTCAACACGTTGTTAACAAAGAACACCTCTGTGAAGGATTCACTTGAGCAGATGAATGTACTCATGGAAAATAATTTTTTAAGTGCCTTGAAGGTTAGTACAGGCAAAATACATAATTGGAGAAAAATAAAAAGTTAGCAAATATACAACCCCTTTCCATCATAAAAGTCAGTGAAACATCATTGTTTGATCTGTCATTATACAGGTCCTCGGTTAGACCACTTCTAGAGTATTATACCAAGTTTTGGACCTCTCACACGGTGGGTGATATAGTAGCTTTGGAAAAAGTTCAGAGCGGAGCTACAAGAATGACTTCTAACTTAAAGAACCTTAGTTACTCAGATAAGCTTAAAGAGCTGGGTCTATTTACTTTAGAGCAGCATAGACTTAGAGGCGACCCGATAGAGGTATATAAAATAGCGAAAGGACTGGATTGCATGCCTATTGATAGATTCTTTCAGTTTGACAGATTGGGGATGATCAAGGGATATCCATTTAAACTACGCAAGAGTAGGAATAGACTAGATGTTCGACGGTTCTTCTTTTCCCAGAGAACAGTGAGCATCTGAAATGGGTGGTGTGTGCAGACTGTCTGCACGAGCTGGACTGGTTCTTGGTGGGGCAGAGATCGCATCATATAAAAGGCAAGTGGATTAACATGTTAACGTACACATGGTCAATGTGATCTCCTGGACTGGTTTCGATCGCCTGAGGTGGGGGGGCGGGGTGGGAGAGGAATTTTCCAGATTTTTTTTTTCATTATTGGCCCTAGGTTTTTTTCTCTTTCTTTGCATCTCCCAGAAGATTACACAGCTCCAGGGGAGGGTAGGAAGCGTCTAGTCATGATGCTCCAGGCATCATGAGTGAGCAGCAGGCTTGACGGACCAGCTGGTCTTTTCTTGCCCGTCATGTTTGGATGATTCCCAAAAGTTTCTGTCCCCTTGTTTTTTTCCTCATGCAGCTTCTGTAATGTTTCAATTTTAGAACTTTGTGAAGTACAACTTTATACTAAAAACGGGTACAGCTGGTAAATATAAAATAGCTGTAAGTTACCAAGATGGCCACAATAATCAGCCTATATCAGACTTTCCAAAATAATGGAAACTAAGACTCTACTTTTGACTGACAGATGACATTGTCTAATGGAATTTGATAACTGTTAATTTAGGTATCCCTTTTATAATGCATAAAAGGGTATGCATACATGCTCCATTTCATTAAATGATTTCCGTTTCCCCAAAATGTTCCTTTAAAAAAAAGTTTAATAGCATCTATTTAAAGTTACTTCTGTAATACTCAAATGATGAATACACCAATGATTGGTTACATTTCAATTTCCCATGAGAGACATAATTTAACTTTCAAGTTTTCTTTTTCAAAATTCTTGGATGGATATTTTTGTAACTTATAGAAAGAGCTTTTTTATGTTATATTTAAATTAGCAACATCTGTAAAGCAGTTTCACCCACTGATTCTAGCAAAGACTGCTTATCCTTTGCTTAAAAATTAAGTAAGTCTGTTCTTACTTTCGCAGTCTTTAATTAAGTGCGGATGGTTGAAACTCAACAGTTACATTGAAAATGTGCTCTGCCTACTTGTAGGTGGTGAGTCAGCTGGCAAATCAGAAGACAAACAATGTTACATTTGGTGCACAATATGGGATAAACTCTTACATTAAAATTTACCGTACACATCTAAGTGTTATTCTTTCAGGATGCTGAACGAGAATCTATTGTAAAGCAGCAATATCTGGACCAGATGAAGGAGGAAAAAGAACGGCAGCTTAACAGTCTTGTGGAAGCAGAGTGAGTAACTATAAGAGTGTGTGGCTCCGATTTTAGATCTGCAGTGGACCCAAATGATGGTTCAATAATATTAATCTTGAATGGCTTTAAACAACAACAACAACGTACTTGACCTCGTCCTCACCAATCTACCTGTTGCAAATGCATCTGTCCATGACAGTATTGGTAGGAGTGACCACCGCACAGTCCTTGTGGAGACAAAGTCCCGTCTTTGCACTGAGGACACCATCCAACATGTTGTGTGGCACTACCACCGTGCTAAATGGGATAGATTCAGAACAGATCTAGCAGCTCAAAACTGGGCATCCATGAGGCGCTGTGGGCCATCAGCAGCAGCAGAATTGTATTCCAGCACAATCTGTAATCTCATGGCCCGGCATATTCCTCACTACCATTACCAACAAGCCAGGGGATCAACCCTGGTTCAATGAGGAGTGTAGAAGAGCATGCCAGGAGCAGCACCAGGCGCACCTAAAAATGAGGTGCCAACCTGGTGAAGCTACAACTCAGGACTACATGCATGCTAAACAGCAGAAGCAACATGCTATAGACAGAGCTAAGCAATTCCACAACCAACGGATCAGATCAAAGCTCTGCAGTCCTGCCACATCCAGTCGGGAATGGTGGTGGACAATTTAACAACTAACGGGAGGAGGAGGCTTTGCAAACATTCCCATCCTCAATGATGGTGGAGTCCAGCACGTGAGTGCAAAAGATAAGGCTGAAGCATTTACAACCATCTTCAGCCAGAAGTGCCGAGTAGATGATCCATCTCGGCCTCCTCCCGATATCCCCACCATCACAGAAGCCAGTCTTCAGCCAATTTGATTCACTCCACATGATATCAAGAAAGGGCTGAGTGCACTGGATACAGCAAAGGGTATGGGCCCCGACAACACCCTGGCTGTAGTGCTGAAGACTTGTGCTCCAGAACTAGCCGCGCCTCTAGCCAAGCTGTTCCAGTGCAGCTGCAACACTGGCATCTACCCGACAATGTGGAAAATTGCCCAGGTATGTCCTGTCCACAAAAAGCAGGACAATTCCAATCCGGCCAATTACCGCCCCATCAGTCTACTCTCAATCATCAGCAAAGTGATGGAAGGTGTCGTCGACAGTGCTATCAAGTGGCACTTACTCACCAATAACCTGCTCACCAATGCTCAGTTTGAGTTCCGCTAGGACCACTCGGCTCCAGACCTCATTACAGCCTTGGTCCAAACATGACAAAAGAGCTGAATTCCAGAGCTGAGGTGAGAGTGACTGCCCTTGACATCAAGGCAGCATTTGACTGAGTGTGGCACCAAGGAGCCCTAGTAAAATTGAAGTCAATGGGAGTCAGGGGGAAATCTCTCCAGTGGCTGGAGTCATACCGAGCACAAAGGAAGATGGTAGTGGTTGTTGGAGGCCAATCATCTCAGCCCCAGGGCATTGCTGCAGGAGTTCCTCAGGGCAGTGTCCTAGGCCCAACCATCTTCAGCTGCTTCATCAATGACCTTCCCTCCATCATAAGGTCAGAAATGGGGATGTTCGCTGATGATTGCACAGTGTTCAGTTCAATTCACAACCCCTCAAATAATGAAGCAGTCCGAGCCCGCATGCAGCAAGACCTGGATAACATCCAGGCTTGGGCTGATGATTGGCAAGTAACATTCGTGCCAGACAAGTGCCAGGCAATGACCATCTCCAACAAGAGAGAGTCTAACCACCTCCCCTTGACATTCAACGGCATTACCATCGCCGAATCCCCCACCATCAACATCCTGGGGGTCACCATTGACCAGAAACTTAACTGGACCAGCCATATAAATACTGTGGCTACGAGAGCAGGTCAGACGCTGGGTATTCTGCGGCGTGTGACTCACCTCCTAACTCCCCAAAGCCTTTCCACCATCTACAAGGCACAAGTCAGGAGTGTGATGGAATACTCTCCACTTGCCTGGATGAGTGCAGCTCCAAAAACACGCAAGAAGCTCGACACCATCCAGGAAAATCAGCCCGCTTGATTGGCACCCCATCCACCACCCTAAACATTCACTTCCTTCACCACCGGCGCACTGTGGCTGCAGTGTGCACTATCCACAGGATGTACTGCAGCAACTCGCCAAGGCTTCTTCGACAGCACCTCCCAACCCGCGACCTCTACCACCTAGAAGGACAAGAGCAGCAGGCGCATGGGAACAACACCACCTGCACGTTCCCCTCCAAGTCACACACCATCCCGACTTGGAAATATATCGCCGTTCCTTCATCGTCGCTGGGTCTAAATCTTGGAACTCCCTTCCTTCACCACACGGACTGCAGCGGCTCACCACCACCTTCTCAAGGGCAATTAGGGATGGGCAATAAATGCCGGCCTCGCCAGCGACGCCCACATCCCATGAACAAATAAAAAATAATTTATATAGTGCCTTTAATGTCGGAAAACATCCCAAGGCACTTTACAGGAGCATAAGTTTTAAGGAGGATCTTAAGGGAGGTGGAGAGATGGAGAGGTTCAGGGAGGGATATCCAGAGTTTAAAGCCCAGATAGCTGAAGGCATGTCTGCGATAGTGGGCCAAAGGGAGTGGGGGATGCACAAGATAGAGAGTTGGAGCAACACAGTTCGTGGAGGGTTGCAGGGCTGGAGGAGGTTACAGAGATAAGGAGGGGTTAGGCCGTGGAGGGATTTGAACATGATGATGAGAATTTTAAATTCAAGGCTTTGATGGATTGGGAGCCAATGTAGGTCAGCGAGGACAGAGGTAATGGGTGAGCAAGTCTTGGTGTGGGTTGGAATACAGGCAACAGAGTTCTGAATTAAAGTTTATGGAGGGTGGAAGATGGGTGGCCAGCCAGGAAAGCATTGGAGTAGTCAAGTCTGGAGGTACAAAAAGCATGGATGAGGATTTCAGCAGCAGATAAGCTGAGGCGGGGCGGATATGGCCGATGTTATGAAGGTGGAAGCAGGTGGCCTTTGTGATGGAGAGGATAAGGGGTCGAAGCTCAGCTCAGAGTCAAATATGCTATCCCACACTCGCCTGACGAAGGAGAAAGCCTCCGAAATCTTGTGATTTTCAAATAAAACAGTTGGACTATAACCTGGTGTTGTAAGATTCCTTACAGAGTCAAATAGGGTGCCGAGGTTGTGAACAGTCTGATTCAGCCTAAGGGAATGTTCAGGGAGGGGGATGGAATCAGTGGCGAGGGAACAGAATTTGTGATGGGGGCTGAAGACAATGGCTTCGGCCTTCCCAATGTTTAATTGCAGCTCACCCAGGACTGGATATTGGATAAGCAATCTAACAGTACATAAGCATTGGAGGGGTTGAGAGAGGTGATGGTGAGGTCGAGCTGGGTGTTGTCAGCATTGTGTTTTCGGATAGTGTCGCCGAGGGGCAGCATATAGATGAGAAATGGGAGGGTGCCAAGGATAGATCCTTGAGGGACCCCAGAGGTAGGTGCGGGAATGAGAAGAGAAGCCATTGCAGGAGATTCTCTGGCTATGACTGGAGTGGAAACAGGTGAGGACAGTCCTACTCAGCTGGACAATGGAGGAGAGGTGTTTGAGGAGGATGGTGTGGTCAACCGTGTCAAAAGCTGCAGAGAGGTCATGAAGGGTGAAGACAGATAGTGCACCACAGTCACAGAGGATGTCGTTTGTGACTGCTTAGAGCCATTTCAGTGCTGTGGCAGGAGTGGAAACCAAATTGGGATGATTCAAACATGGAGTTACGGGAAAGATGGGCATGGATTTGGGAAGCGACAACATGTTCAAAGACTTTGGAGAGGAAAAGGAGGTTGGAGATGGGACGGTAGTTTGCAAGGACAGAGGGGTCAAGGGTAGGTAAGGAGGGGGGTGATGACGGCAGATTTGAAAAGGAGGGGGACAGTATCTGAGGAGAGGGAACTATTTACAATATCAGCTAGCATGGGTGCCAGGAAGGGAAGTTGGGTGGTCAGCAATTTAATTCAGTTCAGTTTAAAATATAGACCACTAAAATACTTACTAGATTTTAGTATTTACAGTGTATGTAAGTAACAGATAGAATTTTGTAGCTCATTTTGGAATGTTTAATTTGATCAATAGGTTTTAATGACCATCCCAACACCTTTGCATTTCTGGCTTCTGATCCTCCAGTTTTTTCCTTCCTCCCAATGGACAAACAACGTCTTAGTGTTTCAACTACGATAGGGTGAATTCCTCTCCCCTCCCTCCAGGGCAATCAATCAGCCGAAAAGTAACCACATTTAAAAGTAATTTAAATGAAGATCAATTTTGATAAGTCTTTTGATTTTTTTTCTTACTTTTATCACTTCTTAATCACTTTTATTGATTTGAGGAATTGGATTAACATAACAACGGTTGCAGCTGAAGGAACCTAAATTATTGATAGTTTCAATTACATAGAATTACGTAGAATTGATGTTAATTCAGCTCTCTTATTTTGCTGCAATCAATAAAACCTCCAGGCCATAATGCTTCATAATCTCATCAGGGCTTAATATTTAAACAATGTTTAAAGATCAACTGAAATAGACAGAATAAAACAAACAAGTGCTCAAATGAACCACAACTCTGTAAAACAATCCCCACCACCCATAGCGAGCATGTTCGTGCAAACACGATTTGCCCTCTATAAGCGATGGTGGGTGTAAGCAGGAAATTAACAATCCATATGATACCGTATAGTGGTTGTTGGTGGCAACAACTCGGACAGCTGTTTAAATCCCAGAATAGAAAGGCTGCAAGTTGACTCTTTAATATTTGATGCGTTTCAGTTATTTCGTGTTTTGGTGGATTTAATTTTGTTGGGAACTAAACTGACGCCTGGGACCAGCTTCCAACCTCTCAAAATGAACCAACATCTAGGTTCCCTTCTTGTATCAGCTAAAAATAAGTGGTTATTATTTAAGACTGTGTGCATCATGAATCTGGTTGTTATTTCACTGGATAAATTTGATTTTGCTTTTTTGGACCTTCTATTCCTGTGGGCAGGATGAACCAGAGTGATTCCGACAGATTCTATATTCAATGTTGAATCGAACGAGTGTTTAGTCCAGCCATTCTTTATGGGAGTTGTGGTCACTTTAAATTGGCTACTGCACAGCTTACAAAACAATGCTGGAGACAAAGTGGTCTGCAATGAAAAAGCGATTAACCAATTAGGGGATTGTTTGATCTGGCTAAATGGGGCTGAAGTACGCAATTTCACTTCTGGTCTTTCATCTTTGTAAGCAGCAATCATAGGACACGAGGTGGGGGAGAATAAAGGCGGTGGGGCTGCCTAAAAGAACAGCTGCTTAAATGCCCAAAATAGCTGGCGTGCTTAATACGGTTTAAGCAGCGCCTTTGTAATTGAAGCGTATGGCAAATGGTCGGTGCCACTTCCCCGATATAGGCAGCTGTCTGGGGTAAGTGGTGGGGATTGTAGTTTCATTTTTAAACAGGGATCCTGATGGTGAAACTTCCTCTTTATGAAAATTGTACAGAAATCTTAACTCTTTCTGTTTTCGCATCGCCGTAGTTCCACAATTGGTGTGAAAGTTTATTTCCAGTACCAGTGTACTTTCATCATGTATTTGTATTTACAGGCGTCAGATTATGCTGTGGGAGAAGAAGATACAGTTAGCAAAAGAGGCACGATCAGCTGTTGACTCAGGCGTTGGACAGAGTGAGATACGAGCCATGAGAGCTGAGATACACAGGATGGAGGTGAGTTCTTCTGCAAAGATGATACAGAACGATGAACTAACAATAGACTACTGCCAATATTTACTAGTTTTACCCACTCTGATTTGGTTCTAATTCAGTACCACTGGTATAGGCTCAATGCTGGAACAGCAATTTTTGTAAAACTGGAGGAAAGTGTAAAATAGTTGTACCTGAATTCTGTATTTATTCCTTATTTTTAAACTATGTCCTCTAGTTTTGAATCTTTAATTGATGTGAACAATTTGTTTGTGAAGTTTATGAATCTTCTTCATAAATGTGACCTAATATTTGTAAAATTTTCACATCAAAATCTCATTTTCAAATGAAAACCTATTGAATATCCTTGATCTTTCTTCATAACTTGGATCTGGTATCATCTGTATTGCACTATGCTGCACTCTCACGCGAGAAAAAAAATCCTTCCTATGGTATGGGGCGCTTTATATAGCAGTCTACTGTCCAGCGTATCTGTCACATTTGAAAATGCCACACTTGAAAGTGTCAGATAAGGAAAAGTTTGTGACACAATGTACCTAATCGGCTCAAGTATGATATTCGTAAAACAGCACAAACTCACAACTAAACAGATGAACAAGTAGGAGCTTTAAAATATATTCATATAAAACAAAGGAAGAGCAATTAGCCTCTAATTGATCCCAAGTTGTGCCTGTTTAACTTTATGGCCTGAAAGGGACAGGCCACATTCAACATAAATCCAGTCTCAGCAGCAGAATGATTCACTGTGCATTTAAATGGTATGGCAGTGTTGTCTTTATAAACAATGTGTCCGTGACTTAACACAAGCAATGCCAAGGAAGATCACAAGCATGTTAATAAATAACAGGTGCCCTGGACAGTTCTCAATATAATTTTTAAATATTCCATTTTTGTTTTTATCCTTTTTTGACTACATATAGAAATATTCACAATTATGACTTCTTCATTCAAAAGGCATGACAATAATTGTGACATTCTCCCTGTTGGTGATTATTCTTAAAGAGAATGTTGCCCTATCCTTTGATCATGGAAATTAGCCAGACTGATTTCACTTAACCCTCATTAGTCATCCAAAAATAGACATTCCATCTGTCTTGGTTGGATTCAAACTAAGTTACTAGAGGTGAAGGGTTCTAACATTTTGTTGTGAAATCACTGTGTAATATCTGTATTCTTGTTCCAAAGATACGCTACAGTCAGCTTATGAAGCAGCAAGAGCGAATGATTCGTGAAATGGAGGCTGTTGTCTCGCGCAGGGATACAATTTTGACACGTGGGGAAGCACAGGCCAAATTGGACAAGAAGCAAACAACTAAACATGATTTTCGTAACAAAATACAGGACCTGTGCAAGAAAATTGGGACTATGCAAAAGGTGAGATAAAGGAGATTGAGTATTTCTAAGCCCACATGAATTAAATATGTACTATCCATTTTCTCCTACCTTGAGCAAAGCTCTTGCACCCATTGTGCTCTTGATCAAAAGGTTTGAATAGTACAGCCCATAAACAGCTCCAGTTCACACAGCCATTCATTGCTGACTCACCTAGAGAAGAATCACTTGGCAGCACAATAATGGACCACTCCCAGTCAGTTCTCCTCTCCCTTATGTGATCTGGCTAAAACTAGTAAATTCGCCCTTTGGAACAATTTTGTGAGTGCTATACTCAGACCTGCTAGTAGAGAGTTCAGTATTCTAACATTATAGTTTTTGGAGGATCAGGACTGATTTTAAATATCATACCAGTGTTGTGCACATCATAGAATCATAGAAATTACTTGAAATTATAGCACAGGAGACCATTTGGTCCATTGTGCCTACGCTAGTACTAGCTCTTCAACTGAAGTTATCAACTCTAATCCCAATTCCTTGCTCTTTGCCTTTTATATTCTTCCTTTTTTAAATACTTATCTAATGCCATTTTAAATTATGTTATAGTGTCAGCCTCAAAAGGTACCTGTGATAAAGCAT
Organism: Heptranchias perlo; assembly: GCF_035084215.1. Classification (NCBI taxonomy): domain Eukaryota; kingdom Metazoa; phylum Chordata; class Chondrichthyes; order Hexanchiformes; family Hexanchidae; genus Heptranchias; species Heptranchias perlo. Next base: position 17,105,587 of record NC_090347.1, read on the forward strand.
TCCCTGTTCCAATAAAAATAGAAAATACTCAGCAGGTCAGGCAGCATCTGTGGAGAAAGAGAGTTAACATTTCAGGTCGATGACCTTTCATCAGAACTGGAAGATGTTTCAGAACGTGAAACCCTTATTGGGCTGTACTGCAAGAATTATATAGAATGTACAGCACAGAAACAAGACCTTCGGCTCAACAGGTCCATGCCGGCGTTTATGCTCCACACAAGCCTCCTCCCTACTTCATCTAACCCTATCAGCATATCCTTTTATTTCTTTCTTCTCATGTGTTTATCTAGCTTCCCCTTAGATGCATCTATGCTAGTCACCTCAACTACGACTTGTGGTATCGAATTCCACATTCTAACCACTCTGGATAAAGAAGCTAATCCTGAATTCCCTATTGGATTTATTAGTGACTAATTATATTTATGGCCCTTAGTTTTGGTCTCCCCTGCAAGTGGAAATACCTTCTCTACGTCTACTCTATCAAACCCTTTCATAATCTTAAAGACCCCCATCAGGTCACCACTCAGTCTTCTCTTTTCTAGAAAAAAGAGCCCTAGCCTGTTCAGCCTTTCCTGATAAGTATATCCTCTCAGTTCTGGCATCATCCTAGTAAATCTTTTTTGTACCCTCTTCAGTGCCTCTATAACATTTTTATAATATGGAGACCAGAACTGTTCAGTGTGGATGGACTAACCAAGGTTCCATACAATTTTAACATAACTTCTCTGCTTTTCCATTCTATTCATCTAGAAATAAACCTCAGTGCTTGGGTTGCTATTTTTTTTATGGCTTTATTAACCTGCGACACTACTTTTAGTGATTTGTGTATCTGTACCCCCAGGTCCCTCTGGTCCTCTACCCCATTTAGACTCTTATTATCCAAGAAGTATGTGGCCCCCTTATTCTTTCTGCCAAAATGTAACACCTCACAATTATCTTTCTTTGAAATTCATTTGCCAATTACACACCCATTCTGCAAGTTTATTAATGTCTTCCTGTATTTTGTCACAGTCCTCCTTGGTATTTACTATACCCCCCAGTGTGATGTCGTCTGCAAATTTTGAAATTGTACTTTCCAATTCCCGATCTTTCAGACCTACTAAGGTACCAGAAACAGGATTTCAACATGCCAGTTGCTAGTTCTATATCAATTTGGCTGGATCCTAAGGTCTCATTATACTAGTCCTCTACTGAGGAGAATGATTGCAGGAGAAGTGTCATCAGCCAGGGCTGCAGGGAGTATTTCTGGTCTTCAGTAAACCAACCCAAAACAGCATTTTGTCTCATCAATGCAGGTATAGTTGATTCTTGAAGTACAACTGCATCATGACAGCTTCCTGGGGGAAATTGCAGAGGTACTGGCCATAATCCTCCAGACATCCTTAGATACGGGGGTGGTGCCAGAGGACTGGAGAATTGCAAATGTTACACCCTTGTTCAAAAAAGGGTGTAAAGATAAACCCAGCAACTATAGGCTAGTCAGTTTAACCTCGGTGGTGGGGAAACTTTTGGAAACGATAACCCGGGACAGAATTAACAGTCACTTGGACGAGTATGGATTGATTAGGGAAAGTCAGCACGAATTTGTTAAAGGCAAATCGTGTTTAACCAACTTGAGAGTGTTTTTTGATGAGGTAACAGAGGATAGATGAGGGCAATGCAGTTGATGTGGTGTATATGGATTTTCAAAAAGCATTTGATAAAGTGCCACATGGTAGGCTTGCTATTAAGATTGCGGCCCATGGAATAAAGGGGGCAGTAGCAACATGGATACAGAATTGGCTAAATGACAGGAAACAGAGAGTAGTGGTGAGCGGTTGTTTTTTGGACTGGAGGGAGGTGTGCAGTGGTGTTCCACAGGGGTTGGTGCTGGGACCACTGCTTTTCTTGATATATATTAATGATTTGGCCTTGGGAGTACAGGGCACAATTTCAAAATTTGCGGATGACACAAAACTTGGAAGGGTAATGAACAGTGAGGAGGATAGCGATAGACTTCAAGAGGATATAGACACTCTGGTGGCATGGGCGGACACGTGGCAGATGAAGTTTAATGCGGAAAAATGAGAGGCAATATAAACTAAAGGGCATAATTCTAAAAGGGGATGGAGGAACAGAGGGATCTGGGGATGTATGTGCATAAATCGTTGAAGGTGGCAGGGCAGGTTGAGAAAGCGGTTAAAAAAGCATACGGGGTCCTGGGCTTTAGAAATAGAGGCATAGGGCTCGATTTTCGCACCCGCGATCGGGTGCGTTCGTAGCGGGGGGGCTGCGAAAATCGGGGATTCCCGGGGCGGGTCCGGAGCCCGGCTCCAACCCGCCCCATTTCCGGATTCCCCACTGACGCGTTCACATGCGCGCGCAGCCCCCGCATGTGGGACTCCCGCCGGCAATTAAAGCCGGCGGGGTGCCACTTAAAGTACTTGAACAGGTACTTCAGGTTGTTTACAGACCAGATTGATCTGTTATTTTAGCAGGGATGGGATTTTGCAACTGACTGAGACTGTTTCCCGTACTGGGGAAAACACTCCTAGTTCAAATGGACATGTTGCAGCCATCAGCCTGTGGTAGCTGCAAAGGTCCATTTGACAGGTTGTGGGGGGAGACCCTCACTCATTGCAGGAGGCCACTCTGTCACTTTGGACAAAGTTTGGCCTCCACCACCCTCCTCCTAGCAACAAAATTCACCAACTTGCACACTTACCCCGGTGTCCAGACACATTTAGCTACCTTGCGGACCCCCTCAAATGTACATCTTCCGGATGGGGGCCGCCGTAGCTACAGTCATGACCTCCTCGGAGGGCGAACAGCATCACCAGCATCGTCGGCCTCGCCATCTACCTCTGACACGTGGAGCTCCACAACACAGTGCTGTGACACATCCACCTGCACAGCAGGAGGGAGGGCAACGGCAGAGAGAGATGCGTCGCAGAGGGCACTACCCTCGCCACAGGGTCCACAGAGCGAGGCTCAGCTTCCTGGACCTCTCTGAGCAGCAGTGCACACGGAGGCTCAGAGTCACTCGACATGTAGTCGTGGGCATCTGCAGCCTCCTTCATGCGGAGCTGCTCCCGGCTGGCCCGAGTACCATCTTCTTACCTGTCGCTGTCAAAGTCACCACTGCCCTCAACAACTTCTCCTCCGCGTCCTTCCAGGGTGCCACCGGGGACATCGCCGACATCTTTCAGTCGTCTGCACAAAGGAGCCCTGCAAATACACCTACACCCACTCTGCAGTGACACAATGGGTGGCATCAGTTGTGGGTCTTCATTGTGATCCTCAGGAAAGGGCATTATTGCACAAACCATACAAGATTCGCAAAGATGTGGCAGTAGTGGTGCCAATATAATATGTAATGTGAGTTGATCAGAAATTAAATATAAGTAAAAACCATGACAAACGCTCAAACACCCTTGTGCATCCCCTTCATGCTCACGACACGTTTGCCTTACGCTGCCTACTGCACATATGTGATGCATGCCCTGTGGCTGCAGCACAGGTAGTGGCAGGTTGAGTGAGGCTGACTGTGAAAGAGACGCATGAGAGGGTGAGTATGAGATAGAGCCATGAGATTGTATGAGGATTGGGTTGAGTGGTAGTGGCGGGATGAGTACTGGCGAGGTGAGTAAGTGCAGGTACGATGAGGATGAGGTTTGAGTGGGTGTGAGGGGTGATGTGACAGAGTAGTGTTGGCTGTGCAGAAGGAGATGTGGGGTGGGGGCGGTGATGTGGCAGACGGAGTGTAGGGGAATGAGTAAGTGTACTCACTTTGGCTGACCTACTTAGGTCATTGCAGCGCCTCCTGCACTGTAAGCAGACGGGCGATATGTTGGTGGTGCAGTTGACCTCCTCTGCCACCTCGAGCCAGGCCTTCTTGGTGGCAGAGGCAGGCCGCTTCCTCCCGCCCGCTGGGGGGAAGATCTCTGTCCTCCCCCTCCTCCTCACCCCATCCAATAAGACCTGGAGTGAGGCATCATTAAACCTGGGAGCAGCCTTCCCCCTGGGCTGCTCCTTGCTGTAATTTTTCCTATTTGTTGCAGCATCAGTCAGTGGAGTTCTGCCCCTTTAAATAGGGCTCCTCCAGCTGACAGACCTTACTGCGCATGCGCAGTCCACCCGCTGCGCAGCTTAGCAGCGGGGAACCCTGAAGAGCAGATAAGTGGATCCAATCAGTCTGCGATTGCGTGCGGAGTGTTACCCACGTGCCCAGTCTACCCCCCACCGCGAACCCGCCGCCATGGTAATATCGGGCCCATAGAGTACAAAAGCAAGGAAGTCCCAACGAACCTTTGTAAAACACTGGTTCGGCCACAACTGGAGTATTGTGTCCAGTTCTGGGCACCGCACTTTAGAAAGGATGTGAAGGCCTTAGCGAGGGTGCAGAGGAGATTTACTAAAATGATTCCAGGGATGAGGGACATAAATTACCTGGATAGACTGGAGAAACTGGGATTGTTCTCCTTGGAACAGAGAAGGTTGAGAGGAGATTTGATCGAGGTGGTTAAAATCATGAAGGGTCTAGACAGAGTGGATAGAGAGAAACTTTTCGCATTGCAGAAGGGTCAAGAACCAGAGGGCATAAATTTAAGGTGATTGGCAAAAGAACCAAAGGTGATATGAGGAAAAACTTTTTTACACAGTGAGTGGTTAGGATCTGGAATGCACTGCCCGAGGGAGTGATGGAGGCAGATTCAATCATGGCCTTCAAAAGGGAATTGGATAAGTATTTGAAACGAAAAAATGTGCAGGGCTACGGGGATCGGGCGGGGCAGTGGGACTAACCGGATTGCTCATGCATAGAGCCGGCGTGGACTCAATGGGCCGAATGGCCTCTTTCTGTGCTGTAACCTTCTATGATTCTGTAACTGCCATTCACATGCGTATCGTTGGCATTGCACACTAGCTACACATTAATACAACAATACCCCTTTCTGTTGATAAAATTTAGCAGGTTCGCATATATGGCCTACAATGTGAGTTCCATCGATTGCACCATGTACATGGGGGAATTGTGCCTCTCAGTGAGAGCTCTTTGCTGGTTCTCGTTGCTTGGCAGGGTGCATAGAGAAAGATATAAATTGGGAGGCTGTCTGAATAAATCACTGACCTTCTTGATGCAGTGGTACACTGTGGATTGATTTATGTGACATAAGTCATATGAGGCTGCCTGGAATGATGTGGAGGCATGAGAATTCAGTGGTGTGATCACTTTTAACAGCTAATGACAAGGCCGTGCTCCTTGTTGAGCAGGGCTGACAGTCTGTGGCCAGCAGTTTTCTAACAGTGGTCTCCTGTATGTGATATCTGCCTCAGGGATCCCGCTGTGGTGCTTTTATCACCACTTTTATAGTGGGAAGATTTCCTGATGTTGGATTATGCATGCAAATTGGGGTAAATTATGGGGCTGGGTTGGCCATGCCTTCATTCACATGCAGTGGGAGTTCCAAGGGTTTGCAGTAATGGTGAATGGTGGTTTTCTGGGAGTAAGATTTTGGTGGCCATTTGTTGGGGTAGAATTGCACTGTTAAGACACACTGCCTATTTTTCTCTTTTCAATGTTGCACAATTGCCCAATAATGGGTTTTGAGAAAGAAAATCTGGCCCATATCCCTATAATTGGCTTCATTTCTCTTGTTGAACATTTTTAACCTTGTTGTTGTATTGGTAATTGTCCACTATTCATTATGCTTATAGTTATAAAGTGACGTAATAGTCTTCTGCAAGTTCAAACTCAAGACCAATGCTATAAGTCACTATGCAACCCAATTCCTCCTTCTATCTCGCTATTCTCAATATATTAAACAATCTGCAAAAAAGGTTTCACTTTTCTCTATTTAATTAATTATGCCATTCTCTAAAATGTTAATTGATGTTGTTGGTCTCATTCTGGCCACACTTTCTTAGAATATAGAAGAATGTGACAAAACTATTGAGGAGCTGAGGGAATCGCAGAGAACCGTGTATGAGCATCTGGGAGAAAAGCAGTGTCAGATTCAAGAACATCAGTCTATGGTTGATCACCTTGATGCAGACATAGAATCTCTACAGGAAAGGAAACGAGTGGTAAGAATGGTTTTAGGAAATTAAGAGGGTATTCAAGTTTGAAGAAGATGCATTTTTGGGCAGGAAGATATTCAAATAATTTTGGAAATTATTTTAATCTGTTTTATATGATGATTAGGTGCAATTAATCAAGCTAATTGTGTGACATTAGTTTGATGTCATCATTATATGACAGAGAATAATTGTTACCCATTTTGAAAATGTAACTACATTTCTCAAACCCCGTTCCCTTAATGTGAGCTATCCATCGCCTGAAGTGGAACCTCAGTGTTTTACACTGAAAACCAGCTGGAGCAACAGAAGCAGGATCAGAAGTAGGCAGCAAATAGGGATTCTGCACAACAGGATTGAGTAAAGGAATACCTGTTTGCAGATTGAGAAGAAATGAGATTACCAACCAAAATCAATAAAGAAAAGGAGATTCTTATTTGTTTTATATTGTCACCCATCAAAAGATTTTGCCCAACAAGGTGCAGCAAATTTTTTGATTTCTATATAACACAGGAAAATGTTACTTAATTCATCAACAATAAGAACCTAAGTTGGCAGTAAAAATACACCTCAACTGTCACAGGCCAACGTGTGCTTTCATTATATATCCTTTTTTGAAAAGAAAATCCTCAATTTTCTCCCCTCCCATCTTCTGAAGGCCTTAACTCTGATAGTATACATTCCATAGTTGCTGATTGCTTTCCAGTAGCTTGGCCAACTGGCCATTATTCATGTCTGAGCTTCAACTGTCCAATCAGGTAATTCAACCAATGGGAATATCACCAATTATCCTGCCTCGCTGATGTCCACATATGCAGAATTCCAACTGGGGTTGGATAACAATCAGGAACTAAAATCTTGACCAATTTTCTCTTCTCTCTCCCAGATCACTACGACCAGTTTCAGTGGCCTAATTACTGGTCTGGATATCAGTTAACTGAGCACAGACACAGATCAAAACTAGAGGCACAAATATATATAAAATTCCTGGGATTAAGAGTGGGGAGCTAAACTTTCAGATACGAGTATTTGCTACCATGTTGCCCCACAAGCAGAAGTTTTGTATTTTTGTTTGTATTCATTTTACACAAAAAAAAGTATCATTATGGAAACATCTCCCTATGCTCGGATCTAAACTTGTGATCAGCCTGCAGTTCCATAGTAGTTTCAGCAAACCCACATGATAGTTATTTATCTCTTGTGCATCAGTAACACAGATGACATCTGTAGTGACAATTGCTCCCAAATAAAAACTTGCAGCAAACAAAACTAAGACGCATTCTTTGATGTAGTGTAGAAAATGGATGAAGGAACCCATGATTGTTTTATTTGTCTGGATACCCAGAACCCAAAATATAATTTGTGGACTGATTTCTGGACTACTTTGTACACAACAAAACCCAGTTATTCAATCTTTGTAGAAGCCTCATATTCCATTGAACACTGCCTCCTAATTTGTGTTCATCAAATGGTCGTCACTAGCCTAAACATCTACCCCCTCCATCACTGGCATACCGTGGCTGCAGTGCGTACTCTCTACAGGATACACTGCAGCAAGTTGCCAATACTTCTTCAGCAGCACCTCCTAAACCCGTGACCTCCACCACCTAGAAGGATGGCAGCAGATGCCTGGGAACACCATTACCTTCAAGTCACACACCATCCTGATTTGGACATATAATTGCTATTCTTTCATCTTTGCTGGGCCAAAATCCTGGAACTCCTTACCTGACAACATTGGGGGAGCACCATCACCACACGGACTGCAGCGGTTCAAAAAGGCCCATCACCACCGTCTGAGGGCATCTAGGGATGGTCAATAAATTCTGGTTTTGCCAGTAACACCCACATCCCAAGAATGAAAAAGAATGTTCAACTATGTAGAGAATTTACAAAAGTAAAGAATTCAATGATGAAAAATGAAGCAAAAGAGAACATATGCTGGACTGCAATAAGTGATGTCAAATGTAATATTGAGTGATATCTCTGATAATGCAGCAGACTTGCTGTAATCAAGGGTGTGTTTTCCATATACCACCAACCAACCATATTTGTTCTTCATGTATTATGAATGAAGGCAACTTTCCTCTAACAGTTTTCTCCTCTTCTTCTGAAAACAGTGACTTGTGATGGGTTAAGGTTCTACAAACACTTGTATCCTTTCATTACTTTACCCATTATCATTCTTCACTTGAGCTTGGATATCAGCAAGCTACTTGACCATATGGTAGATCATAGATGAATCTTATCCAGTCCTGGCTCAACTTCTACACCCTTGCACTTCTAACAGGGATTGTTGAAACAATGGCTATTTTTTTTCCAAGGATGCTGTGGTCTATTGTAGTACCTCACTGCCATTCTACCTAAAGTTAGCTAACTCAGCTCAGACCAGCAATAAAACCTGAGAAATTTTTAGTCTGCATGGCTCAGTACCACACCATTTAATGCAATTACCCATTGAGCTATGAAGGGAGCTTACTGAGTAAAGCTATTGTAATTTGTGAAAAAAGAGACAATGAGTATGCTGTCTACATTGTGTTATCTGTTTCATTTGACTACATTTTGATTTACTATTTGATGTCAGCAAAAGGTTATGGTTGAAATAATTCAGCATTATTGCATACTTCATACATAGGGTATTGTACAAAATGCTTAATGATAAGTGATGGTATATGAGAGGTCAAGCAGGGAATCTGGTCAAAAGCTTGAACCATAGCCACTCTAAGCTATGAAGCATCAGGGAGGCAAATGTGAACTCAGTGGTATAGGAGGGAGAATCTCTTTTACCGCCTTGTAGCATTTTGCATTGGGGACCTGCCAATGTTGCTTCAGAATTCAACCACTCATATGTACATGAAAGTAGAATACATTTGCACTTGCTTCAGTTTTCCCCTCTCTGTCTTTTCCCTCTGCCTGGGAAACACATCACTTAGTACCTTCCTTCTAATACTCCATTTGAGATCTGGAAACTCATTGTATGGGGGAATCACAAACATCAAATTACATTCTATCACCTTAAGATCCACTGTATTAATACACCAAAGCAGTACACCAGCAGGCTGTTGAAAATACATTAATGGCTAGAGATAATGAAACAGCAAGTTAAATAAGAATGTGTATACAGGTGAAATGTATTTACTATCTTTTGTTATTCAGAATCTCACCAATATAGTGACTTTCCAGACACGACTCAAACATCTTCAGGCAGTGAAAGAAGGAAAGTACATACAACAGTGCAAATCTGAACAGTCACTGAAGAATGAAACACAGAAGCAAGAGAGTCGAATCCACACCATCAGCACTATCATTGACCGTGTCAAAGAGGAGTGGCCCCAGTACCAGGGAGTACTTCGTAAAGTGACACTCACACTAGCAGCACGGGGAACAGCAGTGGAGGAACTACCATAAAAAGATATGCAGAAATTGCAGCAAACTAGATGGTGAAAAGAACTAATGTGGTAGGGAAAACAGACATAAAAGTGAGACAGTATTGAGTGCAACTATAATTAATGCAGTACAACATTGTATATCATTACATTACTGAGACCAAAGGGTGGTTTGCACAAAGAATGTCTTTGAAGAAATATTTGAAATAGCTTTTTTATGAATCTAGATTTATGCTGATGTGAATTGATATGTTCAAATAAAAATTGATTTGCTAATTTAATTTTGGTGATCAGATCATTTTACATTAATAGAGAGAATGTCTAAAAGAAGTCAAATTAAGAAGCAAATAATGTGGTGACGTTTGGGAGCAAACTGATACAGAAAATAGCAGAGCAGGATGTAGCTAAAGGAGGCATTGTAATCTGGGACTTAATAATCAGTTGTGTACGGTATAATTTTTTTAGTTTTCTGAGTGCAAGTGCAACAAATAGAAACAAAAGCTGATCTGCTAACGTAGGGAGAGGAGATTTAACTATTAATAGTGTCACAATAGGATACATTTTTTTAAAAATCAGAAGAAAATATATGAATGGTGTTCAAGTTTAAAGAAGAGGTGTGAACGAAGTGATACCTGGGTTGCTCCTGGTGCCATCTTGGGACAAGAGAATTGACTTCAGTAAATGGTCACGATTATTAAATGGTGACATGAAAATGTGCTACACAGGCCAGTTAAGATAATAAAATGATGTGTACAAAAAGCAGTTGACTAGTGCTGTGCTAAACAGTTGGCTCAAAACATGAAAACAAAATTAATTTAAGCTAAATCTGGCAAGGTGAGCAAATATGAATAATGGTTACTGCTGACCAAGAGAGAGCAGCATATAATGCCTGTGGGCAAAGAGAAACAGATAAATAGAGTAAAAGGTTCAAATAAAGAATTAGAAGACATTGAAGTGTAAGCTTCAATCCTTTTGTACTAATGCAAAGAGTTTTCAGAACAAGCTGTTGGAATTCCAGATAAATATAGTTAGTGAAAATACTGGCATTACAAAACATACCGTGAGCAAGAGATGGAACTAAAGAAGTATTAAACTTAGTTTCAAAAGTGTCAATATTAGTAGGGGTAACATAATAATTATTAAAAGCGTGGATGTAATGGCATAAGAGGGGAGATGGCAGAAGTAATTTAGTAGAAATCACAGTTTTATAAACGACATCTAGCCCAGTAAGGCATTTACACGAAGGTAGCAGATAGCACCAGATTGCCCTAGTGACCAGGTTATCAACTAGTTTTCCAAGTATACTCGAAAAAGTCTTTTTGTCTGTAAAGGATTATTTATTGAATTCTTTCTTATTGGTCACAAGAATGGTTAAAATTGGTTACTGCTTTCTAGTTCTACAAACTACAGAGAATAAACTTTCCCAACTGGCTTATATATACATCTCAGGACAAGAGAGAAGCTTTGTTCAGGAAGGCTTGAAAAGTATGCATTGATTGTTGCCATTGTCTTTGGATGGGAACCAGTCTCACAGATTATTCAAGCCATTCAATTCAACTACAAGCATCTTATTCACAGTGCATGTTTTTTTTTACCAGGTGTATTGGTGTAGCCAAACTTCATTTTGAATCCTGTGAATGTCTGACCATCTAATTGTAGTTGAGAAATACAGTTTTAATCTCCTTTGTTCAGGGGTATTTTCAGGGTGAAGTAGCTGAAGGTAGTTGGGTTAAGAATATGCCCTGAGGAACTCCTACAGTGATGACCTGGGGCTGCGATGATTGGCCTCTGACACCCACAACCATCCTCTTTTGTGTCAGGTATCATTCCATCCCCTGGAAGGTATCATTTTGACCCCCATTGACCTCAGTTTTTCTAAGGCTCCTTGGTGCCATACTTGGTCAAATGCTGCCAATAGAATAGAAGGATATGCTGATAGGGTTAGATGAAGTAGGGCGGGAGGAGGCTTGTGTGGAGTATAAACACTGGCATAGACCTGTTGGGCTGAATGGCCTGTTTCTGTGCTGTAAATTCTATGTGTGTAATTCTATGATTCAATAATTAAATTGGTGATAGTGCTGAAAAATTTGCCTCCGGGAGAAATCATTTTTGAAATTCTAGTCAATAGATTCAGTTGAGACAAAATGAATATTTGTGTTTAAGTAGAATTGCTTAATGATATAACATGTTCACCAAAATCAAGTATTGTGATCAGCAGCACTTTACCTCCCCTGACAAACTGGACTGCATTTTATGGGTATTGCAGAATTTCAGAAAGAACAATGTCCTCTGAGTCAAAGATTAAGCAATCAAAGTAAACACACAAGCTCTGGATTTCACAGAAAACTTAGATTAGGACATTTCTCTTCATCTTTTCTGTAAGAACCAGAGGGAATAATGTGCATGCTTTCACAAAGAACTAATTTAGCTTGTTAGTTCAAGACAACAAATGTTTTGGATCTTTTGTGCTTCACCATTGCCTTACGGTTTTATCCACTTCAATTATTGTACTGCTTGAGTATAATTAGTTTCTATGTGCAGAGTGAACAAATGAGGAAGAAAGTTATCTTACATACCTTCCTCATTCCTTGAATGTAGTTTGTGTACTGCTAGAATGGCAGAACCAGTTGCGGCATTGATTTCTCTACATCAAACATCAAGTCATTTGATTTGTAGTTCACATCTGCAGGGCATAACTGACCTTATCAGTTTCTCTTCTTCCTGTGAGTTCTGACTGATTTTTTTGTTAAGTACTATTCCAATTCATGACTTGTGGTTCTGAATCCCAGCTTCCAACAATGTACTAAAGGGTGTGCTCAGTTGTACTGAATAAGATGTTTCAAACTCCCTTAGGTTTTGTATTTTCAGGAGAAGCAAGAGGATTTTCTGCTCAAAGCTGAGGAATGGACTATTTTTCAATTTGACTATTAAACTCAGTTCCAACAAAATAGAGAGATGTTTGTATTTTATTTCACAGTTTTGAAATGGAGTGAAAATGGAAGCTGTATTCCCTTACCCAATCTCAAAACAAAGGCCTGGAGATGAGTTGTCTACAGGATAAGAATTGCTTGATTGATCTGGAATTCAGTCAGAATGCAAGGGGGTCAATTTTAACTTTCGAGTGGCAGACTGTAGGAACCTGCCACAGCCTGCCTGTGTCCGAGGGCGAAGAGGCCCGCAGGAATCAGGCCGGGTAAGGGAGGGTTTGTGTCATGATCTCAAGATGGTGGGCCGGAGTGGCAGCGGCCAAATCTTGCTGGAAAAATAACAGCGTGTTAATGACAAACGCCGTTACTAATGTGCAAATCGGATAGCAAGTTCAGGGGATTGGGAGATATGCCGTGAGTTGCGGATCTCCAAAACTTGCTGGTCGATTCACACAGCTCCATCGTTTGCTTCGCACAAACGGTATCTCGCCCTTAGCCTCCCTGTTATTTTTAAGAACTTGCTGGATTTGAACATTAATTGCCTATTAAACTTGCCACAGAAAGTTAAGTCTGGTCATTAAGAGTGTAAGTAAGTACCTTTTTAACTTTGTGATAATTGTTAATGCAATGCCAATCAACCTCTCTGGCCCAGTAATTGAACAATTTAAACTCTAGAGTCTCATCCCTTCAGGTGGTACATTGTTCTTAGAGATTTAAAAAATGTCAAATTTTAAATTTTTTCATTTTTTTCTTACCTTTCCTTTCTGTCTCTTTTTTCTCTCCCTTAATCCAGTCTTTCTTTCCCTCTCTTTATTTGTCTTTCTGCACCTGATTTGACTCTGATTCAATCTCCTTCTCAATCATTCCTCTACTTTTTTCTCAATCCTTAAATCTAATCGGTTAAAGAGATACACTGTTGGTCCCACCACTCACTGAAGTCCCAGATGGCCTGTCCCAATTGCCACAATGTGATCAGATTGCACTTCCAGCAAGTTATGGCACAAAAATTCTTTGAGCTGAAGGGTGCAGAAAAAAGTTTAAATAACGGAGTACGCCATGAGATGCCCTGCTCCAGCAAGATCTGGCCCAATATCAAACTTACCTTTTCAAGGCCTCTTTGGCTGTATCACCAGTGAAACTGTTCCAAGAGTGCACGGCCTATGCACTGACCAGTTCTACCCTAAAATGATAATCGGGGTCCTATGTATGCCATAGGATACCGATTTTCACATTAGAAGGGGCTTACCACCTGAAACAGGCAGGTGCTTTGATCGTCTAGACCTCGGAATTTTTGGAGAGTACTTTTATCTGTCTTTAGTTCTGGCAAGAAATCTGAGCTCCATGGATGTAGTGAGATTAGTATTATCCAAATACATCACATTTGGATGGTTTATCAAGTGACAAATCTGACTGCTTCATCCAACCACATCATTACCAGACTCTAAGAAATTTATTCCAAAATGGATATTTTAACCTCTAATGAACGGATTCAAATTTTAATGTTTTCAAGTGAGTAGTCTGAACTCGGAAGTGTTTTCGCTGTGTGTTGTCTGAACTCGGAGTGTTAGCACTGTACTTTGTCTGAACTCTGGGGAGTGTTAACATTGAGCGTTGCTTGAACTTGGGCGTGTTAACACTGCAATAAAAGCAGAAGATGTTGGAAATGCTCAGCAGGTCAGGCAGCGTGGAAAGAGAAACAGAGTTATCGTTTCAGGTCGATGACCTTACATGAACCTGAATTATCGAGCTTGAAACGTTAACCTCGTTTCTCTCTCTTCAGATGCTACCTGACCTGCTGAGTGTTTCCAGCATTTTCTGCTTTTATTTCAGATTTCCCAGCATTTTGCTCTTGTTTCAGTGTTAACAACGGCGTTGTCTGAACTCGGGAATGTTAACACAGAGCTTGAAGGCTGCACAGCTGATTGGAACCTGTCCGAATCAAACTGACCAGGCAGCAAGCTGGGTGAGTGGTGTCCATCCAATTACACCTCCTACTTTTGTAAACAATTTTACAATAACGTTTCCAACAACGTTCACCTGAGGAAGGAGGAAGCCTCCGAAAGCTTGTGAATTTAAAATAAAATTGCTGGACTATAACTTAGTGTTGTAAAATTGTTTACAATTGTCAACCCCAGTCCATCACCGGCATCTCCACATCATGACCTCCTACTTTGTACAGCAGTGGACCCGACGTTGCCCGTAAACGTAGCCAATCTTTTAAAGGAACCAATGTTAACCAAACTTTCGAAATGACTTTGAATTCTCCGATTTCGCGAGCAATTAAGTAACAATAACATGTGAATGCAGAGTCCCTCTCCCCGTCAGCTATGTTCTCCGTTGCTAAGAAACACAAAACAACAAAACCGGCCTCCTGGCCGAGGGAGGGGGGTCACATGTCGGACTGTACCACAATTTCGGGGGGGGGGGGGGTTCGGGGGTGCCAGCAATGGGAGGAGAGAGGGGGAAGTCACTGAATCCCTGGGGTTGGCGGATCGGGGATCGGATACCGACCCGCATTGAGGCAGTGAATTAGTTGGAGTGAAGCGTAGAGCCGCCCTTTAATTCGACCGGCGCCGTATGACAGCACCCCCCCCCCCCTCCTCCTCCTCTTCCTCCTCCTCCTCCTCTTCAGGGTCTGTTTCTCTGTCACTGTTCTCCCGAGGGGAAGGAGCCCCTTCCCGGCTTTGTGTTCGTAGAACCGCCGGCGTCTGGGCTCAGCCGCGACGCGGTCGGTACAAAGATCACAACAGTGACTTAATAACTGTTTATTAATTAATTAATGTCTGCGATGCGGCGACTGTAAAGAGGGCGTCGCTGCGGCTGCCGACTGAAGCCGGGCTGCACGGTTTCCCTGGAGACGGGACGGCCCTGGCCCTGTTCGGGTCTTGGCGGCCGATTCGTTTTATTCCTGGTTTCCGATCAAGAAACTGCCTCTGACACACAATGACCCGGAACTTGTTCCTGTTCTGCCAATGTTTCTCCAGGTTCAACGTGTCCCAGAATAGCAGGAAAAGGTTGGGGTGCAGCAGAGTGGAGCTGAGCACATCTCAGTCTTATTTTAGTCGTTGAATCAGCGGAGCAGAGACTACACTGAGCTTTGAGAAGGTAAGCACGTTCATTTCTTGTTTCAAGCTGTTATATTTTATTGGTTATATGGAGTTGTAGATATGTCAAGGCATCAAAATGTGGTTGGTGTTTTAAGATGATTCCCAGCACCACGGCTGAGAAGAACTCTTTAAAGGCGCATCGTTGTTTTATTGGGGGTGGGCAGTTAGGGCACTAGCCACTTCGGACAGTGGCAGTGACATTGACAAACACGTTGGCAGACTGTAAATCTGTTTTTATAGGTATTTTTTAAAAAATCCTAGTTTTCTTCCCTCATAATTGAATGCGCTGGGTATGGTTTCCCAAAGCCTTGAACATCTCACCAAGTGGACATTCTGTAAGTGTGAACCTAAACAAGGTATTTGACCTGGATCTGGAGTAAGCCACCTTTTTGATTTGAAGACAAGGACAGCGATTTTGAATTCTATGTGTTGGGAAAGAGGGTGCCAGTGGAGAACATGGGTGAATGGGATTTAGTCTGTGTCAAGATGTGGATTGTGGTGTTTTGAACGAGTTGGAGTTTGTATAAGGCAGAGCTTGGGAGGATGGTAAGGAGGTCACTGGAGAAGTCAAGTTTTGAGGTAACAGGTATAGTGGTGAAACCGAGTGGCCATGGAGATCGATGGGATTTGGGGTTTGAAGCTAGCTCATGGCACAAATAGGACACTGAGATTGTGCACTGTGTGGCTTATCTGAGCAAGCAGCAGCGGAGGGTTGCATTTAGGGGGAGTTCTGGCTTAGCCACAACTTGATGTCAAATAGCAATGTGATAAAATAGAGGTACTTGTGGAGTTTAGATTGATAGTGGAAAGATAAAGCTGGTTATTGTCAGCATACGTATGGAAATTGCCAGATTCCTACAGATAACATCTCTGAGGGACAGCATGTAAATGAGGAAAAGAAGGAAGCTGAGGTTGGAACCTTGGGATACTCCAGAGCTGACCATGTAGGGGTGAGAAGAGAAGCTATTGCTGAAGATATGCTGGTTACACTGGGAAGGTAGAAATGGAATCAAAAGAGGGTAGCTCCACAGGTATACCATGCAGAAAAGACAATGGACAGGAATATAGTGAAATAAAGAATTTGGATTTATATAGCACCTTTCATGACTTGAGGACATCCCAAAGTGGTTTACAACCAATGAAGTACTTTTGAAGTGTAGTCACTGTTGTAATGTAGGAAACACGGCAGCCAACTTGCACACAGCTAGGTTCCACAAACAGCAATGTGAGAATGACCAGATAATCTGTTTTAGTGATGTTGGTTGAAGGATAAATATTGGCCAGGACACCATGAGAACATTCCTGCTCCTCTTTGAATAGTGTAGATCCACCTGAGAGGGCAGACAGGGCCTCAGTTTAACGTCTCATCCGAAAGAAAGCACCTCGGAAGTTACCACCTCTGAGCGGTAATTGTCAAATGCTACAGAGAGGTCAAGAAAGACAAGTAGGGATGGCATACCACAGTTGCAAGGAAAGGGGGAAGAAGTCAGTATTTGTGAGCCAGTTTTCAGCCAGGCCCTAGGATGTGGATATACTTATCCAGGCTGAGGAGTTTGAAGTCATGGATGGGGAGGGCCTTTATTCATAAGGTAGTGAACATTCTGGAGCGTAACGTTGAGTGGGCTGGAGGTTGGGAGAGTTGGAGGATAAGGGGTGAGAAGGAGGTTAGAAAGATCGCCCTCAATCAATGAACTAGGTGTGATATTTGTTGAGAAAGAGGGCTGAGACAGTTGGAGTTGCTATTCTGGAGAAGATATTGACAGGTGCCATGTTGGTCACAGCTGAGGATGTCTAGGGTGGAACATGCTGTGGCCATGTCCAGGCCGGACTCAAGCCTGTAATGGCGATAGAAGAGGAGATTAGAGGTTTGGCAGCTGGCAATCAGGAATTCAGGGTCAGACCAAGTGGTAGAATATATGATACTTTGGTACATAGCTCGGACTGTTCGATCACTTCAAAACAGTATTATTTCAATAATACTAAGATTGCAGTTTATGGCCCTGTTGGAAACTACCAAGCTTTACCTTTGTCACAAATTTCAGACTTGCCAGCCAGAAATTACAATCAACATAGCTTTGGCTCTTTTTTTTCCCCAGACATGCATTTTTTGTTGCTATGACCATATCATTGACATTGTGTTGTACATTTAGTCTCAGCAGGAAAAGACTTGCAGGGAACTGAAGATAAAGGAACAAGCATATTTCATTCAGTTGACCATTTTAAAACACCTGTATGTTTGGAATAAAAGTAATTTTATGCATTGTATTCCTCATCTTTGGATTTTCTTAAGCATCATGCTGAAAGGAGGTAAGTTAGCTGCACTTTTCACTAAGTGCCTTTTAGTCACAGTGCAAAGCTGAAGCTTTTGTACCAAGTGAGTGACCTTTTTGCATTGAACAGTTGACATTTCGAAAGCAGTGACTGAACTGACATTTAGGTATCTGTAATTCTCTGTAAAAGACGTTGGAAATTGTAATTTGAAACTGCCTTTTCTTTGTTTGCACATGTGTGGTATCCCTTTTTATATAGGCCTCCCCCATTATTTGTACAGTTTTAAATATTCTGTTTTTTAAATATTTAATTGCTTCAAAAAATTGCCATTGTTTCCAGTATACCAGCATCTGCAGTGCACACCTGGTGAGATTTATGGTTTGATACAATTTTTCAGGATATTTGAAGTGTACCCTGCTTCAGCTATTGACATTTCCAGGGAATGCCTGTACATAAAACTTCCAGAAACACTATTCTGTGGGAAGATTTTAGGGCTGACTTCCTGGGAGGGTTGGCTTGGGATTTGAGAGTCTGCACATTGAAGATATGTTGTATTCTAAAGGATGTTTACCGTCTACTAAATTCTTGATAATTTTTACCTAAAAAATCATGAAGTCCTGCAGTTTCAAGGGGTTACTTTAAAACTTGAATCAAAGTAATTGATTGAGGCAGTTGATCACTGAATATTGTACCTCAAATTCAAACACTGTGATTTTATAGTGATTATGATGTGGATCATGCTGCTTGTATTGACTTGTCATTTTTATCATTGATTGTTGCTATTGTAGCAGCTGGCTCCTTAACCTTTTGAGGGCTACAGCATGAGTTCTGTATAATGACAAATAGAGCAAGATTTGAATTTATTATTGATGATTTTTGTACTTCTTTTATATATGGTAGATTAAGTAATAAGCATTGGAGATTCAAGTAAATGAGGCAGTAGTCCACTCTGTGAGTTGAATAAATGCAGAGATCAAGGGAGAGAAGGATTGTTAATTACTACAAAGGGAATACAAGTGAAACTATCCACTGTGGTAAACAAAAATATTCATTGCGTGAGTAAATATGAGAGAAATTTTTGTACTAACTGAGTCATCTCTTAGCATTATATTCATGAGGTTTGCGAAAATTACTTGACTGTGGCAGCACAAAGCACAAATTAATTTGTCTTTGCTCTTTGTGGGAAGCCATTTCAGTGCTGCTTGCCTTTTTCCTCCCTTATAGCCCCACTGAGATGTGAAACCTGTACAATACAAGATGTGAAACCTGTACAATTCAGGATGTGCACAGCGGTCCAATGACAAACTGAATAATTGCACTCGGGTAAGAGCTTCTGTTAACTTGAGTCTCAGACCTAGGATTCTTGGCTTTAAGCTTAATTCTTGGTGGGTGAATTTTTCTCTTGGCAGCATCAATGCTTTAGTGTCTAAAATCAACATTACTCCTGCCAATGTCTGAGTTAACATGAGTTTACATTTACCCCTGGGCCACAAATGCAAGCTGTAAATCCATCTGCATTCCAATCTGTACCTCCTTAGTTCTGTTTTGAGGTGGGGGATGAGGGGGCAATAATGGCCTTAATTTTTTTTAAATTGAGAAATAACCCTACTTCCTTCATACCCCCCATGGACTCTTGGGCCATGTATCAAATATGGTTTAGAATATCAGCAGGCAACCATCAGATGTCTGCCATTGGATCTCAAGATAGTTCAGAAGAGATATGAGAGTGACCTGGATACAGCTATGTCTTCTTGGCTTGAGTTGGTCTTAACATCTGAACACAGTATAAACCACTGAAGGATTTGAGCACAGTTAAGTGTAGCAAGCCATGTTAATGTATTTACAGATAAAGTAGCTTCCTTTTTTGACCCCTTTTAGTGCAGGATCCTGGACTGTTCCTTTTGTGTATTTTAGGGAATCTTGTGTTGTGATAGGAGGTAATGCAGCCAGGGCTTTGACAGAAGTGGAGTCTGAGGCATCACTGCTGCTTGCCACTGACCCCCACATCCCTTGTGGTAAAGCATTTTGATGCTTTGGTGGAGCGCCACTGTCCGAGGTTCCAGGAGGAGGGTGTCTGGCTGTGGTGAACTAAGTCTTTGATCAGAGAGCCAGCCTGCTCCACCATTTCCCTCAAGGCGGCTGTACAGTCTTTTGTATGTCCATATGCTGGAATTCACTCCAGGATGGGTTCCACTGTTGGCAGAAAAGTATTCATCCAAGTTCAAATGGATGCTGGAGATCTACTGCCATTCTGCAAGGAGTACCTCAAGTTACGATGCAGTAAGGAACCAATCACTGTGCAGCAGGAGAGAAAGGGGTTTCTTAACCCCCGCCCCCCTCCCTTCCCGCTCCTCAATCACCACCACCATTAGGCCCATTTTCTTCCTGCATCCAAAGGAAATCATTTGGAAAGAAGGCATAGTACCAAACTTGAGTACCTGAATTCTACTTTTTGTTTTCAAAGATTATTTAATCAATGCTAGCATAAAAATGCTGTGTCCTTCCAGGCTATGATCCCTCCTTCTGCTGCTGGGTTGCACTTGAATTTTCTTAGTGGGTGGGATTTATTCCTTAGTGAAGTTCACTGTGGAGGTGTGAGTTGTTCTTCACTGGCCGATGGCCATTGCTTTTGAAATGCTCTAACATCATGTGAATAGGTTAAGGGGGGTCATTGTCGGGACTTTGTTTTGTAGATTCTGTTAGTGATGTAGATACCTAAAGACCTAATTTGGACTTTTTAAAAATCTCTGTGACTCTTTAAAACTTGTTTCAAACACTAGTAAATCTCTGGTTACTGCAAGATTAATATTGTGCTCCTGTTCTTTAACTTTGTTTTCTCTACCTGCATGAATTTTGAGAATTCTCAGGGCAATAAATGCTGGCCTTGTCAGCGACGCCCACATACCATGAATGAATATATAAAAAAAGACTGCTAGATAGACTGAAACTGGTCATGTTAATTTTTCCAATCAGCAGAAGCAAATCTTATGTTGGCTGGTCAGCATTAACAGGAGGCCTAGAGTGGGCTATTTCATAATGTTGGACATATGGTGGCAGGAGACATACAAATAATACCCATGTGCCAAGTGGACCTAAATAACAAGGCCTATCAAATTTTATCCGGTCAACAGGTTGTTACGAACTTGGATTTCACACTGGCTACCTGTTCACAATGCGCCAATGGTTGCTCGAGTGCCTCAGTGGATGAATGCACTTTGTAATGCTGAACCATAAAACCAGGAAAGTCTGTGGTTTGGGCTAGGTTAATTGGTCCCAGTCTAGGTGGTGGTGTGGCTGATACAATTGGGCTCTGGGTACCTGAGCTACAAAGGGTTCAATGTCAGCCAGGGTCCTGCACCTAATTGCTATTAGGGCAGGGATTAAACTTTGTCTCCACAATCAAGTAGCCCACATATGCGTGCTGTTCAGGCGCTCTTTTGAAGAATGTCCAGCTAGGCGAGGTACCAGTGAGATCCCAGCGCCTGTTAAACTATGCTAGCATAAATCATTCCCTTCAAAAGAGGAGAGTATGGGAAAAGGCTAAAGAGAAAATGGAGAAAATTAATCTATGACTGTGTAGTTATGCAGGCTGAATTCAGAGAGGATTTGATTTGTGAACCTGGATATTGACTGTAAACTCATTGGTTAGTGTGATGCTAATAAGGAAATGCAGCATTTTGACGCGAACAACATGTTGGACAGAATGGTCTGTTGCTACAGAATCTCTTTCTGAAATCTTGTGCTTTATTTAAATGTAGATTATGGGATAATCTTGAAATTAATATTAATTGTACCACTATTCTTTGCTTACTCTCCGTTATGTATGGTTTTGCATTTGCATTTAGCTAGTTATTTTCCTGGTGATCACTGTTTCAACATAGCATGAAAAAGCCACACTGATCGTGGCTCTCTAAAACAGTGATGCAATTTTCCTTTAAAATTTCAACATATCTTGAGTACCATATACTTTGAAGTTTATCCTAACAATCAGTGGTACTTTGTCACAGGATACCATATCCAAGGGATGAACTTCTATGTAACAGTAGCTCCATTTTAATTGGTGTATCTAGTCACTTTCAGTGAGATACACTGTAAAGTAGCTGAGCCTCAGGTCATAATACCTGCGCTAACATCCTTTATGATCCAAGAAATGCTTCACCAGCATTACTGGGATATTCAAGATTCTCTTCAGTCAACATATGATCCGGTTGATTATTGATGAGCTGTTCCTTTTGATTCCAGTGTAGAATTGATTATAGAGCTAGGCTTCCTACTTACGATTATGCAGAGTCTTGTCTAAACTATTAAATAAAAACTCACTGACACATAGCTGCAGTTTGTAGACCTGAGCTTACAATTTACTCACAATGATCACTACAGGTGCATTGTTTGTGGACTTTGTTTTGATGAAATTTATTTTTAACCATATGTTTTCAAAAATGTTATTTTATTTTTGTATTTATTTTGGTATCAGTTTCACATTATTTTTGAATTCTTCTTGGCCTTTGTTTTTCAGTGTCAGCCTAATCTTTTGTTTCTTCTGTCACCTCTATTCTTTATTTTATTGATCTTCCACTCCAATTTTTAGCTTCAGATCTTTTTTTCTTTCCCTTTAGCTAGTAGTATTCTCTTTTTTTGTTTGATCCCACTTGAGTTGCCTCTTCCTTCTCCTCTCTTTTTCCATTTAATTTTCTACTTGGTCATTATTCCCTTTACTTTATGTCAGCCTGTGCTGCGTACAATTCCCCAACCAACAGGGCAGATAGGTAGCCTTCTCTGTCAATGTGGATTATTTCCATCTGTATTAAGGATCATGTGTCAGAGTAGCTGCTACTAAACAAGATATTTTTTTTAAATTTGAAAAAGCAGCCAGCTGGTTTTGTGATATTCTAAGACATCACAAAATGAATTATTGTATGGAGAGCCGTTCAACATTAACAAAATGTCTCATAGCCAGACACACAAGAGATCAGCTTAGTACAAATGTTGGTTTAGCAAAAGATTGTAATTACAAGGGTATAGGGTTACTGTTTAATAGTAGGCTCCTGTGGCATGCAGCAGTAGTTTTCAAACTGTCCTGTGTGGCAGATCCTCTACTAATATTGAAACACTCCTGAAGAACCTCGACCAAGCTTCTGAAAGACACTGGCAGCTACCCAAAGAAGAGTATTACAGAATACTTTGTTTCTGTTGCGGAATGCTAATAAAAATTGTGTTAGTAACTCACTTGTACAGAAAAGAAAACAAAATCCAATGAACTGGTGGACCTCAAAGGGTCTAAAAGTTTCAGTTTGAAAACCTATGGCAAACATACGACTCAAGCCACACTGTAGAAATAAGCTAACGGAGCATGGTGCTTTAGTATATTACTGCAGTCTTTCTAATAGCATATATGGAGAAGAGCAATGGTCCTAACACTTACTCCGAGGAAACACCGATAGATACCTAGATCCTAAATACTAGAGAACAAGTTCATAAAAGCTGTTTTTAAAAAAAAATGGGATCCTACGTTCTAAAAGCTTTAATCAGATTTTGTTTAAATAAAAAAAAGACAGTGGCTGAAATAATCAAACAGGTGTGTAGATTTACACTACCATCCACAGTGTAGGGAGAGCATAAGTGTAAAAACTGAGTAAAGCAAAGCAGGCAGAATCTCCATGTTTATGCATCACCCAATAAACATGCTAGTGACTGAGCTACTATGCTATT
This sequence comes from Heptranchias perlo, assembly GCF_035084215.1. Taxonomy (NCBI): domain Eukaryota; kingdom Metazoa; phylum Chordata; class Chondrichthyes; order Hexanchiformes; family Hexanchidae; genus Heptranchias; species Heptranchias perlo. The sequence continues at coordinate 17,129,041 of NC_090347.1, forward strand.
TTAAGGGTGCAATAAGTTATAAACCCCTCAAGCAGACTGGTCAATTTATTCAAAAGGTAGACATGAACAATGTGAATGCTACATTCAGGAAGAAAGAATGTTGCTATCAGGCTTCCCTGGCAGGAAGCGACTACTACACACTGGGTTATTTTTCTCGACTGTTCATGGTTTTTATTGTCATTAAATAAAAGTCTTGGAGTTAATGCACTTTTGGATGTAGTACTGTGCTATGCAAATCAGGATGATCCCAAGTTTGATCCCTAATCTATGAATCATAGAATCATAGAAATTTACGGCACAGAAGGACGCCATTTGGCCCACCATGTCTGTGCAGGCTGAAGAAGAGCTATCCAGCCTAGCCCCACTTTCCAGCTCTTGGTCCATAGCCTTGTAGGTTACGGCACTTCAAGTGCATACCCAAGTACTTTTTAAATGCGATGAGGGTTTCTGCCTCTACCACCGTTTCAGGCAGTGAGTTCCAGACCCCTCCCAACCTCTGGGTTAAAAAATTTCTCCTCAACCCCCTTCATACTTCTACCAAATACTCTAAATCTATGCCACAATGTCTTTACAATAGAAAGGGGGAGAGGCAAGTTCCAGGAGTAACTTGTGTACTGAAGTGATGTCATCATCACATGCACATCTACATGTGTTTATTAAGTAATGGGAAAATTAGAGTCCTTAATCTAAGATCTCATAGCTTCAACTTCTTCTTTCAGTACTGCTGAAAAATTCTGCTAAGGGAAATAGGTCCTTCCTATCCACTCTATCTGGACCCCTCATAATTTTATACAACTCAATTAAATCTCCCCTCCACCTCCTCTGTTCCAAAGAAAACAACCCTAGCCTATCTAATCTTTCCTCATAGCTAAAATTCTCCAGTCCTGGCAACATCCTCATAAAATGCTATATTAATAAAATCACACCTTGCCTGCAGTAAGGGTGTTAAAGTTGGCCTCAGTGCCCCAAGGCCCAGGAAGTGAAAAGTATGCCAGAGTACCTGCTCTTGATCTTTCCATTGACCCTGACTAAAAAGTGCATGCATGAATATCAGGGAGAATAGATTGGGCCTGGCTATAACATCTTTGGTTGAATTGCCTGCTGATGCTCACACTCGACTCTTATTTGCAGAATGGCTACTTGGGTAAGCTACTGTATGTTTGCCAGTGTCAATGGAACCATGTGCCATCAGGAGCCACAATGTCTTTATAACAGAAAGGGGGAAAGGAAAGTTCCAGGAGTAACTTGTGTACTGTAGTGATATCATCATCACATGCACATCTACATGTGTTTATTAAGTAATGGGAAAATTAGAGTCCTTAATCTAAGATCTCTTATGCTTCTTTGCAATACTGCTGAAAAATTCTTGCTTTTCTAATCGGTTACAAACAGGCAAATTCAGTTTCCATAGAATGTAAATTTGGCACTTTGCTTGACTGGTTATTCAAGTTTTCAAGTTGGTTCATCTGACATGTTGTTATTTAAGTTGTATTTCTATGGTATGCTCTTTGCATCCAATGTATTTGTATTGTACATGTTTTTTTTTTACTTTTATTTTCAATAAATATTCCTTGAGCATTCCACTTTAAGGATCTTTCATTTCGTATGGTGTCATCCTACAGACTGCAACTCTCTACACTGTTTTTCCTGTCCTGGTGAGATGATTGCTGTAGTGATGTCAGGCTTTCTCTCTATATAAAACAGGACTTTTGGCTACTTCAGAGTTCTCATTTATTTAGAGGGCTGGCCTAACCAAGGACTCCCAAATAAAATCGATAGGAGAATACTTGACTCAAATATAGACTTTATAATGAGCTTTCTGCTCATTTTGATAGTTAATCTGTGATCAGCACCAAAGCTTCAACCTCCCAAGTGTAACTGTGCCTAGATTGCTATAAAGCAAGTTGTCACTATACATACATTTGCCTAATTTTATAAATGTTGCGTCAGTGAGGTTATGCTCCTTGAATGCAGAGGTGCTGCGGTTTCTTCTAAAGATTGGAACGTTGCTGTGAGTATTGCATTGTGTGTGATATATGCCCACACAATGGCACTTCAGTTATGAGGAAACTAGAGCACTCAATGTTTGTAGACCATTTGTGACTGCACGCACATTAAATCTGATTGCCGGTCTGAGTCTATGGGTGTGCAAGGGGTTGGACTTGTGGCAATATTTGTTATGGGTTGATTTCAATTTACATCGCTTTCTGCATTGCATGCTGAAGTGTTGTCAGCTCTAGCTGAGACCCAAAGTTGGAGCATGAATTTATGTCATCAGCTAGATTGGAACTGATAGTGCAAATTCATGCTCCAACTTTGGATCTCAAAGGAGGCTATGTGGGTTAATTGGAATGAGGTATAACTGCTGTATTATTCATTTATAGTTTGTTGCAAAATTTCCACCCATAGAAGCGGCATAAATTTGGTGTGAAAAATTAGAGCTCGGACAGCCATATCACACTCTGATTCGTCTGGAAAGCCTCTGTCAAACCAGTGATCAGAACTATTCGATCAGCATTGTTTTTTCAGAGTGTATGTGGGGTTTTCCAATGCTATGATAGTTAATTACAGTGATAATAAAACAGGTACAATTGATAAACATTAGATTGGAGAGATGGTGAAGGAAGGAATGCGTAGAATTGAGACAAGAAGAAGAAGGGGAGGCAGTCCGAGGCATCTGTTAATGACGAATGGTTTACAAAGCATCAAGATAAAGAAACAATTGATAAACCAGAATCAAATCAAAATCCTGCGGATGCTGGAAATCTGAAATAAAAACAGAAAATGCTGGAAATGCTCAGCAAGTGAGGCAGCATCTGTGGAGAAAGAAACAGAGTTAACATTTCAGGTCAGTGACCTTCCGTCGACCAACCAGGGCCCCAAACGCTCCTTCCAGGTGAAACAGCGATTTACTTGTACTACTTTCAATTTAATATACTGTATTCGCTGCTCACGATGCGGTCTCCGCTACATCGGGGAGACACAAACGCAGATTGGGTGATTGCTTTGCTGAACACCTCTGTTCAGTCCGCAAGCGTGACCCTGACCTTCCATTTTAATTCTCTGCTTGCCATTTTAATTCTCCATCCCACTCCCACTCTGACCTCTCTTTCCTTGACCTCTTACACTGTTCCAATGAAAACTCGAGAACAGCACCTCATCTTTCGATTAGGCACTTTACAATCTTCTGGACTCAACATTGATTTCAGCAACTTCATGCTCCCATTTTTTCAATCAGCAGGTGCTGGTAATGGTTCTGCTGTTGCCATTTACAGCTCCTCCAGACCCATCTTTTGTTTCTTTTCCTGTCCCATTACCACCCCTCCTTGCCTTGCACCATTATCCCTTTTCTCATTTAATCACTCCTGCTCTTCACCCGATCATAGACCTTCCCTTTCCTCCCTCCCCCCTCTCCCCTCCCCTCCCCCCCACTCCCCCCTCTCCCCTCTCTCTCCACTCCCTCCCCTCCCTACCCCCCTCTCCCCTCCCTCCCCCCTCTCCCCTCCCTCCCCCCTCTCCCCTCCCTCCCCCCTCTCCCCTCCCTCCCCCCTCTCCCCTCCCTCCCCCCTCTCCCCTCCCTCCCCCTCCTCTCTCCCTTCCCCTCGCTCCCTTCCCCTCTCTCCCTCCCCTCCCCCTCCCTTCCCCCTCCCTCTTCCCCCTCCCTCTTCCCCCCTCCCTCTCCCCCCCTCCCTCTCCCCCCCTCCCTCTCCCCCTCCCTCTCCCCCCCTCCCTCTCCCCCCCTCCCTCTCCCCCCCTCCCTCTCCCCCCCTCCCTCTCCCCCCCTCCCTCTCCCCCCCTCCCTCTCCCCCCCTCCCTCTCCCCCCCTCCCTCTCCCCCCCTCCCTCTCCCCCCCTCCCTCTCCCCCCCTCCTCTCCCCCCCCTCCCTCTCCCCCCCCCTCCCTCTCCCCCCCTCCCTCTCCCCCCCCTCCCCTCTCCCCCCCCTCCCTCTCCCCCCCCTCCCTCTCCCCCCCTCCCTCTCCCCCCCCTCCCTCTCCCCCCCCTCCCTCTCCCCCCCTCCCTCTCCCCCCCCTCCCTCTCCCCCCCCTCCCTCTCCCCCCCTCCCTCTCCCCCCCTCCCTCTCCCCCCCTCCCTCTCCCCCCCTCCCTCTCCCCCCCTCCCTCTCCCCCCTTCCCCTCCTCCCTTCCCCTCCTCCCTTCCCCCCCCCTTCCCCTCCTCCCTCCCCCCCCCTTCCCCCCTCCCTTCCCCCCCTCCTCCCCCCCCTTCCCCTCCTCCCTTCCCCCCCCTCCTCCTCCCTTCCCCCCCCCTTCCCCTCCTCCCTTCCCCCCCCTTCCCCTCCTCCCTTCCCCTCCTCCCTTCCCCCTCCCTTCCCCCCCTCCCTTCCCCCCTTCCCCTCCTCCCTCCCCCCCCTTCCCCTCCTCCCCTCCTCCCTCTCCCCCCCCTCCCTCTCCCCCCCTCCCTCTCCCCCCCTCCCTCTCCCCCCCCTCCCTCTCCCCCCCCTCCCTCTCCCCCCCTCCCTCTCCCCCCCACCCTCTCCCCCCCTCCCTCTCCCCCCCTCCCTCTCCCCCCCTCCCTCTCCCCCCTCTCCCTCTCCCCCCCTCCCTCTCCCCCCCTCCCTCTCCCCCCCTCCCTCTCCCCCCCTCCCTCTCCCCCCCTCCCTCTCCCCCCTCCCTCTCCCCCCCTCCCTCTCCCCCCCTCCCTCTCCCCCCCCTCTCCTCTCCCCCCCTCCCTCTCCCCCCCTCCCTCTCCCCCCCTCCCTCTCCCCCCCTCCTCCCTCTCCCCCCCTCCCTCTCCCCCCCTCCCTCTCCCCCCCTCCCTCTCCCCCCCTCCCTCTCCCCCCCTCCCTCTCCCCCCTCCCTCTCCCCCCCTCCCTCTCCCCCCTTCCCCTCCTCCCTTCCCCTCCTCCCTTCCCCCCCCCTTCCCCTCCTCCCTCCCCCCCCCCTTCCCCCCCCTTCCCTCCTCCCCTTCCCCCCCCTTCCCCTCCTCCCTTCCCCCCCCCTTCCCCTCCTCCCTTCCCCCCCTTCCCCTCCTCCTTCCCCTCCTCCCTTCCCCCTCCCTTCCTTCCCCCCTCCCTTCCCCCCTTCCCCTCCTCCCTTCCCCCCTTCCCCTCCTCCCTTCCCCCCCCTTCCCCTCCTCCCTCCTCCCTCTCCCCCCTCCCTCTCCCCGCCTCCCTCTCCCCCCCTCCCTCTCCCTCCCCCTCCCTCTCCCCCCTCCCTCTCCCCCCCTCCCTCTCCCTCCCCTCCCTCTCCCCCCCTTCCCCTCTCCGCCCCCCCCTCCCTCTCGCCCCCCCTCCCTCTCCCCCCCTCCCTCTCCCCCCTCCCTCTCCCCCCCTCCCTCTCCCCCCCTCCCCTCTCCCCCCCTCCCTCCCCTCCCCTCCCTCTCCCCTCCCTCCTCTCCCCCCCTCCCTTCTCCCCCCTCCCTCTCCCCCCCTCCCTCTCCCCCCCTCCCTCTCTCCCCCCCTCCCTCTCCCCCCCTCCCTCTCTCCCCCCCCTCCCTCTCCCCCCCTCCCTCTCCCCCCCTCCCTCTTCCTCCCCCCTCCCTCTCCCCCCCTCCTCTCCCCCCCTCCCTCTCCCCCCCTCCCTCTCCCCCCCTCCCTCTCCCCCCCTCTCCTCTCCCCCCTCCCTCGTCCCCCCCTCCCTCTCCCCCCCTCCCTCTCACCCCCTCCCTCTCCCCCCCCTCCCTCTCCCCCCCCCTCCCCTCCCTCCCCCCCTCCCTCTCCCCCCCTCCCTCTTCCCCCCCTGCCCTCTCCCCTCTTCCCCCCCCCTTCCCCCCCCTTCCCCTCCTCCTCCCCCCCCCCCTTCTCCTCCTCCCTTCCCCCCCCCCTTCCCTCCTCCTTCCCCCCCCGTTCCCCTCCTCCCTTCCTCCCCCCCCTTCCCCTCCTCCCTTCCCCCCCCCA